>NC_057865.1:39858434-41263434 GCF_019393635.1 Dromiciops gliroides
AGTTTGAACTTGGATCTTACTGACTCTGGCATCCAGTTCTCTATTCACTGTGTGTGACCACCTGGCCACCTAAAGATAAAGCAATGTATACATGGAAGCTATCGTCCTCAATATTGTTGCCATTGCTCTTTCTCCACCACATCTCTTACATCTGTCCCTTTCCCTCCACTCACATGGCCAATCCTTGATCCAGGCCCTCATGATCTCCCACCTGGCCTCTCTCCATAGCCTTCTCTCCCCTTTCTAAGCCACTCTCCTAACAGTTACTAAACTGATATTCCTACAAGCCCAGGTGTAGCTCAAGAAGCTTCAAGGACTCCCGGGTGCCTGAAATCTAAGATACCGATTCCTCTGGTTGGCTTTTCAAGTCTTTCTCAATCTGGCTCTGATCTATCCTTTCCAATTCAATATCAATTCTACCCAGTGTTCCAGTCCATCCAACCCACGAGTCATCCACTCTACCTGACATTCCACTTCCTGCCTATGTGCTTTTGCATTGATCTAGAGATGTTCCCAAGACCTGCAATGACCCCCCTCTTCACCTTTGTCTTTGGGGATCATTCGCTCCCTTCAAGATCAATTTAATTGCCACCTATCAAAAGCCTTTCCTGATTTCCCCTCCCCCATTACACTCATTTTGTGTCTATTTGTATTTATTCATCTTATATACATTGCTTTTTCCAAGTTCACTTAAGTTCCTCAAGAGTAGGAATTGTGTAGTTTTATCATTACATCAATGAGGCATAGGGGAGAAAGCAGATACTAAATCCAAGAGATCCTGGTTCAAGTTCCAGAACCAGATAAGACATCAGACTGTTGTGAAGGAGAAATGGGAGTCAGTCAATCAGAGAAAGTACTTGCAATCAAGACTGTTGGTGATGGTGGTGGTTGCTGCTGCTGTTGCTGCTGCTGCTGTCTTTGTTTCATTTTGCAGTCATGCCCAATTCTTTGTGACCCCATTTGGGGTTCTCTTGGCAGAGTTACTGAAATCGCTTTCCATTTCCTTCTCTAGTTCATGTGACAGATGAGGAAACTGAGGCAAACAGGGTTAATTGACTTTCCCAGGGTCACACAGCTAGAAAGTGTTTGAGGCCAGATTTGGACTCAGGTCTTCCTGACTCCAGGCCTGGCACTCTCTCCACTGTGCCACCAAGCTGTCCCCTCCTTTCTATGAGAATCCCTCTAAATAACAAATTGATCAGTACATACTGGCATAGGTGAACCTGGACAAGCGACTTGACCTCTCAATTTTCTAGAGAACTTTCTAAGATTGCATGTTGTTAAGAAGGTGCCCACCTGGATGGGTAGAAGGTGTGGGGTTTTTTTTGCCTGAGAGCCCCCTATATCAATACCATCACAGGCCCAGTTTCTATCACTTTGTATGCTTGGCACAGGGCATCCAGCAGGCACCTAGGAAAGGCTGTTGATTAGAAAGAACGATCCCCTTCGTTCCAGTCAATTACATCCCATCTCAAGCTGAGCCAACAGGAGCAGACAGGAGTTGACTACTTAATGGGTGCCTGTAAGTGCTGCCTCAGGCCTTGGGCATCCAACTTGGGCCTGCTCAAGCTCCCTATTAAGCCATCACCAGGGCAGCTGCCAGAGCTGGTTGTCCAGGGAGAGACTTCCCATTTCAGCACTATAAGATCATGTCACTTCTCTGGGATCTTTGGGTTCACTTCTCCCTGACCATGACTCAGAGACTGGAGGGGAAAGATTAGGTTCCAGACCGTGTGAGGGGACACAGGAGCATCTCAGCCTGAAAGTATAAATAAGTGCCAAGATAATGATGATCAGGCTCCTCCTTTCTACCTGAAGCCCTCTGACAACAACTTAATTGGCATGGCAAACTTTTTAAAGTGACTTACATAATGTCATGTGCACTTCACAACAGCCCTGTGAAGACGTCAATACAGGCATTATTACTCCCATTTTATAGAGAAAGAAACTGAGATTCTGGAAATTCAAATGACCTGCCTATCATACATAATAGATGTCAGGCCCAAAGTGACCTGACTCTAAACCCACCAGTCTATTCTCTATGGCCACGAGGTTCAATTCTCAAAAGTTGGAGGACCAGAGACAATCTCAGAGGCAGAAGAGGCTTCAGAAGTCATGTGGTTCAGCCCCCTATCTCTGAGTAAGACAGCCTGGCAGCCTGGACATAACTTTTGACTCTTGTGGAACATGGTTTCAGATCAGAGCTAGAGTTCTAACTCGGGAGTCCAAAGACCTGAATTTAAATCTAGCCTCTGTTCCTTGCTGTGTGGCTTTGGGCAGGGGAAGGGAGGGGAATAAGCATTTATTAAGCACCTACTGTATGCCAGGCATTGCATTAAGTTTTATAAGTATTATCTCATTCAGTCCCCACAATAATCTTAGGAGGTGGGTGCTCTTATTATCATCCCCATTTTACATATGAGGAAACTGAGGCAGACAGAAGTCAAGTGGTTTGCTCAGGGTCACACAGCTAGTAAGTGCTGAGACCAGATTTGGACTCAGATTCTCCTGACTCCGGGCCCAGCATTCGATCCACTGCACCACCTAGATGTATTTAACAAGTCCCTAACCCTCTCTTGGCCTCAATATCCTTATTTGTAAAACAAGGGGGTTGGACTTAACAACCTCTAAGGTCCCTCTCTACCCTGAGTCTATGTTCCTGTGAGTCCATCATACAATTCAGCATGGGACAGAAAAGTAAGCACAGGATATCGAGTTGAAAGACCCAGTTCAAATCCCAGCTCTTGTCCTTACTAGCCATGTAGCCATGAGAAAAGCCATTTCATCCTTCTCATGTGGAAAAAAAATGGAAATAGCATTACATGCACCATGTGCCCCATAGGAAAGCACTTTGTAAACCTTAAAGTTCTGTTCCATGTCAGGTAAATGGTAATTGGGAAGATCCGAATTCAAATCCTGCTTCAGACACTTGCTAGCTGAGTTACCCTAGACAAGTCACATACCCTCTGTCTGCCTCAATTTCCTTAAATGTAAGATAGGGACCATCAGAGATTCATGGTGTGGATCAAATTAGATAATGCAAAGTAAATGCTCTGCAGACCTTAACATGCTACATACCTGCCAGTTAAATACCCAGCATTGTCACTGCATAAACTAATTCCAAGTAAAACCCTAGAGTAATTTCAGATATGATGCCACCAGGGTTATATGCATTTATAAAGAGGAGAATATATTGACAATTCAAGGCATAGGCTTATTCCTGTGCCAAGTGAGTCTCTCTACCCCACTGAACAATAATATCAACAGATTGTGGGCGTAGATCTATAACCTGATAGAACATCAGAGGCAATCTGAGCCAATCCCCGCATTGTATTGGAGGAAACCAAAGCCCAGAAAGATTCACATCACAAAGGTGGGATTTGAACCCAGGTCTTCTGACTCTGAGTCCAGAGGCAGTGTTCTTTCCTCTATACTACATTGCACACATGTGACTTACTGTCATAGAACCTTCAAAATTTCAAGAGACCTTAGAGCTCACCTTCATTTCACAGATGAGAAAACTGAGGTCCGGAAGCCAGGAATCCCCTCCCCTCACTTTCAGTCCATCATCTTTCTACTATGTCATGATCCTTTTCTGAAAAATCACCAGACTCTTATTGTTGAAGCTCTTTTTATTATCCAACCTTGTCACCATTACGAGCATGACCCACCCATCACTATTCCATCTAATATCTTAAAGGTGTGAGCTAGCGTATGCAACAAGAATAGGTGAACAGAGATTAGTGTCACAATCAAATATAACTTATAACAAAGTTCAGACACATTTCCTCTAGTTCAGAATTATTGTGCTACAAGCTCATGAAATAAAATCAGTAAATAGTTCATAGAAATGGCTATAATTAGCACTATTTGAACACAGACCAAGTTGTTACATTTTTTCTTTTCTCTTATTCTCTATTAGCTGCATCAATATCAACAGGATTTTATGTCACCATTTGGTTTTTCCCTCTTCAAACACAGACATTAATACTTGTTTAAAAAGTTTTTAAAAACTGGACCCAACATCAAAGTTTTCCTGTGCCCACCCTTTCAAACCTGAGGCTATCTGACCCACTGCCCTACCTCAAAGACACACACAGAGCCAGCATGGCCATTTTTTTAAGAGCTCTGGGTTTGGAGTAATCAAAAGGCCTGCTTTCAAATTCCTCTTGTCCTAATGTTTTTCCACTTCAGACAAATGTCTGAATTTCCTCTCACCTTAGACTGCCTCCTCTGCAAAATGAGGGCATAAGAACAGCCTAGAATGACTCTTAACTATAAATTAAGAATCCTCTCACCCTTAAGGACCACACCCAGGTCCTTGACACTGCCTAGAAGGATGGGGTACAAAGTATTCTGGGTATTGGAGGTTCTAGAGGGTAGAAATTCTATTCCAGAAGACTGGGGATGACCAGCCCAAGGAACAATAATACAATGCTCACACTAGGGCCCAACTAACAAGATAAAGAAGAGTCATTTAGAGGAGAAGAGAGACATAAAGAGAATGGATTCTGGAGTCCCCGCAGTTGAGGGTCTTGGAGAAGAGGGAATAGAAAAGAAAAGATAGTGGGAGGTAAGGAGTAAGCCATCAGGGTGGACATCTGTTCAGGCAGGCCTGGTCTGAGGTTTTAGGATACATTTTGCTTCAACTTCTCTGGCTATAACCCTTCCCCCCTCACCCATCAATCAGGCCTCCAAATCCCTGATTTTTCTGAAGAAGCAGATAACCCAAAATACCTCCTGTTCTGAGGGTTTTATCCCTGTTCTCTTGCTTTTCAGGGAAAAGTGTTGGCAATACAGTGTCCTGAACCAGAACTAGATCAGGACCCAGGATCATCTTCAGAAAGAATGAACAGGTAACATGGACCTCAAAAAGCAGGAATCTCTGGTTTTATGTTGGGAAGGGGAGAGGGAGAGGAAGAGGAGGGGAAGAGGATGAAGAGGCAGAAGAGGGAGAGGGGGAGAGGGAGAGAGAGACAGACACAGAGAGACAGACACACACACACACACACACACACAGAGACATACACAGAGAGACAGACACATACAGAGAGAAACAGAAACAGAGAGAGAGAGACTTTCCCCTCTGCCATCCCAACAATCCATGTACTTTCCCCACCACTAGATTCACCTCTACTGGAGAATTCCTCCACATTTCCAACCTTGTCTTCTCTCCCTTCTCTGGGATTTGCAGTAATTAGAAAATAGAATACTGGACTTAATGCTAAAACCTGGGTTCCAATTTCATCTCAGACACTCACTAGCTGTGACCAAATGCAGCCTTGGACCTCTGTCAGCTCCAGTTACTTTATCTCTAAAGTGAGGACGATGATAACCCTTATCTTGCAAGGCTGTTGTGACAATCAAATGAAATAATATAGTTAAACTGCTTGGAAAATCTTAAAGCATACCAATATTGCTATATTATTATTTCTAACATGTACTGTCTATATAATTTATTTGATATTAGGCCTATGATGCCCTTTTATCATCATTATTAATACCTTGCTCCCCCCGCCCCCACTGGATAACAAACTCTTTGAGGAGACCATGTGGATTTCAGAGGAGTAATGAGGAAAAGAGCCGCCTACCTCCTAAGAGAGAAGCAATGGACTCAAGATTCCAAATGATGCACATTTGGGTACATGGACAATGGAGGGTGGTCTGTTTTGCTTGACTGTGCACATTTGTTAACAATGGTTTCCGGGTAGCTAGGTGGCGCAGTGGATAGAGCACCGGCCCTGGAGTCAGGAGTACCTGAGTTCAAATCTGACCTCAGACACTTAACACTTACTAGCTGTGTGACCCTGGGCAAGTCACTTAACCCCAATTGCCTCACGAAAAAACAAAAAACAAAAAAAAACAATAACAATGGTCTCATTTTTTGTTTGTTCCTTTGTTTCAGTAAAGGATGGGAAGTAGGAGGGAAAGAAAACAAATGTCTATTAACTTATAAAAATTAATTGTAAGAACTTTGAGTCCAAGAACCTTATCATACTTCATTGCATCCCTAGTCCAATAAGTGTTTTATTGTTGTCATTGTAATTGTTTACCCCACACCTGACAGGGTACCTAGCACATGGCAGCCACATAATCACTTGTGGAAGTCAATCGAATTTTAGAGGATAATGATGATAACAATGGTGATGGTAGTGACAATAGTGGCAGCAGCACTGGTCCAGCCCGCATCCTACCTTGCCTTTGCCTCTGCTGGGATTGGATACTGAAAGAGGAGGCTGGGCCAGACAAATACACATTTCACCAATTTCACGATCTTATGTAGACTGCCCATTATATATAAACCAATAAAACTGTACCTGGAGAGATAGAGAGTCATCTCTGGCCGTGCATCCACATATCCATGTACTAGCTTAAAGGGATCATGTATGTCTACATGACTTCTGATCCCAACCTGGCTGCAAGTCACAAATTGAAAGTGGCCCTCACTATGAAAGTGGCCATGCAGATGGGTGACTTGCCACTTTCCTTCCACTCAAGAGAAGAGAGGTAAATAGGCAATTTCACACTCCATTAACGGGAAGGATTAACATGGCTAGATTATCAATACATTTTCCATGGGTCTCTTTAAATCCTTCTCAGTGCCTTTCACACAATAGCCAGGTTTTGAGAAGACTAATTTGAAGAGAGAGCTTTGTTTTGATAAAAGCTGACATTTGGCCAATTTTAGAAGCAAATTAAAACCTATCCTTTGCCAAAGATAATTTAAGCAATAAAAAAGAGCCATTTCAGCATATACACTCTTTCTTTATTTCTCTAATAGGACAAACTGATCCTGAAGCTTAATTAGTTTCTGTGAGTTGAAAACAACACCAGAGAGGGAAGAAGCAAGATTAGTTGAGCAGAACCTGCCTTGAAGTTTCAAAAACAAAGTTAAAAAAACGAGTGCATAAATCTCTACGTTTCCTACCATCGTTCCAACTTTCTAAATTTTGGTCCAATTTTCACAGGCAGATGGGGAGCAGGAAATATCTTTAGCATGACAAGAGAAGATACTGCCAAAGACAAACCAAGATGTGATTCTGGGCTGACACATCATGGAACAGAACCTACCATACCAATGTTCCTGGGAGACCTCATGTGGGAGTCCTAGAATGAGTAGCCCCTCCACTGATATAACCTGTTTATATACACAGAGACAACCTGTCAAATATTTAGTTGATAAGTCAGAGGGAGCTGTCTGAGGCTCAGAGAAATTAAATGACTCACCTAGCATTACACAATGAGTAAATTTCAGAGGAAAGATTTGAACCCAGAACCTTTCTGACTTCAAACCCAGCACTGTATTCACAATTGTCATTCCTATCAGTGAGTATTGATCCTGAAAACCTATTTTCTTGTCTCCTCTGGTGGATTTTTCCCTTCTTTTCCCAGTCTAGACATACTGAAGTTAGACTTCAAATTCAAACCTGGGACATGAGAAAAGTGAATACTAGATTGAATGCATCAAAAGTCAAGACATGTGCTCCTTTAAGAGGTTATATCGGGGCAGTTAGATGGCGCAGTGGATAGAGCACCAGCCCTGGAGTCAGGAGTACCTGAGTTCAAATCCGGCCTCAGACACTTAACATTCACTAGCTGTGTGACCCTGGGCAAGTCACTTAGCCCCAATTGCCTCACTTTAAGAAAAAAGAGTTTATATTGATTTTCCCCCAGTAAAAAGAGGATGACTAAACTCAGAGATACATTCTCTGGTGGCATCAATGATCAGAGGATCATAGCAGATCATGGGATCACACATTTCAAACCTTAAGGTACCAAGCTCTTCATTTTATAGATGGATACTCTTTGACCCAGATTGGTTAAGTTAAGTGAGTTGTCCAAGTTCACACAGCTAATAGTAATAAGAGCTAGTATGGTTAAACAAAACAAATTACCACACTGTCTTCACCCCAAAATGATAATAGTCGGCATTTATATATAGCACTTTATAGTTTACAAAATGCTTTGCTGATATTATTTGATCCTCATGTACTCTCCTCATGTTACAGATGAGGAAACTGAGCCAGGCAGAGGCTAAGCGACTTGTCCATTGTCATGCAGCTAGAGTTGGAGACCAGATTTGAACTTTAAGTCTTCCCAATTCCACATTCGGTGCTCTGCCTCTTCAGAAACTGAATCAGCTGAGATTTGACCCCTAACTACTTTCCATGGCACCATTACCATTTAACCATTACCATTGCAAAAATAAATAAAAATAAATAAATAGATAGATAGATAGATTAATGAATGAATGAATGAATGAATGAATGAATGAATGAATGAATGAATGGTTGGGGCAGCTAGGTGGCACAGTGGATAAAGCACCGGCCCTGGATTCAGGAGGACCTGAGTTCAAATCCAGCTTTAGACACTTGATACTTATTAGCTGTGTGACCCTAGGCAAGTCACTTAACCCTAAATGCCCTGCAAAAATAAATAAATAAAAGACACAATTGCAGAATTTCAGAGTTGGAAGGAACCTCTGTGACCATCCAGGCCAATGAGTATCTGAAAAAATAGTTCCCTCTCCAATGTACCTGACAATCAGTCATCCAGGTTTCCCCTGAGGACTTCTAAAACATGGAGACCATTCCACAGTAGAAGAGCATGGATCAGTAGAAAAGAGCCCAATCTGATTCTCGACAACTACTTCCCTCTTCTCCACCTGAAAGCCCTTCGAAGATTGGAAGACAGCCACCACGTTCCCTGTAAGATTGTTCTTCTCTAGGCTACATACCCATTTCCTCATGCCAGTCCTCACCTAGAATGAACTAGAAGCCTTTCATGATTGTGGGAGCCCTCAATCAAACAATGCAAGAAGCTGGAGACATTTTAGAAAGCATCTGTAAATTGATGAAAATGTTAGTCTAGCAATGCCTGAACCTGGTTTTAAAGTGCCTGAGCTCATCTACAGTTAGTCCAACCTCAAAATTCTCAAAGAAAAACTCACTTGGTTTCACTTAAAAATAAAAATATTCAGCACCGAGGGGGCTTTTTTTTTTTTTGCTTGTTTGTTTGCTTTTGGGGACTGGAAGCTGAAAGCGCGGAGGCTACTTGCAGCCTGACCTCCTTACTGGCAAGCACAGAAGCTGTGACTTGCTCCATTTCTGACCTGGGCAGATTCTTCCTTTCTTAGGCAGCTCTTTTCCTGAGGGCCTCCTTACTGGTGTGAGACCTAGTGAGGATACCAGATCCTCTTTAGCCCCACCGCACCTCAGAATTCTGAGCTCATGATCTAGCCTCAGCCTCCCTTGGGAGCTGAGATCACAGGGCTATACCACTACAAGCAGATGTAGTCAGCACTTTTTAGGAGGAAGTCAAAGAAAGGCAAAAAAAAAAGAGTCTAGAAACACTGTGCCTTCCTGCATGCAGCTAACCTCTACAAAGACAGGCTTTGAGAATGGTTGACTTGTGGAAATGGGAGGGAATGAAAGAAACTGAGATAACCAGCTCGATCAACTAACCAATTGGCATTTAATCAACATTAGTATGAGCTGGTGCTGTATCTTTTTTGTTGTTCAGTCATTTCAGTTATATCCAACTCTTCATGACCCCATTTTGGGTTTTCTTGGTAAAGATACTGGAATGCTTTGCCATTTCCTTCTCTAGCTCATTTTACAAATGAGGAAACTGAGGCAAACAGGGTTAAGTGACTTGCTCAAGGTCACATAGCTAGTAAGTGTCTGAGGCTAGATCTGAACTCATGAAGATGACTCTTCTTGACTCCAGACCCGGCACTCTATCCACTATACCACCCAGCTGCCCAATCTATAAGCACAGACATTGGAGAGAAGAAGGAAGGATATGGATATGAGTCAAGGAGAAAACCTCTGTGAATAAAGCAATCAAGAGCCAGTAGGATTGATCATTTCTTCCTGGAGCTGCCATTTTGAAGATAGTCTAGGCCAGCCACGATCCTCTCGAGTATCCAACTCCCACACTATTTTCACTGCATCAAGGTGATTCATTTGTAGTCATCTTCAATTCCACACTTTCAATCACTCCACCAATCAGAAGCTTATTTTGAATCAGCAAAATGTCTGAAATCCAAAATCGCTTGAGATGTGCTCTCTGATAACTATTAAGCACATCTAGTAGCCAGTCTTGGATCCTCAGACATTTCCCAGATGTGTGATTCTCACTTAAACTCTCTGAACCTCCATTTCCCCATTTGTAAAATGAGAGGATTGAACTGGATGGTTTCCAAGGTCTCTTCTGATTCTAAAACTATGATTTTAAGATTTTATATGGGAGGTATCACTTGAATTATATCTCCAGTGACATTTAAGGGTCAGACATGGGAGGAAGCAAGCAGAAGATATCCATCTTCCACATGGAGGGTGGTATGATCAATGTGAAGGAAATGGTAGGACAAAGGATGAAATGAAAGGGCAAGAGGCCACAGAACATGGAGGGGGAAGACTGAGATAAGATTTGGAGAGTAAATGAGAAGCAGAAGAATTTTTCAAAAGCCAACTTCCCTCTCTCCCCATTTCTCAGAGAGAATATAAGTTCACCTTTGAAACTAGTTCTGCAACAGCAGTCTGAGTCCAAGATCTAAAGTCCTGCTGAAGGGCTTAGTTTTCCATCCCTGATGGCTCCTAGCCCTTGGAACTTGGTGGAGCTCAGGCTTATGAATACTGGCATACCCCATCAGAAAACCATAGGATCGTAGATTTAAAGTAGAAAGAGATCTAAGAATCCATCTAATCAAATTCCCTCATTTTACAGTTGAGAAAACTGAGGCACAGGGAAGTTAAGTGACCTGTCCAAGGTCACACACATCAACAGAATCAGAAATAGAATTTGAACACAACTCATAAAAAGCAGATTCAGCTCTCCCCTCTCCCATACCATATAACCAATTAGTTGTCAACTTGTATACATTCTAAGTCCAGAGTCCCCTCCTTGCTATTCCAATTCATTCTTTACCATGTTGCTCAGATAATCTCAAGATAACACATTGATGTAATTAGGTGACTCCTCATCAAAAACCTACAGGATCTCCTTATTGCCTTCTCAAGAAACATTCAGCTCCTCACCCATCATGATCTTAAAGGTTCTCAACAATCAGACAACATCCATTCTTTCTGGCTTTATCTCCCCAAACTCCCCTTCACACATTCAATGTTCCCAGCTGCCTGAACTAGTCTCCACCCCCTGTTCTCATCCCATCTGCCTGCTTTTGCTCACACCATCTCTCAAGCCAGGAATGAACTACAGGACCATCGTCCTTCATTCAAGGCTAAGATCTAGTGCCTCCTCTTCCATGAGTCCTGCCTGGATCTTCCCCAGCTGAAAGTCAGCTCTCTTCTCTGCCTTCTCCAATTTCTCACTGCATTCTGCCTGCACCTCTCCTTCGTACTCTTCACATTTTAACAATATGACCACGATTTATGGAAATATTTTATTCTTCCTCACTTAGATTTCCAGTCAGGAACAATCCTTTCATCCTTATATTCTCAGTGCCCAGCCCAATCCTTTGCATACAGTAACTGCTTAATAAGAGGTCCCAGCTTAACCTAGGACACAATCACTGCATACTTGAGTCTACTGTATCAAAGACTAAAATTCCAAAATATACTTTAAAGACCATCAAAATTGGGACAGCAAGGTGGTGCAGTGGATAAAGCACTGGCCCTGGTTTCAGAGGGACCTGAGTTCAGATCTGGCCTCAGACACTTGACACTTACTAGTTGTATGACCCTGGGCAAGTCACTTAACCCTCATTGCCCCACGAAAAAAATCATCAAAATACTTTACACACGTCCAAGAGTTGGACATGTTTTTGCCATCATTTTACTTCCCACAATCATTTAAGATGGTTCTGATAATTCAGAAATATTCAACAAATATTCCTTCAACACTTATGAAGCATTTACTATGACCAAGGCTCCATGCTAGATACCAGAAATAAGAAGATTAAAAAAACAAACACACACAGAGTCTTTACTCTCAAGAGGCTTACAATCTACTGGCAAATAAATAAAATGCATATATGTATGTTCCATGCACACAAGAGGATAAAGGAGAAAAACATGCTCTTAGTAACTGAGGACAGTGGCAGCTAGGTGGCTCAGTGGATAAAGCACTGGCCCTGGATTCAGGAAGACCTGAGTTCAAATCCAGCCTCAGACACTTGACACTTACTAGTTGTATGACCCTGGGCAAGTCACTTAACCCTCATTGCCCCACGAAAAAAATCATCAAAATACTTTACACACGTCCAAGAGTTGGACATGTTTTTGCCATCATTTTACTTCCCACAATCATTTAAGATGGTTCTGATAATTCAGAAATATTCAACAAATATTCCTTCAACACTTATGAAGCATTTACTATGACCAAGGCTCCATGCTAGATACCAGAAATAAGAAGATTAAAAAACAAACACACACAGAGTCTTTACTCTCAAGAGGCTTACAATCTACTGGCAAATAAATAAAATGCATATATGTATGTTCCATGCACACAAGAGGATAAAGGAGAAAAACATGCTCTTAGTAACTGAGGACAGTGGCAGCTAGGTGGCTCAGTGGATAAAGCACTGGCCCTGGATTCAGGAAGACCTGAGTTCAAATCCGGCCTCAGACACTTGACACTTACTAGCTGTGTGACCTTGGGCAAGTCATTTAACCGTAATTGCCCTTCCCCCCCCAAAAAAAACACACTTAGGTTATATATATATATATATATATATATATAAATTGAGGACAGATACATCACCTTTAGCTGGAAGAGAGATGGAACTTGAGCTGGGCTCTTAAGGGAGAGGAGGATTTCAATAGATACAAATATACATAGGTCAGAGAATGTAGGACATGATTAAGGAAATCTAATAATCTGGTTTGACTAGAATAAAAAGGTCTAAGTAGGAGGGAGGACAATATAAGCCTGGCCAGTCAGGTTAGAACTAGATTGTGGTGGTCTGTAAATGTCAACGTAAGAAGTTTGCATTTGATTCTAGAGTCAATAAGGAATCATGATTCTTGACTAGAGTAGTAACATCACCAGACCTCTACATTAGAAATATTAATTTGCAATATGTGTGAAGGATGAGTTAGAAGAGGGGAAAAAGTGAAGACATGGAGATCAGAGAGAAGGCTATTGCAATGATTCAGGAGAGAGGGACCAAAATAGGAGATTGGTAGTGAGAATAGTGAGAAAAGGATGGATGAATGTGATGTACAATCAACAGAAATGTGGCAAATGATTAGCTGTGTGGGTCAAGAGAAAGGGAAGAAGGGCATCTAGGTGGTGCAGTGGATAAAGCACCGGCCCTGGATTCAGGAGGACATGAGCTCAAATCCAGCCTCAAACACTTGACACTAACTGTGTCACTTATCCCTCATTGCCCCGCAAAAAATAAATGAATGAATGAATGAATGAATGAATAAACAAACAAATAAATAAATAATAAAATAAAATAAAAAGGAGAGAGAGAAAGGGAAGAGTCAAAGGTAATTCCAAGGTTTTGAGCTGTGGTGACTGGGAGAATGGTAGGGCCATTAACAGAAATATATGCATCTGTTGCATCTATTTGTTACAATGGATGGCTCCAAGCCACCCATATTGGAAAGCCCCTCTGAGTAATGTAGAATTGCTTAGAAAATATGTAAAGGGAATGACATTCAAGGGATTTCCAGACCCCCAGCTTTCAATTTCAATTTAATTAGGTAATAAAAGGGAGACAAAGTTCAGGTAAGACAGGAACCCTGCATTCAAGGAGATTCAAGTCTAGCAGGAGAGTGAGACATAAAGACAGACAACTCTAACACTCGTCATCAATGCTATGTGAGGTCTACAGAGGAAAGTCACTACCAGCAGGAATGTCAAAGAAGGCTATAAGAAGGAGAGGTGACAGTGGAGTAAGAATCTAAAGAATGAGAAGGAATTCATCAAGTGAAGAGAAGGAGGGCATATCAGGTATGTGGAATGTCATGAACAAAGGCACGGAGATGGGAGAGAATGAGGTAGAAAACCATCCAGTTTGACTAGAGAATGGTAGGAGGCAAAACTAGAAAACTAGGGCAGCACCAGATGAGATGACCATGAATACCAGCCAAAGTCATTTGGACTTTACTTGATAGATAATAGGGAGCCACTGTGGATGTTTGAGCAAAAGATGAAATCTATACATCATAAGAAAATTAGTCTGGCAATGGTACAAAGGATGATTTGAAAATAGAGAAGAGAGACGGTAGGGATGGAAAGACATGGTAAGACACCTTTAACAACCTTCTCCCCCATGGGCCTGTAATTTCATTAGTTTATAAGATTCTGGGTGAGGAAATTTTCTACCAATGAGCACCTTCTCTGAAGCTTATGGTCTGAAATGGTTATCAAGATTATTGAGTTGGGGGTAGCTAGGTGGTGCAGTGAATAAAGCACTGGCCCTGGATTCAGGAGGACCTGAGTTCAAATCCAGCCTCAGACACTTGACACTTACTAGCTGTGTGACCCTGGACAAGTCACTTAACTCTCATTGCCCCACAAAAAAAATAAAAGATCACTGAGTGGTTAAATGGCTTAAGGTTCACACAACAAAGGTTTTCATCACTCTAAGACCAACTCTCTATCCTTGGTTCCAACAGTGGGAACAAAGAAAGGAAGGATGGGATCGTGGAGAAGGAATTAATAGGACATGGTAACTGGATATGAGAGGTGATAAAAGAGTGGAGAACCAAAGATTTCCCAGGAGGTTGGAACATGGAAGAATGAGTGGATGGCAGTGCTGTTGACAGAAAGAGTGAAGTGAGGAGGAGTAGATTTTATGGGTAAAGATAATTTCCATTTGGACCATGTCCCACAGTGGGACATTCAGATGGAGATGCCCTACAAGCAGCTGGAGATGGGAGGAGGGGTCTGGGATCTCAGGACTGCATATATAGAGTTGAGAGTCATCTACACAGAAATGGTAGCTGAACCTGTGGGAGGTAATCAGATGAGATACAGACAGACACAGAAACAGAGAGATAGAAAAAGACACCCTCTTCTAACTAATCAGGAAATTAGCACCACCCCCCCACACTTGAGAGAGAAGCCATGATTTCTCTAGAAAGCAGTCATCATGCTCATTACATAACATTCATATTAATTTTACACCCCTCAAATGTCACCCTTTGTTAGAAGACCAGTTGGGTGGTTAAATTTAACAGGATAATTTTAAAGTCTGACGGAAGCTTTAAAAATAAAATTAAACCAAAATATCAAGGGATGCTGTTATAACAATCACCATCTCTCTCGGCAGCCTCCAGCCCACCCCTTCTCCACACACAACAGTGCTATGGTTCCTGAATGGAAGAGCTCAAGCTAAAATGATGTTTTATTATTTTTCCATCAAAAAGAATTTCTCCCGGTTTCGCAAGCAACTAAATTTATCAAGGAGAAAGATCAAATCCCAGCCTTCCTTTGTTCCCTTATTTCCTTTTGTTGATATAATCACTGGTTTCAGGACCTCCATGGATGTCATGTTACCAGGAAACTGGGGGTTTGCAAAATTGATTTCGAGCCTCTGTTCCAGGATGTGTGGCTAAATTTTTCAGCAAGTAAAATTATTTTTACATTCACCAGGAAAAAAAAATAAAGGCTGCATATGAAGCAGAGGGTCCATTTTCCTGACACAGCACCAATCACACAAGCAAGTTAAAGAATCCTCCGGGGTTCGGAACCACATCCTAGCAGTTTCTTGTTTTATTTTATAACATTCTCCAGCTTTATTGACAGAAGGCAACATGAGGAATGTGGGGAAGGAAGAGAGAGGGTGGCACGTGGGCGCGCCAAACAGACAGACACAATAGAAATAGAAACCGCTCTCAGGGACCCCAAGAGCAACCTGTCTCGCTAAGTTCATTTTTCTCTTGAGTCAGAAGCTGAATAAGAACGGGCTTAGGAGCCTCCGAGTAATCTATCTATCGGATCATGTCACTTTGCCATATTGAACTCAAACTTGGGAATAGAACTTCCTTATTGTTTCTACAAGAGAAGAAGAGTACTCTGGTACCATAGTGTAATGATATTCAGGAAACAGCTCAATTTGGTATAAATGAAATCTTTTTTTGAACCACATTTGATAGAATTGAGTAAGTGAAGTCCCCATAGGGCCTCTTCAAAGGAGCATTTTATAACAAGACTTACACGATATGAACCTGGGGCCATAACAAAAGAGAAAATATGGGTATGAATATGCATGTGTGAGAGACAGGGAGAGATGGAGAGACATCGATAGAGACAGGGAAAGGGAGGGAGAGAAACAGAGACAGAATGTGTGTGTGTGAGTGTATGCATGCATGCATGCATGTATATCTATGTATATTTACATTTGTGTGTATGCACACAGATATACATGTGTGTATATATGTATGCGTGAGTGTATGCATGTATGTATATCTATGCATATTTACATTTGTGTGATGCACATATATACGTGTGTGTATGTGTGTGTGTGTGTGTGTGTGTGGAGTCATACAGATAGTGTTTATTGAGAACATGACTGCCTTTTCCTTTGCCAGCTGCCTTAGTCCAAACTAGTCAGCTCCTCCATAAGGGGTGTGTGTGTATATGTGTGTATCTCTGTGTGTGTGTGTGTGTGTGTGTGTGTGTGTGTGTGTGTGTGTGTGTGTGTGTATAACCAGAGGAGCACCCTGGATCTTTCAGACTGGGCTATCCCTCGAGGAGCTGGCTCTAGGGAAATGGACACGTGCTCTGGTTCAGCTCTGAAGGGTTTGCATTTTGAGATGCTACAGTGGTTCCTTACTAGTCCCTGTGACTGAGGGACCTGTCAAAGGTGTTTCTAAGTAAGCCAGGAATTGTTCACACAAACACACACAAACATATTCAAGGAGTTAACAAGTACATAAAACTCCTACTATGTTCCAGTATTATGCTAAGCACTGGGAAATTCCTGCCCTCAAAGAGCTGCTGTTCTGAGAGGAGAAACAGTATGCACATAAGTAAATACAAGGTAAATTGGGAGGAAGGGGCACAAGCAACTTGGAAGCGGGGGAGAGGGATGTGGATTAGGGAAGGTTCTGTGTACATGTCACTTGAACAGAATTTTGAAGGAAAATAGAATTCTAAGAGGTAGAGATGAATGAGTGGTCCATTCTAAGCATGAGAGATGGCCAATGCAAAGACACAAAGACCCAGAGGAGGCCAGTTTGGCTGAACTGTAGAATACGGGGAGGAGATAAATACAAAATAAGGTTGGAAAGAGCAGGTTAGGAGCCAGGTTGTGAAGGACTATAAAAGCCAAACAAGGGAGCTCGTTTTGGGTCCTAGAATGAATAAGGAACATTGAAAGTTTATTGACTAAGGGGAGTGATGTGGTCAGACCTATCCTTTAAAAAACTTACTTTGGCAGCTGAGTAGAGATTGGATTAGAGAGAAGAGTGATGAGGCATGAAGAGCAAAATATTTGGAGGTGATTCCAATAGTCCAGGCAAAAGGTAATAAAAGACCCAGAGTAGGGTCATGGCTCTATGAGTACAGAGAAGGAGAGAGATGGGGACATTTTCCCTTTGAGTTTATTGTTGAGTACTATGGAACTGTTTTATAAGTAAAATGCTCTCGTGAACAGGTCCTGTTGAGATTTTACCTACTTAATTCCATCAAATGGAGTCCTGAGAAAAAACTTATACTGATATTTATTTCCAAATTCTCTTTGTAATATCAGGGCATGTAAGGATTCAACTGAATGGCATTCACTTAGACAATCGTAATGTGCTTAGTATGGACAACACGACATCCAAGGTGGGAGGTGACCACATTGGGAAGCATCTCTGATTTCAGGAATTCCTCATGTGAGTGGGACATTTCTGGTAATGAGGAAGCAGAGATATCGAGGCAGCTCATTTTCCTTTTGGATGGTTCAATTAGGAAGTTTTATCTGAATTCAAAGCCAAATACTGACTCTGTACAATTTTTATCCACCACTTCTATTTTTGTCCTTCTAGGTTTGTGACTGAGCAGGACAAAGTCTAGTCATCTTTACATGTGCAGGTACTTTAAATGCTTGAAGCCAGAGCTCATATCAATTCAACTCAATTCAATAGATATTTTAAAGTGCCTTGTAAGTGCTTTGTGCTAGGACTTGGGCTATACAAAGTCGACAACCATTTATTCAGGGCTTACTATGTGCAAACACTACTATACTAAATGCCAGGCATTACACACACACACACACACACACACACACACACACACACACACACACACACACACGCCTCTGCTCTCGAGGATCTTACAGTCTAATCAGGGAGTCAACAAATGAACGACCCTGTATAAATGATACATAGATAAGATAACTGGACATAATCTCAGCGAGAAAACACCAAGACTGAGGGAGACAAAAAGGTTTTTGTTGGAGAAGAGAGGACTTTAGCTGAGGCTTGAGGGAAGCCCAAAGGTAGAGATGAGGAATAAGACATGGGGGACAGCCAGAAAAAGTGCTCCAAGTTGAGAGATGGAATGTTGTGCCTGAGGGACAGCAAAGAGACCAGTATTGCTGGAGTAAAGAATACATTGTATGGTACAAGAAGACAGGAATTATGAAGGATTATGAAGGACTTCTGTCATAAAGCTTATATTCCAATAGGAAAGATGACGTGGAAACGATACAGAACAGAGACAAAAATATATTACTGGGAGGATGTTATACATGCACAGAAAAAATGCAGCGCAAGTTGAAAATGAAGGAGACCAAAGAGCAACAAAGTATCCTAGGACTACATGAGGTGGGAGCAATCGCAGTTGGGAATATGAGGAGAGGCCACTGCAGCTGAACCTTGAAGGAAGGTGAATAGGGGACCCGAAAGGCAGAAATAAAGAGGAAGTGTCTCATGGCAGAGAATGAAGCTGAAGTCTGTCTTAAGTCATTTATTATGGGGAAACATAAACCCTTTTTTGAGCAAAGCCTCATGAAGCCTTAAACCATAGAATTCAGAGCTGTGAAGGATGTCAGAGATCATATAACCCAACTTCCTCACTTCACAGAGAATGAAATGAGGGTCTTAGAAATACAGTGACTTGGGGCAGCTAGGTGGCGCAGTGGATGGAGCGCCAGCCCTGGATTCAGGAGGACCTGAGTTCAAGATCCGGCCTTAGACACTTAATAATTACTAGCTGTGTGACCCTAGGCAAGTAACTTAACAAAAAAAAAAAGTACAGTGACTTAGCGAAGCTCACACAGGCAAGAAGCATCAAAGCCAAGATTCCAATTAGGTCCTCTGCCTCTGAACTTGACGGTACCATAATGCCTTATAAATACATCACATTAGCCCCGTTGGTACAGGAACTCTGAGACCCACTGACAGCTCTGGTGGGGAATCCTAGGTGAACTCAAAGTGGACTGGGACAGCAGGAGGTTGGAATACACAGGGTAGAATCAGAATCCACTCCACTTCTCTTCCTCCTCCCTTTCCCTAAGACCTCAATAAGTAATCTTCAGAGCTCCAAGGCTAGAGTGAATGAATGAACAAAAGCATATTCAATTAGTACTTTATATATTCCAAGCACTATGGCTAGGTACTGGAGATGCAAATACAAAAGTGAGACAGGTCCTACCCTCAGGGAACTTACATTCTAATAGGGGACAGGAACAAGCAGTTTTGTGGTGTCAGCTATGGGGCTGCTAGCAGACCCACCACAGTATCCTCTGGGATACCTAATAATTCAAGCTCCTATTTGCTTCATGAGAATCCCAATGGCGTATATCCTGTCACTGTTAAAGGCTAACCAATACTTAACAGTTGATAACACTGGGCAGCTCAGTGTTGTAGAAGATGGAGCACAGGACTTAGAGCCAGGAAGACCTGAGTTCTGATTATGCCTCAGGTATTTACTGGTTATATGACCTTGGACAAGTCACCTAATATTACCAAGCCTCAGTTTCTTCATCTATCAAATGGGGACAATTCTAGTACCTACCTCACAGGACTGTGGTGAGGATCAAGTAGGATAACACTCATAAAGTGCATCACAAGTTTTAAAGTGCTATAGAAATGTTAGCTCTTTGTTGTGGGGGCAATGAGGGTTAAGTGACTTGCCCAGGGTCACAGAGCTAGTGTCAAATGTCTGAGGCCGGATTTGAATTCAGATCCTCCTGAATCCAGGGCTGGTACTTTATCCACTGTGTCACCTAGCTGCCCCTGAAATGTTAGCTCTTAACAGGTATATTCTCCCGTTCTCTGAGTACACATCAGCCTTGTCACCTTGTTCATCTCTCAGACTGATACTTCCATGCTAAATGGCTTGAGACAAGAGGTATCTTTTGGCCCCTACATCATGGTGGGATTCACTAAAGTAGATAAAGCTGATAAGGTTTGTGACCACAGAGAATTCCAAAAGCTAATAATACCAATCAGAGGAACCAGCTATTAAAATGTATCTCTCACATGGTTGGCACTCGAATGCCAAAAGGCTAAAAGATGACCACTTCATGAAGGAAACTTTTACTCATGCTTCTTGGAGATCCAATTCCATGGGAAGAGATGAGGTCATGTTCAGAGGAGGAGCCTGGTTCTTGAAGACGACACTACCAGAAAGCCAAGGGATATGGGTTCCATCCCAAGGGCCCACTAAGCTTAGTAAATGGCCTAAGCTTTTGGAGCCATGGGCTCATAGAACTCTGTGTGAGCAGGGAACTCAGAAGCCATCTAAACCAACCATCACCTTAACAAGAATTCCCTCTCCAATATAGCCCCAACAAGGGGATACAAACAGCCTCTGCCTGAAGAGTTGGAATGATGGGGAACTCATTGCATCTTAAGACAATCCACTCCTATTCTGGACATCTCCACTTTGGAGAAAGCTCTCCCTTGTGATGCTCTTCAATCTACTTTGTGTGACTTCCATCTATCATCATAGCTCTATAAACAGGAGCCAATCAGAGTCAATCCTAAGCATGGCATCTCTTCAAATACTTGTAAGGGGTTATCATGCACCTGAGTCTTCTCTCTTTCTGTGTCTCAGTTTGTAGAGAAGGTTTGAGGCAATGATCTGCAGAGGCAGTAGAGAGAGCATTCCAGGCTACATTTGTAACATGATTTTTAAAAAGTCATGAAATCATATAACCTTAGGCTTGGAAAGTCATAAGATTACATATTTAGAGTTTGGAAGTGACCTTAGGGGGCAGCTAGATGGCGCAGTGGATAGGGCACCGGCCCTGGAGTCAGGAGGACCTGACTTCAAATCCAGCCTCAGACACTTAACACTTACTAGCTGTGTGACCCTAGGCAAGTCACTTAACCCCAATTGCCTCACTAGAAAGAAAGAAAGAGAGAAAGAGAGAAAGAAAGAAAGAGAGAAAGAAAGAAAGAAAGAAAGAAAGAAAGAAAGAAAGAAAGAAAGAAAGAAAGAAAGAAAGAAAGAAAGAAAGAAAGAAAGAAAGAAAGAGAGAAAGAAAGAAAGAAAGAGAGAAAGAAAGAAAGAAA
Organism: Dromiciops gliroides; assembly: GCF_019393635.1. Classification (NCBI taxonomy): domain Eukaryota; kingdom Metazoa; phylum Chordata; class Mammalia; order Microbiotheria; family Microbiotheriidae; genus Dromiciops; species Dromiciops gliroides. Next base: position 39,879,866 of record NC_057865.1, read on the forward strand.
GAGAAAGAAAGAGAGAAAGAAAGAGAGAGAGAAAGAGAGAGAGAAAGAGAGAGAGAAAGAAAGAGAGAAAGAAAGAGAGAAAGAGAGAAAGAGAGAGAGAGAGAAAGAGAGAAAGAGAGAGAGAGAGAAAGAGAGAGAGAAAGAGAGAGAGAAAGAGAGAAAGAGAGAAAGGAAGGAAGGAAGGAAGGAAGGAAGGAAGGAAGGAAGGAAGGAAGGAAGGAAGGAAGGAAGGAAGGAAGGAAGGAAGGAAGGAAGGAAAGAAGGAAAGAAGGAAAGAAGGAAAGAAAGAAAGGAAGAAAGGAAGGAAGGAAGGAAGGAAGTGACTTTAGGGGGGCAGCTAGGTGATACAATGGATAAAGCACCGGCCCAGGATTCAGGAGGACCTGAGTTCAAACCCAGCCTCAGACACTTGACACTTACTAACTCTGTGATCCTGGGCAAGTCACTTAACCCTCATTGCCCTGCAAAAAAAAAATCAACTTAAAGGATTAGGGATCACCTAGTCCAATCTCATTTTATATAGAAACCCAGGCTCAGTGAGGATGTCTAGCCCAGATTAACACCTATTAAGCATCAGAGGCACCATGTGAACAGAGATCTTCCCAACCCCAGCATTCTAGCTCATGCAACCTCGAACTGTACTGAAATCCACTGGACAACATCCCCAACTCTATTTGTTTTCTAATAGACCATGGGGGAGATGGCAATTCTAAGGGTGGAACATCATCAACTACTGCTATGGTATAGCCAAGAGGGTAGGAAAGGAATCAGGCCACCTTCTAGTTTAGAAACAACTAGTGTTACTAACGCCCCTAGTTAGTGAGAAGTAGTGCAAATTGCTAACCAGAGGCTAATCTACAAATGTTATTAGTGCCCTCTCAATATTACTGTTTTGGGCAAAGTCTCCATCACCCTCCCTTTTATTATGGCTTTATATTACAGCAAGCTAGAGTCATTCATGCTGATTTGGGGCTTCAAGTTGAGTTTAAGTGCCTACTGTGAGTAAAATTTGTCCAGTCCCACTCCCTTAATCTGACCACAATAATGTAAAGATGGAAAGAGAAGAAACAATGTCATTTTATCTTTCTCCCACTAAAGTCCTATTCTGATGCTTCATTGTGGCATGATTCTCAAGGGCAAGAAAGTGGTTCTTAAGGGCAAGAAGGCCAACTGAGGTGCTTTTGCAGGCTTTTCCAAGCTAGACAGGTTTAAGGACAGCACTACTGGTGGGTCATGTCTGTTCTCTGAAAATCAAAGCAGTGAAGTTTGGGGAGACCCAGGACCACATTGGCCACAAGAGGGAAAGTTTTCCATCCAGCCGTAGCGACTCATAATGAATGGCTGGTAGAGCAAAGGAATCCTCATATCATAGATGTCAACTTTAGAGGTCCAACCCCCACATTTAACAGAAAAGGAAACTGAGGCCCAGATTAATGAAACAATGGCAGGGTTCAAACTAAGGTCTTTCTGATTCCAAGTCCAGTACTCTTGCTCCAAAAAGTGGAGAAACAATTTATTGAAAAGTGGGATTCATACCTACACAACCACAGGTATTTGGAATCTTGAAGTAAAGGAGAAACGAGAGGCAGGAAAAAGTAAAGTGAAAAAGAGAGGAGAGTGAGGGAAGAGAGGGAGAGAAGGGAGAGTGAAAGGGGGAAGGGGGAGGAGGAGAGGGAAGGGGAGAGAGAGGGGGGGAGAGGGGGAGAGGGGGGAAGAGGGGGAAAAAGGGAGGGGGGGAGAGAGAGAGGGGGAGAGGGAGAGAGAGGGGGAGAGGGAGAGGGGGAGGGGGAGAGGGAGAGAACGAGAATGAGATCTGCAGGGAGTAGGGAATTATTGAACACATCTGGCTGCTAAAAGCTGCCTCCTGCCTGCAGGTGAAAGTCCTCTAGAGATAGATGGCTGCAATCAGCACTGAGCTCTCTATCACTGCTTCATCTAGAAGGGCCCCCGGGGAGTCTTGTGGCAGAGTCCCTGGAAATCCAGCACTTACTCAACCAATTACAACTCTTAAATTGCCTGATCATCTTAACTGTTATTTTCCTTGTTATTAGCTACCAACTACCTCCAAAGCCACAACAGGAACAAAATCTATTATTTAGGAATCCTTCAGGTTTATTTAAAATTCAGTCTTTAGAACTTACACTGTCTCCCTAACAGTCAAATAACCTGGTTTTTTTCAAGTGCATTTTTCAGATACTAGGTTATATTTCCATCTTCCTCTCCAATAGAAAAGTTCTTCCTACCCATCAGCATCATAGAAACACAGAACACAAATACCAAAAATCAAACTCACCCTCTACATAGCTTATCATGGGACACCCATAACTAAGAGAGGATGACCCAAGCTCTGTCCCAGGGCAAGGAATGTTATCCATCACAATCCTTTAAGTAGTTTAGAAACACAGCGTTTAGCAACTGGTTTGGAAAAATAATTCACTAATTAGGAAGCTGTCAGGTAGTGAGCTGCAATCAGCTCCTTCCCACCGTACCCTGTGCTCCTATTCTTCTGTTCCAGACACCCTAAATGCTGATTACCCAGGGTGCACTTTGTGGTCCTTGGCCCAGGTACAAAAAGTTCCTAGTTACAGTTGTTCTTCTAATGTAGCTGTAGCAGTGAGGATCAGCCAAGCTCACCTAGAGAATTGACTCTTGGGAATGAGACCAGAAATAAAAAAGAATGCCCAAGAGAGTGAAAACATCAAACACTAGTCTCCACCCTACTTTCATGATGGTGATTTGGTGGTGAACCAGTGAACTAGAACCCAGAGGTTCAGTCTTTATCTGCTCTGTGTGTGTGCCATAACTTGCACATAGCTATCCTTGCACATTCAATGAGATAGTCACCCACTAAGTCTGAGGTCCTATACCTATATCCATCCTGTTTTCCCAAATCACAGCTTTGCAGAGGGGCTGGAGGACAAAAATTTTTAAAATTGTCACAACTATAATGGAAAGGGTTGAGGAAACCATATGGATCCTGTGTGAAGATCTATCAGAGCTAAAAAAATAATGACCTTGGGGCGGCTAGGTGGCGCAGTGGATAGAGCACCGGCCCTGGAGTCAGGAGTACCTGAGTTCAGATCTGGCCTCAGACACTTAACACACACTTACTAGCTGTGTGACCCTGGGAAAATCACTTAACCCCAATTGCCTCATAAAAAAAAAAAAGTAATGACCTCACTTTGCTCTCTCTTGTTTATTCATAAGTTGGTTACCTATCCATAAATCTGATAAGTAATATATTCCATGTTCTTCAAATTTACTTGTAATATCTCGCTTTATAACTAGGTCATGTATCCATTTTTACATTATCTTGGTAAATGGTGTAAGATATTGGTCTATGCCCAATTTCTGCCAGACTGTTTTCCAGTTTCCCAAACAATTTTTATCAAACAATGAATTCTTATCTCAAAATCTCAAGTCTTTACATTTGTTAAATACAAGGTCACTATATTTATTTGTTGCTATAAATTGTATGTTTACTCTGTTCCACTGATCTACCTTTCTATTTCTTACACAGAACTAGAAAGTTTTGATAATTGCTGGCTGATAATATAGTTTAAAATTTGGTACTACTAAAACCTCCTTCTTTTACCTTTTTTCATTATTTCCTTTGATATTCTTGACTTTTTTTCTACCAATTGAATTTTGTTATTTTTTCTAATCCAGTAAGATAATTTTGATAATTTGTATTACATTAAATTTAAAAGGTTTTGTATAAATAAAACAAATGTAGCCAAGATTAGAAGGAAAGCAGAAAATTGGGGATTTTCTTTTAGTTTCTCAAATAAAGGTTTCATATCTCAAATATAAAAAGAACTTTGTCAAATCTATAAAAATATGAGTCATTCCCCAATTAATAAATGATCAAAGGATATGAATAGGAAGTTTTCTGATGAAAAAATCAAAATAATTCATAGTCATATGAAAAAGCTCTAAATAATTATTGATTAGAGAAATGCAAATTAAAACAACCTTGAGATATCATTTTATATACCTACCAGACTGACTAAAATGATAGAAAGGGAAAGTAACAAATATTGGGGAGGGAATGTGGAAAAATTGGGACACTAATTCATTGTCGGTGGAATTGTGGACTAATTCAACCATTTTGGGGGAGCAATCTGGAATTATACTCAAAGAGTTATTAAACTGCCTATACCATTTGACCCAGCAATACCACTATTAGTTCTATTTCCAAAGATGATTAGGGAAAAAGGAAAAGAACCTATATGTTCTAAAATGTTTATAGCAACTCTCTTTTTGGTGGCAAAGAACTGGAAACTACGGGGATGCCCATCAATTGGGGAATGGCTGAACAAGTTGTGGTTTATGGCTGTGATGGAATACTACTGTGCTATAAGAAATAATGAGCTTGATGATATTTCAAAAACATGGATAGACTTGCTTGAAATAATGAAAAGCAAAATGAGCTGAACCAAAAGAACATTGCATACAGTAATAGCAATATTGTTTTAAGAACATCTTTGAGCAAATAAATCATTTTGACTATTATAAAGGACATATGAAGAAAGACACTATCTGCATCCAGAGAAAGAACTGATAAAGAGAAATATGTATAGAATGATTTTACATATGTATGTATGTATGTATGTATGTATGTATGTATATACACATATTTGTGAATAACAGTAGTCATCTCTAGGGTGGGGAAAGGAGGAGAAAGGTTTTTTAAAAGCTACATAAGAACTTTATTATATATTTAAAAGGAATAGAAAGTTGTACATAATAGATTGGCAGTTTCATGTGCGATTATCCTTTTTATTATACTACATTATGAAAATGCTTGTTTTCTTCCATAAATTTAAAATAAAATAAATTTAAAAATTTAAGTAAGAACTACCCAGGCCCCTTCACCCTGAAGAGAAGGAGAAATATTTGGATAGAAAGGGCCAGTCAGAGTGACCAGTGGCTGCCTGTACAAACAGGAATACTATCAACCTCTGAGTTTAGCCTCATCTGAACTGCTCAAGATTGGTGCATTTTGGGAGCAGCTAGGTGGCATAGTGGATAAAGCACTGGCCCTGGATTCAGGAGTACCTGAGTTCAAATCTGGCCTCAGATAATTGACACTTACTAGCTGTGTGACACTAGGCAAGTCACTTAACCCCAATTGCCTCACCAAAAAAAAAAGATTGGTGCATTTTAAAACCACTTTGTCGGGGTGGGGGTGGAGCAGCTAGGTGGTACAATGGATAGAGCACTGGCCCTGGATTCAGGATGACCTGAGTTCAAATCCAGCCTCAGACACTTGACACTTACCAGCTTTGTGACCTTAGGCAAGTCACTTAACCCCAATTGCCTCACAGGAAAAAAAAAAGAATTGGACTTTCGGGGTGTGGATGGAGCAGAGAAAGGATTGAAACTGATCTCTGGATCCCCCCAAGAAATTCATTATTAAAACCACTTGGCCCCAAAATAGCATAAACAGAGGCTTTGAGGATTGACCAAGAATCACATCCAAAGCTCTTCTCTAGAGCCAGCCTTTCCAAGTTCCCCTACCCTTTCCACTTTGCCATTGAGCAATGGGAGGCAGCCATCTGCTGCTGTCAGGGCTAAGCCCAAAGAGACAACTGGCTGGCATGGGCAACTGAAGCTTCATCCACCTCCAAACCTCAATCTGTGTTTCAGGGGGTGTGCACGAGGTGTGATAACGGAGGAAAGGAAGCAAGTGACAATGACAAGTGTGGGGTCCCCACATGAACAAGGCCCTGCTTGTTTGCACAGACTGGCCTGGATGTCTACAAACCTACCGTACGTTACAGAGCAGGGCTGGGAGGAAGCAGATGGTTTGGAGGCTTCCACGCTTCCTGTCACTAGGCAAGGGAAACTGTTCCCTAGGAGGACTCTGTTTCCCTGACACCTCCCTCAGAACACGGAGGAATCTTGGGGATGTGGTAGCATCTGGCCACCACTGCACTGAAGCCTGACTTCCAGCAAGGGACAGTGAGGAATCACGCCATGGCTTTGCTCCAGCGTGAGCCCACAATCCTTAGCTTAACTGAAGTAAAACTGAGCTAGGAATTCCTCCAAATCAGAGCAAAGCTATACCCCTCCCCAATTGCAAAAGCTTCATGCCATAGAGGAGAATCCAATCCAATTCAACACACGCTTATTAAGTGTTTGTTATGAACAAGACATTGAACTAGGTGTGTGATCTGGGATCTTGTCACCTATTAGTTATGTAAGTCAATTAACTTCCCTGTGTCTGTTTCCTTTTCTATAAAATGTTAAGGGAGGGAGGAAGGGAGAGAGAAAGGGAGGGAGGGAGGAAGGGAGGGAGGAAGGAAGGAAGGAAGGAAGGAAGATATGTATGTAGAGTGGAGAACACTGGCCCAGGAAGACCCAAACATAAACCTGGCCTCAGATATTCACTAGCTGTGTGACCCTGGAAAAGTAATTTAACCTTTGTCTGCCTCAGTTTCAACATCTGTGAAATGGGGATAATAAGAGCACCCATCTCCCCTACCTGTTGAGAGAACAAAATGAGATAATACTTGTAAATTGCTTTGCAAACCTTAAAGGTTTTATATAAATGTTACTATTATTACTATTATTTAAAAGGAACTATTTAGCATTGTACTACCCTAGGAGGCAGGAAGTTGCAAAGTGGAGGTTCCTACCCTTTGGGAAATGTCTGTTGGAGACTGAGGATCCTTTCTCTGAACCATGTTTTAAACATATATAATAAAATACAGAAAACTGTAATTATATTGAAATACAATTATCAAATTTTTTTTTCAGGGCAATGAAGGTTAAGTGACTTGTCCAGGGTCACACAGGTAGTAAGTGTCAAGTATCTGAGGCTGGATTTGAACTCAGGTCCCCCTGAATCCAGGGCCAGTGCTTTATCCACTATGACACTTAGCTGCCCCCAGATTTTCACACTTTTTCTTATCTCTGAACCATTTCAGCAAGAGCCTCAACAATCAATCAGCTAACAGATATTTGTTAAGCACCTACTATGTGCCGGGCTCTGTGCCAAGGGCTAAAGATACAAAGAAAGGCAAAAGACAACCTCTGCTCTCAGAGAGCTCACACAGGTTCTCTTCTCTGTGCCCAAACTCATTTCCCATCAAAGGATTGATGGAAAGATTTTCTTTGCTTTGAATGGCACTGATGAAAGTCCAGGATTCATTCATTATTCATTTGGAGCCAGAACTTGGCATCCAGTCCTGACTCTCCCAATAATTCTCTATATAAGTCACATAAGTTCTTTGACCCTGCTCTTCCTCACCTTTAAAACGAAGAGTTGGAGTATATGATCTCAGTGATTCAGCTCTAAGTTCCATGACCCTCCTCTACCATTCATTCAAAGCAGCTACAAAAATATAGGCAATTTCCTATCATAAATGTGCGTACCAATAGGACTATGACTCACCCAGGGGCACCTGGAGAACCACCACTCTAATGGTCTAAAGCAGGAGTAGGACACTCACGGCACTGATGTATGTCCAAGATGGCATCCATAATCGTTTTGTGTGTGCATTCTGAGTGATCACTCTGAACCAGCACTAGCCAAAAACATGTAACAGGTGAAGAATGGCTTTGGCATCCTATCACAGTTTCCCTCCTAGGTGGCATCATGGAGAGAGTGCTGGATTTGGAGTTAGAAAAACTGAGTTCAAATCCTGCCTTAGTTACTTACAGTGTGACACTAGACAAGTCACCTAACCTCTCTCAGCTTGAGTTTCCTTATCTGCGAAATGGGGATAATAATAGCACCTACTCCACAGGATTATTGTGAAGATCACATGAGATGACATCTATAAAGCTCTTTGCAAGAATTAAAAATATAAAAATGCTAGCTATTATTCCTTCCCTTTTTAACAAATGGGGAAACTGAGCTTTAGAGAAATTAAATGATTCGCCCATGTTTGCACAGATGGTATCAGAGGTTGTATTCATGTCCAGGGTTCTCACAATTCTAGGTCCTGTGTTTCTTCCCCACTGCATCATGCTGCTTGCATTGATAATTTAAGTTGTGATTCCTTCAACCTCCCCAGGGTAATTTGCCTTTTAGGCAGGAACTCTTGAAGATGGGAATTGCTTTAACAGAATGACAGATGGGTAGGGTTATTGCTTTGATGGCAGAGGTCCACCTTCTCCACTTATTCACAAAGCCAGCCCTCAGTGCACAACAGTTGGGATTGCAGAGATAATCTTTAGCACAGGTTTGCCTTCTCCTTCCTTCCAACCATATGTTCCCTTGGCTCTTAGAAGTGTGAGGCTCAGGGGAGATGCAGGACTGAATACCAGAAAAGACCCTAAAAGTCTTCTCATCCAACCTACTCATCTTACAGATGAAGAAACCGAGACCCAAAGATGTGAAGATACTTGCACAAGTAGCAGGGGTAGAATTCAAACTCAATCAAGGAGCAATGCAATGTTCCTTCTACAGTACTCTTCTGCCTCAGTGTTTCCCTGTCCCCTTGTGACAACCTGGTGGCACTTAAGTTTAAAAGTGAGAGTATGGGGTCGACTAGGTGGTGCAGTGGATAAAGCACCAGCCCTGGATTCAAGAGTACCTGAGTTCAAATGCGGCCTCAGAAACTTGACACTTACTAACTGTGTGACCCTGGGCAAGTCACCTAACCCCCAATGCCCCGCAAAAAAAAAAGTGAGAGTATGCATATGTGTTGGAAAAGGGGGTATGGAATTTCATATAGCAGCAGTTTCTGGAAAGAATGGTTCCTTGGCCAGTGGGCCACTGGCACACATGCCAGGCTCCACCATTCCTACAAAGTTGCTGATGACTAGCCCTATATCCTCAAGCACAGTCCTCTCTAGTACCAAAAGACCACAGACCAAGAGCTAGAAAGGACTTCAGGAGACATCTAATCCAGCTCCCTCCTTTTACAAAGGAGGAAACTGAAATCTAGTGAAAAGGAAGTAACTTGTCCAAGGAGACTTAAGTAAGTTTCAGGCCCTGAGTTTGAATGCCAGCTGTCACTACTTTTCTGGGCCTTAGTTTCCTCATCTGTAAAATGAGAGGGTTGGACTGGATGAATCCCAGGATATATTCAAGCTCCAGATCCGTGATCTGATATCTTGAGGAGGGCTCACAGATTTGATGCCTATAATGGGGTCCAGTCCACTCCTTTCCCAATCCCCGATTTCCATCTCACATGCGCGCCTGTCACAAGGTGAGGTGATAGAAAGTAATTGCTATAAAGTGAGGAAGAATGAGCTCATACAGGAGGGTGAAGTGTTGATTAGAACTTTGATCAACAGCAAGCCCAATAGCTCCTGCAGGAAACATGACTACCTGATATTTTAATAGCAGTGATTTATACTTTCTCACCCCAGGAATTTCAGCAGGTTTGATTCATGGTGCCAAGTGCTGTCAGTGCAGAACTCGATCTATCAGTGAAGGTGGAGGGAACTTTTGTCAACCATCGCCAAAGCTAAATCAAGCCACGGTGTCATTATAGCCTGGCACAGCTCAGGGCAGAAAATCAAGACTGCCTTCTTGAAGAATTAAATTTGATCTCATAGTGTTAAAAGTACAGGAAGACTTGGGTTATTACAAACATTTCCCATCTGGTTTTCCAGATTCCATTCTCTTCCTTCCCCAATCTGTGCTACTCCTGTGCTCAGAAATCTTCCATGGCTCCTTCCCATCTCCAGCACAAAATGCAAACTTACCCCAGTCTCCCTTTTCAGACCTTCTATCCCACACTCTATATCCTAGTCAATCTGGACTTTGAGCTACTCCTCAAACCCAACTTCGTGTCTCCTGATCTGATGCATCCATGCAAGCTATTCCCAATGCCTTGAATGCCCTGCCTCCTCATGTCCACTTCTTAGAATTCCCAGTTTCCTTTAAGGATCATTTCAAGGACTACTTTATACTCAAAGCCACTGTCATCCCTTGAGTCGTTAGGACTGTTTACCTCTTCAAATGAGCAATTTATGTGGCAAAGTAGGTAGAGGGCCAGGAAGACTCAAGTTCAAAATCAGCCTCAGATACTCACTAGTTCTATGACCCTGGGCAAGTCACTTAATCCTGTTTGCCTCAATTTCTTCATCTGTAAAATGAGCTGGAGAAGGAAATGGCAAACCCTTCCAGTATCTTTGCCAAGAAGACCCCAAATAGGGTCACAAAGAGTTGAAAGTGACTGAAACAAATGAACAAGAACCCCTCCTCAAATTACTATGTTCTCTTATCTGGGTCCATGTCTTCTGTTCCCCATCCAATCTTACCTCCTTGAGGTCAGGGCTTGTTTTGTTTTGGTTTTGCTTTGTATCCCCAGTGCCTGGCCAAAGGCATTCAATAAGTACCCACTGAGTTGAGGTCAAGCTAGATTACTTTCATTTGTCTTTGATCTTTTTAAGATCCATAAAGAGGCATGAGGGAATAGAGCTAGTAATGTTTAAGCTTATGAAAGAGAAAATTCAGGGAGATGAGATAAGATAGCTGTCTTCAAAAATTTAAAAGACCCTCATGTGAAAAAGGACTGTGATTTATTCTGCTTGGCCCTGGTAGGCAAAAATAGGAGAAAAGGGTGGAAGTCACAGAGATAGAAAGCTGGGTTGTAAGACTGACTATGAGCTTCCTATGCTCCAAAGCCCAAGATGGAGGTGTTGGTGAGGCCAGAGAAGGAAGGGTTTTTCTTTATACTGGGACAAAGGTGGCAAAGATAGGGTTTTCCCTGGCCTATGACCAACGAGTAGAGAAGCCTTCCCCTGACAGAAACAGACAGGGAAGGATATGCAATATGAGATGTCTGGTAAGGGCTGGGGGAGCAGATTCGAGAAGAGATTTTGCACTAAGTTGTACCAAACTGGATCACTGACCTTTTTTCAAAAAGGAGAATTTTTTAAAAGTTTAATTTAATTTTAAAAAAGAGAATTGATAGAATATCCAGCTCAGGCAAAGGACTGGCTCACTGAGAAAGGACTAGATGAAAACAGTAGATCAGGAAAAGAAAAGAAGGTAAAATTTAAAAGGAACAACGCCCTACTGTCCCATCAGTAACCCAAGGATGAACAGCTAAGTCTCCTGTAAGCTTGCCAACTTTCCCCCTTTGAACTGTTACTCTATGACCCCATGTTTCCAAAGGTGTTTGGAAATAACATTCTTTGAACAACCCAGAGAGGGATCATGGACTATTTTAGGGGAGCTAAAGAGTAGAAAACCTTCCATGAGCCCCCATGGGCTGAGCTCACACTTGAAAGGACATAGTCCTCAAAAGAGTGGTGGCAGCTAGTGTGATCAATCCCTGAGCTCATTTCCAGGGTGTTCAGGGAGCGGTGATGGGCTAGGGGGCCCAAAACATCAGAAAAGTATGTACATTAAGGAAAGAATGAAGAACCACCTGCAAACAAACTACTCTCTGTTGAGTTGGTGGGGGAATGGTCCCTAAAGACTTGCTAGCTTTCACATTGTTATTTCCTGCTGAATACTTATTAATAATAAAAACTGACATTTAGATAGTGCTTTAAATTTTTCAAAATGCCTTATTATCTCATTGGAGCCTCCCAGTGACCCTGGGAGGCAGGTTCTATGACTATTATGATTCCCAGGCCACAGCTGAAGCAGCTGGGTCTCAGAGAGGTTAAGTAACTTGCCCATGATCACACAGCAAGTGACTGTCAGAGTAGCTGTGAACCTAGGTCTTCCTGAATTTACACACAGCATTCTACCCACTATGCCTTGCTATCTCTTGAAGTTCTGTGGGCTAGGGGATAAGTCCCTTCCAGCCCTGAAATATGTGAGGATAATCAAAGATGAGGCAACTACATGGTACAGTGGACAGATAAATTGACCTGGAGTCAAGAGGACCTGAGTTCAAATTTAACCTCGGAGACTAACTAGCTGTGTGACCCTAGGGGAAGCCTTAGTTTCCTCATCTGTAAAGTGAGGATAATAATAGCATCTACCTCACAGGATTGTTATGAGGAGCAAATCAGATAATATTTCTGAAGTGCTTTACTAAACTTAAAATTATATAAATGCAAATTGCTACTACTACTATTATTATTATTCACCTTGATTCTTACATCCTGAGGTTTATTCTCACTCAAATCACTGCTGCTTTCATTGAGTGACATCTTGATTCCTTTGGCCTCAAACAATAGTTCAAAGATGGCTCAGGCAATCACAGACAAAAGGGGATGATTTTAATTGAGTGAGCTGCCACACAACACTTAGAAGTCTGCGAAGTTCAAGGGAATTTCTTATCATGTTCCCAAAGACCTCACATGACAGTTAATGTATTTGGACAGAAGGGCAGAAGGTCTCAGAAGGAAATGACAACAGGGTAAGTGGAAATATACACATGCTGACAATTCAAAAGGCCTCGTTACTGTAGAATGAGCTGGCTCAGTTACAAGGTCACAAGAGAAAGCCACTGAGAAGAAACAGAGACATTCTATACAGGACAGGGCAAACTGCACGACTACCTGCACAATGGGAAAAAAGCCTAGTCCCTATCCCAAAGGCATGTCAAGGAAACCCAGGGATTACTTAAGAAGCATTGCAGAGTCCTGGAAACAACCTAGTGTCTTATAGAGTTATGCACCCTACCCAGGATTCAGATTGTGTCACTCAGTCCAGCCACATTCCAAATGAAGAGGGCCCCTGAAAAACAGGAGTGGTTCCCAGAAGACTAAAAGTCAGGAAATGCCCTACTTTCCCAAAAGGTGAATGAGAAACTATGCACTGGTAAGCTTGTTGTCAACCTCTGGCAAAATTCTAAAACATTCTTAAACAGATGGCTTGTGAACACCTTAAAAGGAAAGTGGTGATCACTGGGAATTAGCATGGGTTCACGAAAAACAAGTCAAAGCATACAAATTTTATCTCATTCTTAAGAAAGGAGGGAAACAATTATTGACTACTATGTGTTAGATATTGTGTTAAATGCTTTAAAAACACCATCTAATCTTATCCTCACAACAATCCTGGGAGGTGGGTGATATTATTATTTTACAGGTGAGAAAACAGAGGCAGAGAGAGCTTATGTGCCTTGCCCAGAGTCACACAGCTAGGAAGTATCTGAAGCCAAATTTGACATCAGGGGCAGCTAGGTGGCACAGTGGATAAAATCTTGGGTCTGGAGTTAAGAAGACTCATCTTCCTGATTTCCAATCTGGCCTCAGACATTTACTAGCTGTGTGACACCGGGCAAGTCACTTAACCCCATTTGCCTCAGTTTCCTCATCTGTAAAATGAGATAGAGAAGGAAATGGCAAACCACTTCAATATCTATGCCAAGATAACCCCAAATGGGATCATAAAGAGTCATATGCAACTGAAAACAACTGAACAACAAAACTTCCTGACTCTAGGTCCAGGGCTCTATCCACCACACTAAACATTCTATCAATCAATCAGCATTTTTCAGTGTCTACCATTGCTAGGCACTGAGGATAAAGAGACAAAAATTACTCAGTCCCTTTGGACAGAGAGCTTACAATCACAGTAGAGACAACATGTGTAGATAGATATGTGTATGTGTATATATGTGATATGTGTACATGTACATGTGCATGTATATATGTGATATGTGTATACATACATATGTGTTGGGAGGCTTAAGGAAAGCTTTCATGTAGAAGCTAGATTTGAGCTGAGCTTTTAAGGAAACAAAAGATCCTAAGAGGCAGAAGTCAAGACAAAGTGCTCTCCACAAATAGAGGGTAGCTATTTGAAAGATGTAGGGAAGGGAGATGATGTGCTATGTGTGAGGATCAGTAAAGCAATGTGACTAGACCATAGGCATGTAAAAGGAAGTAATATATAATAAGTCTGAAGAGCAGGTTGTAAAGGGCTCTAAAGACCAAAGAGAGAAATTGGTATTTGGTTGTAGGGACAATAGGGAGCTACTAGAATTTATTGAGCAGGGAAATAAGATGGTTAGATATGAGTTTTAAGAATACTCCCTTGGAAACTATGTGAAAGATAAATTGGAAGAGAGAATGAATGGAATACAGCAGACCCAGTTGGGAGACTATAAGCAAGAGGAGGTGAGGGTGTGGGCAGGGTGTTGGCCATGTGAATGAAGAGAAGAGGGATAGATATAAGAAACGTTATAGAGGGAATAAGGATAGAATTTAACAAATGATTAGACATATAGGAAGAGAGACAGTAAGGAATTGAGAATGACACCAAGGTTGTGAAACTGGGTGACTAGATGGGGTAGTGATGTCCTCAAAAGCAACTGGGAAATTTGGAAGAGAAATTGATTTGGGAGGGGAGAAGTAAAAATAAGTATTTCTCCTTTGGATATGGTGACCTTGACATGTCTCCAAAACACAGAGTATGAAATGCCCAATAAGTAATAAAGACTGAAGAGAGGTATTAGAACTGGATAAATGGAGAGACTGGAAGTGATTTCCATAAAGATCGTAATTAAACCTATGGAAACTGAGATGGTCATCAAGTAAGAACATATAAAGATAAGTTAGAAAAAGCACATAGTTAAAAAGACAGGACCCTGGACAGAGCCTTGGAAGACATTCGCAGTTAGGGAGCATAAAATGGATAAAGAACCAGCAGAGATGGAGAAGGAGCACCCAGACAGGTAGGAGAACCAAGAGAAGAGTCTACCCCATAGGAATGTAGTCAACAGTTTCAGATGATACAAATAGGTTAAGTATGAGGAATGAAAAATGATGAGATTAACAATAACTTTGGAGAATGCAGTTTCAGCTGAGTGACAGAGGACTCCAGAGTGATAGGAAAGCATATGGAGGCAATAGAGGCTGATAGCATTTGCAGAGAGTATGACAAAGAAAGGAAAGATATAGGATGATATCAAGTGGAGATGGTTGAGTATAGTGAAAAATTTTTAAGGTAGACATGTTTGTGTGAAGTAGGGAAGAAACCAATAGTCAGGGAGAGGTTGAGCATTGGTGCTGGAGCAAGAAGGGGAAGGTGATAGCAAGGACAGTTTGCCAGAGAGAAGACCCTAGAATGATGAAGTTCTAGAATTACATAGAGTGAATCTAAATTTTATTGAAGCATTTGATAAAATAGTTTAGTATAGGGGCAGCTAGGTGGCGCAGTGGATAAAGCACCAGCCCTGGACCTGAGTACCTGAGTTCAAATCCAGCCTCAGACACTTGACACTTACTAGCTGTGTGACCCTGGGCAAGTCACTTAACCCCCACTGCCCCTCTCAAAAAAAATAGTTTAGTATATTCCTTGGAGACAAGCTGAAGAAATGCAGACTGCATCTATTCATGGCTGGCCGAAACACACAATCCAAAGAATGTCAGTTCAGAGAAGGAAAACAAGGAGACATCAGGAGAAAGTTATCTCATAATTTGGATGATGATCCAACAAAAGACTGAGAAGGAATGGGTCAACCAGGGAGGAGGAGAACCAAGAGAAAGCAGTGTCACAATAACTAGAGAGGACAAAGTATCCATGAGCAGGTGGTCAGCAATGTCCAATGTCACAGAATTGGGTTCTATTCAATTTAAGGAATGCTTAAGGCTCTATCCTTGAATCCAACCTATTTAAAACTTTTATTATTTGGCAGGTAAAAAGAATGAGTAATGATAGCTTGCTATATTTGGCCTCATAGTCCAGTTAGAGCAAAGACCCAGATTTGAGGATTTATATGAAATGGGTACTCAGGAATAAGTACAAGCATGAACTTTATTATGGTGGGGAAGCAAGCAAATAAAAACCATGCACACATGCGCACGCACACACACACACACACACACACACACTATGGCAATAGGGACATTTGGCCACACAAACAGGACCAGAGCCATGCTGTTGATGGATGTTGAGGTTAATATCTATGCTGGCAAAGATCTCAGTGTAACTACATACTCTAAGTGAAGTCTGAGCAAAAAGGTTTTACACATTAAATACGGGCTAGGTAATCAACGCTAGATGTAAGGGGGTTATTCCTAATCAGACCCAAATGTGGTGGGGAAATTCTCTAAGTCATTTTTGGATACCAGACTCAGGTGGGGTAATTTGCTAATGGAGACAAGAAACTGGGTGAGGGTTTGAACTGGTAACAGAGACCCCAGGAATGGATGTTGGCACCACCGCCTCTGCAGTTTGGCCAGGAATTTTGTCCAATTAGGAGCCAAGATCTTTCACATACAAGTACAGATTCACTCTTATTCCCTGTATGTTTATGGTCATCAGGACCATTTAGCCTAAGTGATACCATATTGGAGTCCTATCAGCTAAAACTATAACATCAGACTGTATTTGAAAATCACAACTAGCTAAAATAATAAAAGCCAGCACTTACATAGAACTTTAAGGTTGGCAAATTGCTTTCCATTAGTTACCTCATTTGACCTTCACAATTCTGTAAGGTAGGTGGTATTATTAACCCCATTTTACAGATGGGGAAACTGAGGTTGAGAGAGGTTAACTGACTTGCCCAGGATCATACAGCTTCTAAGATTCTCAAGCCATATTCAAGCCAAGCACTCTTACCACTCTCTTACCTGGCCACCCCATGATGAAAAGACATGCTTATCACATTTTTAGAGGGTGCAGAGGTAGGAAGAAATTGATAACACATCGGATGGCAGAATTAGGATTCAAAGGAACTTTGACAAGATCAAATGATGGGCTGAAATTAATAAGGTGAAATTTAACAGGGATCAGTGGAAAAATCCTGCACTTAGGCTCAAAATAGCAGCTGTGTAGATACAGAATGAGGGAGAAATGTCTCGACAACAGCTCGAGTGAAAAAAGACATGGAGGTTGCAGTTGCTTTCATATTCAATATGAGTCAACCGTGTGATGTGACAATGGGAAAAAAGGCTAATTCAGGCTTGAACTGGATTACTCATATGTGGCATCCAGAACAAGGTTAGTGGCAGGTCTGTGAGACTCCTCCCCATTAAGGTTGTCTCCAGAGCATTGCTTGGGCTTCTTGGCAACATATTTTAAGGGTAACATTGGATGGGTCCAGAGAAGAGTGAGCTGACTGGTGAATCAAGGTCTAGAAACCATATTCTATATGGAATGTTGGAAGAACTGTGGGTACTAAATCTGGAAAAGACAAAAATCAACCCATCGCTTCATGTCTTCATCTTTCCTTGTTTGTTTCAGTTAAATCTGTTTAAAATATGATAATTTCTTATTCTCCAAATCCAGCCTCTTCCTTTGCGGGTCAATAGCTCTCCATTTCTCAACTAGTCTAAGAAAAGAGAAAACTAATTACTGAATCCAATATATCACTACCTCATAGAGGTCTAGAGTCTAAAGGGACCTTGTAAGAGGTCACTTAATCTAACACCCCTCCCCATGTAGAAATCCCCTCTATGATACCCCTGACAGCTCATCATCCAGCCTGTGCTTGGAACGTTTCCAAGTAACTGGGATTTCATTATTTCACAAAGCTGCCAGTCGATCCATTGACCCTACTCCTTGTAACTTTAACTCATTTGGTCCTAGTCTGAAATGCACTCTGCCTCCTAGTTACCTTTCAGAATCTTTATGTCACTTCAAGGTATCCAGCACAGAACACAGTTTGCATTTAATAAATGTGTTGATTGGTTGAAGGCAAAACTCAGTTCATGTGCTAAGTCTGCTCTGATACAGGGACAAAGAGCATTGACTCTGGGATAAACGGATCTATGTGACCTTGGGCAAATCCCTTTCTCTATCTGGGTCTGTTTCCTCATTTGCAAACTGAGAGACTTTGACTAGATCTGGTGACATCTTCCTCAATAATTAATGTTCCCAATTTCTTCTCCAATTACCTTGTATTTAACTCATTGTGTAGATGAAAATAACTATTTACAAACAAGATATACACAGGGAAAATTGAAGGTAATCTCAGAGAGGCAGGTAAGTATGCTTGTTGAATTGAATTGAAACATTCCCACCCACCCACCTCCATCTCATGCCTCCAGGGTTATATGTAGTCCCTGATATGCCTTCTATCTGATTACATAAAGGACAGCAGGGGTTCTGAACCATCTCTGCCTATGGACCACTTTGGCACCCTAGTGAAGTCTAGTAATTCCTCAGAAGACTGTTTTTAAATAATTGAAGGAAATGTTAAATTTTTGTTAGAGATAGATTAGTGCAAATAATGATACCATTATTTTCCTATTCAAGCTCATGAACCTTCTGAAATCTATTCATGTACTCCTTGGGCCTCAGGTTAAAGGGAAACTCATCTACATTATCCCACATGCAGGGAGGGGAAATAGGATGAATTTACCCAATTTGAAAAAATGAGAAAGAGGGGACAGAGGTGGAGTTACTCTTTTTTTGTGAGGCAGTTGGGGTTAGTTGACTTGCCCAGGGTCACACAACTAGTAAGCATTAAGTGTCTGAGGCTGGACTTGAACTCAGGTCCTCCTGAATCCAGGGCTGGTGCTTTATCCACTGCGCCACCTAGCTGCCCCAGTGGAGTTACTCTTAAATGCTATTTGGGACTGAATGAAGAATGATGGAAAGAGTGCAGAGAGATCATATCCATGTGAAGGGTCTCCCTATCTGTACACTGTGGCAGCTAGGTGACATAGTAAAAAAGCAGTGGGCTTGGAATCAGGAAGACTTATGTTCATAAGTTCAAATCCAGCTTCACACACTTACTTGCTGTGTGAGCCTGGACAAATCACTTCACCTTGTTCACCTCAGTTTCCCTAACTGTAAAACGAGCTGGAGAAGGAAATGGCAAACCACTCCCAATATCTTTGCCAAGAGAACCCCAAAATGGTGTCATGATTGAACAACCACAACCTATATGCTGTATTAGGATTGGTAGTATCATCATTTCAACAGCAGTAGCAGCATCAGTAAAATCCTAATGGCTGGTGCTCCCTTTTCCCTCTGTTGGATATATCTCCGAGGCCCATTATTCTAAAGACCGAAACTGGGGCTGGCGGCTTCACTGTGATTTACTGTAGACAACTGCCAAAGAGAGGGAGTCATTTTCAGCCTGGCTGTTTAAACTCTGGGAGATTTGTGTGGGTTTAAAAGGGAAAAAACTGATTTGGATTTTTTCCCCCAAAAGACTGTGTGAGAATCCCAAATCTCACAGCCCAAAAAGTGGTTGCACTCTTCCCAGGCGATAAAAATGCCTGCATCCATTTTGGTACACAAATGCTAGCAACAAAAGGGTAAGAAGGCTGGCATTTCTTTGAGGTACTTGTGCTAACTAGGACATATGAAGATGAAGTGTGATCCAATCAGGAGACAGTTCATGACCCTGGCAGACAGGCTATCCCCATACAGCTACAAGGGGCAGTGTTCAATGGTTCAGGCTATCCAGGATGTCCTGATTTGATAGAAACCATGCCCAGTTCTATTTAGGACAGATATCCCAAACTTGTTAGGGAAATTTAGGGGATGGACACAAGGTCCACACATGGGGGTTTCTGGAAATATTGGTTATAATTTCTCTAGGACCTACTTTGTTCAACTTACTTAGCAAATCTTATCCCTTTGCCAGCAACCATACCAGCTCTACCACTCACTATCTGTGTGACATTGGGATAAGTCACTTAATTTCTTTGGCCTCAGTTTCCTCATCAGTAAAATGAAGATAAAAATACTTGTACTTCCCCACCTCTGCAGAGTTAATGTGAAAAAGCCTGGGCTAACAGCATTTGTTCAAAGTAAATCACATGATAAATGTAAAGCATTTACTTTTTGTTTATTGGTTTCTTTGGTTTACTTTAAAAAAAATTGGGGGGCCGGGGCAGTCAGGGTGGGGTGGCTTGCCTAGAGCCGAGCAGCTGGTGAGTGTCTTGGGTCTGAGGCCAGATTTGGGCTTGGGTTCTTCTGGGTCCAGGGCTGGTGTTTTGTCCACTGTGTCACCTAGATGCCCCATGATAACATCTTTAAAATAAAATTAGGGGGTGAGAGAACTGCACTGGGAGAAAGGGAAAGGGAGAGGTGGAATGGAGTAAAGTATCTCACATAAAAGAAGCAAGAAAAAGCTAAGGGAGTGGAGAGGAAGACTGGGGGGGAGCGGAGGAGTGAGTGAACTTTATTCTCATCAGAATTGGCTCAGAGAGGGAATAACATACATACTCAAGTGAGTATAGTCATATATCTTGCCCTGCAGGGAAGTGGGAGGGAAAGGGAATAAGGGGGGAGAGGTGAAGGAAGGAAGGACAGATTGGGGGAGGGGCAGTCAGAAGCAAAATACTTTTGAAGAGGAAAAGGGTAAAAGAAGATAGAAAATAGAACAAATATCATGGAGAGAGAATAGGATGGAGTGAAACACAGTTAGCAATAGTAACGGGGGGGGGGGAATTTGAAGCAGAGGCAAGAGCAATATAAAATGAGGAAGAGTGTGAGATGATGATGGTACTTACCTTGCTGGGCTATTGTGTAGAAAATTCTTTGTCAGATATAAGATACTATATAAATGTAAGCCATTATTGTTGTTGCAATAATCAGCTTCATGGGTGTTTTGCAAGGAAATTCCCCTTTAAAGTGCTATATAAATGTAGTTTATTATAAAAAAATAGATGAGCAGGATGCTATCAGAAAACCTGGAAAGACTTACATGAGCTGGTACAAAGTGAAATGTACTGTATACAAAATAACAGCAGTATTGTAAGATGATTTGCTGCGAATGACTTAGTTATTTTTCAGCAATACAATGATCCAAGATGACTCTGAAGGACTTTTGAAAAATGTAATCAATCTACAGAGAAAGAACTGATGGTATCTGAATACAGATGGAAGTATTATTTTGTTGCTAATTCCTCTTTCTAACTTTTTTTTGTCTGATATATTTTGCATGACTGCACATGTATAACTTATGTCAAATTGCTTGAATTCTTAAGGGGGATAGGGAGGAAGGAAGAGAATTTGGAACACAAAGTTTTAAAAACTGATGTTACAATTTGTTTTTACATGTAAGGTGGAGAAAATTCTAAATAAATAAACAAACAAACAAAAAGAAGTAAATCACAATATAAGTATGAGCTATTATTCTCTAGAATAGCCCTTTGTTTCTTCCACAGATGAAGCAATGTCTATCCATATAAGTCCAATGACTTTGCCCTTAGCTGAGGACAAAACTCATACTAGAGCCCAGGTCTCCTGCCTCTTCATAAGCCTGGTTACAGCAAACAAACAATATTATAAAACCAATGACAGAGAAGAGATGATGTGTTCCTTTCAAACCTTTGGTAAAAATGTAGAGATATCTACACTTTTTTAAAAAATCCATTAAAAAGCAAGACTAGAATCTTTGGAAAGAGAGAAGGAAAAGAATTCCTAATCCTAGAACCAATGACCAAAATTTAAATTCTAAATGCCTAAACAAAAGGAAAAGAATAAGAGCTCCCACACCCTTCTTTCTACTCAATTCCTTAAACTTGGACCTTTAAGGTGACTCTTCTTATGAGCTTTCCAAATTAGCAGGGATGCTCGGATAGGAGTTCCATGTATGGCTGGATGAAGAATCAATGAATAAGCATTTATTAAGCACCTTTTTTATACTAGCTAGTGAAAATATAAATACAAAAAAAAAGAGATGGTGTTTGCCCTCAAGAAGCTTACATTCTATTGGAAGTGGTTCTCAAAGGGTGTGCCATGAATTGTATTACAACTTAAATTTGCAATTACATGCACAGGTATGCCTCTCAACTTTTCCATGCTGTGCCCTCAATTCCTACTGTGCCATGAGTAAAAAAAATTGAGAAGCACTGAACTAGGGGCAGAAAATGTTCATAAGTATGTGAATATGAACTATGGAGAAGGCTAAGGACAAAGAATGGATTGATGACATTTATTGTATTTAGGTTCTGGGGTACACAATTCATTAGTTCAGCAAGAGTTTCTTTAACTGCTTTGAGCAAGGCACCATACCATGTGCTCTGGAGGATCTGAAGATGCAGGAAAGACACTGGCCCTGTCCTCAAATAGCTTCTAATCCAGAAGGGCAGCATATTAAAGTGGAAAAGATAATGGATCCAGAACTCTAGGACCTCATTTTGAAACCATCCTCTGACACTTAATTAGCTGTATGACCCTAAGAGGTCAGTGAACCTCTCTCAACCTCAATTTTCACATCTGTAAAGTGGAATAACATGCCTCAGATAAACTTCATTAGCTGTGATACTGTCTGTATCACTTTCCTTATGTGGCTGATCTGAGGATCAAATGAGAAAATATATTTAAAGCACTTTGAAAACCTTATGGCACAAATCAAAGTAGATAAGTCACTTCCATTCTCCAGGCCTCAATTTTCCCATCTGAAAATACTAGCAGTCACCATTTATAGAATGTTTTTCTAAAGTCTGAAAAGTGCCTACTATTCAGCACCTCATTTGGACCTCACACTGACCTGGTGAGGAAGGCAAAACAGGTATTCCTATCCCCATTTGCCCTGTAAGGTCCCTCTCTAAAGGTAGCTGGTGCTATAGCTGGGCCTGGAGTCAGAAAGATCTGAGTTCAAATCTGACCTCAGACACTTACTAGCCATGAGAACCTGGTCAAGCTGTTTGAACTTTGTCTGCCTCAGTTTCCTCAACTGTGAAATGAAATAATAATAAAACCTACCTCCCAGGGTTGTTATGAGGATCCAGTGGGATCCAATGGGCACATAGGAGGCACCTAATAAATGTTTGTTTCCTTCCAGATCTAAAACCTGTGATCCTTGGAGGCAATAAGATATGTCCAAAAATAATTTTGGAGCAGCATCTAATATGTCTAATGGGAATGCTTCAGACAAGTAAGTGCAACAAATGTTGCTCAGAATGTTGGTATAGATGAGTCTCCACTGAGTCCCAATCCCCCTTAAATTGGCCAAGGAAACTGGTCACAGAGGGTCTCAACCCCACACCTCAAAAGCCAGCTCACCTCTTGCTCTGAAAGGAATCGCAGCCCTCTGGTCTAAACAAAAGAAGTTCCAGTTCATGAGGAGAGATGAAAGGAAGCTCTGGGTAATGAGTCCCGGAGTCCTGAAGAAATGAGAATGACTAAACGCTGAAGACACCATGAACATCAAACAACATGGAGATGACTCACAGAAACACGGCAAAGCTACCGAGGTCAGAGCTGGGGGATGTAGAATCAAAATCAATAAGAGAAAAATCATGGTAATTTGATCTAGAGAAGAATGGCATTCAAACCCTGGACCTTGGGTGATGCTCTGGATGGAATGGTAACTGAATGGAGGTTTTAATGACGAGTCTTTGGAAACAGACTCTTGTCTCTGACTGCTCTTCTCCAAGAGACATCCTGTGCTGCTGAGCACACTTTGAGAAGTAGACGTGGGGGTAGGGGAGGGAGATGAGTACTGGAAAAGGCCAGAGAAATTTCAAAAATGTCTACCCCCACCCTGCTGAGCCTCTCTGATTTAAGATACAAACTCAACCAGCATGTGCAAGCCATTAGGAATCCAAAGATAGAATGAAAAACAGTCCCTGCCCTCTGCAAAGACACATTCACCTATTCCCATGAACTCCTTACTTGATATGTCCATCCCCACCAGCTGTATACCTCTCTTCCCTTTTGTGGCTAAGCTCCTTGAGAAGGAAATCAACAATAGGTGCCTCCTCTTCCTCACCGTTCACTCTCTCCTTGACTGGCTTCTGAACTCATCCTTCAACTAAAACTGATGGGCTCTCTTAATTCCCAAATCCAATGTGCTTTTCTCAATCCTCATCTTTCTTGGCCTCTCTGAAATATTGAACACTAATGACCCTCTTCTCCTTGGTATTCTCTTCTTTCTTTCTTTCTTTTTTTTATTGGGGGGTGGGGCAATGAGGGTTAAGTGACTTGCCCAGGGTCACACAGCTAGTAAGTGTCAAGTGTCAGAGTCCGGATTTGAACTCAGGTCTTCTTGAATCCAGGGTTGGTGCTTTATCCACTGTGCCACCTAGCTGCCCCCCAGCATTCTCTTCTTTCTAGATTTTTGTGACACTACTGTGCTCTGGTTCTCCTTCTGTCTGTGAAGCCACTCCTCAATCTGTTTTGCTGAATCTTCTTTGAGGTCATTCTTGCTAATTATGGGATCCCCCAAGGCTTTATTATGGGCCCTCTTCTCTTCTTCCTCTCTACTATTTCACTTGGGGAAAGACCAAATGAGTTAATATATGTAAAGCTCTTTGTAAACTTTAAAAGTACTCTGTAAATGTAAGCTATTATTATGTTATTGTTGTTATATGTTACACAACTTCCTAAAGCTACAATTTATAGCAATTGTGCTCATCTATATTCATAGAAGGCAAGGGAATTTCCTTAAACCAATGAAATCACAGGTCCCATCTAAAAAAATTTACAAAGAACTAGGGCCATTTGAGAAGCAGCTGGTGGGGGGGGGGGGGTCAGGGGATAGAGCACTGAGGCTTCAAATCCAGCCTCAAACACTTCCTAGCTGTGTGACTCTGGATAAGTCACAACTTCTGATTGCCTGAAAAAATAGATCCACTGGAGAAGGAAATGACAAACTATTCCAATATCCTTGCCAGGAAAACGCCAAATGGGGTCATGAACAGCCAGACATGACTGAAATGACTGAATAACAACAAAGGGGCATTTGGGATAAATTGGCTTCTTTTGCTACATCTATCCATATCGTCTCTACCAGTAGAATGTCATCTTGCATTAGAATGCCCATCTTGTAGGCAGAAATTCTTTCATTTGGGGCTCTATATCCTCAGTGCCCATAAAAGTTCCTGGCACAGAAAAGATCCTTAATGAGTGTTGGATTAGAGTGAATTCCTTGGGGCAGCTAGGTGGTACAACAAATAAAACACCAGCCCTGGATTCAGGAGGAACCTAATTTCAAATCTGACCTCAGACACTTCACACTATCTGTGTGACCTTGAGCAAGTCACTTAACCCTCATTGCCCCACCAAAAAAAAAGTGAATTCCTTCATGTCAAGAAATGTCTTTTGAGTCATTCATCATAAATGTGACCATCTCTTGGAACGTGAAGACCACAATCCTTCCCAAAACTAAAGATACCATTTTAAGGAAGTAGGGCTAGGGTTCTTTTTCCTTTCTTGGTATCCCTAGTGTTTGATCAGTGCCTGAGACAGAGTAGGTACTTCTTGTCCGACTGACTAATAGAAACAATGGCTATAATGTAAATGGCCCTTTAAGGCTAACAGAAACTTTTGCATAAATTCTCTCTTTTGGTCCTCAAAACAATACCGGGAGGTTGGTTCCATTATTGTCCTATTTTATATATGAAGGAACAGCTGAAATCAGCTAAGTGACTGACCCAGGATCATACAGCTAGGAAATGTCTGCAGTTTGAATTTGAACTCAGGTTTTGAATCGAAGTCCAAGGCTACATCCAGAGCCTCAGAATCAATAAAGAAAAAATCACAGCAACATGATGTATAGATGAACAAATGCAATATAATTTGAAGAGGGAGAAAGCCCTGTCATCAGGAGAAATCAGAAAAAGCTTCTTTGTAAACCAGGAGTTCTTTGCCCTCCTTGTCTCCTGGCTTCTTTTGTCAGCCTGATGAAGCCTGTGCAGTCCTTTTAGAAGCATAACATTTCAAATTACATACAATAAAATACAAAAGGATTACAATGGAAACCAAAAGTTGGTGAAGCTGAAGATCGTTTTTTCCCCATCCAGGTCCACCTACCCCCTGAAATCTATCCATGGAGTGCTCAGGGGGTCAGTGGATCCAAACCTCTATTGCAAGGGGCTTTCACACCAGCCAAATTTTGAATGAAGGTAAGAGTTCCAAGAAAGAGAAGCAAAAAGAATGCATTTGAGGTATGGGGGTGAGCCTGTCTGACCAAGCAAAAAAGGATGGGAAATGAAGACTTGATTACTATTTCATTAATGCAAGGAACTCCCAGATGAAGCCATTTCCTCTGCCAAGTCAGGTTCAGCATCTTCCTTGTCCTAGAGAGTTGCCTGGGGCACTGAGACTGAGAGTTGCCTGACTTACCCATGATCACACAGCCCATGTGGCAGAACCAAGAGCTCCAGCTCCAAGGACATCTCTCTTTCTCTATGTCCTCTTTTCCCAAAAACGGACCATCAGTGCTGCCTGCTACTTTAAAGCAGCTCACAGCCTTAATGGTGGGCCAATGAAACACACGCAAAAACCTTTCTTGCACTGGGGTGTAAGGTTTGGATTCTCCCCCTGGTTGTATCCCCTGCTCTGGTGCTCCACCATTCAAACTGCAATTTTACAGCATGCCCCAAGACTCAGAAACAATGAGCCTCCAATATAAGTGTACACATTTCCAGTTGGTTCTTTAAGAAGTAACCCTATTATTGGAGTGCGTGTATCATTTAAAGATGAGAATTTAACAGTGAGTTCATCTGCTAGATCATGCTCAGTGGCTGCAAAGAGCCAAACCTTTAAAATGACAAATCTAGCCCTGAGAACCACTGTGGCACTTTCTAAGAGATGGTCACATTTAGGATCTATAATACATATCAATTGAAAAAGAAGATATATGAATCTGTGAAGGAAAGCATTTATTAAACATGGACCATACATCAAGTGCTCTACTAAGCTTTGGGGATACAAATGCAAAAGCAGATACAGTCTCTGCTGTTAAGAAGTTTACATTCTGCAGATAGGTAGCACAGTGGATAAAGCACTAGTCCTGGATTCAGGAGGGCCTGAGTTTAAATCCAGCCTCAGGCACTTGACACTTACTAGCTGTGTGACCCTGGGCAAATCACTTAATCCTCATTGCCCCCGCAAAAAAATAAAAATAAATTTTTTTAAGTTTCCATTCTAATAAATGGAGAAGATCCTATAAGGGATAGCCTGGGAGAGAGATTTTGGTTTGGAAAGTTATAAGAATGATGAGTAGAGTCTTAGGGGAATGGACCAACCCACTCCTTGCAGGAAAAATGGCAAAGTTTTTTTGATTCAGGTTTCATAACCTGGAAGGAGGCAGGAATAGGGGGCTCACTCATAGTGAGTAGCCAGGGAGTGAGTGAAGCATGGATTGAGCCAGTCCTAGATGTCTATAGAGACACATATCTAGACAGATACTTAGATAGACTTAGACATACATCTAGATACATCTAGACATATTGGTATTTGGAGATGTGGGACTGGCCCTCAATAGAAAGATTAGAGCTATTTATCCATCTATATCTAGCTATTGGTATATTGATACCTACAGACATCTAGATAGATGTCTATTTAGATATAAGCATCTAGATAGGCAGATACAGAGACAGAGAGGCAGATAGCCTCAGTTTCTCTATTGAATTCCAGTCTTAAAATTTTTTTAATTAAAAAATTAAAATTAAAAAAAATTCCAGTCCTACATCACCAAATGTCAAATTTCCAACTAAACATCTCATACTCAACATGTCCAAAACTGAATCCATTATCTTTTCCCTAAAACCCATCCTTTCACTGAACTTCACTACATTTGTCTAGGGCACCATCATCTCTTGCATATTTATAACCTTACTGTCATTCTTCCCATTTTCACAGCACACCACCTACACTCCAGTCATGTTCTCACTCCCAAAGGAAGCCTGGACTCTGCCCCTAGAAAGCCAGGTTCTGAGAGTCAAGTCAAGAAGTTATATATAATTATAAATGAAGTGAGGTGTTCTCCAGGTGTCCATGCCACTTCTGAGTCATCTCCATATCATGCTACATGTGTATCCCACCTTTTTCAATTTTCCTTTATCTGTTGTCTTACCCTCCGACCATTAGAATGTAAAATGTGGGACTCACTTGTATTTGTATCTCTAGCACTTAGCACAGTACCTGACACAAAGTAATTGCTTAATAAAAGTTTTATCTATCTGTCTATATCTCCTTGATTCCCAACTGTCCCTCATCCCATATATCTAATCAGTTTCTAAATCCTGTCATTTTCATGTCCACAGCATCACTTAAACCTAGCTCTCTTTATTATAGTCACCACCTTAATTCAATACCTCATCACTTCTCACCTGGACTCTTTCAATGACCTAACTGGTGCCTCCTGCCTTAAGTCTCTCCCCATGGAAATCCATTCTCCACACAGATTCCAAACTAATATTCCATAGCACAAAGCTGACCTTGTCACCCCCTACTTGATTAAATCCAGTAGCTCCCTATTGCTTCTAGGACAAAGAATAATCTTCTGTTTAGTTTTTAATGTCCTTTGCCGCCTGGCTCCAACTCATTTTTGTAGTTTCATTATGCATCATCCCATTCCCACACTCTACAGCTAACTTGCCTTCTCTCTTGCTCATATGTTGCTCCATCTCCTAACTCCATGCCTTCTCTGAAGAACTTTAGAACTGATTGCATGACATGGGAGATGCTGGCAAAGGACCAAACAGCATGGTGTACCTGCATCAAAGAAGGTACTGTGCTCCACGAGCAAAGCTGAATTGAAGTAGTGGAAAAGAAACACAAGATGCGCAGATTTAGAAAACCCACCCCAAATGGTCACATGGACTATTTGTGCCTGACCTGTGGTACAGCATTCTGAGCCTCTATTGGTCTGTTCAGCTACAGTTGCCACACTGTAATTTGACTCTAACACAGTGATGCCATTTTGATCCTCTTTGAGAATGAAGGACAACCAACCAACTCCATGCCTTTGTATTATCTCCCATCCCTGGAATGCAATCCTTCCTCATGTTTACCTCATACAATCCCCCCTTCACTTCTTCAAGATCCAGCTGATGCATCACTTTTCTATAGGAACCTTTTCCTACTTGTCCCCCAACCCCAACTGCTAATGCCACCCTTCCCTAGCTACTGTGTGTTCATTTTGTATTAGTCTATACATGATTTTATACGTATAAACATAAAAATTATATATTATTATCTATCTATATAATATTATATAATTACCCTGCTAATTATTATTTATAATATATTTTTATATATTATATACAGATGCATAAATATATAATGTACAGAAGCTATATAAACACATACAGAACAGTATGCATACATGCATATATACATA
The DNA here is from genome assembly GCF_019393635.1 of Dromiciops gliroides. Classification (NCBI taxonomy): domain Eukaryota; kingdom Metazoa; phylum Chordata; class Mammalia; order Microbiotheria; family Microbiotheriidae; genus Dromiciops; species Dromiciops gliroides. The sequence continues at coordinate 39,908,728 of NC_057865.1, forward strand.
ACACATATTGTTGTTTCCATGATAAAATTAAATTCCTTGAAAGCAAAGACTACTTTTCTCATTTTCTATCCCCAGAATATAGCCAAGTACCTGGCACAAAGTAGGTATTTAATAACCATTTGTCAGTTCACTGGTTTAGTATGCTATATCCTAAACATTCCTGACTTCACTTAATAATCCCACTATACTCTAATTATATGTATTTAAATTAATGTAAACTAAATCTAATTAATGTATTTATAACTTCTTGAATTATTACTATTTTCGCCAGCAAGTTCTCTAAGCCAACCAGCTGCTGGGTAAAGCCTACCCTTCTTTGGGTCTAAAATAAGCTTTTTGAGGGTTTCAAGGGCTACCACAACCTTGTGCTCATTCCTTCCCATGCAGGGCTCTGTCACTTTTTAGCTGTTTGACCTTTGAAAAAATTCCCACCACTGCTCACCCCTGAGCCCCAACTTCCTCAATAGTAAAATAAGGGGGTTGACACCCACACAAACTTGTTTAAGTCATTATCTCCCTCCCCCTCCTCAACGTGGTTCATTATTTAGAGTCCGCATTGTACAGGGTTTTTCAGTGATTCAGAATGCTCTGCTGACTCTTCTTTGAGAAAGGACTGGGGGCAGCTAGGTGGCGCAGTGGATAGAGCACTGGCCCTGGATTCAGGAGGACCTGAGTTCAAATCCGGCCTTGGACACTTGACACTTGCTAGCAGTGTGACCCTGGGCTAGTCACTTAACCCCCAATTGCCTCACCAAAAAAAAAAAAAAAAAAAAGAGAAGAAAAGAAAGGGACTGAAATATACTCCTTCTACTATGTCCCCTTCATCCAACCACTCCAATTACTGTCTGTGTTTGTGTGGATCCCCTGTCCCTAGAACCAAGCTGTTGAGATGGACACACTGTTCATGAACCCCTGGTAACTGTGTGAGAGTCCTGTTGCAGACTTCAGGTTGTTCTGTAAAAAATGCAAAATGCAAAAAATAAAAGTTTTTATTAACAAACAAAAAATGAGGGGTTGAGCTGATGATCTCTAAGGATAGATCCTTCAAGTGTCCAAATCCTGAAAAGCCTTTGAAGTAATCCTAAACTAGGGAGTGGTTTGCCCATCTAGACTCTGTCTCCAATTGGGTTCATGAAGGGTAGAGGTTGAGCCTTCTGATATTTTGTTTCTTCTCTCATTCCCTTGGACAATATTCTGCGCACAAGGTGGGCACTCCCTAACTCTGACCCCCTTTCCAGTTCACCTGTGCTTCCAAGGATGGTGAATCTGAAGAGGGAAGTATGCTAATTTATATGGAAACAACAACAACAAAGGTACTTCCTATTTTCTTTTCATCTTCCTTATATGTTTGCCCTTTTGCCTAAGTAAACGCATAGATCAGTTCCAATATGTTTGTCTTATTATTTCCTTAGTCATTTTTTCAGTTCCATCTTTTTTAATGGAGTGATCACTTTGACATAAGCAAAATGTTTAAGCTTACTGTTCTGTCAGAATTCTTGGCACAGTATGATCCATCTCTACAATAACTCAAAATTAAAATTTTAATTAAAAATGATGAGAGCAGGAAAAGGTTCTAATTCTTCCTGTGTTGCCCTCACTAGGCTTATCTATAGGGTGCTGCCCTTTATAATTAATTATTCTGCACTGCCCCCCAGGGTCAGGGATACATTGGGAACTTGGCAATTTCTTATTAAAGTTTGATTCAGCAGCATATTGATAGTGAATCACTTGAGCAGGAAGTGAAAAACTGTACTGTGCAAGTCTGTAAACATTGAATGTGGGGAGGTGGGTGACCTATGTATGTCACTGATCATAGATCTAAGAGTTGGATAGAACCTTAGACAGATGTCATCTACTCCAACCTTCATTCTGATGATGAGAAAAAAGACCCAGAGAAGTGAAAGGACTTTGCCTAAGGTCACACAAGAATTAGCAGAACTAGTTTCAAAGACAGATCTAGTAAACACAAAGCGAAGGCCTCCAAGCTGGGGATCTGGTCATATGTCACCATAGAGTTTGGTGAGAGATTGTAAGAGGGGAGAGTTTACTTCTCCTAGGAGTAATTCCTTAATCAAAATTAGCCTTCTCTGGTACTGACCTGACCTTTTCTCTAAATATAAATCATTGTATTGCTGAGAATAGCTAAGCCATTCATATTCATATCAATATTGCTGTTACTTTGTGCACAGTCCAATTCACTTTGCATCAGCTCATGTAAGTCTTTCTGGGTATTTCTGAGAGCATCCTGATCATCATTTCTTACAGCACAATAGTATTCCATCATAATCACATACCACAATTTGTTCAGCCATTCCCCAATTGATGGGCATCCCCTGAATTTCCTATTTTTTGCCACCAAAAAAGAGCTACTATAAATATTTTTGTACATATGGGTCCTAATTTTTTTTCAAAACAAGATATGTGGGGGCAGCTAGATAGCACAGTGGATAAAGCACCTGCCCTGGATTCAGGAGTACCTGAGTTCAAATCCGGCCTCAGACACTTAACACTTACTAGCTGTGTGACCCTGGGCAAGTCACTTAACCCCAGTTGCCTCACCAAAAAGAAAAACAAAAAAACAAGATATGTGGTTATCAATGAACTGGATTATAAAGTGGCTAACTCTTGGTTGTTGAAAAAGTCTTTGGACCAAGGTGAATACTGTAGAAAAAATTTCTACATCAGGTAAGATTAGATTAGGTAGCCTTTTGTCTGTCCCTCCAACTCTATAATTTTCATTGTACACGGGTGGAGATATTGGTAGGTCCCCAATAAAATAAGGTCTCAAAAAGCAGAGATTCCTGCGTCATTACAAATGGGTATGAAGGATGGGCATCACAAGTACCTTCATCAGTTGTATGGCACATAGGAAGGGGCCACTAAAGGACAAACCCAGAAGTCTCCTTTCTCAGGTGACCACCAAGAACACATACTGATTGCAGACTATTGTCCCTATAGTGCTAGACTAGGTTTATTGTCCATTCATTGGTAAGAAGTGAAGTGGCAAGTGGAGCCACAGAGGAGTAGGGTGACACACCCATTCCAGGGAGCAACGGCAGAAACAATTCAGTTATGGTTTCAGAACTGGAAATTAATGTATCACCAAGTATTCATTAAGCACCTCTTCCAGCACTAGATATATGAGCTCCTTGAGGACACGATTTCTTGTCTACTTTGTTTGTAATCTTATGGCTTAGCACAGTTCCTGATACTTAATAAATATTTATTGACCATTTGCCCACATGCTGTGCTAGGTGCTGGGGATACAAGAATAAAGAATAAAATTATCATCTACTTGAGCAGCTAAGTGGCACAGTGCCTGTAGTTAGGAAGAACTGAGTTCAAATCCAACCTCAGACAGTAGTTTGTGACCCTGGACAAGTCACTTAACTTAGACAGAGGTCTGCCTCAATTTCCTCATCTGCAAAAAAGGGGGGGGTGGATAATAGCACCTACCTCCCAGGGTTGTTGTGAGGATCAAATGAGATAATAATTATAAAGGACTTAACACAGTGTCTGGCATACACATAAATATATATGTGTGTATATATGTATATATATGTACATACATGTGTGTATGATAACATATAAACTGAGGAGGAGGAAAGTGTAATAGTGGATTCAGGAAGACCTTCCTTAAAGTTCTACCTCTAACCCATAATGGCTATAAGACCCTAGGCAAGTCACTTCACTTTTCAAAACCCTAAGTCATCCTCTCTAAGTAGAGGAGCACAGGATGACCTTCGTAAGGAGAGAGCATTTCCTACACCCAATGAACACCAGTTTGGGTCCCTCTCCCTAGCCACCATCTTATATTATACATTATTGGTGTCCATGTTTTCCCCGTCTCCTAGTCCCTGCCATGTGTTTGTCTTAGAACGTGGGCAGGGATACACAGCCTCTCTTAGCCATAGCTTAGTAGGAGCCTGGCACAGGAGCAAGTGGCTCATCATGCTCATTCCATGCCAGTCATGTCGTTTGCTCCCAATGTTACCCTCTTCAAGAACAAAGCATGAAAGAAGAGCAAGCTCCTTGAGAATAGGGACTATTTCATTTCTGCCTTTACATCCCCAACAGCCTGGCCAACTGAATGAGGGCTGTATTCTGGTGGCAGAACATCACTAGACCTGGATTTCATGAAAAGACCTGGCTTGAAGACCTAGCTCTGATGCTTACTTATATTAAGCAAGTCACCTTTAACTTTCTAGGTGTCGTGTTACCTTGTCTTAATAAAATAAGGATAGGGGAAAGCTAGGTGGTGAGTACATAGAAACACCAGCCATGGAACCAGGAAGACTCATCTTTATGAGGTTCAAATCCAGCCTCAGACACTTACTGGCTGTGTGCCCCTGGGGCAAGTCACTTAATCCCTTGTTTGCTTTAGTTTCCTCATCTGTAAAATGACCTAGACAAAGGGAAATAGCAAAGCACTCCAATATCTTTGCCAGAAACCCCCAAAATGGGGTCACAAAAGGTCAGATATGACTGGAGAAACTACTGAAAATAGGGATAACAACTATTAACTTAGCTGGCTCATATGACTGCATGACCTCCACTAAGTTACTGTATCTAAGCACAAAACAGTATATAAGTTTATCATTATTATTATAGTCTCCAAATGAGTTTGAAGGCCATGCACGTATATAGCAATGAAAAGAGAAATCTGGAAGAGGGAGAATTCTACTTCTTTATTAATGATATATTGACAATACCTACTGTACTTAGCAGAGTGTTTATATTACAAACAGAGATTTAAAAAGAGATTCAAGAAGTTGTTTCTCTATCCCAGATTATGTCTCTGGGAAATATACCAAGCATGCTAAAACCTCCTTGGTGGATGTGAAATTGGTAAAACTACGAAGGGTCCAAATGAAGGAAATTAAGGATCTATAATCATCTGGCAAAAGACCATCTCACTGTAGCCAGCGTTCGCTCGGATCTGACATGATCCCCTGGAACTCCGAGCATGACAAATTCTCCAAGTAGGGTTGGCTAATTGCATGACTAATCACACCATTTGAAATCAGGGTTGCTTTGTCTAACATAAAGTAAACATGTGCAGGAGAAACAAAAGCCAGCCTCCTGTGACCTTTTTCTTCTTCTTCTAAATGGATAGTATTAATGGGGACAGGGGATGCTGATATTGTCTGCCTGGTATTCAATGGAGGAACATTAAGCCCTAGAAACAAGGGAGTCACAGCTGGCTTGAAACAGTGGTATGCTTAACTGACTCATGGAATTCAAAGGGAGTGTCCTCAGAGGTAGCTCAGATGGGGGAAAATGGAAGCAAAAATATGGCATTAATAACAGTGACCAATATCTGTACCAGAATTTTAAAAATGTTTCATGTCTGAAGCATTCCAAACATAGGAGTGGCCTCCAAAGATCCAAATCCATACCTTTTCTTTGCGTTACATTCCTCTTTATGATATCTCAAACAAGCGGTCACTCAGACCCACTCCCTCCTGAGGGTAGGCCTTTTCCACTCTGGGTTGGCTCTAATATATTAAAAAGTTCTCCCACATGTTGAGGGTGAAATTAGCCTCTATGCAATTTAGGACCATAGATCTAGAGTTGGATAAGAATCTCATTTTATAGAGGAGGAACTGAGGCTCAGAAGCAGTGAGTGATTTGTAACCAAAGTCCCATAAGAAGGGAAGGTGCAGAGTCAGGATCAAACCGCGGGTCAGGGTGACGTACGAATTCAAGGATCCAAGTACAGTCCTCTCTCCATCCAACACACACGTCGCTCCCAGTCCTGTCCTCCTAAGAACAAGAAAAAGCCAATGGAAAACCCTTCTTACGGAGGATAAACCTTGAAATATCTGTCAGTCCAGCAAGCATTTATTTGAAGACAGTTATCGTACCCACCAAGCAGAGCTTTTTATACACTAGTGGGGCTGGCATCCCCAGTTCCTTTCATTGACCATCATGTGCCAGGATCTCAGGGACCTGCTGGGTCACCCTCCTCTGGCCACCATGCAGTTAGCCCTTCCCAAAGTGAAAAAGCAGTATGTTGCAGTGGAAAGGGGGCTAGATTTTAGATGCAGAGTTCCCAGGACAAAGACTGGATCTGATTCCGATCTCAGTTATGCCGTATATCACCTGTTTGACTTCATGTAAGTTCGCTGAATCCTCATGAGGGGAATGGGACTTGACAACCTCTGTTTCCCAAGGCCTGTTATCCTAGGATCACGACGGGCAGACTCCGAGGAGCACAGATTTAGAGCCAGAAGGGGACTTAGACATCATCTCCTCCAAGACCTTCTCTTTACTGATGAGGAGAATGGAAGCTAAGCCTGGAAGTCACAGGAAAAGGTCCTCTGATGTCCCTCTGACTTCTTCTTCCACACATGAAGCTACTCTCGATGAGGGAGAAGTACATGCCACGGATGGGGCCCGATGTGTGCAGGGGAACAGGTCGATGGAGAGGTCTAGTTCAGGGGTCTAGTCTTGTGGGGCTAGGTTGTGGAAACTCATGAAGGGAGGTAAAGACTGAAAAGGGACGTTAGGGGAGCAGGTTTTGGAGGGTCCATGATTCTATAAACCATCCATGGGCAGAAAAATGAAGAGAGAATTCATTTTTCCTTTGTCAAACTCAAGCTGTGCTTGCAGAGAAATAGAAAACAGGCTTCATTAACAGCATTTTAGGATATCCCAAGAAACTGGGGAGAATTGCACACATGTATATATCTTCCGCTATTTGGGAGAGGATAAAAACATCAAAATCATTTCTAATTTTTTCAAAATAAATTGGCCTAGAGATCTTCCCCAGTGATGATGCCCCATCATAACTTCATCCATTTGGGGAGGCAGGGAGCCTCTGCATACAGTGTATGGATTCTTCTATAACATTACCCCAACTGTGCTAAATGTGTTATCCCAAATAACAGTGCTAACCAATGGCTTTGTATCACCATGGCAACTACACAGGCAGTGGAGATCCCAGACGGGTAAACAGACCATAGAGGGGTTGGCATTAAGCAAGGCTGTCAGTGCTAAAAGGCAGCCCCTGAAAAGAGCTGTCCAGCCGGAGATTTTTCACTTTGGGAATAAAAGTGCCCTCCCCATCCCCTACACCCACCTTCTAGTCTAGATAGAGTTTTTAGTTCTCAGGTCTTCTTACTACATTTATTGTTATTAATATTATTATTATTATTAAATTTCTCCCTTAAGGGAGAATTAAACTAACCTTCCACTTCCTTTGCCTTTGCCTGACATTTAGGCTGGCAGCTTCCCAGCCTCCCCTTGAGGTGGCATGTGCAATTCCAGGGATGATGGCACAGGAATTGCTGCTGCTTGAAAGTAGACTGAGCTGAGAAAAATGGGGTATCCAGAGGGCCCCCAGGGGCCCTACTGATTCTAACGAGGAAGGTACCAACTCATATAAAAGCTGAGGCAGGGAGGGAGAAGTTAAGGGAAGGGGATATGGAGAAAGAGAGGAAGAGGGTGATAAAAGGAAGTAAGAATGATAGAAGGAAGGGAGGGAGGAGGGAGGAAGGGAGGAGATAGAAAAAGTAGAAGAAAGAAGAATGGGAGGGGCACCTAGGTGGCGCAGTGGATAAAGCACCAGCCCTGGATTCAGGAGGACCAGAGTTCAAATCTGACCTCAGACACTTGACACTTACTAGCTGTGTGACCCTGGGCAAGTCACTTAACCCTCATTGCCCTGCAAAACAAAAAACAAACAAAAAAAACACAAGAATAATGGGAGAGGGAGAAAGAAAGAAAGAAAAGGAAAGAAAGAAAGAAAGAAAGAAAAGGAAAGAAAGAAAGAAAGAAAGAAAGAAAGAAAAGGAAAGAAAGAAAGAAAAGGAAAGAAAGAAAGAAAAGGAAAGAAAGGGAAAGAAAGAAAGAAAAGGAAAGAAAGAAAGAAAAGGAAAGAAAGAAAGAAAGAAAGAAAGAAAGAAAGAAAGAAAGAAAGAAAGAAAGAAAGAAAGAAAGAAAGAAAGAAAGAAAGAAAGAAAGAAAGAAAGAAAGAAAGAAAGAAAGAAAAGGAAAGAAAGAAAGAAAGAAAGAAAGAAAGAAAGAAAGAAAGAAAGAAAGAAAGAAAGAAAGAAAGAAAGAAAGAAAGAAAGAAAGAAAGAAAGAAAGAAAGAAAGAAAGAAAGAAAGAAAGAAAGAAAGAAAGAAAGAAAGAAAGAAAGAAAGAAAGAAAGAAAGAAAGAAAGAAAGAAAGAAAGAAAGAAAGAAATAAAGAAAGAAAGAAAGAAAGAAAGAAAGAAAGAAAGAAAGAAAGAAAGGAAGGAAGGAAGGAAGGAAGGAAGGAAGGAAGGAAGGAAGGAAGGAAGGAAGGAAGGAAGGAAGGAAGGAAGGAAGGAAGGAAGGAAGGAAGGAAGGAAGGAAGGAAGGAAGGAAGGAAGGAAGGAAGGAAGGAAAAGGGAGATTAAGGAAAAGATTAAGGGGAAGAAAGAATAGAGAGGAAGAGCCCAAGTCCCAGACTATCCTTTTATGCTGCGTCAATAGCTCCAAAATCTTTGCCATTTCTTTTCCCATTAGCTCCAAATAGAGCACAGAAGTATGGGAGTTTCCCCCCAGAATAAAAAGAACTTCAGTAGTTGCTTTGACATAATCTTTGGATCAAAGAATTGTGTGATTGGGTCTCCGAGCACTTGGAAAACCCTCTCCTGTCAAATGCTGCTCATTCTCTGCCCAAAGTGAACTGTGGTTTGCTCAAATCCTGAGAAAGAAACAGGAGAATGCCTGAGTGAAGCCTCTAAGGGCAAAGTTAAGGAGTGGTCAAGCAAGCCTGAAGAACAGATAGAGAAGCAAAAGGCTTCAGAGCCAGAAATAAACCAGTTTCAAAGAAGCCAGCTCCCCACCTGAGGCAAGAAGCCTCTTTTTTCCAAAGGCTTCTGAGCACTCTTGGAAGTTGGGTGCAAGCAGCTGCCTGGGGAAACCACTTCCGCTCTTTTGGTAGCCTTTTGCCTGAAGTGTCTATCTTTGTAAAAGAACACCCTAATAGGAACAACAAAGGCCGTTTCCCCCTTGAGATGTTTGACCTGTGTGGCATTCGGGAGATTAGCAGAGGGCTGGAAGGAAAGAGGAGAGGAAGGGAGGGGAAAGAGGCACCCACATGCAGAGAAGAGAGAGAATTGGAAAGAAGGGAAGAGAGAGGAAGGGGGAAGGGAGGAAGATGCTCTTCTCTATCACCTCTGAAATAATCTACCAAGCTGGAAGCCAGAAGATTATGTCTCGTTAGAGACACCAGGCTATAAGAAAGAGAAAGTCATTAAGGGGAAGCTCAGAGAAAAGGCAAAAAGATGATTAAGGAAATGACTTTGGAGGGACAGTCAAAGCAAATAATTTGGTTACGAAATGGCCAGGAAAGGATTTGGCAATGGTCGTCTGAACTTCTGAAAGGAGTAGACACTAAAGGAGGAAGAAGGGAGTTTTTAAAAATTAACTGATGATTAATTGGTACCCAAGAGAAAACCACTGTCATTGTAGATAAAACCTCTGTCATTCTCCCTAAGAATGTCTGTGATTATTAGTGACAACTTAAGGCCTGCTTGAGAGGAGGGACAGCTCATATGCATATAATATTGTTGGAACATCACAGCAGCTGTGTGAGTTTAGTGGTCTGGTTTATCATTCCATCCTATAAATTAAGAAACTGAAATTAAAAGGAGCAAAGTCGTTTGCCCCAAGTCACGTGGTCTAAGTCAGACAGCATGACATAATGAATAGAATGCCAAACTTGGAGTCAGGAAGACCTGAATTCAAATCCTGATTCGGACACTTACTGTGTGATCCTGGGCAAGTCATTTAAACCCTGGTTGCCTTCAGTTTGTCCTCATTTGTAAAAAGGACCTGGAGAAGGAAATGGCAAACCAGTCCAGTACTCTGCCAAGAAAAGCTCTATATGGGATCACAAAGAGGTCAGACACAACTGAATTGAATGAACACCAAGAAAAAGTTATGTGATCCCGGGCAGAGTCAGTTGGCACAGTCCTGTGCCTGCAGTCTCCCTCATGTGAAATCAGGGCAACAGAACTTAGACTTTAAAGTCCCTCTCAGGTCCCTTCTAGCTCAAAATCTCTGCTTTAATGTTACCGTCATTATCATTATTATATTAATCACATTATATATAAAATATTCATTGTAATATTATTATTAACATAATAATGACATACAGAAGCTGAAATCCTATTTAGAGCTTTTCCTAAGGCCATAGTTTGGAAATGCTACTGGTACTTGAGGGAAAGAAAATTCCCCACTCTTTACCTGATAAGAAACAACTATGAACAACAGCAAAATGTAGACCAGTAAGTTTTCCTGTGTGTCCGAGTCACAGACTGGATCCTGCTTCTTTCTAAGCCCAGAAAGTCCAATACATGAACAACTCATCAGACCAAGGTTCATGACAGTAGCCATGAAAGCAATGAAGTCAAACTGAGGAGCTCCTATATTTTCAAAATTCCAAATAGACTTTGGACAAGTCTATTAACCTCTCTGGGCTTAAGCTGCACCTCTATAATGTTGTCTACACATTCTTTTTTTTTTCAGGGCAATGAGGGTTAAGTGACTTGCCCAATGTCATAAGTGACAAGTGTCTGAGGCCACATTTGAACTCAGGTCTTCCTAATCCAGGGCCAATACTTTATCCACTGCTCCACCTAGCTGCCCCTGTCTACACATTCTTAATGTTTTTTGTTTTGTTTTGCAGGGCAATGGGGGGTTAAGTGACTTGCCCAGGGTCACACTACTGTCAAGTGTCTGAGGCCGGATTTGAACTCAGGTACTCCTGAATCCAAGGCTGGTGCTTTATCCACTGTGCCACCTAGCTGCCCCTACACACTCTTTTTTTTTTTTTTTTTTTTGCGGGGCTATTGGGGTTAAGTGACTTGCCCAGGGTCACACAGCTAGTAAGTGTCAAGTGTCTGAGGCCAGATTTGAACTCAGGTCCTCCTGAATCCAGGGCCGGTGCTCTATCCACTGAGCCACCTAGCTGCCCCAGGCCCCTACACATTCTTAATGAAAAAGAAAAAAAAAGGAAGGAGGCCCTGCATCTAAACCAATGTGTGATAGACTCCTGATTTTAAGTCCTAAGCTTTAAGTTTATTATCCCATTGCCTATGCTCCCCTTTGTGGCTGGTGCCAAGCACTGGGTTCATGCCATTGCAGATCCACTGAAGCTACACTAAGGTTTTGTTTCGTAAAAGAATCACCAATCTGGATCTAGAAGCAACCCTGCAGGTCATCTGGTTTAACCCCTGCACTTTGCAGGTGAGGAAACTGAGGCCTGCAGAGATGGAGTGACTTGTCTAAGGTCACAAAAGTGGTAAGGAGCAGAAGCAGGATTTAACCCAGGTTCTCTGAAAGGTTTTTTATTTGGAGGGGGGAGGGTTGTGCAGAGAACAATGAGCCTTCAATAGGCAACAATTTCAGTTGCCTCAGCATTTTAATAGAAAATTCACTTACCACAGTGACTGTCCTGTTTCTTCTCATCACAACTGTTCTATTTTAATGATACAGATCTCAAATGATGCTTTTATACTTTGCTAAATAGGACACCCAGGTGGTGCAGTGGATGGAACGCCAGAGCCTAAAGTCAGGAAGACTCATCTTCACGAGTTAAAGTTCAGCCTCAGACCATTATTAGCTGAGTGACCCTGGGCAAGTCACTTAACCCTGACTGCCTCAGTTTTCTCATCTGTGAAATGGGCTCGAGACGGAAATGGCAAACCACTCAAGTATTTCTGCCAAGAAAACCCCAAGTGGGATCGTGAAGAGTTGTACACGACTGGAATGACACAAGACTTCGCTAAATTAATGATATCAAAATTAACCCCAGTGAACATCTAAGAGGTGCCCTCTCATATGAGTGAAAGCTTGCCTTGTTTGATCCCGTGGTGTTTAGGATGAAAATGGACAAGAGAGCTCTTGAGGGCAAGGGAAGTTGTGCTTTGTCTCTGTGTCCCTAGCACAACGTCTAGTAAACAAAAGGCCCTTAATAAGTGTGTGCTGCCTAATTGTCTCTGAAACAAAGGCACATCTTTTTAACACCAATATTCTCCAGGGATGGTGGATAATTTTTGGAATTGCAGGAAGCTACAGATCCTGGGTACAGAAGCTAAAAATCATCCAAAAGGAAATAGAGAGTTAAAAAGGGGAACACAAGCAGGCTGCAACACATTACAATCTAGAAATTATGCAGAAACACTGGAAAGGTAGCAAAGAAACATAACTGAGTGGAAAAAAACAGAAGGGCCAATGAAGGAATAATCTACACAATGTCAAAAACGTAAGAAGGTTCGCCAGGGAACTAGTCGGATCCTATGTGTAGAATTTCCATGCAATCGGTCAAAAGGCATTTATTAAGCACTTGCACTGGGCCAGGCCCTGTGCTAAATGCTAGGGATGCAAAGAAAGGCAAAAACATGGTCCCTGCCCTCAAAGAGCTCACATTCTTTTTTTTTTTAGTGAGACAATTGGGGTTAAGTGACTTGCCCAAGGTCACACAGCTAGTAAATGTTAAGTGTCTGAGGTCAGATTTGAACTCAGGTACTCCTGACTCCAGGGCTGGTGCTCTATCCACTGCACCACCTAGCCCCCGAGGGCTCACATTCTAATGAGAGAAACAAAGTGCAAACAACTATGTACATCAAGAGATACACAGTAGAAATGGCAGGAAGGTGTGGACAAGAGGACCTCAGGCTGATCAAGCAAGGATAGGTAAAAAGATGGCAGAATGCCCATATTATTAAGCTTCCAGGACTACTGCTGTTTATTTGTATAAAAGTCTCCTGGGATATTGAAAGCCAACTCCAATGTATTGGTATTACATTTTTTTTTTTTTTTAGTGAGGCAATTGGGATTAAGTGACTTGCCTAGGGTCACACAGCTAGTAAGTGTTAAGTGTCTGAGGCCGGATTTGAACTCAGGTACTCCTGACTCCAGGGCCGGTGCTCTATCCACTGCGCCACCTAGCTGCCCCATTGGTATTACTTTTTAACTAGGTAGGTAGGTGATTGGTATATAATAGGTAGATGATAGGTAGAGAAAGATGAAAGACAGATTGATGAAAGATAGACAGACAGGCAGATACTCTATGTGTGTGTACCAATTTTACAGAAAAATAGCCAATGGCTCAGTATAGTAATACAGCTGAAAATGCAATAAAAGCAGCATTAAGCACTCAGGTGGACCAGGAAAGGGATTCACCTTTAGACCATGTTATGTTGATAACATGTGACTGACCAGCTGTTCTGTTGGTAGATTGAACTTTTATTTGTTTGGGTTTTTTTAAGAACTGCAAAAACAGTCCCTCCATACAGAGCCATAAAGCAGTTCAGTCTGTGCAAGTTAAGCTAATATACAACATTTATAGGTTAGAAACTCTTTAAATATTAATATCCAAGAAATAATTGAGAGTTCAAATCTGAATCTTTCAAGTCTTTGGCCTAAGAATTTTCTTAAATGTAATTTTCTCTAATAGTTCAAAAATGGATAACAAAAGTCTATTATATGCAGAACACTGAGCTGGGCACAGAGAGAGATGTGAGGTTTAGATAAGGCACAGTCTTAACTTCATGAAGCTCATAGCCCAAAAGAGTGGATTGTTTATAACTACAAGGCTATGGCAAATATTTTTAATTGACTAATATTCAGCCTTTGATCTTGTGGTAAGCAATAATGGCTCTCATATGGTAATCAATAATAATTTGACTATTTAATCCCCTTCTAGTAACACTAAATTCTAATTGGAGGAAAATAGGAGTTCACGTATTGCCTCTGACACTATGACCTTAAGCATGCCACAAACTCTGACTAAAAGATTCTACATTTAATACCAAAAAAAAAAAAAAATCCCTTGATGTAATGAAATTGCATGAGAATAGCTCATCATAGTGATTTTTAAGCTAAAATAAAAATTGATCTTTACATAATGAGATTAATACAAAGTTAATACAAAGCACTAAGGGGAAAAAAACAGTGTGTATGCTAACACACATATATACACATACATACATGCATATCTATGCATATAGACACACAATGTATATATGTAGAGCTATACATACACATATATACATTTAGTTTTATAGGTATATGACTATATAGAGACATATATGTCTATATATTAAAATTTATTTTCCCTTAGTACAACGACATAGATATATAGACTATATATATGTATATATACATATATACACTTTCTTTTTTTTCTTTTATGATATGACCTTTAATATTTAGGTAAGTATTCAAAATTTGTTGTGGCATATGGTGTAAGATGCTGATCTAAACCTCATTTCTACAGTATTGCTTTCCAGCTTTTTTCAGCAGTTTTGGTCAAATATGGAGTCCTTCCCCTAGGAGTTGAGTGCTCACACAAAGGTCAGAAGAAGTAAAACAAGGACACTCTCAAGATCTCTCTGAAGAACTTTGGAATCAATTGTGAGACATGGGAGACACTGGCACGGGACCACCTAGCATGGCGTGCCCACATCAATGAAGGTGCTGTGCTCTATGAGCAAAACAGAACTGCAATAGTCCAAAAGAAATAAGACATGCCCAAATTTAGAGGCATCTTCACTCCAAATGCTCATATGTACTAACCTGTGGTAGAGCCTTCTGAGCTCATATTGGTTTGCTCAGGCACAGTCAGACACATTGTACCTTGATCTCAACATAGTCGAATCATTTTGGTCCTCTTTGAAAATGAAGGACAACAACCAATGCCAGGAGTTGGCATTCTTGGGTTTGCCAAACATTACACTATCATGTTGAATTATCTCTGAGTCTCGTTAATCTAATTTGCTCCACTGATGAACTTTTCCATTTTTTAAAACTGGTACCAAATAGTTTTGATAATAACTACTTTGTAGTTTGGTTTGACATCTAGTACTGCTAGAACCCTTTCTTTCACTCATCTTTTTTTTTCACTATTTTCCTTGAAATTCTTGACATTTTATTAACTAGCCCTAAAGTCACTAAGCTATAAATATTCTTCATGCCAAAGATGCTATTAGTAGACACATATCCCAAGAGGGTCAGGGTTAGAGGAAAAAGGCACTTTTGTACCAAAATATTTATAGCAGCACTTTTTTGTAGTAGCAAAGAATTAGAAACAGAATAGTTATCTATCAGTCCAAAAGTGACTGAATATATTTTGGCATATGAATGTAATAGAATATTATTGCACTTTAAGAAATAACAAATAAAATGGATTCAGAGAAACATGGAAAGACATATATGAGCTGATATAGAAAGGAAATGAACAGGACCAAAACAATGTAAAGGATAGCAACCACAGTTATATGAAGAAAGTCCACTTTGAAAGATTTCAGAACTCTGATCAAAAAAGCAAACAGTGACTTCAAAAAACAGACAAGGAAATCACACCTCCCATTTCTTGTTAGAAGGGTAATATACTCAACAGACAGAGAGAGATTTGTATTCATAGATATGGTCAATGTGTTTGTTACCTGGACTATAATATGTATTGTTTACATAGGAAGGCTTTTACTTACAGTGAGCAGGGGAGTTATCATGTGCAGGGGGAAAAACAGGGTATGAATAAAGCATTATTTTAAATGTATAAAAAAGAACAAAAAATGCAGGCGGGAACACAGATATAGCTGTTTTGTTAGTATATTTTATGTACACACATATATACATATACAGCATATAAAAATGTATACATATATAGATATAGATACATAGGTATATATTGTAAGGTAAGAGTAAAGGAGATCTAGCAATACCAAATCTCAAACTAAATTACAAAGTGGTTATCATCAGAAGTGTTTGGTACTGGTTAAAAAATAGAAAAGATGATCAGTGGAACAGATTAAATTAACAATACCCAGAGAAAACAGTACATGATAATGTCATGTTTCATAAGCCCAATACCAATTCTTGAAATAAGGGCTCTTTATTTGACCAAAATTGCTGAAAAAACTGGAAAGCAGTCTGGCAGAAATTAGGTTTAGACCAACACCTTGCACCATACACCACAATAAATTTCAAATGAATTGCAGGAACCAGACCTGTAATTTATTGTTTTGGGAACTCTCATGATGAGGAGATGTCCTCTACCAATTCAGGTGGACATTTTCTCTGCATTTTACAGGCCTAAAGAGCTAGCTAGAGCACTGAGAAATAGAGC
Organism: Dromiciops gliroides; assembly: GCF_019393635.1. Lineage (NCBI taxonomy): Eukaryota > Metazoa > Chordata > Mammalia > Microbiotheria > Microbiotheriidae > Dromiciops > Dromiciops gliroides. The sequence goes on from NC_057865.1 coordinate 39,924,841, forward strand.
GACTTGCGTAGTATCACCCAGCTAATCTGTGTCAGAGGTAAGAGCCAAATCTTCATCAATCTCCCATGCAACTCATATGTTATATGAAGATAACCCTTTTTAAAACAAACTACATAACTGAAGTTAAAAGTTTCTCTTTTTCAAGAAAGAGACTTATTAGAACAATATCTCTTAATAATGGAAGCCTCAGAGTGCTCCTCAGGCCTTATCTACTAAGTCATAGTTGGAATCAGGAACTCACCTAGCCGGGCTTACTTCATACTAATGGATTCTTTGCTGGTCATTAAATGAGAAAGTACATATGTAAAAGTGGTGGACTCCCTACACTTGATAGGCAATCCTATCTGATTTATCTCAACTAGGAAAAGGAAGGGCAGGGCTACTTTAACATTCAACACAAAAACTATTCTACCTGAATGCCAGTGAAAAGATCTAATAATAGGGGCAGCTAGGTGGAGCAGTGGATAAAGCACTGGCCCTGGATTCAGGAGTACCTGAGTTCAAATCCGGCCTCAGACACTTGGCACTTACTAGCTGTGTGACCCTGGGCAAGTCACTTAACCCCCATTGCCCCGCAAAACAAAACAAAAAAACAAAAAAACTATTCTCGATATATGTTGCATAAAGATCATGTGCTACAGTAAGACATAGATACTGAGCCTCAGTTTTCTCATCTGTAAGATGAGAATGAAAATAACACTTCCCTTGTAGGGTTGGCATGTGATATGAGAAGTATGTGAAGTGTTTTACCAATCAAAGTCTATGTAATTGTGATCTATCATTAAAGTGATGGCAAAATGGGGAGGAAGAATTTATCACACACACACACCCATAAGTGTTGCTTTGGTAGTTACTATACTAGTTTAAATGTCTACTCTGAGAAACAATGACCATTATCCTTCACGTGGACTGGGAAATTAGGAAGTAGTCAACAGGAGATGGAGAATACTAGGCAATTTCCTTGCCCCTCCATAGTTAGGGCTGTCTCCATTATTTGACTTCAAGTATTTTAATTTACTGTTAGGCAATTATTGACATAATTGACATAATAAAGGTAATTTTTTAAAAACACACATTTCTTCCAGGACCGGGTTTGGGGAATCCTCTCCATCTGTGCAGGTCATGAACAGGTCTGTAACTTAATACTCTTATAGAGGTGTCTAGAGCACTGAGGAGTTAAGTGACTTGCCCTGGGTCACACAGTATCAGAGGCAACACTGGAACCCAGGGCTTCCTGACTCCATGGCCAGCTCTCTATCCACTCTGCCATTTTGCCTCCCAAGGCTTTTTAAAGACACTTGTTCAGATTATTCATGCCACTGTGCTCTGCCCTAGCATAAGTAGAGAGATATCTGTTGGCAAAATCACCTATACATAAGAACTAGGACCACATGCCTAAACAAATAAATTTGAAGGGCATCACTTTCTTGGAGTAATGCAATAAGGACACTTATTTGGCATCCACCTGCCTAAGTCACTCTAGGCAGCCCATGGTGAACCAAGTAATGAAAATAACATCTCTGGGGAAGGCCAGGTGGCCAAATGCATTCTAGTACTCGGGGACGAAAAACAGCCCTCGGAAGACAACTGAGATTCAAAGTCAGCACAGAAACGTGTGTCTAGGGTTAACAGGGTCCCTGCAGGAACTTCATGATGCCTCTCTTGCTGCTTACAGAGAGCTCACTAAGAACCAGCTTGGGGAGCAATATGTGCAGGGTTGAAAATACTGCTCTGGAATATAAAACATGGACTTCCCATCAAACCTCACAGGCTACCATGGGCTTTGATTGCAAATACTGGAGGTTAGACTGGAACAAACCTGCATTCAAAGACCACCTGCCATCCGGCCAGTGTGGAGGATTCTGGGCTGGCTCATTCTGTTCTCTGCTCATCAAAGATTCAGGCAGAACAATGAGGCTTGCTTCCTTTTCACTTCCTCATTACAAATCAGTGATCCATAGAACTATGACACAATAACCCACTGGATACAACTCCAGCTGTTATCAAGTTTTCTCCCAAAAGTGAACATTGGCAAGTTTTACTTGGGGCAGGTTGTAGGTCAATCAAAAAAAAAATTATTATGCAACTACTAGATACCAGGCATTGTCAGTGCTGGGGATACAGAGACAAAAATGCAGCAGTCCCTGTCCTCAAGGATTTACAATCAATCTACCGAGGAGACAAGTCCATAAATCTCCTCTCTGTGACTCCATTTCCTTATATGAAAAATGAGAGGACTGGACTAGGGCAGGAATATGTAGGCAGCTAGGTGGTACAGTGGATTAAACACTAAACCTGGAATCAGAAGGCCTGATTTCAAATTTGGCCTCAGACACTTATTGTCTGACCATAGATAAGGGTCTGCAAAAACACTGCAAAATGAGCATAATAGCAGCAACTGCTGCCTAGATGCATTGTAAAGATAAAATGAAAGAGTTGTAATTTTGTTTCTGTAAACCTTGAAGAGTTTCAGAAATATTAGTTGGCTGTTCTTCTTCTTCTTCTTATTATTATTATTAGTGATTCATCTTTTTGTATGTCCTGAACCTCTTTGATAGTATGATGGAGTCCATGGACCCTTCTTAGAATAATATTTTTAAATGCAGAAAATATATTTTATTACGAAGGACACCAATAAAATTGGAATACAGTTATCAATGGAAAAAAACAACACAGGTTCATGCACCCTAGATTAAGAATTCCTAAAAGAATCTTCTAATTCCAACTTTCTATGAACCCATGAGTCTATTCTGGGATGTAGGAGTGAGCTTTTTGTTATGAATATTCAAAGCAAACATTGTTCCCTTCTGTTTTGCTCTTTTGTTATTTCCCCAACAATCATATGGCTTGATTTTCGAAGAAAAGCAAATGCAGTAGTACCTTAACAATTGCATTATGTACGCCTCCTCCAAATTCAGTTATGAAAAGAGCTCTCAGTATTTAAATTGCAGATTACCCTATTGTGCTTGGATTTCTAGATTAAGCAGAGGATACACATGTGGTCCTCCACTACTGAATAATGCTATGCCTACATCTCATCATGGTGGGGAGATGGCCCAAGAGTCTTCTAGGCTAAGCCATTGGTACAAAAACTCTGGTAAACTCTACTGAGATAGGAAAACTTGGAGTATCCCAACAGCAACTTTGCTTAGTATGGAGAAGCTGGTCAGCAGAAAGTGATAACCCAATGAAATTTTGGCCATGACACCCATGAAGCTAACCAAGATACAAAATGGTCTTCAATTCGCTGTAGTATCCTTTCCCTCCTTTTTCACTCCCTTCAACTCCTGCAGTAAATGGTGGCAGAGTAACCAAGGAGGGAACAGAGATTATAAAGAATCCCACACTTTCTAGACTACCTGAGCCTTTTGATGCCAAGGACTACATTGTTTTTATTTTTGCATACCCAAAGTATTGCATATAATAGAGTAGGTCAGAGAAAGATTCCTTTTTCAGGTCTGGGGATGATCTAAATGGCCACTGAGATTCCTTTCAATTCGAAAATTTTATTTCTATTAAATAATTGTTGCACTGACAGTATTTGACATGCTCCCTTTGGCAGCGCATATACTAAAATTGGAAAGATACAGAGAAGATTAGCACGGCCCCTGTGCAAGGATGACATGCAAATTCATGAAGCGTTCCACATTTGAAAGAAAGAAACAAACAAACTTGACATAAGCATACTAAATGTGAGATCTTTGAGCAGTGCCTAACAAAGTGATAGAACACCAGAGATCTGAACCCATATATACACTGACATTCTCATGACAAAAGAAACCAGAAACCAAAAGGAAGTTGTGGCAATATAGCTAGAAGTATTTTCATAGTATCTTAAGATTTGCAAAGCATTTTACTTGTGATGTCTCAAAGAACAACCCTGTGAGGTAGGTGCTATTATTGTCATTCCCATTTCACAGATGAGGAAACTGAGAATGAGAGATTAGGTGACTTGTCCGTGTCACAAAGCTAGTAAATATCTGAGACAGGATTTGAATTCAGGTCTTCCAGACTCCAAGTCTAATATACTTATCCACTGCGCCACCTAGCTATCTGGTAGATCCATTTCACTTCATGTTTATTGACAGAATAATGGTTCACAGATAGTCTTCTAAGAGATGAATAAATCAGTTGGAAGAGTTGTTTCTATTAGGAAACCAAAAGCAACAAGGAATTGGACCATCTGTCTTTACAATATTTATAATGATCATGGGCAAGGGGACCATCATGAAAGCTAATTACACTTTAGATGCCCACATTCATTGCAAAGGAAGAAACAGGGAAATTCTAGGAAGAACTTGAAAAAATTCTCCAAATCCAGTCAATATAAGCTTCAGTACCCACTGGCTTCAATGGAGGCACAGATGATGGAAAAATATGTTGGAAAACAGGGTTTCTGTTTAAGAAATTCAAAAAAAGACTAAAAACTTGTTGATTACTCACGAGCCTCACACCTGTTTATCATTAATAACTTCATAAAAACACTTGGAAGGTGGTAGACCTCATGAGAACCCAACAACTTTACCCAAAAAACCCCAACCTCACCATCATCAAATCATAGAATCTCAGAGATGTAAACTCAATGATGACCTTGGAGATTATCTAGTCTCATTTTACCCCCCAAAATTACCCTCTTCCAACATATTTAACAAATGAACATTCATTTCATTTTCTCAAAACTTCTAGTGAAGAACAACCCACTACTTCTCAGGGCATCCCATTCCACTTTGGGATAGCCCTAATTAATAGGAAGTCTTTCATTATATTAATTCTATATCTTAACACTCTTCAACTTCTCTCCTTATACCCACACACCCCAAACATATCCTCAATGCTCCCAGTTCTCTCTTGGGAGCTAAGAAGAACAATTCTAATCCTTGATAATTGTATAGTATGAATTTCCTCAGTATGGATCTTTGAACTCCATTTCCTCATCAGTGAAGTAAGGGTGATAGTAAGTATAGTACCTTCCTCACAGAGTTTTTAGGCTCAAAGGGTAACATAAAGGAAAAGCTGTTTGAAAGCATTAAAGTGCTATGAAAATGTTAACTGTTCTTTTCACTGTAAAAATTCTGATAGATGTTTCACTAGATATTTATTTTTTACTCTCCATGTTTATCTACACGTACTTTTGGGGTCATCTGGCTGAGTCGGATCTCAAGCTGGACTTCCTGCAATCTCATTTTCTACTTCACTGCTTTTTTTTGCTACTTGGAAAGGTGATATCTGATATTTCATCATTCACTGTCATATTTTGCAAATAAACTTACATTCTAAATGAGTATTGTCCTCGGCTTCTGTATCTTTCTGCTTGGCAAAAAAGTCAAGTGTTTGCTGCCTGAGGTGGTTCCTGGCTCATTTCCTTTTCATTATGACTTTTATTTTGTATTGGTCTAGCTTCTCTTAAAAAGTGGCCATTGGAATCAGTCTTGTTTATGTTTCCCACTTTTCAGAGTTGGCATCTTGTTTAAATATTAGATTGTGGTTGTTGTAATTGCATGTAATTGCAATCTTTAGATTTTGACTCTGCTAATTTAGTGTCAGCCTTGCCCTTTGGTCTAACCATTTGATGGTCTCATTCCAAATGCCAGTCATTTTCTATCTAAAGAAATTAATTATCTTCAGGTATTCAAAGATTTCCATTAATTTCAAATCTTTTCATTCTGAGATTTCTTCAAAATTGATTTATGATTTCACCAAAAAAGACTATATTGTCACATAAATAATTGAAAGGTATTGAGAATAAAAGATGATTCAGTTTCTTTAAAGTTGGGAGAAAAAACCATTGAGAGAGAGAGAGAAAGAGACAGAAAGAGAAAAAGACCCAGAGAGAGAGAGACAGAGAGAAAGAGAGAGAGAGACAGAGAGAAAGAGAGAGAGATGGAGAAAGAGAGAAAGAGAGAGAGAGAAAGAGAGAGATGGAGAAAGAGAGAAAGAGAGAGAGAAAGAAAGAAAGAAAGGGGCATCTGTTGAAGAGGCTTTGGGAAAACAGAGACAAATACATTGTTAGTGTAGTTATTAATTGGTCTAAACATTCTTAAAAATCATTTAGAATTATTTCCACACAGTTGCTAAACTATGTGTATCATTTGATTCAGCAATTCCAATACTAATCCTATGCCCCCAAAGGGAATACATATACATACATGTACAAAACATATTTATAGCAGCTTTTGGTTTCAGTAAATCTATCACAATATCCTTTAGTTGGGAAGAAGCTGAACAAATTGTGAAATATGGATATAAGGGAATATTATTGCACTCTAAGGAATAGTTCCAGAGAAACTTGGGAAAACTTATATGAACTGATGCAGAATAAAGTGAATTGAAACAGATGAATAATTTATACAATATCAACATGATAGAGTAAAACACTTTTGACGGACTTTATAAGTCATAAATTCAATGGCCAACCACCATTTCAGAAGTGCCACCCACCTCCTGACAGAGGGTTATGGACTAGAACATTTCACATGTTTGTTACAAGGGTTTTGTTTTTCTTTTATCAAGTTGAAGGGTGAGATTTGAAAGGAAGGAGGTGGCTAAGGATAGTGTTGCCTTCTTCCCTTTCCCCCCCAAAAGAAAGTCTTATCGATGCATTTAAAAGAAAATGGACAGAATCGAAAAGAAGAAAGTTCAGAAGGTAACGCAGATAAGCAGGACAGCTTTGAAAGTAGCATGTAGACTCTCTACACACACACATATAATACATGTGTGTGCGCACATATACATACATACACATGTGTGGGTGTGGGTGTGGGTAAACACTCATTGTTTGGTATTTGTTAAGTGAAGGGTTTTTTTTTTTAAGTTTTAAGGAGGGGATTGGACTAAATGTTTTCTGAGATTTCTTCCAATTCTAGATTTATGACCCTGATTCTACTTGGCCTTCAGTCCCAACTCTACCATTTACTTGCCAAGTAGAATTTGGCAAGACATTTAATTTCTCAGAATCTTAATTTCTTCATCTGTAGAGCAAGGATACCATCATCATCCTGGCCCACCTTAGCGGGTTGTGTTGAGAACCTAATAAGATTTTTTATAAACAGTAAAATCATGAAATATGGTATTATTACTTACAATAATGTACAAGTTTATAATTAAATCTAAGAGTTGGACTTCAACCTCTCCAAAAATTATTCATTGGTGCTTCTTTATTAAAACTATGATTTAATGGGTCAATATGTACTTTTAAGCAGGGAACTGGGCTCTGATTGCAGCACTTCTTTCTCTTGCTGTCAGAGGCTAATTTGTAGCCTGACTGGGATTGGAATGGCTCTGATGATCACATTAATATATATATATATATATATATATATACACACACACACACACTCTTGACCCATTTTCATGAGATGGTGGCTGAAATTGGTTTGCCAAGAGTTCTTCAAGAAGTGTTTTTTGAAGGATTTTTGAAGGATTATATGACCACTGTCCTGCCCTCGGTCCACCCAAGGGCCCAAAAGATCTGGTGATTAATTAACTATCAACCATTCATTGCTTTCTAAAGCACTTCAAGTCCCCTGGAGTAGCTTGAGCACTGGAGAATCTCTCTGGCTGAGAATTTTTTTCCCCTCTATGCAGATCACGAGGAAGTTCAATTTGTTGGTTTTCCACCTCACTTGCAGAAGAGCTAAGTTGATGATAAAACGGAAACAAATTTCAACACGGTATAAAAAGGTAGGTTGTTATCAATAAGACATTTTATTTAGCAGCAACTTTGCTGACTACTAAAAAAAATACAGGCCCAGGCCCATCCTGCTGGTCAAGGGAGGAACTCCCAGCCTTGAACAATTGAACAGTGAAATAGAAGCCGTCGTCTTTAACATCTGATATTCATTAGCACATTGAATTTTGTTTTTTCAGGGCTGATGATTAAACATCTTTCATCCCAGATCAAGTCAAACCTTGGCTTCCTTAATGCTTGAAGTAATCGACTGTGACTCATTGATTTGCACAGGACACCATAAACTGCTCTCTATATTTTGCAGAAATTAAGTGCCTAATTTAATCCATGTCTATTCCTCCGGGTTTTTAATTATTCATTACTTCATGATCGCAAAAGGTTGCAGGTCTTTGGGCTATTTATAGATGGGGGATGGGGGAGTAAAGCAGAGGGTAAAAGAAGAGAATGATGGAAGGAAGGCAACTTCTTTTTCACCTGTTGCATATCCTTAGTGAACCAATATTAAAAAAGAGGGAGAGACAGTAAAAATAAGAATCTATTAAGCACTTGCTATATACCAGGCACTATACTAAGTTTTTTTTACAAATATTATCTCATTTGATCCTCATACCATCCCTGGAAAATAGAGGCTATTATTATCCTCATTTTATAGTCAAGGAAACTGAGGTAGACAGAGGTAAAGTGATGTTCCCAGGATGACACACCTAGTACATGTAAGGTCAAACTTGAACTCACATCTTCCTGACTCAAGACCCAGCATTCTTATTTACTGTGGTGCCACCATAGTGGTTAAAAAAAAGAAAGTCAACAGATTGGGGGATGGGGAGGAGGAAAATAAATATCTTGGATGCAGGCAATCTCTGCCTTGCCATGGGAGGGAGGGAATGAAGCAAAGAACAGTGTGGGACAGGGGAGAGGACTGACACTGGAGTCAGGGGACTTGGGTTCAAATCCCACCTTTGACACTCAATCTTCCAGCTCTGAATGTATGTTCCTAAGAAACTCAATAACTTTGCTGAAAGATATGGAAAATAGTTGTTTTAAAAACAAAGTGGTGCTTGCTTTGGCAGCATATATACTAAAATTGGAATGATACAGAGAAGATTAGCATGGCCCCTGCGCAAGGATGACACGCAAATTCGTGAAGCATTCCATATTTCTTTTCCAAAAAGATAGATAGATAGATAGATAGATAGATAGAATGGGGGAGCTGGTACATTGCATTTAGAAAAGGATCACTGTAAGAGCCTGGGGTGCTCTTAATGAAGTCAGGGGATTCAATCATGGTACTCCTGCTCCATGACGACATCGACCCAGGCAGAGCCAAGGTTTGACATGAGCCAATACTGCTGACAGGTCACATATGTGAGCAGCCTCCAAGCGGCCTGTGTCCATGGTAATAACACTAACAGCTTCTCAGGCCAGAACTGTCAGAACTCCATCAAATGGAGACTATTCTGGTCACAGATGAAAACTGTCACTTTGGTAAGAAAAGCCTTTCTTATAAAGAGAGAACCTACATTGCTTGAAATTGTTTCATATTGTTTTAAAATAGCACAAGCCCAGAAAGTTCAAGAAATTTGGGCCCATCTTTTTGATTTGGTTGAAGTGTTGCCAACACTGGCTGGATGATCCATGCACATCTACACAGAAGAGGAGAATCCCAAAGTGCATAGTACTAGTGTCACCCTCTTGAGAAAGAGATTCGCTATGCAGGGCTTTCCTAAATTACACCCGTTCTCTTGGGGTCTCCATTCACAGACCTCAAGTTAGAAGGCCCTTCAAGAGAATCTTTTCCAAGTCTTTCATTTGACAGATGAAGAACTAAAACGTCAAGGCTGTGACTTGTCCAAGGTCACAGAGGCAGCAAGAGGCAGAGGTAAAATTTGTATGTCTCCAGAGTATTCTTTCCACTGTAATATGCATGAGGCATAATGATGGAGATGCAAAGACAAATACAAAATATGCCCTATATTTTAGAGGCTCACATTCTAACAGGGGAAATAACATGCAAAAAAAGGCAAAACACACTTCTTAAGTGCCTACTACGTGCCAGGCACTTGTTGACATAAGTAAATCCATAACAAGACATACAAAATAAATTCAAGGTAACTTGACTGAACGCTAGTGCTGAGGGAAGGGGAAATTGGGAAATGCTTCATGTGCAAAGTCTTGCTTGTTCTAAGGTTTGAAAGAAGCTATGGATTGTTAGAGGCAGGGGTGAAAAGAGTGTCTTCTAGGAATGGAGGACAGCCATGGAAATGACATGGCATCGGAACCGGAGGGTCAGGAGTGAGGCCAACATGGCTGACCCTTAGAGTTCAGGAAGGGAAATAATGTGCCTAAGTTGGAAAGAGCCTTTGATCTGGGTCAGTGAAAAGATTATGCATCTCCAGATGGAATCACAGGTCCTTGAAGTATGTGTAATTAAGACATGAATAATTAGACTATTATTATAATAATGAATGCTAATGCAATGTGTTTACCAATATATGATAGTTATGAATACAAATGATTTTAGGGGTTCCTCTTCTTTTGGTTATTATGATCTCAATGTCCTAAAGTTGACTATAACAGCAGTGGGCTATGCTAGAATGAGTGCTGGGAGATAGAGACCTGGGTCCAAAACCTGCCTCTACCCCTAAAGAACTGTGTGACCTTGGGAAAATCACTTCAATTCTCCGTACCTCAGTTTCCACACCTGAAAAAGGGGGATAGAAGGAGATGATCTCTAAAGGTCTTTCCAGGTTTACGAGTCTATAAACATTGTTATTCTCAATGCACATTTTCATTAGCTATTTGGCCTTATGTACCTATAATGTGTAATGTATATGTATACGTGTTTCTTGCATTCCATTTTACAGACGAGGAAACAGATGGTGAGGAAGGAAGGTGACAAAAAAGGGTTGGTTAAATGGCTTGTGTAATGAGAAATGCAGAAGTAATTCCAGTTCCTGAAAGCCCAGGTTTGATGAATCAGTTATCATTTCTGACCAAGTCAATTGCTTAGTTTCACTACAGGCATGAGAAGGAAAATGGGATGAGGGAGGAGGAAGGAGGGAGAGAAAAAGAAACAGGGATGGGTGAGGACTTAAAAATTACAAAATCTGTGGCACAGTGGATAAAGCACCAGCCCTGGATTCAGGAGTACCTGAGTTCAAATCTGGTCTCAGACACTTGACACTTACTAGCTGTGTGACCCTGGGCAAGTCACTTAACTCCCATTGCCCCCCAAAAAGTTTTTTTAAAAAATTTAAAAATTACAAAATCAATATTCTATTGAGTAATTCTTTACATTAAACCATCCCCTCTTTAACTAAGGAATTTACTAGAGAATTTCTTTGACTCCAAAGCCCTCTAGATGAATTAAAAATATGATCTGGTTTACAAAAAGTTGATGCAATGCATGCCTGGATATTCAGGAACCAATCTGCTGGAGGAAAGAAGGAACAGGAACAAGGTGCCCAGCATCATCCAGCAAAGTGGGGCTGCCCTGGAAAAGCAACAATCCCACTGATTACACATTTTCTGCATTGCCAGGGTCTGACCACAGCAACTGCTCAGTTGTGTATCTCTGGGGATGATGAACACAGAGGCTCCAGGCAATTAGGGCTAGGATCAATGTGGGCCACCAGGTATTGCTATTGGAAGAAAAAAAGGAAAGCAGCAAAATGGGGAGTGGGAGGGATGATTAATAATAATAATAATAAAAAAACAATAATAAACAACTGATCGAGAAGCCCAGAAGAGGAAATGTGTTGAAGACAATATCTTCAAAGCAGAGTCAAAGAAGCCTGCCAAGTTTCAGGGCAGCTAGACTTTCCCACTGGGCATCTTGGCACATGGCAAGGGCTCGGTGATAACCCTTCTACTTGGACAGGCCAGAGGCTAGCAGGTCATGAAGGGCAGTGTCATGAAATCACATAGTCCTGAAGACCTAGAATCCACTGGCCCATCTGACACCTACTAGGCTTAGGACCACTTTCCTTCTTGCCTTGGACCATAAAATGGAGAGTCTCTTAGCTTATCTTGCAACTAGGATCTCTCCCCTCCCATCCATTCTCTACACAGGCTGCCAAACTGAGGATCCTAAAGCACACGTCCAATCATCTCATTCCCTTGCTCTAGAAGCATCAATGGCTCCCTATTGTCTTTGGGGTAAAATACAAAACTTTCTTTCCAGCACTGAAAGCCTTTGACAAGGTGGCTTTCCCATCTCCTCTCTTCTCAGGCTGAGTGCGCATTACTTACCCTCTCATGTGTTCCAGCCAAGTTGTTCTACTTGCCTAGCATGCTCTCCTTCCTTACCTCTGCCTGCGAGTCTTAACTCCCTTCAAGGCTCAGCTGTCCTGCCACTTCCTCCAAGAAGCCCTTCCTGATTCCCCAAGTTGCTAGTACTCCTTTGCCCTCATCCAAATTACTTTCTGTCTATCCAACGTGTATTTGGTACTCACATCTATATATGTGTTGACTGCCTCAGTAGAGTGAAAACTCCTTGAGGTCAGGGCTTCCTTTTTTATCTTTGTATCCCCAGTTCCTAGACAGAGCTAGGAATGCAAGAGGTGCTTAATAAATGCTTCTTGAATTGAATAATATCTGTGGTACTTGTTGCAAGGCTCACATAAAACAACATATATAAAACATTTTAAAGTGCTATAGAAATGTCGGCTACTTTCTGCCACTAGGCTTTCTATCTTGCCAGCCTCCATGCAACATGTTCTGGAGACACATGGCCAAGGTGCCATCTTGTTAAATGACACCCGATGCTTTGTACTGGAGTCCTGGCAGGAGAATGGCCAGTCTATTCCTGTTATCCCTATCCACTGCCCTCCCTTCACCCATAAGATCCAAGAGAATATTCTGGATCATCCCCCAGGAATGGTAAATTCAATCTATTCTCTCACCTACAGTGAGGCCATCTAGGTTGGAGAAGGAAAGACCAGGTCATATATCCCCAGTTTTTCACCCCACTCCTTCTGTTCTTTGCTGACAGAGCTGGAAGTTCTAGAAAGAGACATGGATCAACTCCTCCAGGACTTCATAGATCACAGAAATTCAAAATAGAGATCAGAGGATTACAAGCAGGAAAGACCTTTGAGAAACCTGGAGTCTAGAGAGGTGAACTCTTACCCCAGATCATACAGGTATTAAGAAGCCAAGCCAGGATTTCAGCAGGGTAACTGACTGCTAAGAAAGGATTCCCCCCCTGCACCAATCCCCCCCCCACTGCCACCCTTTCCCCTAACACTCCTTTGCTCAGGTCATAGAAATGAAATCAGCCAAGAAGACAGTGACTGATGCTAGGCTCACTATATTTATTTAATTATCCCATGAGGAGGTTTTCACTTCCCCCACTTAATCAGACCATTGCCAGGGACCAGATTCAGAGCAGCACGTTTTAGTGATTGCTTAACAACAGGGAAGAATCCAATCTGTTCAAACACTAGATTGCAGGTGGGGTGTTTAGCTGACAGCAGCTGCTTCTCTCTGGACGTCCCAGAAACAGGGGGCAAGTATTTCCCTTCCACAACAGGGACATGGTGCTGTTACTTGAGAATTTCTGTTAAAACATACTTGATGCCCAGCACTAAGTAATTCAAACGACAAATCTAGACCTGGGAGAAGATCATGAGGCAGCAGCTCTATGTCTTGGCTTGGAGGTGGAGGACTACAGGAGAAGATGTTTCATACACTGTGATATGTCACCTGATGTCAGATAGAAGTCATATAGTATCCACTGGTTTTGCTGAATGGCTTTTCTTTATAAGAGTGGGAGGATTTGGGAGCAGCTAGGTGGTGCAGTAGATAGGTACTCCTGAATCCAGGGCCGGTGACCTCTGAGTTCAAATCCGGCCTCTAGACACTTAACACTTACTAGCTGTGTGACCTGGGCAGTCTACTTAACTCCAATTGCCTCAACAACAACACAACAACACAAAAAAAAACAAAGAGTGGAGGATTTATCTGAGGAAGGATGGAGTAGGACATTCAGGATATCAAGAAATGGGCCATGGTAAAAAACAAAAGCACAATAAAGCTTGTCTTTTAAAAAAATGTGCTTGGGGGCAGCTAGGTGAGCAGTAGATAAAGCACCAGCCCTGGATTCAGGGGAACCCGATTTCAAATCCAGCCCTCAGACACTGACACTTACTAGCTGTGTGACCTTGGGCAAGTCACTTAAACCCTTATTTCCCCACCCAAAAAATGCTGCTTAATGCTCTGGGGGCAGACTTTCTCCTTAAGGCAAATCAAAAGAGTATATCCCCCACCCCAGAAACATTTTTAAAACTCTTCTAATTAGTCAAGGCACTTGCCCCCTACATATTATGCCAAGAAGGGAATTCTACAAAATGTGTAGTTGGCTTAAGGTCATGCATCTTTCCCTCCATTGGAGAGGGGAGATACTTGATTCATTGGTCCTAGATCCTGGATAGGGGGCTTAGGAGAATCAAGATCATAAATAAAGAGTTTTGAGTCTTCATCCTGATAATAACATGAAGGAATGGCTCATATTTTTGAATGTTTTTTACCATGTACAAAGCTATTTTCTCACAACCACTCTGGGAAGAAGTACTACTAGTATTAGCCCATTCAACAAGATGTGCAAACTGAGGCTCAGAGAGGTTAAGTAACTCATCTGCTTGTGATTGCACAGCTAGCAGGTGGTGAGGCCAGAACTTAAATCTAGATTTTCTGATGCCCAGGTCACACACCCTTCTTTTATACCACAATGTATAATCGTAGGGAGAGAAAGACCAATCTGGGCCTTTTAATTGCATTTACATGGGGAACTCTTGGACCTTTTCTGCACACTGGAGTATCAGAGACATGTCTATAGCACTGAGAGGTCACATGAGCTCTGTAGGGTCACACAGCCAAGTATGAGTCAGAAGTAGACTTCAGCCTGGTCCTCTTTGTTTCAAGGACAGCTCTCTTTCCACTATTCCAGGATGCTTCTGATCAAAGAATGGAAGTTGAGCACCAAAAACCAGCTTAGATCACCTAATCTATGATGCTCACCACAGCATCATAGAATTTATAGCAAAAGGGACCTCAAAAGCCACCTAGTTCAATCCCCTCTTTTAAGAGGAAGAGAATAGACCCTGGAGAGACAAAGTGATTGCCCAAGGTGGCACAGCTGTCAAGTGGAACATTTGAACCCAGGGTCTACCATTTTTGGTGCCGTACCACATTGCCCCCCCGTTTGGAGATATCATCTTAATAAATCTGTGACCCAAGACCTAAAAAGAAATATGTGAAGTATCCATTTTTCATCCCTTTGGTGAATAGGTATAAAAATGAACTTTTTGGACACGTGTGTCCACTTGTCCCACATTCTCCCCGTCTGAGAGCTACTTTGGTGAAAAGTATATGGTCATTTCTGGAGCCACGGGAACAGTGTGGCAGTAGATATCCATCAGAGGTGCTTGGACAGAGAAAAAAGTAACAATTACTATTGTTCTACGGCAGACACAAACATTTCCATAGTATTTAAGATCACCAAGTGCTTCACTACCCATTACCTTATTGGAGTCCCATAACCAATCTTTATGTCTCCATTTCTGTTTTATTTCTGATTGAGGTCATACCCTTCTTTCAGCGTGCCAAGTTCATGACCTCAGCATTATCCCTGAACTCTCAATCTCTCCCTCACCCACCCCGTCTAATCAGTTGCCAAATTTTGCTATTTCGACCTTTGCAATAACTCTCACCTCCAGTTCTTCTTTATCCACAGTGCTACCACCTTCATTCAGGCCTTTATCACTTCCTGTCAAGATCATTGCAAGGGGCTCCTCATTGGCATCCCTTCTTTAAGCCTCTCCCTACTCTATTCCAGCCTCCACCGAGCTGCAAACAGTGGTTTTCCTAGGGGACAGCTAGGTGGCACAGTGGATAATGGACTGGCCCTGGATTCAGGAGGACCTGAGTTCAAATCCACCTCAGACACTTGACACTACTAGCTGTGTGACCCCTGGGCAAGTCACTTAACGCCCATTGCCCTGCAAAAAAAAAAAAATTGTTTTCTTTAAGTATAGAGCTAACTGTGTCACTCCTCTACTCAATCAATTCAGGGACATCCCTCCAAGATTAAATATAGACGTGTCCCAAAAGTCTTAGTGCAGACAAGAATTCCATGCCTTCTTGACTGCCCTCCCTCAATTCCTCTTCCTCCCAGAATCCCATTCTTCCTCTGAGGCCCAGCTCAGACATCACCTTCTACAGGAGACTACTCTTCGATTTCCCCCTCCTCCCTGACCCCAAACTACCCTTGTATTATTCTGAATATGCTTATATACATGTGCTTCCTGTGACAGAATGCATGTTGAGAGGCTGCGTTGGTTTCACCGTGTGTGTTGTGTGTGTGTGTGTGTGTGTGTGTGTGTGTGTGTGTGTGTGCCAGCACCTGACACGTAGTAGGTTCTTAACAAACGATTTTGATTGACCTCTGGGAAAGAGGCCCTACATGTATTATCTCATTTTACATATGTGGAAACAGAGGTTAAGCAACTAGCCCAAGGTCCTATAACTCTATAAGTGGCTGTAGTAGAATTTGAACTCAGATCATCCTGATTCAAATCCTTTACTGTGACACTTACTGTGTCACCTAGTTGCCTTATCTGTGTTGGAGTTGGGAGGCTTCTTTGGGGCATCTAGTTCAACTTCATTTTACTGATGAAGTAACAGAGTCCTCCAGAGGTTAAATTGACAGGACCACTGAAAGAACCACGAGCAGCAGAGGAGATATTTGAACCCAGGGTCTTCTCCAGAATTGGCGCGTTCTCTCCTGACCACACTTCCATGTAGGGGCAATAAAGTCAGTTTATTCTCCACAAATGGTGGTACATATATTTACCAGGAATCCTTAAGTCTACAACCTAAACTGAACTAGAAAAGTGAATCCCATTGACTGCTCGGTCACCATGGGTCACATCAAAGAATATATTGAACTCAGAAGATGAGCAAAATTTTTTTAAGTCATCTGAGGGATGGGGCAACTAGGGGGCACAGTGGATAAAGCGCTGGCCCAGGATTCAGGAGGACCTGAATTAAAATCCAGCCTCAGACACTTGACACTAACTGTATGGACCCTGGGCAAGTCACTTAACCCTCATTACCCACTGCACCCCCCCAAAAAAAAAGTCAACTAGGTTTGATCCTGAGATATACAATTAGAGCCGATCGGAAAAGATAATAGATATTAACTTGGAAAAGTAAAAATAAAGCAATTTGGGGGGGGCAGCTAGGTGGCCTCAGTGGATAAAGCACCGGCCCTGGATTCAGGAGTACCTGAGGTCAAATCTGGCCTCAGAACTTGACACTTACTAGCTGTGTGACCCTGGGCAAGTCACAATCTCCATTGTCCCGCAAAAAAAATTTAAAAATTAAAAAATAAAGCAATTTTCATGAGAGGGCAGAGGGAAATAATAAAGAAGCATTTTGAGAAGATAACATCATCCATACAGTTCCTTCAATCAATGCCCCTACCAAAGGAAGGACAAAGGCCATTAGGCCCCCAAATGGAAAATGTAAGGGTGTTACAAACAGGAACCACTAGAGTTTGAAGTGAAAAATCCAAGCACATGATCCTGGAACACAGAGCGATTCCCTGGCTGTGAACGAGGAGCCCCCTGTGTTTGTACTACTCATTCTTTTAAAGGACAATGTCAACACTTAGGCTTTGGGGAGGCTTTTAAAGCAGAGTTCACAAACAAGGTCTTTCAAATCTGGGTGAAAGAACATAGGGGCTGGCCTCTTTGCTCCCTCCTTGTCCGGCCCTTTCTCCTCTTTTCCTGTTCCTCTCCCCAACCCTTGCGATCTCTGCCTCCACCACACCCACTCATCTTAACCTTCATAAAAGAGAAATCTGGCACAGATTTTGGGAAAAATACTTCCCTTCTCTGGGCCTCAGTTTCTTCCTCTGTACAATGAGGGAGAAGGAGGTTGGACTACATGAATGCCAAAGTCCCTCCCACCTCTAAATCTTAGTCCTATGAATTATAATGGTTGGGGAGGATATACATCCAAATATTGAGAACAACACTTTGGTGATTAGAACAAACTGGAAACTAAATATCGACCAAGTAACTTGGAGACCATAAATGTAAGTTGATAGTTCTGTGCTACAAGGATTTATTAAGTATCTTCTATGTTCCCAGGCACAGTGCTAAGGACTTAATGAATATCATCTATCTCATTTGATTCTCACAGGAAACCAAACTCTGTGAAGTGCTATTTTACAGTTGAGGGAGTGAAGTGACTTTCCAGGGTCACATTGGTTAGAAAATGTCTATGGCAGGATTTAAAGTTGGTCTTCCTGAATCCAGACCCTGTGCTCTATCCACTATGCTACCTAACCAACTAGTAAGGAATGATGAGTATAATGAATAAAGAAAAGCATGGGGAGTTTATATGAAGTGAGGCAAAGTAAAAGGAAGCAGAGTCAGGAAAACAACATATACCAGGACAACAGTGAGAAATGGAAGGAACGCTGACAAACAACTGAAATCGAATTCTATGAAATTATAAAGGCCAAATTTGGCTACAGAGAAGAGCTATGAGAATAGACTCCCTCCCCACCTTTCTTTACAGAGATGGCGGGGGTGGGGGGACTCTATGGATATGGAACATTATGTGCAAGTTGGAGATTGTACTGATGTTTTGTTTTTGCTGACCTGTTTTTCTTCCTTTTTAATTCTTTGTCAAAAGGGATGGTTCAGGGCAGCTAGGTGGTACAGTGGTTAGAGCACTGGCCCTGGAGTCAGGAGTACCTGAGTTCAAATCCGGCCTCAGACACTTAACACTTACTAGCTGTGTGACCCTGGGCAAGTCACTTAACCCCAACTGCCTCACTAAAAAAAATTTAAAATTTAAAAAAAGGGGAGGGGGATGGCTCTCCGAGAGGATCAAAAAAGAACAGAATGGGAAATTTAGGCCAAGGAAACCAAAGAAAGCATAATACAGTGGGAAAATAACTGATTTGGGAATCAAGAGACCCACAATTTTTGCTTCAGATGCTTATAACTGGCATGACCCTTGGAAATTCAATTCACCTCCCTCACAACCCCCGTGTCTTCTCTGTAAAATGAAGGAGTTGTACTGGATGACATCTGAATTCTTTTTTAGCTCCAGATGGTTGATCCTAGGAGTCTTGCTAAGGAGGCAGTGTGGTACAACAGGAAGTCAGTAAGAGGTTAATAACCTATTTGAGGACATTCAAAACATCCATCCAAAGAGGAGCTAAGATTAGGAATCAGTTCTCCAGGATTTACACTAGTTTACTTCTAAAAAAATGATGGGAAATTTCACTTCGGTGCTACCCTTCCTCTATCCTCTATTCCCATTCTTTACCCCTGCAGAAAAAAAATGCATTCCTTTCTGGCAACCTGGGGCCAAAGAAGGCTGCCTATGACCATTGCTCCTCTTCCCTGCATCCGTGAGGCACCTGGTACTATCTCTGCCCAGCACCTTCATTGTCCTTAAACCAGACAAGCCTGGAGCACTTTTTCAGATGGATGAAGTCATGACATGCACAGCAGGGCAAGAGAAGAGAGTCTGCTCACCTCCCTATCTTGTGCTGCCAAGATCTCTGCTCTATCCTGGGGCAGATTGTCTTTGATCTGCTGGCCTGACTTCTGTTCCCTCCCCAAATGTT
Organism: Dromiciops gliroides; assembly: GCF_019393635.1. NCBI lineage: Eukaryota > Metazoa > Chordata > Mammalia > Microbiotheria > Microbiotheriidae > Dromiciops > Dromiciops gliroides. The sequence continues at coordinate 39,944,181 of NC_057865.1, forward strand.
ATATCTAGGTGCCAGACCCACAGGTTCTGCCACCTGAATAAAGTCCCAAGAGGCCAAGCAAGACTTTGTCTCTTACAAGAGACCAATGTTAAGAAGATGGAGAAAATCAAAAGAAACTTGTATACCTGAAAGTTAAACCAGATCCCACAGAAACCAACCTGGGGGAGAGTCGTTAGAGGGGGAAGAGGATAAGACCCTTCCCCATCCACAACCTGCTTGCAGACTTATCATTTCTATTTCATGTAGCTACAGATGAATTCCAGTAGAACACTTGGAAGTATCCCTTACTGAGCCAAATTCACATGTCTGGTTTTCAATGTAAAAGAATGGCATTGGACATTTATTAATCACTTCTCTCTACACATACATTTCTGGTCCTAGCATCTAGGACCTTAATCTTAGTGAGGCAATTGGGTTAAGTGACTTTTCCAGGGTCACACAGCTAGTAAGTGTTAAGTGTCTGAGGCTGGATTTGAACTCAGGTACTCCTGACTCCCGGACCCGGTGCTCTATCTATCCACTGCACCACCTAGCTTCCCCTAGGACCTTAATCTTAAAATATTCTGGCTCTCTGGGTATGCATCTATGTGAGAATGGATCTAGCATATAGATCAAGACTATAGAGTCTGTGAACCACATATGCTGGCATTGAGAAAAATCAATAAGCTTTCACCATTTTGACATATTCTTCATTTGATGGATTGTTTGCTTAACTGAAAACTTTTGTTCCATTAAGGACTGGTTAGTACAGCAAAAAATGTGATTAAAATGCTTAGCCTGGTAATGAAAAGGTGAGAAGAAGTGTGATGTAGTAGGGGGAAGGAACAGGGGAAAATGGAGCTTTAATGTCAGGAAGACCTGGGTTTGAAGTCTTTTCTCTGGCACAAAGTGGCTATGTGAATTGCCCTGGAGAAGTCATTTAACTCATCAATGGCCCCTCAGCAATTCTTCAAAAGAGGTGCCTGCCTGCATGGTTAGGACTAAAACAAAGGGATTAAAGTAGTTTGCCAGGGGTATAACTTTTCAATGAATCAAGTCCAGTCAAGTCCAAAAGTACTTATTAAGCCCTTACTTATCATGCCGGGCATGAGGCAGAAACACAAAGAAAAAGCAGAAAACGTGCCTGCCCTGTAGGAGTGGACATTCTAATGCAGGAGATGCAAGCCCTTAGTGAGGATGGACCAAGTAGAATCTCTGACAAAGGCATTTAAAAGTTCCAGCTTACATTGTGTTCTTGTAGTTTCATGTATGATTTCTTTTAAAATAGATCTCTGAAAAAACTGGGCTTGAATAAAGCCCCACTGGGATTCAAATGGAGCTACTTGACTATGCTTTAAACCCAAATACCTATGGCTCTCACTGACTGGTCAATAACAGATCCCTGCCCAAGCCTCACTTGGTCATTGTTTCGGGTTTTGATGTCTTAGAGTGAGTGTGAATAGAATTGTTCCTGTTCTGGCCCAGAAATCCTAAGAATATTCCTCTCCCAGATTGACTTTTTCTTTTTACAGGGCCAATGGGGGTTAAGTGACTTGCCCAGGGTCACACAGCTAGTACGTGTCAAGTGTCTGAGGCTGGATTTGAACTCAGGTACTCCTGAATCCAGGGCCGGTGCTTTTATCCACTGCGCCACCTAGCCGCCCCCCAGATTGACTTTTGAGTAGGCAAACTAGACCATCTTTTGCATCATTTCTTACCTAGCCTTAATCACTTAAAATGATAGACTGAGACCCTGGGAAGACCTTAGCTTACAGAGGCCAATGTCTCCTACTGCATCTGGTGCCATTTGCAGTAGTTCTGACCTGTGGTCTTATCACTAGACTCAGATGAGTGGAGGATAGGAGTGAGGCTGATGACTTGCATGGCTCTGCCTCACTTAAATTCTATTCACTGCAAGTCAAGACATCACCCTCCTCATGTCATCGGTCCTCTTCAAAAAAATGAAGGACAAAAAAGAAAACCAAAATGTCTCGATACGATATCAGCCTTTCTTTCTCTGGGTTCTGGACTTGTACCTCCACCATAGGCTAGAATAGATGAATAGATGGATAGCACAGATTTATGAAGCATTTACTCTATTCCAGGTACTTATACTAAGTGCTAGATACAGATAAGAACAAATAAGACAGCCTCTGCCCCTCAAGGAGCTTACATTCTAATGGCAGGAAAGATAATACCCAAAAGGGTATACAAGGGAAAGGAAGGAAGAGGCATATGGGAGGATGTAGACCCAGCTTAAAATGACTTAAGAGCCTGGACCTGATCCAGATAAAGTAAAAGCTCACTTATCGAGCCAAAGAACCCAGAAGAGTAGTCTATAAGGGAGGAAACACAGTAAATGGTGGCCAGAAAGCATCTGCTATGATGTAGAAATGATGTGGTTGGCCTGGGCCCCCTGCAAGATTTCACTCCTCACTCCCAAACTGCTTCAACACCCCACCATAGTACACAGGAACTATCCATGTCAGGGGAGATGCCCTAGAATACCCAGAAAACTGAAGCCACACATTTCTATGAACCCCAAGCATAGGGTGGTTCCTCCAACTACTAAAACAACATCATACAAACCAGAAATCTGATGAATTTGGCTAAGTCAAAAGAGGAAATGTTAAACACCACTCCCTGACCATTTCCAGCACACTAGGCCTGGAAATAATGACTATCAAAGGAACAAGGCTTGGTGAGGCCAGGTTGAACCACCCCTACATTCAATGCCTCAGTAGTTCCAACAGCAATTCTTTTCTTGATATAATGCAAACTTCTCAACCAAATATTCTTTTCTGGAAGCTGGTACACTTACTTTCCTCACCTCCTTTAATTTCTTCACTCTGCAGACGCCCTGGTAGCAACATGGCCTGGCTTTCTTATTTTCCTTGTCCATAGACTCATATCTAGAAGTGGAAGAGATGTCCAATTCTTTATTTTCTACAGATGAGAAAAACTGAGGTCCTGGAGATGGTTAAATGTCTTGCACAAGGTCACACAAAAGGAACACACTGACGGCCAAAAATAAAGCCCATGACCTCTTACTTCAGATACAATGCTCTCTCAGTAGTACCACTCAGCTTCCTACCCAATTTTACCCTGTCTCCTCTGTTACAGGTAGAAATCATTTCCTACTCTGCCCTCACCTGTGGTTTAATTACCATACCTGTATGCAGATGATTACCTTGGATGAGATTTGACCAAATAGTGCCTAACAGTAACAAGGTTCTGAGGAGTTTTATAACCTAAAAGCAACAGTCACCCCATAAGTCTTAAATGCCCCCAACTAAAACAGGATGTCCAAATGCTGTCTTCTGGGACAATTATCTACTGAAACACTTTACCTACAACCTGGAACTCTGCTAGGTTTCTCAAATTACAGTACTATCATCCTAGACCTTTGACACATTAACCATATTTAATAAAGGGATAGGACTATTAAGTCATAAACAAGCAGATTAGGAAGAAAAGCTCCATCAAAGGACACAATGTACAAATTTTTCTATTGTAGAAAAAGATTAGCTAGTATACAGTCTTGCTGTAAATTGTATGAAGTTACTAGGGTCTTGTCAGGTACTCCAGTGATTACTGCTTGTTCACTTTGGGGAGACTGGGAGAGTATTTTGTCAGCCTATCAAATCTGTGATTACTTGGGGGGGGGGTAGAAGAGGAGGGTGATGAAAATTCCAGAAAACTGAAAGTACCCTCGAGAGAATGACAACTAATAGAGGGATCTCAATTTCATAAGGTACAAGGGGTATTGATTGATTAAATAATTAATTAATTCAGGCCATTTTGCTGGAAGGTCAAATATGAAGGGTAAAGCTTCAACACTTTGGGCCACATATATGAAGATGGGACTCACTGGAAAAGACCCTAATGTTGGGAAATATTGAAGGCAAAAGGAAAAGGAAATAGCAAAGGATGAGATGGATAGGTAGATAGATAGTATCACCAAAAAAGGAAACATAAACTTGGATGGTCTTCAAGAGACAGTGGAAAACAGAAGGGCCTGGCATGCTACAGTCCATGGGGTCACAAAGAGTTGGATATGACCAAATGATTGAACACCACCACCACAAAGGGGGTGGAAACTGTTCTAATGAACTACAGAACTTTTTGACTATTTGTGTATCTGCTGAAGGCAATCAAGTAGGTATATACTAAGGGGAGATTGGAGTCCCTGTTAGGAGATTAAAAAGGCTTGAGGAAACCAACCAAGTATTTACTGAAGAAAAAGGGGAAAGTATCTCTTCTCTCTAGTATCTCCCTCTAGGGGAGGGAGAGGGCAGATAAAGTGTTTCCCAACAGGATTGGAAGATGTCTCAAAAGGGAAAGAAGAAAAGAGGAAAGATAAAGAAACAAAAAGGGAACTCCAAATTAAAATATGAAGACCAAGAAGTTGAAAAGTGGAAAGAAGACTATTACACAGAGGAAGGGTAGAAGGACAACTGAGCAGTTCAAGCCCTCAAACAGGAACGAGGTTCAATCAACAAATCTGCATTTCCTGAGGGTGACAATTACCTTCTCACTAGAGAATATAGAGAAGAGGAATCTGTAGATACCAAAAAGATAGAAGAAACCTGATACTGGCACTAGACAGAAAAGAAATATTTTCATGGAAGAAGACCCTTTAATAAGAGAAAAGGGGGCATTCATATGTTAACCTGATAGGAACAACCAAGAAATAGCCATCTCTCCATTTGGGATATGATAGAGCTTATCAGGTCAGAAAACTTCTACCAAATTCTGGAAATTCACATGGTTTTTCCCACGTGAGAACCTGGTGGGAGGAAATATAATACACTGCGGGGAGGCAGGATAAAGTGTAAAGACCTAGTTTCAAATATTTGCAAACTGTAGGATTCTGGGAAAGTCACAACTCCTCTGGGTCTATATTTCCTTATCTGAAAAGTTGGGTTAATAATACCTACTCAAGGGGCAGCAAGGTGGCACAGGTGGATAGAGCACCAGCCCCTGGGGTCAGGAGGACCTGAGTTACAAATCCGGTCTCAGCCCACTAACACTTACTAGCTGTGTGAGACCCTGGGGGCAAAGCACTTAACCCCCAATTGGCCTCACAAAATAATATAATAATACACCACCTCAAGGCTTGCTATGAAAGATCAAATGAGATAGGCATATAAAGAACATTGTATATAGGGGCAGGCAGCATGGGAGCGGTAGGTGGAAAGCTAGCTGTGGCGTCATGAAGCCCAGCATTTCAAGCCTAGTCCCACTTCTGATAAAGATCAGCTGTGTGACCCTGACCAAGTCATCTCCTCAAGTTCTTGGTGTTCCAGGCAGGTGTCTCAGAGTACAAGTTCATACTAGTCAGTATGCACTGATATAGAGAGTTTTCTATAGCACTAAAACCACAAGGGGCCAACAGCCCTCCACATAAGTCCTATATAAATGTGAACAGTAAGCCAAATGAGCATTTAATACACACCTACTTTGTGCTAAGTTCTGGGATACCAGAATAAAAGTTAAAAAAAAACAGACCCTGGGTGCAGTTGGATGGCGCAGTCGGATAGAGCACCAGCCCTGGAGTCAGGAGTACCTGAGTTCAGATCCGGCCTCAGACCCTTGACACTTACTAGCTGTGTGACCCTGGGTAAGTCTCTTGACCCCAATTGCCTCACTAAAAAAAAAAAAACAAACAAACAAAAAAAAAACAGACCCTGGTTTTAAGGAGCTCACAGGATTTAAGTAAGGGATACACATTTTCAGATATAATGGCAATTAAAGAGAAGAATCTTAGAGAAAAGAAGATTGGAAAAGTTAAAAACTGCTAAGATGATATCAGAATGCCCCACCAAAGGGCGTTTAAAGTCAAAACTACATTGTATTATTAATTTTATATTCTGTATATACATATACACATCACTCCTGTCAAAATCAAAGCTCCTTGGGCAAGTCCCTTAAGTTCTGTGAGCCTCAGGTTCCTTATCTTTACAAACAGAGGAAGCTGCACTTCACTCATTCTGCAGTCCCTTCCATGTCTAAGACTTAATCCCAAACATATACAACAATTGAACATTCGTGCATTTTAAAAGTCTCACACCTACTTTGATTGTAGAATCAATCTGAAGAAAAATAGTCTTGAACTCCCTGTCTTCCCAGCCTTCTCAGAAATCTACCGCACAAAATAGCAACACTACAAGGGACTTTAAAGACCTTCCAGTTCAAATTCTTTATCTTACAGATGGAAAGTGAGCCCTAGCTGGGAAATGATTTGCCATAGATCCCACAGCTAGTCAGTATCAGGACTACAACAAAAATCTGAGTTTCTTGACCTTTTAAAATTCTGTACTCTCTTCCCTACATACACTACAGCCCCCCCCTCTACCTGAGGCCAGAGCCTTGCTTGGCTGTTTCCTTCCTGCTGCTAAGACAGTCGGATACATAAGCACCTTCCCACTCTGCTCTGAAGATAGTGAAGATGAAGGCAATTTCCTGGCTGCCCCAAGTCCTTAGTTTAGCTTCCCAAGGTAAGCGTGGGCTTCATCACCTCTTGTGCTTGCCTGGCTTTCCCATCCCAGGCAAGATCCACAGCCAGATTCTGTGGCCTACGGGCTGCAATCTAAACTGGAGAGCAGACACTCGCCTAATGTGTTATTTTAAGGACTGGTCCTATTAGTGTTTTTCCAAAGCCTTTTGTATAGCCATTTGCTTCCCAGGATCTGCCAGCCTGGCTGGACACAAAGTCCACATCTCCCCCCAAAAGCAGATGATTAAATTAAAATGCAATGAAAATTTATCTTTCCCAAGACCAAGTTCATGTGCACATGGTAAAATGGAAAGCTGGCCTGATGGAAAGGATAAATTCTGACTGATTAAAAAGCCCAAAGCCACCGACAGCTAGAGGCTTAGGAACCTCCGATGCTGCAATTGACCAGAGCCAGTATTTTCTTTTGAATTCAATTTTCTTGATAGTTTTTGTTTTAATATCACCCACACTTCCCAATCTAGCCACCCACCTGTGCCTTATGCATGTATGTGTGTGTTGTGTATTGTGTGTGTGTGTGTGTGTGTGTGTGTGTGTGTGTCGTGTGTATAAAGAGGTCAGCAAAAACTAACCAACATAGTGAAAAGGTCCAACATTATATGTAATGCTGATACTCACAGCAGCCTCCTCACCTTCACAAAGAAGTGAAGAAAAGGCCTTCTCTTATTTCTTTTGATAAAATAGTGATCCTTAACTTTGTGGTCAACCTTGATCATAATTTCACAGAATTCCATTTCAATCATTTTTTCTTCCTTTCATTTCCATTGTTGTACTCATGGAGCATAGTTTCCTTGGTTCTGATTACTTCATGGTGCATCATTTCAGGTAAGTCTACCCATTGCTCCCCTGTATTCATCAAATTCATTGTTTCTAACCATGCAGTAATATTCCATTGCATTCCTCCAATGGACGGACATCTACTGTGTTTCAGTGCTTCTTACCACAAAAAGTTCTGCTAGATATATTTGGGTATCCCTGGAGCCTTCTTTGGTCACTGACCTCCTTGGGAGGCCTGGCAATGCAATCTCTAGGTCAAAGGATATGGGACATTTTAGCAACTTTCATTGCATAATTCCAAACTGTCACCAGTCCTGCATTGCAAAATGGCATTTATTAATATATGAAATTGACCAAACCCTCATAAGAATGGGGCAGTTTGAAAGATAACTGACCCTAACTGAACGTTTTGTCTATAAAAATAACCATCCTCCCTCTCTGGATAGCAGCCCCTGATTTTCCTTTTTGTGGCTCACATTATTATAGCTGGTTATCTCTGAGCCTTAAATGGCTTTAAAATGAGAGAAGAGAGAGGGAACGAGCTGGAATATCTACACTCTATTCAGTGAGGCATGGTCCTGCCTTTGAGAGAGGAGCTTTTTGACCACCAATAGGAAAGTAAGGCTTAGCTTGCAAAATACCAGAGAGAAAATAAAGCAGAGTCCCTAAGTGTAACCAATATTTTGAGAAGCTTAGATAAAATCCTCTTTGCTGAGAGATAAATACAGTGAGTGATCAATATGACAATAGGTATGTCATCTCACAATAGATAATCTCTTTAACAATTATCACAACCAGTCCCTGCCTGCCCATGCTGTGAGGCCATCATCCATGCCCTTCCGTAAGTTCATCACAAGTGGCCCAAAGAAGTGCTGGGGGGGACAGATTGAAGGGGGAGGAGAATGTCTTTCCATCATTCTCTTGACATGAAGAGAATTCCAATGGAGCCACAAGTTGTCTATCAAATATCTCCCAATCTCACCTTATGACTGTCCCATCTTCTTTTTTTTTTATCATACATTGCTTTGACTATATCCTTACATCATTTTTCCTGTTATTCTTTGTTTAATGTGTTGCGACCTGATCGACATGTGCCCAATAAATGTTTCCCCAATGTCCTCTGGGTTGGAGCTTAAATTCAATTCTTTGAAGGGTTTTGTGGCCCATTCATGGCCATACCCCATTACTGAAAGAATATTGGGGGGGTTAAAAGGTGGATCTTTGTCTCAAGGAGAAGTCTGGGTTCATTCTAACAACTATGTAATTTCTTAAAGACAATCAAGTCTGTTCATCTGTTCTTTTCCTGTTGAATTGTGGGTCCAACCAATAGTCCATTTGCAGTGTCTATCCATCTAAGGGATGGGTTTTGTAGGTTGTCCATCCAATCATATGTTATAATTTGAATAATTACTGGTTTTGAAAAAAGCAAAGTTACACAAAATATTCTCAGCTTAGAGTTAATAGCTAAAGCTATTGAGTGTCCCAGCATACCCCACTCCTACAGAAATGGAAACCCTGTCTGAGTGCCCTTGAGTAATGCACATAAGTATTTCTATTTTTTTTCAGTGTAGGTGCTAGATTAGGGTTGCATAAACCACACGAAGGATTTGGAAAGTAGCTCTAGTGACCAGAAGCCTAAGAGACAAGATGAAGATTCTACCCACCCAAAACATTGCATTTAATGGGATGGGCATAGCCTGCTTGAGCAGCAAATGTGAACTCTCAGAGCTCCTAGAAGGCCCTAGTCAGAGTGATTGAAAATACAAGGGTCTTATCTTTGAATTATTTGGCTTCCCCCCACCTCAATAGGTAGCGATTTGTGTTGTCCTTCCAGTTAAAGGGACAAATATTTAAAAGAAAAAGAAGAAGGGGGCAGCTAGATGGCGCATCGGTTAAAGGCGTTGGCCCCTGGATATCAGGAGTACCTGAGTTTCAAATCCGGCTCAGGCACTTACACACTTACTAGCTGGGTGACCCTGGCAGTTGCTTAACCCCCATTGCCCAGCAAAAAAAAAAAAAAAAACAAGAAGAGATAATAATAATGGCTTTATATGGAGACAATATTGTAGAAGGTATTTCTGGATGGTGATCAAAATAATGAGTCCTTGGGAATGGAGAGAATCCATCTGACAAAGACCCCCAAAAATGCTTTTGTCAGGAGACTCGCTGACCTATAGATCACAGAGCAAAGCTGTAGACTAAATTTTGAGGGTAAAGAGAAAAACAACCTGAATTTTTTAAGCTAAATATCATGAAAGATAACTCATGTGACATTGGGAAAGGGGCACCCATTAATATTCAACAGGCAGCTGATTTATAGACTTTTTCATAGACTAAAGAGGTAAGCGAATTGGGAATAATATTTACAGCCTCAGGCTTTAGAATAATACTTAGATTATATAAGTAATAAAAAAATGAGATTATAAAACCCTCTCCCTCCCATACTCACACAGGTCATTTCTGTGAAAAACATAATGTTAGGTGAAATAATCTTACTGGGGGCACTTAGTTCCATAGGAGAAATGTCATAAATGGGAGATTTGCCGAGGCTACATTAGCTTTTTTAGCAGGATTTAGTTATGATGTTACTGCAAAATAACATTGGTCAAGACAACCTCACTTGAGAACATACTGAATGGGCATGACAGGCACTGCTAACAGAGTGACCTTGGGCAAGTAAAATAGTTGTTCAAGGCCTTTATATTACCATATAAAATAAATAACTTGAGCTACCTAATTTTGAAAAGTTCTCAACTCTATGATTCTATTATTTTCTATGAAGTCTTATGAAAAATTTCTACTTTCTTATGAATATTTTCATAGATTCACTTTTTATGCTCAGTCTCTTTTCTGACCATTAATGCAAACAGAGGCAAGTGTTGGTACCATGTAAAGATAGGGAAATTGACTGGCCCATAACAAAAATTAAACCTGTGTTCTTGACCTTAACAGCCCCAAGTTCTAGGTAACAGTCAACTAGCCACCAACTAATCAACTCTTATAGAATGACATCTCCAGATTCCAGGATAATTCTTTGGATAAGTAGGTTTGACCGTGAGCATATGAACCTTTGATTAATGTCAATATGTACAATGGTATTAGAAAAGGTGAAATAAATGAGTTCATTACAGAGGATATCACAATTCCTTGAAGCTACGAGGTTCTGAATACCCTTTGATGAAGGGAAGGGTCATTAACTCACTCTCCTGTCATGATAATATACTAAAAGGTGACAAAGTAGGCTACTCCTTAAAATAGCCAGTTTTTGCCTAACACCAAAGAGATTTAACCTACTGACATTCTTAGTGAATTTCACGAAATATGAAGCCCATTATCCAACAAAATATATGGAACCCCTCCTCATTAAAACAGATTTCTCAGTTTATCCTCACTCTCAAAATGTACTTTATTTAAAGTACAAAGATTAGGGGGCAGCTAGGTGGCACAGTGGATAAAGCACCAGCCCTGGATTCAGGAGAACCAGAGTTCAAATCTGACCTCAGACACTTGACATTTACTAGCTGTGTGACCCTGGGAAAATCACTTAACCTTCATTGCCCTGCAAATAAATTAATTAATTAATAAAGTACAAAGATTGGCATGGAACATCTAAACAACTGAGATGACTATTGTCCAAGAAACAAAAAATATAAATGAAACTAAATGAGTCCATGGCTGTTGCCCTGCCACACACACACACACACACACACACACACACACACACACACACACACCCATAACTCAGAACTGTTCTTTTTCCTGAAATTTCAAAAAAAATTTTCAAAAGCTACATGCAGCATCTTTTGCCACTTTTCATCTTTTCTTCATCTTTTGCATCTCTCAGCTGAAAATTATTGTGTTAAAATGTTGATCACAAAATAAATTGACTTCACAAGCAATCAACTAAACCTCTCTACTGTGGGCCCTCAAAAACACAGCTGGAGGCTCAAAGGCCAGGAATGTTGAGGGAAGAAGGAAAAAGATCAAAATATCAGAACACGACCAGATCAAGAGTATGTGGCACACTGGATTTGGAGTCAAAGACTTGAGGTTCAATTCTTCTTTAAAAAACAAACTAACAATGTTTGTTATCTATAGGAACAAAAAAAGGACTTCAGTGTGACCAGTAACTTATGACTATGATTTTCTAGTGAGCATGGTTTTAGAGAAATAGGAAACACCTAGGGTTCATCACCAATAGAATGTCAAGTCACGGGGGAAGCTGGGTGTTGTAGTGGATTAAGCACTGGCCCTGGATTCAGGAGGACCTGAGTTCAAATCCCACCTCAGACACTTGACACTTACTAGCTGTGTGACCCTGGGCAAGTCACTTAACCCTCATTGCCCTGCAAGAAAAAAGAAAAAATGTCAAGTCACTGAGGGCAGGTCTTATTTCCTTTTTGTCTTCTGATCCTCAGCTCATTTAATAGTTACATACAGGAAGGCAGAGAATTGATTTTTTTTTTTTTTTTTTTTTTTTTTGCTGGGCAATGGGGGTTAAGCAACTTGCCCAGGGTCACACAGCTAGTAAGTGTTAAGTGTCTGAGACCGGATTTGAACTCAGGTACTCCTGAATCCAGGGCCAACGCTTTAACCACTGCGCCACCTAGCTGCCCCTGAGAATTGATCTTAAAGACAGAAAGGCCTGGGTTTAAAGCCCACCTCAGCACCATATTGGTTGTGATCTTGGGCAAAGTGTTTAACCATTCAGTGTCACTTTCTAAGACTAAGTTGTTGACCCGGTGGAAAGAGATTCCTCAGTAGGATTTACCTTATATTGAAGAAATCACATGTCTAGACCCCAAAATAAACCCTTGATGTTTGAGTTGAATTTTTTAGCCTTTCCATATTCAGGGTTCCTAAATAGCCAACATCCTCGCTTCCTGTTGACACAGAACTCTGAATATTGTGATTTCCAAGCATCAGCCAATGGTTCATAACTTGTCAGGTGAGCTCATTAAGCTAAGTGCACTCAGTCACTCATCCCCACATACTCTTTTGGGTTGTCCCACTGCAACTAGAAGCATTCAAACTAAAGAGCATGTAGGCATGTGGGGTCTGTGGGGAGAGAAGTGGCCAGAAGGCTTAGGACGCTAGTTCTCTATGTGCTCGCCTAAATAGTCCACATCAGCCATGCTTTCATCTACTTCCCTGGGCAGAGGAAGGAGGCCCTCCCATTCACTGTGTAACTGCTGGCATCTTTATTACAATCAAAACCAAAATGGCATGATGTCTAGAGTGCTGGCCAATCAAGCTACCCATATTTGTGGGGTTTATTCCTTTCCCCGTTGTTTTTTGCAGCAGTAAAGATTAAACAGCAACATGATTTAATATGATAGCTTGGCATAGTGGGTAGATAGCCTGCCTCAAAACCAGGAAGAACTGGGTCCAAATCCTGCTTCTGACACGGTCTGGCTATAAGACCCTGGGCCAGTCATGTAACCTGTCAGTGCCTACAGATGACTCTGCAAGTTTCACAGAATTTGCTTACCTGCTGTGGAAGAAGGACTTTCTTCACCTGGGAGATACCTACAGCAATCAAATCATAGGCTCAGTACCTGTACCTGTCTCTTTGTTGAAATAAAATCCATCTATTTCTCACAGACAGACGGCTCTTCTCCCCTTTAAGATAGTTCACAGCTGGTGGTGGCATATACATCAGAGTAGGACTTTTTGCCATGTGTGCCCATCTCTGTCCCCCATAAAAAAGTAGCAATTTCTATTAAGAGCAGGAAGGTCTTGTACTCTGAACATCTGGAGCTCAGGATGTCCTTCCTGGCCCTCTCCAGTGTTAAAAGTGCTGCACGCTTGTTAAAGCTTTGCATGCCATCTGCTTCCCAAATGAAGCCTTTTATAGCATGAACAGATTCAATCACCATGGGTAGCAGCACAGTTCAGTTTTGTATTGCTCCTTTTGCTCTTAAAATGCTGCCCTATTGAGCCCAGTGCATAGATGCTGAGGGCGATGGCTGCCCATTCAGTCCTTCTTGCACTGTGGGGAAGGAAGGCCCCAGAAATGTTGGGGGTTCCCAAGGATATACTCTGCTGGAAGATTTGGATGCTGCCAAGAGAGAAGCCTTTGGCCTCCTTCCCTCGGGTAGTTATTGTGGCATTGGGTTGATGCCCAATCATGGGTTGATGTCTCATCCTGCTACTGAGCTCCCACCTACACAAATGTGTACCCGGGAAGGGAACAAGAAATGATGAGACCATGATATAGAAACCACAATAGTTCTACTTATCTGAAGCATGTCAGCCAAGCTTGCTTCCCACTGTGAGGGAAGGGCATAACTCAGAGGCAAAACAGGGCAATTAACACATTCGAGGCTTCCAATAACCAAAATTGTGAATCACATACCTTAAGAGTGAAAAAAGGATGAGAGTAGTGAGAACAGAAGGTAATAATAGATGATCAGACCAAAGATTCGGGGCTAAAGGGATCCTAAAAGTCCTCTAATCTCACCTACTTATTTTACAGATCCTCAACTGAGGTCCAGAAGTGTTAAGTGACTTTTCCAGGGGCATACATCATAAATAAGAGTAAGAATTTTAACTCACAGTCACTAATTCAAAATCTATCACCCTTTCCACTGTACAGTGCATATGAATGGGAAGTTTACTAAGTGACAGTCATGACGTTGTACAAATAAACTTTCTTTCTTTTTCTCTTTCTTCTTTTTCTTTTTTTGGTGGGGTAATGAGGATTAAGTGACTTGCCCAGGGTCACACAGCTAGTAAGTGTCAAGTGTCTGAGGCCTAATTTGAACTCAGGTCCTCCTGAATCCAGGGCCAGTGCTTTATCCACTGTGCCACCTAACAGCCCCAGACACATAAACTTTCCACTGATATCCCACTGGCTCAGGTACTAATCTGATGAAATAAAAATACATTGGGGCTTGGGGGGATGAATAAGTTGGGACTTATCTTGCATGAGATCTCATATGGTTTGTCATACAGTTTGGTGATTTGTCAAATCACCAAATTTAGAGACATAAGGGACCTTATTCATCATCGCATCCAATTCCCTTAGAAACATCTATCAACAGAAAGGATATTTAATTGCTTACGGTCACAAAGCTAGCCAGCAGCAGAATGGATCAAGAATCTAGTACTTCTGACTCCCATTCCAGTATTCTTTCCAAATACACACAACTTTCACATAGTTCTGGAAAAGCAGAGTGGTGTACTAGATAGATTACTGGTCTTGGAGTCAAGAAGACTTAGGTTCCATTTCTATTTCAGACACTCACTAGCTATGTGACCCTGGGTAAGTCATTTTCTTTCTCTTCACTCAGTTTCCTCATACGTAAATTCAGTGGGTTAGAGTAAGTGGCCTCTCAGTTCTCTTCCAGCTGTTAAGATCCCAAGATCCCTTTCTTCATCGTATTGGACAGCACGAGGCAGGGCAAGCCTTATCACATGGCACCACACCAAAGTGCTCTGTGCTCCATGTATGCTGTCAACACAAATTTACCAAATTTAGGAGAGAGAAAAATGGAAGCTCCATTCTGTTTTACTTTGTGACAGTTCTCATAACATCCTCTAGTGAGGAAGAAGAGGACCCAAAATCTAGCAGCAGCTTCTTCCTTCCACAAAAGGCACAAGTCCCTTCTCATGTCAAGCCCCATATCCAAAGGTCATTTCCAAACCTGATACTGGCATTGGCCTGTTCCAGGAATTTTTTCAGATTTACTAACACAGATACACAAAAGAAGAGCACCCTCTTTTTATCCCAGCCAGACTGGCACAAAGATGGATGGCCCAGTATTCATCTGTTGGAAGTTGGTAGAGCTCCTTTGGAGGGGGGAGCAACAACATCATGTCTCCTTCATTAGGATGTAAGGTCTTTGAGGGTCAGGATTGTTTATCTTTCTATCTGCAGTCACCAGCACAGTGTCTGGGACAGAGTAGGTGTTTAAGTGTTGATTGATTGGTTGTTTTCAAGGTATTGTAGATAGGGACTCTTCTACCAATGTAAGTTGACACTTTCTCTGAAATTTATAGCACTGGAGAGTTTCCTAGACCACTGAGGAACTTGAACATCTTGCCTGGGGTTGAATAGCCAGTGTGTGTCAAAGGTAAGACTGGAATTGGTCTTCTTGTGGTTCGGGCTGTTATGTCATGCTGCCTCTAGGCAATGGAATCACAGACAAAAAAATCAAACAGTCCTGCCCACAAGAAGCTTACCTTCTATCTGTGAAACAACTTGTATTCTTTAAGACAACATGTTAGGGATTCTTAACCCAAGATCTGTGAAATAAATATTAAACACACACACACACACACACACACACACACGTGTACGGGCATGTTGTTACCCTATTTGGGGTTTCCTTGGCAAAGACACTACAGTGGTTTGCTATTTCTTTCTCCATCTCATTTTACAGAGGATGAATCTGAGGCATACAGAGTAAAGTGACTTGCCCAGGGTCACAGAGCTACTAAGTGTCTGAGGCCAGATTTGAACTCAGGAAGATGAGTCTTCCAGACTTCAGGCCTGGCACTCTATCCACTGAGCCACGTAGCTGCCTCTGTGTATACGTGTGTATGTATGTATACACACATATATATGTATGTATGTATACATATACCTACATATACACACATATACATACAGTATGTGTATATTGAAAACTATTCCATAATAATTTCATTATAATGTGTTTCCATCATAATCCTATGTATTTTATCTTATACATTTCTAAGGAGGAGTCCATAGGTTTCACCAAACTGCCAAAGTGTGTGTGTGGTGGGGGTTAATATGTCAGAAAAAAGATTAAGAATCCCTGCTCTGAGTATGGATGTAATGTATATAAATAAGTAACGGACATCAGAGTTCAGGTTGGCCACCAACTCAACCACGTCCCGTCTTTCTTCCCTTTTAATGTGAAGGCCACACACACTCTACTGTCCTGCCATCATTTCACCCAGTTGACTAGGTTATCACAGTTCCCCAGAGCCCTGTCCTTATAGTAACCCAAGATATCTTTTTTTCTCCAGTCCCTGTAAATTTCCTGGGCATATGTTGCTCTCTGTGGGCATCAAAAGAATGTCTCTGCATCAAGAAACACAAGACTCCAAGAAGGACACACATCAAGCCCCTTAGTCATTGCCTAACCGCCTCCCATAAGGTTAGAAAGCAAACAGTGTGTTCCAGGGCTGTTAATTCCTTGTTGAAAGCTGAATAACTCTCGAGAAGAAGACTCGACACATAAGGCTAATGTCCTGCTGTTCATAGTAATTGAATTTGGAGAATTTACTTGGATACTTTAATATTTCAAGGATGCATAATTTCACCCATGCAAGGACTTCCTCGACCAATAGGGCTACAACCACTTAGTGAATGGTGTTTGAGGAGGTGATAATAATACAGTGGAAAGAGTAACAAATTTGGGGTCAGAGACTTGGGCTCAAATCCTAGCTCTGGTGCTTATGACCTTTTCAAGTTGGACAAGTCCCATAACCTCCCTGAGTCTACATCTCTTAATCTAGAAAAATAGGGTGGTGAGATGAGATAAGATCTGAAGATCCTTTCAGCCCTAGATTGATGATCCTGACTGAAGAGGATCTGGTGATTTATTTATTTGATTGATCCTAGTTAAGAACTAGAATCTGGATTTAGAGCTGGATGTGACCTCTGAGATCCCTAGTTTGTTTGTGTGATGGACCTCTTTGGTGGTCAAGTGAAGCCTATGAAACCCTTTTCAAAATAATGTTTTTAAATGAATAAAT
The DNA here is from genome assembly GCF_019393635.1 of Dromiciops gliroides. Classification (NCBI taxonomy): domain Eukaryota; kingdom Metazoa; phylum Chordata; class Mammalia; order Microbiotheria; family Microbiotheriidae; genus Dromiciops; species Dromiciops gliroides. The sequence goes on from NC_057865.1 coordinate 39,961,186, forward strand.
TAAAACACAGGATTATAAAAGGAGCCAATTAGAGAGAAATATATATATATATACATAAACACACAGATAGATAGATAGATAGATAGATAGATAGATAGATAGATAGATAGATAGATAGATAGATAGATAGATTAAAGTTCACCTCTGCCAGGTTAGGACCCCCTGATCTAGCCCAACTCCCTTACCTAAAACTTGAAATATTTTGTTGAGCAAAAGCAGAGGTAAGGGAAGCCTGGGAAATCCCAAAGGATGAGGTTTTGTTCTTAAATTTTCAACAAATAAGCATCCCTTTCTGTCATCCTGATTTCAGCTCCAACAGCCCCCAAGTCCAAATTGAAAGCAACCAAAGTGTTTCTCCTGGAGAGAAGTGAAATGTGGTGACTCCTACAACACTGTCAGGAGAGCAAGGTTCAGGGGATGAAGACAAAAGCCACTGGACAAACTATCCATTCCTTCCATTCATTTGGAGGATTATGTGGTAATTCTACCAACTGGACCATAGGCAAGGTAAGAACACCAGCCAGGGTCCCTCTGGGAGATGTGATCTTGTTGGCATCCATTCCCATGGCATTCCGGCTGCATACATGGAATAAAGGAAGTTCTAGCATGTTTCCAAGGACTTCTCGTCCCCTTCCTCCCCAGTAAAAGAGGCAAGTGATGCCTGAGCAAAGACTATGGGATGACCAGGATGAAAACCTAGGTACCACACCCTATCCAGCTTCTCTGAAGAGAGAGTGGCCAAGAAAAAAAATGAAAATAAAAACACCAACACCACAAATTCTTCCAGCTGGAGAAAATTTAAGTGAGAGAGAAGGGAGGCGGTGGCACAGTCTGGCTACAGTCATGCCCAGAGAGGTGAGTGCCCTCAAGAGAAGGGCACTGTGATATGGTGCTGTGGTGACAATACCTGGAGTGGGGATGTTAGCCCAGCAGTGACAGGGAAGAAAGTGGAATGAAAAAGGCAAAGAGATTGGGAGTCAGAGGAATGGGATTTAAAATCTAGCTTTGCTACTTATCATCTATATGACCTTGACTAGGTCATTTGACCTCATTGGGCCTCAGTTTCTTCATCTGTAAAATGAGAGGATTGAACAAGATGTCCTTTGAGGTCCTTTCCAGGTCTAGATTAATGAGGCTATGATGTTAGATTGGGTTGAGGGAAGGGGCGGGGAATGCCTCATTATGGGGGAAGCATACACCCATCCATTCAGTGCCCTAAGGGCAAAGTCCCAGTGGTCCTTGCTAGGCACAGCTCTTATAGTGGGACACGTTATAGATGTTTCTTTCGAAGTCAATTGTAAAGATAGGGAACCTCTTCTTTACGCTTTTACTCCAGTCTACCCCAAATAAATCCCCTGCCTTTCCTTTAGGAGATTTTCCCCCAAAATTTATTTTAAAAACAACAACAAACAGGCTTTCAAATAGGGGTTTGGGATGTGTGTCTGAGAGATGTCTTCATTAATGTTTTCATGGCACCAATAGAAACCATTTCAACCCTGCCATGCTATTTAAATGGCCACAACAGCAGGCTTTGGAAACGTGCCAAGATCCTGTGGCACTACGGGGCAGGGAGGTAGGGTGGGAATAATTACCAACATGTAGCCAGTTAAGGGGTTCAAATGTCCAAAGTTCTTCAGAGGAAAACAAGTGCTTCCTACAAACTTTTAGGACCTGGTATTTCTACATTGTCGAAAAGATAATCAACCCCAATTCATTCAGCATTCATTTGTCCACTCTTTGAGGTACTATAATCATCTCCAACAGTTTCATGGCAGTTTAGGGGTTGAGAAGTACTTAACATTCTTCTCATTGGATCCTGACAATCACTGTGTGAGGTAGGAGCTACTATGATGTTAATTTTTTTTAAGACAAGGAAACTGAGCCTGAGAGGTTAAAGTCGCCCAGAGTCAGTCAGTCTAAGGCAAAATTTGAATTAGGTTCTTTCTGACTTGGTACCCCTAGGGATTTGTTGAGGGCCTCTATGCAAGGTTCAAATCAGTAAACATTTAATGAGCACCTACTATGTCCTAGGCACTGTATTAAAGGCTGGAGATGCAAGAGGAAGGAAAGAAGGAAAGAAGGAAGGAAGGAAGAAAGACAGAAAGACAGACAGACAATTCCTACCTTCTAGAAGCTTACAATCTAATGGAGGAAGATGAGAAGAATCATCAGCCATGTGGAGCAGTGGAAAGAGCACTGATTTGTAATTGGGCTCTGGGTTCAAATTCTGACTTTGCCACGACTATAGATATGAGCTTGGGCAAGTTACTTCTCCCTGGCCTCAGTTTCCTGGCATGTAAAGAACTGAATTAGATGACTTCAGAGATCCCTTTCAGTTTTAAATTTCTGATTCTAGGGTCCCAATCTTTATAATGTATTGAGAGATAAAGGCTTACATCCATAGCAATGATACAAATAGTTACAGTTCAGAAGAGGCTGCTATTCCTTCACAGTGCCCAGAGGTGAGAACTTGTCAGGGTTTACTCCCTAGGCTAAAGGGGGGAAGGGAGGCCCAGATAAACAAACATCGAGATAAGGAAAGAAGAACACAAGGAAACAAAGCTATTACAGTTAACACTGGAAAACTCAAGAAATGTTTCTCTCCCACAACACAAGCCATGAGGCACATCGGTGGGAGCTGAAAGAAAGTCATTACCACTCTCAAGGGCTAAGCAGGTAGGGTCCCTGATCTCATTTGCTCCTCTCCCTCACCACCCCCTACATCCAAACTTTCTTATCTCTGCTTAGGAACCTAATCAGTATTTCGGCCGCAATTTCCTTTTCACACCTCTTCCTTTTCCCTTTTACATTCAAAGTAGGAAGGATAAGAGACCTAGGCCTGAGTGGGGCCTGAGAGGCCATCTAGTACACACCTCATTTTACCAATGAGGAAACTGAGAGGTAAAATTTGTTTAAGGTCACCCAGGTAGTTAGAGGCAGAACCAGGATTCCAGTCCTTTCTCATTCTAAGATTGGTCCCCTTTCTACAATACAATGCTACCTCCCCAGAATATGTATTTGGGGCAGCACAGATTCCCTGTAAGTAATCCAGGAATTACTTGGGGTTTTTTGTTTGTTTGTTTTTAAATCTCAGTGAAGAGTCATTGTTGGTTTGTTTCAGTAAAGAAACTCAGTACCACAACCATGATCCTGCCCCTGTCTCAACTCCAAAACAAATATTTAAGAAAAGTTCCCTTTTTTCTTTTATTAACCTCAAAACCCAAAGATGCCTAGTAGTACTTCTGTAATTCTCAGGCAATACCTCGGGAGTGATTTTCAGCCTAGGATGACATACTGTCAATATTTCAAGGATCCACCATTTCTTAAGGATGAATACGTCTATGGCTCAGATCACAAGTCCTTCATGCCTTATTTGATCATTTAACGAGTTGCTATGGTGCTGTTGTGCTCTGCTCCCCCCACCCCCAAATTATAACCTTTTTCCCAATCCTTGTTACACTTAGCCTACGATTTAGAAGACAGATACGCAATATCTTACCTGTCCATATTTGAAGTTCTACAGCTGGATGGAACATGCCAAAGCTTTTCTTCACTGTTAGCTTCGTGAAATGGTGAGGCTCATCAGAAGTAGTGAACATTTGTTTTGCTTGACTATACATATTTATGACGGTAAATTTGTAATATTTTTCTTGCCGTCTCAATGGGAGAGGGAGGGGGAGAGGGAAGGGAAAGAATTTGATACTGATAATAAAGTAAGATTGAATAAGGCTCATCAGAAGATAGTATTTGTACTCCCAGGAAAATTGTTGGGGGAGGGGGAAACAGAGAGGTGGCGGGTAGCAGAGAATACAATCATAGGAAAATGCCAGTCTCCATGGGGATAAAAGACTTCATGTTTGGCACCCAGTAGTTATCCGAGTTCAGGTAATTTAAAACCACTCTCGGCCAAGGAGATATAGTCACTAGTATCTGGGACCCGTCATAACTCCTAGGATCTGGGCTCCAACAATCAAGCAGTCCGAATTTGGGTGGATTTATAAGACACGGGCTCCCTCGGCGCTTCTGAGAACATGCTTGAAACACCAACGCAAACAAGCAAGAATGAAGGGCTTCCTTTCCTTCAGGTAAAATTCCAGAGTATCACACGCAAAGCCCGTCTTAGCCACATACTGGGCATTATCTCCCAGGCTCAAAGCTCCCCCACTGAACCAGTGAAAGCAAGAACTACATACCAAATCCCTGGCTTTCCAATCTCCCCAAGATTTCCAGGCCTCTGAGCCGACAGCTTAAATGCTTTTCCTGGGCTCACCTGAGCTTGAAACAAGACCCGAAAGCTTAGTCTTAGTCACAAAGCAGGGAACTTTTTTATGACGATATTTTTGCCTTTTTGGGGGGAAAGAGTCTACTCCCCACTACTTAAGTAACTCTTTCCTTCCCCCTCCTGCCCTCATAAAATAAACAAATTTCAGATGGGTGAATGTAAGATAGAGAGGACAAACCAGGCGATTGTGTTTTTTATCTAGAGCGCTTGGGACTGTTCACCTGCAGCCTGTGAAAGTGATTGACTTGCGGCAGAGGACAGATAATGAAGCACACCTTCCCCCTCTACGCAAAAAGGCCGAGGTCTACGAGGGCAGAAGCCTGTCTAGTACAGTCAGAATTGGTCGCTGTTTCAGGTGTTTCTGGTTATTTCTCAAAATTGTTTTTGGTCCAAGGATGGGTTTAGTTGGGAGTTGAACGGAGGGAAGGCCCCAAAGGAGCTACAATGTAAAAAATAAAAACAAAAAGTAAAATGAAGGGATAATAAGATCTATGATTTCATTGGCAGAAGGTGAGGACACGCCTTCAACAAAACAGGTAGGCACCTTCTCTGCAGTTTATAGCCTTAGAGTGGCCTCAGCAGGGATGTTAAACTGATAGAAACAGGGCCACTCAACCAGTCCTGCAGATCCCTGCTGGCCACAAGTTAACTTAGCTTTAAAATGTAATGTTATCTAGGTATTGCATTCGTTTTGTTAAATATTTCCCAGTTATAATTTAATATGGTTCTGGCTGTGCTTGGGAGTGTTGAATGCAACACCTTTGGTCTAGAACCCTGAGAGATTAAGTGATTTTCCCTAGTCACACAGCCATTATGGCAAAGGAAGGACTTGGACCCAGGTCTTCTTGTCTTTTACACCAATTATCTATTCAATAAACTTATCAAAGAGCTCCCAGGAGAAGAAATAAAATGCCTTTCTTTTAAATTTCAGTTTGGGGGACCATAGGGATGCTCCAACCTAAGAATAATAAGTAACCCTTCATAAAAGATGTACCTAAGTCATAAAGAATATTCATCAAAGAATATCTGATCAGCCCTGTTATTCCTTTGAAAAATAAAAATACAAAACATAAAAGCTTTTAGCTCAGTTCAGTCCTTATTCACTCATGTCTGACTTTTCATGTCCCCATTTGGGGTTTTCTTGGCAAAATTAAGAAAACTAAGGCAAACAGGGTAAAGTCACTTGCCCAGGGTCACACAGCCAGTAAATAGTCTGAGGCTGTATTTGAACTCACAAAGATGAGTTTTCCTGACTCCAGGACTGGTGCTATATTCACTATGGCACCACCTAGCTGCCTTCTAAAACTTTGAACCTTGATGAGCTAGCAAAGGGAAGAAATAAAGAAAAGAAATGAATCTACTCCCTTTCCCTTCAAAAGCCTTTCTGCCTTCCACACGATGGGCTTTTTTGCCCACACTTTCTCACCCCAAAATTCTCTGTCCATTGTTGTCTACCTAAATCTTCCTGGGTATAAGTCAAGGTATGAGATCCTTCTTCACCCTGGAAGCTTTCATAGGATCCTCTGATCCACAAGGATCTCTTTCTCCTCTAAACTCACAGCCTTTATTGTTTTTATACCTGATTCATACGTTAACAAGTACATGCAATCAAAAGTACAAATCAAAAATGTACTAGTACATTGTGATAACTCTTATGTTGTTGTCTTTCTTCATCAGATAGACTGCAAGCTTCTTCAGAAGAGGGATTGCCTTTTACTTCTTTGTGTCCCTCCAGAGTGCCTATGGCAGACTTGCCTGTAAACCAGGGTTCTATAGCTCACAGCAGTTAAGAAAGAGGAAACTGATTCACTGTAGAGGTGAGGGTCTATGGGTACAGAATCCTGCATATGCTGTCAGGTGTGGGCAATATCACAGAATTGCTTTTTTCCCTCTTTATTTTGAAATCTTATTTCCAAGGGATGACTCTCTGTGTGTGGGAGAGGGGAAGAGATATACTCAGAAATGAATGTGATGTAAAAACAAAAAGTATCACCAAGGTTTGTTTGTTTTTAAGTTTTTAAAGGAGAGGAGATCAGTGAGGGACAAAATACATCAATGATGGACATTATGAAGAACACTGAATGGGTGACAGGAAGTCAAAATCCAGTCTACATTTTGCATGGCTAATAGCTAATGCATGATAATTGGTCACTTTATTCCAATACCTAGGGATCTCACATCCTTATTATTGTTGAAAATAACAGGTAGCTTTTTTATTTTTTTATTTTCATTTTTTTAACAGGTAGCTTTTATATAGTGCATAAAGGCTTGCAAAGCACTGTACAAAAATGATCTCATTTCATCCTCACAACAATCTTGTGAGGTACTATTACTATCACTATTTTACAGATAAGGAAATTGAAGCAAACATAGGTTAAGTGACTTGCCCAGAGTCACACAGCTAGGAAATGTATGAGACTGGATTGGAATTCTGTTTGGGTCTTCCTAACTCCATGTCCAGCACTCTAATCCCTGAGCCAACTAGCTGCTGTATAATTTATTGTTTCAAATTAGAATTTAAAAAAAATTTATAAAGCACCTACTATGTGCAACATATCTCTCTGGCTGTAGGGATGCAAAGACAAAACAGTTCGTACCCTCAGGCACCTTACATTGCCATGTAAATGACAAAGGAAATACGGGATAATTTCAGGAGAGATGATGGTCATGGTTCAGAGCATGAAAGGAGAAGGCAGGAATCACAGAATATTTACCTGAGGAGGAGAGTAATTTCAGATTTGCACCCTAGCTTGGAAAAGGAGTCAAAGCAATGGAGACTCAAACACAGGAAACATTCTGAAGTCTGTTTATAAACATGCACAAGATGCCTTTAGGTCAGACATGAATCAAGAGTGTGATAAAGCAGCTCAAACATCCTCTGGGAGCCAGTTATTAAATTTTCAGTGTGAGCAGTCACAACTTGGAAATCTGAATATGCTCCAAATCAGAGTTTGTTTTATTGATTGTCTAGACTTAAGAAAGTGATGGGGAAAATATTGATTGTACAGATTAAACTTAAAAGAATGTTACAGGTACATTTTTTTTCAGACAGTTGGTTAAATATTTATCATCAGCACACCCTTGGCCACGATACTTCTCTGTCATCCCCTCCACCACCACTCCACACACCCTAAATACAAAGTTACAGTGCATGAAGAGCTATACTTCCTTCCTAGCCCAGAGTTTGGAAGTTCTCCACTTTATTTGAATGAAAGACATAAAAAGCTCTGATTTTTCTGCCTGAAGAAAAGTTCATGTGATTGTAAGCATGCTGTGAAGAGTCCTCATCAGCAGCCTTTACTTTTGCCTTGTACTAATCAATTACATGCTAGTCAATATGTAAACAGCCTGCCCCTGTAGCCCACTTTGAGAATAAGCACTTAAATTCCCCTGGAGCCAAAGGCCTGTTGAGACTCATATCAGTATGCTGATGATTCCCAATCTGGAAGAGGGTAGGGGGTTGGTCATTTTAGGTAAAACAATCATGTCTCTTCTTTCATCTAAAATAATCCCACTATTTCCCTTAGAGAAGAATACACCATGAGACTGATCCGTATATTAGAGCAAGCTAAGAATAGATTCATAGAAGCTGAGTTATAACTAAAGTCAATCTACCTGACCTTTGTCCCAGGGCGCTAACATTGGATGAGTGGCCACCCCCATACCTAAAAGAGTTCACTTCCTCCTTAAGATGGCTGTTGTCCATGTACCTCATCTCCCAGTTACTGTATTGACTTATATTGCCACATAATCTCAACAGGTCATTATCCTTAGTATCCTCTCGGTGTACCATCCCTATTCTGGGTCACCTTGTCTCCCAGTCCCCAGAGAGTGGGAGACTGATTTCCTGGATAGTCTGAATCCATGGTTGACCTCAGGATTTTGTTTTGGAGTTAGGGTGGATGGAGAGAGAGAGAGAGAGAGAGAGAGAGAGAGAGAGAGAGAGAGAGAGAGAGAGAGAGAGAGAGAGAGAGAGAGAGAGAGAGAGAGAGAGAGAGAGAGGGAGAGGGAGAGAGGGGGGGAGAGGGGGGGAGGGGGGGAGGGGAGAGAGAGATTTTGCCCCAGGAGTTACATCTCTAGGTGGAAGGGACATGAGAAATCATCTAGTCCATTCACCCAGTCCCATTTTGTTGGTTTTCCTCAATCCCTTAGAAAAACAGCCCCAGCCTCCTTGGTCCCACCTAAAGTCTTATGTAATTTCTACTTCTTTCTTCCTCTTAACAATCCCTTGGAGCTGTCATGGGACTCTAGACAAGGGCACTTGTACCTTCCTCTATACAATGTGTTTTAAATAAAAGGTCCTACCTTACCCTACCATCCACAAAGCAGATGCTGCATCTCTTCCTAAATCGGAGCTTCTCAACCTAGAGACCATGAACCATAGTTGTTGGGTTTGTTTTTTAAATTTTGATAACTATAATTCAATGTAATTAATTTCCTTTGTTATCCTACACATGTAAAAACCTTACTCCAGGAAGGGGTCTACAGGTTTCATCAGATTGCCAAAAGGGTCCATGACAGATGAACCCTGCCCTAAATACAGGCAAGTGTGTAGTGGGAGTTCAGCAAGCCATTCTCAATAAAGAAAGGGGAGTTTCCCCCCACCCCAAGCTCAGAAGCTAAAAGAGATGATTTAGCCCAACATCTTTATTTTACAGATAAGGAAACTAAAGCTAATACAAGCCAAGGGCATGAGCAACAGAGCTCTGACTACCCCCAGAGGATGGACAGCTGTGGCTCAGATCAGGAAAAATCTCAGGGTTGGTCTGTGGGTGTGTGTCTGTCTGTCTGTCTCTGTCTCTGCCTCTGCCTCTGCCTCTCTCCTTTAGTTTGGGTACTTGGTGATGGTTAAGAGGGCACTGCAGCAGCTCAGAACACACTCTTCAGCACATTTCCACCCCACTCTCTAGTTTTCCAATTAAAGTAAACTGCCTCAGACTGAGCAAGCCCTGGAAAGCCTCTCTTTACATCTTTTCATCCAAACTCTAATGCTTCAAAAATAACATGAGTGACTTGAGAGGAGAGTCTGTTTTCAATTCACCCCACTGTTGTCTTTAAATTTGCACTCACACTTAAAAAATGATCCAGCCTGTAAGAATACAGCTAAACCCAAATAAAGTATTGCAAGGACATGAAGTTTAATTCACCTGCCACAGAAAAAGACAAAGCACAGAAAAATAAATGTGATCCAGCTGAGTGAGCATCAAACCCTACAGGATGGGGTAAATCTGCCTTATCACTTTGTTTTTCAAAAGCTGTTTGCAGCCTGTACAGCTGTTAATCATAACACAAATACGGGAGCACTGGCTCCTGTTGGAATCATGTCTTATCTTGAATGGATTTTTCTCTATTACCTTCTTCTTTATAAGTTCATAAAAATTTGCTAAGCCTGAAAATGGGAGGGAGAAAAAAGCCAAGATGTCCTGGCAAACATCATATTTACAATGCAAAGGGATATGGGTACCGCTTCATGATTTCACATTAGCTCCAATTGCAGGAAACAAAATATCCACATGCTCATCGGCAAACCACATAAATCATGCCCAGTTCTGCCAGTATTTCTCACCATTTCCCGGTGACATTAAGCAGTGGCAAAAATAGTCAGTTTATTGGTGTTTCATTACAGGACTTTCAAAGATTCTGAGAGGGAAAGTAGTTGGAATCCTGGATCAGTTTTTAGCAGGATCAGTTGGAGAAAGGAGTTTGCAGTCAGACAGACAGACGGACAGACAGTAATCTACATACACAGAAATACATGCCAAGAGGTAAAACACATCAGCACATACAGAGACATACTGTCACTTATTTTTAAAACGAGCCTAGTAAAGAGCCAAGATGAAGAACATTTCTCCCATGCTCAAGGAAAATTGCCATAAATGTTTCTACTTGACATTAAAAATTACACCCCTTGTCAGACTGTCACATTAGCCAAAAAGATGGGGTTTTTAAGAAAGGATCTAACTAACATTAGTCCCAGTGCTGATAGGTCTCAGTAACTGAACACCAATATCACAAGAGGCTTCTGAGAAGAAGCAGGTATAATCACTACCAGCTGAGCGTGCTAGGTGAATGCATATTTTAAAATATACCTTCCATCAGTGGAACTCTGCAGTGCAAGCACTTTAAAACCCACATTACACATTTTATTTCAGGATTAAGACTATTCCTTATAAACAAAATGGGGAAATTGCTATGGGTCCCTTAGACAGAAGTCCTTGCACATAGGAAGTATTTGACATATAGTTGTTGAATTCATTGGGTAGGAATTAAACGAAGATCTAGTGAGGAACTTTGTCTTCTCCCCAGTCCCAACCTCAGCCACCAGCATAATCCTCTTCCTTCCAGTCAAAAAGACAATCCAGTTAAGTCACTTACCATGGAGAGAAGCTCCAGACCGAATCTCAACACCTTAACGGCTGCGCTCCGAATTCTGGAGTGGCTGAGAGGAGGACTCGTCACAGCCCTGGAATGGGATGAGCGAACTGCCTCTGGGCTTCACATCTCAGCAGTGGTGAAGCACCCTCCCAAATGACTGAATTAATAAATGATCACCCCCCTGGTCAAAGCTGTGGGTGCTTAGCATATGGAAATTCCCACTGCCTGCAGCAAATGGGATATGGTCAAGGCTGGTTTCTCAAGGGGAATAAGGCAGAAGCTCTGGAGGGAAAGTGCTCATATCAGATCACTTGAAATAAGAGAGGGTCTTCATCTCATGATCAGTCACCATGTCTTTTCCATCCCACCCCCGTCAAGCATATGAAGAGGATACTGGACATTTCTCATTCAAATACATTTTTTTCTGGAAGTTAACCAGCCGTATGATTCCAATCTAGTAACATTTATAACTGTTATTTCACCTCCTAGACTGAGTTCCTTGAAGGCTAGGGATGAGATTCATTTAATCAACAAGCATTTTTTGAATCCCTACTATGTGTGCAGCACTGGGAGTACAAAGACAAAGTGAGATAATCTCATCCCTCAAGGCCAGTACATTCTAGGGAATGGTATATTGTTCGTAGCCCTCTCTATGTCTAGCTCCATGCCTTGCAAAGAGTTAAGTGCTTAATTCATGTGTGCTGATGAATTGGATGAAATTTAGACTCTGAGGTACTTGCATCAGGGATAGACCTAGAGTAATCCTAGAATTGCCTATCTGGAGTTTAGCCAGGGTAACAATTAACAATGTTAAAAAAGAAAAAAAAAAGCAAATGACACAACACAAATATTCAGACTGAACCAATTTTCTCAACTCTCATCTTCAGAGAGAAAGTCCAGATAGGCATCAGATGGGATAAAGATCAGTCCATTCTATTTTGAACCTGTCTGATGATTTTGATCTCCCACTAAAGTGTTTGGCTCATCCTGGTGGGGAAATGACTCTACATTCTCAAGGAAGAAGCCAGGGAAGGGTCTGTCCAATGAGAGTATGAGCTGGAGAGGGATTATGTCTGTTAGAAGACCACGGGCTATGTAGGTTTACAAAGGCTCAGTATAGGATCCAGTCCAGTTGCCTCATTCTATGTTGGCCCAAGGTCACCCAGGTACTGAGTGGTAGAGCTCTGATTCATACCCAGGTGCTCATATTTCCAGTCCAGTTCTTTCTATCATATTGTGCTGCAAGCTGATGATTGAGTTGGGGTGGCGGGGGGGGGGACAATTTATAAAAACAATTTATTAAGTTATGGAAAAGTCGAGATGTGGATCAATGAAGGGAGTGCCTACACCAAGGAAATCATGTTTTTGTTGTTCAGTCCCATTTGGGATTTTCTTCCAAGACAGACAGGAGTGGTTTGCTATCTTCTTCTCCAGCTCATTTGACAGATGAAGAAATTGAGGTAAACAGGGTTAAGTGACCTACCCAAGGTGACACAGCTAGGAAGTTGCTAGTGCCAGATTTGAGCCCAGGAAGATGGGTCTTCCTAACTCTATGCCCAGCATTCTACATACTCTGCCATCTGGCTGCCCAATGAAATCATAGATATTTTCAATTCAATAAACATTCATTAAGCATATACTATGTGTCAAGCACCATGATAAGTACTAGAGCTGAAGAGACAAAAATAAAATAACCTCTGCCTCCAATAATCTTACATTCTAGGAAAAAACATGTATACAGGCAAGAGATAGACTGGAGCTGTAATTTCATTGGTAGGGGAAACACTCTCTATCAGTTCAGATCAGCACTTTCCATATCTGTTGTCTTAGAAAGTGGCCTATATAGCATTGGCAATTCAAAAAGCTCCCCTAGAGTCATACCAGCAAGATGTGACAGAGGCATAGGGGTATGCAGGTAAATAATTAACAACCAACTATCTGCAGAAACTTTTTATATGGTATACTTTTAAGTGTAATATACATTACTAACATTTTCTCCACTACTTTCTTAAGCCTAGACAATTATGGAGCAGCTAGGTGGCACAGTGGCCCTGAAGTTGGGAGGACCTGAGTTCAAATCTCACCTCAGACACTTACTAGCAGTGTGACCCTGGCAAGTCACTTAACCCCAATTGCCTTAAACAGATCTGGGGACATCTCCAGTTGTCCTGATTATATATCTTGCCACTAGACCCAGATGGCTCTGAAGGAGAGAGTGATGTTGGTGACCTTGCACAGCCCTCCCTGACTTAAACCCAATTTACTTCAAGTCATGACATCCTCATGGAGAATGAAGAACAAACAACAAAAAGTATAGATAATCCTCAAAACAACAAATCAAGATCCAGTTTGTAGCATTTGCAAACTTCCAAGGTTTAAGTGCTCATTCTGATAATTTAACAATTAACTCTCCCTGAGCTATCTCACCAGAAAGACAAAACTTGAACTCAGATCTTCCCAGCTCCAAGGCAAGCTTTTTGTCCACTCTGACACACTGCTTCTGTACATAGATAAGTAAATACAAAATATATTCCAAGTAAATGCAAATACTGGGGAACAAAAGCATTAGTGATTGAGGTGAAGGATAATTGTGTAGAGAGGTATCAAACTGGATGCCAGCCATGAAGCCAGGAAAAATTTAACAAAATAAATAAAAATGCAATACAACATAAACAATGTTATTTTGTGGTTCTCTAAGTCCATATGTAGCCTACAGGGATCCATTTCTATTTGAATTGGATAGCACTGGTGTAAAAGATAGCACTTGGGGTAATCCTTGAAGCCATCTAGGAATTCCAAGAAGGAGATGGGGGGAAAGAAATCACTCTGGGGATGCAGAACAGACTATGCAAAGGCAAAGAGGTCAGAGATAGATGTTCTTAACGAAAAAAATTTCAAGGAAGCCAGTTTAGCTAGAAAATAGAGTACATGAGGTGGAATAATATGAAATCTGTATGGAAATCTAAGTTATAAGGATTAAAGTAATCCACAGAATGTCAGAATTTCTAGGGACAGGAGGAGGAAGAAGGAGAAGAAGAAACTACTAAGATTCAGAAATCATCGTGGTAGATAGAAAATGAATTAAATTGATGTCTGTTGAGAACACAGTGTGTTGACATGATTGTCATTATTGTAGCCACTGGCTCCACTCCATCAAGAGATGCTTTTTCATGTGCTACCAGAAGTAAAGCTTTATCTAGTGTTTCATAGAATCATGGCATTTTAGAACCATTTTAGATATTAAAGGTCTCCCTAGTCCAATCCATTTTGAAGATGAGAAAATGGAGGCCCAGAGAGATTCAGAGACTTGCCCCAGCTCACACAGCTAATTAGAGGCAAAGCTATCCTAGCACACAGATAATCTGTCTCCCTCGATGCTGCTTTCCACCATACTCCAACTGTACCAGTGCTGTGATGTCCAGGGTAGTTGGACAAGAAAGTCTTTCAGCTCTCAGAAGCTTTGACTGAGACATTTTACCTAGAGATGCTGGTCTAAGAATAGCCACTAGATATGTACATCATTTCTTTAGAAATAAGCAAAGGCTGCGATCTAAGGTGCCTTCCAACTGAGTTCCTGTGACAGAAAACACATGTTGTCCATTATCTATCCATGGCTCCCCATTCCTTCAGTACTTTGTTGCTATCCAAGATTCAAAGGAAATGAAGGCTAATACAGATTTTAGCTCATTGCTGATAATTACCGCTGAGCATTGAAATTGCCCAAGAAAAGGGGAGTGAGAAGTAGGAGTATTGGCATGTGCAAAAGCACTGGATTTGGATTTAGAGGACCTGGGTTCAAATCTGGACTCTGACTCTTACTGTTTGTGTGACCACAGGTATGTCAGTTACTATCTCTTGTTAAGGGGATACTCTGTATTTCGGATTTCTCATATATAAAATGAAGGGGTTGGACTTGACCCCTGACATCCCTTCTGTCTCTAAATCTCTGAAATAATAATGTTTCATTCCTTTCCCACAAGAAAATAGGGTTCTATTTCTGTATTTCGGTAAAGTACCATCCTTGGGTAACATGGAAAATATCCACAAGAGATTCTGTCTCTGTTCTCTTTGTCAGTATGACTCAGAAAAACACTTCTGTATGATTGTTTTAGGTTGGGAGAGGGGATGAGAATTAGCTGGACCTGTGATATCATGGTATATTGAAATCCCCATTGAGAGAACTCCCTTTATAAAGCAGATCAAAAACTGCTCTGTAAATTATAGTCTTGGAAGTTGCCTGGAGCTCTAAAAAGAGATGACATGACTTACACAGGGCCTCTCAGCCAGTAAATGTCAGATGTGGGGCTTAAATCCATGTCCTCCTGACACATTTTCTTGTGGTTGTTCAGTAATTTCAGCCACACTTTGTGACCCTATTTGGGGTTTTCTTGGCAAAGATACTGGAGTGGTTTGCCATCTCCTTCTCCAGCTCACTTGACAGATGAAGAACTGAGGGGAGGAGAGTTAAGTGACTTGCCCAGGGTCACACAGCTAGGAAGTATCTGAGGCCAGATTTGAACTCAGGAAGATGAGTCTTCCAGACTCGAGGTCTGACACTCTTTTCACTGTGCCACCTAGCTGCCCATAGGCTAGCTATATTCTTTATGGTCATGCTGCCTTTCTGTATATTTTGTATTTATAGCTAGATGCATAAATACATATAGATATAACCATATATAGCTATATCTACATATGTATATATAATTATATATGTGTGTATATCCATACACACAAAGCTATGACATAAAAGTCTGAACAAATGAATGACTCATTCAATCACCCACATATTTCCAAAACCTTTTTGTCTGGTATAATGTAGCTAAACTGAAAAGCCAGCCTATTAACTGTACATAGAGAAGATAGAATTTAGAGTTGGTAGGAACTTGAAATGATTAGTACATTATGAGGCCCAGAGAGCTCCATGATTTGCTTAGGGTCACACAGCTATTAAATGGCAGAGATAATGATGAGGAATAGGCCCTCCAGCTCCCACCCCACTTAGCCTGTCCTGTGTGTTGCTGCCTCTTATTACAGCTGTAATAACAAGTTTGCAGAGATCAGCTGCACCTGTGCAACCTCTCTAACCCAAAAACCTGCATCTGGCCACACTGTTCCCTTTTTGTTCATTGGTTTCTATGTACAAATAAATTTTTTTATCACGCATCAAATGAAAATCAGCTTGAGTTATGCCCTGAGAAGCTACATTTGACTTTACTCCCTGAAACTTAATGACCCCATAAAGCTTCTCCCATAAAGTTCCCAAAGGCATAAAAGTGCCTGTGGAACAAATATAGCCTGCCCAGGCAGGACCATGAGCTCCTGAGACCTTTGCATTCCCATTAAATGATGAATGCAAGCAATAATAAAGGGCAGTATTTGGGGGGAAGGAAGGGAAAGTTGCACAGAATCAAATGAGTTCTAGCTGTCAGAATTCCTCAAAAGTCTATGAGTTCCAGGTTGGAGCTATTTCTGCCATTATTATATAATGTCAAAATATCATCTATTTCCCTAGGCAGACTTTCTTGAGTTTCCCTTGCAGTGCCTTGTAAATTAAATAGACCACCTAAGGCAACAAACACAATGACCAAGTGTTTGTAACTGCTTTCTTTTTAAAAAACAAATTTAAGATACAGATCGTATTTTTAACTAATCATAACTGCCTCTATTAGCATGTCCTTATTCAGTCATTGATATTTAGCACCGTTTCCTCATTGACTGAATCCTAGCATTAATTCAAAGATCTATAGCTGGAAGGGACTTCAGAAAACAATTACTTCAATGCCATCATTTTATAGTTGAGAAAACTGAGGTGCCCCCAAAGTTTAGTGACTTGACCAAGGTCACTCAGGCTATGTTAACAGAGGATTTGAACCCAGGTCTTCTGACTCTAGATGCAGGGTTATGTCCAGTTAAATACATTATTGCTGTCCGGGGATGAAAGGGATGGGGAGCTCATTGCATTTAAGAATATCACTTTCAAAGCAAAACATCTTTTTTTTTCCCAAGAAGTTTTTCATCATATAGAAATTGGGGGAGGGGGAGGAAGGTGGGGATGAAGCAGCAGAAGATAGGGATTCACTCAGGCAAACCCCACTCTCCCCCCAAAGTGAGAGTTCTTTTATGATAACAAAGGTCAAGAGCAAACCCCATTCGGGGCTCAAAGACTAGGAAAGGGAAGTTCAATAAATGCTAATTCCTGAACTACAGGGAAATCCCACCAATTGCTAAGGATGTAAAGTGAATTGTAGAGACAGCAAGAGGGCCCCTGGCCCTTTCAGGAGCAGTGGTTAATACCAGATTAAATGTCTGAATGCCAGTGGTATAGAAGGGACCTGGCATTCTGTCTGTTGCTGGGTATCACATGGCAGAGTAATTGATTTTTGTATTCAAGCTGCACTCATGGCAGAGCACCCAACATACCTTGCACCTGAAATAAAGAGTAAAATAACAGGAATGGAAACAATGGGTTTTTTTCTCAAAGAAACATCAAGTTTCCAGACAATATCCAGACCAGGATTGTTCCCCAAGCTGTCTAGTAGGATAGAAAAGTTGCAGGCAGGTGGGTGGTGGAATGAACAACTCTCCTTGCTATTGCCATATAATTGATCCTCTGCAGTTAGCTCTGAGACACCTGTATTTAGTATCACCTGTTTTAATAACATGACCTATCCAAGGATTCTCAAGGTATCACCAGTCAAGAAACCAACCGACATGCATCTATCAAGTGTCTACTATGTGACAGTCCTGTACCAGGCACTGGTTATACAAAGGCAGAAAAGAAATACAGAACCTGCCCTCGATGAGCTTACATTCTATCTGGGGGGAGAAAACATGTGTGTGTGTGTGTGTGTGTGTGTGTGTGTGTGTGTGTGTGTGTGTGTGTGTACATTCTTAGAGGAGAGGGGATTTTGCCTGAGTGTACACACACACACAAACACAAGGCACAGAGGAAATACAAGGTCTTTGGGGTTGAGGAGAAGACACTAGCAGCTGGGGCCATGAAGAAAGATTTTTATCTCAGCAGTCTTTTAAAAACCCCTGTGAGATAGGCGGTGAAACAGAAAGCTCACAATCTTCAGAAAGAATTGACCCAATCTCTTGACAGTAGAAGGATGCCATTATCTCATAACCCACTATCTTGGAAATAGCCGTTCATGAACCTCTAGAGCTGCATTCCCCATCCAGCAGAGTAGAAGTCATGCTAAATGAATAGCAAAGAGTCCATTTTATGTACATTTCTCTCTGTAGCTCTGAGACCTCCCCTAGTTCAGGTTCTCATCTCTCCTCACCTAGACTGTTACAATGGCTTGCTAAAAGGTCTTCCTCATATGCTCTCCAATCTATGCTTCATGCCGATGGACCCAACTTACCACTCTTAGTCATTCCCACTCAAAAAGTGTCTCTCATTGTTTACTAAATAAAGTCAAACTTTCTGATCCTAGCATTCGGTGCTTCATTGAACCAGTTTCAACCTACCCTTCTCGTTTCCTCTCATAAAATAATAAAGCTTCTGTCCCTTTCTTTTTTATATTTTATTTATTTTATTCTGAACTTAAATAAAACATTCCTATAACAGTAGAATAGGGGGGGAAAGATGACTGTACATGAAACTCCTAATCTATTATAAACAACTTGCTATTCCTTTTAAAAATATAATAAAGTTATCAGGTAACTTTTTTTCCCTTTCCCCCCTCCCCTCCAATCCCCACATTCCTAGAGGTGGCTATCATTACACACATGTATGTATGTATACGTATATGTATTGTAAACCCATTCTATACATAATTCTATTTATCAGTTCTTTCCCTTTCTTTGGCTCTATACTGCCTAGAATGGATTTTCCCATATTTCTATAATGGATGTCTCTTCTCTGTAAAGCCTTCCCAACCCTTCCTTTCCCCCTTTCCCCCTCCCCTTCCCTACTTGAAAGTTTTTTCTCTTCAAATATCTGGAAGGACTTCTGCTTGGACTTCTCCTTGGCACTGTTCTCCTGTGCATCATAATGATTTATGTAAATACATTTCCACCCCTCCCCAATTAAATGGTAAACTACTGGAGATCAGGGTCTGCATCTTTTCTTTTTCTCCTCATTGCCTTTCACTTGGTAAGTGCTTAATAATTATTTGTTCAACAAAGCAACTGAATTGAATGATACAAGACAGTAGACTGAATCACAATTAAGTGCTAAATTATGTGGAACTTTCTCTTTGTGTTAAAGGCATTCCAAGTAGGGGAAGTTCAGGGATGGTTAGAGCACTTAGAGAAGGCTTCATGGAGGAATAGGAACTCCTAAAGAAGACAAAGAAGTTGGAAGAGCTTCAAAAAGAAGACAAAGGAAGGAACAAATTCAAGGATAGGCTACTTAATTTTCTTGGTGGAAAAATGGGAAATGAGATGGATAAAGAGTGTGCGTCCATCAGGGAAGGGTGATAAGAAAGTAAAAGGCTTGAAACAAATAACACTGGATGCTTTCCTCTCTCCTCACATTATCTACAGGAGTAATCAGATATAAATGAATTTGAGTTCTCAGCAGGAAAAAGTCTCACAATGGTAACGCCAGTGCACTAAGTTCAAATCACATCTCCAACACTTACTGTGTGACAATGGACAGACAAGTCATTTAGCTACTCATCTATAAAATGGGGTTAATCTTATATCTTTAAGACCTACCTCCAAAGGTTGTCATAAAGCTTAAGTGAAATAATGCCAATAAAAATAATGACAGCTATTATGTGTTTTTGTACTAATCTTGTGATTTCACCAGTGTAGTCGACAACTCAGCAAGCATTTATTAAGTGTTTACTATGTGCTGAGCACTGCAATAGGTACTGGGGATACAAGTCTATGACTTTAAGGAGCTCACATTCTAACCAGTGTAGAAATTCTTTGTAGATTCTACTCTGCCATTTAGTCTTAGAGAGCTGCCTGGGGTACTGGGAGGCTAAGCAATTTGCCCAGTTTCACACAACCAGTATTCATCAGAGGCAGGAATGGAACCCAGATTTGACCCCAAGCCAGTTTTCTATCCAATATGCCAACATTATTGTTATTATCAATTAATTGATTGATTGATTAGTTAATTAATTTTATTATTGTTATTGTTGTTACTATTATTGTTATTATCCATTTGTCTTTGTGGGATCAGAGGAGGCAGTTTAAGAGATAATGCCTACAGTAATTTGCCACTAACTATGGGCAAGAGAAAAGGAAAAAGAGCTGAAAGAAACAGATTTTGGTGAAGGAAATGATGGTTGAAAAGTGGAACAAGAAATTATTGAGAGAATTCTGGGGAAAGGAAGGGGAGGAAGGAGAAATAGAGGGAAACCCTAGGAGGACACAGGCTGGGTGTCCAAAAGAGAAGTGAGACACAGGAGCCAAGTCACTTTAACCTGGCAGGGGGTACTTCAAAACTGGGAAGTCCCTCAACCCAAGATTGACCCCATTCGCAATCCTTCTGCACAAGGAGGCAGCAGCCAGGTCCTGCATGCAGGTCTTAGGGAAGTTTCCCAGTCCAGTCTCCCAAGCAAAAAGGGCCATTGTTGGAGAGACCCACTCAAAGCTGAGCTGCTAAGCCACTCCAGATCCCCAGACCCCCAGCCCAGGCTCAGACAAGTTCACTGTCCTGATGCCCAGGCTGAGTCCCGGGAGGCCACCACTCTGCCAATGCGCCTGTGCCCTCTAGCGCCAAGCCACTGCAATGGCTGGATTGCTGCTGCAGAGGCTTCCCAGGATCCCAGCTCTCTCAGTCACTTCTTCCATGCAATCATCTGCTTCCCACTGGCCCTTTACTGTTCTCTTCTCAATGTGATCCCCTGCCTTGTCTCTAGTCCTCTAGATTCTAGGTCAAGGAGGTAGAGAAGTTTGCCAGTTGGCAAGGGTGAGGGTCTCCTCACTTATTTGGAGCCTCTGACACTTCCAAAAGAAAACGGTTTCTGTCTAGGCAAACGTCTAGTTCCAAGCAGGAGGTAGAAAGCAAAGTTTATGGGCTTTCTTGTTCCTTATAAAGGACCAAAAAAAAGGAAGAAAGGAGAGAAACACACACACACACATCCTTTTCCCTTAGTTAACAGAGAGCAACAGTGGCATTTTAAGTGGAAAGTAGATAGTGCATGAAAGATTACTCTTTGCTTAATGTTCACATTAATGGGGATGGGACCAGACCATGAATTAGTACAAATTTAATAAAAATCTATTGGGTAAATATTGTGCAGGCGCCAAGGGAGGGCAACCTAATAAGTTCCAATCCCTTTTTTTTCTAAATCCTCCAAGGTCAATTGGATCAATTCATCAACAGATGTTTACAAAGCCTCCAAGGGTATTGGGCATGTTGATAGATGCCCCTACCCCTGAGTAATCCTCTCTTTGTCAAATAAGTAATAAAATCAGATTTCAAATGACAAAGATGCAATCATTAGTTGTTTGTTAGTTTGGTAAAACCAAACCTAACCAGAACCATTTAACTGATTGAGGGTACTAAAAAACTATAGGGCTGGAATAAATCTGAAGACTCCATTCCCTGCATCCAGAACTATAACTGTCTACTCACTTCCTTTAAAAATCTCTTCACAAGAATCAGAGACTCAGCAGTAGTGAAAAGCACACTAAATTTGGAATCAGAGCACCTGGATGAGAAATCCGGTTCTCTTACTAAAGTCCCTGTGTGACCTTAGGAAACTCACTTCAGTATCTGTAAAATGAAGAGGTTGGATTAGATGATCTTTAAAGGTCTTTTCGATCTCTAAATCCTATAAACCAAGAGCTCAAATTATGAAATATCCATAAGAGAAAACGCCTGATGAAAGTAGGGGTGGGAGAGAGGGAGGCAGAACATGCCTCAGCCTTTTTACATATCAGATGTAGTGGGTAGTTTTCTTATGCCATAGTGGGTCCTAAAATCCTAACACCAGTGTTATCCTGGTATGGATGTGCCCCTAGATCCTTGAAGGCTATACCAAATGACTACAACCTTAAGCAGCTCCTACCAAGCTAGAAAGGCTTTGTGTATGGACCCCTTGATGGACCCCTTTATCTGTTGACTGAGGTTCAGTCTGGCTAAAGGCAAGGTGGCTCATCTCCAGGTTTACCAGAGAATGATGACTCTTTAAGCCACAAACATTATCAGGGAGTTTTTAAAGGATCACGGATATTAAACTTGAAGAGATCTCAAAGGCCAACTAGTCCAACCCCCTTCTTTTAAAGATGAAGAAACTGAAGCCCACAAAGGTTAAGAGACTTGCTCAAGATCCAAAGGTGGTAGAATTTGAATTAGGGTTCCATGACTCAAATTTAGCAGCCAAGTTCAGCAGTGTGCTGACAGTACTATTCTGCCTACTTCTATTAAGTCGCAGATGGTGGGGATCATTGTGGTGGGGGGAGGGGGTTATCCATACAAATGAAGTCACAGATCTGTTAAGTGTTAACATAAATATCAAGTTGTAGAAGGCTCACTTAAACACTTTTATTCTAGAGTTCATATAAAGGCATGGAATGTACCTCTGCATTGATAATTATCCTATGTGGACTCCCACATTTGGCAAATCCCAGAAATACCACCTAAGGCTTTGCTACCTATTATTAGTTACCCAAAGAAAAAGTAAAAAATAAAGCTAAGTAAAATTAAAGAGATAAAGAAAATAAAAGTTAAAAAACAAGAGATAATAAATCTGAGATATTCCCTTAGTTGGGCACTTGCTTTGCATTATCTCATATAAAGATCTTGGGCATATGGCCACACCCATACACAGATGCATCAGGAAACAATAGATTCAAGGCACTGGTACCATTTGTGAAGAACAGAGAACAAACCAATGAGACCTTGTAGATCAACTGAAAGTAATGAAAATAATGTGGTTAGTGTTTCATTCATCCTGTATTTTTTTGAGGAAAGAACAGTAACATGTAATACAATCACTATGAATGGTGAGTGTTAAGTTTTAATAAATACCATCATATTTATCTTGAACCATGTAACATTTTGTGTTAGGTTCCTGAAGGATTGTTCTTTAAAGCTGATCTTAGAATTCTTTAGATGTGATAATTATTATTAGCTGCCTTGAGATTTTGTGTGTTAATGTGCTAGCTATGGTTGCCAAGGAAAATAGAACTTAAGATACTGCAACAATCTAAAGACATTTCTGCTTGTTTGTTTAACATCAACATTAAGAATAGAAAGGCCAAATATATAGCAAACTTAGCACTGTTCCCACTTGAAAGGACTTCAGTTGTTTAGCTCTACTGTTAGGCACTAGATATGCCTCGTTCTTGCTATATCTCATGTGAATTTGAGAAAGAATCTTACCCAGTTTCATATCAGACAGAGGAAAACCCAGAGTTCTACCAGTGAGATCTTCATGTCTCTTTTCCCTTGACTTAGAACACTTACCCAAAATTCTGCTGGGATTGGAAAATGGGTATTGTTCTCACCTGGAGCACACTAGTCTGAATGGAAGCTAGTCAAACTTTTTTTTTGTTTATCTGAATAGAAGTAAACATGTTCATTGTCAGAGCTTGCAGGTATATAATAAGGGGCTGGCAGAAGCAGAGATATGTACAGTCACAGGGCCCACCTAATTGAATTATTAAGATGGAGGGGATGGGTCATACAGGTGAGAAGGAAGAATCCT
This sequence comes from Dromiciops gliroides, assembly GCF_019393635.1. Classification (NCBI taxonomy): domain Eukaryota; kingdom Metazoa; phylum Chordata; class Mammalia; order Microbiotheria; family Microbiotheriidae; genus Dromiciops; species Dromiciops gliroides. Next base: position 39,984,466 of record NC_057865.1, read on the forward strand.
TCTTTTTCGTATTGTCTTATTATGACAATTTCCTAAGCCACATCTCTTTTAAAAAAACTTGTGGATACATGAAAATAATTAATTAGGATGATGATGATGGTTAAGCCTAAGGCAATTTAAAGATAAAAAATAATTACTCCTACTTGGGTTAACCCAAGTCCAATGCTAAAAACCCATGAATAGGCAAACCCCCAGCCTTCCTACTCAATACTCCAAGGACCTCTGATATAATCACTGTGGGTACTTCTGAAATAACCTGGTAGATGGCCTTCCTGTGCTATTGTGGCCAAAAAAGGCATCACCATGTCACCAATCTGATGATGAGCCACCCTGAATGAAGCTAAACGCACCCTCGCATAATAAACACATAATCCAACATCACACCCATTAAGACTTTACAGCTAGATAGGACCTGCCCAAGATTTATTTCCCAATGGTGTAAGAGAATCAAATAACCCCTACACCATGATCATATATTTAGAACTGGAAGAGACTCAGAGGACATCAAATCTAACTCTCTTGTTCTATAGATGTGAAAACTTAGACCCAGGGAGCTGAAATTATTTGCCCCAAGTCTACAGGAAGTAAATTGCATACTCAGGATTTGAACCCACTCGCTCCACCGTATCATGTTACTTCTACATGTCATCACAATAGAAAGTTATTGGTTTCCTACTCCAAAATGGGGGCAAACTCACTACAAAGGAAAAGAAACTTTAGATGTGTGGATAACTTTTTCTATAGAAAGCTATTTTTAAAACAGTGTTTCCTCAAGACAAGACAATGACACAGCAACATCCCAAGACACATCATTGCTAATGGCCACCTAGATGAAGGAAAAAGCCTCTTTATTTCTCTCTAACCTCAAAAGAAAGACAACCTACAAACCTCAAACTAACTATTTTTATGGAAGGAATATTTAGAAGCTCCAACAGAAGTGGTTGTTTCATGCTGTGAAACTTACTGGACCCCATCTGTGCCTGTTCCCTGCAAAGTATTCTGGAAATATGCCTGGAAGAACAGAAAAAAGTGACTGATCATTTACAGAATAGTTACAGGTGTCACAATCCTGGCTTCCTCCGAAATGTAACAGAAGATTAACCATTTGGTAGTAGTTTAGCCCCATTCCTTTCTCTCCTGGGTCCTTGATAACTACTTATGTCAACATACACGAGGAGTCACTCACATGATGAACCAAAATTTCCTTCTAAGTAGCAAAAAAAAATCTGGAATTTGAGTATTTGGTTTCAATATTGATTAGAATAGTCTGTAACTTGTGTACAACACTGTTACAATCTTTCTGTGAAGGAGAATGGTGAGAAAGTAGTCTGAAAAACCTAATAAAGGAGGTTAATTTAGGAGTTCTTCCTGAGAGTTCTTCCATCCATCCTTGACCCCAATTCTCCATGTCTTCACAAGTGGAACTTTCTTCATGTTTAAAGCACTGATAGGTTACAGCTTCTTTATCAGTTTCTCCTTGTCTTAAAAAAAAAAGTCAGACAGCAAAAATGTGTTCAATTCAGAAGTAGCAGCTCAGAGAGAAAAATGAAATTCTCAGATGTCAAGTTTCCTGATCAAGTTCAGAGGCACACAGAAAAGCCTCTGTGTCAACCATGTCATATCTTCTGGGTACTTTTTTAAAGGAGCCTTCCCTATACGTTAGGGTGTGCAGTAATTTTCTTTGTACTGGCTGCTTGTTCAATTTCAAGCACTTTTGCTTACATTCAAATTCATGCAAAACACAAACCCACTATTGTGCCTAGTTGAGGTGGAATTGTGAAATTCAATATTTATTCATTCAACACATGTTAATTTATGTATAACTGAAGTAGCAGAGAATGTTAGTGGTGGGAAGGATAGAGACATTTTCTAACCCAACGTTCCCAGAGGAGCTTTTTTAACATAAATTTGGGGGGGGGGGGTATAGTTGATCCTTTTGTAATGGGAAGTTACAAAGAAGATGCCAGCTGAAGAAAATAGAAAATTTCTACTTCCACGTAAGTCAAAGTAGTTCTGCCTAAGCAAGTCTTTATTTAAATACTACACTGATGTGTGCGAGTTAAGTACTACATTGATGAGTGTGAGCCTTTTAGATACGGCCGGTACCTTGGACAGCGTAAAGTCTCAAGCACTGTTCTTGGCTTAACTATGACTAAGGAAATCGAGTTCCAACTACTAGCCAGAAAGTTAGGCAAAGGGAAAAAGAGCAAGACGGGATTTTTAGCCTTTTCATCCCGAGTCTGGGATAGATCCTGTCACCTCTCCAAATGTGCATTTTAATCACTCCCAATGCATGCTCTTCATAGCCCAGACTCCTCTTCATAGACATAAAGGGTTTGTTTACACGTGTTTTGAGAGAACTTCGGTCCTTCCGTTTGTTCCCACTGAAGCTCTCCTAGACGGCCCATCCCACTTCACACCACTACCCATCTCCACAACAGGAGCTTGCCGGTTACGCAAGAGTCCGTGGTCCTACTCTCTGCAATCTATTATTTATAGCTGCAGCTCTCGGATGGCCGCGAAGGTTGAGCTAAAAGAGGGATGGGCTTAGAATTAGGAGCTCCTACTGTTCGAGGCGTGAAAGGACCCAAGACCAGAATAGGGAAGGGCTCCGAAATTCTGCATTAAGGAGCTACAGATTCCACAGTGATTTCCAGAGATGGTTCTCTAAAAGGAAAAGTAGAAGTGAAGGAGGATGCGACTCGATCAAATAAACCCCTCTCGGCACTCTCCACTCTGTAACTGTAACATTTGCTGAGCGCCCACAAGGTGCCAGGCATTGTGTAAAATGCACAGCCACTACTATACACTTATCTCGCTTTGCAATTAGACAGGACAGGGGCTTTTCCCTATAGCCCTTCCTTCAACCATGTAATGGAGCCTTGTTTGTGATTTATTCAGTACCCATTTAGGCAAGGATTCTAGGTAGCAAAGAGCGGAACTTGAGCTATTTGCTAACCTTTCCAGAGAGTCTCTCCCCCCACCCCCGTCCCGCCCCGCCCTTTGCCTCCCAGTCTCACCTCCCTCCTCCTTTAGCCCCTTCCATTTCATTTTAGCAAAGGCAAAGAGAACAGAGGAGGTTTCTGCTCAGGTCTATCACGAGAGATGCAAAACTATTGACTGGTTTTAATCACGAGAAGCCCAGATGCAATGAAATATTCATCTGGACTTCACCGTAAGGGGAGGTTTTGAGGATGGAGGTGGAGATGGAGATGGAGATGGGGAAGTGAGAAGGAAAGTAGAGAAGGAGATTGGAGTGGGGGTGGTAGGGAGAGGACAGAAGCAAACACCAGATACATCAGGATGATGCTGGTTGCCATCGCAATTCCCCACACCCTCCTGTCAGCTGAAGAAGCTGCAACTTTGCACAGGACTCCTTCCCTCCTCCTTCTCCCGGGAGGTTCCCCACAACAACCCCTCTCCGGAAGTCGCTGCTGGTCTGTCCCCTTCTGGCGCGCTCCTGCTTCCGACCTCCTGGGTCCCCCAAATCCCAGGCAGCCTCCGTCTCCCCCCTCCCATCAGTGCTCTCCAGTTCTCAGAGTTAGGAGGCTGGGAGGGAGGGGATGGGCGGACGAATGGGATGCCACAGACTAAAGTTCTAGTCTTGCCATATCTTCACAAGGAGGGATAAACCCTTTCAAACACCTTTTCCTACCCCCCCCCCCCCCAAAGTTAGCTTTTGCTGCGCAGCAGCCGATGGAGACAGACTTTGCAACCGAGGCGTTGTACATACACAGGAATGCAGAGTTTGCATTTACCTACCTGGGTGGCCGGGTGGATGGGTCGAGGAGCAGAAGGAAAAGCCAAGATTCAGTTGCAGTGTGTCTGTCCTCTGTCCCAGACCCCCCCCCCCCAAATAAACCACAATCCTGTTATTGGGTGGGGGATTGACTATTGGAGTGGGTGTGGGAAGGGTTGGAAGGAAGGAGTGGGGTGGGTTTTGGTGGATGTTTCTTCCCTTTCCCTTCTTGGGTCAGTTTAGCAGAAGCCCAGGGCGCAGGCTCTGGTTGGAGAGTTTGCCGGCTCCAGGTACCCTGCCTCCATCCTCTCCGCGCATCCGCAGGGGGCTGGGGAGCGCAGCGGGCGCGAGTGTGGGCTCGGGCAGCTCGCTCTGCTCGGGAGTAGAAAGGAGGTGTGGTACCGAAGGAGGGAGGGAGCGGAGAGGGAGAAGGGAGGGGGGCGTGCGGGGTGGGGAGGCTAACGGTGTGGCCGGGAGGGAGACGGCAGCTTCCCCCCAGTGAGCTTTCCACCTTCTGACGAAGCCCGTGCGCCCGGCTCCGAAGCTAGACATTAGTGGGGAGCTGAGCTCCTCTCGAGCGCCCCCTGGGGGGTTCCGGCAGAAAGCAGCAGCGTCCCGGCAAAGGGATTCTGCTTACCCCAAACCTGAGGGTGGTCATCCATTTTTTTTTCTATTAAATGGTAATCAGGGGGCGGCTAGGTGGCGCAGTGGATAAAGCACCGGCCCTGGATTCAGGAGTTCCTGAGTTCAAATCCGGCCTCAGACACTTGACACTTACTAGCTGTGGTGACTGTGGGCAAGTCACTTAACCCCCACTGCCCCGCAAAAAAAAAAAAAAAAGCAAAAAAAAAAATGGTAATCAAAGAACACCTGAGTTCAAATCCAACCTCTCTCACTCCCTGTATGACCGTGGACAAATCATTTAACCTTGACCATGGTGGGTAGAATGCTGCATCTGGAGTCAGGAAGATCTGGGTTCAAATCCTTTCTCAGACACTTACTAGCTGAGTGACCCTGGGCAAGTCACTGAAATCCTCTTGGCCTCAGATTTCTCATTTGTAAAACAAGGATATAATAAAGTACCTATATCCTCGGGTTGATGTGAGGATCAACTGAGATCCTGTAGGTGAACCACTTTGTAAATCTTAAAGATCTATATAAATGTTATGTATTATAATTATAACCTCCCACTAAGTCTTCCACCCTTACACTAGGCAACTCTTTAGGACAGGAATTTAAGTATAACTGGAAGGGCACAGTTGCTTCAATTGCTACAGTACATTTCCTTTTATCCATAAGCCAAATAATATAGAGTGTAACTATTGGCATTTTAGCCCCTTACAAGAGATAATAAGATGAACATTTTAATTTCAAAATAAAATTATATCTGCTTGTAATTATTTTTACTTATAGCTCATTTACTCAGGAGAATTATAGTAAATTATGCTAAAAATATTTGTAATTGCATCATTTGACATACCTCGCTCTTCTAGTATATTAATGTCTAGAGGATTGACCCTGAAGTTGGGAAGACCTGAGTTCAAGTCTTGCCTTAGACACTAACTGGCAGTGTGACCCTTCCCAAGTCCTTTAACCCCAATTGCCTTAAACATCCAGGGTCATCTCCAGCTGTCCTGATGTATATCTTGCCACTAGACTCAGATGGCTTTGGAGGAGAAAGTGAGGTTGGTAACCTTGCATAGCCCTCCCTCATTTAAATCCAATTCACTGAAAATCATGATGTCATGGTCTTCTTTGAGAGTGAAGGACAAACAAGAAGACTTAAAAGTTGTAGCACAGTTGCCAGTGCAAGAGATGTTTAAAGAGATTTTTCTCACAGAGAATTCCCTTTGTCAATGAAATCAACAGTCTGGTCTAAAAAAGGGGGTGAGGAGTGGGGAGAAAGCAAGTATTACTCAAATGTGGAGTTGTGTTCACATCTTACTTGACCCCCTTAGGAAGATGTCAAATCTAGTTTAGGCAAGAAATCTGTGAAAATAAGCCCTGGGAACACATGTACATCACAATGGGGTCTACAACACCAGATAAACTAGAGACAGCCCATCCCCATTTTGAAACACACATATTGGACATCTGGACCTATACAGCACAAAGTCCAACTGGGAAAGGTACTGCTTCCTGAGATTGTATGATGTTCCCTGTCTCAGGGCTTCCTGTAGTCAGGGCTATTTTTAGAGGCTGGGGGAGGGAGATCTATTCAAAAGTTCTTCCCTTCTTGTTATCACTCCATCAACCAAGCCTCTGCAGGTAGGTAAATAACGGAACAGAAGAAAGCCTCTACAGACCACAGAGTTCCCCGTTCTAAGTTTGATGAGGGAAAAGAGGACTTTTAAATAGGATAACATCATCTGTACCACTAATGCTTTCATGTAGGGGCAATTAGGAAGGCCTCGGCTTTATGTGGCTGGATCAAGGGCATTAAAAGGAAATGTGATATTCATAGGACCTAGAGCTTCGAAGGACTTTAGAGATCACTGAGGCCAACTCCCATTCCTGTTTTACAGATGAGGAAAGTGAGGCTGAGAGAGATCAGGCAATCCATGCAAGGTGACAGGGCTAATAACTGGCAGAGCAAGAATTAAATCCAGATCCTGTCTCTGCAAGTTTAGCACTCTTTCACTGAACCATAGTCTCCTTTCGTATTCACTACTGTTACTAAACATGGGATAATTTAGAGCTAAAAGAGACATTATACAGTCATTTTCCACCTGAGGAAACTGAGGCCTCAGAGATGCTGAGGCGACCAGAATGAAGTCACAGAGATAGAAAATGCAAGTGCAGGAGACCAGAATCCAGTTTGGCCTTACAGAAGCATCTCAGAATGACAAGAAGTATGTAGCATGAAGAGCAGAGGTGAGTCCTGTACTCTACAGACAAAAATCCCAACAGTCATCACTGGTCCGCCCATTTTAAAAAATACACACACAAACATGAAAACACAACACTTGTAATGATTCTGCATTTCTCTGCAGCAGGCCTCAGCTCTTTATTAGAAACAGAAAGTCACTGGCAGACCATTGTCACAGTCCTGTGAGACACGTGCACAGCCTTACAACCAGAAACCTGGATTCTCTCAATGCCAGACACCCTGGCAAACTAAAAGAGGCTTTTGACTGTATACACAGTGCCAAGCTACCCTTACAAAGCCACTTCTGTCTAAATACCAAGGACTGGTTATAAATGCAACCAGGCATCTGGTAATCAGTTAATAAATGTTTGTTGATTTAAATTCCAAGTTCTAATTCGTTTCTAAAGTGTATACCAATAGTTCTCCTCCAACTGTGCCATAATTAGTGGTCATTTCCCCTTTGCCTCCTTAACATACCTCCATCACTGACTTCAATGGACTCAAAGCTGCTCCCATCTACACACAACCACTGTTTCAATGATTCAACCCAAGACCACATACCACAGGAGCTGCCAGCATTCCCACATGGGTTATATCTCTGCCCTAGTTTAATTGGTTAACATGGATTGAGGTTGGATAACACAAGGGGAAGTTTCCTCTCAGTATCTCATGCCAACACTAAAGGCATCTCACATCTGTGTCAAGTGAAACTCTGGAATATGGCCAAGGAACAAAGGGAAAGAGATGTGACTCTCTACCAAAGGAGAGAGAGAGAGAGAGAGAGAGAGAGAGAGAGAGAGAGAGAGAGAGAGAGAGATGTCAATTTTAGAAAGCATATAAAGTAGAAAAGAACATATTAGTGAGTTATCAATAATCCCAGGTGAGATTCAAGGTTCTCATTTTATACATATCCCTGAAAATAAATTGGCTATTTACAGCAGTCCCCTTTCCTAGTGAGTATGGTTTATCATCCTACAGCTCAAGAAGAAACAATAGAAAATAGAAACCTAATTTAAAAGCTAACGGCTCAGCCTGACTTCACTCCAAGCAGGATCCAAGGGTTCTCTGGCAGGGCAAGAATTCTTTGCTTATTCCTTTGCTTCTCTGTGTCATCAGTTGGCTATTTCAAAGAAATGCTATCCATTCTCTCTCTCTCTCTCATCTCTCCTCTCTCTCTCTCTCTCACTCTCTTCTCTCTCTTCTCTCTCTCTCTCTCCCCTCCAGTATTTCTTCTGACACCCAAAAATGGGCCTAATTACTTGAAAACAAAGAACCGAGCTTTGTGCATCCACTTTATAAATGTTAAAGAATCACGGGAGCAGAACTAACATCTCCATCTTTTACAGGTTTTGTTATGGTCTTACTGTATTTTGGTGCGTGTGATTTGATCCATGATCTATCCAACTTCTAGCTGCTTTCTCATGAGTCTCCACTGCTACCAAGTGGCTCCAAGCTATTGGTAAGCTAGCATCCAAATCCCCCCATTTTCATAGGATCCTCTTAAAAACACAGAGGTCATTTTCTTTCTTGCTCTAAAGATTGAGTAATAGAATCTAGCACCTGGCTTTTCTGTTTATAAGCTGTATGATCTTAGCAAAGACATTCAACCACACTAAGCTTCAGTCTCTCCATCTGGGGTAATCATTTAGAGAGAGAAATCAATCAGGGTAATTATTTAGTATTTGTAGTACCGTACCTCACACAAAGTTGTGCTGATAAAAATATTTCAAATCTTAAATGCTTATATCAGTGTTGGCGGTGAAAAGAGACACAAGTAGCCTTCACTTTGAAGTATAAACGACTGATTGAACATTCTTCCTGGGATCAGCTTTTAATGGGATGAGGCCCTTTCTGAAAGGCAAAATAATACCATGGAGAGCTGAGAAAGAACAGAAAGGGCAATATGAGGGTCCCGAGACATATTTTGCCTAAAGCTACGCCTCATTTTTCTGAATGCCATACATAACTTGTTATCTTCTTAAACCAATTTGAAAGGGACCTTAGAGTTCATTAATCCAACCTCTCTAATTTACAGATAGGGAAACTGAGATACTTCAAAGTAAAGTGACTTGCCAAGGCCATATGGATTAAATGACAAAGCCAGAATGTGAGCCAGATTCTCTTATTCCAAACCAGCACTTTTCCCACCACAAGGATGGTGAATTTAAGATTTTGTATGGCTTGGGAGCTACAGAGAACAGAATTGCTAAGGCATTTGCATGTCTTAGCAAGATTTGAAAATTATTCTCACTATGGAAGGTTTAAGTCATCTCTGTTACACGTGTGACTTCAAATGAATGCCATGGAGAATGCAGTTTTCTGACATTAAAGACAGGCATTTATGAAAAGCAATACTAAAAAGTGCCCTTGTTGTGTTGTGTGTGTTGTACCTTGTGCCATCACTTACTTAGGCTTCCTTCTTTCTAGCTCTTTCAGAAAATTAGTAATCATTGAAGGCCTCCAGTTTGTGTTTTCTCACTTGAAAAATTGCCTGCAGTCTTCTAAGCCCGTATCCTGAGCACATGATAACAAACCACATGAGGTCCAGTGGGAGGAAAGTCTGTGGGTATATGGACTGTGAGCTCAAGCAATCACCCTGCAGAGAGTTATTTCTCTAGGAATAAATCTATATCACACATGCATGCACATACATGGACATGTGCACACAAAGGATGAAGAAAAGGGCCCTTTGAATGAACCAAAAATACCATTTGCATTAGGTGTCTTCTTCCTTTTCTTCTTCCATCCTTTGACTTTTCATTCCATTATTTAAGCATTCCCAAGTATTCTTTAAAAAAATATCAGGTCTATGGACTTTCTTTGGAGAGGGGATAAGTGAAAAGGAAGCCTAACAGCTGGCTGAGGGTGGGGAGAAAATAGTTATTTTAAAATCATGCCATTCTTTTTGTTCAAGTTCTCATCTCAAAGCACAGGCATCATACCAGGAATAGAAAGTCATTCTATGGTTCTCAAATCAGATTGCAATAAAAAAGGAGATACAAGATTATGCAGCAAAAAGAAGATACTTTAAAGGGTGAGGCTGAGTACCCCACCAGACATTTCAGGGTTTGTCTTTGGGGACTTAGGTGCAGCACATATTTTTCTCTCATTGGCCAAAGAAGGGAGTGAAGTAGAGATATTGGCTTCTTCTTTTTTTTTTTTTTTGTGCTGGGCAATGAGGTTAAGTGACTTGCCCAGGGTCACACAGCTAGTAAGTGTCAAGGTGTCCTGAGGCTGAAATTTGAACTCAGGTATTCCTGAATCCAAGGCCAGTGCTTTATCCACTGCACCACCTAGCTGCCCCCTGAGATATTGGCTTCTGAGCTCTGTTTTGTTCTCCAAAGAACCCCACTGGAATTTGACCCAGTACATCACTAATCAAACACCTCCATCAAGCCCTAGAACCCTTGAATTACTTCTTTAGAAATTTCACAAGTCATTGGCTACATGTCAGAAAAAGAAAATGAAAAATGTTGATGGGGATGAGGAGAAATAGGGACACCATTGCATTTTTTGGTGGAGCTGTGAACTAATGCAACCATTCTAGACAACAATTTGGAAGTATGCCCAAAGGGCTATCAAACTGTGCATACCTTTTTACTCAACAATGGTTCCTACTAGTTCTGTATCCCAAAGAGATCAAAGGAAAAGGAGAAGGACCTATATGTACAAAAATATTTATAGTAGCTCTTTTTATGGTGGAAAAGAATTGGAAATAGAAGGGATGCCCTTAAATTGGGGGATAGCTGAACAAGCTGTGGTATGTGATTGTGATAGAATACTATTATTCTATAAGAAATGACAAGCAGGATGCTTTCAGAAAAACCTGTAAGGCCTATATGAATTGATAGAGAGTGAATTAAGCAGAACTAGGGTATCATTGTACACAGAGAACAGCGGTGTTGTAATATAATCGACTGTGGAGCAGCTAGGTGGCTCAATGGATAGAGGGCTAGGCCTGGAGTCAGAAAGAACTGAGTTCAAATCCAACCTCAGACACTTAGTAGCTGCTGTGTGACCCTGGGAAAATCACTTATCCCTGTTTGCCTCAGTTTCTCTGCTGTAAAAAGAGCTGGAGAAGGAAATGGCAAACCATTCCAGTATCTTTGCCAAGACCCCCCCACACACACCACACAAAGGGAATCACAAAAGAGTCAGACATGACTGAAAATTGACTAACCAACAAAAGTGAAAGGTTTAGATACTCTGATCAATAAAATGATGTAGGGGCAGCTAGGTGGCGCAGTAGATTAGAGCACCGGCCCTGGAGTCAGGAGGACCTGAGTTCAAATCCGGCCTCAGACACTTAACACTTACTAGCTGTGTGACCCTGGGCAAGTCACTTACCCCAATTGCCTCACTAAAAAAAAACCAAAAAAGAATAAAAACAATAAAAAAAAATAAATGATGTAGGACGATTCCAAAAGACTTGTATTTTAAAAAAACATATTATCCACCTTGAGAGAGAGAATTGATGAAGTCTGAATGCAAATTGAAGTGTACTTTTTCTTCCCTTTCCTTATTTTTCCTTGTTTTTTTTTGCATCATGGCTAATATGGAAATAGTCTTGCATTATTTCGTATGTACCATTGATATCATATTGCTTGCCTTCTCAATGGGGGGGGGGAGAGGGAAGGAGAGAATTTGGAACTTAATTTTTTTTTAAAGCACGTTAAAAATAAATAACTGAGGGGCAGCTAGGTGCGCGTGCAGTTGGGTAGAGAGACCTTAGTTCAAATCAGCCTCAGACACTTAACATGTACTAGCTGTGTGACCTTGGGCAAGTCACTTAACCCCAATTGCCTCACAAAAATAAATAAATAAATAAATAACTGATCATTAAAAAAAAAAAAAAAAGAACTTCACAAGTACATAGAAATCCTGCCTTCCAGAAACTGGTATGATAGCCAGGAGGTTGGTACCTATGGAAATTTGCTAAGTGCTACTAGGTAGAAGAACCTTCAAAATGACACAGTAGAAGCTGTTCATTTTTCACACATACACACACACACACACACACACACAACCTCTGAGCCCTAGTTGGTTGTCTCTGTGAAGGAATGTGGTCACAGTGGTACATGAGTCTTCGTGGAAGATTTGAAAGGCATATCAGTAAATCCATCGTCAGTCTTCCTCCCCCTTTTCACTCCCTTTTATGTGTTGTCTCTCCTCAGCCATTAGAATGCTAAACTGCTTGAAGGCAGAATCTATCTTGTAATTTTTATTTGTGTCTGTATAGCCCAGCACTGAAAACAGTGCCTGGCACATGGGAAACACTAATAAAGGCTTGTTGACTGCCTGCCTTCATCTTAGAAATCACTACTGCTCCATTCATTGCCAACTCTCTACCTTGGAGTGACTGATGGACTTTCTAAGAAGAAAACAGGTACCTTGTAAGATAAAATAAAATCCATTCTTCTTTTCTTGTAGAAGGCATTATTCTTATGTCCCTTTAAATATCTAGTTGCTTTTCCCTTCATCAGCTACTCTCTGGTTCTGCAGAGATTATGCACACTACACTACTTTCTACTTTTTTTCCTTGTCCACCAGTCTTTTTTTGTTTGTTTGTTTGTTTGTTTTAAATTAATAAAGTATTTTATTTTTTTCCATTACATGTAAAGATAGTTCTCAACCTTTGTTTTATACAAGCTTTACAATTTCAGATTTTTCTCCCTCCCTCCCCTCCCTCCCCCCTCCCCTAGACAGCAGGTAATCTGATATAGGTTTTATATATATATATATATATACACATATATATACATACATATATACACATATATATACATATATATATACACACACACATAATAACATTAATCCTATTCTGCATTAGTCATGTTATAAGAGAAAAAAATCAGAGCTATGATGGAAACCTCAAATAGAAAAAAAAAAAGAACTGCGGAGTATAGATGCTGAATGAACCATACTATTTCTTTTGTTTTTGATGCTGTTGTTTTCTACTTTTAATGTTAATAAGGAAGCAGGACATCTCTAAACAGCCTAAATATCACCAGTATTGACCTTCCCCACAAGCCAATTTGACTTACTGCTTCCTCATTCCACCACACAGTTACTTTCCTCCCTCCCTCATATGAATTATGCCAACTATTGCTCATTTTTTCAAGTTAAAACCAAAAATTTCCCTAAAACCTAGCAAACCTTGGCACCTTCCAGTCAAGTTATTTTTCTTTTTCTAACAGGGATAGAGTCAACTAACACTTAGCAGACCAGAGGATTGAGAAGAGCTGGTCTGCTACTTACTGCCTGGTGTTGTCCTTGAGCAAGTCATTTTCCCTTCTCTGTGCCTTAGTTTTTCTCATTTCCAAAAAGGAAAGGGTTAGACTTTATTATCTCTATGCTCTCCTCCAGCTCTAAATTCTACAATGCGGTGACTAAGGTATGAGTTGCGAATGAGTCTCATTTTGCTACTTCCATGGAGGCAAAAGGATTGGGGGAATTGCTCTTCGTCAGAAGGTCACTTTTATTTAGTTATATTGGGTGGACAGCCCAAAGAACTTATTAAACTCTATTAATATCATGAACAGTATCTGAGCATAGACAGTGAACAGGGCCTAGAATTGAGCAAAAAGAAGCAAGTGGGCTGGATTGCCTTTGGGAAATTAAGCAGAGCTTTTAATGATGCCCAAGATTTCCCATGAAGTAAAGGCCCATCTTTTTAACTACATTATCTTCCACTATTGCTGTATGGCTGCAAGCCATAGAAAATCAGTTTTCAAATAATTACAATTACGAGTCAGCCAATAGATGATGGAGAAATGTCTGGTAGGAGCAATCAAGCTGTAACACCTGGCCATTATTGACCTAGACAAGAGAACCTAGGAAATGAATGTCATTGGAGAAATGTATAATAGGGATAGAAGGACATTGAAAGGGAGGGATGGACAGCCCACCTGCCCCACTGGGTGATGCTCAATGTCAAGACATCCAAAGAAAGACCCCGCCGCTGGGAGTTTGGGGGAAAGGCAAACAAAATGAGAAGCCAATAGAGAAAGGAGTCCCTACATTGATGTGATTATAAATCCATTGACCTTAGCATGGCTTAATCAAAATAACTCAATCAAAGCCTCTTTTAAACTTGAATCTTTCTGATTGCTGCTTTTTTTGTACTTTCCAGAAGCCTTACCTATGAATCACTAAAGATCTAAGGCATACCAAAATAAAACATTGTTCTTTCAAGGAGAAGGAGAAACTGATAGTCTCTCTTTAGTCTGTCATGCTGGGGACTTCATTTTTGTTTGCTTCCCCTCCTCCTTTTCTTTATGATTTCATTACTTAGTTTTCTTAAGGCAGGTTTTGCAATTTTATTCTTTTGAAAATGTCTTTTTTTTTTAAAGTATGTATTGTTCAAGGTGTGTTCTAAAAAGGGTTCATGTAACTATCTTTCTAAGCCCCAATATGTCAGCATGCAGCCTCTGGTCTGATTTTTGTTTGTTTGTTTGTTTGTTTTTGTCTTTTTGTTTGTTTGCTTTTTGGTGGGGCAATGGGGGTTAAGTGAATTGCCCAGGGTCACACAGCTAGTAAGTGTCAAGTGTCTGAGACCAGATTTGAACTCAGGTACTCCTGAATTCAAGGCCAGTGCCTTATCCACTGTGCCACCTAGCTGCCCCCCTCTGGTCTGATTTTGCTCTGGGTTTTTACCATTGATATGAAATGAAGAGCAAAATGAAAAGAAATACCAGAAGCATATGATTTCATACTTGTTTGCATGAGAAAAGGTTATTATCATATCCCCAGTTGTCTTTCTTGGTATTAGGTCACTTGTTTTATTGGGAGCTGGGTTGGAATGGAGGGAAACTAGGTGGATTGAGTGCTGACCTGGGAGTCATGAGGCCCTGAGTTCAAATCTGGCCTCAGATATTTAATAGATGTGTGACCCTGGGAAAGTCACTTTATTCTTCGCCCCAGTTCTTCGTCTGTAAAACAAGGTGGAGAAGGAAATGGTAAACCACTCTAGTATATTTACCAAGAAAAACCCAAATGGGTCTGATTCACAAAGAGTCAGACATGATTAATTGATGAAAGAACAAAGGGTTGGAATGACTGAAAAAGATAACCCATCCAAGACCAAGGAGGAGGTTAAAAAAATTATAAGGATTGATAATGAAAGTTACTTCCCTCTTATTGGTAGGAAGCTAGAGAACTCTAAGTGAAGGGTATTTCATATGCTGTCAATAAAGCTATAACTAGAGATTCTGGAGCATGGGGCAAGCATCACAAAATTCACATACAGAAAACAAAATAAAATAAATCCAAAAAAAAACAACCTTCAAATCAAAATTATAAAATAAAGTCATTTGATTTGGAGCTGCCATGGAAACCCAGGACAGAGACCTAAAAGTCTTCTGAGCAGAAGGATCCATGGCAGGGGATGAGGGACGAGACCCTTGGACACTATGAGGTATCTAGTGGGGAGATCACCACTGGGTTATGGAGTGACAGTGATTGGGAGAGGCTGAGATATGCAAAGGCCTTGGGATCCCACCTTGGTCACTGTACTAACCTTCACCTTCATGGTAGCCTGTGTGGTTTTTATACCTGCCCCTAAAATACCCTATTTTAATTTGAGTTGGTCAGCAGCCAATGCCACTGTGAATCACCACAACCCCTTGTGAAGTATAGTGCGGATTTCCAGGCCAAGAGCCCAGTGTGATCAGAGTACACCAAGAATAGGCTACACTACTCTAGTGTAGTCATGCCTTGGGAAGAGTTGTCCATAGCCTAGAAAGTACACACACAAGGGGCAGCTAGGTGGTGCAGTGGGTAAAGCACTGGCCCTGGATTCAAGAGGACCTGAGTTCAATTCCGGCCTCAGACACTTGACACTTACTAGCTGTGTGACCCTGGGCAAGTCACTTAACCCCCATTGCCCTGCAAAAAAAAAAAAGAAAGTATGTACACACACACACACACACACACACACACACACACACACATGCACTCACCCATAGTATACCCAACAAGCACCAGATTCTCCCACTCCATGGAAGAAGAAGAAAGAAAGTAGGTAGAGGGCATGATGGTTGGGGAAATCACAATAGCAATGACCTCCCTAGATCCCAGACTATGAGAAGAGCATCTTCTCCTAAATGAACTCTACATGAAGCACTCCAGGGGGCCAAGGGAGAACCAGGAAGAGAATGGCTATCTTTAGTGACAGCAGACCAGATGAAGCCAGAAGTCTTTTCTGGGTTGGTTTTTTCCTTTTCAAGTTCAATTGTGTCAGTTGTGTCTGATGCTTCATGGCTCCATTTGGGGTTTTCTTAGCAGAGATTCTGGGGTGGTTTGCTATTTCCTTCTCTATCTTATTTTACAGATAAGGAAACTGAGGCAAACAGAGTGAAGTGACTTGCCCAGGGTCACACAGCCAGTAAGTGTTTGAGGCCAGATTTGAACTCAGGACTTCCTGACTTCAGGCCCAGCACTCTATCCACTGTGCCACCCAGTTGTCATTTAACAGGAAGCTTCATAAAATCACAGATTTATAAGTAGAAGAAACCTTAGAGTTCATCTGGTATAACCCCCTTAAGTAATCTGTACACAAGACTTGGATTCAGGTCTTCTGATTCTAAACAAAAATCACTTCTCCAAATATTCTGCTAATTGTGGTGTTATGGTACTTATGAAAATTCCCCATCCTCCCCACAAATTCTTTCAATGAGGTTTTAACTGAGTGAATATGGCACAATAGAAAAATTGTTGGATTTTGTGTCAGATCTAATTCTGTCACTTACTACCTTAGGCAAGTCATTTACCTCTCTTGGCCTCAGTTTCCTGATCTGTAAAGTGAGAGAATTGGTCTCTATAGATAACCTCCAAAAATCTCTTTCAGCTCTAAATCCATGATCTTGTGTAATTCTTAGATAGTTTAACTCAACTTTGTTTCTCTCTTTTTAGTCATAGCCCTCACAGGATTTCCAGGCTATAATCTTTTAAAATTACTTTTAAAAAAATTAGCAGAAATTTATTTTATCTCCTTCACACTGCCCACCCCACTGGGAAAAACAAGAACCAAAAATAAAATCATTGTCACAAATATGCACATCATAGTCAAGCAAAACACATTTTCTCATTGGCCATGTCCAAAAATGTGCCCTGATTCCATCCCCTCTCTGTTGGGTGGCAGCTTTTCATTGTTCCTCCAGAATTAGGGTGGTCATTGCATTGATCTGAATTAATAAAACTTTCAAATTTGTCTGTTTTTATCTTGTATGTTATGTTATTAATTATTCTCCTGGTTCTGCTCATTTCATTCTCCATCATTTATAGGAATCTCTGAAATTGCTGACTTTGATAAAATGGATGTAATAGCATAAATTGTTTGCCTGACTCTGGTCTTTTTTCTCCACATAAGTTCATAAAAGTCTTTCTATGTCTGTTTGAAATCCTCTAATTCCTTATTTGTTATAGTACAGTTGTATTCATTTACATACCACAACTTATCCAGTCATCCCCCAATTGATTAGAATTCCTTAATCTTCAGTTTTTTGCTATCACAAAAAGAGCTGATAAAAATATTTTTGTACACATAGAACATTTTCTTTTTTCTTTGATCTGCTAAGTAAATGCCTAGCAGTGGTGTAGGTGGGTCAAAGGGCACATATATCTTAATAACTTTTTGTGTACAGTTCCAAATTACATTCTAGAATGACTGGGCCCATCTACAAATCCACCAATGATTCATCAATGTGCTTATTTTCCCACAACCCTGCTAACATTTCTTTCTTTTCTTTCCTTCTTTCTTTTCTTTTCTTTCTTTTCTTTCTTTTCTTTTCTTTTCTTTTCTTTGGTCATCTCTGCCAATCTGATGGATATGAGGTAGAACCCCCAAATTGCTTTAATTTGCCTCTTCCTTTTATAAATTTGACTCCGTTCTATACTCAGTGTCTATTAGAGAAATGAGGTCTGAATCAGAGAAACTTGCTATAAAAAATTTTTATGACTTTATTATCTATAATACCTTTGAGAAAAATGTCCTTTCCCTGATTGTCTCTTTTAAGTAAGTCTATTTTTGCTTTTGCTTTTGCTTTTGTTTTGTCTGAGATCATGATTGCTACCCCTGCCTATTTTTACTTCCACTGAAGCATATATTACATTCTTCTCCAGTCCTTTATTTTTAACTCTGTGTGTGCATTTCTATTTCAAATGTATCCTTGTAAACAACACATTGTTCACTTCTGGTTTCTAATCAATTCTGCTATTTGCTTCTGTTTCATGGGTGAGCTCATTCCATTTACATTCATAGTTATGATTACTAACTATATATTTCCCTCCATCCCATTATCTTGTTTCTTCCTCTCACTCTCTCTTTTTATCTGTCCCTTATCAAAAGTCTATTTTGTTCCTAACCACTGCCTCCCTTAATCTGCCTTCCCCTTTATTATTCCCTTTCTTTCTCCTATCCCCTTCCCCTCTTATTTCTCTCTTAGGTAAGTTACATTTCTATACACAAGTGAGTGTGTATACACATTCTTTCTTTGAACCATTTTCTATGAGAGGAAGGTTCAAGTATTACCTGCCACACACACACACACACACACACACACACACACACACACCGCCTCTGTTGTAAAAGCTCTTCCTTGTGAACCTATTTTATGTAAGAAAAATTTTTGCCATTCTACCTCTCTTCCTTCTCTTTTCTCCTAGTGCATTCCTCTTTCTCACCCCTTATTTTTTTTTCAGATCATTCTAACATAATTGACTCATACCCATGCCATGTATCTATGTAAAGTTCTTTTGGCTTTTCTAATAATGATAAAGTTCCTAGGAGTTACATGTATCGTCTTCCCATATAGGAACATAAATAATTTTACTTTATTGAGTCCCTTATGATTATTCTTTCAGGTTTCTCTTGAATCTTCCATTTGAATGTCAAATTTTTTATTCAGCCTCTGGTCTTTTCATCAGGAATGCTTGAAAGTCATCTTAAATATTCATTTTCCCCTGAAGGATTTACACTCTGTTTTGCTGCGTAGGTAATTCTTAGTTGGAATCCTGGCTCCTCTGTCTTCTAGAATATCCTATTTCAATTCCTCTGCTCCCATAACATGGAAACTGCTAAATCATGTGTGATACTGACTATGGCTCCATGATATTTGAATTGTTTCTTTCTGGCTGCTTGAAGTGTTTTCTCTTTGACCTGAAATAAGGTGAAAATGAGCAAACAATAGAAAAAAGAATTTGATCATAAAAACTACTAGGTAATAGGGAAGACCTCACAAGACATAAACTCAAAAGAAGGCAATAATGTGAAAATAGCATCCCAAAAGCCTCAAGGAAAAATTCTAATTGGACCCAAGCCAAACAAGAATTCCTAGAAGAGTGTTTTTGTTTGTTTGTTTTTGTTTTTAAAGAGATCAGAGTGGTAGAGGAAAAATTGGGGAAAGAAATGGGAATAATACAAGAAAATTATGAAAAGAGAATTAATAGCTTGGTAAAAAGAGACAAAACTACTGAAGAAAATACCTTAAAAAAACAGAATTATCTAAATGGTAAAAGAGGCATAAAACTTACTGAAGAAAAGAACTCCTTAAAAATAAGAATTGGTCAAATGGAAAGAGAGGTACAAATGTCACTGAAGAAATCTTTCCTTTAAAATTAGAATTGGTCTAGGAGTAGAAGTTCTCCCTTGTTCTCTCTCCTTCCAAAATGTCCATTTGTGTCCCACTCCCACTGCCGTTGAATGGGCCACTTTAAACACCAACTTAAATCCTAGGCTCTACTCACTTTTTTCTACTATTTGCAGACAGCTTCAGAATAGCATAGAATCTGGTGCCCTAATTATGGCTATTAGAACCAGCTGCTTCCTTCCAGAATCCAATGGTGCCAAGCATCAGAATTTATTAGGAAGAAGATCTTTTCTCTCCATGACACTGACCCTTCAAGTTGCCAGAACTATAGAACTGGAAACTGTTGGTGCTGCAGTGGATAGAGCACTGGACCTGGAGTCAGGAAGACCTGAGTTCAAATCCACCACTTTATCTCTGTCTGCCTCAGTTTCCTCATCTATAAAGTAGATCCCCACTAATATCCCTAATAATAGCACCTACATCCCAGGTTTGTTGTGAGGATAAAATGAAATAATACTTAGAAAGCACTTTGCAAACCATAAAGCAGTCTATAAATGTTAGCAATTATTATTACTAATCTCAGTTCCACAAAGGGACAAGTAGGATTCTAGGAGAACCAACCTTTTAATAACCATAGTTCATGCCAATCTGTCCTGCCTGAAGAACTTCATGCTGCCCATCCTGCTCAGCTGGATTTGTTTCCGGCTCTCACTCACCTCCACTTTCCAATACAACTAAGGTATCCCAATCACACTGAAATCAATAGACCCTTGTTGGCAATCCCTGTTTTGTACCAATTCCTATTTGGGTACCTGGATGTGGGGTCAAGGGAAGGAGCCAGGTTCAGTTTGATACCATCTAAACCTCATTCTTGTCCCTGCTGCTCTCATATCTGGTCAACAAATGTTAATCCTTGTCAATGTTAGTCAAGAAAGTGCATTCTTGGGTAAAACAATTAGCTGACATCCCATCATTTTTTATCCCTTCCTGGATACTGCACAAATAGAGTTTCAAGAGTGTGGGAAAATGTTGACTCCTCTCAGTTGATTAGAACTGTCTGGGAATACACCTACAGGGGATTTAGTGTCCGGGGAAGTGGATTCAGATTCAGCTGGGAGAATAGAAGCAGATACTCAGATGCTAATATCCACAAATGGAGGTTAATTCAAATAGAGATGCAGAGGGGCCGGGATGCAGTGTTTGATTGATTAGCCAGTTCCCACATAGATTGTAACCCTAGAGGGAAGACCGATTGCTGTTAGGGATAGGAAGAAGATAAAGACAGGCCTGGGTGCCTGCATCCTTGTTCACTCCACTAAGGAGTGGCCCTTTCTCCAGAGGAGAATGACAATAAATGAGCCCTTGGCACATCACCAATACTGAGTTCCAGAAGTTATTGGAGTTCAAAGCATATTTCATCTTGAAGGAGCAGTTCACAAGTCAAAGCCTTTCCCACCTACCCACAACTTTTTCCCACCTCAAACAAACATGCCTGGCATGTTTAAAGCCTTTTATGTTCCTAGGGGACAAAGACAGCTAGGAATCATGAGGCCACAAGTTAGCCACTCTAACTCTCAAGATATTGTTACTGTTGTTAAATTATAATAATATACAACAGGCATAAGATACAAGAGGATTGTTGTTATCAAGGCATTTATAAAGTGCTTTAAGGTGTGTGAGGCATTTTATATACACTATTTCATTTGGTCCTCATGATAATGTTATCCTGTAAATATTATTGTCATTTTTGTTTTACAGAGAAACAAATGTGATCTCATAGAGCTCTAATAATCACACAGAGTTGGGACAGAAACCCAGGTCTCCAACTCTCCATCAGCAAAAAGAAACACACCAGAAATGAAGAATTAGCTGCCACTCACTTGGCAATGAAGGAAAATGAATGATTCTAAATCTGAGGGCCCAGAATGTCTGCTGGGTAAAAATTTCACATTAAATAGTATAATAGCTTTAATGGAAGTGTGGGAGTGGAATAGGGTGGAGGAGTAGAGAGCAAAGGGACATTAGGGTTCTTTTTTTTTCCAGCAAAGTCTATACCACTTGCAATGAGTGCAAGGAGACCTTTTGATTTGCAAATTGACCCCTTTGCTAGCTTTTGGATGGATCCCATGATATACCTTAGGGTCTGAGAGTGAACCCCAAATCACTCTCTGCAATCGTTACCTTTAATATCATGTCCCTCTGGAGACTGCAAGGGGAACTTCCTCAATCAAAAACCAAAATATCTGCCTCCCATTTTCATTATCTAGACAAATGTTTTCAAATAACCATCACTTTTTCAGGTCAGTATATCCAGAGATTAGCTCCTCCCAAGTCAGAGAGAAACACAGAAACAGACACAGAGGGAGACATCTGAACCCAAAAGAACATAGCTATCAAGCCCTCCAGTGTTTCTGGGCCTCAGACATTTATTTCCCACTGACATTCTAATGTAACTTTTATTTTCTTTTTAGATGTCTCCTTTGAATGTGACAGCTGCAAGGAATCTTATCTAGTAGAGTTGTCTCATTTGTAGATGGGAAAACTGAGGCTCAAAATATTACAACCAGTTAGTTGGAGAACTGGAATTAGAAGCTAAGTGGTACAGTGGTATGAGGAAAAATGATCCTCTTCTCAATAATTCTCTGGAACTCAGAAGTGATGTGACAAAGATTCATTTATTTCCTTCTCACGAGAAGGGGCACCCTAGTGTGCAGCTAGTGAGTGCCAAGAATGGAGGCTCCAAGGCCCCATTTTATCCCCTAATCCCTAACATGAATGGACCCTCTCCTTTTTCATCACTGGTCCAATTACTCAAGGGTTACAATGTATGAGCAAAAACTAGCTAATCGTAAGGCAGTATTCCAAACCCTAATTTCCATAATTATTCTTTGGGTTCTTAGCCAATGGGGGATACAGGGACAATTCTTCAATCCTCCCTTATATGGACATAGCTCAGGAGCAGACCTAATTGAGACCAACTTGGGGCTCCTTGAACCATGTGGTTCTGTTTGCCGGAGGAGGGGGAGGGGATCTGAGACCTTTGTACTAAAATAGGTCGGGAGGAGTATAATTGACAGTTATATCCTCATGGAGAGGAGACAATTACCCATTTCCTGACAAGTCGATAGATTGCTGGCCCTTGGAATTCAAATCTCAGACGTGACCCCAAGCAGGTCACTTAACCCTATTTGCCTCAGTTTCCTCAGCTGCAAAATGAACTGGAGGAGGAAATGGCAAACCACTCCAGGATCTTGGCCAAGAAAACCCCAAATTGGGTCATGGAGAATTGAACATAACTAAAATGACTAAATGACAATATCAACAACATTCTAGTCCAGGGTTCTTTCTAATAGATGGATCAGACTGTAGGCTCCCTTTGGTCTGAGTATTGTAAACATTCCCCCTACCCCATTGTATGTAACAAACCAGAAGAAGAGGAGTGTTTTGTTTGGGGGGGTTTGGGGGGCTTTTTGCTTTTTGTTTTTTTAGTGAGGCAATTGGGGTTAAGTGACTTGCCCAGGGTCACACAGCTAATAAGTGTTAAGTGTCTGAGGCCGGATTTGAACTCAGGTCTTCCTGACTCCAGGGCCAGTGCTCTATCCACTGTGCCACCTAACTGCCCCAGGAGTGTTTTAATAATAAATTCACACTTTCCTGACCCTTAAATGTTTACAAAGTTGTTGTCTCTCTAAGACCCTGTGCAGTAAGCAGTAAGCAGTTATGATTTTTATTATCTCTGTGTTCAAGATAGGGAAACTAAGGTTCAGAAAAGTTAAATGATTTTCCTGTGGTCATCCAGATAGTAAGGATTAGAAATGAACACTTGAACCTAGGTCTCCTGAATCCAAGTCCAATGCTCTACCCACTGCCCCTTAATTTGATACAGGACTTATCATAATGGCAGCATCAATAGCATTTGCCCCTAACTCTGTCTTCCTTCTCTCTGTCATATACAAGGAAAGGAAGAAATCTACAGGCACCAAGCCTTTCTGGGACTATAAATACAACTATAAAATCACCTTGCTTATGATAACCTGAGCAGTCCTCCCTTTGGTGATGGAGGAAGAGGATTTGAGTTTGGAGGGACTTTAAACGTCATCTGGACCCTCTTATTTTACAAAGGAGGAAATGGAGTCTGGAAGAGGAGAAAATGACTTGGCTCATGTCACACAAATCTAAGTCTAATCTAAGATCAGTGGTCTCTCTGTGACTCTCCCAGGATGGTCTGTTTCTGTACCCAATGGTCAAGCCAAAACCCTCAAAAAGATAGTTTACAACCCACCCACCCCCACACCCCCACCCACACCACCATCACCTCCCATCCCCACCTCCGGCTACCATACCCATCCCTCCACCCACTCCCACCACCACAATGTTTCTGCTTTTCCTCTTATCCACCAGAGGACACAACTAATTAAAAAACAATTTGTAAAATAGCATAGTAAGGAGAATTTCAAGAGAACACTCCTCTCCCCTAAAAAAATATGAATTTGAGCCAGGACAAAAGGTAACCTAAGGAGGCAAGATTGTTGATCTCCAACCTAAGTTCTATTTCTGCTTTTATTATGCTTAGCCTTTGGCAGGAGAACCTAACTGCCCTGGTATTATATTTTGGCTAAAAAAAAAAATCCCAGTTTTCCTCTATATGTGTGTTTCTCTGTTGTTATATTTGTTCAACGTCTATCTCCCTTGTTTAGATGCTAATCTCTTTAAGTGCAGAAACTGTCTTTCTAATTTCACATGGCCATTAGTTCATGGACATTAGAAATTATGTACTCCAACTTTCATTATATAGATAAGGAAGGGTTCATTAATATTAGCAACAAGTGTGGTGGGTTGAAAAGCTCACCTAGGGCTGAACTAGAGAGAAGCATCCAAGATTCCACTCATGGCTCATATTTTGGCCCAAGCATTGAAGCACTACCTTCCAATATGATGCTCTCTGGTCAGATTGGCCCCAGACCTGAAAAAGTTATTGATACAAGAATGGGGAATGGACGTCAGCAGAGGTTCTGAGAAGCTTTCAGTGACTTGCTGTAGATTTTTTCCTCCTCCTGTCTACCCCGATTTTGTTTTGTTTAGCTTTGTGGTTTCTGGGAGAGCAGTCATTTTTATTTTCACACTGGGTCTCCTTATCTCAGTTGGGTTGGAAATCCAGCAGCTATTCTGAGGTCCCATCTCAATGCTGATTTGCACTGAAGGGGTCACCCTACTAGTGCCAGATTTGGTGCAAATACCTGCTTAGCTTTAGCCCTCGTTAGCATCTTCAGAACTCCAGGACTCAAGCAATACACCTCTCAAGCTGCCTCCACCAGCAACAAGGATTACAGATTGCACCACCAAACCTAGCAGTCAGAAATTCATCTAGTACACAATTAGGTCCTTTGTCATACATAGTGTCCTCTCCTTCCTGAAATTTTCCTTGGAATATTTTGTCCAGATCTCTCCTTTGACCCCATCTCAGTCATCCAGAAAGACATCTGATTGATGATGACATACCCCACAGATGCTGCTACAAAAGCTAACCATCTGGCTCTTTGGGATTGGGTTCAATTCTAGCACCATTAAGGAAGATTGAACCAAATTGGTTATCTTAGTTACAGACCATGGAAAGTGACTTGCCCAAGATCACACTTTTAGGAAGGCCTGGATTCAAATCCTAACTCAAACACCCCTTAATTAGGTGATCATGGGGAACTCACCCTCTCTGAACCTCAGTTCTTTCCTATGTGAAATGGGAATAAAAACAGTACCTACTGGGGCAGCTAGGTGGCGCAGTGGATAAAGCACTGGCCCTGGATTCAGGAGTACCTGAGTTCAAATCTGGCTTCAGACACTTAACACTTACTAGCTGTGTGACCCTGGGCAAGTCACTTAACCCCAATTGCCTCACTAAAACAAACAAACAAACAAACAAAAACCAGTACCTACTCCCAAGATGGTTGTGAGGCTAAGTTGTCACAATGTATGGAGAGTACTTTGTAAACCCCAATATAGGGGGCAGCTAGGTAGCACCAGCTCAGGATTCAGGAGGACCTGAGTTCAAATCCAGTCTCAGACACTTGACACTTACTGGTTGTGTGACCCTGGGCAAGTCACTTAACCCTCATTGCCCTATAAAAACAAAACAAAAAAACCCAATATACTCCATGTGTCAGCAGTAAGAAGGAAGAACAAGTATTTGAACCCAGGTTTTCAGACTCCAAATCTACCACCCTTTCCCCCATGCCACACAGCCTCCCTTCCTTTTGGCTCCTGCCACCGTGTTTAATATTCCATAACTGCTTGCTGACTTGCTTCTATCACATTTTGAATACCAAAGTTTTGCTGTGCCAAGACCGGCAGCAATAAATTACAGTATTACCAATATACATTATTCATTGCTGTTTCAAAAAGTTATTTCCCCCTTATTCTCAAGGAAGTCAGAATGCAGATCCACTCAATATCATTCGCTAATAGGCTTTATGCAAATGATTGAAGGTTTTATTATTTTAATTAATCCAGTTTCCAAAAGCACACAGAAGAAAAACATTCTGATAAAAGCCAATTGTCGTGACAATATGGAATCAGAGGTTGCTGGCACAAGATGCTTTGGGGAAATGCTTGGTCTTCTTAAAGCTGTATCCTTCAGAAGAGTTCACATATGAGTTAAGCAAAGACCTGATTTAGTATCTACAAATAAAAACTAACATAGGAACTTGTTTTACAGGGTTTATTTCCTATTCATGCTAAAGAATTATCATTCAAGAGGAGCAATAATTACAGAATAGGGCAAGGGGGCCAAATCTGGCCTCAGACACTAACTCTGACCCTAGGCAAGTCACTTAACCCTATTTGCCTCTGTTCCTTTATCTGTCAAATGAGCTGGAGAAGGAAATGGCAAACCACTCCTTTTTCTTTGCTGAGAAAACTGCAATCAGGGTCATGAAAATTTGGACACAACTGAAATGACCAAACAAGACTTAAAAATAGCTTAAATCAAAACTGAGTGAAACTATTGACCCTCCTCCCTTAATGAGGGACTTTCAGTAGTTAATCTTTATTTGCTTTTTCCTGCCTCCTTGCCTTAATTTCAGACTAGTACTCCTCCTTTCCTGGAATAAAGACCTTCCCCTCATCTTCACATGCTAAAAATCCCTTTCTTTCTCTGAGGCTAAATTCACATAACCCCTATTTCACTAAAACTTCTATAACTGTCCCTACTGAAAGCACTCTGTCCATGAACACATTTTCCTTAGAGTATTTTGTCCAGATCCATTCTCTCAAACAATGTCCATCACACTCTGCCCTGTATTATATGCACCTGTATTCATGTTGCATCTGCCTATTACCAGTAGAATGTAAACTCCTTGAGGGCAGGACCTGGATTTGTAGTCAGATGACTTGATCTCAGTTCTCATTTAACAACTCTTAATAAATATCGTTTACCTTGTCTGAGTCTCTGTTTCCTCATCTCTAAAATAAGGGGATGGGAATGACCAGCCTCCGATGCTCCTACTCTAATTCTAGGATGCTACTCTTGTTCCATTGTTGTCTTTGTGCTCCCAAAGTCTCTCTCATGGTAGACACTTCTGTACATCCTTGCTGAACTGAGCTCAGTGATCCAGGAGGAAAAGAGTCTCCTTGTTCTAAGAAGGCAACAGCTATGATAGAAGGTGTTTCCAAAACCCTCCCTGATCTTAATTTTTTCAAGTTTTGGCATGTTTTTAAACAAATATTTATTAAACATTTGCTATATGCTACATACTGTATATTGATGGCTATGGGGAAATCAACCAACAAACATTTATTAAGAGCCTACTATGTGCTAGGCTCTGGGAACACAAACATAAAGGTTAAATAGTCTCTACCCTCCAGGAACTTAGTCTCTTGGGGTAAAACTATGCACATATAACTATATACAGAATGCTGCTGCTACTGTTCAGTTGTTTATCAGTCACATCTGATTCTTCATGACTCTATTTGGGGTTTTCTTGGCAAACATACTGGAGTGGTTTGCCATTTCCCTCTTTGGCTTATTTTACAGATGAAGAAACTGAGGCAAACAGGGGTAAGTGACTTGTCCAGAATCATACAGCTAGGAAGTGTCCGAGGTCAGATTTGAACTTGGGGAGACCCAGTATTCTATCCACTATGCCACCTAGCTGCCTGTATGCAGAATACACATAAAAATATAAAGTAATGTGGGAAGAGAGAGCATTAGGAGTGAGTCAGGGAAGTCAAGAAAGGTTACTTGTAAAAGGCATACCCTAAACTAAATCCTAAAGGAAAAAAAGATTCTAAGAAACAGGAGTTAGCATAGGAGACAGGCAGTATGGTGGCACTAAGATGGGAGGCATGTCATCTGTGAAGACCAAATGAAATGCCAGTCTGACTAATCTACAGGGTCAGGGAAGGAATGTAACATATAATAAATTTGGAAAGATAGATTGGGGTCAAGTTATTCAGGGTTTTAAGTGTTGAATAAAAGAGATGGCATTTGATAGGTAATAGTGAGTCATTAGAGTTTATCACCAAGGTTGAGTGACACATAGATCTGCGTTTAAGAAAAATCACTTCAACAGCTGCATTAATGATGTATTGGTATAGGGAGACTCTTGAGGCAGAAGACAAAAAAGGAGATGAATGCAAGAAATGATGAGGTCTTAAACCAAAATGGTGTCCATGTAAGTAAAGAAAAGGATAGGAGGTGTGGGAGAAAGGATGAGAGGCTGTGACAACTATTTAGATATATGATGTGAGGGAGGAGGTAGTAAACCTGGGAAACTGTAAGGAAGCCAATGCTGTTAATACCTCAACAGAAATAGGGTAGTTCAGAAGAGAGATGGGTTGGGGGCAGGGGAGAGGAAGGGATAAGACAATGAATTCTGTTTGGGATCTATGAGATGCCAACGTGACACCAGTTTGATCGGGGAAGGTCAACAAGTCAGCAAGCATTTAAGCACTTACAATGTGCCAGGCATTGTGCCAAGTTCTGGGAATTCAAATAGAAGCAAAGATAAATATTGTCCCTGTCTTTGTGGAGCTTACATTCTAAGAGGGGAGACAATATATAAAAGGAAAATGAAAGTGAGGATGGGGTATGGAAGAAGACACTCATGGGAGAGTGGTGGAGAAAGAAATCTGGAGAAGAATGAAGGAGTGAACAGGGTTGACTTGGCCCTTCCTTCAGATAGAGGCTCCAGGAAGAATTGACCAATCAGAGGAAGGGACTTCAGGGGCACAGGGATCTACCAGAATGAGAAGGCCACTGGAGCATGGAGGCAAAGGAATCTACCAGGACAAGATGGTTGCTCTGCCCTCTGCCCTGGGAGGTGATGATTCTTCTCTGTTGCCTCCTTGCAAGTTGGCTTTCTGGAAGATGGGCATCGTGTTCCAAGTGTCCAATGAGCAATTAATGATGTGGGCCTGGAGCTCAGGAGACCTACTTGGGCTGAATATGTAGGTCTCAGACTTCTCTGATAGAGTTGGAGAGTGTAGAGAAAAAAGATGTAAAAGAAGGGCAAAGGCCCTGGTAGAGAAATTAAAGTCTATAAACAATGATAGCTGAAATACAAATTTTGATATAAGAAAACATGAGAAATATAAATGGCATATGATTCAATTTAATAAACATTTTAAAAACACCTAAACCACCATCATCATCACCACCACCACCATCATCCTAGTTACTATTTATTGTATAGCACCTACTATTGTGCTTTACAAATATTATCTCAATTGATCATCACAAAGATCCTGGAGGTAAATGTCATTATTACCCCCTTTTTACAGATGAGAAAGCTTAATTAACAAAGGTCAAGTGATTCGCCCAAGGTCACACAGTTAATGAGTATTATCTGAGGACAGATTTTAACTTGGGTCTTCTTGACTCCAGGTTCAGTGATCTATCCACTATACCACCTAATTGCTCCTAATAAAAGGCTCTGAGGAAAGAAAAACAGAAATGAAAACAGGCCTTATCCATAAGGAGTTTATTTTCCAAAGGAAAGGGAGTATGTAAGAAGTACCATGTGAATAATTCTACTATGGTCTTCAATTCTATCAGGGTGTAAATCTAGTCAACAGTGGTCACTAAAAAGTCTAACCTTTTTGAATTTTCACTGTCCCATCTTTATAAAATATGACCATTGAATTTAGAATTGGGAGGGTCCTTAGAAACTATCTAGTCTAAACCTCTCATTTTAAAAGTTAGAATGCTAGGCAGATTTCAGAAAACCCTGAAAAGACTTAAATGGACTGATGCTAAGTGAAGTGAGCAGAACCAGGAGAACTCTGCACACAGTAACAGCCACAGTGTGTGATGATCAACTGTGATAGCCTTAACTCTTCTTAGCAGTACAATGATCCAAGACAATTCCAAAGGACTCATGGTGGAAAATGCTCTCCACATCCAGAAAAAAGAACTGTGGAATCTGGATGCAGATTGAACCATACTGTTTCTACTTTTTTCTATTTTTTTTCTTTTGGGAGGTTTTTCCCTTTTGTTCTGATTCTTCTTTCACAACATGATTAATGCAGAAATATGTTTAATGTGATTTGTGTGTATATATATATACATATATATTATATATATGTGTGTGTGTATATAACCTATATTAGATTGCTTTCTGTCTTGGGGAGGGGGAGGGAAGGAAGGGAGGGAGAAAAATTCGAAACTCAAAATCTTATAAAAACAAATGTTAGGGGCAGCTCGGTGGCGCAGTGGATAGAGCACCAGCCCTGGAGTCAGGAGTACCTGAGTTCAAATCCGGCCTCAGACATTACTTACTAGCTGTGTGACCCTGGGCAAGTCATTTAACCCCAATTGCCTCACTGAAAAAAATTTTTTTAAACTATCTTTGCATGTAACTGGAAAATAATAAAATACTTTAATGCTTTAAAAAATAAAAATTTTTAAATTAAAAAAAATAGAATGCTAGCACCCAGAGAAGTCTATTGACTTACCCAAGATCACACAGTTTATTAATGTCAGAGGTACCATTTGAACCCAGGTCCTCTGCCTCCAAATTCAGTGCTCTTGTCACAGTGCTATAGCCACCTTACTTATATTTTTCCTTGGCTAAATAAACGTAGAAGACATTGCTCTAAGATATCTGTCAGGTTGGATTTCCCAAGATCTGGTTCAGATTTTGAAAGTACTGAGAAATGTCACCTTCACTCCAATAAGATCATTTATCACCATTTACGATGGCTTGAGGGGAAACTACCAAACCTTGCATGTTGAATCCATCCATGTATGTGGATCAGTCATGCCAACATTTTCAGATGAACTTTGATAAAGAATATTCAAAGGCGGGGCAAATGGAATGGTGAAAGACCAGGCTATTGCCAACCAGAGTACCCAAAGGATTATGAGTCTGGAAAGATGTAGGTGAGGTTTTGGCAAGAGGGAGGGGTAGAGTAGGCATGATAGCAGCTGTCTTCTCCTCATTTAAAGGGTGGCCACAGAGCAGCTAGGTGGCACAGTGGATAAATCACTGGCCCTGGATTCAGGAGGACCTGAGTTCAAATTCAGCCTCAGACACTTGACGCTTACTAGCTGTATGACCCTGGGCAAGTCACCCTCATTGCCCCCCACAAAAAAACAGCCAAACAATAAAGGGTGGCCACATGGAAGGACGATCAGATTTGTTCTGCTTTGCCCCACAGGGCAGACCTAGGAATGATGAGTGGAAGCTTCAGACACAGATGGATGTTTGATATGAGGAAGAAGCTTCTTAAACAATCTGAGCTAGCTGAGAGTGGAAAGCAATAGCCTTGGTGGGCAGCCCATTTCCTCTCACTGGCATGTGCCAGAAGAGGTGGGATCAAACACTTGCTTGGTGTGTTGCAGAAGAGCTTTGCTTCTCATCTTTGTATCTTTAAAGAGAGTTCCTCCCACCCATCCCCTGACAATTCTCTGAAACCCCAAGTTGCTGCTGTTAAGCCTTGGTGAAAGGGGTTTCCTCACTGGGAATTTGAGACCAATGAAATTACCGGCCCAGAGTCCTCACTCTTCCTGAAACCAAACCAACAAAAAAGCAAAAACCTACACAAATAAAATAGCCTGTTATATGTATCATGGTGTGTGTTTGTGAATGGATGTCTGTGTGTGAACCGCAGGTACCAATAATGCTCTTTGTTCATTGTACATGAGAATAGGGAGAAATTTATTTTAGAATTAATATCGTGTCTCTCCCCCGCCCCCCCCCCTTCCAAATCTTATGATCTTGTAGGGGTTATGAAAAGGAGGAGGTGGTGGTTGTTTTTAATCCTCCCCCAATTTAAATCGCTGACTCCAAATTCCCCTGAAACCCATCCATTTACATCACTGGGATGGTGAGGCAAGCACTGGGAAATTCCACTGTCTTCCTCAACCTTGGGTTTTCCTGCTTTCCTGAAATTCTAATGAACTGGGTCCTAATAAGTGAGCTCCATATCAGTCTCTAAACATCACAGAGTACTGTGAAGTGGCATCCAGAGGCTGTAATTTGGGATCTGGTGTTTTCATTATTTGGTTGTAGGTGTAGCAGAGGAGGGGAAGAATATAGGCACAGATGACTGTCTTGTGATTCATGTTATGACTTGTAATAAAAACCAGGAAAGAAAACAAAATTATGAACAATTTTCTCTCCTCTCCATCCTCCCCTCCCCCAACAGAAGCTTCCAAACCACCACCACCCCTTACCTTTCTTTCCTCTTCCTTCTATGACACCCAGGCCCCTCCCCCCCACCCCCACCTATCACAGCTTTGGTCCCATCAAGTCAAACACACCAGGGACAGAACTAACTCAGGAAAGAGGCCCAGTCTGACTCAACAAGTAGTAGAAGATAAGCTTCTTGAAGGCAGGGGCTGTTTCTTTGTCTCTGTATTCCAATAGGGCCATTACAAGGATCAAATGGGATAACATCTATAAAGCCACTTTGCAAACCTTATATAAATGCTAGCTATTGTTGTCATCATCATTATCCTCAGCACCTAACATAATACCTACTACATAACAAGCACTTAAATAAGCTCTTGTTGGACCAGAACATTAATTAGATGCCTACTACATGCAAAGCAATCTTCTAAGTCCAAGGGATAAAGCAATGCAGAGAATATATTCTATTGAGGAGGAGAAAGTAGTCCAAACTGGAATGCCTTCAGTACAAACCCTACTCTACTAGCCCTGGACAAAGCTCAAAAGTCAGGACTTTTGAGGGCAAGGAGAGCCTGCCCTCTATAGCTGGGCAGACTCTGGCATACATCAGGTGTTATGAGCCCCTTCTTGATTGGAAGGCACATAGGATGGGAAACACCCAGGGAGCCTGGCTTCCAGCCGGCCTGCCACTGCTTAGCACAGAATGTTAAAGGAAGTTGGTCCAGAATTGAAACTAGAAATGTCTGCAAAGGAGGCAGCTAGGTGGCGCTGCAGTGGATAAAGCACCGGCCCTGGATTCAGGAGGACCTGAGTTCAAATCCAGCCTCAGACACTCAACACTTACTGGCTGTGTCACTGTGGGCAATTCTCATTGCCCTGCAGAGAGAGAGAGAGAGAGAGAGAGAGAGAGAGAGAGAGAGAGAGAGAGAGAGAGAGAGAGAGAGAGAGATGTTTACAAACAGCACAAGCAGCAGGAAATGTACACTCGATGTATGTTTGGAGACTGGAAGGGACTCTGACGGAAGAACCCTCTAGGAGCTTCCTAATTTAAGAAATTATTCTTGCTAAGTGTTCAATTCTCTCGTGTCTGAGCCATTCACTGTCTTTAAGTGCTATCAACATCCTCTAAATTTGGCACCCCCTGAATTTGGTGCCCTGGAGCAAATGATCATAGAAAGATAGGTGTAGACTTAGGAAGGACCACCAAGATGGAGAATGAAAAGAGAGTTTGACTTGGAGTCAAGAAGACCTAGGTTCAAATTCTACCTCAAACACTAGTCATTTGACCCCGGGCAAGTCATTTAACCTCTGTCTACCTCAGTTTCCTCAACTGTAAAATTGGAATAATGACAGCACTTACCTTGCAGAGTTGTTGTGAGGACAACTGTTGCCTAGCACATAGTAGGCACTATTTAAATGCTTATTCCTTCCTTTTTCCACCTTCCTCTCCTTACTTTTCTCTCCAATAATCATTTCTGTCCCTTTTTATTTCAGGGCTAATTCTTTTAGGCAGAGAAATCAGAATTTGTCTGAGTTCTATTCATCTAGAGATAAATTTTTGTCTCTCACATTTGAGCCTCTTTCTATACTAAGTAATTCATCCTAGTTTTCTGGCTTCTCACAAACTATAAGTTATCATGACTGTGTCTTTAAGGTCCCAGGCAAATATCGGGATTGTGGGTAGCACTAATCCTTGCAAAGACCAATGAACACCCTTTTACTTTGAAGTCAATAATTCCCAGCTTTTCTTGAATTAGAATCCTATTGTTTCTCCAGTAGAATGAAACCTTGTTACAGCGTAGGAACCATCTTTGCCCTTTTTTGGTAGCCCCTGTAGTTGGCACATACTAAGTGCTTTAAAAAATGCTTGTTGATTGAATTACTATTGTCACTTTTTGATGATGGATGAATGACACTCTCTTCTCAAATTTTCTTTTTCTCCTACATTAATTTTATTAAAGAGGATCAAAACTAATTTTTTTGGAGTCTTGGGGGGGGAACCTCTTGATTTCCTTTGGAGGTAACTGAGCAGACCATGAGATTTCATAGAAGCCTACAGTGGACACTGTGTACTTGCCAGAAGCAAAAATCTGAAAATCTAGAAGTACTCCAAAATCCATTCCTTGCTCCAATCCCAGTCAGCTCTTAGGAGTAAAATCAGGTCTCTTATGACATTTATAACTTCATTGTCTTCCAGTCATCATCACTACAAGGCATCTGGTGGAACCCAATTGTTATTCTGAGGGTCCCTGAGCTCTTAAAATGAAGACAAAGTACTGAAGGTTTTACCTTCCTGGGACAATCTTCTCTCAACACTGGCTCCTTCCCTCTGTAGCCACCATCAGGCCTTCCCATCAGATAACCATTTCAGCCCTGACTCTGCTGAGCATTCAGATCCCATGGTGTGGCTGGAACAGTTCAATAAGTTGATCACTGGCTTCCTTGTTATTCTTGCATTTCAAGGAAACAGAAGGGATGAGAAGTAGTTACAGAGTGGAGGCATGCCAAGCTCATGAGTAATTCAAAAGGCCCAGAGGCACCTCTCACCTGCCCCATTTACCTCTAGCATCCTGTTGTAGCATCCAGTGACTGGCAGGATCTCACCAGGGACCAAGAATATATGAACAAATGGTTTTCAAAAGGAAAAGAAAGATGTTATCCACCAACGAACACGCTGATGCTCCAAACCAGTAATAACAAATTAGAAATGAAAGTGGGACCTCAGTTATATACTATGTGCACACTCAGGTGTCATGGGGGAAAGGGAACTAGCACCAATAATTCATCATTTCCCCTCCATCAGATTCATTCATTCAACCAATTTTTGTTTATGGAATCACATTTAAAGCTGGAAGGCACCTCAGATGCCATCAAGTCTGACCTCTTTGTTTTATAGGAGAGGAAAAAGAAAATGAAGAGACAGTCCTAGAGATAGTAAATATGTGAGGCAGGATTTGAATCCAGGTCTTCTTACTTCCTACTTCCCATGCCCAAGTTCTATCCACTGTACCACATGATCCTAGGGGAGATGCTACTCTGTATGCAGCACTGTTCTAGGAGATGAAAAGACAAGACACAGCCCCTGTTCTCAAGGAGTTTATGGTGTGGTAAGGGGCTCATCTCCTGATAGCTCTGAGAATTCTTGGACAGCAATCCAACTGGCCACCCAACACTAAGAGTATGTAATCCAAAGGAAAGCAACGTAAATTCTGATTGGCCTTTAAAACTCCAGGCATGTGGACAGGTCAAAGACACTTAGTAGGTATCTACTGTATGCAAAGTGTGGTGGGTAGGGCGGTGTGGGTTTCAAAGACAAAAGTTGATGCATTCCCCACACTTGAGGATCATGTTGGAGAGGAGATAACTTGTACTTGTCTTGACACATAAGGTACTAACCAGAATGTTAAGGAAAAAAAGAGTATTTTAGATGAGCCTGAGGAGATATATTCTGACAACTAGAGGCAGAATAATTTAATGGAAAGGATATTGCTTCTTCTTCTTCTTCTTCTTCTTCTTCTTCTTCTTCTCCTTCTTCTCCTTCTTCTTCTTCTTCTTCTCCTTCTTCTTCTTCTTCTTCTTCTTCTTCTTCTTCTTCTTCTTCTTCTTCTTCTCTTCTTTTTTGCAGGGCAATGAGGGTTAAGTGACTTGCCCAGGGTCACACAGCTAGTAAGTGTCAAGTGTCTGAGGCCAGATTTGAACTCAGGTCTTCCTGAATCCAGGGCCAGTGCTTTATCCACTTCGCCACCTAACTGCCCCAAGGGTGCTTCTTTTGGAGTCAGAAGACAAAGGTCTGAATGCCAGGCTCTGTTACTTGCCCCTGGACTCCCACTGTTCCTCTGCCTCCTGCAGCCCAGCACACACTCACTCTGTTTACTCACTAAACTGGCTCACATACTCAGTCACCCTCTCAATTCTCCCACTCTATGAGTTTCCCAGAAAATGTGTTTCCAGGCAAGTAAGTCACTTAGCCTCTCTGAAACTCAATTTCTTTATTTGTTAAATGAAAAGATGGGACTAGTTGACCTCTCA
The DNA here is from genome assembly GCF_019393635.1 of Dromiciops gliroides. Taxonomy (NCBI): domain Eukaryota; kingdom Metazoa; phylum Chordata; class Mammalia; order Microbiotheria; family Microbiotheriidae; genus Dromiciops; species Dromiciops gliroides. Next base: position 40,020,319 of record NC_057865.1, read on the forward strand.
GATCCATTCTAGTGTTAAATACTACAATAAGACCCAGATCAAGGAAGAGTCTTCCAAGAGAAACCCTGAAGAAAAACAAATACAAAAACACAAAGTGAATCATCAGGAATCACCAAAAGTGATGAGCTCAGTTATAAAACATTTATAGCTCTCAGAGCCATCACTAGTAATTTTGGTATCCTGGATAAACAGTATGAAATAGACCCTCACATTAGCTTTACAACATTTTGAAAAGGAACTAGGAAAAAAATAAGTTGCACAGAAGATAAGAGTGACTTTTATACTGGTATACTGGTAATTTTTGTATTCTACATTTTGCCGCCCCCCCCCCCAGCCAGGGCAAAGTGCCAATCATCTTGCCTTAAGGAAGCTCTAGTTTCTCAGCTTCTGCCATTCTAAAGTTTTACAGATTTTATTTTGACAAGTTTGGGGATGAACAACGTGAAAGGATCATCTAATTCTTTCTTTGCTTAACCTGATTCTTCTGGTGAATGAAGATTTACAGATACCTAGATGATAAAGCATATTGTGATCCTGAAGGTAGAACATTGTTTCATCTGACCAACAACCCAAATGAGTAATTGGTCACCTTCTTCCCACCTCCTTTTTCTGTATGGATATTATTTTCTCTGATTGTAAAAAAAATCTAATATCTCTTCTATATTTTCTATGACTTCTTTTTAAAAATCTGACTCAAAACTTATTTCCCAGCTCGACCTCATATCACCTCCCTTTAGTACCTCTATGCTGATCCCCTATAGCTTCCAAGATCAGATAGAAATGCCATTGGGTGACATTTGAGGTTCTTTATAACCTGGTCCCTTCCTACCCTTCTGGTCCTTTACTCCCCTCAAAATACCATGATGCAGCAACACTACAATTCCTCCAACAAGGTACTCTATCTCCCGTCTCCATGCCTTTTCACTGGCTGTCCCCATTCACAGAATACTCCCCCCCCCTTACCCCCATCTCATCCTTTCCTTGGCTTTCTTCAAAACTCAGCTCCAACCTCACCTTCCTCAGGAGGCCCTTCCCAGGTGGCCCCGGGTACAAATGATTTCCTCATTCAGATTGTCTTCCATCTACACTGTATGTTTACATCTCAAATTTACCTGGTTATTTTCACATTTATCCCCACTCCCATTAGAATGTTAGTTCTTTGAGGTCAAAGTCAGTGTTTGTACCTTTTTTTTGTACCCCCATAGCTTAGCACAGGACCAAGCCCAAGGTCAGCGATTAATAAATATTTGTTGACTGATGGTTTCTTCATTCCAACCAAACCAGATGACTACAGTGTCTGTGCCTTGAACACTCTCCCTTGTCATCCTCATACTTCACAATAATTATTTGCTTTTAAGCCTCAACTCAGGTACCTGCTCTTCCAGGCCACCCTGTCTGACTACCCTAGTTTAACTGTCAAATCCATGCCCGCTGCTTAAGAAAATACTGACTGAGCCAAGAGGTCAACAGGATCTCCCTGTTTCCTTCTTTCTCTTTCTCTCTCCCTCTCTCCATAATCTCTCTTTCTTTGTCTCTCCCTCCCTCTCTCTTTCCATCTCTCTCCATCTGTCTCTGTATCACTATCTTTATTGTTCTCATTCTGAATGGAGTCAAGGAATATGAAATCAGGGAGAACTCATTCTATGACAGTTAAAATTAAATGCTTTGTTTGGGCCAAGGAGAGATACCAGCACAAATGTGTTTTTTTCCTGCTTACACAATCACCTTCCAAACTCCAAGACTCCAGGGGGCAGCTAGGTGGCACAGTGGATAGAGCACCGGCCCTGGAGTCAGGAGTACCTGAGTTCAAATCTGGCCTCAGACACTTAACACTTACTAGCTGTGTGACCCTGGGCAAGTCACTTAACCCCAATTGCCTCACTAAAAAAAGACAAACAAAAAGAAACTCCAAGACTCCAGAAATCCGGGTGATACAGCAGGAAGAATATTGAAAGTATTTTGATTAACTTGGAAATGCCTAGAAACCATTCTGGACCCATTCCCTTGAGCTGGGGAAACTCTGAAATAAATGTGAATAGAAGGGAGATAGATAGATAGAGAGAGAGAGAGATAGAGAGATATGGAGAGATAGATAAATGATAGAGATAGATGGATAGAGAGATAGATAATTAGATAGGTGGATAGAAAGATAGATGAGAGAGATAGAGATAGATGATAGATAGATATATTGATTGATATGGAGAGATAGATAATTAGATGGATAGATATATAGATAGATAGATACACACACACATATACACTCTAAGCAGTATGACTCAGCACAAACATATCAATTAATCACAGCACCCAGGAATAACCCAATAGGAAACGCATGGTTCAGCACTGGTAAATGTCAAGGCTTGATTAATCTCAACAGGGAAGTCAGGGGCTATTCCAGCTGTGTCATGCAAGCCATCCAGAGATACAAAGTAGGGCAAGTCTCATAATTCAAAGCCATGAAGTCACAGCCATTTATGAAAGAGTTCATACAGACTGACACAATGTGAATGAGGTCATAGGCACTGCACTCTCATTCACATATACCCAGTTGTTAAGACACTTTCCCCTCCTCAAATGACCCTGTATTGACCTGTACCCAGGGGATGTCCTATCCCACCTCACCCTCCCAGTAGAGTGGAAGCTGCTCCAAGTCAACCACTCTCATTTTTACCTTTTGCATCCATCCAGCACCTAGTATAAGTAAATATTTGCTGAATTGAACTGAATTCTAGAAATAGCTCCATTTGATCTTTGAGTTTATTTTTAGATATTTAAAAATGATGATCAGAGCAAGAAGGACATGTGGAGAAGACAAACACCCTTGGAAAGGGCAGAGACAGAACTGCAGTGTGGATGGTCATGGACACATGATGTGATGCTCTTACCTGGGATCTGGGTCCCTAGGATCCCAGCAGAAGTAACACAAATGAGATGTAAGGCTTGGGATGATGGGGGGGGCGGTGTAATTAGAGTAAGGGAGGAGAGCAGATAAAGGAGGAAGAATCTAACCTGGGGCGTGACCACCAAAAGGAAGAAGCCCATATCAGGATACCATGAGGTTTTCATGCTACTGGAAAGGCAAGCAGATAGAGCGAGCAAAAGAAAAAATAGTTACGCCAGAAGATGAGACTGCCATCACGAAGTGTGGCGCTGTGTAGAGAGGCACTCCCCTCCATTATAACCAGAGGGTCGAGGTACTCTAAGTGCCTCTAATATTGGCAAAACCCAGGTCATCCCACCCTAGTCACAACTTTATTCCATGGCAAAAGACATGTTCAGGTCCTGAGAGAAGCCTGCCAACCCCCATATTGTCCACGTGAAATTCTGAGTACACTGATGAACAAAACCAGCCTATTCTCATGACCCAGGTTTATTTTACACTAATAGACAAATGATGAGATGATAAGGTATAGCTTATGGATTATGGAACTGGTTTTTAATCTGTAGAATATGTTCCTTTCAAACAAACAAATTAGATTTTGCATCCTCGTTGTCTTTGGAGAGGAAATAGTGGTCTGTCAACAATTTACTCTGGTTAACACTTGGTAACTAATATGATTTGACTTACCTTTCCTCTACCTTCCATTTTAATGAATCCACTAAATTCTCCATGGCCTTTAAATTAGAATTCATTTATAGTATTTCCACAATGACCATCGCTGTGAATCTAGCCAGGCCTGCCATTTAATTAGACCTTTGTGTGTCTCCACTTGGTTTGATCAAGTAGAAGAAATTAGTAGCTTCTTTTACAACAAAGTTTCTAGGTCTCCTACTAAGTCTGGGGGGAAATTTAACCAAGAGCGTCTCAGATGTCTTCCCTAGGAAGACTGTTAAGAGAGAAATCTCTCTGTTAAGTGATCTTAAAGACAAGGACAACGGGTTGTTTTCCTCCCAGGCACAGAGAGTCCCGTTCTACCAGAAGGTTTTGTTTCAGTTCTGTTTGGTGATGGCAAAATGTCTGCAGACACTTAGAAATGAAGGGGGACAGATCAGAGACTCAGGAGATCATGGATCTAAGACTGAAAGGGATCTTTGAGGTCATCTAGTCTAGAGGAATCAAACACAGCCTGGAGGCTCCTTGTAGCCCAAAACACTCCATCGTGCCACCCAAGGCAGATTAAAATCCAATTGGGAAATATTTGACAAAATGAATCAAAAAACAATAAAACTTAGATAATATTACATTTTAAAACTAAGTCAATATGCAGCCCCCAGGGATCCTTGTGACAGGATCAGTGGTCCCTGCTTCTATTTTAATTTGACATCATTGATCTAACCCAATTCCCTCATTTAACTGTGACTTGCCAAAAGTCACACAGCTAAGTAGAACTGGGATATGAACCCAGGTCATCAGACTCCAAACACAACACTTTTTCCCACTGCATCAGCCTGACTCAGGGAATGTTAGAGTTGGAAACAGGCCTTCTAGTCCAACCCCCTTATTTTAACAAAGGAGGAAACCAAGGTCTGGGAAGAGAAATGTTTCACTCAAGGTAGTAGCAGAGAAGGGACAAGGACTTGGGTGTCCTGACTCCTAGTCCAGTCGCCTTGCCCCAATACCCTCATACCCTAAGATATGAGGAGAAGTCAACAGGTATTTATGAAGTGTCTACTATGAGCCAGGCCCTGTGCTAGACACTGAGGATGCACAGAAAGGCAGCTCAGTGGCTCTGAGACTTGGAGTCAAGAAGTCCTCAAGTCCTTCCTAATGAGATCCTGGGCAAGTCACTGAAGCAAGTCGATCAGCCTCAGTTTCTTCATCTGTAAAATGGGGATGATACTAGCCCCTCCCTCATGGGGTTGTTGCAAGGATAAAAGGAGATGATACTTGTAAGGAGCTTTGCAAACCTTACAGGACTGTGTAAATGCTAGCTATCATTATTATTAAAACCACCTCTACCCCCATAGAACTTACGGTCTATTGAGAGGAAGCAACATGTGTACAGGTGAGTAAATGCAAATAAGTACAAAGTGAGAGGGTGGGAGGAGGGAAACTAACAATGGAAGGAATCAGGAAAAGTTTCTACAGGAGCCTTGAAGGGAACCAGGGATAAAGAGGGAGAGAATTCCAGGCAAGGGGGTTACCCTAGGCAAGGGCACAGAAATGGTCAATGAAATAGGATGTACAGGGAAGAGCAAGTAGATCACTTTGGCTGAAACACCAAGAGCATGAGGGAGAGGAATATGTCATCATATTGGAAAAATAACTTGGGGCCAGATTGTGAAGTCTTTAAAGACCAGACAAGGGAGCTTGTATTTTATCCTCTGGACAATAGGGAGCCATGAGGTTTCTTGAGCACAGCATTAACATGGCCAGTCCAAGGATTCAGCTATAAGGCCACATAATCTCCAAAGTCCAATACACAGAGAAATCAGAAGGCTCAAGGACAGCTCTTACTTGCCTTATAAATATCAATGACCTAATGTATGGAAGGAAAGATGCCAATAAAATACTTCTTTCCTTAGCAGGAAAACCATGGACAGAGAAACATTTCTCCCACACTTTAGCAGCTGTAGAAACTTCCTGCTTCCTAGCTGGGTGTGCCTGTATGTGTGTGGTCATCACCACTAAGACAGTGCTTATCATTTTCCCATTGCCTTCCAGAGATCAAAAAGTCTATATGCACCGACTCCAAAGTTTTGCATATGCTCTCCAAGTAACCTTTAAGAGTTGGAATTACTTTCCTTTGAGCATGTCAAGCACTAGCTTCACACATCTCATGAAACCTGCTGCCATCTTGGACCAAGAGAATCAGTCTTTTCCTGACTCCCAGATTCTCTTCTGGCCTGAGCATCTGAAGTCATCGTGTGGTTCTTTCTCAGTCACAGAGTGAAGTGTCTTGACAGGCACCAATGATTTTCAATGACAGTTTCCCATGCCACAGTCCATTACACAGATCCAACTTCTGCCATCTGCCAGAGCTCCATCCACTGATATTGATTTTCTTTGAGATTCTACTGGCCAAAACATGCCTCAGGCTAATCTGCTCATTGTCAGCTATTTGTCGTCCCAGCCCACAGTCAGGTCCCATCAGCACAAAAACAAACAAACAAAAAAAGAGTAGCTCAGCTCAAAATCTTTTTTTTTTTTCATAAACTCACTTCCACTCAGTGGAAATTTCCCAAGTCTGATTGATATTTAGGTTGGTGTAGCACTTTTTGACTCCACCTCCCATCATGGCCCTCTCATTTAGCAGCATGTAAATTACCCAGGTCTTTCAATTAGCAACATGAGCAAGGCAAAGCAATGAACAGTTGGCAGCCTTTGCCCTTCATTCCTGCAGGCACATATAGTTTGCTGTCCCCCTTACAGGAATAACAGAAGAAAAATAGGGAGACGTTTAAAGGAATTCATGGAAAAAACCAAACCAGTTCTCTCCATTAGATAATTCAACTTGGCTTTTACTTATAGCAGAGAAGCATCTTAATACCCTAAGAGGCCAAGCAGTTTGCATAGTATTGGCCTCCCTCATGAAATAGATAATAAACTGGAGAGCAATAGGGACTGGGGCTGATCAGCTTTACAGGTCCTCCTAATATCCTGACCACTTCTTGTGGCATTTTCCTCTTCCACTTTAATGTGATTAGTGGTTTGACCCTGTGGAGGAGGAAGCAATTTTATTCCCTAGGGTTCCCAAGGTACATGTAAATAATATAATGACATATTGCAAACCATTTCTCCTGATAAGCAATATGCAGAATATAAAGGCATACAAATCCATGGAGAAATATTATGTTTATACGTGTGTATGTCATACAAATATACATATATCAATTGAGAACTAACTATATAAGGGTGTATATATGTGTGTGTGCCAATATATTTCTCCATTGATTTGCAAGCTATATATGTGTGTATGTGTGTATCTATGTATTACATGAATGATAATTATCATCTTCAAAATGAGGAGGAAGCTCATAGACTTAGAGCTGTAAGGTACCTCAGAGACCATTTTAGGAAACTGAGGAAACTGAAGCTCATGAAGGTGAGAACAACTTGCTCAATGCCACACAGACTGTGTCAGAGGAAGACTTTGAACCAAGACCTCTGTCTGAAGACCCTGTGGTCTTTCCAGAGTGGCATGTTTCTTCCCCACCCATAAGTCCAGCTTCCTGCCCCAAATCCCCTGATCTGTCCATAATCTGTCCAGTCTTTGTATCATAAGCAGACCTTTCAAAGGTTCTATCCCCAGACATCAGATTCAGCTGAGGATTTGTCACAGGCACGACCTGCTGCCCCTCTTCCTTGCTCTGGACAGCAGAGGCAGGGTTGGATGAGGGGATCTCTAGAGGAAAAGAGTCTCTCTGTGGTGCCTTTAGCTCTAACCATCTAGAGCATTTCCCTAGAAGAGGGCCCATGAAGTTGGGGGAACTCAAAGGAAGAGTTGGGGGGAACATGATTGTATAGCAGGTCTGTCATGTGGAAGAGGGTTGACACTTGCTCCATTTGGCCCTAGAGAGAAGAACCAGAAGTAATAAGCAAAAGCTGCACTTAGACTTCAGGCTTAATAGAAGAAAAACCTTGCTAACAATTAAAGCTATTCAAAAATGGATGGGTTGCCTTGGGAAGTAGTGGGTACCCCATGACTGGAGTTCTATGAGAAGCTGAAAGTCTATTTTTGGTGTGTGCTGTAGACAGTAGTGAGCTGGTACATATTAACAGCAGCTCACTGGGGGAGAGGGGAGTGTAATGTATGAGACCAGACACTATTGAATTAAGTTAAATTTAAATTTAATTTAAATAAATTAAATTTAAATTAAATAATATGCATTATTAACATTTTCTTCATCATTTTCTTAAGCCTGGACAATCAATGAAGCAATAAATCAAAGCCTGATTATCATGGTGTGCCAATTTCCAAGGTATAAATGGCCACTCTGAAAACTTAACAATTTCTTGAGTCAGCACAGCCCTGGTTGTGGAGGAGACTCCTATTCGGGTAAGAGTCTAATTGGAAGATTTCTGATATCCCTCCCAAATCTGAGTTTCTGTGAGTCTCTGAGAGATTTTCTTACCTGGTTACCAATGGTGGGGAGCTTTACATTTAAAAGGAATAGATACTAAATTTGCAGTTTCACATGAAACTTTTTTTTCTATTCTACTATGTTACAGAAATGCTTGTTTTATTTCTCAAGTTCAGAATAATCTTTTTTTAAAAAACCTAATGAACCCATTCAAATACATTCATGCAAACTAAAAGGGGGAGGAGGTGTCAACCTTCACAGATGTTATTAGATCATTAATCACAGAGCAGTCCATCAGTCTGGCTACAGCTCAATGCAGAGTCTCAGTTATCAGAGTATATTATCTGATTTTTGTTAATATCACATAACTTGCTCCCTTCCACTGTGATTGGAGTCTCCACCTAGTTGCTAATTCTAAAATTAATAATAATAAATTAAGAAAAGTATCAAGATGCATGTGTAAGAAATTCCTAAACAATGAATTAGGGGAGGGAGGGAGAAAGAGTAAAGGTTGGAAAACATACTTGGAGATTATTTTAATATTTCAGCTCAGTCATAATGAAGGCTGTGTCCTGATTGGATGGGGGGAGGGTAGATACACAAAATGTTAGAAATGGGAACTGGGCCAGTGATTTCCTTGGTAAAGGGAACTCCCTGCTGAGGAAATTCCCTCCACCAATGCCAGTTGGCACCTTTGGTCTTAGAGGGGTTCAGTGACTTGCCCAGGGTCACATAACCAGGATATGTCAGAGGCAGGTCTTAAATCCAGGTGTGCCAGGTTATGTGGAGGATGCCCCACTGCCCAGAGATAAAACCAACAAGAGATAATGATTGGCTGGCTATGAGAGAAAAGGAAAAATCAAAGATGACCCTTAAGCCTGGTAACATGAGAGCCAAGGTGAATGACAGTGTCAGAGACAGAAAGAGTGATGACAACAAAAGGAGCAGATGTAGGGGGACAGTGAGTTCAATTCTTAATCCAACCAGATCCACCAGCTACCTTTCCCTCCCCTGCCCTCTTCACAGCCAAATTCCTTAAGAAAGCATCTTTCAGGGGCAGTTAGGTGGCGCAGTGGATAGAGCACCGGCCCTGGAGTCAGGAGTACCTGAGTTCAAATCCAGCCTCAGACACTTAACACTTACTAGCTGTGTGACCCTGGGCAAGTCACTTAACCCCAATTGCCTCACAAAAAAAAAAAAAGAAAGAAAGAAAGCATCATTCTCGGTGTCTTCACTTCTTTTTCTCTCATTCTCTTCCAAACCTTCTGCAGACTAGCTTCTGACGTCATCATTCAACTCCATTTGCTCTCTCCAAAGTTACCAATGATCTCTTAAATCCCAAAGATAATGGCTTCTTCTCAGTCTTCACCCTCTTTAAAGTCTCTGCAGCAGTTGACACTGTCAATCAACCGCCTTCTGGACACTCCCTTCTCACTGGGTTTCCATGACAATACTTTATGCCTGGTTCTCCTCCTGTCTGACAACTTCTTGCCAAGTCTCCTTTCCTTCATCTTCATCCACATGTGAGTGTCCTCCTAGGTTCTGTCCGAGGTCCACTTGGTGATCTCATCGGCTTCCACAGATTCGATCCTTACCTTTATGCCGATGACTCCCAGATCTATATAACCAGACCTCATCTCTTTAAGTCCAAATCACCCTGGAACTGTCTCAGAGGTAGCTAAAACCCCAAAATAAAACTCATTATCTTCCCCTTCTATACCCCAAACCCTCCCTTCTTCTGAATCTCCTTATCACTGTCAAGGACACCACCCAGGTTCACAACTTTGAGGTCATCCCTGACTCCTCATTCTATATCCAATCTGATGTCAAATCTTTTTGCCTTTATAATATTTCCCTTTCCTCCTATTTTTTCCCTTCTCTCCACTCATGTAGTCATCCCTCCCAGGATTATTGTGCCTGGCACATCATAAGTTCCATGTAAAGATTAACTATTATTATTATATTATTAAGAATGTATTGAGGAGGAAGATAGGTGGCACAGTGGATAAAGCATCAGCCCTGGATTCAGGAGGACCTTAGTTCAAATCCAGCCTCAGACACTTAACATTGACTATCTTTGTGGCCTTGGGCAAGTCACTTAACCCTCATTGCCCTGTAAAAAAACCAAAACCCCAACAAAAAAAAGAATGTATTGAAATGTTTTTAAAGCATCTCAAATGTCTAGGAGCATGGGAACTGGAGGAAAGAAAAAAGTGACTGGATTAGGCCATTGGGAGATCACTGGTGCCTTTGTGATTTTGGGAAAATCTTTTAGCCAGTCTAGACCTCAGTTTTCCCCAGGATGGTGCATTGGCAAAAGCACTAAATCAAGTCATAAGACCTGAGTTTGTACCCCAGCCCTGGCACTTCCTAGTGGTGTTAGACACTGAACAAGTCACTCGTTACCTCTTTAGGCCTCAGGGTCCTCATCTATTAAATGAAAGGGTTGGATTAAATGACCTCTGAGGTTCTTTCTAAATTGATCCAGTGATAACTATTTGGGAGAGGAAAGGGCCAACAGGATGATTTCCGAGGGACCGTCTAGTTCTGAAAACCTATTACTGATCACTGTGGACACCCAGGGAAGGATCAGGAAACTCCATCCCCTGAACCATTTGAGTCATTCACAGGTCAAAGCTGAGCTCTGGAAAGGGCCTTCACGATGTACCCCATACCCCCTGCAGGAGAAGCAAGGCAACCAAGGAGGGATTTTTGTTGTGTTTTTTGTTTCTTAGGATTGGGGGTGAGGTGGGGGTGGGATGGAAAATAGGCTCTCCAGACATGTGCCTTTAGTAGGTCTGATTAACAGGGAACCACCACTGGATCTTGCCCTAACAGGGTCATGGCAGCTCTGTTCTTCCTATTCTTTCCCCATCACTGCTTCTTCTGAGGCTCCATAATGTTCTTGCAATTAGCATTCTTGGTGAACACAGGGCCCGACGGTGTTCCAGCCATCCACCAATCCCAGAAGCCTGAATGTCACTCTGCACACCACCCAACAGAAGAGGGGCTTGTGAAATCACTTGGCCATGGTACAGAGAAGAGGACTTCCTGCCCATTTGGCATGCTTTGCCCATGTACGAGATGCTGCCACACCAGCACTCTCCTCACAGGTCATTTTTAAAAATGGAAATGTGCAAAGGAGGTTTGAACAAAAGAACATGCTATTGTCCCCCTTGGACTGTTCAAACCGAATGGCAGTTTCTGTGGAAATAGGCTTTGAGGCAGAAAGTCTGGACCTCAGCCCTGCAGGGCATAACCTGGGGCAGGAGAAAAGAGCAACATCTGCAGCCCCTGATATTCTGACATCTGTGGCAGCTGGGACAATGGCAACAACACAGGATGGCAATCAGCTCACTGGTCACGTCAATGAGCTGTTGCCTAGGGAGGGGCTGCTCTTGGCAGACAGCACCCTGAGGAATGCTGCCACTGTTACCTGGTGATGGAACCCTCCCTCGAGTAGTGTGCCCTGGGCTCTGACTGGAATAGAGCCATGAATCCAAGCCAGCTCTGCCCTCCCCTTTCTGACCAGAACAGTGGCTGGGCACTGTAGTGGAAAGAATGCCGAATTTGAAGTCAGAGCGCTCAGAGTTCAAATCTTATTTCTGTGTCCCTGTTTGACCTTGAACAAGTCACCTCCATGGGCTTCATTTTCCTCATTGATTAAATGAGGATATTGGGCTAATTGGCTTCTTAGATCCCTTCCAGCTTGGGATCTATGATATCATGCAGGCCTTGTAAAAGCCCAGGAAACCCACTAATCTCTCTTACCCTGGGAAAGCAAAGCCTGAAGCTCCCAGGGAAGGTAAGTAGATTACTTCCAAAGGATGTAGCTGGCCCAGACAGGAAGTCCTGTATTCTCCAGGGCTCTGGCGGAAGAGACAACAATGGCTTTTGCAAAACTTCAATGTCCATCTCTAGCCACAACTCAAACTGATAAGGCATTAAGGTTTATAAGCTGCCAAGACAACACGAGTGACATGCATCAGGCCCACGGACCTCTGAGCAGGGCTGTGCTGGGGCTGGTAACAGCTATTCTGTTTTCTTTCTTTCTTTTTCTTTCTTCTTTCTTTCTTTCTTTCTTTCTTTCTTTCTTTCTTTCTTTCTTTCTTTCTTTCTTTTTCTCTGTCTCTCTCTCTCTCTCTTTCTTTCTTTCTTTCTTTCTTTCTTTCTTTTCTTTCTCTGTCTCTCTCTTTCTTTCTTTCTTTCCTTTTCTGGTGGGGCAATGAGGATTAAGTGACTTGTCCAGGGTCACACAGCTAGTAAGTTTCAAGTGTCTGAGTCTGAATTTGAACTCAGGTCTTCCTGAATCCAGGGCCGGTGCTTTATCCACTGTACCACCTAGCTGCCCCCATGACCCCTTTTCCTTTAAGGTTGCCCCCTATTCTTCTATTTTCAAGGTGAGTGTTCATACCTCAGAAATCCACAAACTCTATAGATCAAATCTTTTGGATTATTTTTGTTTTGTGTATTGTCTAGATTTAAGAAAGGAATGAAGAAAATCCTTTACTTAAAAGCATATGCTCTGAGAGAGCTAGTTCTGAAATATTTACCAGCACACCTTGGAGGCTCTCATGTCTTGTCTCCTCATTTTACCAAGAAGGAAACTGAAGCCCAAGGAGGAGAAGTGATTTGCCCAAAGTTACATAATGATAATGTGTGTAAAAAAATTTGCAAAACTTAAAAGGCTCTATAAATTATGTTATTATTATTATTATTTTAGTTATTGATATTGATTGTGGAAATGTATTTATTTTAATTTGGGGACCCTACCTTTGGGCTGAGATTGGAAAGCCTTAGGCCCTCAGGGTCTCTTCTGTGTGGGAGGGGCTGGTGCCCCTCCTCCTCTGTTTTAGCTGTACAAGACGCCAGGTCAGACAGCTGAGGGGGAAAAAACCCCAGATCCCTCTGTGGAGCTGAGCTGAGCGGAGCTATCTGAAAGATCCCGGATAGCTTTTGCTGAGGCATGGGATGCTCAAGCACACACACCCCCCACCACCAGCCACAGCCCTGACTGGTGGATTAGTTTGGTGTGTGGGCACAAAATGCCCTGAGATTTGAGTGGAGATAAAAAAGGTATATATAGACCTGGGAGTTAGACAGCAAGGGGTGCGGACAAGGGAACGGACAAGAGAGGCTGAGAAGAGGTTCAGACAAGGAGACGGGGGACGAGATGAATAGTAATGCAGGACTAGGAACAAGGAGGAAAGGCAGGCGGACAAGATTACGAGAGGCGGACAAGATTAGAGAGGTGGCAAAGGCGGCAGAGGGCAGACTGACGGAGCAGACAGACAGAAAGACAGACTGACCAGAAGGCAGTGGAGAGCACAGAAGCGTCAGCATAGGGTACAGGTTGGAGAAAGTGAAGATTAAGAGAAGTTAGAAGAAAGTAGCTGAGCAGGGAAAGTATAACGTGCCCTGAGGCAGGAGGCAGCTAAGGCCCTTATTGTATTAAAAAAGTTCAAGGCCCAGCAGGTGGGAAAGAGACACACTTCAATGCAGTCAGGTTGTACATTTTATTTCCCTGTATTCTTAATTTTAAATAGTATCTCATAAATAAATTCTGCTTTGATCATTTAGTTAAGAGGCTTCTTAATATTTTACTTATCAATTTGGGAGTGGATCAGTGTGGTGGAACTTTATAAACGGCCCACATTAAATTAATAGCAGTCAGATAGCCAGTTAGTCAACAGTCCCCAGATTAGTCCTCCAGTCAGATTAGCCCCCCAAATTATGCTAGTCATCAAAATATTTCTACAATATTATTATCTAATGTTATTATCAATATTATTGTTAGTTAATAGCAATGCACAGATGAGTAACCTGTAGTCCTGTAGTGACTTGCCCTGGGTCCCCTGGCCAGTAAGTCCCAGAAGCAGAATGGGAAGCCAGGTCTCTCAAGACTCCATGTCTAGCTCTTTTTCATTTAGGCAACATTTCCTCTTCCAACTTGCTTGGTGCCTCAGGGCCTCCTTCTCATCTGTAATGAGTCTCCCCATATACCTTGAAGTCAGAAGACCCATAATGAGTAGGCAGGGTCCCATTACCATCTGATTACATGAACTCTCCACCATCATGCAATGGAAAGTAGATGGAATCTGAACAGGACCTGCATTCAAATCTTGACTCTGTCAATGCAACTAGGCCTAGCCACCCAGTGCAGTAAGTCACCAGCACCTGAAGTCCCAGCACAGAAAGCTAGTGACCACGACCCTGGCCTCCAGGACAAGAAGCTTGGGAAAATACCCTCTGTGTCCCAGGAGCAGAGCTCAACTTTAAAAGCCAGAAAATAGGCTTTAAAATGAGCACCAAAAAAAAAAACAAAACCTAAAAAAGAACCCTGACCATAAAAAGCTACTATGGCAACAGGGAAAATCAAAACACAAACTCAAAGAGCACAACAATGTCAAAATGCCTACATGTGAAGCCTCAAAGGGGAAGATGAATTGATCTCAAGCCCAAAAATCCTTCTTGGAAGAGCTCAAAAAAGATTTTTAAAACCAAATAAGATAGGTAGAAGAAAAACTGGGGAAAGAAATGAGAAGTATGCAAGAGAGAGTCAACAGTTTTGACAAGGAAAGACAAAAACTGACTGAAGAAAACAATTCCTTAAAAAATTGCAATTGGTAAAATGGGGAAAATCCACTGGAAAAAAACTTCTTAAAAAGTAGAATTAGCCAAAAAGAAAAGCAGGTACAAAAGCTCACTGAAGAAAATAATTCCTTAAAAATTAAAACTGGGCAAGTGGAAGCAAATGACTCTATGGGAAATAAAAAATCAGCCAAACAAAATCAAAAGAATGAAAAAATAGAAGAAAATATAAAATATCTCATTGGAAAAACAATTGACTTGGAAAATAGATCCAAGAGAGATGATTTAAGAATTATTGGACTACCCAAAAGACATGATCAAAAAAGGAGCATGGACAGCATCTTTCAAGAAATTAGCAAGGAAAACTACTCTGATATCCTAGAACCAGAGGTTAAAATAGTCATTGAAAGAATCAATTGATCATCTTCTGAAAGAGATCCCAAAATGAAAACTGCAAGGAATACTGTAGCCAAAGAATTGTCATTTCAAGGAGAAAATACTGCAAGCAGCCAGAAAGAAATAATTCAAATGTCAAGGAGCTACAGTCAGGATTACATAGGACATAGCAACTTCTGAATTAAAGGACTGTAGGGCTTGGAATATGATATTCCAGAAGGCAAAGGAGCTTGGATTACAACCAAGAATAAGCTACCCAGCAAAATTGAGCATAATCTTCCAAGGGATATTGGATGAAATGGGGTCTTTCAAATTTTCCTGATGAAAAGACCAGAGCTGAATAGAAAATCAAATTTTCAAATATAAGACACAAAAGAAGCATAAAAAGGCAAACAGGAAAGAAAAAAACATGTTTCAATAATGTTAAACTGTTTGCCTCTCTACACAGGAAGATGATACTTGTAAGTCTTGAGAAATGTATCTCTATTAGGACAGTTATACATATACTGAGGATGTAAGTATAAATTAACTTTTATGTGATGATATAAAAAGGGGTTAAAAAAGGACTACTGGGAGAAAAAGAAAGGAGGCAGAATAGGGTAAATTACATCATATTAAGAGGTACAAAAAATCTACTACAGTAAAAGGAAAGAAGGGAGGGGGTGAGCATTGTTTAAACCTTGTTATCACAGTCAGTTGGGTATAGAAATCTATCTTACCCTATAGGGAAATAGAAAGGGAAAGGGGAAAGAAAAGAGATGGGAGGTGGATAGAAGGGAAAGGAGAAGGAAGGGCAGAAGTAGGAGTGGAAAAGGAAAAGAAAAGAGATGGATAGAAGGGAAGGTAGATTGAGGGAGGGAGTGTTCAGAAGCAAAACCCTGATGAGGAGTGACATGGTGAAAGGAGAAAGAAAAGTATAAACAGGAGGAAAATAGGATGGAGGGAAATACATATTTAGTAATCTAACTGTGAATGGGTATGGGATGTACTCTCCCATAAAATGGAATCAAATAGAAGAGTGGATTAAAAACCAGAATCCTAAAATATGTTGTTTACAAGAAATATATCTGAAGCAGAGAGATACACAGAGAATAAAGATAAAAGGCTGGAGCAGAATATATAATGCTTCAGCTGAAGTTTAAAAAAAAAGCAGGGGTAGCAATCCTGATCTCAGACAAAACAAAAGCAAAAATAGAGCTAATTAAAAGAACTAAGGAAGGAAACTGCATCTTGCTAAAAGGTACCATAGACAATGAAGCAATATCAATACCAAACATATATGCACCAACTTGTATAGCATCCAAGTTCTTAGAGGAGAAGTAAGTTGCAGAAAGAAATATATAGCAAAACCATACTAGTGGGAGAACTCAACATCCCCCTCCCAGAACTAGATAAATTTAACTACAAAATAAACAAGAAAGAAGTTAAAGTGGTGAATAGAATTTTAGAAAAGTTAGATATAATAGACCTCTGGAGAAAACTGGAATGGGGAAACAAAGGAATAGACCTTTTTTCTCAGTGATTACTTGACACCTACACAAAAATTGACCATGTATTAGAGCATGAAAAACTTCACAATCAAATGCAGAAAGGCAGAAATGGTAAATGCATCCTTTACAGATTATGATGCAATAAAATTATGTGTAATAAAGGGCCATAGAAAGATACGTTAAAAATTAATGGGAAACTAAATAATCTAATCCTAAAGAATGACTGGGTCAAACAACAAATCATAGAACCAATCAATAATTTCATGAAAAAGGATAACAATAATGAGACAACATACCAAAATTTATGGGATGAAGTCAAGGCAGAACTTAAGAGAAATTTTATATTGCTAAATGCTTACACAAAATAGAGAAGAGCAGGTCAATGAATTGGGCATGCAACCAGAAAAACTAAAATAAGAACAAAACCCTTCAATTAAATACTAAGTTAGAAATTCAGAAAATCAAAGGATAGATTAATAAAGTAGAAAGCAAGAAAACTATTGAACTAATAAATACAACTAAACTCTAAATTTAACTAAACAATAAAATAGATAAATCCTTGGTTAATTCAATTTAAAAAAAAGAAAGAAGAAAACTAAATTACCAGTATCAAAAAAAAAATGATGAATTCGCCGCCAATGAATAGGAAATTGAAGCAATAATTAGGAGCTATTTTGCTCAGCTGTATTACAATAGAGGAAAATAAATCTGACAATTTAAATAAAATGGATGAATATAAAATATTTACAAAATTACAGAATATTTACAAAAATATAAATTTCCAAGACTAACAGAAAAGGAAATAAAATAATTAACCCCATTTTAGAAAAAGAAATTGAACAAGTCATCAATGACCTTCCTGAGGAAAAAATCTCCAGGGTCATGTGGATTTACAAGTGAATTCTGCCAAACATTTAAAGAATAATTAATTTCAATACAATATAAACTATTTGGAAAAATAGGCAAAGAAAGAGTCTTACCAAATTCCTTTTATGACACAAATATGATGCTGATACCTAAAACCAGGAAGTGGCAAAACAGAGAAAGAAAATAATAGACCAATTTCCCTAATTAATATTGATGCAAATATTTTATTTTTTTCACTTCTTCCACTGTGTTCCTCCATTTTATTTTTTAAATAATAAATATTTTTATTTAAAGTTTTGAGTTCCAGGGGCAGCTAGGTGGTGCAGTAGATAGAGCACCAGCCCTGGATTCAGGAGGACCTGAGTTCAAATACGGCCTCAGACACTTAACACTTACTAGCTGTGTGACCCTGGGCAAGTCACTTAACCCCAATTGCCTCACACACACACACACACACACACACACACTCAAAAGTTTTGAGTTCCAAATTCTATCCCTCCCTTCCCTCCCCCCTCCCTGAGGCAGTAAGCTATCAGATATAGGTTATACAATGCAATTATATAAAACATTACCATATTAGCCATTTTGTACAAGAAAGCTCAAATAAGAGAAAAAGTGAAATATCAGTCTGTGTTCAATCACTATCAGTTCTTTCTTTGAAGGTGGATAGTAGCTTCATCATTAGTCCTTTGGGATTGTCTTGGATCATTGTATTACTGAGAATAGTTAAGTCATTTACAATTCTTCATCAAATAAAAGATGCAAATATTTTACATAAAATATTAGCAAAGAGATTACAGCAATTCATCATGAGGATAATACACTATGACCATGTGGAATTTATACCAGGAATGCAGGGCTGGTTCAATATTAGGAAAACTATCAGCAAAATTGACCACAACAATAACAAAACTAACAGAAATCATACGGTTATCTCAATAGATGCAGATAAAGCTTTCGACAAAATACAGCACCCATTTGCTATTTTAAAAATACTATAGAGCATAGGAATAAATGGAGTTTTCCTTTAAATGATAAGTAGCATCTATCTAAAACCATCAGTAGACATTATATGTAATGGGAATAAGTTAGATTTCCCAACAAGATCAGAGGTGAAACAAAGATGCCCATTATCACCAGTATTATTTGATATTTTAGACAAGAAAAAGAAGGAATTAGAATAGGCAATTAGGGGAAAAATCTATCACTCTTTGAAGATGATATGATGGTATACTTAGAGAATCCTAGAAAATCAACTAAAAAGCTACTTGAAATTATTAACAACTTTAGCAAAGTTGCAGGACATAAAATAAACCAACATAAATCATCAGCATTTCTACGTATTACCAACAAAGCCTAGCAGCAAGAGATAGAAAGAAATTCCATTTACAATAACTGTAGACAATATATATTTGGGAGTCTAACTGCCAAGACAAACCCAGGAATTATATGAACACTATTACACAATACTTTTCACACAAATAAAGTCAGATCTAAACAAATGGAAAAATATCAATTACTCAAGAGTAGTTCAAGCTAATAAAATAAAAATGACAATTCTTCCTAAGTTAATTTATTTATTCAGTGCCACATCAATCAAACTACCAAAATTTATTTTATAGAGCTAGAAAAAATAATAACAAAATTCATCTGGGAAGAATAAAAATTCAAGAATTCCACGGGAATTAATGGGGGAAAAGCAAAGGAAGGTAGCCCAGCCATACCAGATCTCAAACTATATCATGAATCATAAAAACTATTTGGTACTGGCTAAAAATAGAGTGGTAGATCACTGGAATAGGCTAGGTATAGAAGACATAGTAGTAAATGATTATAGTAATTTACTGTTTGATCAACACTATTTGACAAAAATTGCTGGGAAACTGGGAAATACTATGACAGAAACTAGGCATGGACTAATATCTCACACCATATAGCAAGAGAAGGTCAAAATAGGGACATGATTTGGACATGAAGGTTGATACCATAAGCAAATTAGGAGAGCAAGGAATGGTTTGCCTGACAGACCTTTGGAGAAAGGAAGATTTTATGACCAAACAAGAAATAGAAAACATTATGAAATGTGAAATGGATCATTTTGATTACATTTAATTTAAAAGGTTTTACACAAACAATACCAATGCAACCAAGATTAGAAGGAAAGCAGAAAGCTGGGAGATAATTTTTATAGCTAGTATTTCTGATAAAGGCCTCATTTCTAAAATACATAGAGAACTGAGTCAAATGTATAAGAATACAAGTCATTCACCAATTGATAAATAGTCAAAAGATATGAACAGGCAGTTTTCAGAAGAAGAAATCAAAGCTATCTAGTCATATGAAAAAATGTTCTAAATCACCATTGATTAGATAAATGTAAATTAAAACAATTCTGAGGTACCACCTCATACCTATCGGATTGGAAAATATGACAGAAAAGGAAAATGAAAAAATGTTGGAGAAGATATGGGAAAATTGGGACATTAATGCATTGTTGGTGGAGTTGTGAACTGATCCAACCATTCTGTTGAGCAATTTGGAACTATGCCCTTTTAAAAGGCTATATAGGGGCAGCTAGGTGGCACAGTGGATAGAGCACTGGCCCTGGATTCAGGAGGACCTGAGTTCAATTCCGGTCTCAGACACTTAACACTTACTAGCTGTGTGACCCTGGGCAAGTCACTTAACCCCAATTGTCTCACCAAAAAAGAAAAAGGCTATATAAAACTATGCATACTCTTTGACCCAGCAATACCACTTCTAGGTCTGTATCCCAAAAAGATCATAAAAAGAGAAAAGGACCCACATGTACAAAAATATTTTAGCAGCTCTTTTTATGGTGGCAAAGAATTGGAAATTGAGGGGATGCCCATCAATTGGGGAATGGCTGAACAAATTGTGGTATGTGATTGTGATGGAATACTATTGTGCTATAAGAAATGATGAGCATGATGCTCTCAGACATATCCAGAAAGACTTACATGAGCTCATGCTGAGTGAAGTGAACAGAACCAAGAGAACATCATACACAGTAACAGCAACATTGTGTTCTGAACAATGGCAATAGACTTAGCTCTTCTCAGCAAGACAGGTCCAAAAGGCTCATGATGGAAAATGCTCTCCACATCCAGAGACAGAACTATGGAGTCCGAGTGAAGATAGAAGCATACTATTTTCACTTTTGTTTTTTCTTTCTTATGGTTTTTCCCTTTTGTTCTTATTCTTCTGTCACATCATGACTATTGTGGAAATATGTTTATGATTGTAAGTATATAACCTATATCAGATTGCTTGCTGTCTTGGGGAGCGAGAAGAGGAGGGAAGGAAAGAGAAAAACTTGGAACTCAAAATCGTATAAAAGTAAATGTCGAAAACTATCTTTATGTGTAATTGGAAAAATAAATTATTAAGTGGGGAAAATAAAATAAACAAATAAAATACAACAAATATACACAGTGGGAAAAATAAATAAAATGGGCATGTCGAACTAGATGACTGAGACAGTGGATACTGCTGGACCTGAAAGTCAGGAAGATCTGAGTTCAAATTTAGCCTCAGATTCTTACTAGCTATATGACCCTGGGCAAGTCGATTAAACTTTTTCTGCCTCAATGTCCTCAAACTGTAGAATAAGGATAATAATCACATTGACCTTTCTAAATTGTGAGGATCAAATGAGATAATAATTGTAAAGCAATTAGCACAGCACCTGGCATGTATTAAGCACTATCTAAATGGGGGTTTTTGTTGTTCAATTGTTTTTCAGTCATGTCCACTCTTCATGACTCCATTTGTAGTTTTCTTGGCAGAGATACTGGACTGATTTGCCATTTCCTTCTCCAGCTCATTTTACAGATGAGGAAACTGAGGCAGACAGTTAAGTGACTTGCCCAAGGTCACACAGCTAGTAAGTGTCTGACGCTGGGTTTGAACTCAAGAAGATGAGTCTTCCTGACTCCTGACCTGTCACTCTATGCACTATGGTGCCACCTAGCCACCCCTATGTAAATGTTAGTTATTATCCTAACCTGTAAAAGGGGGATAATATCCACTGCCTACCTCCCTGAGTTGTTCTAAGGATCAAGTGAGATAATGATTGTAAACCACTTAGCACAGTGCCTGGCACATAGTAAGCACTATGTAAATGTTAGCTATCGTCATCATAGTCATCGTTGTCATGGTTGTCATCATCCGTAAAATGGAGATAATTACAACACCTACCTCCAAGTTGTTGTGAGGATCAAATGAGATAATAAGTGTAAACTGCTACCCAACATCACCCAAGATCAGAAGCAGGATCCAAACCCAGGACCTCTGACTCCCCATGTTGGTATTCCCCAATAAAATGCATTGTCATCACATGGAAGTGGCCCCGGGTTCTCAGGGACCAGCCCTAATTGAGCACAAATTCCTCCCAAGATGAGAGGTTCCAAGTACATGCCTGGTGATGAAGGGTATGCCTGGATATATTCCAAGAGACCCATTACCAGTGTGGCTACAGACTAATGAAATTTTTGAAGCCAACAACCCGTGAAGCTGTACAGGGGTCACAATCTGGGAACAGAGACAGGAAAAACAGAGCAGCTCAAAGTACCCATGAACTTCATTTCCATCAGCCCCATATTGGATTCCTAAGAAGTCCACCATGACAGTATCTTTCAAAAGTATCAGAATATACTTGCAGGATAAGTAATGTATAGCATCTTCATATACTGTTATCAATTTATGGTCATCAAGATTAGTAATTCTCACGTATATTTCTCTAAGGATGTTCAATCTCTTCTACCAGCAACAACCAAGGAGAAAACCAGCAAAGGGTGTAATAGAAGGTGACAGAACCTCACACCTTTATTTTTCCTCTTACCTGATGAAAATTGCTTTTCTTCTTAGTAGCTATCAACTTTCCTCAATTGAAAGTTACTCACACTTATCAGAAACACAAACATCAGAGACAGAGATGTTCCATCAATGTTCAGAATACTCTTCCAGAGCCAGGTGTTTTTTTTTTTGGATTATTATTTTTAAGACTCGAAAACCCTTTTTATGCAAGTGCTATTGTGCAGAAGGCAAAATGTATTATCAGGTTCATCAGGGGATAATAAGATGGTCAATTAATTCATGAAACAAGTTGACATGTCTCTACAGAGGCACCAGAACACACAGGCTTAGATGGTCTTCACCCTTGGGTGAATGCCTGACCCTGCTGGGATTTCTGTTTGGTGCTCTCAGACATGTGACTCTAACCTCTTCTTGTAGGTTTTCTGGTAGGCTGCAGGGGAGTTGGTCAACACAAAATGATAAAATTTCAGAAAGGGAAAGGACTTGAGAGATCATCTAATCTAACCCCCTAATTGAGTGGAAGTAATTTGTCTATGTATCCTCCCCTGAGATTAGACAAAACCCATCATCGTGAACTACAGCAAGTCTTAGGGATATGAGGATGAGCCTAGGATAGGAACTGGATCTGTGATTTCATCAATATAGGGAACTCACAAGTGAAGACACTCCCTCTACCCATGTGGGCTAACTCTTTATACATTAAAGTCTTAGAGTTGCTGGGGAACACTGAGAGATTATGTCATTGGCCTAACGTTATGCAGCCAGTATGTGTGAGAGGCAGGATTTGAACCCAGGTCTAGAAGACAGTATAGTTCAATGGAAGGAAGAATCCTCTAGAATTGAGGGGAGAGGATATAGATTCCAATACCAGTTCTTCTACCTACTACCTTCCTCAGGTACTTCCTGTGCCTACATTTTCTTATCTGTAAAATGAGAGAGTTAGACTAGATGGTTCCTAATGTCCCTTCCGGCTCTGAATATGTTTTCCTAGGTCTTCCTGGCTTGAAGAGCCAGCTCTCTAGCCACTTCATCCCAAGGGATAAGATGAGTTCATTTCAGGCCACTTGGCTCTCCATTGCTAATCTTAAGAGCCCATAATTACATGGGCCTTTGCCTACATTATCTCACTTGAAACTTGCAACAAATCCATAAAGCAGTGCCATTACTACCTTCATTTTACAGAGTAGAAAACTGAGGCTTAGAGAGGTTATGACTCACCCAGGATCACACAGGTAATAAGCATCTAAAGAAAGATTTGAATTCTGTTCCTTCTTATTGCTGGTCTAGTATCCTGTGTGGTATACCACACTGTACTCTGTCTCTGAGCCTCTATTCTCTGAATATCCACAGGAGTGGCCCAGCAGGGTGAGTGGGTCCCCCGCATTATCAAGGTTTGTAGCGAGGCCTTCTCTATGCTTTTACTTCTAACATGAATTAATACCTTGTTTGTATTTAATAAAAACTGTTCACCCAGCACTGGCTTCTCGTCAAAAGTTGTGCCATCATATTCATTAATGAATGCACCCAACCACAGACTTAAAAAGCTAAAGAGGAACTTGGGAATCATCTAGCCCCACACACACACACACACCCCTCCATTTTATAGCTGATTTGAGAATTGTTTTTAAATTTTATTTTGTGATGACAAAGTAAATAAGAGATCAAAAACGCTGGAGAAATGCTAGCCTCTTTGTCATAGAGGATTCATTTGGAAACAAAAGACAAATATAGCCTGCTGAGTCCAAAGCTTAGTGTTGTTGGGATTGGGGGTGAGGAGAGACACAAACTTCAGATAAGCCACAGCCCCTGCCCTCAAAGAACTTATAGCATAGGAGATGTATATGAGTAAGTGTGCAACTTGAAGTCAGGAAGACCTGGGTTCAAATTTACCTCAGACATTTCCTAGCTTTGTGACCTTGTGCAAGTCACTTGACCTCTAGGTTTCACTTCCTCTTCTGTAAAAGGACGGGGGTTAGACTTGATGGCCTCAGAGGTCCCTTCCCACTCTACATATGTGTCCCTGTTCTGTGTCTACATGATGCAAAATAATATATAATGAGCACATTAGAAAAGTTCAAAGAAGGTGCTCTGGTCAGCCTGGGACTGGACGGTTTTTCCTAAGGGGATCAGCAAAGCCTTCATGGAAGAGGAGGTATCTCTGTTGGACTTAGAGGATCAGTAGGAAATCTGTGGAAGGAAAGAGAGGCAGGTTTCCCAAGCACGAGACTTGTACCAGGTTATGGAGAGTCTTGAACGTTAGGCTAACAACTTTACACAGGAGATAATAGGGAGCCATTGCTGGTTTGAGGACAGATGGAGTGGCAAAACCTGACACTTATCCTAGCAGCAGCCTGAAGGATAGATTGGAAGGGGGGAAAATAGGTGCAGGGAATAAGAGAGTACTGAAATGATCCCAGCTAGTGGATAGAGGCTTCCTAGAGATGTCTAGGTGGTACCATGGATTAGAACAATGGGCATGCAGTCAGAAAGACCTGAATTCAAATCTAGCCTTAGATACTAGATGTGTGGACCTGGGCAAGTCATTTTGCCTGTGTCTGCCTCAGTTTCCTTATCTGTAAAATGAAGACAGCACCTACCACCCTTATTCTCTCACAAGAAAATAAGAAGACACATTATAGGGGCAGCTAGGTGGCGCAGTGGATAGAGCACCGGCCCTGGAGTCAGGAGGACCTGAGTTCAAATCCGGTCTCAGACACTTAACACTTACTAGCTGTGTGACCCTGGGCAAGTCACTTAACCCCAATTGCCTCACTAAAAAAACTAAAAAAAAAAAAAAAAGAAGACACATTATGAAGATGACAACAATGAGAAAACAGTAGAGGAAAAAGACATAAATGATATTGTGGAAGGATTGAAAAATATGAGAGATGGCAATGAGTGAGGGGTAGAGCTAAAGATAACAGCACATTTTCAAATATGGGAGACTGGGTAAACGGGGGGCATGGGGTGACAGTAACAATCAATAGAGTCAGAAGAGGAAGCGGTTTTTTAACCTTTTATTTTTTGGTGAGAGAGATAATGGACTCAATTTGAGATCAACAATTCAAAATGCACATAGTACATAAGTATTCAAAATGTATATGAAAGGATAGGACCCTGCACTGAGAATTAGAAGGCATCAGGAGGAAGACTGGACCAATCCTTTCATTTACAGCTCAGAAAACAGGTCCAGGGAAGTGACATGAGAAATACAAGGCTTCCCCACTTCTGTGTCCGTATGGGATTTTGGTCTGCTTCATAACCAATCCATGCTAACCCCTCCTGCATTATCAGTCAACTTCATTACAAAGAACCTTCTTAGGAGAACATGGCAATACAGTCAAGGTTTTGGCCCAGATCTAGGTTCTCATTGGGCTTTAATTCCAGTGCTTAGTTTTTGGTCACCTGTTTTACTCCTAAAAGAATCCAGAACTATGGGATCCCTCCTGCCTCTCTTTAACAGAAGAGTACCATTAGTTAAAAGCAAAAAGAGACATTCCATGTCACAAGGATCAAGCTAATCAATTTACATTATTTCCCTAGACTCACTAATTTGGTTTTGGATTTGGAGGGGAGGAGTGAAAAATATTTTTTCATGAAGCAAAATTAATTTTCACTGTTATGTCCAGGCAGATGATGCCTTTAAGTGTTTTATAAAACCAACCTAATTAAGAAAAAATGCTCATTAGGAAAACAATTACCAGACCCAGAGAATTGTTTCCTCCTCCACCTCTCACCCCTCTGCAGTCTAAATCAGGACTGCCCAGAAATTTAAGGTGGGTGCTCACAGGGAGGCAGCAATCAAATGGGTGTTCTTGAGGAATTCATTTGGTAACACTCTTGACATTCTTTAATGGTATATATGCCATGCCCTCTCTTGTTTTGCATGGCAGAATACCAGGATCCATGAAAAGAAGTTGTAGAGAGGAAGATTTAAAGTCAATGTAAGGAAAAACAGCAATGAGAACTACCCAGAAATGGGTCCCTCCTCAGTGCAGGTTTTCAAATGAGGACTGGATAGTTACCGTGGGAGATGTGGGCATTCATGCTGGGTAAGGTACCATTGGATAGATGACAGACTGGGGAGGCCCCTGCCATCTTGGATATTCTATGATTCCATTCTTTGGATTTTTGCATTTGCTCTTGGTGCTCATGTGAAAAGGGATTGCCCTTTCATTCTTCTAGAAGGTCCGGAAATACCAAGGCAACATGCCACTTGACAGAATATCCTTCCTCTGCCTATGTTGGCAGAGCTTAAAGTTCACAAAAATGAAAAATATCGTTTTTTCCCCACATTAACTGGAATCTAACCACCCCTTCCTCCAGTCTGTCCTGGTGCAATTGATTTTTTGAACCTAAACACGAATCTGTTCAGATTCATCCATTAGATTCAGCTGCTTGTTCTAGCTTTTCTTGAGCTCTTCTTGAATTCACATTCTGTCACTTAATATGTCATTGATCCTTGCCAGTATCTTACCATCTCTAAGCTTGATGAGTGTGCCAGCTCAGCCTTCATTCAAATCATTAATAAGAAGGACAGAGAGAGCTCTCTACTAATCATCTCCCTCCAGGTTATCATCCACTAACCACTACACCTTGAGTCCAGTCATTCAACCAGTTCTGAATCTGCCTCTACTGGGATGTCATTCAGTCTATGTTTCTCCATTTTGACCAAAAGGAGATCATGCTGCCACTTTAAGGAGTAGTTACAGAGACTCGAAAATGTGTTGCTGCTATGATGATGAGGCCATTGTTTAATGTTCTTTTATGTTCACTTGTCTCTATATCCTTCTTTTTGGGGTTATCTAGTGATAAAAGACAATGAGGTATTATACTCAGAATACTAGGGTTGCTGTTGTAGATGGTGCAGTGGATAGTGTGATGTTTAGGCCGTCCAAATCCATTGGTTCACTGGACTTGAAGGTGGTCTCAAGTTGTGTTCTAAGTCCTTAGCTTCTGAGAACAATACCTTCTTAAGGCTAGCCAGGTGTAGTTACAATCTCATTAACCTGAAGTAGGCTAATCAGCAAAGTCAATCAATCACTCCGCACTTAATTCAATCAGTTTAGATTAATCTCCAGGTGAGCTTTTGAGTATCTGCAAAATCCCATTATTTTCTCACAATAGAGTGTTGAGCCTGTTATCAAGAAGTCTCTTCTTCCTAAATTCAAATCCGGTCTCAGACACTTACTAGCTGTGTGATCCTGGGCAAGTCACTTAACCCTGTTTGCCTCAGTTTCCACATCTGTAAAATAAACTGGAGAAGGAAATGGCAAAGAAAACCCCAAATACAGTCATGAAAGGTTGGAAACAACTGAAAAACAACTCAACAACACCCCAGAACACTGGACTTGGGCTTTAGGAGAGACATGGGTTCAATTTCTGTCTCTGAGACTTACTAGTTGTGTGACTGCAATCAAGACACTTTGCCTGTCTATTACTCAGTTTCTTGATTTGTAAAATGGACATAATACCTAGAGTGAGAAAAGTAGTGTGGATGGAAGGCTGGCCTCAGAGTCAGGAAGAATGAGTTCCAATCCCACCCCTGACAAACTGTCCGACCCTGAGCAAATCACTTAATTTCTCAGATCTCTAGGCAATTTCCTTAGGCTCTAAGTTGCACAAAAGGCTCCATGGCACCTCCCTTACCCAAAGAAATCCCAAGTTCAGTCCCCATCCCTATCTCTCCTTGCCTATAATATCCACCTCCCTGGTTCCTTGCGAGGATCAGATGTGGTAATATATGTAAAGGGCTTTCTAAATTTTAAAGTGTTATGTAAATGTCAACCAGGCTCAGGCTGAAATGGTTTTCTCTATAGAATTCTGAAAAGAATTCAAGTTTTGCTCTGGCATCTCCCTTCCTCCCCTGGCTGACCCTGAGCAGAGACAGTTTTAGCTCTCTTACCTCTCCCTCACAATGGCACACTGGAACATTGGCTTCAGGGGATTGGGGCATCTCTGCTCTGTTCTCGTCAGCTGGAAAATCACTGAGTGAATGGTGGCCACATTAACCTGCTCCAGAGCCCCAGCTCACAGTCGTCAGTCACAGATGGATGCTGCCAGCAGGGAGATCCCGGGAACAGCTGGCTGGCAGAGATGCTAATCAAGAAAGAAGACACAGTGTGCTCTGGCTGTCACCAGAAACTGCCTCCTGAGCTGCCCATCAGATTTAAATCCCTGTAGGAATTGATAGGTCCTATGTGCTAAGGGCCAGGAAGTTACATCAAAGAGACTGGGGGTTCTAATCTGAAGCATTCCTCACTGGCCATTATCATCAGTCTTGGGGAAATGCAGAGCAATGGGTATAGAATCATAGAGCAGGAAGTGGTCTGAGACTGAGGCATCAAATATGTGACTCACAGCACTCCCATGTCCTGAACCAGATCAAAGTGTAGTTATCTGATTTTAATGTGTCTTTGTACTACTAATATATATGTGTGTGTGTGTGTGTGTGTATGTATATGTATATACATACATACATATATATGTGTATATATATGTATGTGTGTGTATATATATGTATGTGTGTATATATGTGTATATGTGTGTGTGTATATATATGTGTGTGTGTATATATATATATGTATGTATGTATGTATGTATGTATGTATGTATGTATGTATGTATAAATGCGGTTTTCTAATATGGGGCCAGCAAGGATCTCTATAATAGGGTTTAGTGGACTTGTTTCTATTTGAGTTTGACATCACTGGTCTAAGAGGTCATCAATCCTCCTGAGAGAATCAAATGTGCTGGTTCCATTGTTCAAGTCCCAGGGGTTTGTCCTCCCATCCCCACCATTCCTTCCTTTTCTTGCTGAGTTAGCAGTTAACCTGTAGAGGATGCTTCTCTCAGATAAGAGCAGACTACATTATTAAAGCCCCAAGGGCTTATCTCCCCCTCCCCAAAATTCTTTCCCTTTTCCTGCTGGGTTAGCAGTAGTTTTCTAAAGTTAGGTAATGAAAGAATTGTAAAATCCCTATCCAGAGGCTGTCCCATGGGTGGGAGTACATGTTTAGAAGTGTCATGAATAATCTGGAGTAGCCAATGGGCAAAATGGGAAAGGGACTTTGTGTTAGACCTAGGATTAAAAGGGAAGTTTGCTAACTCAGTATTTGACAAAAACTGCTGGGAAAACTGGAAGATAGTATGGCAGGAATTAGGCATAGACCAACATCTTACACCTTATATTAAAATAAGGTCAAAATGGATACACGATTTAGACATAAGAGGTGATACCATAGGTAAATTAGGAGAGAAAGGAATAGTCTACCTATCAGATCTTTGGAAATGAAAACAGTTTATGACTAAACAGGAGATAGAGTATATTATAAAATGCAAAATGGATGATTTTGATTACATTAAATTTAAAAAATTTTGTATAAACAGAAGCAATGCATCCAAAATTAGAAGGGAGGCAGAAAGCTGGGAAACAATTTTTATGGCCAGTACTTCTGATAAAGGCCTCATTTCTAAAATATATAGGGAACTAAATCAAAT
The DNA here is from genome assembly GCF_019393635.1 of Dromiciops gliroides. Classification (NCBI taxonomy): domain Eukaryota; kingdom Metazoa; phylum Chordata; class Mammalia; order Microbiotheria; family Microbiotheriidae; genus Dromiciops; species Dromiciops gliroides. Next base: position 40,049,967 of record NC_057865.1, read on the forward strand.
TTATAAGAATCCAAGTCATTCCCCAATTGAGAAATGGTCAAAGAAATCATGGAAAGGGGAAAGGGACCCACATGTACAAAAATATTTATAGCTGCTCTTTATGTGGTGGCAAGGAATTGGAAGTTGAGGGGATGCCCATCAATTGGGAAATGGCTGGACAAGTTGTGGTATATGAATACAATGGAATACTATTGTGCTGTAAGAAACGATGAGCAGGAGTTCAGAGAAACCTGGAGGGTCTTGCATGGGCTGATGATGAGTGAAATGAGCAGAACCAGAAGAACATTGTACACAGTATCATCTACTGTGATGGACTATATTCTTCTCACCAATGCAATGGTACAGAAGAGTTCCAGGGAACTCATGATAGAAGAGGATCTCCAAATCCAAGAAAAAAAAATAACTGTGGAGTATAGATGCTGAATGAACCATACTATTTCTTTTGGTTTTGGTGCTGTTGTTTTTTCTATTTTGAGGTTTTTCATCATTGCTCTGATTTTTCTCTTATAACATGACTAATGCAGAAATAGGATTAATGTTATTATGTATATATATATAACCTATATCAGATTACCTGATGTCTAGGGGAGGGGGGAGGGAGGGAGAAAAATCTGAAATTGGAAAGCTTGTATAAACAAAAGTTGAGAACTATCTTTATATGTAATGGAGATAATTAATTAATTAATTTTAAAAAATAGGGAAGTTTGCTGCAGAAAAGCATACTACTCTTCTATAGTGCATGCCCTTTCTTACAACATCATAATAAAATGGCCTTCCCTTTTTGCACCAGACCAGGAGTTATGCCTCAGTTTACCTGTTTCTAACACTCCCAAATCAAGTTCTACCAGTGATTTACTGGGCAGCAGAGGTATGCCTAGACCCTGGGACTCCTGAGTCCACTGTTTTTTCATTTGACCACATGGCTCACTTTGCTATCTCTCAAGGTCTCCAAAGGCCCTGCTTGTAAGGAAGAGCACCCCACTGCTTCCTGCTTGCTATGGAGAGAGAGGTGGGAAGAATCAAACTGCAGGTTGAGACTTTCCAGCTGCTCTGTAGTTACCTAGTATATGCATGAGTTATTTACCTGCTGTCTGCCCCATTCCAATGGGGGTTCCTTGAGGGGGACTAGTTTTGTCTTTCTTTGTAGTCCCCATGCTTAACAAGTGGTCTGGCAATTGGTAAAGCTTAACATTGCTGGTGGACTGACCGATGAATGAATGAGTGAATGACCTATCTGCCTAGGAATGGGGAACAATCCACGAGGTTCATAACGACTTGAGTTACTGGAGTTGGGACAGTGAACTAGGAGCTACATCAATAAAACCACCTGACCTCCTCCTCCTCTTTTCCCATGGGACTTCTCTTTGCCAAGTCTCTAAGGTCAGCCATGATATCGAGGGGAAATGGAGCAATGAAACCTCAAACTCATCTGTTTAGGTGTACTTACTCCTGGCAGTCGGGATTAGGAAAGGAAAGAGTGGCAGCACCAGCCATTGACTTCCAGTAAAGTGATGAATCAAAAGTAAAAGCAGCACTAGCTGAGATTAACTGGGGGAAGTTCATCCCTATGACTCCCCACCTCATGGTATCATTAGGCAGTTTCAATCTCCTCTTCTCCATACCTGTCACTTCACAAGCCCTGGCTCCTGGCCACCCTATTAGACTGTCATCTCCTTGAGGGCAAGAATCACCTCTTATATCTGTATTCCTTACACTTAGCACAGGGTCAGCACAAAGTAAGTGTGTTTGTTTTTTCATTCATTCCATCAATATTCGTATCTTAGTTCTCCTCCCCACATTCTCCAGATCTCATTTGTAATTCTCCTTTTACTCTATCAATTCCCTACTTTGAATTATATTTATCCAGGCACATCCCAAAGCCCCAGAGACATAACTAGGCTGGGGCAACTGAGCTTTGTCCAAAAGTGCTAAAGTTTAGAGGGTAAGGAAAGCATTTCAATTTCTTCAGCAGGTAAAAACAACTTAGCTTAGCAAATAGTTAGAGTAAGAAAAATCAATTAATACACAAAGCTAACAGATGGTCCACATTTCCTCCTCCCAGACTGCCACACCCTCAGTCAAGTCTTTGTTCATCACTGTTAGTTTCCCAGAATCCCTCTCGTCCTTTCCCCATGTTTTCTTCACAACTGTATTTATTTCTTTAAAAGTTCCTTTGAGAGAGCTTTTTAAAATATTGTTTTTATTGGCAACTTGACATTGTGACTAGAGATCTGGCCTCAAAGGCAGGAAGACCTGGATTCAAAACTTGCCTCTGACATATTCAGTACATGACCTTAGTCAAGTAACTTAACCCCTCAATTTCTCCAAGCAACAATTCTAGAATAGATGTTGTAAAGGATGTACTGATCTCCATTGGTAGAAGAAATCCCTCACTGAGAGCTATCTATACTTACAAAGTCACAAGTCCAGTTAAAAAAATGATAACCTTTGTTTTTATATCACCTTCATTTCAAGACATGTCCCTCCCGACCTAGGACAAAGATTGAAAAAGGAAAATCATTTTTAAAAGTTCATCACAACCAACCAGCACATTAATTGTGTCTGACAGTATAGGCAATATATACCCATAGACCCTCCCACCTCTTCAAAGGGAAGTGAATTTTGAGAGTACTTTTTGTGAAGGTTGACACAAAAATTGTATGAAAATTATGAGTTACCCAACATCCCCACTCAGTAGAATACAAGCTCCCATCTCTAACCTACCATAATGACTGACACACAGTAGGCACTTCATAAATGTTGGTGGAAATGAATTGAATAGCTCTGAGTCACTGTGCTGACATCACAAGCCTTGAGTCAAGTCTCTTCACCTCCATGAGGTCCATTTCTCTAGCTGCCTCTCTCTTGACTGGAGTGGGAATGGGTGAGACCCTTTCTGGCAAGACCCTGGAGCTCTCTGACCTCTTGAGCCAGATAAGGGACTCACAGCAACCAACAGGTTGGACAAAGAGGCATTAAGTGCCTGGCTGGAGACTGGAGTCCTGGTGCCAAGCAGTCTGCCTGCTCTCAAAGAGAAACAATGCTCTGACCCCTCATGCTCCCTTTGAATAGCCTGGCAGTGAGCGCCACAAGCTGATGAGCTTTCAGATAGGAATGTTGGCATCCATCAGCGCAAGTAAAGGTACCACTTAGAGAGGAAATAAGACTGGTCAAAAATCAGAGATGGATGTTCACACTGTAATCAGATATTACCCAATGTGTGGCTTCAACCAGCCAAGAAGAAGAAAACATCCTTCCTTTGTAACCGAACCCTCCACAACAATTCAATTCAACAACTATTTATCAAGCACATTCTAGAAAGTGATTTTAAGGTTACAAAGTACTTCACATACATTATCTCATTTGATCCCACGACAAGCCTCAGGTAGGTATAACAGGAATCATTATAGGCCATTTTGACGGATTAGGAAACTGAGGCTCAGCCATGTTAAGTGACTTACCCATGGTTATACTGCTAATAAAAGTCAGAGGCAGCATTCAGACTCAGATCTTCCTGAATTATTGGATTATGGGTCACCCTGAGAAAATTCTTGACCTCTTTAAGGCTCAATTTCCTTATCTGTGAAGTGAGGAAGTTGGGCCAATGGGGATGGACCTCTGAAATCTATGCTTGTGTAATGTACACTAGGATCCTGTGGTTTAGGGCTGAAAGGGACTTCATTTAACCCATGGTACAGATGAGAAAATGAAAGCCAGTGATATTAGGAGCTCAAGGACACATCAGTTGTGGCTTCCGACTCTAATCTTAATGGGGTAGGGACTATGTGTTGCCTTTCTTTGTACTCCCAAGAGCTCAGCACAGTGCTTGGCACATAATTAAGTTGTGAATAGGACAACTAGGTGACACCATAGTGCACTGGGCCTGGAGTCAGGAAGACCTGAGTTCAAATCTGGCCTCAAACACTGTGTGACCCTAAGCAAGTCACTGAACCCTGTTTGCCTCAGTTTCCTCCTCTGTAAAATGAGCTGGAGAAGGAAATGGCAAATCACTCCAGTATCTCTGCCAAGAAAACCCCAAACAGGGTCACGAAGAGTCAGACACAACTGAAAAACAGCTGAACAGCAACAATAAGCAGTGCTTAATAAATGCTTGTTGACCACATTGCTTCAGATCTACCCTTCTACCCATAATAGAAAGCAGTCTCAACAAATACAAGGCACAGTGCTAGGTATTAGAAATAGACACAAAAAAGGGTACCTAGCTTTTACATTCTACTAAGGAGGCTGGGGGTGGGAGCCAACAGCTTCATACATTGATATATAATCAATAATTTGGAGGACAACTCTCCAGTTTCTTGAGCATGGCTCTCCAGAGATGGAAGCCCAGGCTGAGCAGGGCTAAGAGAACACCGGAAGCCAGGAAAAGGCTGTCAGTGATCATTGACATCCTCACTCTCTTCTAGACAATTTCTAGTTCATCCATGTTTTTTCCCATCACAAGAAAGAGGAATTAGTTGTTCTGCTTGGCACCAAGAATCCAGAATAAGGAGGAATGCATAGAACTTACCAAAAGGTAGGTTTATGTTTAATATTGTGAAACGAACATGGAATAGAAACAAAAGATAACATTAAGAAATAAAAAATACAAGCTATTACCTGTTCTGTACCGCAGGTGCAGCATCGCAAAGTCCTCCAGATAGCCAGCTTCATCAGGCCAGAGAGGGACTTCACTTCTCTGTGAAGAGATTAGAAATTACTTTCTCCATTCCTGCTCCTTACTCCTTAAAGGAACAAAGACAGAAACATATATACCCGGGAAGTTCTAGAAAGGAAGTAGATACAAGTGAGCAGCAGTTCGACAAAAACACAACCTTATAAAGTTCGATTGAGATGTTAGGAGGAGAGTTTATCAAAATGAGGGAGGAATGGCATTGCAAGGGAGGGAGAGAGAATGCAAGAAGAAAGTTAAGAAACTCAAATTTTCCAAAGGGAGCAACTCTCACAAAGGGCCTGGATCATCAAGGAAACTCCAGTTTATTTGTTTAGTCAGTGCACAGGGCCATGAGAGCTCCTAGAGAAAATCTAATTGTTTTGATTAGATCACTGAGAATTGCCGCATGGGAAAAGCAGGCTAGAAAACAAATTATATTTTTAAGAAACAAAAAGTGAGGTCTACACATCAGTAAAATTGAATTAAATAAGAAAGTTTATGAGAAAAGGCTCATCTTGCAGCAATGTTTTAAGTTTTTCATCAAGCAGTATTTTTAACAGAAAAGTTCTCTGCTTCCTCTGATGGGTGTAAATATCCCACCTCAGATATTGACTGACTGGCTGATACTGAGCAAATCTCTTTACCTCTCTGGACTTTCTCTTATATAAATGGGAAGAGCTGGACTTTGGACTGAATGGTTTCTGTGATTCCCAGGTCTAAATATATATTCCTATGAATCAATAATTTCTTAAAACCTCCAAATTCTAGTTTGTTTCCATTCACCCATTGGAAGATGATATTCTGAATAATAACTCACATTTCTAAATCTATAGCACCCTTATGAGGGAAGTAATAAATTTGATAGATAAGGACACTGAGACCTAAAGAGGAGAGAAATGGCTGATTTAATATTGGAGCTGAAACTCAAACCCAGGTCTTTCAATTCCAGATATAATGTTATTATTTTCACTACATCATGCTGCCGCTGGAAAAGTTGTATGTAAACAAGTTTTGGGTTTTTTTGTAAACTGAATCCTATCTTCTCACTGAATTACATTTTTAAAAGTAAAGCTTGCTAGAAAACAAATTCTATTTTTAAGAAACAAAATGTGAGATCTACACATCAGTAAGATCTAATTAACCTCCATTTAGCAGTCTTTCTGAATACTGTAACTAAAAAGATTCTCTATCCCTCCCTTCATCAAGCTTTGATGGTTCTGTAATCTCTTTGATGTGAATTGAAGATTGCAACATGTCCCATGTCTTCTCTTGCTGTGTGGATCTTGTCTATGAGCCTGCATATATCTGCCACCAGGCACCTACACAATGTGCTGGGGCCTCTAGATCCCTTGAAATTTCAAGGATATCAACGGAATACATTGGCTGCCCCATGACCACCCACCTTCTTTTTCAGCCAAATATCTTTCTTTTTTTTAAACAATTTTAAATTATTTTTATTATTATTATTATTATTTTTAGTGAGGCAATTGGGGTTAAGTGACTTGCCCAGGGTCACACAGCTAGTAAGTGTTAAGTGTCTGAGGCTGGATTTGAACTCAGGTACTCCTGAATCCAGGGCCGGTGCTCTATCCACTGTGCCACCTAGCTGCCCCCAAATATCTTGCTAATGACCATTTATGCTCCAATTTTCATTGGATACAGATTGTTCTTGCTCATCATATGCCTCTCCATTGCTCTGTGGGTGAATCATCTTTAATTCTTTGATGACCATGGTATTCCAGGATTCACAGTGCTAGAACATCACCAGAATATTAATGTTAAAAGTTAAGGTCCTCAGGAGGAAGCCTGAGGTCATTACATTTTTCAAAGGCAACCCAACCTCCCCTCCTATTCCTATTCATTTCAGGACCCAATTCAATGTTTAACAGCTGTGTGGTACAGTGGATAGAGTACCAGGCCTGGAGTCAGAAAGACCAGAATTCAAGTATGATCCTCAGACACTTACTAGCAGCATGACCCAGGGCAGATCACTCAACCCTATTTGTCTCAGTTTCCTTATCTGTAAAAATGATCTGGAGAAGGAAATAGCAAACCATTCTGGTATCTTTGCCAAGAAAACCTAAATAGGATCATAAAGAAGTGGACACAACTGAACAACAAAAATTCATTGTTTATCCATAGTTGTGTTCAAGGTATATGCATTGATGGATTAGCTCTCTGGGCTGTCCATTAAACTGTATTTCATAGTTTGGACACTAAGCATTTTAGACTTAGATAAAAGTATAATACAACACAGATAATTTAGTTTGTGGTTTTCTTTCTTTCTTTTTTTTTTTTTTTGCGGGGCATTAAGGAGGGTTAAGTGACTTGCCCAGGGTTACACAGCTAGTAAGTGTCAAGTGTCTAAGGCCAGATTTGAACTCAGGTCCTCCTGAATCCAGGGCCAGTGCTTTATCCACCGGGACACCTTGCTGCCCCCAAGTTTGTGGTTTTCTAAGCTAATGTGTTGTCCACAGAGATCTGTTTCTGAGTTTGAAGCTGATCTAAAGGGCATAATGAAAAGATCATTGATTGGATCTGGGTTCAAAAAACCTCGATTCAAATCCCAGACTCTGCCAATTACTGGCTTTAAGTCCTTGGGCAAGTCACTTAAATTCTCTGGGTGTGTTTTCTCATTTGTAAAATGAAGGGATTGAATTAGACAATTTCTGAGGTCCTTTCCAGCCCTAACTTTATAATCCTTCACTAAGGATTTCATTCTCAATAGGGAATGCCTCTCTGATATGGACTCTGGCCCTGACACTCTTCATATGTCTGTTCCATGTCTCCTTAATTAATAACCAGACAATTATCGAACAATACTATCTCTCTTATTATATCTCTCCAGGAATCTTGCATGGTTTTGACAAAGGCACAGGATCGCTCTTCCATCTGTTAAGTAATCTGTAAAAGACTTTTAAATGCTCTTTGGAAGTAGGTCATTGATAAGAAAAAAGCCACCCCCCCAACCCCCATACAACAAAATCCTTATCACACCACTTTTTGTGGTAGTAAAAAACTGCAAACAAAATAGATGCCCATCGATTGGGTAATAGCTAAACAAATTGTGGCAAAGAAATATAATGAAATATTACTGTACTATAAAATGTGACTCAGAATTAATACAGAGAAGCATGGAAAGGTTTATATGAACTGATAAGAGTGAAGGTAGCAGAGTCAAATTATTTTCATCTAAAGAGATGTGTATTTCTCTCTATGTATCTATGGAAACAATGACTACAGAAATGTAAATGGAAAGAACAACCACAAAAAATAAACAAATCAAAAATGTTAAAAATTATTAAAAAACCAGCCAGTCCACCCTTAAAAAAAAAGCACTCTTTTGCAGAGGTGGTAGGTCCACTGTGTGATACACTGAACATATTTTTAGATTTTTTTCAATGTGTTGATTGTTTCTACTGATTTTTCTTCTCTTCTTCCTCTCTTAAAAATGCGTGGGATGGCTCTCTGGGAGAAGTAGTGATGAGGGAGAAAAAAATTTGGTGGTATAAAAACACAATAAAAATGCATTTTTAAAATACTATGTCAGATTGCTTGCTGTCTTGGAAGGGGGAAAGGAGCAGAAGGAGGGAGAAAAATTTGAAACTAGAAATCTTATAAAAACAAATGTTGAAAACTCTCTACATGTAACTAGAAAATAATAAAATGCTTTTATAAAATAAAAAACAAAAATTCACGTAATATATGGCGGGTTGGAGGCACGTAGGGCATGATAACTCATGAACCCATTATTACTCATAACAGATTGATTTATCAGATTAGTAAAATATATAGTAGAGTTCTGAGGAAAGGATATTTAGTTTAGTTCAGTTTTGAGGGAGGAAAAGGTTAGCTAACAAGATTGATTCCAAGGTGAACCCTGAGCCCCATCATTCTGCTAGATGTACCTAGAGTGGTACCAAATTTTTAAAAATTACTATGGGGAGCTGAGCATTGTGATGCATACTTGGGTGAATCATTTCCTAAACAAATAATTCTGTAAAGTAAGTGCTCAAGTGCCTGTTTTAAACACGTACATTGTCTTGTGTACAATTGTTAAAGTGGATTCATTGTAACCTGAGAAGCAGAAAATGACTTAAGAACCTGGGTTAATGTTTAGATTTGCTCTGGCAGACTCCAGAATATGGAACCAACAGCAGTGGGTGAGAGCTACAGGGGGCAGAGTAAATTTAGGCTTGGATAGTCATACAAAATGAAATGGACCAGATTGCCTTTGGACAAGGTAGGTTCCCTGTCCTAGGAACATTTGTGAGTGGAGGCTTGAAGGACCATTTGTTGGGTGAGTTACAGTAAGTATTCCTTTTGGGTATGTGTGGAATCAGACAGGCAACTGTTGAGGTCTATTCCAGCTCCCAAAGCCTATGATTACAAACTACCATCTCTGCCACTTGCTAGCTATATGACTTTAAGCAAGTCACTTCACTTTTGAATCTCAGCTTACTCATCCATAAGAGACAGAGAAGATGGTCTATATTTAATGAGTCAAATATAGCTGCACCTCAGCTAGGTAGTTCGTTAAACAGAGTGCTAACCCTGGAGTTAGGAAGGCCAGAATTCAGATCTAGAGTCAGACACTTACTAGCTGTGTGACCCTGAGCAAATCATTTAACCTCTGCCTGCCTCAGTTTCCTCAACTGTAAAATTAAGATAAAAATAGCAGCTACCTCACAGGGCTATTGTGAGGATTGTATAGTGCTTTGCAAACCTTAAAACACTATATAGATGCTATTAGGACTAGGGTTTAACCTCTGATCTGTGAACTTGTTATTTTTAAATATTTGGATAACTATATCTCACTGTATAGCCGGTTTCCTTTGTAATGCTATGTATTTATTTTATGCATTTGAAAATGTGATTCTATGAAAGGGTCCCCAGGTGTCATCGGGCTGTCAAAGGGGTCCATGACACTTAAAAGGTTAAGAGTCCAATGACGATCTCCAAGGTCTCCTTTAGCTCCCCCATTGTGTGACTTTGAGAATAGGAGCCATCTGCTAAGTGGCACCCTAGAATTAATGCTTCACCAAGGACCGTCCTAAGGACCAGGAAGCATGTGAAGCTCCCCATTTCCCCAACAACTGCCCGTCTTCCCCACTAATTCTCACAATACATGTTGCTATGGATCCCACCAAGCTCCAAATCTTCCAACCACTAAAATCTTAACCTCTGAAAGCCTCTACTCAAGGGCTTGGCATGAGGACTGGGGTGGGGGGAGTCTGTTCTGGCTACCAAGATATAAGTTCCACTCCTTTGGTTGGGTTCCTATTTAGGGGGAAGGAAATAGGAATTCTCAAGGAGCTTAGTAAACCAGAAAGAATAGCTCTGGACCCGAGAATCTGGGAGAACACAATGACCCATGATGTCCCTACTCTACATAAAAGCAACAAGTTATAGCCTGGGAACAGATGTTGGATCATTTTGGAAGCTACACAATGGCCTGGAACCTAGGACTGAGGGAATGTGGAGAAGAGTTTGATCAACAGAAGCTGACAATCCTGAGAGCGTTTGGATGCTTGGAGAGTTTGATGATCTTACCAAAACGATGACCAATAATATTATCTGATGTACATATAGTTCTTATGTTGTGCCAGACCCTGTACTAAGGACTTTATAACTATTATGTCATTTGATCATTACAACAACCCTGGGAGGTAAGTGCTAATAGGATTCCCATTTTACAGATGAGGAAACTGAGGTAAACAGAGGTGAAGCGATTTGCCTAGGGCCACCCAGCTAGTAAATGTCTGCGGCCAGATTTAAACTTAGGTCTTACTGATGACAGGCCTGGCTCTCTAGCCACTGTTCTACCTAGCAACCCCTAGGAAGAATACAGAGAGGGTCCCTGAGAGGGTTTTTGAGGGTCACCTGCCTTAAGCCTTGAAGGAAGCCAAGGACTCAAGAGAACAAGAGATAAAAATGTACATTCCTGCCATGAGTGGGGACTGGGCTTGGCTTGGGGGATGGTTCTTAGGAATGCAGGGAAAGATGGGGCGGGGGTGGGGGCAGGCAAGAACTTCAAGTGTCAAGTCTTGGAATAGCTACTCATCTAGTTCAACAGGAACAGAGAGTTCAGGGGAAAGAGTGGAATGAGATAAGGCTGAAAATGTAGGCAGTAGCCAGATTGTAGAATGATGAATTAACATCTGATGACTAACTTCCATGTTGCTCCAATATCCCCTTATACTACGTTTGTGGATACAGAGGCTGTTGCCAATAATGAGCCCAAATGAGAACATCAGACCATCATCTCCTGTGAAACTTCCTATAGATTAGAAGTTCTCAAAGTTTTTGCTCTTAGGCCCCCTTTAAGTGACGTCTGCCTCTTCACTGGGGTTTTCTTGGCAAAGATACTGGAATGGTTTGCCAATTCCTTCTCCAGCTCATCTTACAGATGAGGAAACTGAGAGAAACAGGGTTAAGTGACATGCACAGGGTCACACAGCTAGCAAGTATCTAAGGCTGGATTTGAACTCAGGTCTTCTTGATTCCAAGCCTGGTGCTATATCCACTGTGCTATCTAGTTGTCCTTAAAACCCCTTTATACTCTCAAAATTGTTGAGAACATAACCCCTAAAGAGTTTTTGTTTATGTGAGTCATATCTCATGATATTGACCATATTCAAAATTAAAACATACTATTATTATGAAAATGACTTAGCCCTCATGGACCCCCTGAAAGGGTCTCAGTTAGCCCCAGAGGTCTCCAGACCACACTTAGAAAATTGCTGCTATAAGCCAAGGTTTCTTAACCTGTTTTGTAGCAAGTGTTCTTTTTTAAAATTTTTATTTTCCAAATTGCATGTAAAAACAAATTTTGACATCAATTTTTTTAAATTTTGTGTTCCAACTTTTCTTCCTCCCTCCCTCCCCCCCACCAAGAACTCAAGTAATTCAACATAAGTTACACAAGAATAGTCATGCAAAACATCTCCACATTAGCCAGGTTATGAAAGAAACCAGACAAAATGAAAACTTTAGATTAAGGAGCTATCAAAAAAAAATTATGCTTCAATCTTTTTCAGATACCATTAGTTCTTTCTCTGTAGATGGATTGCAATTTTCTTAAATCCTTCAGAGTTATATTGGATCATTGAATTGCTGAAAATAACCAAGTCTTTCACAGCAGATCATCTTACACTATTGCTGTTATTTTGTACACACTACATTTCACTCTGTTTCAGTTCATGTAGGTCTTTCCAGGTTTTTCTGATAGCATCCTGTTCATCATGTTGGTTTTTTGTTTGTTTCCTATAAAGTAACTAACAAAAAAGAATTATGTTTCAATGTGTATTCAAACACCATCAGTTCTCCCTCTGTAGATGGACTGCATTTTTCATAAGATCTTCAGAGTTGTCTTTGATCATTGCATTGCTGAAAATAATCGTCATTCACAGCAGATCATCTCACAATAATACTGTTCTTTTGTATACAGTAGATTTCACTTTATATCAGTTGATGCAGGTCCCTCCATGTCTTTCTTTTTTTATTTTTTATTTAAATAAAAGTATTTTATTATTTTCCAGTTACATGTAGAAATAGTTTTCAAGATTTGTTTATATAAGATTTCAAATTTCAAATTTTTCTCCCTTCCTCCCCTCCCTTCCCCCTCCCCTAGATAGCAGGCAATCTGAAATAGGTTAAATATACATAAATAACATTAAACATATCCTCCATGTCTTTCTGATAGTATCCTGCTCACTAATTTTTTTATAGTAAGCTACAATTATATAGTACTTTAAAGAGAGATTTCCTTACAATAAATCCATGAGGTTGATTATTGCAACAACAGTAATAGATAACTTATGTAGTACCTCAAACTTGATAAAGAATTTTCTTCACAACAGCCCAGCAAAGTAAGTACCATATGTTTTACCATTATCATCAATCATCATAACTGTTTCCCTCCATCCTATTCCCTTCCCATGATAATTACTCTATTTTCTATCTTCTTTTACCCTATTCCTCCTCAAAAGTGTTTTTCTCTTGACTGCCCCCTCCTGCACTCTCACCAAACTGTGAGCTTGGTTCCAGAAGATGCTGGCACTAAAGCTGATTCAGAGGCTTGGTGCTAAGTTTCTCTGGTGCAGCCTGTCTGGGGCTGGGTCTTTGTCGGTGCAATCATGGGGCTGAACTCAACTCCCAGCCAGGCTCCCTCTCCTGCCAAACTTCCAAGCAATCTTTGGCTGGAAAATAATCTCAGTTGTCTTTTTGTGGGTTCTGCTGCTCCAGGAGTTGTTTTCTGGCTATATTTGGAGTTTTTTGGAGTAATTGTGTCAGGAAGTATGAGTGTTTATTGCCTTTCCTCCACTATCTCTGCCCTGAACAGCAAGTGTTCTTTTGGCAATCTGGAGAAGCCTATAGACTCCCTTCACAGAATAATGTTTTAAAATGAAGAATACAGAATACTTAGGTTTACAAAGGAAAATAATTAGGTTCAAATAGCAGTAATAATTTTTTAAATAAATGGACCCCAGGTTAGGAACCCCTTGTTATAAAAAAAGGAAAATACTGGATGTTGGAGGGGATGTGGGAAAACTGAGAAACTAATTCACTGTTGTTGGAGTAGTGAAAAGATCCAACCATTCTGGAGAGCAATTTGGAACTATGTCCAAAGGGCAATAGAACTGTGCATGCCCTTTAATCCAGCAATACCACTGCTAGGGTTATATCCCAAAGACATCCCTCAAAAGAGTAAAATACCTATTTATACAAAAATTTTTATAGCAGCTCTTTTTGTGGTGGCTAAGAACTGGAAATCAAAGAAATGCCCATCAATTGGGGAATGGCGTAACAAGCTGTGGTATATGGTGGTGATGAAATATTATTGTGCTATAAAAAATGACAAGCAGGATGATTTCAGAAATGCCTGGAAAGACTTGTATGAACTGATGTATAGTGAAGTGAGCAGAACCAGGAGAATATTGTGCACAGAGACAGCAATATTGTTTGATGAAGAACTGTGAATGGCTTAACTATTTTCAGCAATACAATGAATGATCCAAGACAATTCCAAAGAACTAATGATGAAGCATACTATCCACCTCCAAGAAAGAACTGATATTGATTGAACACAGACTGAAGCATGCTATTTTTCACTATTTCATTTTTTTCTTTCATTCAAGTTTTCTTATACAAAATGACTGATGTGGTGATGTTTTATATAATTGCCCATGTATAAGCTATATCTGATTGCTTACTGGCTCAAGGAGGGGGAGGTCAGGGAGGGGAAGAATAAAAATTGGAATTCAAAACTTTACATTAAAATGTTTATTTTTTTAAAATAAAGAACCCCTTGTTATAAAGGATTATAAAAATAGAGAAAGCCTGAACTTCTGGCCTGAAGTTACATTGCACTATTCTAATATTGTTAAACTTTGCAGTTTGGGGCAGGGGGAGCATATGAGTCCTATGTGACAAAGCAACAAAGTTCCAAAGAGTCTGGTTTCTCAAACTTCTTTCCTTATTGTGTCTGGGTTTGTGTTACTTGATGTAGGCTGTATCTCTGGGGAGTCTTATGTATTATACAGTCCTATTAATTGCCTGAGGTCTTGGATACAAAGTGTACCAAAAGTCTGGCAGCAATCAATGTATCACAGGGAAAGTAGTAGATGTGTCCTTGACAATACCTTCTAAGTTCTTGGATGTGCCTCTTTCAGAAGACCCAGTGACATGATAGCCAATGACAACAAGACCCTGATGACATCTCCCTACTTATGGTACTGAAATAGCATTTTTTAAATGGTATTATTAGTATTATAAAAGCCTTGACTTACACCTTTCGAAGTTTGAGCTGAATTCATCCCACATTCCCTCAGACCTTTTGCCCCTCTCAACTCAGTAGAGCTGCATTCTCTGATATTCTTCTTCTTCTTCTTCTTCTTCTTCTTCTTCTTCTTCTTCTTCTTCTTCTTCTTCTTCTTCTTCTTCTTTTAGTGAGGCAATTGGGGTTAAGTGACTTGCCCAGGGTCACACAGCTAGTAAGTTTTAAGTGTCTGAGGCCGGATTTGAACTCAGGTACTCCTGACTCCAGGGCCGGTGCTCTATCCACTGCGCCACCTAGCTGCTCCTCATATTCTTCTTAATAAGAAGTCAGTGCCCCTCTGAGATTAGTAGTACTTGAGTTTTTTTATAAATTTTAAGTCCTAAGTAGCACTGGGAATTGAAATGTAACATCTATATCATTTTAAATATAAAGAAACGAAGTATGCCTTTGTCCAAGATGTCCTATGATAGGCAATTGTCCTGGAGAAATGAAAAAGGGGTACTAGAGAGTTTTCCTCCTAGCTGCATATGGAGGTCACAGGGAACCGTTGGACTATACAGTTACCCTATCACTCAAACAACAAGGGGGAATTAGAATGTCTCAGATGAGGAGCAGCTGTTAATGGGAAGATCTAGCCCTGGCCCCAATTGCACTTTAGTCCTGATGAGCCACGATTGGTTTTGCACTTCTCACTGACTCATTTAGGCTCAATAAATGCTTATGGAATGGAGTTCTATTGAATTGAACTACCAATTCTCCCTCTTTCGAGAGCAGCAGCCAGCCTGGAGCTTGGGAGACTCATCTCTGGTGCTGCAAATAGCTTAATTCATCTTTATTTGAGAAACCATTTTGGAATAACTGGTTGGAACCCAAAGGTCTTAGAATGAGGTGCTGATAAGGACAATCAGCCTGATAATGGCTGACAGATACAGGATAATAAGATCCTAGATTTAGGAGAGACCTTTAAGGCCATGGTTAGTAACAATAACATTCATATGAGAAAACTGAGGCCCAAAGATATTAAAAATTGATCAGCCCAAAGTCACATAGCAAGTGTCAGATTTGGGATTTAAACTCAGGTCTTCCTGATTTCAAGTCCAGGGACTATATCTACTACATGGTAGGATGGGTAAGAGTTCTGACCTTGAGATCCTGAGTTTAAATCCTGCCTCAGACACTTGCTGGCTGTGTGGGTCTTCATCCAAAAGTGTGCATCACAGCCTGTCCATCTTCTCCCTCAACCAAGGTCACTGGATCATCCATGAAGAATTGAAAGGGTCTTTAGAGGTCATTTCACCATTTAAAATAAACTAATAAGAAAGAAAGAAACTAAAATTCTAAAAAGGAAGCACACTGTCCAAAGTCACCCAGCGGCAGAGCCAGGATTTGAAACCAGTTCTTCTGATTGTAAATCCAGAGACCTTTGCCCTGCATTGCCTTGCTCTACCAGCCCTGCCACACCCACCCCCCAGTAGGTACCTCATATATGCTCACTCAAATTGGATTTCTGTCATTCCTTTGACCTGAGGCTTTGATCTCTTTAAAAATGCAAATGCACATTGCCATTAATAGCCTTTTAACAGGGACACCTAGGTGAAGAAGTAGATAAAGCACTGGCCCTGGATTCAGGAGGACCTGAATTCAAATCCGGCCTCAGACACTTGACACTTACTAGCTGTGTGACTCTGGGCAAGTCACTTAACCCTTATTGTCCTGGTTTAAAAAAATAGACTTTTAACTATTATCAATAATTCACTCCAAGGTACATTTGAATTTCAGATTCTTCCCAGGGAATTTGATGAGAGGGAAGGGTACAAAACCACTGTGACAGGATGGGGTGGGGGGGCCAGGGGAAGAGGTGAAAATGCAAGCTGAAGAGAAGCGTCATTTGTTTCAGAGTTTTGCCCACTCTAGTGGAAAAAGCATCCAACCTGAAGTCAAGAGACACCTGGGTTGTGTGACCTTGTTGTTATTGTTCAGTCATGTCTTACTCTTCATGTCCCATGGACCATAGCATGTCAGTGTTGTCTATGGGGTTTTCTTGGCAAAGATACTGGAGCAATCCACCATTTCCTTCTCCAATAGATTAAGGCAAGCAGAAGTGACTTGTCCAGAGTCACACAGCTAGTAAGTGTCTAAGGCCAAATTTTAACTCAGGTCTTCCTGACTCCAGGCCAAGTGCTCTATCCATTGTACTACCTAGTTGTTTCATATGACCTTACATAAGCTAATATTTTTCAAGGTTGCTCTGTGGAAAGTGCTTGGCAAATTTTGAAGCATTGCATAAATGTGGCTTTTATTATCACCCCAATCTCATTTTTTTCTTTTCTTTTTTAAATTAAATTTATTTTATTCTGAACTTAACAGAATTTAAGGACAAGTCCCTACCCTGCTACTATTCTTTTATAGTTAATGCTTCATGGGCTTTTTCAAAGGTGGATAAAATAATTGCCTTCCATAGTTGAATAAAAGTATGAGCATGTGAAAGCATTCTCTGTAGGTTCCCTAAAAGCATCCTTGTTTCAACTTCCATAGCAAAGAGGACAAGGGCCTTCATCCTCTCCCCCACGATTTTAATATCTTCTGCCAAGTCTCTGTATTTTCAAACTTCTTCAATCCATATAGCTTGGAGATTATGAGTCTTTGGCAGGGCATTATCTACAGAAAATGGTGTTCTTAATTTTTGTGATCAGTGTGATATCTGGATGATTATAGACAAATATTAGTGTACACCATGGTCTAATTCCATGTTTTTCACTACTTCCCTAGTTAACTTCTCCAGAATAAAATATTTTGAGTTCTATATTTGCAATATAGGGATTTGTCATCTGTCAGTCCATGAAAGATAGGGAGCTTCTGATGAATAATTCTAACCACTAGGTCATGTCTTGCAAGGTATTTGATGAGTGCTAAATTTTTTTATAGCCTGCCAAGTGTTGTATAGTTTTTGCCACTTTCTTACAGAATCTACATTGATCCCTAAGTCCATGGATGGTGGTAATATGATCATCATTTTGTTCTCTTCCTCTTTATGTTTAATGAAACTCAAATGGGAACAGTGTTAGGACAATTCACTATCCCACTGTTGTACTTTGTTTTTAACATTCAGGGTACTACCAGGAAGATGGATAAAATGATAGCTTTCTTGTAATTAAATGTAAGTATTGAGATATAAACTCATCCTAGACTCACTGAGAGTATCCTCAGGATAACTGATAGTTCACAGGATGGCATGGCTGATAGGTACTGCACCTTGTTCCCACATGGTTTTGATTTCTTCTGCTATGTCTCTACATTTTGTGAGCTTTCCATTCCGTGTATTAGAGATTATGGGTGTTGGATATGTTGAGGTCCAATCAATGTTATATCCATGGAATTAAGGCAAATAATTTTGTCTATAATAACATTATCTGATTCCAATGTAGTTTCTTTGTGAAATCCTCAAGGATATTTTTGGTATAAATTTATAATATGAGGAGTTATTATATATAAGAGATGACCCATTAGACTGAAGGAAACTAAGGGTTCCAAGAAGTGGAGGTGCCTTACCTCTGCTGGAGTAGAAATGGAGTGAAAGGAGAGCTAAGGATCCTTTTCTGCCACTATCTGGCTTTATTACCTAGGGCAAGTCAGATTACCCTCTGGTCCTCATTTCCCTCATCTGTAAAATTAGGGAATTGTAGCAGATACTTTTTAAGGGTCTTCCCAGCTCTGTCATTCCATGGTTCTCCGGTTTTATGATCTCACAATTAAGTAATAACAAGGCCTACCCTATAATACCCTACCCATACTGTCTCTCCCCAGAATGTGGAGTTCAGACTTGAGCACACCAAAAAAGAGAACATTTCATGACTGTTATAAATGACATATTTGACTGTCACGCCAGAAGAAATCTTTGTTTGTTTGGGAGCAAAGACTCCTCTGAGAATGGACTTCACTGAGTCTATTTTAGTCATTCAGGAGGGCACCTAACATATGTGAAAGTACTTGACAATAATAGCAGAATTCTTTTCAAATACTACTGCTAGGCTCAAAGCCGAGTTAGATCAGGTTTCATCACATTGTGAAAGAACACTCTCTAATCAAGAAAGCAATCTGATTTCATTGATAAAGTGCTAGATCTGGAGTTAAGATGACCTGTGTTCAAATCTCACCTCTGATACTGACTAGCTGTGTGATCCCAGGCAAGTCACCTGTTCTCTTAGGCATTAAGCAATGCTAAAAAGGTTATCTGTTAAACTAGTGGATTGAAATCAGGAGTTCCCAAGGTGACAAAAATCACAAATCCTTAATTCATCAGTTCAAAAGTCTGTCTAAATCCAAGTAAAAATGAGCTTTGTTATGATGGGCTCAATGGAATTTTATTTATATTTATTATGGATTTTTCAGTCTGCCACAGCCAAAAAGATGGCAAGTATACAGCCCACAGACTTCAGTGGTAGCCACTTAAGGAAAAATTACCTGGAGCAAGGCAATAAGGAAACTGAGGTGAATCTCTGCAGATGTTCCCATGAATTACATAGGATGAGAAAATGTCAGTAGATTCCATCAAACACCAGTGAAGGAAATACACTGAGACATTAATTAACTCCTGATGACAAAAATTCCATTCAATTTAATAAATATTTTGTAAGAATCTTGTGAGCCCTGGGGATATGAAGATAAAAAATATAAATTTAAAATATTAAAAACATTTAAAGATAAATTAAGCCCTGCTCTAAAAGAGCTTACTTTGTACTTAGGTTAGGAGTTCTTAACTTTTTCTATGTCATGGATTGGTTGGGCAGTCTGATGAAGCCTCTGGACCCTTTTCAGAATATGTTTTTAAATGAATAAAATAAATGCATAGAATTATAAAGGAAACCAATTACATTGAAATAAAAATCTAAATTTTTCCCATTCAAGTCCATGGACCTACTGAAATCTGCTTGGGGACTCAGGTTAAGAACCTCTATACTAGGGGAATACAGTGTATATACAAGTAAGTACATATTTAATATATACAAAGCAAAGGTAAAGTAATTGCCAGAGGCAGAGAATGCTAATGACTGGAGGGATTGGGAAAGGCCACTGAAACTGTTTCAAAGGAAGCTAGGTATTCATCAATTTAACCTCCCTGGGTCTCAGTTTCCTCACATGCAAAATAAGAGGGATTAGATTAGGTGTCTTCTAAAATTGCTTGCATTTTAACTTCCTTGATCCATGATTCTATAATCAGAGGTCAGAAGAGAGTGTATGCTGAACATAGGGGAGGGACCACTTGTGCAGAACTTAAAAGGAAGGAAATGGAATGTCACATATAAGGGAACAGCCAAGAACAAAAAGTGCCTGAAAGTCCCAACAGTTCTATCCTATGGACACCATGAGTGGTCCAGGGTCATGTGATTGCTCTATCCAGAAAGCCCAGAGTCTGAGAAGAGAGGTGGGCATGGGAGTGATGCTTGACAGAACTGTATTCCATTCAAGGCTCAGCTACTTATAAGCAGAAAGTCTTTTGACTTGGCTTGTTTTTCTCACCATCTGCATGATGGGGATGCTATGAGGTAGAATTAAATGTGTACAGCACTCCAAGAAAAGGTACTGCATGGATCAAGGATCAGCACTGCCTAAGTCAGACCATCTGGAGAAGCAAAGCTTGACTTACACCAACATAAACCCCTTGTCAACCTTGGCCTTGGGCTTTCTGATGTAGAAGACAGACTAGAAATAAGTAGAATGCTCTATGCCAATAACTTTCTGAATTATACCCAGAGGTCTTTCTTTATTAAATATTTGGATTTTAAAACTACAGCAAACCAAGGAAGTAAAAGGCCAGAAGAACAGAAAGGTCCCAAACCAAACATGATGTAATTAATGAATTCCAACATCAAAAGATGGAAAATGTCACCATTGCCACAAAATTAAAAGTCATTTGGTTAAAATTCGATAAAAGGGCTAGACTCAAAGGGAGTCACATATTACATAAAAGGTCTTTGGGGTCTCCAAAGGTCAGTCTAAATATATCACCACCCTTTTTTTCCCAGTCAGCTTTGCTAATCCACCCCCCCACCCACCCCCAAATTCATGAATCCGAATTTCAAGCCAAAGGAAGTGATTTCTACCTCTCAGCAATCACACACTTAGCAATCAACCCAGCAGTGGGAACAATCTTCCATGAAATTTATTCAAACTTAAATCTCCAAATATATGAATAATGCAACGAGTACACCATACAGAGGTCAATGGGTAAGCTATCATGGATGCATCAGCCTTAACCTATGTAACAAAACCTAATCACGCTAAGGCATGATCCAGGTCCTCTTTGGATTTTTCTTCCGGTGGCATAATGCCCCAGTGCTATTGGGTGATGGGTCTCCCTGTGAATTAGATTAAAAATATGGCATGGGTGATAAACCTAGCTTATTGTACACAATGGTTCCAATAAATATGGAATGCAACATCCCTCAATCTGACTTTGCCAGTAAGAATTTAAATCCCAGGCTTCTTGACCTTTAATTTCAATATCCTGGTTTAATAACAAACTCAAGTGCCAAGATGTGTATTTGAAACATCAACATCTGTTTCCTTTAAGCAAATATAAGGAACTGCTACCATAGCTTTCAGATTACCCACAAATCTATCCTTTATAAGTTCTGTGGACTATCATGAAATTTCGCTAAAAGTTGTTACTTTGAAAGAGGAGTGATCCCCTTACAAAGTATCACTTTTTTCCACTGAGATTTATAGACTTTCCCCCAGTAAAGAACATTCACTCAGTCACTTGGTGATAAAGGAAGAAGTATCTGATTAACCAAATGTATGAGTTCTTTGTCAAGTGAAGTCAGATCAGTCAATGCCAAGAAAGGCTATTTTTGCTTTTATCTGATGGTGCACGAGATTTTGTAAAGGTTAGTTTCAGAGAAATCATGAAAAATATAGCTCAAGGAGAGCTCTCCCCAGCTTCTCTCACCCTAAAAGCCCTTAAACAGCCTCACATATTCCTCCTTTGGTTGGGGACAGCTACTTGGGTGTATCAGCAAATGGTGTCATCAATTAGCTCAAGGTCAAGGGCTCAATCACCAGATACATCCATTAGTCAGTTTTGTCATTCTCCCTAGATAAAGATATGCTGTGAGACTTAGCCTTATTCCCTCATCATGGAGAGAACTGAGTTTAAGACTATAAAGAGGGGCAGCTAGATGGCGCAGTGGATAGAGCACCGGCCCTGGAGTCAGGAGTACCTGAGTTCAAATCCGGCCTCAGACACTTGACACTTACTAGCTGTGTGACCCTGGGCAAGTCACTTAACCCCAATTGCCTCACTAAAAAAAAAAAAAAAAAAAAAAAAAAGACTATAAAGAGACAGCTCCAATAGAGACACACACAGAAGGTATTTAATGAGTGTTTATTGAATTAATATAAACCTATGACCACTGCTAGAAAAAATAATCAGCATCATTTCTGTCCATCTTTGTTATATCTTCACCCATCCCCTTCTCATTCACATAGCCCACATCCTCACTCAGGACCTCATCACCTCTTTCCTAAACTATTGAAATAGCCTCTGCTATTGGTCTCCCTGCTTCAAGTACCACTCCCCTCTAATCCATCCTCCACCCAACTAAAAATGGTGTATTCCTCAATCCCATGTCTCACTCACCTTTACCATTCCCCTGCTCAGGAAACTTCCTTAGGTCTTACGGCCTCTAAGATGAAAGATAAATTCCCCTGTTGGACATTCAAAGTCCTTCACAGGCTAGCTTTGCCCACCCATTCAGAGTGATTTGACATGACTCTCCTCCCCATAATGAATTCTAGTGCTCTGCCTGGGCTGCCCTGAACACTACATCCTTTCTCTCACCACTGGACTTATAAACCAGGTAATTCCCCATGTCTGGAGTGCTCTCCCTCTCACCTTCACCTCCTGTGAGTGCTAGGTCCTTCAATGCTTAGCCCTAGTGTTAAGTGCTACAGGAGACCTTTCTGATTCTCCAGACAGCAGTGCTGTCCTCACCAAAAAAAAAGTGTCTTTGAAGTGACTTGTTTTTATATTTATTTAACTGTATATGTTGTTCCCCTCCCTCCAGCAGATTGTAAGTTCTGTGGGAGCAAGGACTGTTTCTTTTCTCTCTTCCTTTATTCCCTTATTTCCTTCCATTCTTCTCCTTTCTTTTTTCTTTCTATTTTACTTTCTTTTCCTTTCTTCCTCCTTTTTCTTTCTTCTTTATTTCTCTCTTCTCTTTCTTTCCTTATTCTTCCTTCCTTCCCTCCCTCCCCCTTCCCTCCTCCCTTCCTCTCTCTCTGTCTCTCTCTCTGTTTCTCTCTCTCTGCCTCTCTGTCTCTCTGTCTCTTTCTGTGTGTCTCTCTGTCTCTCATGGTCTCTCGCTGTCTCTCTGTCTCTCTGTCTCTGTCTCTCTGTCTCTCTGTCTCTCTGTCTCTCTGTCTGTCTCTCTGTCTCTCTGTCTCTCTCTCTCTCTCTCTCTCTCTCTCTCTCTCTCTCTCTCTCTCTCTCTCTCTCTCTCTCTCTCTCTCTCTTCATATTTCTAGTGTCTAGCAGAGTTCCCAGCACATAACAACTAGTATTTATTAAACATATACTATTTGCTGGGTACTTTGCTAGCTGCTCAGATCAGAAATACAAAACAAATTTAATGAAACAGCAAGAAAGAGATGTTAAATTAAATGCTTATTTTATTGAACTTAATTGTCAGGTCTTGTTATCATCATCATTATTATTTTCCCCAGCCCCACAGTACCCATCCATCACAAATTAGAAAAGATGCTTATTGATTTAATTGAACTGAATGAAGGATAACACATTAATGATTTTATTTATCTTTACAACCATCCTATGAGGTAAACTGTAGGAGTGTGGGAGTAGTTAGCATTGGTAGAACATATTCAATCCCCATTTTACATCCTTAGCAAGAACGTGCTTTTGACAGAGGAAATGTTTCTCTGCGTGTGTATGTCTGTGTCCATTTTTTTCTTTTTAGTATCATATTTTCCCCTATTACATGTGAAAACAATTTTAACATCCATTTTTAAAACGTTGAGTTCCAAATTCTCTCCCTTCGCCCCCACCTCTGAGAAGGTAAGCAATTTGATATGCTATATGTAAAGGTTACATGCAAAACATTTCCATATTGGTTGTATTGTGAAAGAAAACAGAAAAAAAAAACTCAAGAAAAATAAAGAAAATTTAAAAATTATACTTCAACCTGATTTCAGACATCATCAGTTCTTTCTCTGGGGATGGATAGCATTTTTTATCATAAGTCCTTCAGAGTTGTTTTGGATCATTGTATTGCTGAGAATAAATAAGTCATTCACAGCTGGTCATCTTACAATATTGATGTTACTTTGTACACAG
This sequence comes from Dromiciops gliroides, assembly GCF_019393635.1. NCBI lineage: Eukaryota > Metazoa > Chordata > Mammalia > Microbiotheria > Microbiotheriidae > Dromiciops > Dromiciops gliroides. Next base: position 40,073,772 of record NC_057865.1, read on the forward strand.
TACATTTCACATTGTATCACCTCATGTAAGTCTTTCTGGGTTTTTCTGAGAGCATCCTGCTCATCATTTCTTATAGCACAATAGTATTCCATCATAATCACATAGCATAATTTGTCCAGCTATTCCCCAATTTATGGCCATCCCCTGAATTTCCAATTCTTTGCCACTAGAAAAAAGCTGCTATGAATATTTTTGTACCTATAGGTGCTTTTACTTTTTAAACAAATCTCTTTTTGGATGCAGACCTAGTAGTGGTATTGTTAGGTCAAAGAGTATTTATGGTTGTATGGCCCTTTAGGCATAGTTCCAAATGGCTCTACAGAATGGTCAAATCAATTTACATCTCTACCAACAGTGTATTAATGTCTCATTTTCCCTACATCTCCTCCAATATTTGTGATTTTCCTCTTCTGTTCTACTAGCCAATCTAATAGATATGAGGTAGTATCCCAGAATTCTTTTGATTTGCATCTCTCCAATCAATAGTGAGTTAGAGCATTTTTTCATATGGTTATAGATAGCTTTCATTACTTCATCTGAAAACTGTTCATATCGTTTGATCATTTATCAGTTGAGGAATGGCTATTATGTTTATAAATTTGACTGCGTTCTCCATGTGTTTGAGAAATAAGGCCTTTATCAGATAAAACTGCTTCAAAATTTTTTTCCCAATGACTATTGCTAACTGTATTTCTCTTCATCCTATTCCCTCCCCCACCCCCTTTATTTTATTCTCTCATTTAAGCCTGTCCCTCCTTAAAAATTTTTGCTTCTGACTTCCCCCAATCTTCCCTCTCTTCTATCATCCCCCCACCCCTCCTTATCCCCTTCCTCTCCAACTTTCCTGCAGGGTAAGATAGATTTCTATACCCAATTGGGTAAGCATTTTATTCCCTCTTTGAGCCAATTCTGATGAGAGTAAGGTTCCCTCACTGCTTCTCACCTCCCCCATCTTCTCCTCCACCATATAAGATTTTTCTTGCTTCTCTTATGTGAGATAATTTGCCCTATTCTACCTCTCCATTTCCCTTTCTCCTAGTGCATTCTTCTTCACCCCCTTCATTTTATTTTTTTAGATATCATCCCTTCATATTCAACTCACACCTGTGCCCTCTGTCTATATATACTCCATCCAACTGTCCTAATAATGAGAAAATTCTCATAAGTTACAAGTATCATCCTCCCATGTAGGAATGTAAGCAGTTTAACCTTTTTAAAACCCTTATGATTTCCTTTTCCTGTTTACCTTTTTATGCCTCTTTGAATCATGTATTTAAAAGTCAAATTTTCTACTCAGCTCAGGTCTTTTCATCATCAAGAATGCCTGAAAGTTCTCTCTTTCATTGAATGCCCATTTTCCCCCTGAAGGATTATACTCAGTTTTGCTGGATACGTGGCTCTTGGTTATAATGCTGGTTCCTTTGCCCTCATGAATATCTTATTTCAAGCCCTCTGATCCTTTAATGTTGAAGCTGCTAAATCTTGTGTTATCCTGACTGTGGCTCCACAGTACTTGAATTGCTTCTTTCTGGCTTGCAATATTTTCTCCTTGACCTGAGAGCTCTGGAATTGGCTATATTTCTGGGAGTTTTCATTTTGGGATCTCTTTCAGGAAGTGATCGGTGAAGTCTTTTTATTTCTATTTTGCCCTCTGGTTCTAGAATATCAGGACAGTTTTCCTTGACAATTTCTTGAAAGTTGATGTCTAGGCTTTTTTCTTTTGATCATGGCTTTCAGGTAGTGTAGTGAGACTCTAATGGGTTAACTTGGAATACCAGTGAGACTGATAAACAGGCTCCTCTTCCTTGACACAAAGGAGGCTCCTCTTCCCCTTTTCCCATACATTCCTCTTCCTCTTATCTCTGGGTCCGGATTGTAACAAGCAGGTCACTCTGACTTCACATACGTGCGTTTTTCTCTTGGGTAAACCATAATAACAGTACATCCTGCTTTTGTACATTTTTGTGCTAATGTAAGATAAAGATAAACCTCTGATGTATGAATTTCTTTGTTTAAGATGACTATATAAAGGAGAAAAAGACTTGCAATAAACAGCACTTGCTTCACATATGCTTGTGTCCATTTTCTCTGTTCCTTTCAGATTCATCGCCAACCATGACAAGGTAGTCCAATAATTTTCAAATTATCTCTCCTGGATCTATTTTCCAGGTCAGTTATTTTTCCAATGAACTATTTCACATTGTCTTCTATTTTTTGCATTATTTTGAATTTCTTATATTGTTTCTTGATTTCTCATAAAGTCATTAACTTCAATTTGCCCAATTCTAATTTTTAAGGAATTATTTTCTTCTGTGAGCTATTGTACCTCCTTTTCCATTTGGCCAATTTTACTTTTAAGTAGTTTTTTCCTTTAGTGAATTTTTATGCCTCTTTTTCCATTTGGCCAATCCTGCTTTTCAAGGCATTCTTCTCCCCAATGGTTTTTCATACCTCTTTTACCATTTGGCCTAGTCTAATTTTTAGGTGTTATTTTCTGCAGTATTTGTGTGTGTGTGTCTGTGTGTCCTTTACCAAGCTGTTGACTCTTTTTTTCATTATTTTCTTGCATTACTCTCATTTATCTAACCAATTTTTCTTATACCTCTCTTACTTTATTTTCAAAGTCTTTTTGAGTCCTTCCTTGGCTTAAGTTCAGTTCATATTTTTCTTGGAGGCTTTGGATGTAGGAGCTTTGACTTTGTTATCTTCTGAGGGCATTTTTGATCTTCCTTTGTCACCATAGTAACTTTCTCTGTTCAGAATTTTTTCTGTTGTTTGCTCATTTTCCCAGCCTTTTTCTTGACTCCTAACTCTTTGTAATGTAGGGCTCTGTTTCCAGGGTGGAGGGTGCATTGTCCCAAGGTTCAGGGGTTTTATGGAGTTGTTTTCAGAGATACTTCTAGAGACCTATAAGTTTTGAGTTCTTCTAAGGTGGTATTATCTAAGGAGATGTGTGTTTACTACTCTCCTGGACTGTGATGTGGTCTGTGAGATACCACAAACACTCTTTTCTGCCTTGGAACTGTGAGGAGGTTCCCAGCTCCACTGCTGCCACAAGCTCTGATGTGCTAGCACTGCTCCTCACCCTGGGACTCCCCCCAGAACTGCAATGGGAAATCTGAATATGGGTAAAGCAACAGAATCCTGCCTCAGTGCCAGCAAAGAGACCCCTGTAATCTCCTACTGGCCAATTGTTCAAACTCCCCCTTAATGTCTATGGGCTGAGAAGTCTGGAAGCAGCAGAAACAGCTGCTGCTGCTACAGATTCAGAGGCTCCCAAGGCCTGCTCCTGGTTTGCTGGGGCGAGATCTGAGATAGTGCAGCCTGCCCTGTACTGTGTTCCACTCTCACCCTGGTACAACAGACCTTTTCTGCCAACCCTCTAAATTGTCTTTGGCTGGAAAATTATTTCACACTGTCTTTTGTGGGTTCTTCTGTTCAGGAATTTTCTTATGTAATTATTTAAAGGTATTTGGAGAAGTTTGAGGGAGAGCTCAGGTGAAGTGCTGCCTTTCCTCCAGCATCTTGAATCCACCCCCCAGAGGAAATATTTCTCAGGAAATGTCACAATAGCTTCACTATCACTACATGGTATCTACTTTATCCCACATTTTTGTGCACCTGGAGCTGTGGGGGCTGAGTTGTGCTGGGAGGCAGTTAGCATAGTGGAAAGCTCACTAAATGAGAAATCAGGGGTGCTTAGTCCTGGCTGTGATTTGTATCTAACTAGGGATCTTGAGCCAGCAACTTAATTTATCTCAGACTCAGCTTCTTCAGCTGTCAAAAGATGATGATGATGATGATAAATCCTATGTACCTCACAATGTTCTGGCTAGTCAAATACTAGATCTGAAAGTCCTTTCAAGCATTGCATTTAATATAGAGTATTTTAAAATGGAAATATAAAAATGATCTGTGTTTCTGCAGCTACCTACCCCCAGTTCTGCAGAACTCCCACCCATAATAGAGATCACAACTTTCTATAACTCAGTAGACAATTTTAGGATGTTGCCTGAGGCAGAATGATTAAGTGTGTCACCCAGAGTCAAAGAGGTAATATGTTTCAGAGGCAGAATGTAATAATAATGATAATAATTAGTAGTAATAATAATAGCATTTATGTAGTATTTTAAGGTTTGCAAAGTACTTGACAAATATTACCTTATTTGATCTTCACAGTAACCTTAAGAGGTACATACTGCTATTATCCCCCTTTTACAGGTGAGTAAACTAAGGCAGGTTAAGTCACTTGCTAGTCATACAACTAGTATCTAAAGTCAGATGTGAACTCAAAATAATTGTAATTATTATTTACTAAATTGTCATTACATATCCAGCTCCTTCTGTGAAGAATAGCTTTATAATTAAGAACTTTGGGATTAGCTTTTTTGCCCTCTTTCAATTCATGTCCCTCTGTGCTTTGAACATAGGTAGCATGCTACTTCTGCCAGGAAATACAGGGTTAAACAAAGAATTAAAAACATCATCCTTTTTGTTACAATAAAATCATACTTATACACCTGAAAATTACCCCAAGACAATAAATGTTCAGCTTTTCCTCCTCCTTTACAAAAGGACCATTATTGCCTTTTATCTCTCATTCTTGACATATTTCAGGCTACCTCATAAATGTTTTCAAACACAGCTGGGTCCACGCAAACTCTGTTTGACTCTCAGAATGTGACAGTTTCCTAGCTTTCTTTACATCCTTTTTCTGATCCTCCTTTCAATAGAAATGATTGCACCTAGTACTTTTCCCCCCCAAACTCAGATTTCCAGGAGGATAAAAAGAAACAAGGAGAAAGTGCCTGGAATCCACAACAGGCCTGCTGTCTTTGTCTTATGGAACTCTAATTTATTTGCGTGTCTGATTTAAAAGGAAGTTGTATCTAACTTAAGAGACCTATTTCTGCTACTTACTAGTTTGTGGGCCTCCAATTTCCCATCTGGAAAAAAACACAAAGTGATTTGCTTAGAATAGGGGTTCTTTACCTAGGGTCCATGAATATTTTTCAAATATTATGCTTACTGTATTTCAATAGAATTTATTTCCTTTGTAATCTTATGTATTTTATTTTATGCATTTTAAAATATTATTCAGCAAAGACTTCATCAGACTGCCAAGTGGATCCATGACACCAAAAAGATCAACAACCCATATCCTAGAAGATTGCCATGGTCCATTCTGGTATGATATTTCTAACAATCTATGGTATTTCTAGTTTTCTATATCTTTGGGAACTAATAAGCAAACAGAATAAGCCTAGCTCAATTTTTAAAATATAAACTGTCATTCTGACAGGCTAGTTCACATCACTGATGTTCTGAAATGCTCATCTTAAGTAAACAAGTTTGTTTTAAACTCACTATTACAATGACTAATAATAATGAGAGTAGCAATGCATATTTTACAATGAAATAGGGGTGATTGCCCGACCCATCACTGCAGGCTATAATAACTTGGCACCTCCAGAACACCAAGACTGAAAGACCTGTTGGGTAGAATTATATACATCAGAAGCTCACTATCATTCATGGACTGACAGATGACAAATCCCCAAGCTACAGAGACAAACCTCAAAATATCCTGGCCAGTCTCCTTGAATCAGGCAAACTGTTGCCCAAAGTCACCTCCAGTAAGACTGATTCATAAAGCTTCAGAACAATGTTTTTTATAGATGTCACCATCCCAGATACTCCTAATCCCTAAGCAACATGCAACCAAGAGCTTTCAATGAATAGAGACCTGCCCCAGGAGACTAAAATTGTGTGGGAACAGGAAGAGATGCAAGTCAACCCTGTTGTCCTGTCTGCTGCCAGAGTTGTACTGAGGATGCTTTCAGTGAGATTACCTGTTACCCTACATTTTTTTAGTGAGGCAATTGGGGTTAAGTGACTCGCCCAGGGTCACACAGCTAGTAAGTGTTAAGTGTCTGAGGCCAGATTTGAACTCAGGTACTCCTGACTCCAGGGCCGGTACTCTATCCACTGTGCCACCTAGTTGCCCCTGTTACCCTACATTTTTTTGTTTTGTTTATTTTTCAGGGCAATGGGGGTTAAGTGACTTGCCCAGGGTCACACAGCTAGTAAGTGTCAAGTGTCTGAGGCCGGATTTGAACTCAGGTACTCCTGAATCCAGGGCCGGTGCTTTATCCACTGCACCACCTAGCCGCCCCTACCCTACATTTTGATACATGTATTGTGGAAATTTATTTTGATTTGGAGACCCTACCTTTGGGCTGACATTAGGAAGCCTTAGGCCCTCTGGGTCTCTTCTGCATGGGAGATGCTGGTGCCCCTGCCCCTCTGCTTTAGCTGAGCCAAAAAGCCCCGTGGGCTGTACAAGACGCCAGGTCAGACAGCTGGGAGGGGGCCCCGGTTCCCTCTGCCCTGAGCAGATCTATACAAGAGATCCCAGGCTTGTCCAGGCCAGGCTGTGGCGTCGCCTGTGCTGAGGCACATGATGCTCAAGCATCCCCCCAGCCCCAGCCGCAGCCCTGGCTGGTGGATTAGTTTGGGGTCTGTGGAGATGCAAAAAGCCCCAAGATCTGAGTGGAGAAGAAAGATATATATAGAGAGAGAGAGACCTGGGAGTTAGAGACAGTAAGGGGGGTCGGCAGACAAGATTAGAGGAGGACTGAAAAGATTTTAAGGGAACAGAGAAGGATGCAGGAGAAGGCTAAAGGACTAGAGCAAGAGGCAGATGTATGGAGCTTGGGAGAAGCCAGAAGATGAAGAGAACAGAAGGACACTGGAGCACTAGCAGAACAGAAGGAGAGGTCGGTGAGAGAGAAGCACAGGGGCTCAGCAGTGGCAGTACGGAGAGGAAAGTTAGAAGCAGGGGGTCCACAAAGTGAAAGGGGCTCGGAGAAGAAAGTAGCTGAGCAGGGAAGGTGGAACAAACCCTAAGGCAAGAGGTGGCTACGGCCCTTATTGTATTTTAAAAAGTACCAGCGCTTTCAGGTGGAAAGGCCAGAATGCAGTCAGGTTGTACATTTTTTTTAATAAAGTATTTTATTTTTTTCCTGTTACATGTAAAGATAGTTCTCAACTTTTGTTTATACAAATTATTTAGTTAAGAGGCTTCTTAATCTTTTGCTTATCAATTTGGGAGCGGTGTGGAGAAATTTTAAATGGCCCATACTAAGTTAATAGCAGTCAGATAGCCAGTCAATCAACAATCCCAGATTAAGTCCCCCAGTCAGATTAGGCCCCCCAAATTAGCTCCAGTCATTTAAAAATATTTCTACAGTATTCAATAACAACAACAACAACAAAGCAGTGATTTTATTTACCTGTGCAATAGTCCATAGAGCAAAGATTATTAACTATTTTGTGTCATGGATCCCTATGAAAGTCTCTTGGACCTTTTCTGAAAATAACATTTTAAATGCATAAAATAAATACAATTACGAAGGAAACCAATTATATTGGAATATAGTAATCAAAGTATTTTTTTAAATCAAGTTCATAGACTCCAGTTTAAGAACCCCTGATATCAAGCATTGAATATAATGGAATAAGTGAAGGAAAATGACCCATTCCAGGGCCATTTTCTACCTGAATGCCAGTGAAAAGATCTAATAATAGGGGCAGCTAGGTGGTGCAGTGGATAAAGCACCAGCCCTGGATTCAGGAGGACCTGAGTTCAAATCTGGCCTCAGACATTTGACACTTACTAGCTGTGTGACCCTGGGCAAGTCACTTAACACTCATTGCCCTGCAAAAAATTAATAAATAAATGAACAAGTGATTCCTAATAAAGATTCATATTTTAAAAAAGAAAAGATCTAATAATAAAATATTTTTAGAATAATAGGGAGTTGTCTTAGGACCATCTTTAATCAGCAATAGTATTTATTTACTTTTTAGTTTCTAACATTAATTTTGATGAGATTTTAATTTCCAAATTTTTTTTCCTCCTTTCCTTCCCTCCCCCCTCCTTAAGATAGCAAGCAATCTGAGATAGGTTATCTATGTACAATCATGTTAAACGTATTTCCACATTCATCATATAGTGAAATAAGAATCAGAACAAAAGGGGAAAACCACAAGAAAGAAAAACCATTAACAAATAAAGTAAAAATAGTATGCATCAGTCTGCATTCAGACTCTATAGTTCTTTTTCTGGATGGGGAGAACATTTTCCATCATGAGTCTTTTAGATTTGTCTTGAATCATTGTATTGCTGAGAAGAGCTAAATCCATCACAGTTGGTCATCACACAATGTTTCTGTTATTATGTAAAATGTTATCCTGGTTCTGCTCACTTCAGTCAGCATCAGTTAAGTCTTTCCAGGATTTTCTGAAATCAACCTGCTTTGGATTTCTTATAGCACAATAGTATTCCATTAAATACATATACCACAACTTGTTCAGCCATTCCCCTATTGATGAGCATCCTCTCAATTTCCAGTTCTTTGCCACCACAAAAAGAGCTGGTGTAAAGATTTTTGTACATATGGGTCCTTTTCCCCTTTTTATAATCTCTTTGGGATACAGACCTAGTAGTGGTATTGCTAGGTCAAAGATATGCAGTTTTATAGCCCTTTGGGCATAGTTACAAATTGCTATCCAGAATGGTTGGATCAGTTACACCAACAATGCATTAGTGTTAAAATTTTCCCACATCCCCAACATTTGTCATTTTCTTAGGACCGTTTCTATTTGAATTTCATCAATAAAAAATGAGAATGAGATAAGGATGAGGAAGAGGATGATGATAAGACATGATCATATGACTATAATTATACACCAGAAGTTTGCTAGCCTTAATAAACTAATGGATGATAAATTCCCAAACTCTAAACACGAACTCCAAATATCCTTGATAATCCAAAAAAGTAAACTGTACTGGAACCAACGTATCATCACAGATAAAATGGTTGCCAACAATAACCAGAAATACCTCTGATCCATAAAGATTAAAGAACGACATTTTAAATAGACATCACCCCCACAACACTCATAATCTCCAAACAACCTGGAATAAAAAGCTTTCAAAGTATAGAGATCTGGAGGAAGAAATTAAAGTCACATGGAGCCATAAATGTAGTTATATGTCATCCCTGCCTCCTTGTGTGCTACTGGGGTTGACCCAAAGATGATGTTAACAACTCTATGGAGGATCAGCTTGCATGCCAAAATTCTTGGTTCAATTACAAAGCTGCCATTTTAACTACTAGTGCAATAGTCTCTAGTATATTAAATACAAAATAATAGGATAGAGACTTATCTTCAGACTATTCCCATTAGAGTCCCATTAAAAAAGTGGATAAGATAATACTAACAACAATAATAACAATAATGACTTATCCCCCAAATCATTTCTATCTGCATTGAATGAAAAAAGAACATTCATATCATCACCATCACCTTCAATCCTAAGAATTCAGTGAATAAAGGATAGCAAACACTGGGCCATTATCACACAAAGATCTCTTGTACATAACTGCCCCCCAACATAACAGAAAGCCATAAACATTTAAGAATTACATTTTAATAAACATTGCCATAACAAACATCCATAATCTCCAAACTAGGTGGAATAAAAAGCTTTCAAAATATAAAGATCTATCATCATCACTACCACCATAATCATCAATAGCATTTATATAGAACTTTAAAGTTTGCAAAATGCTTTCCAAATACTCATTCGATCCTCATAACAACCCTGGAAGGCAGGTGCTACATACATAGAATATGGATAATAATAATAATAACATAAGAAATAAAAATCATGTTAGAAGAGGACAACATACATATCATCCCTACCATCCTATCTGCTAATGATGTTGTTCTGGAGGTATTTTTAGTGAATCTATAGAAGATGAGCTGCCATGCTAGAATTTTAATTCAATTACCAAAAAAGGCATGATTTCATCCACTTGAACAATCATCTGTTGAAGATCAAAAATAAAAGAATTGTAACACAACAGAGACATGTCCCAGGACCATTTCTCTTTTTTGATATAATTTCTAATCTGAGATGTGGTAATGAATATCTGTCTGGTCTTGGGCAAATCATTTTATTCTTTGGGTTTCGGTTTCCTCAGTTGCAAAGTACAGATGTTGTATGAGATGACCTCTATAATCCGTTTCCATTCCAAAACTGATTGTAGCAAATGCTTATTGCTGATAGGGAAGCTGACCTTAGCATACATCCTAATTGATGATAGGTATTGGTTTTTTCAGTACTAACTTAGCCATCTTTGACATCATGAGAGATGAACCACACACCCATATCTTAATATGGTGAATAGCTTCTAAATAAAGCACTATTTTAGTCTAAGATAGAACTGATAGTGTTATTCTGGACCTTTTATAATCAGTAAGACTTTAAACAAATCACTTCATCTCTCTATGTCTCAGCTTTCTCATCTGTAAAAGGAAAGGGTTGGTTTTAAAGACCTCTAAGGTCCCATCCAACTCTCAATCTAGGATCCTATAATCCTATAAATGAATGGCCCAAGGTCACATCAGAATCAGGATTTGAAGCCAATGCCTCTGACTCCAAGGCTAATGTTCTTTCTATTGCATCTGCTATATAATGGGAAAATGACTGAACAGTTTTTGTTGTTCAGTCATTTTAAGTTGTGCCTGACTCTTTGTGATGCCATTTGACATTTTCTAGGCAAAGATACTGGAGTAATTTGCCATTTCCTTCTCCAGCTCATTTTGCAGATGAAGAAACTGAGGCAAACAGACAGGGTTGAGTGACTTGCCCAGGGTCACACAACTAGTAAGTGTCTGAAGCCAGATTTTGAACTCAAGATCAGTCTTCCTGTCTCCAGGCCCAGCACTCTATCCACTGTACCACCTAGTTGCCCTGCCAGAATGGTAAATAACCTAATTGTTTCATCTTAGCTTTATTGTATATAGTAGGTGCTTGATAAGATGTTCATTACTTCGAGTTAAAATAATGAGAAGAAAAGAACTTTGATAGAAGAAAAACCATTTTGTATGTCTTCATGGGCTCACGGAGTCATAAGTCTAGAGCTAGAAGAGATCTCAGAGACCATCTAACCCAACCTCCTCATTTTGCACATGAGGAAACTTTGACCTGAGAAAGTGACTTGTCAATGGTCACACAATAAGTCTCAGAGGCAAGATTTGAACCCGGGTCCTCTGAATGAAGAGTTAATGCTCTTTCCACTATAGCAAGCTGCCTCCCTCAATGAAAACAAAAACTTTCCATCTTATTTCAATAGTCCTCTAGAGCAAAAACAACAAACAAAAAATAAACAACCTCATGTTAAATAGGAATGCCTATTTGCTCCAGTACTTGACTTGCCACACATGCTACATTTTCTAATTAATACCTAGTAGCTGCCTGTTTGTGTCTGCATAAGATTTTCTGGTGCCCAGCAGAGGCAACCTAAAGAATGTCCCATTAACTCCTCTGCACTTCCTTCAGACAGGCCATTTTCTTATTAGTTTTTGTTACTGCCTTATTCCCCAGCTGTGGAAAGGATGCTGAAAGACTTAAGGCTTAGAATGTGGGGAACTCCCATAGTGGTTTCTAAGGACTAGTTGTTCTGTTGCTTGGATGCAGATTACATGGTGTTGGCCCTCACTCATGTGAGGAGAGCTTGCCAGTGCCCACGGAGGTGGAGGGTGGAAAGATGGTCAGCGCATCTTCCTCTGAGTTCCCAGATGTTTCATCATATCATTTCTCTGGCAGATCTTAACTGTGCTGTTCTCTTCAATTGCTCCAGGTGCCTATTATTTTCATCTGCACCCACTCTTCCCCCAGTCTAATAATGAATAAGCATGATGAATGAAGCATGGTTGTGTTTGCAAAGTGATTCAAAAACTACTTGTATTTGCCCATTCTCTCCTAACTCAGCTGCTGGTACAATCAGAACAAATGTTTCCAGGTACCCTCCTCTCCTGAGCAGAAATCTCCAATGCCCCAAATCCACAGTCTTCTAGAAAAGGGAAAAGGGGGAGCAGCAAAAATATGCCTCTATTCCTCCCACTCTCTCCTAAGACCCCAACCTATCATGTGGATCATCTGTCTTTCCCTCCTGTTTCCTTAAATAGGAGTGTAGGACCACACTCTATAATCACATTTGCCCTTTATACTCTTCTGCCTTGGGTAGAGAAAGATTATAAGCATCGGAGACATTTATCAGGATTATACAGTCTATGTTGTCATTCAGTCATTTCAGTCATGCCCAACTCTTCATGACCCCATTTGGGGTTTTCTTTGCAAAGATGCTGGAGTGGATGGTTTGCCATTTCTTTCTCCAGCTTATTTTACAAGTGAGGAAACTGAGGCAAAGAGGGTTCAGTGCCCTGCCCAGGGTCGCATAGCTAGTAAGTGTCTGAGGAAAGATTTGAACTCGGGAATATGAGTTTTCTTGACCCCAGGTCCAGCACTCTATCCACTGTACCACCTAGTTGCCTTATTTAGGTACATATACTTAGATCATATATTGAGAAGGATCATATTTTAGAGCTGCAAAGGACTTGAGAGGTCATCTTGTGAACTATCACCTCCCTTTTATAGGAAACTGAGGCACAGAAAAGCTAAGTGACATGATTAGATCATGGATTAAAAGTTGGAAGGAAACTTAGAGGCCATGTTCCAATTCCTTCATTATGCTAACAAGGAAACAAAGGCACAGAGGCATCAAATGACTTGCTCAGGGTCATACAGTAAGTATCTTAGGGTAGGATTCCGATTTTTATTCTTCCTAACTATGGGTGTTCTATGCAGAGCCTGGGTTCAAACCTAGGTCCTCTGACTTTAAATTGGATGCTCTTTCTACTTCAAGTACAAGTTCCTCAAGGAAGAGAGGCACATCTCTATTAAACAGATCACAATATGCTGCTGGCTTAAAGGCAGGTGGTTCCCCATAGGACAGTGCTGTGACAGGTGGGAAAATATTTAAATACAACTATCATTCTTCTCCCCTCCCTTCTTCTCATCCCAGTCTTCTCTTCCCCAGACCAAATATCCTCATTTCCTGTGATCAATCCTCATATTGCAAATAGTCAGGGCCCTTCAGCATGCCTTTTGCCCTCTTCTGGATGCTGTCCAGCTTATCAGCAGCCTTTCTAAAACAGAGTGCCCAGACCTGAATATAATACTCTACACGTGGTCTGACCAAGAAATCACAGAGTTTGGGCTCAATTCAGCCCAAGATTACACAATCTCTTCCAGCCTTTAAACAGGGAATGGCTTTTTGCCCTTTTTAAAACCAAAGTGCTAGGGGAAGCTAGGTGGTGCAGTGGATAAAGCACTGGCCCTGGAACAGGAGGACGTGAGTTCAAATTGGGCCTCAGACACATTAGACACTTGACACTTAGCCTGGGCAAGTCACTTAACCCCAATTTGCCTCACAAAAAAAAAGCACACCATAGTGCCTGACAGGTGGTGGACGCTTCATAAATGATAGTTGACTGATTAGCTGCCCTACTCTGTTGACTCATTGAGCTGTAAGGAGATGCTCCAGATCTTTCAAATAAACCACTACCTAACCCATTCTGTCTCCATTTTATACCTGTGGAGCTGTATGTTTTTTTCTTTTTATCCATATATGACTTTGCATTTATCACTATTATTATTGGAGTTTGCCCAGTATTTTAGCCTGTCAAGATGAAGAAGTCAACCTTTGACATACCTTCCAGCTCTGAGATTCCATAATTACAGCTAGATTCACATTAGCTCAAATAATGAGTTCCCTGGAGTAGTCACATTATTTGGACTCACACTGTATATTTCCATTGGGCTGAAACCAATGATCATATTTTACATAATTATACCTTCGAATAGTGCCAATTTAAATGCTAGCACTTCAGTGGCTTCATTATTTGCACTAACCAAGACCCAGCTGTATACTATTCAATTCATATATCCCACATACAATGGAGTTTCTGATCATATCACCACCCACTACTCAAAATGGTGGGTATGCATGGACTGGATGACCCCTTTAATCCCTGCCAGGTTTACATCTATGATCTGTTCCTAAGCCTTAGTCATTTCTGAACTATTATTTAATTCTTTCCCCATGTACTATGATAACAGTATCATAGTCCTGAAAGCAACCTTATAGGTCATCTACAGTTCAATTCCCTCATTTTATCCTATGTACATAGAGGATGGGTCACACACAGGTTATTATTCCTGGTGTAGATCTCAATTCAAGCACAGAATGATCATGATATCATCATTAGTTCATTTGTATATTGATGAGCAGAGAGAAAAAAGAGGGAAGAGGCAAAAAAGGAGGTTAGACATGTGTAATTTAAGATTCTAAATGTGGATTCTAATCTGTTCCCCCAGTTTTGGGGGAAACTGACTAAAATCACTGATAAACGAGTTTAGGTTGTTAAGGGTTTATTGAAAAATAGAAAGAAAAAGATTGAGAACAGAATTCCAACAGCCTGGCATTCCTATCTTTCCTCAAATTTCCTGTGAAGTTCTCTGCTGCCACCACCACCATCAAGTGAGGAACCCAAAAGAGCGAGAGCTCTCTGCGCAGACTCTCTTTCCTCCTTCCTGTCTCCTCCCAGAAAATAGGAGGCTCCTCAAGTTGATTGGCTGGTAGCCTTGATAGACAGCACCCATGAGCAAATGTCATTTCCTGACGCCAAGGAAAAGCCACATGGCCTTGCCCTCTGAGGCATTTTCCTCATGGTGGAGCTTTCCCCACAGCAAGTCTCCAGTAGGTGGCATCATTCCAATCATTACAGACAGTAGGTATGGACACACACAATAGTAGATTCTAAGCTCATCATATGGTTGGTGTTGTATGATCTCCCCCTAATCAATTAAATATTGACTAAAACCATTCCTGATGTTTGTAAATATGAACTTTTCTTTATTTTGTGAGAGGAAAATCGTTATTCAAATTTTATTACTAAGAACCAATAGAAAGAAGCAGGACAAGGCCTACAGTATATAACCCCTGGACAAATCTATAAATAACTTAGAAAGTTCTGTGTTGAAGTGATAGAAACATCAAAACATTAAAAGAAATTACTTCAGTTCTGGAATCAGTCTATTCAGTTCAGACCATGTTAAAACAAAGAGCACACTCTAGTCAGTGAACAGTTAAATTTGTCCTAACACAGAAACAATAAGCTACAAGGATATGGTGGCACTTGGCTTCTATAAATGTGGCCCACTTCATCTCCTTTTAAAAATAATCGATTTATTTATTTGTTTATTTATTTGTTTGTTTATCTATTTGTTTGTTATAGCATTCATTTAAAAAAAAAATTTAGTTCCAAATTCTCTCCCCCCCACATGCCTCCTCCACCTATTAAGAAGACAAACAATATGATATCAATTACACATGCAAAATCATGCAAAACATATTTTAAAATACAAACTTTTCCTATAAAGGAAGTTGAGGCCATAGTAAGGCTTCCTTTCCTTTACCATATTGGGCCATCATGGTTCTGCTTCCCATCCCTTCTCACCAATTCCTAGATTACAGAGCATAGGAAGTTACGGAGAGAATCCAAATCATTTCATAAACTTAAGAGCCGTCTTGTTCCATCTGTAGTTATTGCTGAGCTCTTGCCTAGCCCTAGCTCATCTCACCTGTGGCATTCCTTCTCTCTCATTCAGGAGAAATGGTGAATTTATTAACTGTCTTATTGAGTGACACTTACCTTGGGCATTGCCAAACCATTGTTTTCAATGCTCTTCATCATATCTAGACCTGACACCTCTCTAAGACATGATGGTTAACTCAGGGTGAATCTGTTGCTGAATTTCATTTTATAATGTCTTTTGAAACAGTTGGAGGGGGATAAAATGAAAACTTACTCAAACCGCCCACACACACTTTAGCATCAAGAGGACTAATTTGGCAGGGTCCCAGCATCCCTCGGCTAGTAAAATTTAATCTGATCCCACTCTTGCTGCCAGGAGTAAGACTGATTAAATGCCGATTCCTCCTTGTCCGACTTTCCAAAAACCAGTCTTCATCCTTAGCCATCCCATTTCCACCTTTTTATCCTGTTGTTCTTCCTCCCAGTCTTCCTCCTGTTCTCTCTTCTTAGGAAACAATAAATGCTTACTGACTGCCTGAATAACAACTGGTGGACCTTCCCTTTCCCTCCCTCCAATTCCTTCTTCTCAAAATAGTGCTATATCTTAAAAGAATATGGCTGCTGATTTTAAATATGTTGCATTTGAAACCCTTTGCAAATTTTAAAACACTACATAAAATTCAGTTGCTGTTGTTATTGTTAATTTTGAGGGGCTACTTCACATTAATAGGTCTCCAGCTCTAAGATATATATATATATATACATATATTATAATATATTATATATACATACATATATATATTCAAGGGAGGGAGAGAAGAGAGAGTCAAGGAGACAGAAAAAGAGACAAAGAAATATAAAGAGAGAACAAAGAAACAGGAAAAGAGACAACAGAAGAAATAGAAAAAAGACAAAAAGATAAAGACAGAGAAACAGAAGGAAAGGGCAGAGAAAAAGGCAAGGGAGAGAGAAAGAGAAAGGAAGGAAGGAAGGAAGGAAGGAAGGAAGGAAGGAAGGAAGGAAGGAAGGAAGGAAGGAAGGAAGGAAGGGAGGAAGGAAGGAAGGGAGGGAGGGAGGGAGGAAAGAAGGGAGGAAGGAAGGAAGGAAGGAAGGAAAGGAAGGAAGGAAGGGAGGGAGGGAGGAAAGGAGGGAGGGAGGAAAGGAGGGAGGGAGGAAAGGAAGGAAATGAAGGAAAGGAAGGAAGGAAGAAGGAAGGAAGGAAGGAAGGAAGGAAGGAAGGAAGGAAGGAAGGAAGGAAGGAAGGAAGGAAGGAAAGGAAGGAACAAAGGATGGAAGGAAGGAGAGAGGGAGGGAAGGAAGGAGAGAAAGAAGATGGGAGAGAAAGATTACTTCTCTGATTCTAGGAAAATAAAAGTGCTGAATCAGGGGAAAATGAAAGCCAAATTGGGGAGATTTAAGTTATCTCGATTGAACTTCTAAGTGTGTCAGTAAGCACTTGGTTTGGCTTCGTTAAGCAGAAAACCCACAGTAAATGTAGGAACAAAGATCCAAAAGTCGCTCCATTCATACATTACTACAGAAGCCATCTTTAGAGAATCCACAGGGCAGGCATACACCACCAACTTAGGGATCAGCTGTCAGTTATTGCATTCCTGGGGGAAAGGGGGCTGATAATCATAGCTGGCATTTTTAATGCACTTTAAGATTTACAAAGCACTTCCTTTTTCCTGTGAGACAGGTGGTACAAGTATTATTGTCCCTATTTTGCTGATGGGGAAACTGAGGCTCAAAGAAGTAAAACAATTCATCCATGGTCTCATACAGGTAGGAAGCAGAAAAAAAAACTTGTATTTGAACCCTGATGTCAAATCTAGTGTTCTTTCCTCTATACCAAGATGCCTTTCAAGGAGTCCTACCAACCTCCCTTTTTTCCTCAATTAAAATATTTCCTCCCACAAAGCACACTGTTTACAACCTCAATTTGCCTGCCTAGTGGTAGGTCCAGGGCCCAGTCAACACTAATGACCTTCCCCTCACCCCTTCTTTGGCTCCAGATGGGCTTTCAGTCTCAGATTTCCTCTTTGTCATTGTCCCAATAATCAAGGCAAACTCATATTGAAATAGATATGTTAAATTGCTTTGAATCAAGGAAAATCATATGATCCATAACCTGAAAATAAAAGTGCCAAATTAGTTGAGATTAAATGATTAAGGGGAAAACAAAATTGCTGAATCAAATAAAATTAAAATTTTAGATTTAAGAGGAGAATTTGAATGTGCCTATTTAGGGAGAAAAATGCTGATGCAAGCAGATTTTTTAAATGGTCAGTCTGGGCCATTTAAAAGGGCTGAGTCAGGGGAATTATTAAGTGCTGATTCAGGGAAAAATAGTGTCTACTCAGGGGATTTAAATTTTTGCTGACTTAGATGAAAATAGAAATCCCTAGATGAGCACATTTTTCAAATGCTGAGTCAGACCAAATTAAAAATACTGAATCCCCAAAATTTAAAAGTAACAAGTTTCCTAGATGAGGTCAAAGAAATGATGGCTATTGGACACAAGACACCTGAATCTGACACTCCTCTTGGACACAACACACCTAGATTTCAAGCAGCTATTTTACATTTCAGATTCTCACAATAAACAGGTGTAGGAGATGGAAAGATAGGACACTGTGATTCACTGGTTTCAGAACTGACAGAATGACCAGATCCAAACCCACTGATTGCTCCATCCATTTCAACTCAAAGACAGCAACAGCAGAAACAATTATGCCTGACTTTTCATGACCCCATTTAGAGATTTCTTGGCAAAGATACTGGAGTTGTTTGCCATTTCCTTCTCCAGTTCATTTTACAGATGAGGAAACTGAGGCAAACAGGGTTGAGTGACTTGCCCAGGGTCACGAAGCTAGTAAGTGTCTGAGGCCAGATTTGAACTCAGGAAAATGAGTTTTCTTGACTCCAGGCCCAGCACTCTATCCACTATGCCACCTACCCACCCCAACAATAATACTAACTAGCACATATAGAAGCACTTTAAAGTTTACAAGGCACTTGACAAATGTTGTATTTGTTCCTCACCACAATCCTCTTAGGCAGGTGGTATTATTATCCCCCTTTCTCACAGAGGAAACTAAGAAAAAAAGATTAAGTGACTTGACCAAAGTTATACAGCTAGAAGGGTAAAGGAGGGATTTCAACTAAGGTCTGCCTGACTCTACTACATCACTTAACTGCCGCTATAGTGTAATGGGAAGCACACAGGTCCCTGTAGTCAAGAGAGACCTGAACTTGGATCTCACATCAGATACATACTTGATGTGTGACCATAGGCAAATTTCTTAATGTCTCCTTGCCTCAGTTTCCTCATATATAAAATGGGGATAATAATAGCTATGGTGTCTTCTATCCAGGGTAGTTGTGAGGACCAAGTGATACAATATATCTAAAATACTTTGAAGACCTTGAAGTGTTCCATGTTGTCAGGTCGTGTAATTTTGTTGTAGTTCAGGCAGTTCATGTTTCAATGAAGAGTTGAAAGAGGTGAGCTCTGTCCAAGGTACCTTCCAAGCCCACAATTCTTTGATCCTAGGCTTTGATTATTTAATGGGAGTTAGACCCACAGCTTACAGTTAGCTCTGCCTACCATGAATGGGGAAAGGGGGGGAGGGAGGTGTGTCCACAGCCACTATGATTGATTATTCAAATTCTTAATGACTAATATTCCTGCTGGGATTCACTGCTGTATAATAATTCAGTCTCCCAACTGGTAAACAAATCAAATTTCCTTCAGTGAGCACCTTTATTCCAGAGTTGATGTTTCTGTTGCTGCTGCTGGGCTTTATAAGTCTTGACCCATCTCTTCTAATTTTTGCACAAAACCTAAGGCTCCTGTGGGTCCCAAGATGCTCTTTTTTCTTCAGGCTGAAGAAGAGTGTGTGTTCTTAGATAGCATCATACCGGAAGGCATTATTCCTAACTTGGGACACAAGTATGCCATGGAGCTGAGGGGAATCATAGAAACTTGAGGATGGTGGTGATAATCACTTGGTGATTCAGCTTAACAAGCATTTATTTATTCAGCATCTACAGTATGCTAGGCACTGGGGATACAAAGACAAAAAAGAAAGAAACAGTCTCTGTCAACCCACCTTTCTGGATTTTTTATATGCTGTTCCCCAGAAGGCAACATGGTACAGTGGAAAGAATGCTAGGAATGCCATGAACAGAGACAGCAATATTGTTTGATGAAGAACTGTGAATGACAACTATTTTCAGTAATACAAGGATCCAAGACAATCCCAAAGGACTAATGATGAAGCATACTATCCACCTCCAAAGAAAGAACTGCTATTGATTGAATACAGAGTGAAGCAGGCTATTTTTTACTTTATGTCTTTCATTTTTCCCCTTTTATTCCATTTTTCTTATACAAAATGATTAATATGGTAATGTTTAAAATAATTGCACATGAATAACCTATATCTGAACATTTACTGCTTCGGGGAGGGGGGAAGGAGGGAGGGAATGAAGGACAGAATTTGGAACTCAACTTTAAATAAAAATGTTTATTAAATTTTTTTAAAATAAAGAATGCTAACTCAAGGGACAAATCCTACTTCCGACATTTACTACATGTATGACCTTGGGAAAGCTATGTCCGCTCTCTTGGCTTCAGCTTCTTCGTCTCTCAAATAAGAGGGTGCTACGAGATGGCCTCTGAGGTCCCCTCCAGTGCATACCTAAGATTCCATGGTCCCTTCCCATACTCTATAGTCCAGCCAAATTATTTTTCTTGCTCTTCCTCACACATAATACTCTATCTCCTATCTCCATGCCTTTCCATTGACTGGTCCCCCATGCATAGAATACAATATTTTCTGTGAAAGGAAGCAGTATAAAAGAACACTGGAAAGATACATGGAAGCCTGCTCATGGAAGACTCTAAGTGCTGGGCTGAAAATTTTGGATATCCCAGAGGCAATTAGGAGCCACCGAATCAAGGTTCTGTAGTGAGAACCCTGTAATAACGAAACTCAAGCAATGTGAGAAGATGGAGCTGCAATGTTTTAATCTTGGCCAAAAAACTCGGCCCTTTCCTTTTTCTCTGGCTCCATTATTCCAGGATATGTAGTGCCAGAAGTTTTATCTCACCCCCTACTTAATCTTTTAGTATTTTAAAAAGCAGCTGACATCACAAGGAAAACTTTGAAAACCACTTAGTGGAATCAATTCTGCATTATATGACTATAATTCTCCTTACCTGTTTATCTCCTTACCTGCCATTCAGAGGAGCTCATTTCCATAACACTCCTTGAGATGAAAGAAATTTTGTCAGAAAGGGATTATTTGAAGGGCCTGAAAAATAGAGACAGAACCTCTAAGGATTTTTGTCATTTCTAATCTTTATTTCCCCTTGACACTCCCACCCTCAGCTTGGAATTATCATCACTCTTTCGACAATTAAAAAATAAAGATAAAAATCACTTTCAGCAGCAGATGATAATGCCAGGGGATTACAACTTCAATGAGACAAATCATCGATGGGAACATGGGCACCTTGTCAAAAAGTGATTATTTCAGGCAAATGCTCATTGACGTAAAGAACAAGAAATAAGGAAAGATCATAGGATTTAGAGGTGGAAGGGACCTTAGAGACAATCATAGTCCAACCTTCTCATTTTACAGATGAGAAAACTGGGACCCAAAGGGATTAAATTGCTTGCTCAGGGGCATATTTCATGAAAGCTTACAAAACTGTGTCACTCTAATAGAACATCTTTCAAAGCTTTCTTGAAATCAGCTATTTCCCCAAATCCCAGTGGCAGTATCCTCTTGTTCTTGTTTGCTGTTTTAGGGAGATATTTTGTGGATGATTTTTTTTATATTTCTGTCACTGGGAGGTGACAGTACCCTAGCCCTTCCCACCCACCAATAAATTCACCAAGGTCAATAACATATGCATTGTTTCATACCTCCTGTGCATCACCTGTCTGGTTTTTATTACCTATGGAATGTTGAACAAGTCACTTAACCTTTTCAGGCCTCAGTTTACTCAAGAGTAAAATAAGGGAACAGGCTTAGATATTCTCTAAGGTTCCTTCCAGCTCTAAATCTATGATTCTATGATTTCTCTGCCAAAACAATGGCTGTTTATTTCACCATCAGTCCCCTGGAGTAAAGATTCATATCTTCATTGATCAGTGGTCTGATGCACTTCAAGAGTGTTTTCCTTTAGATTGTAAGCATCTTCTTCCCTATGCCTAACCAAAACCAACATATCTTTACCTGGATTATTTTAAATGATTCTTCAAGCTCTGTTCACCCTAATGCCCATCAAGGCTCAGAACACTGAATAAAATGGAACCAGGATGTGGAAAGTTGGTAATTTCACTTCACAGTATGGCTCCAGAAAGTTCCCACAGCAGGCGTGGAGCACACAATGTTTAAGAGATTAAATTGCGTCTACGAAAGGTAGACACCAAAACCCCCCAAATTATATGTATTTCTCAAACCCCTGGGTCTACTGATCAGGCACACACAAAAAAACAAAGCAGGTGCTTCTTAACAAAAGCAACAGTTCTTAATCTTATCTCTTCTGCCACCACCACTTTCCTACATGGCCAAGGGCACCTATAATTAATTCACACAAGCTGAACCCTCAACCCCGCTACCCTCTACTTGCACTCGTTCCTGAAGACTGTATTGGCAATTAATTTGTCAGGGAAATGCTAGGGGGTTGTGAACACTGGTAATTTTATACCATAGATATTCAAATTAAATGTCGAGCCCGAGTGTTTTTAGTGTCACAATGTAAAATAGTGGCAGAAGAAGAGGGAACCATCAACTTCAACCATTGAGCTCCTGAGGGAGGGGAGGAAGGGACTACAAAACATCAGCAGTGGATGTAGCCTTGGCTCCATCTGTGGGCTTGACTTAGGAGCGTTGGGAACAGATACACAGTAATTACAAGTGATGCTCATTGTGTTCTAGCTCAGAGAGAAAGGCTATGTAGGAGTGGTTATTTATTTGGCAACCTTTCTCAAAGTTCTGAAAATCCTTTCCAAGTACAACAATGGCTCTTGATACTGACAACTTGCCATGATCCATTCTAACCCTGCTCCATTTTCTCCAGGGGACATTAGATGACTGGACTAGAATTTTAATTGTTCAGGGAAGTTTGGTAAATGGTATGTTAGGAAAGGACAATATAGCAATAGCAACCAAGGAGGAACCATGCAGGAAGTCCCCAAAATGTCATATTCTGAGACTAAGCCCTGGAAGCAAAGGAAGAACATCAATACTTTAGTTTTTCTGCATCCATACCTCCAAAGAGTCCTTGCATGGATTCCTTTATGGGAATAAAGGCAAGAGATGCACAACAAAGAAAGGAACTTCCAAACTAGACTATGTGGCCTAATTCTTTGAGGAAAAATGAAAGATTCTATTTCTAATTTAAATATGACAAGCATGACTCTATTCACCCCAGATGATGAGCACACCAAATTAGAAGACTTGTGAACACACTTGACAAGATGTAGTGTGGTGTGCACTTTTAAGAAGACCAGGTGATATGGGAATATCCTAACTTTTCTCCCCATGTTGGATAGTCTAGCTCTATCTTAAAAGGCACTGAGATCATCCTAGAGATTTGGTTAACTCAGGAGACCAAAGACTGAGAATGTTTATCAATTCAGGTCAACACCCCCTCTCCAACTTCAATTCTTAGATAGTTGTCTAGAGGATTGATGGGTTAAGTGCCTTGCCCAGGGTCATACAGCCATAATAATAATAATAATGATAACAACAACAACAAGAACAAGAAGCTAACATCTATGTATCACTTTAAGGTTTGCAAAGTACTTAGCAAATATTATCTCGTTTGATCTTCACAATAATCTTGAGAGGTAGGTGCTATTATTACTCTCATTTTGGAGTTAAGGAAACTGAAATTGAGAAGTTAAGCAACTTGCCCAGGGTCATACATCTACTAAGAGTCTGAGGCAGGATTTGAACTCAAGGACTTTCTGTCAGATTGTCCCTCTCACTAAAGGTCTGTGTCTCAGTTTCCTCGGCTATTAAGTAGGCATAACAGGCTGCTTCCAAAGAAGACCATTGTGAGGAAAGCACTTTGTCAATTTGAAAATCACCCATCCTTGAATAAAGTGAGCTCTTTTCCTTAGAGGCAGTTCAGTGGATAGAACACCGAGCCTGAGATCAAAAGAAAACCTGAAATCAAATTTTACTTTATACTCTTACTATTTGTGTGACTGAGTAAGTTACTTAACCTCTGTCTGCCTCAGTTTCCTCTAGAGTAGATTGGGGATAATAATAGCACCTATATCCCAAGGTTGTTGTGAGGATCACTTGAGATCATTTTGATAAAGTGTTTAGCACAGTGCCTGGCACATAATAGCTGCCCATTTCCTTCCTTCTTTTTGAACTGCTTGCTAGACTTTAGGGTTAGACAGGATTCATAAATCAGGGTGGCAAAATTCCCACCATGCCAGGTTTGTCAGCAGTCTGCCTGAATAAGAAAGGATCACTGATTTAGAGGTTGGAAGGGCCCACAAAAGTTGTTCATTTCAGCCCCCTCATTTTACAGATGAGAAAACTGAGGCTCAGAAATATTAAATGACATACAATACCACACAGGGAGCAAAGCCTGAGAGGTGAGAACTGAACCTAGGTCCTCTGACTCCATAGCCTCTGCTCTGTGCCTAAGGAAGTTCACAGAAGTATCAAATGATAGAGGCAGGTGATAAAATTCCAAAGCCATCCACCAGGAAACTGTTTATAGAGTGGGCTGACTTTAAGAGTCAATGAAAGGGGTTCCTGTGCTCCCTCCCTATCACAATAATCTTTGCCCAAGAAAGAGACAGGAGACAACCCCAAAAAGTTCTCTTGGATAAAGCTGCCTTTTCCAAAGCAACAATAAAGCTGAGTTGATGGTCCACAATGTGATACACTGGCTTCCCTGGAACCTACTGGGTTGATGGATGGCTATTGGCCTTTCTGGGTATGTAGTTATTGATTCTCATTACCCAGTACCCAATAAAATGCCTTGTCACTGCAGGCACTGGCTACACTGTCAATAAACAGAGCTCTCCATCCTTCTGTAGAGATGCTCAGAGATGGAGGTGTTCTCTTCAAATCTTACCAATTTCATTGAATTAGATCTGAAGCCTCCAACCCACATGACCGAGCAGAAAAGGCAAATCAGCATTATGAATGTTTCAGAAGCATCCTCCCCTCTGAACCACCAAATCTTTTCCCTCTTTTCTTTTTCTCTCTTTTTTAAATATCTGATGTTGTCTTTCTTTTCATTCCCTTTGCCCCTCTTGTACTAAAATGTTTCTTCAGATTCCAAGGCCACACTACATTTGAACCTATAAAAAAATTCGAAGACTTTGAAGCATGTAATTTTACAATGGCAGGCCTCACAGACCAAAGACTCACATTGTCTTCATAAAGCAGGAAATGTATTGCTTCAAGGAAACAGAGATGGGGAGAGAGCTAAGTGCTAATGCTCACAGTAAATGCACATCGAAAAGTATCTAAGGGGAACCAAGGTAGAAGGTATCACATAATTTCCTATGCCAAGATGGCCTTTTGTTGTCGGTCCACTTTCAATTCTCTGTGAATCCACTAACCCTGATTATGCCACCATTGAATGTAAGTTTCAGTGGAACAGCAAACTTGTTAAGTTCAAAAGAATTTATAATCAGCACACATAATCAAAAAGACCCTGATTTTCAATCAGGACAATATTAGGCAATTATTGGGAGAAGGTTCTTAATTATATAAACATTTATTAATCACTTCCTATGTGCAAGGCACTATGCAGGTATTGGGCATAAAAAGCCAAAAATTAAGCAGTCCCTCCCCTCAGGGTGCTTACATTCTACTTAAAAGATACAACAAAAATGAATTAATAAATAAATGATATTCCAATGATAAGGCATATGTTAAGTGCCTCCTGAACACTGGAGATACAAAGAGAAAAGTGCAACAGTACCTGCCCTCAAGGAGTTTACATTCTAAAAGCAAAGTGACAAAATTTAGTAGGGAGTGGTGGCCAAATAAGGGAGTTTTGGTCTCTAGGTATTAGCACAGTACCTGGAACATAGTAAGTGCTTAGTAAAAGTTTATTGATTGATAGATTAGGAAGTCATAGAGATAGTGAGTGGATCCATTGGGTGGTCATTTGTCATGCCCTTTCAGAACCAAGGGTTGGAAAAGGATGAAGAGAAGAGGGAAGAAAAGAGGAGGAGAGTGAGATGATATAGATAGCCGAGTATGTGGTAAGTAGAAAGATGTCCAGGGTGAATGGGTTATGAAGCATCATTAGATGAATTTTTATTCATTCACTTACTCATGAATCAATTAGCCCCAATGTAGAGTTCCAAAACTGAGTGGATTAATGTGTATGCAGATAAGTAAATAAAAAATATACATTAAACTATACAGAATTCTTTCAAGAAAAGGAGAACACCTAACAACTGGGGCTTTTGGGAAAGGTATAGAAAGTGGTGCCTGCACTGTGCTTTTAAAGAACCTAGAGATTTAGATATGCAGGTTGTGAGGAAGGAGTTCATCTCATTGATAGAGGTATGTAAAGGGAACAATGATGAGGGTTGCTTGATTAAATTTGAGAGTACATGAAAAAAAAGTAGTAGAGAGTATATTTTACTCAGGGAATGATTATTGACAAGTGGCTGGAAGAGGTTCCTACTGTTTGTGTTAGCTGTATTGTATTGTTTACCTTTTCCTACCCAGCGATATTTTCCCATCAAATTTTTATATGGGGGCAGCTAGGTGGCGCAGTGGATAGAGCACCGGCCCTGGAGTCAGGAGTACCTGGGTTCAAATCCGGCCTCAGACACTTAACATTTACTAGCTGTGTGACCCTGGGCAAGTCACTTGACCCCAATTGCCTCACTTAAAAAAAAAAATTTATATGCCCTGGACTCTTCCTAAGCAGATAATTTATCATAGCACATCTCTAACCCAAAGGCTAAGGAGCTCTCAACATCAGGCTGGAGGTCTGAAATAGCATAAATTAACATGTATCCAATGGCAACCTGTCTGTTACAATTCTTTATTGTCACTAAGAGTCAGGTGTCCTCAAACTATTGACAGCATTACTGAGTGAGACAGAGTTGGTTGCAAGAGCTTTGGGGAGGAGAAACATTCTTTATTCCTTTTTCAAGACAGACACATCTTGTTCCACATTCTCTTTAGGACTAGATCCAGGGAGAAAAAAGAGACTCTCTTGTAGATATGTGGGAGAAACTGGCAGGTCCCAGATTTCCAGAGACTTCAGAGACTTTCCCCTTGGGTGAGATCAGGGCTCTTCTCTTGGTTAAAGCAAGATCTCATCTCATTCCCAACTGATGCCCTCCATTCTTACATATTTCCTGGCATATGAAATATATAATTTCTCCAATTTCTATTTCCTATCTGTTTACACACTATTCGTTATTTGTGATGGTCTTTTGTGTAACCAGTATTTGGCAGGAAAGGGCTAAACTGCTGAGTATAAACTTGGTGTGCCCTACTTCTTTTAAGGGATTGCAGCCAGAGAAGGGAGCAACATTGTTGTGAACCATCCTCTCCCCAGACTGGTAATATTTATGGGGCTAGATAGATAGTCCAGCAACTGCCTTTCAGAGAAGAGCAGAGCAGAACAGAGTAGCCTCTGGGCCCTTTCTCTTATTCCCCTCAAAGCAGGAGTTACAGTCTACATGAGAAAAGAGTAGGCTATGTTCCAGAGCCATCTATCAATGCCTCTCATTGGGTTGCTTGTCTATCCATTTGGACATCCCACTTGGACATACATCTCCTTTCCAAGTAGCACATGCCTTCCATATAGATCAACGTGGCAGATGTGCATCTTCAAATAAAAAAGGTACAAAATGTGTGTGGTCTCCACCTCCATGCCATCTGTGGGCCCCCACTTTAGCCAAGTTTGGGAAAATTCAGCTGTACACTTAGATGGTTAAGTTCCAGGCAACTATCCCGGTCCTGGATGGCTCAGTAGGAATTAGGAGAAAGTAGAATTTTATCCTGAGGTAGATGAAGAAAGCCAATAGCTTTTTTCAGTGCACCAGCCTTAGAGGAGGCAGGTCAAGTTCACATGGGGTTGGCAGGATTCCTCCAAACTCAGGCTGAGCATGTACTCTAGGGAGGTCAAAGACCTAGAGGAAAGCCCCATGTATATCAAATCATTTATTTTTTTAAATAAACATTTTTATTCAAAGGGTTTTTTGGGGGGGCAGGGCAATGAGGGTTAAGTGACTCACCCAGGGTCACACAGCTAGTAAGTGTCAAGTGTCTGAGGCCAGATCTGAACTCAGGTCCTTCTGAATGCAGGGCCAGTGCTTTATCCACTGCACCACCTAGCTGCCCTTTTATTTAAAGTTTTGAGTTCCAAACTCTACCCCTCCCTTCCTCTCTCTCTCCTCCCCTTCTTCCCTCTCTCCCTTCCCCCCTCCCTGAGACAGCAAGGAATCAGTGAGGTTATACATGTGCAATTATGTAAAACACTATCAAATCATTTATACATTTATATTTTGTGGCATCAAAGAAGTAAAAACAAAGTGGGCACTGATTCATTGACTGAAAAAATTGTAATACGTGAATCTAATGAAAAATGGGCAGCTAGGTAACACAGTGGATAGAGCATTGAGCTTGGAATCAGGAATACTCATCTTCCTGAGTTCAAGTCTAGTCTCAGACACTCACTAGCTGTGTGACCCTAGGCAAGTCACTTAACCTTGTTTGCCTCAGTTTCCTCATATGTAAATTGAGCTGGAGAAGGAAACAGCAAACCGCTCCAGTATTTTTGTCAAGAAACCAAAAAAATGGGGTCATCAAGAGTCAGACATGACTTTAATGACTGAACAACAAGAAGAAATGATGAGTGTGAGGAATTTAAAAAGATACTGGAAGACTTGTTTGAACATGGTACAATTGTAAGAACCCTGCATTTGGAGTCAGGTCCTATGTCCCAATCTTGCCTTTGTCACTCACTCTCTTTGTAAACTTGGGTCTATCCTGCCTAGGTCTCAGTTTCCTCATCCGTGAAATGGAAGTGTATTGAACTAGTTGGCCTCTGAAGTTCATCCTAGATCTGAATCTTTCCCCTCTAGGATCAGAAGTAGGTGAAATTACGAAAATCGAAGTGAAACCAGAAAAACAAAATGACTATTGTAATGGAAACAAAACGGAATTGGAGACATCACTCAAGGATAGTTGTCAATCACACCAACTGTCTCTCACTACATGTCCCCACCAACCTTTCTGGCAAACAGGGCCTGAATCAAGGAACTTAGGGAGTTTTGTTGAGGTTTTTCTGTTTTGTTTTGCTTTTGTTACAGACACAAAATGGAAAGTGAATTTTCTTTCAGACTATTAACTACCACATAGAAAGAGGACAGGCTACAAAGCATCTAGCATTCCAAAACCAAGGAAGGATAATGGGCTAAATTTCTCTGAGAAAAGTGTGTCTAACAAGTGTAAATCAGGACCTCTCCTTCACACAGTCATTGCCAAGATGATTTTCAACTGTAAAAAATATGCTAATAGCTACTATAAACAAAAAGCAAAGGACTCCTAGGCAATGAGGAAGCCTGACAAAATAACCCGCTGAAGCAAAGAAATCGCCACCTGCCCATCACACCAGAATTAGAAGACATCCCGAGGACTTGTCAGAGTGCCGCCGAGCCACTCAGATGGAAAGCCTGAGCCCCTACAGGGGCCAAAAGGTGCCATTTCTTCAAGGGCTTGTCAGTCCAAAGAAAGGAATGACACACAGGCTCCACTCAAAAGCATCACCAGGAAGCTGAGTGTAGTCATTCATGGGCAACGGGCCTTCCAATTAGCAAACAGCCAGCACAGATGTTCCCTCCTTCCCAGGTAGTTAGTGTAGACAGCACAGCGGCATGGCTAGATCAGGCTACAGGAAAGCAGCGAAGGGCTGAAGCAGGATTGTTTCATTACATACACACGCGCAACTCAATCTCAAGTCACTCCATCTAAAATCAATACAGGGAGGATGTGGCATCTTGTCATTGTGAGCATACCTTCCACCATCACAGTTTACAAGCCACCTAGGACCGAATGAATGGCTGTGGTTGAAAAATTCATCCTCCCATAGCCAGTCTGTCTGTCCTCCAAGTTTAGTTTGGCTTGTCCCTAGGACCCAGAGCCTGAATATTGCCAGACCACCACCAGACAGATGCTCGAAGCTTCTCTCATTCTGTGTGATCTATCAAACCTTGTGCTTCACTAAGAAGTATACACATATACACTATATGGACACTACAGATACATATATTGTATGTATATAGGCATGCGTGCATAGATATGTGTGTGTGCACATGTATACATGTATGTGAACATGTAATTGTGTTGGGTACATAGTATACATTTTATATATACATACATAGAGACAGACAGAAACAGAGATAGATAGGTAGATAGATAGATAGATAGATAGATAGATAGATAGATAGATAGATAGATAGATAGATAGATAGATAGATAGATATAGTGTGTGTGTATGTGTGGAGAGAGGGAAGAAGTAGGGAAAGGGAGAGAGAGGAAGTCAGGGAAAAAAGGAAAGGAAGGGAGAGACAGGCAGGCAAACAGACAGACTCAGTATTCTGCAAGGGGATAGTTCTCTCCCTCGAAAATTTTACCTTGCACTTATTTTTGTGTATACTTACATAATTGCTTTCCTGAACACTGAAAATATTTAACTGGAGGGAAATTATTATAAAAGGAAATTATAATAGGTGGGCTTACCTGGTTTACAATGGCTAAAGTATATTCTGTGGAGTACTGTGCCTGCTCTCTAGCTATTTCCAGGGAAACCTGCTCATTTCTGAAGAATCTGTCATTTTGAATTTTTTTTAATTTTCAATCAATGAAAATCCCCCCTTTCTTTCCCTCTTCTCCCACCCCTCTGCCCAGCCATTGAGAAAGTAAGAAAAGCAAAACCCCTATTACAAATATCTACCATCAAGCATAATGAATTCCTATATTGGACATGTCTAAAAAATATAAATATCGTATAGAGATATATAGATATAACCTATATCAGATTACCTGCTGTCTAGGGGAGGGAGAAAAATCTGAAATTGTAAAGCTTGTATAAACAAAAGTTGAGAACTATCTTTACATGTAACGGAAAAAATAAAATACCTTATACATTAATATATATATATATATGTATATATATATATATATATATATATATATATATATATATATATATATATATATATATCAACTTGCTTTCTGGGTCCATCACTTCTCTAGCAGAAGATAGGCAGCATGAGTCCTCTGGAATTGCATCTGGTCATTGCATTGATCAGAGTTCCTAAGTCCTTCAAGTTTGTTTGTCTTTACAATATTGTTGCTTTTGAATAAACTGTTCTGGGTCTTTTCACTCTGCATAAGTTCATACAAATCTTCATAGATTTCTCTAAAACATTCCCCTTCATGATTTCTTTATAGCATAATAGTTTTCCATCAGGTTCATATATCACAACTTTTTCAGTCATTCCCCAGTTAATAGGCACACATTCGATTTCCAATGCTTTGCCAATGAAAAAAGAGCTACAACAAATATATTTGCACATATGGGTCCTCTTCCTCTTTCTTTGATCTGTTTGGTATGAACCTAATCATAATACCATAAGGTAAAAGTGTATGCATAATTTAATTTGGGAGTTTGCATAGTTCCACATTGCTTTCCAGAATGGCTGGACTAGTTCACAACTCCATCGATCATTCATTAATGTGTTTATTTTCCCACATCCCCCCAAACACTTGTCATTTTCCTTTTTATCTTGGTCTGATGGGTATGAGGTAGAATTTCAAAACTGTTTTATTTGTAACTCTCTAATTATTAGTGATGGAGCATTTTTAATTAAGTATTTATAGCTTAGATTTCTTTATCTAAAAATGGCCTGTTTATATCCTCTGACCACTTGTCAATTGGGACATGCTCTTTAATTTGTTTATGATGTCACTATTTATCTAAGTCTTGTACTCATTTGGAACATATGTTGGTATACAATATGAGAGGCTGAACTATACCTAGTTTCTGCCAGACTGCTTTCCAGTTTTCCCATAAGGTTGTTTTTTCCAAATGATAAGTTTTTGCCCCAGTAACTGGGATCTCTGAATTTATCAAACATTTGGCTAGTGTGTTCATTTGCTTCTGCATATTTTATACCTAAGAATTTAATGCAGTAAACCCTGGATTGTCCCTTTGTCTCCCATCCCATGACAGCTAAAGCAGGGGAGAAGGGTTGGAGTAGGGAGAGGCAAAGGATGAATCAAACCAGTATCAGAGGTTAACCATGGAGTGAGGAAGGGTAGCTTGCAAAGGGAGTGAACCAGCCCTCCAGATATCTCTCTCTCTCTCTCTCTCTCTCTCTCTCTCTCTCTCTCTCTCTCTCTCTCTCTCTCTCTCTCTCTCTCTCTCTCTCTCTCTCTTTCTCTCTCTCCTCATACGCTGATCATGTCAAGAATCTTCAAGTCTTTTCTCCCACTTCAGCATCATGGTGGCTTTGAACATGGGTCCTACTTAAGCAAGGTTGAGCCTTGGTGTTAGGCAATTTCATTTGGTTTCTTTTCTTAGTATAGGTGACCAGACAGCACTTCTGAAGTGGGCATTTCTAGGCTTTGATGTCCATTGAGTGGTCTACTCTCCTTGGCTTTATGGCTAATTCTCTTGATGTAAAAACCCTTTGCTATTATCAGAGTCCCAAGAAATGGACAAGGAAATCACCCCCAAAGCATCTAAGTCCATATTGATGGGAATAGCCAGAGCAGCTCAGCACACACTCCACGTGATGATGTATTCTAATCCAGTTACTAATATGCTTACATATCCACATGTTTTCTCTCCTTAGAGAAATTTCTTAACGGGGGAGGGGGACTATTTCATTTTTTTAAAGAAACCATTTAATGATTAAAATTATGCCAAGTAATCCAAGATATGTCAAGCTATATTTGTGCTTTACCATGATTGCTCATCATTTGTCCTGTGATGAAATACATTACATTGTAGGAAAGTTGCTTGTGTTCTAAAATAAATTGTATGCACTAGACTTCAGTAGACAGAGTAGAATGTCAGAATACTGCTAGTAAAGAAAATAAAATGGAAAAAACCAGAACTGAAAAGGACTATATTTGAAGGGGGGAATCTCTCCTTATTTTTGTCCTTTGATGTTGCCAAGGAAACTTTTATGGCCCATTACCTGAACTCTTTGTAGATTTGTGTGTGACTGCTCTAGCCTCATCACCACAAGAGGGCACCATGCATAGTATCTAAGCTTCCTGGTCTTTTTTGTCTATTTCATTTTTAACTTTGTATTCTCAGAAACTGATGTCACCAACTATCTTCAGTTCCACAGCACAAGGCAAGTCTAAATAGGATGATCAAAGCCCATTTAAATTTATTAAATCCCATTTGTCTTCATCAAATTTGGTGAAACTTAAAAAGACTAAGTCTAAAACCAAAGTCCTCATTTGCCAGAGTAGTATCAATTCCTCTAATAAACAATGAAAATTATTATGATAGGAATTAGGAGCACCAAATATACTTGGTACTCCAGGATACTACATGGAGCTAACTTTCCCAAGTCCAGTTCAATATTCCAGCATTTGTGAAATTAAACTTTAAAATCATCAGACATTTCCCTGAAGAATAATTGCCCCTTTAGAGACAATTTCCTAGATAATTTCCAACAATTAAAAGCTTTCTTGTGCTTCTATTTTTTACAAGCTTAACATCCTTTTTCTTCCTCTTTCTCTGATCTGGTCTGAGGAGTTAGGAAAAGATCCTGACTGAAACTTGTTACCCTGACCTGTTTCTTCATCCATTTACTCTTTCCATGTGGTCAGGTAAAAGGCAGAAATAATAAAGAGGCTGAATGTTTAACAATCAACTGCCTAAATGGCTCAGCTACCTCTGTATTTCCAGTGAAGTGGAAGTGGAGGCCAGCAGTAAGTCCAAGCATAGTTTCACTCCCTTGTTCCACTCTTCCCTGAGTCCTCCTACCTCTGGACAAAGGGGGATGTAGCATTACCTAAATACAGCCGAATGAGCCTAATTTTATAGTGCCTGAGTTACAGGCAATGCTCTATAGCACCCTATGGAGAAAATCAATTTCTCTTCAAGAATCCTCAGTGGTGGATGCTGGGCCAGGAAAAATCATAAGTAATAAAAATATCAATGCATGTGAGGGCATACTTTCATCCACAGTGGGAGAGAAAGAGCTGGTATATCAGTCTGCCATCAGATGTTAGTCTGAGACAGCCTGTTCCCTGGGGACTCATCCCTAGGAAGAGGTGAATGGGAGATGCTATACTTTATGTAGTTGGGCATCATTGTTGGCCAGAAACATCTCTTGTTGTTAGGTCCTCTGCCACCCCTGTACTTGGAGCTCATGATACTCTAACTTGCCAGCTGAAGGCTTTCCAGGGCCTAAAAACAATATTCAATACAATAATGATTGTATGAATAGTGCTTCAAGAAGGCAAGGGGGATAAGGGGAACAAAAATTAGGGGAAATAATAAGAAAGAGCTGGCAAAGGGTACAAAGTATTTTACACTCATCTCAGTCCTCACAACCCAGGCACTAGGAGCCATGTGATCTTAGCTGCATAGATGAAGAAAGCAAGGCACCAGAAGTAAAGCATTGGAGCTACAGACCCATTGTCAGCCTCAGCAGAGGCAGAGGGTTAAGCCCGGGTCTTCTAACTCAGAATCCAGCCCACTTGAAGCCAAAGTTCAGCTGCCTTTATTTTTTTTTCTCCCCAAACAGCACATTGCATGCAGCTGACACCCAAAGGCTGTTAGTGAAAATAAATTGGAAGTATCATTTCATGTTATCTAAGTTCAACTGAGCCCTCATCTCTTCCCAGCTGCACCATCACTCATCCCTAGTGGACTTCCCATCACAAGACGTACAGAAGCTATTCTAAACCTTAACGTCTTTCCAAGTCTTCACTCCAGCCTCAGAGTATGAGCATGCACGTACCCCTTGCTAAGAACAATATCTCCCCTCATGTTGATACTATCCATCATTCTCTCTCTGGCTACCCCCCCTCCCCGCCATGCTTTGACTACACTCATTTTTTTTGTGAAAACAAATGAGGCAAAGAAGTAAAACTATTCATTTGAAACCTGCATCCCAGTTTTACCATGAACTTGTCCTAAAAGAGTTTTGTCATTTTGATTTGGTTTTTTTGTTATTGTTTTTCTCCCCCAGAGATTCTGCCTCTGCTTGCTTTGTACTTTCCATAGGTGTCTCCAAGGGAGACCTAGTTCTTTCCACCACGGACCTAATGGCTTCAGACCTTAGGCCCTGCAAATTCAGGGAGACCGCTGTGGTATTGCTGGGTTTTGGTTGTGTGTTTTTTTCTAGGAGAAAGGACTCAATCCTGGACTGCCCCATTACAAAAAAGAAAAAGAGAAAGAGAAAGGAAGGAAGGGAGGGAGGGAGGGAGGGAGAGAGAGAGAGAGAGAGAGAGAGAGAGAGAGAGAGAGAGAGAGAGAGAGAGAGACAGAGAGAGAGAGAGACAGAGAGAGAGAGAGACAACTTCACTCTTCCCTGAGAAGGTAAAATTTCTTTCTAAGATCTTGATGTAATTTGTAATCCTCCAAATTCAAGAGGATCTATAAGCAAATACAAATCAGTGTACCAAAAATGTAAGCAAAGAAACTAGGCTTGGACAGTAGGATTCATGTAACCCTTTGCTCCTTGTAAAGAAATTCATTATACGAACTCACACACTGATCTACAAATCTTGTCTCTTATAGCAAATTTGAGAGCAATAAATCATGTCTTTGGCTGGCCAGACTAAGTAAATAAACCTGCTGGAACGTTTTAGAGTTGATATTAAATTCAAAAGAATTTCTGACTCCAAATTCTAATGAGATTACTTTGGAAATCACTGAGACTCTGCCTTCCCCGACCCTTGCAGGCATAGAATCAGAAGCTAATAAATGATCTCCATCAGCTCCCTCATGTTTCACACTTTGCTGTTAAAAGAGACAACACATTCCAAACCACATGAATGATGATGGGAAATATATTTTAAGGAGATATAAGAAGACCCCTAAAATTGCACATATTTAAAGCCTTTCCCAGTCTGACTCTGGAACACACCTTTCCAGGTTTATTATCAATTATTCCCCTTCTCTCACTCTGCAGTCTAGCCTAATTGGTCTACCTGCTGTCTCTGACACACACTATCCCATCTACCACCTCTGTGCTTTTGTATTCCCCTGTGCCTGGAATAGGTCCCTGCTCACCTCTTCCTAGCTTTCTTCAAAGTTCATCTGAAGTGCAACCCCTCGTGCAAGGTCATTTTTACTTCTCCCACCATCCCCCTGAAATCATTTGGCTGTGTATGTGTTGTGTGTCCCATCCTACCCCCAATAGAAAACGTTCCCTCAGAGTGTGAACTGTCTTGCTTTTGTCTAGTGTTCCCATGCCCTGCATTCCATAAGCACCTAAGGACTCTTTCATTGATTCACATCCAAACAAGTTTCTTGAGAGCAGGTAATATCTTTTGCCTTTCTTTCCATCCCCAGAGCTTAGCACAGACCCTGGCATATAATGAACTATTAATACATTTTTATTGACTGACAAATCCAACAGCAAAACATAAAACTTTTAAAATAACCTTTTGCAGGGCAGCTAAGGGACACAGTGGATAAAGCACCAGCCCTGGAATCAGGAGGACCTGAGTTCAAATCTGGCCTCAGACATTTGACACTTACTAGCTGTGTGACCCTGGGCAAATCACTTAACCCTCATTGCCCTGAAAAAAAAAATAACCTTTTGCTATCATAGTTTGTTTTGATCTGTTTAACCCTTAATTCTTTACTTCACCTCCCCTCAACTCCATAGCAGACAGGATATGGGCTGCTCTCTCTCTGAATTTCTCTCCTACCCACCTTCCAGCCCTGATGCTGCTCTGTCCTTTCATATTTTTGAATCAACAAACTTTGCCAAAGTTTATTCCTTTGACTTGGCTTTTTCAGCTCTAAATTCGGTTTCTTAGTATGTGTTGTAAAAGATATAGATGGAGAGATAAATAGATGAGAGAAGAGAGAGGAGAGAGAAGATGGAGAGAGAGAAGAGAGAGGAGACTGGGAGTGAAGAGAGAAAAGAGAAAGAGAGAAGAGAGAGGAGAAAGAAAGAAGAGGAGAGAGAGAGAGAGAGAGGGAGGGAGAGAGGGAGAGAGAGAGAGGGAGAGAGGGAGAGAGAGAGAGAGAGAGGGAGGGAGGGAGGGAGGGAGGGAGAAGGAGAGGGAGAGAGAGGGGGGGGAGAGGGGGAGAGAGAGAGAGAGAGAGAGGGAGGGAGGAAGGGAGAGAGAGGGAGAGGGAGAGGGAGAGGGAGAGGGAGAGAGAGAGAGAGGGGGGGGGAGAGAGAGAGGCACATTTATCCAGCACTCTTGTGTGCCAGACTCTGTGCTAAGGCCTGGGAACATAAATGAAAATTAGCAATACAGTGTGGTTGTGAGTTGTCTTCAGTCATGTCTGACTCTCTGTGACTCCAGATGGGGTTTTCTTGGCAGAGATCCTGGGCTGTTTTGCCATTTCCTTCTCCCAATCATTTTAGAGATGAGGAAACTGAGGCAAACAGGGTTAAGTGACTTGCCCAGGGTCATATAGCTAGTAAGTGTCTGAGGCTGGATTTGAACTCAGGTCTTCCTGACTCCAGAGCCCAGGGCTCTAGGCACTGTACCACCTACCTGCCCATATAGTCCTTCTTCTCAAAAAAGAAAACTAGGGGCACAAAAAGGACAAAGTAGGGCTATTGTCCTTCTTAAAATAGTGTTCCCATAGGAAGTGACCAATATGGGGAGGAGGGCCCTTGGACAGACATGCATCCATGGAGCAGGCAAGGAAAGGAAAGCTGATTCCAGAGTCCACAAGTGAGCCAGGTGCTTCTTATCTTCATTTTATGTGCTTCTCTCATTCTCCTGCAGCCCAGCTGGGATGCTCAGAGATGTGAGCCCTCGTTTCAAGCATGGATACTTGATGAGATTACTTGTGCACTTGGGTACCTTAAGCACCCACAAAATTAATTTCTGCACCTTCTTCAGTAAAACAGCCTGCATGGCTGGGGACTTACCCCTCTCTGTGATATGGCAGACCTGGCCCTCAAAGAATGGGGTCAGACTCTACCATGTTACGGCGGCCATAGAGCATGTCAGAGGGGGAGCCATCACTTTGTTGTTTTAGTCAGTCTTCAAAAGGGACAGTAACTGGGTATAAACAAGCCCTTCCAGGCTGCAAGGCTGACAGTGCAGTGGCCTCTTAAGGCCCTTAGATCTGCCTGCTTATGATGAAAGCTGCTCAGTGACCTGACATTCTATGATGCAGATGGTAGGCTCTCTCCCTGCCTCTTCATCAGCTGCCCTGCTTGATTTCCATTGTACTAACATCATCCCTCCCCACCATAAGGTCATCACCTGAAATCCTCATCATCTTGAAAATTTATTAGACTTTTGGGGTGGATAAAGCACCAGCCCTGGATTCAGGAGGACCTGAGTTCAAATCTGGCCTCAGATACTTGACACTTATGAGCTGTGTGACCCTGGGCAAGTCACTTAACCCTCATTCCCCCCGAAAAAATTTGATTATACTTTAATGCTTAACACCTTCTCCAATCCTTAGCCCTCTACCCTCTGACTGAAGTGCTGAAGGGCAAAGGAACAAGCTCCTCCCAAAGCCTTCCTTTACAGGAGGCTCAGGATTTTCCAGCTCTCTTTTTCACCAACTGCTTTTCTTGATTTCGACTTTATAAACATCCCCCCTTGTTAGCTTCTTTTCGTATATTGTCTTATGAGAAATAATTATAACCCATATCTTGGGGGAGGCTCAGTCTTCTCCCCTTTTTTTTTAGTCCTTTCTCCTCCTCCCTCCCCCACACCCCTCTCCCATTCCAAGGTACAGTTCTCCTTGAAAGTAAGATTCATGTTGGTCAAATCATCTTAGGTGGAGACATATCCATTTATCTGGACAACTGAAGGACTTTATTGTGAGATTTAGCCTGTACCACACCACACCTAGATGGAAACTGTTAAACTATTGCGCCCCATCAGCTCTACATGTTTTCTCTAATGTCTTTTTTTTTTACCAAGATTTGAGTGTTAAATTTAAATATTGCCTACTGTCTATTAACTTCCTAATGCCAGCAATTATCCCTCAGGACCTGAGAAAACCATCTTCCTTTATCAGACTCATGATTTTCCCAAAATGAATAAAAAGCTACATCTATTACCTTCCTAACCCACTAACATTTTGTAAATATAGAGAATATCTATAAAAAGATGTGAACTTCTTCAACTGGTTGAGGTTTTCCCCCATTATTTCTGTGGGGTATGTGTATGTGTATGTATATACATATAAAATTGTGTGTATGTATGTATGTACATGTACATATAATTATTTAGTCACATTTTTCAATTGTCTAAGTAATTTCCTGGGAAGAAATTGAGTCCTTCTAGAATCTGCATTCACTTTTTCAGAAAACTTCAGTCTCATAAATAAATCAATACTTCTTTAAATTAATTGATCTCAAAGAGTGAATCCAGCTTCTAAAGAGAATTTAGGATTCAATTCAATAAATAAATGTTTGTTCAAGAAATGACAAATGAATTCAAGAAATATTAAGCACTAGCTAAGGTCGAGGTAGTGCTAGAAACTTTGGGAGATAGAAAAAAGATTTGTAAGGCAGATGTTCTTGCTGTCAGGAAAATTAATTGGGGAAGGGAGTTGGGAGGGAGAGAGAGAGAGAGAGAGAGAGAGAGAGAGAGAGAGAGAGAGAGAGAGAGAGAGAGAAGTCAAATATACAAATAACTATCAGGAACATAACATTGTAATATAGTAGAAAGAGTACCGGACTTGGAATTAGAAAGACCTAGATTTAAATCCTGCCTTTGACATTATTCACTAGCTGTATAGCCATAGATGGGCAAGTCACTCAACCTCTTCAGCATTCAATTAACTCATACATAAAGCTCAGATAACAATACCCACAGTGCCTACTTCATAGGGTTGTTGTGAAACTGCAAAAAAGAATAACGATGTTAATGTATATAAAACACTTTACCAGTTTTAAAACTGATATAAATGTCAATTATTATTATTATCATTAGAAGGCATGCTTTGATAAATGCCTGAATAGAGGTCCAAAGCGCTGTGGAAGTTTATATCAGAAAACTGTCACCCATAGTCATGCACCCTGGGTTACCTCGTTCCTTTCTAGACTCTCTTTCCCCAAAACAAAACAAAAAAGGATAAATTCAAAAAGGGCCCAATTCAAAGACAAGAGGAAAGGATGGGGACAAAATCTAATTATTCCAGTAATATTCTTGGGGAGTGGGGGGATAGGTAGCACTGGAGATATGCATTTCTTACCAATAGAGTCTTTACAAAATAAGAGTTCACTAACTTTGAACCTGGCTTAGTTTTTATCTAGTCTTTCCTGCTCCCTCACACTCTCAGATACAACCACAAAATACCCTCCCTCTGTCTCTAGTGTCTCTCTCTGTCCCTCTCTGTGTCTTTGTCTCTTGCACTTGCTGTCTCTGCATGTGTTTCTGTCTGTCTCTCCTATTCCCCCACTCTCCGTCTCTGTCTCTCTGTTTCTCTGTCTACCTCTGTCTGTCTCTCCTTGTTCTTTCCATCTCTACTTCCAGGTTCTGTCAAGATCTACAAAGTTTCAATGCATTTCATCAATCTAAGATCTCTCAAATCAAATCAAATACTCTTCAAATCCAAATTGCCACTCAGGACCCTAATGAAGCCCCCAGCAGTCCCCACACAACTTCTTACTTAAGAGATGAGCAGCAAAGAAGAAGCTACCAGTGCCAGGACTGTTGCACCCTCACTGCCAACCCTCAGAATACCCCCACCACTACCCACCCACCCTCACTCTTTCCTACTCCCTCTCTCTACCACCCCCCACCCCACTCCTCTTGCAAAAGCAGCTTCCTGGAGTCAATCACGCTTAGCAACTATTTTTCTCCACCTATTATTAGTGCTAGGGAAAAAAGGCAGCCATTTATCATGGTGCTTGAAGAATTAATGTAGCTTCCCAAATAAGTGTTGCTGACTAATTGCCATCAATCCCGTTTCTAAGGAGCCCCAGCTGTGACCAGGGCCAAGGGCCATCAACACTTCTCTCTGCACCCCCAAAGGAGCCAAGGAACAGATGGTTGTAGGTGATCACCAGTTCCAGCTGATCTGAGAGAAAAGTTCCCCAAAGATAGGAAGGCTCAGGAGCATATGCCAGGCTAACTGCCCAGGGAGCCAGCCCTAGTCCTCTTGCTAAAGGCGGGGAATTTGTGACCCACTCAGGGCTGGAATTCTTGTTTGGAAGAAAACCTCTTAATTTGCTTGGCTTTAACAAAGTTTTTCCTATCTCTTGAGCTACACTGAGAAACGTAGGTAAGACAAAAACAAAGGACAGTACACATTTTTTTTTAAAAGCTACTCCTAAATGAGTTTGATGAATGAAAATAACAGAAGCATCCAAGGTCCAAACAATTCCTTCTCTCCTTGCTAGGCTCTGACAAAGTGACAGCAAGGAAGAATCACTGGTGCACCTATAGGTTTAGGTATTAAAGAGAGGCAGACAGATGGATGGACAAGAGGGCAGGACAGACAAACATATATACACAGAGAGACATCAAGTCCAACAGACACATAAAGCTAGACACATAAAAAGATATGGACATAGAGAGAGATGGGGTAGGGGCAGGGATGGCATGGACCACTTCCTATGAAGTTGTGCCTCTTCTGATAAGACATCTGCTCTAGTCCCTTGCTAAAGGACATTGCACAACCAGAGGCTCTTGATTGCTCCTAACATCTATGTATAGACACATTTGGAACTCAGGAAGATCTGGGTTCAATCAAGTTTGTTCTCTGAAACATACTATCTGTGGCACCATAAGGAAGTAAGTAAACTCTCAGTGATCCACCCCGACTCCCACTTCCAGCCCCAGGAAGTACTTTGAAGGCTGGTTTCTTAGGGATGGAATACTGATTTGCATTGGTGGAGGGAGTTTCTGTAATAGGAGCTCAAGCTGCCAATGAAATCACAGATCCACATCCCACACACACCCACACAACAATGATAGAGATAGAATGACTATATACCCTCGAGGCTAGAGAAGATTTCATTTTGTGTCATTGTATGAATGAGCCTAGTTTAATGCCTGGAATATAGTAGGCATTTACTAAAAGCTCGTTGTCCTGGTTGAATCCAACTCTTCACGACTCCATTTGGGGTTTTCTTGGGAGAGATACTGAAATATTTTGCCATTTCCTTCTCCAGCTCAATTTACAGACACAGGAAGTGTTTGAGGCCAGATTTGAACTCATGAAGATGAGTCTTCCTGACTCCAGGCCTGGCACTCTATCCGCTGTGCCACCTAGCTGTCCTAAATGCTTGTTGCTTTGGTAATCCATGTCACAGCCGAAGGAAGGCTTTTGTTGAATTCTGTTTTTAGGTTCCATTAAAGACTTCTTTTGGACAATAGTATTTAAGAAAACACTGATATTTAGGGCTCTATAATAATAATAGCAGCAATGACAATAGTAGCTGACATGTAAAAAGCCCTTTGAGATTTACAAATAGATTTTACATCCATTACCTCATTTAATAAAAATAACAATAATAGCCAATGTTTATATAGTGCCTGCTATGTGCTAGGCACTGTGTTAAGCACTTTACAATTATTATTTCATTTTATCCCAACAACAACCTTGGGAGGGAAGTGTTATTATTATCCCCATTTTACAGATGAAGAAACTGAGGCAAACATTAAGTGAGTTGCCTAGTCCCACAGCTAATAAGGGCCTAGGGTGGTATTCACACCTGGGTCTTCTTGACTC
The DNA here is from genome assembly GCF_019393635.1 of Dromiciops gliroides. Classification (NCBI taxonomy): domain Eukaryota; kingdom Metazoa; phylum Chordata; class Mammalia; order Microbiotheria; family Microbiotheriidae; genus Dromiciops; species Dromiciops gliroides. Next base: position 40,116,199 of record NC_057865.1, read on the forward strand.
CAAGTCCAGCGCTAGATCACTCCACAGCAGAAAACTGGCCGGTGCTGCTTTTCTCATTACCAACTACAGTATAGCCTAATGAAACAGGGCAGGTACACTGGAGCTGTCTGATCACCAAGGGCAGATACCCCAAGGTCTAGTGATCAATCTGTGATCTCTTCCCTTTGGGCATGCCCTCCAATGATGTAAACCCCAGCCCATCCTTGATATTGTCCATGTCTTCCCATAGATTTTCCACGGGAGGTCTGGCCTCACTATTCTGGGGCCTTCCTCCATACTTCTTTACATTTTTTTTCAGGGCAATGAGGGTTAAGTGACTTGCCCAGGGTCACACAGCTAGTAAGTGTCAAGTGTCTGAAGCCAGATTTGAACTCAGGTACTCCTGACTCCAGGGCTGGTGCTCTATCCACTGCTTCCTCCATACTTCTGAACTCTGCATGGGTACTAATGGAACACACAAGTTGTGCCCTGTTTTGCTCTTCCTCTTGCTCCATAATTGGCCTGTCTTTTTTTTGTTCCCACTCATATCCCTCAGATTGAAGTAGTGGTTGTCTGTCAATCCTTTTTACCTCCTCCATCGAGATGATGTCCTTTATGTTGCATTTCCTGTATAATATTATTTTATCACCTGTTTGTGCCCGCTGGGCACCTCTCTGTGGCCATTTGATTTGCCATCAACTTGAATTCTTCAGAAAGCATGATATTCTGGAGCTCACGATTCCACAACATCACTGGAAGAACATTGTTGTTAAGAAGATGGACCTTTTGGTGGGGGTTCCCCCTAAGGGGCTTAGAATTAAAAGCTCTGCAAAGTTGTTCTAAGTCCACCCAGCCCACTGTTCTCCTACTGTTCAATTCTAAGATAATGTATTTTTTGTTGTTTTGGGGTTGGGGGGGGGGGTTGCAGGGCAATGGGAGTTAAGTGACTTGCCTAGGGTCACACAGTTAGTGTTAAGTGTCTGAAGTCACATTTGAACTCAGGTCCTCCTGAATCCAGGGCCGGTGCTTTATCCACTGTGCCACCTAGTTGCCCTTAAGATAATGTACTAATAGTATTGTCCACCCTCCTTCATAGCACAGATTGAACAACTGGTATTTTTCATCTACTTGGCTATTAATACATGCATGGTTAGGTCAAAAAAGTGACTAGGTTCTCATTTAAGAGGTTCTGTGGTATTCCAAGGCTCACTGAAACCAGAATAATATCACCACCAGCACCCCCAAAAGGAGCATCTGAAGGACTTCACTCTCTTCCTTTGGACTCTATGTTGGCCATTCTCAAGGAGGGTGACAACACCTCCGGTGAGGGTGTATTTCCCTGTTTTAGGCTTTACTTGATATCATATTGATGATATGATCAATATCAATAATATACTGTGACCAAGGGCTCTTTTTCTTCTCTCCCCTGCGTGATCTCTGAGTTCCCAGGCAGATCCTTTCTATAATCTCACAAGTCATTTTTAAAGGGCAATTCTAATTCTCTCAGGACCATAGATAGCATAACTAAACCAATAGTAAACAAAGACAGTTGTCAGTTGGAGATCCTGCCAGATGTGTATTAGCAAATAAATGAGAGTTACCTTTAATTGACATATATTTGTTGTTATGAAGAGAGATTCTGCTATGGGTTTGAAAACAGCCTGTTTTCTTATGTATGTTTATCTTGCCTTATAAAGCTATTTACATCTTTTATTTACTTGGGGAAAAGAGATAGGGATAGAATTCTTGAGCTGGAGTAAGGAAGACCTAGATTCAAATCTTGTCCCTAATCCTTACTAGCTGTGAACCTCATCCTGGGAATATAGTCATTTAGCCTTTCTGAGCCTCATGCAGCTCCCTAAGACTTATCCACTAGGTCAGTGATTCTCAAACATGTTTTCTCACAGAAAAAAAAGTGAGCCCTAAAGAATCACAGTACATCAAACACTGAAACTGGCAACATGTCCAGATACTCAAGAAACTCATGCATGCACAGTTTTCCTTCAATATGAGATGTTATTGTTGTTTGGTTTTTTGAGGCAGTTGATGTTAAGTGACTTGCCCAAGATTACACTGCTATTGTCTGAGGTCAGATTTGAATAGGGATCTTCCTGACTTGAGTGCTTTATCCACTGCACCACCTAGCTATTCCCCTGAGATGCTGTTTTTGTTGAGTTCAAGTTCTGATGCATTCTGAGATTAGTATGTGTATGTTGTTCATGGGAACAAACCTCCAAAATTCAAATGGTTTTAGAAAGAAATTTATTAGGTCATTTGGTAAAGGAGAGAGCAAGCTGGAAAGCATGTGGCTCCCTCTTGTCCAGGCTCTGGAAGGTTTACTTTAAATAGGATTTAGACAAGTGTACTGGCTCACAAATGGTACATATGCAATTAATCAATTTTATAGAAAAGTCGACTTGAAAGCAAGGTTGATTGAGATGAGAATCAATAAATATAAACATTTGTTAAAATCTGGGTGAAGCCAAAACACAAAGAAAACCCCAAAACATAAGCTTAGGTGGATCCAAAACAAGACCTGAGTAAGGAAACCCAAAACATTAATGTTTTAGGTAGATCCAAGGTCTGGGCAAGTCTGTAAGAGCCATCTCTGGAATTCATGGAGAGTTACTGAGGTCAGGGTAACATTCTCTAGTCCTATAACATTACATTTAAACAGTATAATAATTAATAAATTTTTCTTAAGAAATTAATTTATTAAATTAATTTCATTTTGTCAATACTTATCATTTGCTGAGTAATTACAATGTATGTTTAAAAATGTATATTTAAAGTATTTACATATTATTTTGTCCCCTGTAATAACATAACAGGCAAATTTTCATGGCACATCTAGTGAAACCCCTAGCATAGCCTTGGAGGACCACTAAGTCACAGGCAATGGGAGGAATAGGTGGAAGGAATTCCCTACATTGATGCAGTCACCAGTGTTTCTTATACTTCCATATTTACTTAGCAAACTCTTTTTCCTTTTTCCCAGAGAGCAAAAGTAAACTTCTGCCCAATCTGAGTATAAATTGTCTGGTTACCAAATTAGTGGGGTCTATATTAACAAGGTTTATCACACTATATACTTTCTTTTTTGTGGGGCAATGAGGGTTAAGTGACTTGCCTAAGGTCACACAGCTAGTAAGTGTCAAGTGCCTGAGGCTGGATTTGAACTCAGGTCCTTCTGAATCCAGGTCCATTGCATTATCCACTGTACCACCCAGCTGCCCCCACACTATACACTCTCTTTTCTTTTCTTTTTCTTTTTTTGTTTTTGTTTTGTTTGTTTTGGTGAGGCAATTGGGGTTAAGTGACTTGCCCAGGGTCACACAGCTAGTAAGTGTCAAGTACCTGAGGCTGGATTTGAACTCAGGTCCTCCTGAATCCAGGGCCAGTGCTCTTTCCACTGTGCCACCCAGCTTCCCCCACACTATACACTTTCAAAAGGTCTTCTGGAAATCTCATTAGAGCTTTACTTCCTTAAGAACCCCAAATTTCTAGTCTTTACCCTTTCCTGATCATGATCATTATTTATTTTCTAAGGACAGGAGTGTTGAATCCAAGAGAGCTAACAGGAATCTCAGAGGCTACTGAGTGTAATGGGGATGTGAATACAGGTCATCTGACTCTAATTCCAACACTCTTTCTCCTATACAAATAATTCCTAATCTGTTGGTTGCAGATTCTTGGAAGGAAGAAGAGTTATTGTTGAGGAATCCACAAAGCCCCCCATGCACCAAGCGTTGTCATTTTGATCTCTACTTACTTTCAATAAAATATGCTACATAAATAATTTACATAACTTTCAAAATATATTTCCAATGCTTCATTTATGCCTTGTTGAAACTTTCATGGCATAATCCTTTAAAATAAATCTCCACACAAAACTCTCTGCCTGTTTTCTGGCTACAAGTTGGCACCAGGTGCCCAGAATCTTCTGATAAAGGTTATCCGGTGATGACTTTCCCTATACTATATATTTGCAGAAATGATTTTTTTTTGTACTTGTTGCTTTGAAGTCTAAATACGACCACAAGTTGCATATGGATCCAAGTCTAAGGTTGGCATTTTATCACTTCAACCATACTTCTAATCTCTGGAAGCTATGAAAGAGTTCTAGCTGATATCTCATTCAGTGACTCAGTCTCATAAATAAGGAAACATGCCTTCTGTAGATTGAATAGATAGGTTTAAAATATTTATGTATTAGTATTTTTCAAATGCATGTCAGAGGCGTACCTGCAGATATGTAATAGCAAAAACCAGAAATCATTTAAGTGCCCAACTATAAGGGAGTGGTCCAATCAATTGTGGTTGGTTAATGTGTCAGTATATTATAATGCAATCAAGATTTACAGGTAACATGTATACAAAGAAAGGGCTGGAAAGACCCATGTGAAATAATGCAAAATGAAAGAAAAAAAACAGAACCCAAGAATGAAATGCATAATAACTATAACCATATAGAAGAAAAAGCAAAGGAGAATGAATAAACAAATAACAAATACTGAGAAGGACTGAGAAGGAATGAATGAGATGTTTGATACTTTATATATTAAGATAAATTAACTCAAATGTTAATAGTTCCTAATGATTCAGTTGAATTGATACCAACGTTAATCTTTTTGGTTTTTCTTTGTTTGGTTGGGGTTTTTTTGGTTTTTTGCAGGGCAATGAGGGTTAAGTGACTTGCCCAGGGTCACACAGCTAGTAAGTGTCAAGTGTCTGAGGCCGGATTTTGAACTCAGGTACTTCTGAATCCAGGGCCGGTGCTTTACCACTGTGCCATCTAGCTGCCCCCCAACGTTAATCTTTTGAAAAGTCTTTTAATCAAACATTTGAAATAGATGTAGCCTGGCCAATTTGGGAATTTGTTTTTAACTGGGTTTTTGTTTTTCTTGCTTTTGCAATAAGGGACAGGTGGGGAGGGAAGGAGAGGGGGAGAATGCTGATCTAAAAATAAAATAAAATTGAATTAAGAAAATAAAAACCAATATGTATGTGAGTGGAGGAGGGAACACACACCTACAATTTCTCCTGCTGGGGAGGCTGAGGCTGGTGAATGGTTTGAATTCTGCAATTCTGAGCCACAGTAGGGCAAAAGCCAATAGTGAGTGTGCCCCCTGAGTCTGGCACCAATATGGTGAACAGCTGGGAGTGGAGGACCACCAGGCTGCCTAAGAAGAACTGACCTAGCCCAGATTGGAAAAAAAAGAACAGCTTAAAGCTTCTGAGGTGAGCAGCATTGGGATTGGGCCCATGAGTGGCTGCTATACTTTCAGCCTAGGTAAAACGTGTATAGACAGATGATATTTTGTGATTAATAAAGTATAAATTCCTTTAAAAGACATTACCAAATTCAAGGAAGTTTTAATAATCATTTATTTCTAATCAATGCAGATGACTTTGATGTTCACAATTTTTTTTTTAACTTTAGTTTAGGGGGCAGCTAGGTGGCGCAGTGGATAAAGCACCAGCCCTGGATTCAGGAGGACCTGAGTTCAAATCCAGCCTCAGACACTTGACACTTAATAGCTGTGTGACCCTAGGCAAGTCACTTAACCCTCATTGCCCCGCAAAAACAAGAGAACAAACAAAAACAAAAACTTTAGTTTCGGTCAGCATAAAACTATCTGTAGGCCCAGCCTTTAGGGCCTGTGCAGCAAATGGAAAGTATGGTGAACCTAGAATCAGAGGAGGCCTGGATTCAAATTCTACCCCATACACTCATTAGTTGTTTAACCATGGACAAGTCATATCACCTGTGTGGGCTTCGGTTTTCTTATTTGTAAAGTGGGGTAGGCTAAACCTGTTTTTCTGCTTCACAGGGCTGTAATGAAGACCAATAAGATAATTTATGTAAAGTGGATCTTCAAGTTTGTAAATATCAGTCATCACTCTCAATCCAAATGTGATTAATAGCCCTTCCTTGCAGCTTGATGCACTGGATGTAGAGGACCCAGGCAGATCAGGACTCAGGTGATTTCATTACCCCTAGACTCCATCTCTCCCAGGTCAGAAACTGAGGCACAGTTGCCTCAGCGATCAGCATCTATCCACTTAACTGTACACTCTTCCTGAATCTTTCCTCATTCACCCCCTACCTACCATCTCTTTCCAAGATCCAAGAAAATGAAACTTCTCTTCACACTATATATGCTGATTTACTCCTCCTTCTGAGGCAATGAATGGCTTGTCCTGCTCCAAAGGAAACATATCCTCCCAAACACCTAGCACAAAATGTGCTCCGGAGCAGCTAGGTGACTCAGTGGATAGAGCACTGGCCCTGGAGTCAGGAGGACCTGAGTTCAAATCCGGCCTCAGACATTTAACACTTACTAGCTGTGTGACCCTGGGCAAGTCACTTAACCCCAATTGCCTCACTAAAAAAAACAAAAAACAAAACAAAAATGTGCTCCTTCCTTCACCACACCTAGACCAGTCTCCCCCTCCAAAAAAAAGGACCAGCGTGGGGGACCTTCCTGGCCCCTTTAAAGAAGTCCAGAGAATCCTGAGAGACTATCGCCCCCCCCCAACACACACACACCACACACACACACACACACACACACACACACACACACCAAACTCGGGCCCCTTATTCCTTTCTCAGATGAGCCGATAACAACTTGAACTTTTGACATCAACAAGCGGTCCTGCACCTATTCACCTATGGGACACAGACATAGATGGAAGTACCTTATACAGAGACACAAGGCAGTTAGGTGATATATGGATAGAGCGCTGACCTTGAGTTCAAATCCTGCCTCAGACACTTACTGTGTGCCCCTGGGCAAGTCACAACTTCTCTCAGCCTCAGTTTCCTCATCTGTTCTACAGGGAGAATAATAGCACCCACTTCGCAGCGTTGCTGTGAGGATCAAATGAGATTATATGTACTAAGTTCTTTGTACCCCTTTAAGTGCTATATACCTGCTCTCATTTCTACCTTTTTTCTCCTAACTCAAAGCATTCTATTAATCACTGCTTAACTTAACTTTGACTTTTCCTGTCCACTTTCAGGATGACCTTGGCTTTCTCTTACTTATTTCGCTCAAGAATTGTAAAGAGCTGGGTCCCTGACCTGGGCACAACATCCTGGAAATCTGCTTGTTACTTGGTCATTAAAATGCCTCCCAGTGGCTTCTCCTGCTGCTGCCATTGAGGGGGCTCAACTCTCCCACTAAGTAGTCATTACCACTCCTGAAAGAGGTCTCTCCAGGGAAGCCTCCAATGACCCCAGACTGATATTTCCTCTGCCAGGTCAGAAAAAAAGACCAAAAAAATAATTGGAGGAAGGATGACAATGGAACTTCTCCCATCACAAAATGATTTCCCTCTACATAAAGCCTGTGTCCAGTTCCGTCATGTTTTTCCTGATTGGAAGAGAATTAATTATCTTCCCAAAGAAGGTCTTGTCCCCATCTCTCCAGGCTTGAATGAGCTACAGGGAAGTAGCCAGTTGTCTTCTAGAACAGTGGGTGGCAGCCCTGAGATGGAAAATGAGGGAGTAGGATTGCATGACCTCTCAGGCCCCTTCTACGTCTTAACATAGATGAAAAGGAGCACATTCTAGGCCAGTTAAGTACAGTTCCATTAGTCATCTGGGAGTTCAGATCATACACCCGTGATTTCGAGAACTGAATCCAAGTACAATTGTATTAAATAACACATGCATATGACCCATATAGACTTCTGTTGTGACACTGTACCCATATTGTTAAAAGTGGGCATGTCTTGGGGGCAGCAAGGTGGCACAGTGGATGAAGGCCCTGGATTAGGGAGGACCTAAATTCAAATCTGGCCTCAGATACTTGACACTTACTAGTTGTGTGACCTTGGGCAAGTCACTTGACCCTCATTGCCCCACCCCACCCCCAAAAAAGAATAAAAAACAGTGTGCTGTCTTGGCATATTCATACTCAAAGGTAGCATGGCAAAGTGCATAGAGAGGGCTGTCAGCAAAACAAGGAGACTTCCCAAGTCTCCCTTCTACACGCAGCAGCATGGACCTTGAACCCAAGACCTGGGTTCAAGTCTTCCCTCTGGCTGCATGACCCTTAGCAAGTCACTTAAACTGGATTTTTCAGCATTCTGGTCAATTCTATAAGAAGAGGGAATGGAGACCACAATGAGGAAGAACAGGGTTGGAGGCTTGAAGGTTTAGCCAAAGACTTTTAGGAGAGTAGGTCCTGACTTGCACTGATAAAGGGACTTTGCTCATCTAGGAATTCCATATGTGTGTCTATATACACTCACATATAGATGAATACACACATATGTGCACCTATACATACACAAATACACCTATATGTATATATGCATATATGTATATACTTACATATATAATTCCATGTATACATATGATCATGTTGATGTGTGTATGTATACATATATATGATCATATATAATGATTAACAGCTAGCATGTATAGAGTGTTTTGGGCAGCTACACGGCTCAGTGGATAGAGTGTTGGTCCTGGAATCAGGAAGACCTGAGTTCAAATCTGGCCTCAGACACTAACTGTGTGACCCTGAGCAAATCACTTAACCCTGTTTGCCTCAGTTTCCTCATCTATAAAATTAGCTGAAGAAGGAAATGGCAAAATATTTGAGTATCTTTGCCAAGAAATCCTCAAATGGGGTCACAGAGTCAGACACAACTGAACAACAATAGATATATAGTTTCATGGTTTGCAAAGCACTTTATATATATTACCTTGTTTGATCCTTACAATACCCCTGTGAGGAGGGTATTATTATTATTATCTTCATTTTACAGAAGGGAAACTGAGGTTAGGAGACAGAAGTAATTTGCCCAGGGTCCCACAGAGAGAGGGAACGTGTAGTCAATAGAGATGTGGCCTCAGGGTCAGGATAACATGGGTTCAAGGTCTGACTCTGACACCAACTGGTTTTGTGACCCTGAGCAAGTCACTTGAGCCACAGACAATTTTCTAAAACTATAAATTCAAGAAAAGATATTGATCTTCACTGGTAAAAGGCTCCTCACTGGACTTCCCAATATCAGTGAAATCCCAAGTGCAGTTCAAATATACCTACCTAGAATGATACAATTTTACTTGCTTGTTATATTCCTTACCTTTGTAAGGGAAGCTACCTGCTCAAGAATCCCCATCTCATGGAGAAACTCTATATGGTATGAGATCACAGTCATCTATGAGGCCACTCCCACTCTGCCTACACACACACACACACACATACACATTACATATGATCATTTCAAGGCTTATCGTGACCAGGGTTAGTTCTTTTTTACATGGTAGAGGAAAGAACACTAGCTGTAGAATCAGAGGACTTGGGTTCAAATCCCACCTCAGCTTCTTACTAGCTGTGTGACCCTGGGCAAGTGACTTAACTGGGCCTCAGATTCCTTAACTGTAAAATATGGGAGCTGAACTCAATGGCCTTTGAAGTCCCTTGAAGCTCTAATCCATGATCCCTGGCTAGTCCCTAAGGTAAAACAGCAAGTTAAGAATGAATAAATTCCCCAAATCATTTAAACTATGTTTAACAGTGTTAAAACACAGGTTCCTTCATGGGGTTCTAGAGTGGCTGGAAGTAAACATGGATTAATATTTCCAGGGAAGGGATGGGGAACTGATTTACCTAAACTGAACACAAAAGCCATGAGAAGCAGTTAGCTAAAATTCTGAGGGCAGCTATGTGGCACAGTGGATAAAGCACTGGCCCTGGAGGCAGGAGGACCTGAGTTCAAATACCACCTCAGACACTTGACACTTACTAGCTGTGTGACCCTGGGCAAGTCACTTAACCCTAATTGCCTAATAATAATAATAATAATAATAATAATAACAATGCTATAACTGAACAAAAATAAAGCACCACCAGAAACCATCATCAGTGATTGGGTGCCAGCCATGGTGGAGAAAAGTAAAGGGCCCACCCCTACATGAACCAGGCTGCCAGGGTGCCAGCTGAAAGCCACAAGCCTCTTCAAGCACATCTATGACATGCAACACCGAGCCACCCAATGGATTATAAAGAAGAACAAGTCTATGATTATGGGCTACTCTGAAACCAATTAGGTAGAATTTCAGAGCTTATTACTGCAGTCAGAAAATCCCTATAAATGTTTAGAGGATGCTATACATACACCTCGCCCATGCCCAATCCCTGCAGAATGTAATTAATTGGTTGAGGGCTTCATTTCCCAGTTGTATCAATTCGGGGAGGGGGAAAAGCACAAGTAACCATGGTTACCACTCCAGAATTTCACTTAGATTGGATCTCAAGCCAAGGGTCAAAACTTAAATTGGAACAGCTATCTAGATTCTTGCTAACTATAATTAGGGGTTTCCTTAATGTTTCGATAGCTACCTCTCATCATAATAAATCCACCATCTTGATTCCATCCAACATCATCATCACCATAGGACCTAAGAGAGCATTGAATCAAAGCTCTTCTTTTTACAGTTAAGGAAACTGAGGAAAACAGAGGTTAAGTGACTTACCTAGGTTCACACAGCTAGTAAGAGTCTGAGGTGGGACTTGAACGTGGGTCCTCTGATTCCATAGCCAATGTTCTTTCCACTGTGGTCCCCACCTTTATGATCTTCTTACTACATTTCAGGGGTCAGGTAGGTGGTACAGTGAATAAAGCACCGGCCCTAGATTCAGGAGGTCCTGAGTTCAAATCTGGCCTCAGACACTTGACATTTACTAGCTGTGTGACCCTGGGCAAGTCACTTAACCCTCATTGCCCCGGGGAAAAAAAGTATCATTAATTCTTACTACATTTCTCCATACCGTCTTTGGTGCTGGCAAATGGTTGGCTCTTCTGCATCAAGGCTATTTTATTTTCCACCCTGGGCTTTTACATAGGATCTGGTTCTTTCCCCTCCATTCTTCATTGTAGAATCCCTTTGTTGTTCAGTCATCTCAGTCACGTCCAACTCTTTGTGCCTCCATTTGGGTTTTCTGGACAATCCCCAGCTCCCTTCAAAGCACATCCAACAGGAAGTCTTCCCTGATTCTCTCAGTTATGAATGCTCTGTGCCCCACCCCTTAGCATTACTTTGTACTTCTTGTTTATACATTGTACTTACTTATCTGTATTCCTGCTATCCCCTATCATCATCCGTAGTAGTATGTAAATAAATTCCTAAAGAGAGAATATTTTATTTTTGTCTATCCCTAGCCCCTATCACAGTGAATGCTTAAGCATATACCTGTTGGATTGAATTGACTCATTTCAGTAATCGCATTCTTATTCTTTGCCTTAACCTCCTGCTTACCAGGGTTTTAAGACCCTAACTTGGTTCCAACATCACTTCTCTCCTGAATTCTCCTGATCTCAAGGATCCAATTCTTATGGGACACTTTTAATTAGATATCTCACTGTCACCTTAAATATATCATCACCCCCACACACACACAAACCAGTGGCTGATTGACATGTTTTTTATTTACTTCATCACATGACTGTTTTCCTAGTCACATCCCCTCAAAACTCGTTATACTATTAATATAACAGAAGGGCCAGTGATGAGCACTGGCTGCAGTGTTTAAAAATCTCTTTATTGCTAACACCCCGACTCATTCCATAGCTCTCAGCTATTCCAATGAGAACTGGCTGTCATATGACTGGTCCATCACTTGACTAGCTGAGGTGGTGTTGTAGATTGTCTGACCCTATGGTTCTCTACAATGAATAGTTTCCTCCTTATCCAACTCCTAGTACTAACCAGTGATTAAAATGGTCCCCAAGTTCAATTGTTTTTAGAAGATATGGTCTGTAATTAATAAAAAATGGCCAAAAAGCAACATCTCTTGCTCAGCCACTAGTTAGAGCCCCCATTTCCCATGGGCTACCTTCACCCCCTCAATTATAACCCCCCAAGCCAATCCAAACTCCGAGACTACAGTGATTCATTGTTAATGGCCATTTGATTTAACATAATCAGAGAACAAGCATAAGAAATGCAAATAAACAACATAAAACTTCAAAAAAGCAGAATACAATAATGCTGCAGGTTGGGTAGTTTGTTTTTGTATTTGTTTTTTCCTTTCCCTTCCTCCTTCTTTCTTCCAACTTATCTGAAAAGAAAGGCCACTGGACAGTTTTAAGTTAGAAGAAGCTTCCTTCAGGGACCTTAAGGAAGCATGGTTTAAAAAAAAGACAATGGGCTAGAATTTCACTTGATCTCAATGTAATGACAGCTGCTACTTTCACCCTCATCTGGTCCCACCACATTTTGGGGCTAAACTCATCTCTACTTCCTCCAGCTCTTTGGTCTGATTTCAACCAGTACAAACTATACAATACTCTCCCGACCTCCATAAATGACTTCACCAAGAGATATCAGTCTCAGGGGCAATGTACCTTGTCTCTATTTCCTTTGGCACAGCAGGAAAAGCCCGGAGCCTTGGGGTGCCTTTCTCTTCCTCTTCTTCCCCCTCCTCATCCTCCTCTCTTTCTCTGTCTCTGTCTCTCACTCTCTCTCTGTCTCTCTGTCACTCACTCTCTCTTGCTCTCTCTCTCTCTCTCACTCTCTCTCTCTCTCTCACTCTCTCATTCTTTCTCTCTTTTAAGAGCTAAGGAAACAGAAACCCAAGAACTCTGGAAAAACATCTACTCACATACACTTCCGAGCTTACATAGTCTCTATGGTTCATTCACTTTGGTCTTCCTAGGACAGCTGGAATATATTAAGAAATTCTCTTCCACCCTAAATCTCTTCCTTTCTAATTTTTCCCATCTTTTGATGTTCATAGAACCATAGCTTTTTCCAAGCCTTCTCAAACCTTGCCACCATCTCAAATGCTGAGACAACTTCACCCTATCTGCCACCCGCAATAAAAATGACCAGAAGGACTGAGTATACCCACCAAATCAGAGAACTTCAGAGACAGAAGAAATTTCAGAGTTCATGCATTCCAAACCATAACTGAACAAGAATCCTGTCTCCAACATAACTGACAAGGGATTATACAGTCTCTGAATGAAAGAAAAAAGTAATACCTTCCACTACAGCCCATTCCATTTTTAGGCAATTATAATTATTCATTTTTCCTAACTTCGAGCCTATTTTATCTCTCTGTAAATGCCACCATTGCTCTCATTTCTTCCTTCTTCCTTCAGAAGACAGACAAAACAAACCTATTTCCTCTTCCACATGATGTCTACCTAAATACTAGAAGTCAATGGTCATGTCTCCTCCAAGTCTTTTATTTTCCAATTTAATACCCCCCTCCCTAGTTCTTTTAAGCAGTCCTTTTATGGAATGAACTCCAAGCCCTTCTGCACAAATCCAAGACTTTATATTCATCCCTATTCACTTTCATCAAAATAGATTTTCCATTATGTTGTTTTTGTTGTCAAGGTGCTCCGAAGCTGACAATTTTTCTCATGTCAGGGTCTTCAAAAATCTTTCATGCTAAAAGGAGATCCTCATCCAAGAGAATGCTAGAGACAGCTCAAACCTGGCTCCTGAAAGCTGCCTGTTCAATTTTTAGACTGAGCTGAAAACACTTCAAAATGGGCAAATGCGACAAATTAGGGCTTGATTCGTTGTCTTGTTGATTGCCTAGACTTAAGATAAAGTGATGGAGAAAATGGTAATGGGATAGATTAACCTAAATAGTGGATCCTGGATACATTTTTTTTTTCAGAAATCAAATTAGACATTTCTGAACACATTCCTGCTCTCATCCTAAGAAATGCTGGGAACTACAATAATAGTCGGAAGCTTACTGGACTGGGAGTTGGGAGAACTGGATTCTGGTTTTCTTAGTTCTCACATTAACTATCTGACCTAGAACAGGATACTTCCTTTCTCTGGACCTCAGTTTCATCTATAAATTGAGAAGACTGACCCAAGTGATCTACCCCAAAGATCATATTTCTCCCAATTCTGACTTCATTTGATACCATAATCAGGACAAAAGAACAATTGATCTGAGGAGCAGGGGCCGGGAAAGGCAGAATGTGTTCAAATCCTAACACATATGACCTTTGTGGCCTATGGCAAGTCACTTTCCTCTCTGGATTTCAATTTCCTCATATGTGAAATGAGGGTGTTACACTAATTTGATGGTCTCCAAGGCTTCTTTTCTTTTTCGAGGGTCCTAGGACAATCTCAAGCCAACTCTCAAGGAAAAATGGTTACATTTTCAGTATGGGAAATGATACCTCAGAAATTGGCAAATGTTTCAAATCAGGGCTTGATTTATTGTTTTGTTGATGGTCTAGACTTAAAGAAAGTCATGGAGAAAATCTTCAATAATGCAGATTAAACTTAAAAGTGTGTAATGTGTACTTTTTTCTTGATAACCATCATTAAATATTTACCATGCCTGTGTATATATAAAGTGTGTATATTAAAGACTTCATTCATTTAACTGTCTATTTAATTTGTTATCTTTTATTTATTTATCTTGCATCTATAGATTGCCAGGTCTTGTCTCTTCCTTCATAACAGCTCCAATATATGCCCCCTTAGCTGGCTCATTCAGTGACAGTGGCAGAGCAACCTGGTTCTTTGCTCCTGGTGTGTCTGGATAGCTTTCCCTAGGTACCCCTATTGTGAAAACCCCTGGGGAAGTTGTAATTACATAACAAGTATTGTCTTGGGAACAATGAATTCCAAAGGGCCAGGAAATGATATCTCTATCACAAGTTCAGTGACAGCAGCATTCTTGACAACAACATCCAAGCCCTTCCCTACTCTATTGTGCATGCTTTTGTCAGAGGTCATAATATTCTTACAGTCAGAGGTTGTGGGACCCTGACATTAAAATTTAGAAGAGGGTCTTATGGTTTAATCAGAGCTCAGAAGAGGCTCCAGTCCAAATTTGCAAAATCATAACCCTATATTCCATTCTTCATAATTTATGCTATACACTAACCTAGTCTCATATTATCATGTTTGTAGTTACTTCTCTGAGCACAACCCACATTTAGAAAGAGAATATCAAGGGCTCTAGTGCCAGGTTCTATAAAGAGGAGCCAACTAAAAGCAAGTCTACTATGATGGAACAGCACATCCCAGGGCTGGCCCAGACCTAAGAATTCCACTTGGTTCCCAACATCTTCTGTCTTGAGACCCCCATCAATCCTGCAAGTCTAGGATGGATAGGAGGTGACAGGTCTTCACTATATCTGTCCAAAGAAAACTAAGTTTCAGTATCATGACTGCTAGGAAGATAAGGCTTTTTCTCCCCCATCAGCTCTATTTTTCCTATAAAAAATGTTTTTCTCCAGCTTCTAACAGTTTGTTGTGCTTGAAAAGAGGTTCAAAAGCCCCCTTTCAGAGTAAATTACATTTGCTAATCATCAGGAATAAAATCAAGCTTAAGGGGGGAAAACTCTTGCTTTTCCTCATTTGAAAAATGAAGTGCTTAATTATGCATTCTGTAATTAATTTGTAATTCTCACAAAAGGCAGATGAGGAATGTTAATTTGGGTCTGTGTAAGGTATAGAACAGGCAGAAAGCATGTTTGATATTCAAGTGC
This sequence comes from Dromiciops gliroides, assembly GCF_019393635.1. Lineage (NCBI taxonomy): Eukaryota > Metazoa > Chordata > Mammalia > Microbiotheria > Microbiotheriidae > Dromiciops > Dromiciops gliroides. Next base: position 40,131,682 of record NC_057865.1, read on the forward strand.
TGTCTCTTATTAGGGGTTCACTAACAGTACACATCAGAACACTTAACTGGTTTTGTTCACCCAGCAAAGTCATATTAAAGGAAGCCTCCCCATGAGGTGACTGTCAATCTCTAAGGAAAACAAGATATTTTACATTTTGAAAGATGCCAACAACTCTAGCAACAAAATCTCAATGACTTCTTGATCTTCCAAACTTGGAATGGGATGGGCATCACCTTTCAAGAGGAGCTCGTGGGTTGTGTTGAAAGGTCCCTGGTTCTTGTCTATCCACAAAAGTTATGAAACATGATTGACAGAAGGAAATTTGTTTGCTTCTTTCAGGTCTTTAATTTCCTCCTAGCATTCTGCCTTTCCCCTGGAATACATTCCATTACGCTCCGAGTACTCAGGATAAAAACCTCAAAGACCCAGGGCTTTATAGCTCTTTGCCTTTTGAACATCAAAGGCATCTATATGTATATACTCGAAATAAGTGGGACAGAGTATGGTTTTAAGAGCTAAGACAAGGAATTTGGGGGCCTAATCACAGATTGACCATGGATTCATTTCACTTGCCAAGATCCTCTGCTTGAGAAACAGGACTAATACTGCTTATGCCCATATCATTGCATGTATACACATACATATATACTCATACAAATATGTATACAGATACACACATATGGAGAAGAGGGGAAAGGGAAGGAAGGAAGGAAGGAAGGAAGGAAGGAAGGAAGGAAGGAAGGAAGGAAGGAAGGAAGGAAGGAAGGAAGGAAGGAAGGAAGGAAGGAAGGAAGGAAGGAAGGAAGGAAGGAAGGAAGGAAGGAAGGAAGGAAGGAAGGAAGACAGGATAGATAGATGGAAGGAAGGAAGGAAAGGACAGAGGGAAGAGATGGATTAAGGAGAATAATTGCCTTTCTACAATAACAGCCCAATTGAGATTATACTATAAGATAGATAGAATGTGTGTGCATGCATGTATATACATACATATATGTGTACATATATGTGTGTATTATGCATGTGTATATGTATGTATGCATGGAGAGAGAGAGGCAGAGAGAGGAGATAATCATCACCATTATGTGTTATTCTCCAGCTCCATCCAAGAGCATGTGAATAAAATTGAAGGATGAAGAGGGTAGGGTCATGCAGGGCTGGTATTTGGCAAGGCATGATCATCAATAAGACAAGGGGACAGTGGGCAGCTAGGTGGCACAGTGGATAAAGCACCGGCCCTGGATTCAGAAGGACCTGAGTTCAAATCCGACCTCAGACACTTGACACTTACTAACTGTGTGACCCTGGGCAAGTCACTTAACCCTCATTGCCCCACCAAAAAAAAAGATAATCCCACCTTTAAAAAAAAGACAAGGGACAAGGAATTTAAAAGTAGCATCATTTCAAAAGAGAGGAGGGAAAATGCAGCTAATGACCTAAATAAGAACTGAGTGGGTGGGGAAAATGAATGGAGGTCCTCATGAGGATGATGAAGAAAGTTAGGGGTTATAAGGCAGAAGGAAAAATGGAATGATAAAAGATTATAATCAAATAAAGGAATTTAAGTCCTCGCATTCTACTGAGGGAATGTAACATTTTAACAAATAAATCTATGCATAATGATAATTTCAGTAGAGAAAGCACAAAAATACCCAGTGCCATAAGGACAGGCTTCTTGGAATAAGGGATAGGGTTAGGCTCCCAGAGTGGCAAACACTATATCCCCCCCTCCACAGATTCTGGGACTAACCCAGAATAGTTGGGGTTTCTGGTAATGTCCATCAGCCTAAAACTCTGTGTTCCACATCATGGAATTGGGCTAGGGCAATGAAGGAAGTCTTTCTAGCCTTATCTGGTAATCAGTTTTTGCTCTGAAATAAGAATTCACAGTTCACAGAGAAACTACTTAGGGATGAAAGCTTGGTCCCCCATGAAGTTATGAGTCACAATATCTCTTTCAGAATCTTGAAAGTGATTTGTGCATCAGGAGAAAGCCTTTTAAGCATTGTTTTTTCATTGCAACAATGAGATGAGCATGCATCTCATTAAGTTAGGATGGTTGTTATAGAAACTCTCTATTTTAAGTGAATTATGAAGAAGTATCATAAACTCAACTTTAATGAACTCATCCTTGCCCGGAGTTAGGGAAGTTTCTTTTGTCCTAAAATCCCAGGGCAGAGTGACTGCCTCTATTCTTTTTTTTTTTTAAGCAGGGCAATGAGGGTTAAATGACTTGCCCAGGGTCACACAGCTAGTAAATGTCAATTGTCTGGGGCCGGATTTGAACTCAGGTCCTCCTGAATCCAGGGCTGGCGCTTTATCCACTGTGCCACCTAGCTGCCCCTCTGCCTCTAGTCTTTTTAAACTTGTTTGTCTCTCACCATGGAAATCTCAAGCAATATCTAGTCTGGGACTGTTTCTTTCATTCCATTGCATGAGTGCAGTGGTGAAAGGCACTAGGAAGCCACAAAGGCCTTTAAAGCCCCTCATTTGTAAAGACACCATTTTATTCCAAAAGGGATCTACAGGACAATTCCACTTTCCTCCAAAGCCGCTAATGTAGAAAACTGAACTAAACAGAGCCACATTGTAGATAGCATGGGTCTTTTTAAAAAATAGATAATAATAGGAGGCAAAGCCAATATGGTGGAGGAAAGGCAGCGACTTGCCTGAACTCTCCCCAAGACCCCTCCAAATACCTTCAGATACTTCCATAAGACTATTCCTGGCGTAGCAGAACCCACAAAAGGACAGGGTGAAATAATTTTCTGGACAATGACAACTTATAAGGTTGGCAGAAAGGATCTGTTGCACCCAAGTGAGAGTGAAGTGCAGTCCAACACAGGCTCCACCAGCACAGACCCAGCCCTAGCAGACCAGGACCAAGCCTTGGGAGCCTCTGAATCAGCAGCAGCAGCAACTGCTTCTGGAACCCTTAGCCCACTGACAGAAAGGGGGTCGAACTGTTGGCCAGGAGTTGACTAAATGGGTCTCTTTACTAGCACTGAGGCAGAATTCTGTGGCTTTGTCCATACTTGGATCCAGAAGTAGTCCTGGGTGGCAGTCCCAGAGCAGGGAGGGGCACTAGCACACCAGAACTTGCAGCCACAGTGGAAATGGACCCTCCTCACAGTTCTAGGGCAGAAAAGCGGGCTTGTGGTCACTCACAGACCAGAGAACAGTCCAGGAGAGTAGTAAGCACACCTCTCTTTAGATCATACCCCCTTGGAAGAACTGAAAACTTAAAAGTCCCTAGAAGTATCTCTGAAAATAGCTGCACAAACCCCATGAAGCTTGGGACAGTGCGCCCTCCACCCTGGAAGCAGAGCCCTACTTTAATAAAGAGTTAACGGTAAAGAAATAGGCTGAGGGAATGAGCAAGTAAAAGAAAAAATTATGACCATAGAAAGTTAGTATGATAACAAGATCAAAATACTCCCTCAGAAGATAACAAAGTCAAAGTTCCTACATCCAAAGACTCCAGGAAAAATATGAATTGGTTTCAGGTCATGGAAGGACTCAAAAAGGACTTTGAAAATAAAGGAAGAGAAGTAGAGGAAAAAATGGGAAGAGAAATGAGAGCAATGCAAAAAAAAAAATAATGAAAAAAAGAGTTGATGGCTAGACACACACACACACACACACACACACACACACACACACACACACACACACCCCTAAAGAAAATAACACTTTAAAAAACAAACTAGGCCAAATGTTAAAAGAGGTACAAAAAGCCAATGAGGAGAAGAATGCCTTGAAAAGCCAAATTTGCCAAATGGAAAAGGAGGTACAAAAGCTCACTGAAGAAAAATAACTCCTTAAAAATTAGGATTGAGCAAATGAAAGTGAATGACTTTATGAAAAATCAAGAAACAATAAAAAAGTAGAAGAATGGAAAAACAGAAGGCAATGTGAAATATCTCATTGAAAGTACAACTGGGGGGGGGGGCGGGCAGCTAGGTGGTGCAGTGGATAGAGCACCAGTCCTGGAGTCAGGAGTACTTAAGTTCAAATCCGGCCTCAGACACTTAACACTTACTAGCTGTGTGACCCTGGGCAAGTCACTTAACCCCAATTGCCTCACTAAAAAAAAAAAGAAAGAAAGAAAAGAAAGTACAACTGACCTGGAAAAAAAATGCAGGAGAGATCATTTGAAAATTATTGGGGGCAGCTAGAAGGTGCAGTGGTTAAAGCACCGGCCCTGGATTCAGGAGTACCTGAGTTCAAATCTGGACTCAGACACTTGACACTTACTAGCTGTGTGACCCTGGGCAAGTCACTTAACCCCCATTGCCTGCAAAAACAAAACAAAACAAAACAAAAAAAAAAAGAAAATTATTGGACTACCTGAAAGATATGATAAATAAAAAGAACCTAGACATTATCTTCCAAGAAATCATCAAGGAAAACTGTCCTGATATTCTAGAACCAGAGGGTAAAATAGAAATTGAAAGACTCCATTGATCACCTCCTAAAAGAGATCCCAAAATGAAAACTCCCAGGAATATTATAGCCAATTCCAGAGCTCTCAGGTCAAGGAGAAAATATTGCAAGCAGCCAGAAAGAAGCAATTCAAGTATTGTAAAACCACAGTTAGGATAACACAAGATTTAGCAGCTTCTACATTAAAGGATTGGAGGGCTTGAAATATAATATTCAGGAGGGCAAAGGAACTGGGGATTAAAACCAAGAATCACCTATACAGCAAAACTGAGTATAATCCTTTGGGGGAGAAATGGGCATTCAATGAAAGAAAGAACATTCAGGCATTCTTGATGGAAAGACCTGAGCTGAATAGAAAATTTGACTTTCAAATACAAGACTCAAAGAAGCATAAAAAAATAAACAGGAAAAGGAAATCATTAGGGATTCTAAAAGGTTAAACTGTTTATATTCCTACATGAAAAGATGACTTGTAACTCATACGAACTTTCTCATTATTGTGGTAGTTGGATGGAGTATATATAGACAGAGGGCACAGGTGTGAGTTGAATATCAAGGGATGATATCTAAAAAAATAAAATTAAGGGATGAGAGAAGAATGCACTGGGAAAAAGGGAAAGGGGGAGGTGGAATAGGGGTAAATTATTTTACATAAAAGAAGCAAGAAAAAGCTTTTACAGTGGAGGGAAAGATGGGGGAGCTGAAGGGGAGTGAGTGAACTTTACTCTCACCAGAATTGGCTCAAAGAGAAAATAACATACACACTCAATTGGTTATAGAAATCTATCAGCCTTCAGGAGAGTAGGAGGGGAATGAGATGGGGCGAGGTCTGATAGAAGGAAGGGCATATTAGAGGAGGAGGTATTCAGAAGCAAAACACTATTGAGGAGGGACAGGGTGAAAGGAGATAGAGAATAGAATCAACAGAGTGGGGAGGAAATAGGATTGAGGGAAATATAGCAATAGTAACTGTGAGAAGAAAATTTGAAGCAGGTTTGTCTGATAAAGGCCTCATTTCTCAAACATATAGAGAATTAAGTCAAAATTATTAAAATAAGAGTCATTTCCCAATTGATAAATGGTCAAAAGATATGAACAGTTTTAAGATGAAATAATCAAAACTATCTATAGCTATATGAAAAAAATGCTTTAATTCACTATTTATTGGAATGATGTAAGTCAAAATAATTCTGGGGTATTACCTCATACCCACTGTATTGGATAATAGGACAGCAGAGGAAAATGACAAATATTGTAGGGGATGTGGGGAAAATGAGGCATTAATGCACTCACTGTTGATGGAATTGTGAAATTATTCAACAATTCTATAGAGCAATTTGGAAATATGCCCACAGGGCTATAAAACTATGCATATTCTTTGACTTAGCAATACCACTACTAGGTCTGTGTCCAAAAAGAGAGAAAAAAACAAAAAGAAAAAGAACCTATATGTACAAAAATATTTATAGCAGCTCTTTTCTAGTGGCAAAGAATTGGAAATTCAGGGGATGTCCATCAATTGGGGAATGGCTGAACAAATTGTGCTGTGATTATGATGGAATACTATTGTGCTATAAGAAATGATGAGCAGGATGCTCTCAGAAATACCCAGAAAGACTTACATGAGCTGACGCAAAGTGAAATGTACTATGTATAAAGTAACAGCAATATTGTAAGATGACCAACTGTGAATGACTTATTTATTCTCAACAATACAATGATCCAAAATAACTCTGAAGGACTTATGATGGAAAATGCTATCCATTACCAGAGAAAGAACTGATGGTGTCAGAATACAGATTGAAGCACAATTTTTTAACTTTATTTTTCTTGAATTCTTTTCTGTTTTCTTTCACAACATGACTAATATGGAAATGTTTTGCACAACTACACACATATAACATATCAAATTGCTTACCTTCTGAAAGGTGGGGGAGGGGGAGGAAGAGAGAGAATTTGGAACTTGAAGTTTTAAAAATAGAGGTTTAAAATCATTTTTACATGTAATTAGGGGGGGCAGCTAGTTGGTGCAGTGGATAAAGCACTGGCCCTGGATTCAGGAGGACCTGAGTTCAAATTCGGCCTCAGACACTTGAGACTTACTAGCTGTATGAACCTGGGCAAGTCACTTAACCCTCATCGCCCCGCAAAAATATATATATATATATTTTATATATATATATATATAATATATATATGTAATTGGGGAAAAATAAAATGCTAAAATAGATAATAATAGCTTGGTCACCATGCTGAACAAGATGCTACATTATCTCAGGGGGCTTCCCAGAAGTGACTTCCTCTATACAAATGAATTGGGATCAGTTTTCTTTTGAGAGTCCTAGTCAAATTCCTAAAAATAAATAAATCCAGCTAGAAGGCTCTCTCAGCATCTTCTTCAAGTGAGTCTGCCTCTTGTCTCCAACAGCCATTTGGACTCTGTCACATGAGTCCAAAGGATATAGGAACCATGAGATAGAGACAACATTCCAGAATGGGCTTGGTCTATAAAGAGTAAAAACCTTCTTTGAGCATAATGGTTTCTACTTAGTTCAGATTGTGTCCGTTTCAAATAGATCTTCCCATATTTTTCTGTATTCTTCACATTCATTCATTATTTCTTACATTCATTACATTCATGCACCATAATGAATTTAGCTACTGCATAAACTGAAGGACATCTATATCCTTGACTGGTATCCATGCAATGTCAAGACATTTGGAGAAAGGCCCTCAATCTTCAGTGAAATTCACTGTGGAATAGTTAGGGCAGTACATGGACAAGAGGCTGGACAAGCAGGGATTGGCTGCAAGCTGCTTCTTTGGAAGGAACACCACATTGATGAGATCAGAGATTCATCAGAGTATTCCAGCAGACAGTGTTTTCAAGGGTAGAGTTGGCCTCTCCAGAGAAGAGGTTCTCTCAGAATTCCAGATAGAGATTCTGAGAGAGTAAAGAGGAAAACATCCCCCAAATGTCAGTCGGGCCATGGGGCTGCCACAGGTGGTCCTAGTGCAAAAGTTACAAAACACAAGGGAGAAATTTACGAGTTTTTCAGGTTTTGATTTTTTTTACCTAGCAAAAATAATCATCTACTCACATTTTATATTTCCTTTGGTTTCTAGAGAAACTTCATTTTAAGGTTAGGGGATTAATGATGTCTGAGAATTTTTTTTTTTTTTTGCCTTTCTGAGAATTAGACTCTTTGGATCCCAAAGCAGAAAAACGTGGCCATTTCTGATCCCCACCCTTGTATCTCCCTTCATTCCTTGCAAGGAGTTTCAAGCTTATGAATTACTGTGGTCCAGGTCATTTGATGGATGGTCTGACATTTCCAGAAATTAAATTTAACATGAACAGCAGGAAAGACTTCTTGGGCATCTCTTTTTCAGCTTGACCAAGTACACTCTGTGCAGTTCTTCCATATGAAAAGACAGAATAACAAAGACATAGAAAACTCCATGAAAGAGATTGAATCTAGACCACATACTACTAAGGTTTCAAATGGACTATTGTGAAATGTAGTTAGAAATGCAATAAGGATCCCATACACTTCCATTTCTTATATTAGCTCTTTACTTTTCTGTCTCATTTTACTATCATGTGTTGTCATTTCAGTCATGTCCAACTCTTTGTGACCCCATTTCAGGTTTTCTTGGCAGAGATACTGGAGGGCCTTGACATTTCCTTCTCCAGCTCACTTTACAAATGAGGAAACTGAGGCAAACATTGTTAAGTGATTTGCCCAGGATCACACATATGATGACTATCATTCCTCTATTGTAGCACATAGGCGGGGAGAGGTAGGGGTGTGTATCAATTTACACTTGAATCCTCCAGGCAGGTCTCCCCTAATTTCAAGGTGATCTGTGGATCTAAAGCCACTCAGAATATACTTTATGAGAGTGTAGTTCATGAGTCCCACCATGAGCCCCACAATGTTTTAATTGTACCAGTCGGCCAGCCAGAGGATATAATTAATCCAAAGCAAAGTATGTAGTAAAATAGAATAGTAAGAAAAGTAGCAATAAAATATTTCCCCATGATATCTGGGTCATACTATCAGTGGGGAAAATGCTTACACATGTTTCAGGTAATAGGTGGAGGGGCACTTACATATGTGGCTAGAGGGTATACATATGGAAGAACATTCATGTACGTGTCCAGTGTACACATGTGGAGCAGCATATAATGCCTCCAATGCCTCTACTAACACCTGCTGGTGATGTCATGTTGCTCCTGGTGTACAGGCTCCACCACAGGTGTAGGCCCAGGATACATGGGTGTGGCATGTAGTTATTGTATGTCTCTTTCCTAACTGAATTCTTATTACAGAGAGAGAGAGAGAGTGTCTCTCTCCTTTTCTCTCTTCTATCCTGCCCTACTCTTAATCTATGTTATTGTTCTGTCCATTAGTGTACATGTCTAATTCTCCCTGCTGGAATGTCAGCTTTATGTGGGCAGGAACCGTGTCTATTATTTTGTTATTCTTCTCCCCCTCCAGTGCTTTGCATATTTTTTAGACCACACTTCTGACTTTGCCAAAAAAGGAAATCTGGAGAAATTCCCTCTACCAGTGCAGATCAGGACTTTCTCTGTAAGTAGCTGAATTAAAGAACTACCTAGAACTACTAACTCTTAAGAAGTTAAATGAGTTGCCCAGAATCACACAGTCAGGCTAAGTCAGAGGCAGGGCACAACCCAAGTCTTCCCGAGTTTGAGGCTAGTTCCCCACCCCCCAAGTGGACATGATGCCATTCTACTTTGCACATAGCAGAAACCTGCTATACTGTTGTTGAGTGAATGAGTTGAGGAAACAGCCTTCATTTGCAATGACTAACTTGACTAGTGAGTTTTTCCATTTTCTTTCATCTCTGGAAAAGTCAAAACCATGTTAAAGACTTGAGTAAAACAGAAACAGACCAGCTAAGGGTCCAGATTGGATTCCAGGATCATTAGAATTCATTATAGCCACATTGATTTATCCATATAATACAAAATAAAATTTTGTTTTCAGGGATAGTCTGTTAATATCTCTGGTCCAGGGAAAGGAAGAAGACCATAAGGGAGCTCCTTGTTCATACTTTCACAAGCCATACCTAAGGAGAATGCTTACAAAGGGAAGTTTATATTGCTAAAAAGGGATTGAAGTTGTTGAACAAGTCTTACTTATTTTTTTTTGTTTGTTTTTGGTGAGGCAATTGGGGTTAAGTGACTTGCCTAGGGTCACACAGCTAGTAAGTGTAAAGTGTCTGAGGCTGGATTTGAACTCAGGTCCTCCTGAATCCAGGACCAGTGCTCTATCCACTGTGCCACCTAGCTGCCCCCAAGTCTTACTTATTTTTAAAAGTTATTTCAACAGAAATGCCCACGTTTCACCTCAGAATCTGAAAGGTGCTATGCAAAGAAAGGAAACTAATGGCCAATATGGGAATCTCTTCCACAAGAACAAATCACAAGCCTAGAAGTAGCCAGAGGATCCTAGAGCTTATGTGACTTGCCCAAGGACACAAATTAATGTCAGAAATGGGATTTGAACCCAGGTCTCTCTAATTCCAAGGATTATATTTACTAAACTGATTTAACTTGGACCTCAGATATAAAAAGAGGGGAAAAAAGGTAAATTGTCACAATTTTGCTCCAACTGCTTATTTTATGCCCTCAAATAGAAGTTCTCATGGAACTATATCTCCCCAGAGTTTCTTCATATTAACAAGACCTAGTCTGCTCACAAACCTTTGTAGCAATATCAATCTCTCCACAAGCACAACTAATAAGAGAAGCATTAAGATCCTGTTTCCACTTTATACAGAAAATCCCTAACAAGGGGTCACCCAGCCTTCTCTGGACAATTTCCACCAGTTACCCCATCCATATATTTTTGGTTTGGATATTGGGGGATAGGACTTTCGGCCCTGATTTGTGATTTTATTGGCATATAGAATTCCTACTGAGGAAATCCCCTCTTCCAACACTGAACATAGAACCATTAATATTAGCCTTTTGTGATTAGGTCACATGGGTAATAATCGACAGAGTTGGGATTTGATTCTAGAATCTGACTCAAAATCTTGCACTATGGGAGAGTTGCCTCTGGCACTTAAGGTCAGGTGACTTGCCCAGACTCACACAGCCACCATTATGCTTTGGAATAGCTCCAATTATTCAGATGTTTCCCTTAAATTTAGCTGAAATCTGCCTCTCCTTTCACCCATTGCTCCTAAAACTCTGTCCTCTTGGCCCAAGCAGAAGTCTGAAGCCTCATTATGAAAAGGAAAAACAATAATAGTTTTTCCTCCATAACAAGAGTTCATCTGGGGTGACCCAGCATTCTCAGATTTAACTTTAACTCTGCCAAACCACAAAGCCATCAATGGTCTCTTAGTCCAGGACTTCAGATCCCACCCAGGTAGCTCGGCTTTCTTTTGGCACCAACCAATCTTCAAGGTTCATTTTTCAAAGAGTGCCAAACAAACTAGGCTTTTTTTCCACTCTTGTTTACAAATACACGGAGCCAGAAAGAGGGCAAATAGAGCTGCTCTTGCTCTACCTTAAACGAACAATCTAAGTTTTGAAAAGAGAGAACTCAGCTTGAAAACAACCAAAGGAGAGAAATGGGCTTCATTGAATCAATTGGCTATGTGTGACTATGGCACTACTTGAAGTGGGACTTGCCCCAGCTTAGGAAGCTAAGGAGAGATTTTTAATTTAATAACTCTCTTTGCCACAATTCATCAGTTCAGGCCCTGCAGCATACATGGAGGAGGAACAACTAAGCGAGCAAATATTTTTGGCATCTGAAATGACAAATAACTGCTGCTCAGGACAGGCCGTTGTGACCTTCCTTATGTCTAGAGACATCATCCCAGAGGGCCTTAAAAATATTATTGTTATTTGCTCATAGAGGTAGCCTGATACTGTGAACAGATCACTAAACTTGAAACCAGGAGAAACCTGGATTCAGATCCTGCCTCTGCCACTTGATAATGAGCAGATAAGAAATACACTATAGAATTAAGTGGGAAACATACACTAAGAGATTTAACCAATCAGGAATTAAGAAACTGATGCTCTTGGGGCAGCTAGGTAGCACAGTGGATAGAGCACAGGCCATGGAGTCAGGAGGACCTGAGTTCAAATCCGGCCTCAGACACTTAACACTTACTAGCTGTGTGACCCTGGGCAAGTCACTTAACCCCAATTGCCTCACTAAAAAAAGAAAGAAAGAAAGAAAGAAAGAAAGAAAGAAAGAAAGAAAGAAAGAAAGAAAGAAAGAAAGAAAGAAAGAAAGAAAGAAAGAAAGAAACTGATATCTTTGTGTAAACAGAGCAGGGCCCTAGACACATAATAACAGAATTTGAGAATTAGAAGGGACCTTAGCACCCATCTAGTTCAATGGTTCCCCCACTTAAGTTGTCCCCTTTGGGGGGTTTGAAGATGGTCAAAAAAGTTCACATTAAACATTCTTTAATGGCACCCTAAGCAATCACATTTGTTGTAGTTGTTGTTGTTGTTGTTGTTAATAGGTGTTCAGGATCCAAAAAAAGTTGTAAACCACTGATCTAGTCCAATCTATAAACAAAGGGAAGCCCTATTGACACATACCCAACAAGCTTTTACTTGAAGACCTCCAAGGAAGAAAAATCTATCACCTCCTGGGACAGCTCATGCCACTTTTGGCCCATCGTAATTGTTAAGAAATTTTTCCTGACATCATACCTAAATTTGACCTGTTTGCAACTTCAATCCATTGCTCCCCATTCAGAAGTCTGCAGATAAATAAACTGTAGAATGGAAGACATCTGCACCACCAAACACTGAGAAGACATCCAACATTGCTCTGGCTAGTTTAGATTCAATACTAAAATAAAATGAGATGTTTGTAGGTCATTCAACCACTAACAAAGAGATTTATTTAGCCATAGCAAGAAAAGGATATTCAACAAGGATAGGCACTGAGAACCCTTTGAGCTGATTCTGTTGAGCAAAGCTCCCATCATGATCCACCAACCAAACATTTGAGAATTCCCTCCATCCCAAACACTCATGGTTGCTTTGTACTCAGGCAAAGACAAAGTAAAAAAGCCCCCAGCCAACCAAGTCTCAAGGAACATCTTAATAGCTTTTAAGGAAGAACTAGCCCAGCTTGCTTGGGAGGAGGGGTTAAGATATTGCTGCTACCACAGTGCCTGATGAATAGCAGGCCACTAATAAATGCTTGTTTCTTGATTGATTGATTCATCTGCCTCCATCCTCATTCCCATAATCTCTTTACCAATCAATTTGTTGTGATTGGTTGCATCAAGGAATCCACTCTCCCTCTTGTATCCCAATGCTTCTACCCGTGTGGGTCTCTTGCAGTTCTATTCCATTAAGAAGCAAAAGGGAATGTGGCCAAAGGGCTCCAACATATGGCAAAGGAAGGTCCTATACTGATGGATATGATGGAAGTCCTCCATTTTGATTCTCATACAGTCTCAAACTTTAATTGATATTTTGTTGTTATTGGTCCAAGTTTGGGGGCACCCTCTACTTCCTTATAAGGGAGCTATTTGTTTCCTATCCAAGAAAGTTGGCTAATATGATGATACTTCCATCCAGCTCTTTACCACATTAATTGATAATGGGCCATGCTTCCCATACTAAATAATCTACCTTGCATAAGCAATTATATAATTGTATTTTCTCATAATGAAGGGACAAACAGCTGACCAACCAAGATCCAAAAATTTTTTTTCAAATTTACTATCACGTAAGATTTGACATTTTACAGCATGATAATATTCCTTTAAGTTGATCACATTCTCCAAATGGAAAGTTGAGAAAAACGGAGGAGGGAACCCATGAGAGGAAGGAAAGAGGAAGGCGTCTAGCCCAGATCCCACTACCTCCCACCCAGAAGGAGAGCTATTTTCGGTCTGACCATTTACTCTCTAGAAAGGGAAGATAGATAATTAGTCATTATTTGAAGTAACAGACAACTTGCATTTTGCAGAAGAAATGGGGGGGGAGTAAAAGGATTGATGGTATTAATACGCAGCACTCTTTCCCTAATGCTTTCTAAAAACAAAGAGCTTCACAAGTGTTTTAATTAGTTCTCAACCCCATAGGAGGTGGGTGGTAAGATCTTATCTTCACTTTACAGAAAAAAGACACAACGATAGGGGTGAGAAGAACTGACTGTCTTCCTGATGTCAGAGTATATAGTGTTTTGACTATTGACTCTCTTCTCTTGTCAAAGTCCTGATAGATCCTTTAAAGCTTCACTCAAATGCAGATTCCTTCATGAAAGCCTTCCTGATCAGCAATGACCTTCATCACCTCTCCCCTGGACGATGGCAATAGACTTCTAATTGGTCTCTCTGCTTCACGTCTCTCCCCTCTCCTATCTGTCCTGCTCAGGCATTAATATAACCTTACTTGTTTTATTCTCCTTACTCAAAAACATTTAATGACTCTCCATTAACAATAGAATGAAAAATAAACTCATGGCTGTTAAGACCCTCTGTGACTTTTGTCACTTTATTTCCCACTCCATGGACTCTGCATCCCAGCTGCTAGAGACCTAGCTATTTCTCTGAACTCTACTCCATTTCACCTTCGTAGGCTGCCCCCACACCTCCAATGCCCTCTCTGCTCATATCTACCTCCCGGAGTCCCTAGATCCTTTAACGACTGTGAGATTTAAAATTGGATATTAGATCATAAATCTCCCCTACTTAACCTTTCCCTTAATTTATCTCCCAAACTAGTAAATGGAAGCAGCTTTTGGTTTTCTAGATAGACCTTTTTATTTATAGTTATGATAGTCACAAGGTGATGTTGATTAGAAGGATAGGAAAGTAGAAACACAATACAAATCGTCTTAAGTCTAAGCTTAGTCTATATTCCTTATAAAAACTCACCAAACCGAAAAAGGCCACCTTTGGAGAGAGAGTCTGTGCCGCGCCATCAGGAGTCCCGCCAAGCAGGCAAAAGGCCTCCTCTCGTTCTCTCCACCCCGGAAGTCAAAAAACCCGGCAGGCAGTCTGACATGCGCAGCAGGCGGACTGTTCATCTCCTCCCCAAAAGGGTGGTCCTTGAAAAACTGGCGTCTTTCAGTTATCCTAACCGACTGTTAAAAACTTTCATATTTTACCACATTTCCCCCCTTTGCTTCCTCAAGAAACGGAATGTTTCCTTGATGGAACAGTAAAAAGAATATAATAACTTTTGCTGACTAATAATATGCGAACAACAATACAGAAAAGGAAGAGAGGAAAGTTTTGTCCAGAGGGGCGATTTTTTTTTTCTTTCCTCATGAACCGACGCTTTGACATTAGTCTTGCAAAGGGAGAGCCTCTGCAGAGAGTACATGTTACAGATAATATATAACAGAAAGGAGATAGTAAAAGCTAATAAAGCAAAACAGTTCATATAAAGTCTCTGAGTTCTCTTGTCTTCTTGAAGTGGTAAGATGTCATCAGGAGGAAACTGGATTCTGGTCTGGAAAACTGGATTCTGGACTCTGTTCTGGATTCTGGATTCTGGTCTGGATTCTGGACTCTGGACTCTGGTCTGGAAAGCTGGATTATCTTCTTTAACTGTTTGAATTGCTGTATTTTTAAAACCTTAGCATAGCATTGTCAATGATCAAATTAATAAATTCCATTACATTCCCTCCTTTATATGGTTAGACTTGTAATAGAGGGTTGAGGTAGTTATGCAATGTGTAACACTTTTTACCACCATGTGTCTGGATCAAAGCCAAATTTAGTATGTGTTCATGACACCTGAAAATGTTATGGAAAGGTTATCATACCATATCTCATGGTTCTGAGACAGCCAGTGATTGTGCTAGGCCACAGGTGAATTCAACTGAGTGAGATAAAAAGATAAATAAGTTCAGTTAAATTAGGTTAAATTAGGAGGGAGAGAGGATGAATACTGGACTGTGCCTAGTAATTGTGCTCTACATAGTCACCATCATAAGCAAACCATGGACTTACGTATACCTGTCTCTCCTTTTGTTGCACATATATTCTCTCCAGGGCCTGCATCAGAGTTCACAGCAAGTTAGTCTCTGAAATGATAAGTTTCCATATTTCTGAAATCTCATTAATTTCACCAAAGACAATATGATGGTAAAAATGTGTGCTATGCTGCATAACTGAGAATATATTAGTGATATATACAATAATTCCAAACCATACCCAGAGTATAATGACATATAAATAATAAACGAATGTAAATAGCTGATTACATTAGACATTATTACATAATCTTCTTTTAGACATTATCACATAATCTTCTTTTAGCAAGTAAACCATATCATCTTATACATGAATTCTCTAGTATAACAGTAGCAGATACTTAAAGTGGTGATTAATTTATCAAAAAGAAGTAAGACTTCAATTAGCAAGATTCAATATTCAATAGCATATACTTAAAATGCCTTTGAAAAGTCACTTAGTTTACAAAATCGGGTTTTTAAAGAAAAGCAAAAGAAACAAATCTCATCACCCAGGAGGGGGAGATAGTTTCTCAATAGCACAGGGGGCACAATGGATACAGCACTGTACTTGGGTTCAGGTTCCCCTTTCTTCTGGGGCCAAGCAGAACAATGCTAATCTCCCTTCTGATTCTAGAACCAGCATTCTTTCTACCATATCACTTTGCCCCACAGAAGACCCTGACAAGTTGCTCAGGAAAGAAGGTAAATCTATCTGCACATCCAGACCAGCTGCGAGTCCCTAGACAAGTCACTTAACCTTTGTCTGCCTCAGTTTCCTAAACTATAAACTAGGGTTAATAATATAACAACCACCACACAGGATTGTTATGAGGATCAAATGAGATAATATTTGTAAAGTGCTTAGCACGATGCCTAACACCTAATAGGTGTGTAATAAATGCTTGTTCCCTAGCTCTCACTCCACACCCCCAACACCCCATGTCAGCCCTGAACATTGAGCTCTCCTGTGGTCACCTAGGCTGAACTGATGTGACATCTCAGAGATGTCAACTACAATGGATGAGTTACAAAAGAAGAAGGATTGTAAACTGATCAATTGGAATAGAACGCTGCTTGACTGGCTTTATTTTTGCCAAGGGGAAAAAAAAGATCACTCTGCTATTCTTTATAAAGGGTTCTTTGTTCCAGGTGTCAAGGACAAGGCCCATTGTGAGCCCAACTCAGACTTTTTTTAGCCTGACTTCCTATGGAAATGTAGCCCGCAAATTGAAACTGGGCCTCTTTGCTGCAACCACAGAATGAGCTTCCTTCCCTCTGCCCACAGTTCACTCAGGCAGATTAGATTTTGGCCTGAGCACATGGACAATTTTGAAAATGGACTCACTTTTCCCTTGTCAAGGTTGGATGGTCTTCTCAAAGAGAACCTGAGCATTTCACAGAAGCTCAGAGAACTAGGGGCCTCGGGGCCCAGACGGTGCCCAAGAACCCCCTTTACATGATGCAAAAGGGTTCGGCTGAAGACCTCTAGGGAAGGGGAACCCCCGCCATCACTTGGGGGACACGTCAAATTCTAGAGAGCTGCAGTTGTCAGGACTGTCTTACGATGAGCCCACATCGACCTCCCTGGAACCTCCATGCACAGCTTCTGTTTCTGCCCTTTGAGGCCCAGCTGCGGATGTTTGTACTTCCTTCTGAAGAGGACCGTGATGCAGGCTGATAGCATGACTTGCACTGAATTCGATTTAAGTGAGGGAGGGCTGGGCAAGGTTACCAACCTCACTCAAGATATATATCAGGAGGGGGCAGCTAGGTGGTGCAGTGGATAAAGCACCGGCCCTGGATTCAGGAGGACCTGAGTTCAAATCACTTGACACTTACTAGTTGTGTGACCTTGGGCAACTCACCTAACCCTCATTGCCCCACAAGGACAACAAAAAAGATATATATCAGGATGACTGGAGATGGCCCTGGATGTTTGAGGCAATTGGGGTTAAGTGACTTCCCCAGGGTCACCCAGCTAGTAAGTGTCTGAGGAGAGATTTGAACTCAGGTCCCCCCAACTTCAGGGTCACTGCACCATCTAGCTCCCCTTTCTTCTGGGGCCAAGCAGAACAATGCTAATCTCTCTTCTGATTCTAGAACCAGCATTCTTTCTACCATATCACTTTGCCCCACAGAAGACCGTGACAAGTTGCTCAGGAAAGAAGGTAAATCTATCTGCACAGCCTAAAGTGGGCTGATCTCAGAGTTAACCCTTCAAATGTTCCCAGCACCTGGAAAGGCTGTGTCATCACCCTTTAAACTGGTGCAGCCTTGGACTAAAGGTTCAACAGGTCAAGGTCACAGGGGGAGTTAGCCCGATGTTACGTCATTTCATCAAATTGTTAAATATCTAAAACCCCAATTTTAATTTATCAAACTTCAGGAACTGTTGCAACATAAAATTTGCATTGAATGATTCCTATAAAATGGCATGCCACACAACATTATGCAGTTGTGCAGTGAGAGCACAGGTCATAATGCCTACATAATCAGTTTCAGAATTAGGAAGACCTAGGTTCAAATCTGTTGAGTCAAGACACACTGCACAATCCTGGGCAAATCTCTTGGCATCTCCGTACCATGGGGCATTGTTTTTTTTTGCAGGGCAATGAGGGTTAAGTGACTTGCCCAGGGTCATACAGCGAGTAAGTGTCAAGTGTCTGAGGCCGGCTTTGAACTCAGGTCCTCCTGAATCCAGGGCCAGTGCTTTATCCACTGTGCCACCTAGCTGCCCCCATCACTTTTAAGACTATAAATGGCAGAAAAGGTGCCAACATGCATTGCTATAGTGAATTACCTCCTCCAGAAATTCCTGACACCAGTGAAATTACAGATCTGGGCAGTAAATAAATGCAGTTGCTTGCACTACAGCTTCAGTATCTTGTTCTTTTGCCCTTGCTCTGTGGGAACTCTGAA
Source organism: Dromiciops gliroides (assembly GCF_019393635.1). Taxonomy (NCBI): domain Eukaryota; kingdom Metazoa; phylum Chordata; class Mammalia; order Microbiotheria; family Microbiotheriidae; genus Dromiciops; species Dromiciops gliroides. The sequence goes on from NC_057865.1 coordinate 40,150,020, forward strand.
GAATTAAGTGTTAAAATAGACAACACTTAAGTTGCTTTGAATGCCAAGTCTGTGAATTCTCTTACCCTTCTTCAGTAGATCCAGATCCATCTGATGTACACAAGAAAAGGAAGTCCAGTAGCCTTTGGGAATTCTTCTCCTGGACCTTGATAAATGACTATACCAGTTGTTGCTCCCCAGGAGTGAGAGTGGAAGTGAGACAACAGCATGAGCTCTCTAAGAGGCCTGGCTGATAACAAGGAATGCTATGTCAGAATTCATTGTTGTCATTGTTATTTCAGAGGCTTATAGTGAGCAGGAGCAGAACAAATGCTTGTTTTGGAAACACAAATTTGTTCCAGAATGCAAATTCATTCCAATTTGACTGAAAGATCGGGACAGTTTGAGAAGAAAGTGAATTTCCTTTTCTTGTTCAAGAGTTCCTCCTTCAGAAACAGCAAGAAGTCAAAAGAATGACCCACTTCACACATCTCACAAGCCACAACACTCTCCAATGCCTCCATCTACTGGGAACTTCAAGCTTTTGTCAAGATAAAATGCCATGTACCACAAATCTTCGGAGACAGTGGGAGCTGTGAGTGGAAGGAGGCTGGTCAACCTCTACCTGGAAGCCCCAAACTGACATGACCTGCCCAATGGTCATGAGACCTTGTCACCCAGAGGCCACAGTCACTATTGATCATACTATTTGTACATTTCTCAAACATGTAATCAGTAAAAACTCCTTTACCCTTTTGATTAGGTTCCTATCTTTTTCGGGGGGTGGCAATGAAGGTTAAGTGACTTGCCCAGGGTCACACAGCTAGTAAGTGTCAAGTGTCTGAGGCTGGATTTGAACCCAGGTCCTCCTGAATCCAGGGCCAGTGCTTTATCCACTGCACCACCTAGCTGCCCCCAGTTCCTATTTTTTTTTTATGTCACTGATGATGTTTTTGAGTGTTGTGCCCCTACCTCCATTTTCCCCATAAGCCCTATGGTTTTAATTGTGCAGTTCTGCTGAATGCTCCACTCCTTGGGAATACATATGTCGAGTTACAGCAGAGCCATCTGTACTTCATCACAAGACTCTGCATACCTGTCATAAAGAGGTAAGCTTCTATTGAAGGGAACGCAGCTATAACTAGGCTGTGGCAACCAGAGATTTTCCCTAGGACACCAAAATAAAAAGGAGACCAATTCAATCCTTCAACAGCTGGAAATTACTACAGTGACTAATCCATTCCCATCCCAAGGACAGATCAAGTTAACAAACATTTGTTAATTGGTCACGTGCTAAGGGACAGCAAAGAAAGGCAGAGCAGTCCCTGCCCTCAGGAAGCTCACACTCCGTGGGGGGAGATAACATACAAATAACTAGAAATGGACAAAATAATTGAGTAGATGGAAATTATCTCCCAGCAGCTGGAGGTATCAGGAAAGGCCTCCTGCCACAGTTGGCTTTTGAAGTGAGTGTTGAAGGAAGCCAGGGAAACTCAGAGGAAGAAGTGAGGAGAGAGAGCAAGCACTCCAGATAAAGGACACATCCAGTTCAAAGGCTCTGAGCCTGGAGATGGAGCAGCTGAATGGGGGAAGAGGGGGCAACTAGGTGACAGCAGATAAAGTGCCAGACCTGGAGTCAGGAAGACCTGTCTTCCTGGGTTTAAATCTGGCCTCAGACACTTACTAGCAGCTGCGTGACCCTGGGCAAGTCACTGAACCCTGTTTGCTTCAGTTTCCTCATCTGTAAAATGAGCTGGATGGGGGCAGCTAGGTGGCACAGTAGATAAAGCACCGGTCCTGGATTCAGGAGGACCTGAGTTCAAATCCAACCTCAGACACTTGACACTAGCTGTGTGACTCTAGACAAGTCATTTAACCCTCATTGCCTCACCAAAAAAAAAAAAAAGAAAAAATTAGCTGGAGAAGGAAATGGCAAACCACGCCAGGATCTTTGTCAAGAAAACGCCAAAAGAGGGCTACAAAGAGTCGAACATGATGGAAAAAAAACCTAAACAACAACAAAAGAATGTATGGAGGTGAATAAAGTGTAAGGAAACTGGAAAGTTGGTAAGGGACCAATTTGTGAAGAGCTTTATAAACCAAATGCAAGGTTTATATTTAAGCTAAGAATTAATAGGGAGTCAGTGGAGTTTATTGAGTAGGGGAGTGATTTGATCAGATTTGTATTTTAGGGGGAAAATCACTTTGGCAGCTAAGTAGAGGATTGACTAAAATGTGGAAAGATTTGAACTCAGATCTTCCTGTCAGCTTTTACCCACTGTGCCACCTAGCTGTTACTGTGATTAATAGATCAATTCACATTCTTTTGGTCACTGTAACACCTGCAAAGTACTTTCTATCCTTAAACATGGAATTCCTCCTGCTTTTGTTCAGTTCACTTCAATAAACATTAAGTACCTACTATGTGTCAGACACTGTACTAAATGCTGGGGATTTTTAAAAAAGGCAAAAAACAATCCCTGCCCTCAAGGAGCTGACAATCTAGATTGTGACTGCCCTAAAGAATTCTGTCAAGCCTGTAGAAAATCATGCTGATACCATAGCAGGCAAGAAGGGTCTTCCTTCAGGAAGTCCCACAAGATTCCTGTGTGTCAGAGGCTCATATAGGAATCAAAGACCCTGGTCCTGGGGCAGCTAGGTGGCACAGTGGATAGAGCACCGGCTCTGGGGTCAGGAGGACCTGAGTTCAAATGCGGCCGCAGACACTTAACACTTACTAGCTGTGTGACCCTGGGCAAGTCACTTAACCCCAATTGCCTCACTAAAAAAAAAAAAAAAAAAAAAAAAAAAAGACCCTGGTCCTCTGCCCTGGTGTGGTCTGCCCCTCAAAGTCCACCTTCCAGTAAAGCTTAACCTGAAGAGGTCACGTGGTTGACTCTACACTGGGGGGGTGGGGAGGGATAGAGAGGGAGAAGAAAGAGGAAGGAATCATCATAATACTGGGCTTATTTCCTCCCTCCTCCCACCATAGAATCCTTCCTTCAGGACATAGCTCAATTATCACCTCCTCCATAAAACCTCACCTGATCCCAACCTTACCCTCCACCAGAACCTCTCCTTTTCTCTAACATTTATTTTCATTTATTTCTATGTAATTTCCATCCTCTTCCCTTTCCTCCTTTCTAGTAGAATAGAAGAAGTTCCTTGGGGGCAGGAACTATTCCCTTCATGTCTTTGTATCCTCAGCACCCGGCATTGGTTGCTGGCACAATAGGTGGTTAATAAATCATTGTCCTGGGGCAGCTAGATATCACCGTGGATAGAGCACTGGCCCTGGAGTCAAGAGGACCTGAGTTCAAATCCAGCCTCAGACACTTGACACTTATTAGCTGTGTGACCCTGGGCAAGTCACTTAACCCCAATTGCCTCACCCCCCCCCAAAAAAAAATCATTGTCTTGATTAGAAATATCTCTTCACTCAAGAAGTTCCTCACTGGTTGTACTTGAAGTCAAGTGAACTATGAGTTCAAATACTTCCTCAGACACTTCTGTGTGAACTGTCAAGTTATTTAACCTCACTCTGCCTCAGTTTCCCTACTCATAAAATAGGGTATTAAACTCTATGGTTTCTAAAGTTCCTTCAGCTCTAACTCTATGATCCTACGGAGCTCTTTAACATGTAGTTGTGCTGATAATAGTGATTTATGGGCTCTATATTCCTTATTTCCAATACACAAGAGTAGGTACCAATATATTCATTCAGTCTTCTTAAGCCCTAATCCACTGGGTGCCATGAATTCTTTTGAAAATTTCATATATACACCAACCATGATCATTTGCACATAATAAGCTCTTAGTGATTCTTCATTTGTTCATTCATCCATCATATTTCAATTCCATTAAAATAGAAGGTTGTTTGCACTTGTTGCATGGAAATTTAAATACCAAACTATCAAATACAGAGCCAGATTGAAGGTTGAAATTTTCATCACTTCAGTCCCTAAAATTTGCAAAAATAGCATCATCTCATTCACTGACTCAGTCTAATCAATAAGCAAACATACCTGCCCTAGATGAAATGTTTCACACATTTGTGGTTTTTTCAAGCATATGTAGATGCTTTTATTAATAATAAAATACAAATTCATTTTTAAATAATACTGAATTCATGGTAGCTTTGTCACCATATCCTTCTTAAAGAATAAATATTAATCATATAATCATAAACATCAGGGCAGTTAGGTGGTACAGTGGATAGAGCGCTGGACAGGGAGCAAGGAAGATTCATCTTCCTGAGTTTAAATCTGGCCTCAAGACACTTGCTAGCTGTGTGGACATTGGCAAGTAAGTTAACCTTGTTTGCCTCAGTTTCCCCATCCATGAAATAAGCTGGAGAAGGAAATGATAAACCATTCTAGTTTCTTTGCCAGAAAACCCCAAAAGAGGTCATGAAGAGTAGGGCACACCTGAAAAATGACTAAACAACAAAAAAATAACTATCAATTGAGAGTGCGTGAAATAACTACCTTGCAAAGGCTGCATGTTGTAAAGAGGAGACAGTCTGTTTTTAAACTCTCTCCTGCCTTCTTTTTTGTCCCCTTCTTTTCAAGCCCCCAGAAGAAAAGAGTGGAGGAAGAAGAGGAAAAAGAAGGGAGAGGAGAGAGAGAAGGAGAAGAGGAGGAAGAGGAGGAATAGGAAAAAAAAGGAGAAAAGCTAGAATTTATATAATGCTTTAAAGTTTACAAAGTGCTTTACATGTATGTTCCTGGCATTTTCCCATAGAAACATATTATATATGGTAATTAGATTCTATAGTCCTATTAACACTATTTAGCATCAAGTTAGATTGGCTTTAAAAACCTAAAACATGAGAATGTTGCTTCCTTAAGAAGATGTGTTCCAAGTTCCAGACAACTGACTTACAAACTTTTATAATACAGCCTTGAGTTGGGGGGAGAGGGAGGGAGCTTACTGTGGCACGGTCAGTTGATTTGCCCCACCATATAATGTCGTCCAAGGCATAGAAGACACTTTATAATGAGACTTCGCTGCATTTTCGTGTGTGTGTGTGTGTGTGTGTGTGTGTGTGTGTGTGTGTGTGTGTGTGTGTGTGTGAGAGAGAGAGAGAGAGAGAGAGAGAGGATTGTTTGATGAAATCTTAGAAGCCGTATCATTCCTTTTGAATGTTAGATGGGTCTTTGATTTTCCCCTGAGGACCCCAGCCAAAGAAGCCTTCGGAAGCACATCAAATAGATTTCTGAAAATACACATCTGGATCTATTCCTTTCTTTATCGTATTACAAAACACCCATCTTTGTTCTTCCATCCCTTCTCCAGGCCATTCAACTGCAATCCTAGGGGACAGAAAATCATCTCCTTCTAGTCAGTGCCTAGCCTATTTCTGTTAAAGATTCATGACAGAAATGGCAATACGAGTGGACCAGGAGAAGGAGTAGGACAATTTCCCAGAAATGGTAGCAGTGATCACTAGAGGGCAATCTACCTTTGGAAAAGGTTTATTTCCTGCTATGCTGATTCAATGGGTTTTTTCATTTTTTTATTCAAGATTAAAATTGCAACCAAGACTTAATTATCTACTAAGCAAAAGGGGCAGCAATTTGTGATCTCATCAAGATGGAAACAGAATGAGACATACGTTTCTGGATGTGATCAATGTGGGGATTTCTTTTGCTTGTATATCGAGTACACTCTGGCTGAGCTCCTCCAAGAGCACTGAGGCCCAGAGACCAAAAAAGTTGTTAGGACTTTTGGAATACCTCTGCAGCAATTCAGAGCCAGTTACAGAATATCTATGCATGATCCCAAATCTCTCTCCAAGACACTTTCCTGATATGTCATCATGATTTTCACAGAAGCAGCTCCGTAGCACCCTCCACCTGGAAAGGTAACCCAGTGGGTCAGGACAAGCTCCTAACCCACATCATATTTGACTATGTTTATTTGCTCCAAAGATTTTGTTTATTTTGGGTTTTTTCTTTTCTTCATTTGGGGTGAGAGAGGTGAAAGGGAGAGAAAATATATACTCATTAATTTTTTTTTTAAGTTTAGTTGACCTGAATTCACCTGGAAAGTCTGAGGGTTAGAAGTACATAACTCATCCCTATAACATCTTCCCCAACTGATGGTTTGACTTGTTAATTTCTTTCTCTCTCTCTCTCTGATTATATTTTAAGTTTCAAGCTGTCACCCTCCATCTCTGCAAAACCTGCACTAGAGAATATTTCACACACACACACACACACACACACACACACACATATATACATATGTGAAACCATACAATACATACTTCCATATATCAATTCTTTCTCTGAAGGTGGACAGATCCTTTGTAGTTGACTTGACTAATCATATAACTCAAAATAACTTAGTCTTTCACATTTACTCTTCAAACAATATTGCTATTGACACATATAACGTTCTCTTGGTTCTGCTCATTTCACTCTTCATTATTTCATACAAGTCTTTCCATGACTTTGTGAGAAAATAATATGCTTCAAAATGCATTCAGACTCCATTGGTTCTTTCTCTGGATATGTATAGAATTTTCCTTTATGAGTCTTTTGGAATTGTCTTGGATCATTGTGTTGCTAAATGAAACATCACACAATGTTGCTATTACTATGTTCAATGTTCTTCTGGTTATGCTTACTTCACTCACATCAGTTCAGGTAAGTCCAAGTTTTTCTAAACTCTGCCTGCTCATTATTTCTTATGGAACAATAATGTTCCATTACAATTATATACCACAACTTGTTCAGCCATTCCCCAATTGATGGGCATCCCCTCAATTTTCAACTCTTTGCCACCACAAAAAAACCTGCTATAAATATTTTTGTATATGTGGGTCCTTTTCCCTTTTTTATGATCTCTTTGGGAAAAAGACCTAATGGTGTTATTGCTGGGTCAAAGGGTATGCACAGCTTTATAGCCCTTTGGGCATAGTTCCAAATTGATTTCCAGAATGGTTAGATCACTTCATAGCTTCATCAACAGTGCATTAATGTCCCAATTGTCCCACATCCTCGCCAACTTTTATCATTTTTCTTTTCTGTCATATTAGCTAATCTGATAGGTGTGAGGTGGTACCTCAGAGTTGTTTGAATTTGCACTTCTCTAATCAATAGTGATTTAGGATATTTTTTCATTTCACTATATATTTATACAAAACTTTTTAATTAATGTGATCAAAATTATCCATTTTGCATCTCACAATGCTTTCTATCTCTTATTTATTAATAAATTCTTCTCCTATCCATAAATCCTTCTAATTTGCCTTATGTCTATATCATGTAAATAGTGTAAAATATTGATCTATACCTAGGTTTGCCTGATTGTCATCTACTTTTTGTTATCTAACAATTTTTACCAAATAGTGAATTCTTATTGCAAAAAACTTAAATCTTTATATTTATCAAACACAAATACAAGGTTACCATAGTGATTTACTACTGCATATGGTAATCTACTCTATTTCACTGATCCAACTTTTAAATCTGACTTTATTTGTATGAAAAGTGTTTTATAATTATGTTCATACAGTTCCTGGGTTTGTCTTGGCAGGTATACTCCTAGGTATTTTATATTGTCTATTGTAATTTTGAATGAAATATCTCTTAGTATCTCTTCTTGCAAGACTTTGTTGGTGATATATAGAAATGCTAATGATTTATAAGGATTTATGTACATCCTGCTACTTTGCTGAAATTATTGTTTCAATTAACTTTTTAGTTGAATCTCTAATATTTTCTAAGTATGCCATCATACCATCTGTAAAGGGATAGTTTTATTACCTCATTGCCCATTCTTATTCTTTCAATTTCTTTTTCTTCTCTTATTGTTATTGCTAACATTCCTAGTACAATATTGAATAATATTGGTGATAATGGACATCCTTGTTTCACCCCTGATCTTACTGGAAAAGCTTCTAGCTTATCCCCATTACAGAAAATGTTTGCTGATGCTTTTAGGTATATGCTTCTTATCATTTTATGGAAAAATACATTTATACCTATGCTTCCAAGTGTTGTGCGGTTTTTTTAATTTCCAAGTGTTTTTAATGAGAATGAGTGTTATATTTTGTCAAGTTTTCCTGCACTGATATAATCTTGGGATTTTTTTGGTCATTTTTGTTATTGATGTAATTAATTATGTTAATTTTCTTTATATTGAACCATCTCTACATTCCTATTATAAATCCCACTTGATCACAATGTATAATCATTGTGGTGCATTGTTGAAGTCTCTCAGCTAGTATTTTATTTAGGATTTTTGCATCAATATTCATTAGCAAAATTGGTCTATAATTTTTCTGGTTTTGGTCCTCCTGGTTTAGGCATCAGCACCATATTTGTTTCATAAAGAGAATTTGGTAGGACTCAGTCTTTGCCTATTATTCCAAATAATTTATTTAATATTTGAATGGTAGGATTTACTTGCAAATCCATCTGATCCTGATTATTTTTTCTTAGGAAGCTTGTTTATGACCTGTTTAATTTTTTTTCTAAGATAGGTTTAATTAGATATTCTATTTCCTCTTCTGTTAATTCTGGACAGTTTTTTTTTTGTAAGTATTCTTCCATTTCACTTAAATTATTAAATTCATTGGCATATAATTGGGCAAAATAACTCCTAATCATTGTTTTAATTTCTTCTTTAGTGGTGTATTCACCTTTTTCATTTTTTATACTAGTGATTTGGGGTTTTCTCTTTTTTAAATCATATTAACCAATGGTTTATCTATTTTATTGTTCTTTTTCATAAAACCAACTCCTAGTTTTATTTGTTAATTCAATAGTTTTCTTATATTCAATTTTATCAATCTCATCTTTAATTTTAGGATTTCCAATCTGGTGTTTAATTGAGGATTTTAAGTTTGTTCTTTTTCTAGGTTGTTTTTTTTAATTGCATATCCAATTCATTGATCTGCTCTTTCTCTATTTTATTGGTGTAAGCATTTAGAGATATAGATTTTCCTCTGATTACTGCTTGTGCTGTATTCCCTAAATTGTAGTATGTCATCATTGTAATTATTCTCTTTAATAAAATTATTGTTTCTATGATTTGTTCTTTAACCCACTCATTCTTTAAGATTAGATTAGTTTCCTCTTAACTTTTAATCTGTGTATCCATTGACTTTTTGTAATTTTTGTTGCATTATGATCTGATTAAATATTTCTGCTTTTCTGCATTTAACTATAAAGTTTTTATGCCCTAATATGTGGTCAATTTTTGTAAAGATGCCATAAACCACTGACTCAAAGGTATATTCCTTTTCTATTCCTATTCAATTCTCTCCAAATCTAGCTTATCTAAGATTCTATTCATCTCCTTAACTTTTTTTTTTTTGGTTAGTTTTATCTTGTTCTGAGAGGGAAATGTTGAATTCTCCCACTATTATAGTTTTGCTCTCTATTTCCCCCTGTAATTAATTTAGCTTTTCTTTTTAAAATGTAGATGCTTTAGCATTTGGTGCATATTTAGTATTTATTATCTATAGTAACTTTTACCATATTACAGTTGCCCTATTTTTCTCTTAATTAAATCTATTTAGCTTTAATTTTGTCTGAGATCATGATTACTATCCCTGCTTTTTTTTGCATTATCTGAAAACATAATAAATTCTACTCCAGCCCTTTATTTTTACCTTATATGTATCTTTCATTTTTAAATGTGTTTCTTGTAAACAACATATTGTTGGTTTCTGGGTTGTTGTTTTTTCATTCTGCTACCTATTTTATAAGTAAATTCATCCCATTCACAAAGTTATAATTATTAGTTGTACATTTCCCTCCATCCCTCCTTCAGAAATCTAATTTACTTCTGATCACTGCCTCCCTAATTCACATACCCTTCTTAAAGTCTTAAAACCTTCTTAAAACCTTCTTACCCTTATCCTATCCCTTTCCCTTTCTATTTCTCTATAAGAAGACTTTTATACCCCACTAGGTGTTTTTGTTATTCCTTCTTTAACCCAGTTCTGATAAGAATAAGGTTCCCACACTATTTGCCTTCTACCCCCCCTCCACTTTAATAGTTCTTTGATTCATGTCTATTTTGTATAAGATAATTTGTTCCATTTTGCTTCTCCCTACACAATTTTATTTTTTAGGATCATGCCATCATATTCAACTCAATCTCAAATCTATGCTTACTCTTTCAAACTACCCTAATAATGATAACATTCTTAAGAACGGCAATTGACATTTTCCCTTATAAGAAGTAAATAGTTTAATCTTATTAAATCCCTTATAATTAGTCTTTCAGGTCTACCTTCTTACATTTCTCCTGATTCTTGTAAGTCACATTCTCCATTCAGTTCTGATTTTTTTGATCCACAAAGTATATCTTCATGTTGTACAAAGCTTTGGAAGAAGACAGCATCAATGATGCTTCAAGAAACAAAAAAGCTAAAACCTAAGTGGGATGAGTTGGCTCAGTCCAGCTGCTCCCATGGCTGGTGAATAGGGTATGGCACAACACTGAAAGCTACAAATAATGGTCTTTTGTCAGCATGAAAAGGTGATGGAAGGAGAGGGGGCTTCAGATAAGGAGGACAGAGGAAGAAGTATCAATCAGATCAAGTGTGTTCATCAGGTCTAAGTCATGGTCTGTCATAGGGAAATATGTCAGGAACAGCCCAGGAGAGAACCAAGGATTTGATGTGTCTTGACAGCATTAGCCTTGGACTGTAAATAAACCAAACAGTGGTGCAGAAAACATGGGGATTCAAAGGGGCTGAGGAATAATAGACAAATGGCAGAGAGATACTGTGTTGTTCACAGATCACAGCAAGCCATCAGTCTCTAAGCCTTTCCAGCCCATGCCTGACCAGCTTGTTAGAGAACATCAACTGTCGCTGGTATGCAGGTCCCCACACTTACTCAGCAGAAATAGCAAAGTCAAAGGTCTCTGAATATTTAGGTGAGGAAGTAAATAGAAAAGTAGCAATGAGTTGATGGTTAAATGCTTGTATTGTAACAATTAAAAAATATTAAAGTGCCTTCTGTTTATTAGTCATTATGATAGACAGATGGATTTAAATGCCTAGTATGTATAGACATTGTACTAGGCACAGTGGATACAAAGGCAAAAATAATTCCTACTCTCAAGGAGCTTACTTTAAACAACCTTCTACTACCATGTATTATATAGATTGTTAAAAAGTCATTAAACTACTCTTCTCCCTATCTTCTGGGGTCTTTTGGAAGGAAGGTAATAATCACAGCTCACATATAGATTTATAAAATACTTTATGTGCATTATAACTTGGGATGACAAATCAAGAATCAGAAGCAACTTGGAAGCTACCTAGTCAAATCTTTGTCTTCTACAGATCAGGAAACTGAGACCCAGAGGACGGAAATGACTTGCTCAGGGTCACCCAGATAGCAAGCAGCAAAGCCAGGGTTTTAATTCTGGTCCCATGACTTTTCAGTTCAGTTCAGCAATTTTTCTGAGGGACTACATCACCATCCTCATTTGATCACCACAACAACCTCGGGAAGCAGGGGTTATCAACCCCTCTTTGTTTGCTAGGACTTGGGATTTCTTCTGTTACAGGACTGGCTCCTTCTGTCAATGCAGTCAACACCTATTATTCAACTTAAAGTCACACTGAAAAGTTGAGTGACAGTCAATATGGGACAACCAGGTGGCACAATGGATAGAATGGCAGGTGTGGCATCAGGAAGAGCTGCCTGAGACACTTGCTAGCTGTGTGATGTTAGGCAAGTCACTTAGCCTCTGTTTGCTTCAATTTCTTCATCTATAATAATAGCACCTACCTCCTAGGGTTGTTTTGAGAATCCAATGAGATAATATTTGTAAAGCGCTTAGCACAGTTCCTGGCAATAGTAAGTGTTCTAAGTGTTAGTTACCATGATGATATATACTACTACTCTAGCTACTACACCATCCTATCACATATTCCCATTTTAAATATCAAAAGATGATTTTCAGAGAGAGTAAGTGACACATTTTCACTAGGGTGCCACAATGCGAAGGATGAGACACAATTCAAAGCCATGACTTTCTGAGTCCAAGCCCAATGCTCTATTAACTATACCACACTGAAAGAAAGCTAGAGGCTAGTTTTTATTGTAATCTCAGTTCTAGCCCCTACCTCTCAGGGTTTTGTAAACCATAAAGCACTATATAAATGCTAATTATTATTCAGGAAGGGAACAAACATTTATTAAGCACCTACTATGTACCAGCATTGTGCTAAGCACTTCATAATTATTATCTCATCATCATTATCAGAAGTCCTTGGAACTCCTGAAGCTCAGGGATACAGGAATCAGATTTTGGGAAATATTACTTACTCTGATATTTTGATGGAGCCATAATTGCATTGAGCTAGGGCCATCACTAAAGCAAAGAAGTTGAGAATTTTCTCCAGTGTGAAAGATTTCAGTGATGCTGGTGGTGCCTTCCTAGGGATTGGGATGGGGAATTACTTCCCTGGCCCCTTGGAATCTGAAAGTCTAGGCAGTCAGCAGCCCCATTTAGTTGTCCAGCTCCTTCCCTAGCAGCTCTACTTCTACCACAGAATATCTCAGAATACCTGTCCTCTTCCTAAGCCACATCTTCTGCAAGCCACTTCCTCCCTTTCCCAACCCTGCCCTCTCCCCAGGTGAAAATATTACTAGTCAGGGTCCTATTTGATTTGTCTACTACCTTCATTGATCTGTGTATCGCAATCCAACTAAGCCTTCTATTCCATTTCTTGTCTATGTCCTTACAAAAAAACTCTATGGAGTATCTACCCAAAATGCTAGCAGTCTTCTTCTTTGGAGGTAACCAACATACTACTCAATTATCAGGGTTCCATGATACAATTGTGTCCAAAAGAAGTGGAAATCAACAGAAGGAGTTTATCAAGAATGAAGCTATTGCTGACCTTGTGATTCAGCATTTTAGTTATCTAGTCCATAAGTATATGCTATGCCTAAAACATCTATCCATCACCTCAGAGTATGGCCCCGTGCATGAGTCTCAAGAAAATATATGAGATGGGAAAACATAATATAGTTGTACAGAGAAAACAACCAAGGGAGAGAGTCCATTATAGGGTAGTGAATACAGTGTTGGACCAGAGTCAGGACAACCTAGGCTTGAATACTTCTTGGGATACTCACTTACAATGTGACTCAGGGTGTTATAGTAAATGTTTAATGACCCTTAACACTTCCTCCATTGTTTTCTTAAGTCTCAACAATCAACAAAACAATAAATCAAGCCCTGAATTACAGCATTTGCCAATTTAGAGGGTATAAGTGCTCCCAATGAAAATTAAACAATCAGCTCCTGAGTTGATCTGAGGTCCAGCAGGCCCTTGAATGTGAACTTATACAAGCCACCAAAGCCAAGGATTCTTAACATTTTGTGTGTCATGGACTCCTCAGACTAATGGGTTTTTAAGAAATATTTTTAAAGGATTACAAAGGAAACCAACTGTACAGAAAGAGTTATCAATTTTTTAAGTTTACAGATTGCAGGTTAAGAGCCCCAGAATAAACCTCTGGGAGCCTCCATTTCCCTATCTGTATGAATGATGTGGTTCTGTTAAATATCCTCGAAGGTCCCTTCCAGCTCTTATTCTGTGATCCATTGAATAAGACTCCCCAGAGTTGCACCATCTTCCTGATTCCAATGTTCTCTCCATTAAAAAATACTGAGCTCCCTGGTCACAGGATAAGGTCAAGTCTAATACTGACTCAGAAATTTGGGCAATCTCTGTCCCATACAGGAAGCCTCAGAGGGACAGGGACTGATTTTCTTGTTAGAGATATTGGCAGGGGCTGTTGCCTTCCTGTCTTACAGGTAGATTCCTCTGACTTCCTAATGGTAGTGACACTTAGACCATGCACCTAGTGGCTGTCATTTTGGCTACATGATCAGCTCACCCTCTCCTCCAATCATGCATGTCCCCAATAATGTCTTCTGAATCATTTCTCATAGACAAGTCATCTTTGGTAACCTTCTGCAGCCTACTTAGGTCCAACATGAACTTTTCCATTTGCCCTTTGGCTACTTATCATTTTGATTCCATTGAGCTCATGGTATTTGATGATTCACAGTCTTATAACCTCACTAGAAGAATATTGTTTTTAAAAAAAAAAAGATGGATTTTTTGAACAGTAGCCAATTTGGAATGATTAAAGCACTGTTCAACTTCCCAGATGGGATTCAGTCCAATCTCCACCTCCTACTCATTTCTGGGCCAATCTTAGCATCCAGCTGTAGCATCCATGCAAGATTCCTATATTGGCAGACTAATTCAATGGGCCACTCACCTAACTACATATAATAATCTTTGTTATTATTCAGTTATTCATTCAGTCATGTCCAACTCTTCATGACCACAGGGACCATAGTGTCAGACCCTTCTCCACTATCTCCCAAAGTCTGTCCAAGCTCCTGTCTGTCATTTCCATTATGCTGTATCTCCATCCCATCTTCTGCTGTCCCCTTTTCCTTCAATCTTTCCCAACATCAGGGTCTTCTCCAATAAGTCCTGTCTTCTCATCATGTGACCAAAATATGGAAGCTTCAGCTTCCATATTTGTCCTTCCAATGAATCGCCTAAACTATTTTCTTTAAGTATCAAATGATTTCAGCTCCTTCCTGTCTAAGGAACTCTCAAAAGTCTTTTCCAGCACCACAATTAAAAAGTGTCAGTTTTGCAGTGCTCAGCTTTCCTTATATTGAATACCTTCTAATATGAAGGGCCCATCTTCTGATGTCATCTCTTTTATCATTTTAGTACAATCCATGGGGTTTTCTTGGCAAAGCTACTAGAGTGGTTTGCCATTTCCTTCCATCCACTTTGTTTTTCTAGCGTCAGTGGTTAGGTCGCATTCTTTAACAACACAGTGGATTGGACTGACTAGGCCTTTCAGTCACAAGATTGATACATTAATTAGTACAATGTAATCTATTACTAGCATTTGGAGAATCTTGACAACAGGGAATCCATCTTGTTTGGAACCTGTGAAAAAGATTTCTGATGATTCTGGTAAATTTCGTTAACCATAAGTCTTGCGATTTAAAATCTACTTCAAGGGGCAGCTAGGTGGTGCAGTGGATAGAGCACCGACCCTGGATTCAGGAGTACCTGAGTTCAAATCCGACCTCAGACACTTAACACCTACTAGCTGTGTGACCCCGGGCAAGTCACTTAACCCCAATTGCCCAGCCAAAAAAAAAAAAAAAAAAAAGAAAAAAGAAAACCTACTTCAATATTAACATTGAGAAGCTATTAATAAGTAATAATGATAAATAGCCTTAAATTTTAATTTATATGACTTAAAACTTTCCAAAGGTCTTCTAATAATGCCCTAACTGAATAAAAGAAAGTTGACTTGTAGTTCACTTCTGGTCAGCCTGAAGAAGCTTCCAGGTCCCAGTAAAATGGTTGGAGGCATAGAACAATCATGAATAATAGAAGATAAGAGATGAAGGGGAGAAAGTCTTGACAAGTAAAGATGATTAAAACCACCAGTGTCCAAGGTCTAATTTCCAAGTTCAGGGTCTTTTGTTGGTTACCATTGTCTCTGATCCTGTTAAACAGACTCATGGATTCTCTTGATGGACACTGGGGGTTCTCCTCTCATCTCTGTGGCTCCTCCTCTGCCTCAATCAATGGTTTCTATGGCTTTTAAATCCCCCACAACCAGCTAAGTGTAGGCATTGCTTAGGGTTGCTTTAGTCTAACCTACAAGCTTCTGATAGTCTTACCCATGACACCAATCTTCTCTGCTGTTCTGTTCTGTGTACTACAAAATCCATACTTCCGGAGTATAGTTCTAATTCTGCCACCACCTGCTCCAAAACTTTCAGGAGGGGCTCCTGAGGATCTACTGAATAAAGCTCAAATTAATTCAAGGCCCCGCTTTATATTTCTAGTCTTGTCACTCATCTTCTTACATACGTACATGACTCCCAGATTTACCCATGGCCCCTGCCTTAAGCTCTACACATGAATTTCTAGCTGTTAAACATCTCAAAATATCCTCTTCCTTTACCCCACACAATTCCATTAGTTGATTCTAAAGCAGCTGGGTGGCAAAGTGGATAAAGTGTCAGCCTTGGTGTCAGGAGGATATAAGTTCAAATCCAGCCTCAGACATTTACTAGGTGTGCAACCTTGGACAAGTCACTTAATCCCGTTTGCCTCAGTTCCTCTCTATAAAATAAGCTGGAGACAGCAATGACAAAGCACTCCAGTATCTTTGCCAAGAAAACCCCAAATGGAGTCACAAAGAGTCTGAAACAACTAAACAACGACAATCCAGTGCTTAGGACAGTGTCTGGTATATAATAAGTACTTAATAAATGCTTATTGACTAACATTCCAATGCTGATTTATATGGAGTTATATGCTAAAACTCCCAGATCCTTTTTAAAACAACTTCTCTCTCTCCATGTCTCCCTCATCTTACACTGGTGAAAGTGATCTTTTTTGTACCCAAGTGCCAAACTTTATATTTATCCCTATTGAATTTTGTATTAGATTCAGCCCACTGCTCTCACCTATCAGTATCCTTTTGGATCCTGACGCTGTTACCAAGGATGTTTGCCAGTCCTCCCAATTTTGTGTCATCTGCAGAACTAGAGAAAATGGAGACTAGTGGATAAAACTTACAGAAGCAGAGTTTAGCTCAATAGGAGGAAAAACATCCTAGTAATTAGAAGTGGAGATAATGTTTTCTATCACTGGGTGACCCAATAGGGGATGTTACAGAAGTGATTTGTGCTTTGTGTATAAGTTGGACTAAGAAAATCTACACTCTCAAAAACAAACAAACAGTGGGGCAGCTAGGTGGTGCAGTGGATAAAGCACTGGCCCTGGATTCAGGAGTACCTGAGTTCAAATCCGGCCTCAGATACTTGACACTTACTAGCTGTGTGACCCTGGGCAAGTCACTTAACCCCCATTGCCCTGAAAAAAAAAAAATATATATATATATATATATAAACAAACAAATAAACAAACCTCAAATTACCAGGGAGAAGGAAAAGCCTATAGCTAAATAAAAAGAAAAAAACATCCCTCTCTATTCCTTAAGGAATTTTAGAGACAACTTGAAGTAGTAAATGATTGATATATAATTCTTTAGCAATAACTTTTAAAAAGGAAGGAGGAAGGAGCAGCTAGATGGTGCAGTAGATAAAGCACCAGCCCTGGATTCAGGAGGACCTGAATTCAAATTTGACCTCAGACACTTAACACTTACTAGCTGTGTGACCCTGGGCAAGTCATTTATAACCTTCATTGCCCCGCAAAAAAAAAAAAAAAAAGGAGAAAAGGAGTCTATGTGGCCACCACAATGCTATGTTTATATTAACCGCCAAAGAAAATTCATATCACTTAAAAGTTTGAGAATCATTTTTATATGCATAATGGGTACAGAGGGTGGCTACATTTCTCACACAAGTCATACAGACACACCTACACAATCTTAGGACTGGCCCTGCACTCTAGGCTTTCAGATAAGATTCACTTACATACAGTTACATTCAAATTCCCTCAGGGTCTAAAGACAATCCCATTGTGGAGGAATGTACTCCTTCTACTCATTACTTTAGCTCTTAAGCCCCCACTGATGCATTTCCATTCATACAAACTGGCCACTGACATTTTTATATCTTAAAAATAACCATTTACTTAGCAATGAGACAAAAGAAATAATAGCATCACAAGTACTCACAGAAGGAAGCACACTAATAAGAAATAACATTGAAATCTGCACATAAACCTCTGTCATACTCTACTACCAATGTACTCAGTAACTTTGGGGTGGGCAGACACAGAAGAAACCTGCCAAGTGGGTACGTGAGTGAAGAAAACCTACGTACCCAATATATCTCACAACTCTGAAACTGTAAACATCAGTGTCTTCCTTCTGTCCATAAAAGCTCCCTGATAACGGAAGCTTGAAGAGATGTTTCCAGTGCTAAACCCAGCTGAATCACACTAGTCTTATTGAACATTTCACCAGGAATGGCATCTCAACCATACCAATTGATCTACTGGGTGACTTCTCTGATGCTATGCTTCCAAGTTCTCCCTCTGCTCAGCTAGACTTACTCCTCAAGGGCAAATATAAAATGCATCACTTATTGCTTCAAGTATAGCTGATATAACTCTAAAATCTGTCCTGTCCCCTCTCCTTATCTTTCTGGATCAGACATTGGATCTTCTCTGTAAAAGAACCCCTTATAGTGAATAACCAAAACTTCATCTTCTGTCTATAGTCAGATAAATTATATTTGTCCCATAACTACAGCTCATGTCAGTCAGTCAGTATGCATTCATTAAGTATCTGTGGTATGACAGGCACTATTCTAGGAGCTCACAATCTAATGGAAACCATCGCTCATGTCTATATCATTCCATTCTGCTATAAATTGTCACAACTGTATAGCAATAATGGTTCAGATTTATGTAGCCCTTTCCTCCCAACAATACTGTAATGTGTATAATATAAGCATTATTATTCCCTTTTTATAGAAGACGACATTTAGGCTCAGAGACATAGTCAGCAGGTCAACAAACATTTGCTCAGCCTCCACTCCGTGTCAGGCACTTTGTTAAGCACTGTGGATACAAAGAAAGGTAAAAACAGTCCCTGCCCTCAAGGGGTTTACACTCTCATGAGGGAGACAACATGCAAACAACTATATACATGTAAGTTGCACAGGATAAATTGGAGACAAAAGAGCATACATTTTCTAGTGATGAGATCTAGGACTTGAACCCAGGTCTTTGGACCTCATGGTTTCCTCTACACCATAATAATATGCCCTATCAACCCATGATTCTTGGGATCATTGACTATTAAAGGGGAGGATACTAAACTGTCTAGTTCAACCCCATATTTTATAGAGAAAAGAAATACTGTATAATCCAAAGTTAAGGTTTCTCCATTTCAAAGTACTCTGATTTTCATTTGCCCAAGTTTCCATCTGAAAATCTCTGGCATTTACTGATCTTAATTATTAGGAAGACAGAAAAATGAAAATCTTAACTATTCACCATCTTACTGAGACCTATGAGATACAGTGGGGGAAGAAGGACAGACAGAAGCCAAGGACCTAACCTATACAAGCTAATCTTTTCTCATACATGCCCAATTCTGGGACCTGACTGAAGAGTCAGGGCTGGGACTTAGATTATAGTTAATGATAAATCCTGAAAGGAAGGGAATGTTAAGCCACATGACATCCACAAGGATTTCTAATGATATTCAACTAGCCGTGATATATGGGAGAAATAAAATAAAAAACTTATTCATGTAAAAAAAAAGATAAACTTGTTTCCAGGGGGCACCTGGATTTGAACCAGGGACCTCTTGATCTGCAGTCAAATGCTCTACCCCTGAGCTATACCCCCATGTGTATAAAGAAATGATAGTTCCTTTTTTCCTTCCAGACTCAGCCTTAGCATCATCAATCTCAAACGTTCATGAGTCAGAGAAGCCACATAAAGCTTCCCTGAGTGTGTTGGGACGCTGCAAATCACAAGAGAGAGCTTGACATAAGGGAAGCTCAAGCTAGAGCCTATCCATTTCACCTTTCTCCAGACCTGTCATTAGCCACAGTGCCTCAGGTGCTCTTTTCCCATCATAACTCGGCTGAATCACACCTAACGTGATATATGGAAAAGAACCCGACCACAGGGAAGGGAGATGTGAGCTCAGCCCCACAGATCGTGTTACTAATACTTCCTGAATGACAGCAAGACCATTGCAACAGACATCAGCTAAGAAAAAATAAAAACATACAAAACAAGCATTTGTATTAGCTTCGCTTCATCCCAGGTCAGATCGAGTCAATTCATTCTAGTCATAGGAGAACAGGTCACCAGTGAATTAAACCCATCATCCGCTTAGCTGCAGCATTCCCTTGGGATAGTGCCAAATCTGTGAGGTCATCCACTGGGGAGATGCCAGGTTCAAAGCATGAGCCTCTGGCTCAACAGGGAAATGATCTGAACCCCTGAACCACCTCAAAGACTTTTCGGCTCACAGCTAAAATGGCAGCTGAGGTTTCTGTGTGCCCAAGCATCTACTTCCAGCCTCATGAACTATTCAAGGGTTTGTTATACAGATTGCTCAAATTTGCACCTGGTCTGTGAGCATCCCTGGTGGAGGGGCTCCTTGGAATGCCCAAAGGGATCTCCTGGCTCGGGAATTTCTACACTCTGGCCATAAGGAAGAGTGGGGAGAGGCAATGTGAAAATTCTTGATTTCCTCCCGCATACTCAGTGTAGTAGAAAAGAGAGCTCAGACAAGAAGTAAGCAGCCAATTTGTTCATTGTTCTTTCATTACTCCACACATTGGTAGGGCGTTAGTCTTTAGCAGAGACAGGAATAAGAACTAGCGTTTATAGTATACTTTAAGGTTTACAAAGCACTTTTGCATGTGTTATTGGAAGGCAGCCCCCTGGCAATGGCTTCCTAGTGTCCAGGGGTCTCTCTCACAACACAGTGGCGCCACCCCTTCCTTCTACCCTAATGAGGGTGCCTTTTTGCCATCTGACTCAGCCCAATTTGTAGTATTTGCTCCAGTGTGAAAAGCCTTAATTATAGCTCTATTTCTTTAAAATATTCAAACTGTAACATTAGAAGGTTAGCCACCATGATCTGGCTAATGAATCAAGCCATGTCAGTCTAACCTACAAATGCCATTTCACAAAATGGTGGACCATTTTCCAACTCAACCATTTAAACTTATGAGTTACCAGAATGGCCACCAGGATTTGAGTGATAAATCAAATCATTTCAGCCCAACCTACAAAAGCCTTCTTACAAAATGGTGGGCCTCTGGGGCAGTTAGGTGGCACAGTGGATAGAGCACCAGCCCTGGAGCCAGGAGGACCTCAGTTCAAACCTGGCCTCAGACACTTGACACTTACCAGCTGTGTGACCCTGGGCAAGTCACTTAACCCCAATTGCCTCACCAAAAAAAAAAAAAAAATGGTGGGCCTCTTTCCTGCTCATCCATTTGAATGTGAGTTACTAGGAAATCTAATGGGCAGATGTGTCTAATTCAAAGGATAAGGCCTTTTCTTCTTTTACATCAGCACAGAATGAAAGGTTTCTCCCAGCCCCCAAAGGGACCTCTCACCATCTGGTACTTCTTACTCCCCAGATGACAAGGCACCCTTTATCTCCCCTATGTATCCCACTTCAAAAAATAATGCAGTTAATATTGAAATTATATTCTCATTTCCTTGGAGGACTATCTGGATTAGAACTGCAGGGTTGGAGCCCCCAAACATGCCGGTTCCATACTATCCAACTGTCCATTGCTTATGAGCCTAGGGAAGTCATAACTCCTGTGTTTCAGATAGCAATCCACATGAGAAGAGGATGAGAGCCCCTGTTAGCAGGTAGTAGAACGTGTGCTTTTCAGAGGGTGGAGCAAACGGCCTTTCTCACTGCTCTCCCCAGACTACATTTTAAAGGCCACTGAGAAGAGCTATCTGCTGTTCTAGAGGCTCGGGTCACTTAGAATACTCCATCAAAACATCAGAAAAACACACTTATCACTGAGCCAGAATTGCCAGTGCCCAGATGATTCCAGAAAATCCAGAGCTCCCTTGGAGGCTGCACTCCATCTCAAAGGCCACCAATGTTTCAATCAGAACGGACCCCATTGGCCTGGCATCAGAGAGACCTGAGTTCAAATTCAGACTCAGACACTAGCTTCAATGTGACCCTGGGCCAGTCATTTAGGGGCAGCTAGGTGGGGCAGTCGATAAAGCACTGGCCCTGGATTCAGGATGACCTGGGTTCAAAGCCAGCCTCAGACACTTGACATTTACTAGCTATGTGACCCTGGGCAAGTCACTTAACCCTCATTGCCCCACCAAAAAAAAAAAAAAAAAAAGAAGCGACCCCATCAGGGGTGCCTTGTTTTGGTCAATGAGTCAGTCAACAAATATTGATTGAGTATTTTACTGTGTGCCAGGCACTGTGCTTAGCACTGGGCATACCAGAAAAGAAAAACACAGTCCCTGCTCTCAGAAACTTAATAGGAGAGACAACATGGAGATGGGTACCCAGCTGGAAGGGAATCTCAGAGGGGAAGGCACTAGCAGCTGGGAGATCGAGAAGAGCCTCCCCAAAGAAGATGGAGCCAGGAAGACCTGAGTTCAAACTCCACCTTGACCTTGGGCAAGTCACTTAACCTTTGTTGGTTTCAGTTTCCTCCTCTGTTAAATGGAGATAATATCAGAACATACATACCCAAAGAGTTGTTGTTGTGAGGTTCAAATGAGATAATAAATATAGTGTTTTGCAAACCTTAAAATGATATATAAATATTAACTACAGGGGGCTCAGGGAAATGACCAGTCCTGCCTTCCTCCCAGGCTAGGGTACCCATAGCATGGGACATTTCTGAGAGGCTCAAGGTTCATAAAGCAGGAGAGAGTCCTGGGTCTGGAGTCAGGAAGAGCTGAGTTCAAATGCAGCCTCAGACACTGACCATCTGTGTGACCCTGGGCAAGTCAGTTAACCCCTGTCTGCCTCTGGTTCTGCATCAATAAAATGGGGATAATAATAGCACCTATTTCCCAGGGTTGTTGTGAGGACTTGATGAGTTGCCCAATGCCTGGCACATAGTAGGTACCCTTCCCTTTCCTTGGTAGCCTTCAGCCTTTATTTCTACCACCATCTTCCAAGTCTGATACCATAGCTGAGTCATTTCACTGATTCAGGCCCTCCGCAGTCCAAAGTTCAACGAGCATTTATTGAGCGCCTTCTGTGTGCCCAGCACTGAAGACAAAAAATGAAACAGTGCCTGCCTTCAGGAATCTTACTTTCTTTTGGGAGAAACAATGTACACAGACAGGTGCAGACCAAATATTGGTGGAGGAAATAGAGAGTAATTTTTGTATCCTGGGGCTCTGAAAAGCAGTCCATGAGGAAAAGGATTTCACCGAGTCCCAGCTCTCCCTGTAACCCTGGCAGAGGGGACAGATGTGGCTGCAAAGGGTGTCCTTCACCTTGAGAGGGAGCAATTCTTGTTGCTCCCTGTCTCTGGAGGTAAGGTGGAGGGTACAGACAGTGCCTGAGGGCACCATGGGGGGGGGAGGGGCAGATACCCAAGGAATCCCACCAATTCCTGTACTTATCGTCAGCCTACTCATGCTCAACGAACTTTGGCCCCTCACAGCTGGAGCTCTTTGGGAACCAGTCCCTTGGCTGGATGGGGTATAGTGCAGGGTGTGGCTTCATTTCCCAGCTCAAAGCCCAAACTGGGACCCAGGAGGTTGGTGAGGGACACGTCTCACATCTTTCTTGTGTGACTGTGTATCCACCAGGACTCTGAATGTTACAAATAAAACCTGTAATGAGTGACCCAATGTGAGGCTTTTTTTGTCAACACAAACAAGATCTTCATCTGGCAGTGTCTCTGGCCACCTCGAGATTGGAGAGTGTTCAGAGGATAATGGGAAGAGCAGCAGACCAGGAGCCTGGGCGGGGAGTGGGGAGGTGGTTAGTTTTAGTTCCTCTCACCTGGGGCAAAGTATTTTGCCTTTGTAGGCAAAATACACAATTAGGGCACTGAGAACTAAATGATCTCTCAGGTCCCTAAGGTCTCTACGAGTTCTAAGAGAGTCCAAAGAAGCCCTTGAGGAGGCACAGGGGGAGTTCTTCTGTTAAAGGAAGTGGCAGGGAATCCTTTGTAAGCAAAGAATGAGCCCCTGATGGTTCTGTTGTGCCAGATTAGACTTTTGTGTGATGGAGCTTCTCAAGGTAGATCACGCCTGTACTAAACGATGTCCTAGACACGGAAAATAATAAGAAAGTTTGCCTCAGTTACATCAGGGACCGAGAACTTAAGGATCTTTAGGGTCCACTGAAGCAGTAACTGGATGAATGGTAGCAAAATGTCTTTTAAAAGGGAGCATTCCAAACGGGCTTAACGTACCGCTGGAAGTAACCGAGGTAGATACAGAGAGAAACTGGCTGAGCAGGCTGAATGCCCCAAGGTCACAGGAGACAAAATCATCAAAGGGCTTCACTCCTAGTCTTAAGGCATACACTGATGAGGAAAAATAATGACAGGAAGCCTGGGGCAGTGTAAGAGAATGAATGCCTGCAACACATTAATCAATGAGCCTCCATTTCATGTGGCTTTTCTTGCCTCAGACTTCAGAGGAAAACTAGAAGGTACTTCATTTCACCGCTGGCAGTAGAGAACACTAACTTTGGAGTCAGGAAGACTCCAGTCTAGCTGTGTGACCTTGGGTAAGTCATCTAACCTCTGTCTCCCTCAGTTTCCTCATCTGTAAAATGTGGATAATAATAGCATCTACCTTCCAGGGTTGGTGTGAGGATAAAATGAGATAATAATTGTGACGTGCTTAACATAGCACCTGGCACCTAGTAGGTGCTATGTAAATGTCATCTTTTTCTTTTTCTTTTTCTTTTTCTTTTTTTTTTTTTTGCAGGGCAATGAGGGTTAAGTGACCTGCCACAGCTAGTAAGTGTCAAGTGTCTGAGGCCGGATTTGAACTCAGGTCCTCTTGAATTGAGAGACGGTACTCTATCCACTAGACCACCTAGCTACCCCCATTATCTATTACTATTATCTTACCTACTCACCACCATGCTGCCTAAGTCTGATCTGAAGGAGATTAAAGTGTTTTTGAGATGAACGGGTGGTTGGTGCCAAATCTTCTCTGCCCCCGCCAAAAGATCCCCTGAGTTCATCTTCCTAAAGGCTGGTGATGGTATCATTAAGGTCACTAGAAAGGAGCAAGTCCCTCATTCAGAATACAAAGGGTAGGACGAGGTTGCACCTTCCACTTCAGCCTTGATCTTCAAAGCCCCCAAAGAACCTCCCTGGAAGAGAAAGGAGAAAACTATTCAATACAGTTAGATACATTAAATACATCAGAGACGAGCAACATGGCTCCTTGGCTGAGACACCAACCCTGGCAAGAGAAGACTCCTCCCATCCAGAACCATGGAAGAGAAGCTTGGGACAGCCCGGAGTATATTGCTGCAACATGGACGGCAGAGCAGACAACCCTACAACGTCACCAAAGACAGCAACAATGAAGAGCCACAACGGTGTCCATTACAATGAGTGAGAGGGAAGAAGGTCCTCTGTAAGGACACTGAAGGGGCACTAGTGGGCCTTAAGGGAAGAATTCGGGGAAGTAAAATTGCAGTTTAATCTCCTTAGCGATCTCAGCTGTCTGTTGGCTCATGGGGAGGAATAACATCACTGTGATTGGAAAGTAAATAAGAACGAGGAAGCCAAATAGTCTATTAGTGCACACTTGGCAGGATGGTCTAGCCCGCTGAGCCTGAGACCTCTGGCTTCTTCTCCCTGCTCTGATTCGCTTTGAAGCCCCCATTCCACATGTCATCCTACGCGCTGCTGCCAGATTAATCTTCCTAATGCAAAGGTCAGATCTCATCTTCTCACTGTTCAAGGCTCTCAAGTCCTTCCACATTGCCTAGAGAATCGATTCCAAACTTCTCGGCAACTCCACAATCTGTTAGCAGCTACTACTACTACTACTACTTCTCCCTTTCCCACCCACCCCACTATTGCCTTATATTTCTTTAGCTATATTTCGTATTTGTTAATGTATCTGCATAATAGCTAGTCAGCTATTATTGCCAAACATGTTACAAATATTGTCTCATTTGGTCCTTATGATAACCCTGGTAAGTCATAAGGTTGATTATATCCATTTTACGGATGAGAAAACTGGGACAGGACACAATTAAGCACTCAGGATCACACAGCTAGCTAACAAATGTCTGAGTTCACATTTGAACTCAAGTCATCCTGACTCCAGGTATAGAACTTTAGCTACTGCACCACCCGGCTGTATGTATCGCCCATCCCCAAGAAAAGGTCAGCTCTTTAAAGGAAAAATCTGTTTGATTTTCATCTTTCCATCTCTGGGGCCCAGCGTAGCTCCTGGAACCCAATCCTCATTCAGTAAAAGTTACTGATCAATTGACTGAATCAGACACCAATCTAATGTTACAGACTTTATTTTACCCCACTGGCCCTTAAATACACTCTGCTTCAGGCAAAGCAGATGACAGAATCACAGAATTTGGAAGTGGGACCCCAGGAGCCATTTGGTCAATCCCATACATTCAATAAATCTCCTCTATAATACCCAACAAGGGATTTAAGAATCCGCTCTTTGAAGACCTCCAAGGAGGTACCTCCATTCTACTTTGTCCTGACATCAAGCCTAAATTGACCTCTTTGTAACTTCCACCCATTGTTCCTGGTTCTGCCCCATGGGGTCCAAAAGGACACATAACAGCCTAAGTCTTATTTTGTCTGGACTAAATACGACCAATTCCTTCAACCAATACTCACAGCATGGACTCAAAGCCCTTCCCCATCTCTCCCATCTCATCGCCACTTCCCGACTTCCCTAGTTTCCTTGGAGTCTCAGCTGAAATCCCATCTTGTACAAGAAACCTTTCCTAATCCCCTTTATGCTAATGCCTTCCCTCTGTTGATTAGCCGTCATTTATCCTGAATACATCTTGTTTGTCTATGGTTGCTTGCGTTTCATCTCTCCCATTAGATTGTGAGCTCAAAAGGAATGACTGTTTTCCCCTTTAATTCTTAGTGCAGTGCTTGGCACTTGCATAGGCACTTGGTTTGCTGTCCTTCCTTCTCAAAGAGGACCGAGATGACATCACTATGTTGGGGTCAGGGTACAGTGTGTCCGACCGTGGCGGATCAGACCAATGGGAGCATGGAAGGCTCTACCACAGGCTGAGCACCAATAGTCCATGTGGATATTTGGAGTGGAGATGGCTCTAGATGTGTGCCTCTCACATTTCCTTTAAACTGCTGCAATTCTGCTTTGCTCATAGAGCACAGCACCTTCATTGATGGGAGCACGCCATGCTGAGTGATCCTGTGCCAGTGTCTCCCATGCCTCACAATCAATTCCAGAGTTCTTCAGAGAGACCTTGAGAGTGTCCTTGTATGGCTTCTTCTGCCCTCTATGGGAGCGCTCGCCTCTTGTGAATTGACTGTAAAGTAGGCTTTGAATCAAATGTATGTTTGGCATTCAAATAACGTGTCCAGCCCATGGGAATTACACTCTCTGCAGTAGAGTCTGAGTGCCTGGCAGTTTCAGCGAGGTGATCTTCAGAATATTCCTAAGATGATTCAAATGGAAACGATTCTGTTTCCCGGCATGGTGCTGGTCTCACAGGCATACAAAAATGAGGTCAGCACAGTGACTCTGTAGACCTTCAGTGTGGTAGGCAGTCTAATACCTCTGCTTGCCCACACTTTCCTTCAGAGTCTCCCAAACACTGAGCTAGCTCTGGCAATACATGAATCAACCTCATCATCTAGTAGGCACTTAATAAATGCTTGTTGATTGACTGTTCGACCATGCTGGCTGCTCTAGCCCTTGATTAGTTACCATCCTCTAAGCAAAACTCACACAGGCATACTTCTTTGCATTTGCTTGGGCTGTTCCCTCCCTTTCATCTCCATTTGTTGACATCCTAACAGTTCATCCTTCAAGACCAAGTTCAGGTGACACCTCCTCCATGAAGACCCGGCACATAGTAAGCTCTTAATAAATTCTTGCTCAATCAGGTTAATAAGAAGACATACCTGTCATCTCCATATGGAAGTGATCTCTTTTCTCCATCTCATTTCATAGTACCTCATCTTACACGATAAAGTGCACTATATTTGTCTCGTTCCTCAGCTACAAAATGGAGGTGAAAACCTTTTTCACAGGGTTGTTGTGAGGGTAACATGAGATGATATTTGTCAAGCACATAGCACAGTGCCTGGAACATAGTAGGTGCTATATAAATGTTTATTCCCTTCCCTTCGTGAGGTAAAAGGCCCATGTTTCACCCCTTTGATTCTTCTCTAGATAATCACCATGTACACAGTAAGTACTTAGTAAATGCCTCTGTTGTTCCATCACAGGGTTCCCAACAAGCAGATCAAGATCTTCGGATCCTTAGGGGTGACTTGGGGTTCCTAGGCAATAGGTCAGCATCTCCTGGAAGAGTCTGATGCCTTACTGGGTTGCTCTGGAAGCTAAGAGGTGCTGCCCTGTGACCATCTCTGGTATTTGTCCCTAATCCTAGTAGAGAGGGAAGTTCCACAGCAGAGTAGCCCTACCTCACCTGGTTCAAAAACTTCAACTGGGGGGGGGGGCGCAGCTAGGTGGCTCAGTGGATAAAGGACCGACCCTGAATTCAGGAGGACCTGAGTTCAAATCCAGTCTCAGACACTTGACAACTTACTAGCTGTGTAACCCTGGGCAAGTCACTTTACCCTCATTGCCCTGAAAAACAAACAAACAAAAAAGAAATTCAACTATGACACCCAAACTCTTAGTCCCCAGGCAGGCAAAGAATTTGGGAAAATGAACAGTAACTCCCCACAAGCTTGCTGAGGACTCCTGATACATGAAAGATGGGCTATTTCTCCTATTGTTCTGTCAGCTAATGTCATTGATGTCACTTACACCAAGGCCAAGGGGGGAGGGTGGGAGAGAAGGACAGTGCTCAGAAGATTCTTCAAAACCAAAAGACAATAACAACGATGCTACCCATCACCACGAGAGGACAGTTGTCATGTTTGAGATGAGACAACCACTAAATCTGGGGCTGACGGTGCGTGGGACAGCAATGCCTTTTCCCTGGCTTAAGAGAGTGGGTGCTGCATCTTGGAATCAGGTGACAAGACATCTGTAGAGGGCAAGTGTGGCAACCCAGAGGGTGGGTGGTGAAATTAGAAAGAAAAAAATGGAAATCAGCAGATGGTGGGTAATGCAGCTGAGAATGTTTTCTTCACTTTGACACAGTAGGCATGCAAATTAAAATTGGAACTTGGAAAAGGTCAGATTATTTTGCCATAGACCAATCCCTTGGATTCCCAAAGACATTTTACATTTTGTTTCTTTTTAGTGGCTTTATTTTAAACTTTTCATGTCACTTCACAAAAGACAAAGACAAAGAAGGGGATAGAATTTCAAGCCCTAAACCTAAACTTTGAAATCTAAAAGTTGACAGATGCATTTCCAGTTACTTAACTGTGTCCCACTTTGGGCCAGCTTTGCAAATGGTTTTCAGAAATCATTAGATCCACAGAAATTCCATTTTGATGGAAAGTTTTACATTATCTTCATCTGCATTTTCCAGCACTCACCCTTCTAAATTGAGTCCCTCATACCTATAAATGATGTGACAGAAAGAGTGCTGAACTTACAGACAGGGAATGACCTCGAGTTGGAGTTCTGATGCTTACTGACCAATCAGTGACCAATCATGGCATGGCTTTGAGCCTCCATTTCCTCATCTGTAAAATCCAGGGTGTCCCAATAGTCTTAGTGCAGTTTTAAGGGTGTTTTTTGCGGGACAATGGGGGTTAAGTGACTTGCCCAGGGTCACACAGCTAGTAAGTGTCAAGTGTCTGAAGCCGTATTTGAACTCAGGTACTCCTGAATCCAGGGCCGGTGCTTTATCCACTGCACCACCTAGCTGCCCCCCAGTTTTAAGTTTTAATAGCTTTTATGGCTTAAAATTTCATTGAGAGTTTTGGGACAGCCTGTATTTGTATCTACCTTATTAGGGTGTTGTGATAAAAGCACTTTACAAACTTCAAATGCCATATAGAAAAAATGTTCAAGATTCCTTTTACCAAAGCAAACAGAAAACTACTAGTTCAAAGCCAAAGACATTTAATTAAACAACATAGCAAAGTAAATGACCAAGAAACTTTCCTGAATAGAGAAGGCAGACCCTTCTGCAGATCCCCACAGAAACACACCTATGCCCTTCCTAGTCGTGAGTTAGGTGTCAGTCCCTTCATGATACAGGAGAAGGACTCATGGAACTTACAGGGAATTGCACCGATCCCAAAGAGTCCTTCTGCCTTCCCCAACACACTGAGTCATGGATGAGAAACTGTAGAAAACCTGGCTATGGCTCTTGGCGCACACCAGGGCTCAGCACCAGAGGGCATCAGCCCACTGATGCCAGCGGGATGCTTTCACCAGACAGTAACCCAGAGGAGGAGGAGAACCTCCATTTGCTGCATTTTCCAGGGAAGTCCTATCCTGGCATGGCCTGGGTGTAGCTCAGAGGAAAGACTCCCACAGGAAGGACCCGAACCTGCCCCATTGATGCCCTGATACTGCTTCCCTAATATTGTCGTTGTTGTTGCTGCTGCTGCTGCTGCTACTATCAGCACTAGTCCTGAAAGGGATCACCCATTTCAGCCATCTTCTTAGTGAAACTCCCGTACCCTTCATGCCCCAAGCATTGTCCTCTGTTATGTGATTCAAGCCTCTCTCCCAAAGGTGTGGCTCTGTGCTTCCAAAGCTTTGTGGGAGGCTGCCTTGCCTTAGAAGTGCTTACCATACCTTTTGACCCAGCAATACCATTGCTAGGTCTATATCACAAAGAGATCCTAAAAAAGAGAAAAAGACCTATTTGTACAAAAATATTTATAGCAGCTCTTTTGTGCTGGCTAAAAATTGGAAATCAAAGGAATGCCCATCAATTGGGGAATGGCTGGACAAGTTGTGGTGTATGATGGTGATGGAATATTATTGTGCTATAAGAAATGACAAGCAGGGGGGCAGCTAGATGGCGCAGTGGTTAAAGCACTGGTCCTGGATTCAGGAGTACCTGAGTTCAAATCCAGCCTCAGACACTTAACACTTACTAGCTGTGTGACCCTGGGCAAGTCACTTAACCCCCATTGCCCCGCAAAAAAAAAAAAAAAAAGAAAAGAAATGACAAGCAGGATGCTTTCAGAAAGGCCTGGAAAGACTTGTATGAACTGATGTACAGTGAATTAAGCAGAACCAGCAGAACATTGTATGCAGCAACTGCAAAATTGTTCAACAAAGACCTATGAATGACTTTACTATTCTCAGCAATACAATGATCCGAGACAATCCCAAAGGACTAATGATGAAGCACCCTATCTACCTCCAAAGAAGGAACTGATATTGACAGAACACAGACAAGCATGCTATTTTCACTATCTTTCATTTTTTCATTTTACTCAAGTTTTTGTACAAAATGACTAATATGGTAATGTTTTACATAAATGTGCACGTATAACCCATATCTGATTGCTTACCCCCTCAGGAAAGGGGGAGGGGAGGGATAAAAATTGGAATTCAAAACCATAAATTTAAAAGTTTATTATTTTTTTAAAAAATAAATAAATGATAGAAGAAATTTTTTAAAAATACCTACCATTCAAAAGAAAAGTACTCACATTTCATTAGAATCACCCTAAATAATATATAGCCCTATGCATAGATCACAAGATCAAAGGATCATAAGATTGGGAGCTAGAAAAAACCTTCAAAGTCATTTAGGAACAGATGAAGAAGGTGGGTTCTAAGGCTTCCTATGTGATGAGGTTTTATTGGCACTGCATTTCACTAATACTGGGCCTGGGATCCTCAGCATTAATAACATTCGCCTGGATTAGACAACAAAAGTTTCCCAAAACTTTCCCCAAAAACACTGTTAAAATGTGAAATACACTCTCCCCTGGAGAATGGCTAAACAATTGTGGCACATGTTGAGTACTGGGGCAGTTTGGGGCTATGCTGGAACGGTATGGAGGATTCCCCCAGATGGTTGTCATTCTCTCTTCCTTACCTGCACACCCACATGTGGGCCACCTGCTCCTAGACAGTCACCTGCTTGGTTCCCCTCCACTCAAATATGGCTTTCTCCCCAGACATTCCCTCAAATCCTCCATCATAGAGGACCAGTTTTACATTCAACTAGAAAGGAAACGCTAGGAAGAAAAATGGAAATGAATGCCTCAATTCTCAAGCCACAACCTTTCCCTGCCAAATTGTTTATTAGTTGCCTATACCCTAGAGAGGTGCTTGAATAAGTATTCCTTGCTCGTGTGAAGTTCTCTACCAAAATAGTTCTCTAATGATGTGCCATAGTTTTAAATCTCCTTCTTTCTTTGTCTCTCTGTCTCTGTCTCTCTGTCTCTGTCTCTGTCTCTGTCTCTGTCTCTCTGTCTCTCTGTCTCTGTCTGTCTGTCTGTCTGTCTCTCTTTCTCTCTCCTCCCAGGGTATTCCCTTTATTCCCTTATGGCCTCTCTCAGCTGCATTTTAGTAATTAAATACATAGATCAGGAATGCTATGATTAATACATTTCCATTAAAACTGGCTTCATCAGCAAAGATACTAATCAAGAAAATTAATATCTTCAGCAAAGTTAGAGTCTAGAAAATAAACCCGCAAAAATCAAAAGCATATCTAAATAACAATAAAATCTAAGAGGGAAATCCCATTCCAAATAACTATGAGTACAATACTTAGGGACCAGTTTACCAAAGAACTTAAAGTACTTGTATAAATTAAATTACAAAGGATTCCTTAAAGAAATAGAGAACACACACACACACACACACACACAACTCAAAAAAAAGAAAAAAGAAAGAACAACCAAATAGATGGAGGAATATTCAATTTTCATGGCTGGGCCATGCCAATGTAATAAAAATAACAATGCTACAAAAGGTAACTTTAATGTTTTACTAATCAAACTATCAAAGACATATTTAATAGAACTGAATATAATAATAATTCATTTGGATAAACAAAAGATCTAGACTATTAAGGCAGATAATGAAAAACAGGAGGATGAAGGAAGAATACTACTACCTTGAGAACTTTGAAAATAATATGTTGTATATGGAAAAGTTTCCTTCCATTTTGGCATTTCCATAAATATATCCCACAATAGGTCACAATTCTTATGAATATATATCTCCCTAATTCATTCTTTATTTAATATTGATGAGAAGGGGCACTAGAAAATTTTATCTCTACTGTTACAACCTTCAAGGGGGTAGTTTATAATTTTGATGTAGGTATGGTAGGGGATTTATGTTAAATTGAATGAAATCATACTACTTAATGAAATTACAAGGTTTCAGATTTTGAGTAGCCTGTCTAAAAGTTGAGTTACCATCACCATCAATTATTATTATTTTTTATTTCTTTGTTATTGCTGATTTTCATTAGTTGTTTCAGTTATGCTTAATTCTTCATTACCCCATTTGAAAAAAAAAGAAACTAACAAGTTGTATTTGTTATATACCTTAAAAGAAAAGCAAGCTATTCATTATAGTACAGATTCTCAGCTTCACAAAGAATCCTCTTTTTCTATTTTCCTTTGTGTTTGGAAATTCTCATCTTATTTAGTGTTTAAGTTCAGAGTAAAAAAAAAAGAAAAAAGTCAACACCAAGGGTAAAAATACCATTCAAGCAGTCCTATTAGTAACTGCTAATCCATGAAAAGAGGACTCCCCCCTCCCTACCCAGAGTACAAAGCAAGAGATGGGTAAAGAGGAAACCTGGTCAAAATATTGTTTGTAGGTCTGCATTATCAATATTCTGGAGATTCTGCCATATTAACATTGTAACAATTTATAGGGAAGCTCCCCAAGGGAATCAACAGCACAAGGTAAAGGAGACAATACCAAGATGGTGGAATGTGAGGAAACAAAACAACCCAGCTCTCCCTTCCCAAGTAACTACTTTCTTCGTGATCTAAGGATGCCAGCCTTAGAAACTACAGCAGGTCATCTTTACTCCATAAA
Organism: Dromiciops gliroides; assembly: GCF_019393635.1. NCBI lineage: Eukaryota > Metazoa > Chordata > Mammalia > Microbiotheria > Microbiotheriidae > Dromiciops > Dromiciops gliroides. The sequence goes on from NC_057865.1 coordinate 40,183,636, forward strand.
AGGACAAATCTGACCTATAGTCAAGTGACCAGAGTAGAAATCATGGAACAGCCATGGGCCTGGATCCCAGATTCAACGTCCAGAGCTCTGAGCTAGACCAACAGTATAAGAATGCCCAGAGTTGATCAGAAACTCAGTCTGGGTCCCAATAAACACCATGAAGTTTCCCAGAGGGGCTAAGACAGAAGTACAAGGATGGCCAGAGGTGATCTTGAACTCAACCCCAGGTCCAGGCCAACAGCTCTAGGGAACAGGGTGGTTGGAAAGAGAAAAAGTCTTAGCCTTCAGAGTTCCAAGCTTGACCAGCAATGCTGGCTTATACGGAGCAAATTATTGGAAAAATGAGTAAACAAATCAACCCCAAAACACCCTATTTCGATGCCAGGAATGCTCTAGACCCAAACCAAGAAGGAAAGAATAATTCTAAGCAAAACCTCAAAGAAAACTACAATCTGCCCATAAGATTAATTAAAATTCCTAGAAAAAAAAAGATGCAAGAGTTTTAAAAATTCTTGAGGCAGCTAGGTGGCAAAGTGAATAGAGTTCTGGACTTGGAGTCAGAAAGACCTGAGTTCAAATCCTACCTCAGACATTTAGTAGTATAGTGGATAAGATTTACCAAAAGGGAAAACTGAGGCACTTGTCTGATGAAGATCACACTTATTAACAGGGGCATGCTGCCTGTCAATAAATGGGTCAGTGCATGACCTCCATTTATGCTGAAGATCCCAAGCAAGCAAACAGCTCTCCTTTTATAGTTTTTGGGGCATAGAGAAGAAAGAACAGAATAGGGTAGATGACATCATGGGATTGGGGACAATATGACTCAACAACCTGGCTGGAAGTTTGGTGATGGGAGCTAGTGACGATCCCCCTTCTTCTCTCATGAGACTAAGAAGTGCTTGTTGTTTGAATCCAGCTGCAAGGTGTAGAGATGGGGGACCAGACCTTTCAGCCAGCAAACCAGACATCCTTGAAGGATACCTTGGTGGTGTAAAGAGATCAGACATGACTCCCTTGTGCTCACAGGCATCCTCCCTTGAGGCAAGAATAGATAAACAATTAGCAGGAGAGCTAGATTTTCAAACTTAATTCATTACAGGCCAGCTGAATCTCTGAGCTAAGTTCAGAGACAAAGAACCATGAGTTAAGCAGTTAGAGGACAAAAGCAATGTGTTGTAAATAGGATCAATCAGAAAATGAGACTGGATCAATTCAATCTTTTCACTAGCTATGTGACCCTGGGCAAGTCACTTAGCCTCTGTTTGCCTCAGTTTCCTCATTTGTAAAATCAGAATAATAATAGCACTTACCTCCTAGGATTGTTGGGCTGGGAGAAGATGAGATAATGTTTCAAAAGTTCTTTGCAAATTTTAAAAAACCATAAATGCTAGTTCTTAAAAGATTGGAAATGATATTATAAGTGAGATAAGAACACCAGAGGAAAGAAATGAGAGCTATGAATAAAAGCCTTGGAAAGAAAATTAACAGTTTAACAAGATATAAAACTTTACCCAAGGAATAGTCTCCCTGAAAATTAGAATGACCAAAAAGAAATTAATAACTCCATGAGACAACAGGAAATACTAAAACAAAATTAAAAGACTGAACAAATAGAAGAATATGCAAAGTATCTCATGAAAAAACAACAACAACAACAATTTGGACCTGGAAAGCAAACAGATCAAGAAGAGATCATTTAAGCATCACTGGACTACCAAAAAAAAGGAGCCTGGGCTCACCAACTAAGCATCATTCTCAACTCTGCAGTCTCTCCCTTCCTCTCACCCTTATTACCTATATTCAATCTGTTGCCAAGGCCTGTCAATTTTATCTTTGTAACATCTCTCACATCTGTCCCCTCCCCTTTGCCAATGGTCTGATGCAGGTAGGTCCTCATCACTTCATGCCTAGGCTTATTACAAGGGCCTGCTACAAGTATCTCCCCACTTCAGTCCATCCCCCGCTCAGGCACCGAAGTGATCTTTCAAAAGCCCAGAACTAACCATGTTACCCGCTACTCAATATAAACCCTAGAGTTTCCATATTGCCTCCAGGATCAAATAGAAATCCATCTCTAGTTATTCAAAGTCCTCCGGAACCTGCTCCTCACTCCACCTTTCCAATCTCCTTATACCTTGTATTCCCTATGTCCTCTACAATCCAGAAAATTTCTCTGATAAAATGTTCGATTCTAAGATAAATAAGGAACTAATTCAAATTTTTAAAAATAAAAGCTCCCTATGGGGTTTCACCTCATACCCATTAATTTAGCAACAAAACAAAACACTGAAGCACCTTGATGCACTGTTGGTGGAGCTATGAAGTGATCCAGCTATTCTAGAAAGAAATCTTAAAATATGCCCTCAAAGTTATTAAACCCTTTGACCAGCTCATCAGCTGGTCAAGGAGATCCAAGAAAGAAAAAATGCTCTATACATAATGTGTGTGTGTGTGTGTGAGCTTTTTTCATGTTAGAAATGAATGGGAAAGTAGGGAATGTCCTTCAACTGGGGAATGGCTAAACAAGTTATATGGTGCTGTTAAGGGCTAAAATTCTAGCTAGTCTGTCTAAAATATCTAATGAGTGGTCGCCAATAAATTATAAGCTTTAGCAAGAGTTAGACTTTTAAGCATTTATTAAGGAGAATAAGAATTTGGTAAAGAGAGAGAGAAAGGCCTTGATTCCTATCTATTAAAGGGAGAGCACATTTCTAGCTCCCTTCTCCGCCAGAGTCCAGAGGAAAGAGCGCGAGAGCGAGCGCCAGTCTCTTCCTTCCTCCTCCCACTAGCCCGCGTCCCTTCCTGATGCCAAAGAAAAGACTCCTGGTCTTGCCCTCAAAGACCTTCGCTTCATGGGCAGAACTCTTCTACAGTAAGTCTCCAGCAGGTGGCGTCATTCCAATCGTTACAGTGCATGAGGGTAATGAAATAATATTGTTCTCTAAGAAATGAAGAAACGGTTCCAGATAAACCTGGGAAGACCTGTGTGTAGTCTAATGCAGAATGAAGTGAGCAGAAGCGGAGGAGTAATTCATAATATAGCAAGAACAATATAGAAATGAATCATTTTGAAAGATTAAAGACCTCTGATGAACATAATGATCAATTGTAATTTCAAGGGACCAAAACTAGAGAATGCTACCCATGTCCTGCCAGACAAAGGTGATTGACTAAATATTCAGAATGAGATATTTCATTTTGGATGTGGACAGTATAGGAATTTGTTTTACTTTGCTTTGTTTATTTGTTACAAAGATTTTGTTTTTACTTTCTTTTCTTCTTTTCCAGTGGCAATTAGAGAGCAGAAGGGAGAAAAGAAATTCTTGGCAACACAGTGGATAGAGCACTGGGTCTGGAGTTAGGAAGACCTGAGTTCAAATCTGGCTTCACACTCTTTGTTTTGTTTTGTTTTTTGGTGAGGCAATTGGGGTTAAGTGACTTGCCCAGGGTCACACAACCAGTAAGTGTTAAGTGTCTGAGGCCGGATTTGAACTCAGGTACTCCTGAATCCAGGGCCAGTGCTTTATCCACTGTGCCACCTAGCTGCCCCTGGCTTCACACTCTTACTAACTGTGTGACTCTGGGCAAGTCCCTTCACCTTGTTTGCCTCAGTTTCCCCATATGTAAAATGAGCTGGAGGAGGAAATGGCAAAATCACCCCAGTATCTTTGCCGAGAAAACCCCAAACAAGCTCACAGTTAGACATGACTGAAATGACTGAAGAACAATTAAAAAATAAAATTTGATCTAAAAAACAGTATAAGATGGGGGCCCGGTCTATTTTAATTAGCTGAGTTTTGGGAACTGAAAAATCGAGTAAGGACACAACTTGCTGACTATCATTGTTGTTGTTTTCATTGTTATTATGTTTTGGTGGTATGAAGTTTTTCCCTCCAGGGAGTCAGGTGGTTCCTTCTTTAGAGCACCAGCTGCCAAGGGAGGAAGTGAGTCAGCATCATTCCTGCCCAAGAGCAGGTAACTCCCAGCCAACAATTTCCCACACCCAGTCAGTGTCACCTCCTGCCCTGCTCCATCACTGCTGTCTTCCAGTTTCCAATAGAAAATATAGATCCTGGGGCAGCTAGGTGGCACAGTGGATAGAGCATCGGCCTTGGATTCAGGAGGACCTGAGTTCAAATCTGACCTCAGACACTTGACACTTACTAGCTATGTGACTCTAGACAAGTCACTTAACCCCAATTGCCTCACCGAAAGAAAGGAAGGAAGGAAGGAAGGAAGGAAGGAAGGAAGGAAGGAAGGAAGGAAGGAAGGAAGGAAGGAAGGAAGGAAGGAAGGAAGGAAGGAAGGAAGGAAGGAAAAGAAAATATAGATCCTGAAGAAAGGAAGATGACATGGTGACAAGGTGACAAGCCAAAGGGTACCTTGAAAATACCAGCTCATCTATACCCGCCATTCAGGCGTTAAGAGCATCTACACTAGGGGTAGCTAAGTGGCACAGTGGATATAGCACTGGCCCTGGAGTCAGGAGGACCTGAGTTCAAATCTGGCCTCAGACACTTAACACTTACTAGCTGTGTGACCCTGGGCAAGTCACTTAACCCCAATTGTCTCACCAAAAAAAAAAAAAAAAAAGAGCATCTACACTTCCTAAAGGCCTCCTGGCTGCTTTCTTCTCTTTTTTCATTCCCTCTCTCCTTTTCTTCCTTTTCTCTCTTCTTTTCCTCTTTTTCCTTGCAACATAACTTTTCCTTCCTTTCTTGCCCTTCTATCTATTCTTTCCCCCAACTTTCTATTTTCCTTTCTTCTCTTTCTTGGTTCTTCCATTCATTAGTGCTCCCCAGAAATAAAGTTGGAGGCAGCTTGGTGGTATAGTGGAGGGAGCCCTGGAACTGGAATCAGGAACACCTGAGTTCTAATCCTGCTTCAGATATTTCCTAGCTGCTTGCTGTGTCACCATAAGCAAATCTCTTGACTTCTACAGCTTCTGTTTCCTCACCTGTAAAATGAAGATCATAACGGTCCCTACCTTTCAGAATTGCTGTGAGGATCCAATGAGACAACATACATAAAGCACTTTGCAGAACTTTAAAAAGCTATATCAGTGCCAGCTGTTATTATACGGTGAATACAAACACAAAGCAAAGTTCCCAAAAGAGAGGGATAATGTTGCAATAAAAATTAGATCCCTCCCCCTAACACACAAGTATCTCTAGATTGGCTGAGAAGCTCAATAAAGGAATTAAAAGAAAACTTTGGGACCAGACCTGTGGTTTCATCAGTATAAAGAACTCTCCCATGAGAGAATTCCCCATACTGATGCAGGTTAGTACCTTCTATGTGACTGATGTTCTTAGAAAGTTGCCTCTGCTATCTAATGGTTAAGTGACTTGTCCAGAGTCAGTTAGAACACATCAGATGTAGACTATGAATTCAGATCTTAATGCCTCCAATGCCATTTCTCTATCCACTGTGCCACGCTGCCTATCCCAAAGGAAAAAAACACAAGAATGAAAACTAAAGCCCTCAACAACACCAAAAACAATTCAAAAAAGCAAACAAGAGAGCTGACTGTTTTTTTTTAAATAGTGAGAACTCCAATTAGAGCAATAGACACTCTGAAAAAGAGAGTATATGGTTCAGAACTCAAAAATCGAGTACAACTTTTCAGACATAATCAAGATGAAAATGAGGGGGGCAGCTAGATGGCGCAGTGGATAGAGCACCGGCCCTGGAGTCAGGAGTACCTGGGTTCAAATCCGGCCTCAGACACTTAACACTTACTAGCTGTGTGACCCTAGGCAAGTCACTTAACCCCAATTGCCTCATCAAAAACAAAAAATCCAAAAAAAAAAAAAAAAAAAAGATGAAAATGAGAAGAATGCTTGAGAGCTCAAGTCAAAGTAATTGACCTTATAGAAAAAACAGAAAATGATTTGAGAATTATGCATTTATCAAAGTGAAACAGAAAAGCCCAGAAAAGAAAAATGACCAGAAATATTGGAAACAGAACACAAACTAATGGAATTCTAAAGGTGCCTACTGGATGGAAGACGGAAAAATCCAAAGTTCAACTCACCCAGAAATATTATCATCAAATTCCAGAGCTTGAACATTAAAAAAAAAAAATCTTGAAAGCATCCAAGAGGAGGTCTTTCACATATCAAGAGAAAACAATTCAATTCATATAAGAGTATTCAACTATCAGGGGAAATGGGAGGGAAAAAAAGCCTGAGATGTGATATTTTGAAAAGTAGTAGGGGGCATCTAGGTGGCGCAGTGGATAGAGCACCAGCCCTGGAGTCAGGAGGACCTGAGTTCAAATCCAACCTCAGACACTTGACACTTACTAGCTGTGTGACCCTGGGCAAGTTACTTAACTCCAATTGCCTCACTTAAAAAAAAAAGTAGTAGAAATCAATTTGCACCCAAAAATAACATATTCTACAAGAATAAGTTTAACTATTGATGGAATTTTAAAAGATAGATTTTCAGTAGGAGACAAAAATTTGAATCATTCTAGCTGGAGAAAATAGAGGTGACCAGGGCATTTGGTATATAAATTCCTCAAATAAGCGAAATGGAAAGGTGCACTAGCTCATATAGCACAAAAAGACCAAAAATAAAAATCAATGTTTACATACTTCAAAAAACAAGGTTAGTGAATTTTAGGGAGTCTCACTTTGGCTTGCACTCACAATTCATAAACAAACAAAAAAAGAAATTCCTTGAGCTCAAAAGCTGACATTCTATTGGGGTAAAGCAATATGAAAATACAAAGTGATTTCAGAAGTCATTCAAAGAAAGAGTTGGGGTGATGGGTAGGATAGAATAGGGAAATTCTGAATTATATTCTTATTTGGGCTAGGCAAAAGATAGTTTTAAAAAATTTTAAATAGAATACAAAATTTTGGACATGATGAATATGGGAATTATTTTGTTTAACTATATTATAGATTTTCTTTTTTCTCTTTTCACTGGAGGGGGAGAGAAAATAATAAAGGCTTAATAATTTTTAAAAGAAAAAATTCATCTTAAAAAAGTAAAAATTGGGGCAGCTAGATGGCGCAGTGGATAAAGCACCGGCCCTGGATTCAGGAGGACCTGAGTTCAAATCCGGCCTCAGACACTTGACACTTACTAGCTGTGTGACCCTGGGCAAGTCACTTAACCCCAATTGCCTCACCAAAAAAAAAAAAAAAAGAAAGAAAGAAAATTTTTTTTTAAAAAAGTAAAAATTATGGTCTCCCAACCAAAAATAAGTAAATGAATCAATGAATAGGGTAAGGGAATCTGGGCTTGAGCCAGGCAATAAAGGATGATGAGTTTTTATGGGAAGATACTAATAGATTGTTTCACACAAAACAAACCTGAGTGAACTAGTGCTGATTTAACTTAAATAATACTAGAGAAGAATCAAATGAAAGAAAACAAAAACTTAACAGTTATAACATTGACTGTCATTGGATTAAGCTTGACCATAAAATGGAAAAAAAATGACAACATCGATTAGAAAAAAGAACTTAATTTTCTGCTTACAAAAATATATGTTTGAAACATGAAGACAAACACCATAATATTTTTTCCAATGAGAAGTCATGAAATTTGAGCTAATCTCATTGATACGAGTCAGTACTACCCCACAGATACAACTCATAGCTAATTCATGCCTCTCATCTTGTATGATTCATCCATGTCTTCCCATAAGTTCCCCTTAGAGCTTCTAATCAATAGGGGCTAAGGGGATTCCTATAGATCTCTTCACATTGCATAAATATCAGTGGAGCACATGAGCTGCCTATCAGTTATCCCTCACTCTCACCCCATAACTGGTTCATATTCTTTTCCATTCATACCCTTTTCCTGTTAATGTTATTAATGCTTTTCCCTTGTGTAGTTCTTAGCTGATAATGTTTTACATCCTAAGAACCCCCATGTCTTTTGAGTGACCCTTAATTTTAAGTCTTTGTAGACTATGATATTCCCTGACTTAGGACAATACAGTGTCATCGAAAGGAAAAAATCAATGGAGCCAGAATAAAAAGAGTTGGGGGGGGGGGTGGGAATTTACATTCACCATCTCTAATAAAAGTCTGACAGTTGAAATTTATAGAGAATTATTGCAAATCTTTAAGACTAAAGCCTACTCCTCAATAAATAGGTAGTCAAATGATATGAACAAAAATATTTCAATGAAGAAATACCATCAATTACCATATGAAAAAATTCAAAATCCTTAATAAGAGAAATGCAAATTAAAGTACTTCATGTCCATGAAATTAACCCCAAAAAATGTTAAATGAAAAAATAGAAAAGTTTAATGTTCGAGGGAATATGGGGGGCAGGGAATAGCACATTAATTCACTGCTGAGGAAGCTGTGAAAACAATTTTTAATTATATAATAAAAAGTTGCTGGACCATTCATATCCTTTGATCTATCAATCCCACTATTGTGTTTATGCCCTCAGGAGGTCAATGACAGAAAGAAAAGTCCCTTGTGCTCCAAGGTATTCATAACAACTCTCTTTGTAATTACAATAACAACAAAAGTAAATAAAAACAGGTACTCAATGACTGGGAACTGACTGGACAAATTGTGAAATATTCATGTAAAGAAATATTATTATATTGCATAGAATGATGAATGCAAATAATTCTGAGACCATTGGAAGACTTGTATGAACAGATGCAAAGACAAGAGAGAGATGAACCATAAGAACTATATACAAAATAACTACAAAAATGTAAAGTCCACTTCAAACTTAAGTCAGATATAAATGGATGATGTTGATTCCAAATCACATCCTTTCTGTTAACAAACTACAAAAATGGAAAGTTGCATGTGCTGCAAGTCCTAATCATTAAATTGAGTAGTTTTGCATAACTTCTTAATGTTGGTTTTCTGGCACGCACGCGTGTATGTGTGTATGTGTATATGTGTGTGTGTGTGTTTGTGTGTGTGTAAAGGTACTATAGGGTTATTTATAGAGAATGACTGATGAGGTAAAAGCAAAGTACTAATTTCAGCTACTACAACTGTTTAAAAGAAATAATACCCACAGATATGGCAGACCAACATACCCTTGTCCTAGCCACACAAAGATGTTCAAATGATTGCTAATGACCAGGCCTCAATAGAAATTAAATCTCAAAGCACAAACAACTGCTATTCTGCAGCTTTCAGCCAATATAGTTCTTTTGAGGTAATAGGGGTTAAGTGACTTGCCCAGGGTCCCACAGCTAGTAAGTGTCTGAGACTGGATTTAAACTCTTGCACTCCTGACTCCAGGGCCAGTACTCTATCCACTGTACCACTTAGCTGCCCCTCAGCCAATATTTTTTTTTTGCTGGGCAATGGGGGTTAAGTGACTTGCCTAGGGTCACACAGCTAGTAAGTGTCAAGTGTTTGAGGCCAGATTTGACCTCAGGTACTCCTGAATCCAGCACTAGTGCTTTATCCACGGTGCCACCTAGCCACTCCCAGCCAATATTTTTAATAAAGGAAGGGCATTTCTGGATAAAAGCACTGAGTCTATGTAATTAAAAATAAGCTACTATAGAGCATATTAAAAAAAACCTTCTTTTTAATCTAAATGAAAATGTTTTAAAATGTTATTTTCTCTAGTCTAAAACCCCTTTCAGTCTTTTCCCTTTTTGAGAAGTGTCTAGAATGCAAGAACAGAAAGTCTTTCTTTAGGAAATAGATTAAGGTTCATAATAACCCAACTTAACTTTCATCTAGATAAGATCATGGCCTCCCCACCCTACATGAAGTGATTGGTCTCAGGATCCACAGAGAAATTATCCTCTATTCCACTCAAAAGAAGTTGGTTGTTTTTGGTTTTTGTTTTGTGTTTTGTTTTGTTTTGTTTTGTTTTCAGCTGTGTCTGATTCTTCATGACCCCATTTGGGGTTTTCTTGGCAGAGATTCTGGAATGGTTTGCCATTTCCTTCTCCAGCTCATTTTATAGATGAGGAAACTGAGGCAAACAGGGTTAAGTAACTTGCCCAGGGTCACAGAGCAAGCAAATGTCTGAAGCAGGATTTGAACTCAGGAAGATGAGTCTTCCTGACTCCAGCAGTTGGGCTCTATACAGTATGGTGCCACCTAACTACCTCATTCCAAGAGAAGCCTTCTATTATTCATGGGAGATATTCAATATTCATCTCTGGGTTTCTTTGAATCTTTGAGCAGAGTGATCTGGGAAAGAATGGGACAATGGCTATTGCTATTCCACTGTTCTGTAGTGTTGAGGAAAGAGTGTATTTTGTTTTGTTTTGTTTTGTTGTTGTTGTTGTTGTTGTTGTTGTTTTGCGGGATAATTGGGGTTAAGTGACTTGCCCAGGGTCACACAGCTAGTAAGTGTTAAGTGTCTGATGCTGGATTTGAACTCAGGTCCTCCTGAATCCAGGGCTCTATCCACTGCGCCACCTAGCTGCCCGAAAGAGTGTATTTTTTAACATTTTAATCTTTGCCTTCTTCAAAATTCCTAGAACCGTTCTCTCAGCTTGTCTTAGGAGTAATTAGTCAGTTTATATGCATTTGTTAAGCACCTACTTTGTGTCAGCACAACTATGTGGCACCATATTATACAGAGCACAAGTGCTAGAGTCAGGAAGACTCATTTCCCTTAGTTCAAATCCAGCCTCAGGAATTTCCTAGCTCTGTGACCCTGGGCAAGTCACTTAACCCTGTTTCCCTCAATTTCCTCATCTATAAAATGAGCTGGAGAAGGAAATGGAAAACCACTCTTGTATCTTTGTGGAGAAAACCCCAAATGGGGTCATGAAGAGTCAGACAAAAAATAAATGAAAAACAACCACTATGCTAAGCCTTGGGGATAAAAAGAAAGACAAAAAGGCAGTTCTTGCCCTCAAGAAGTTCACACTGGGGAGCAGCTAGATGGCTCAGTGGATAAAGCACCAGTCCTGGATTCAGGAGGACCTGAGTTCAAATTCAGCCTCAGACACTTGACACTTACTAGCTGTGTGACCCTGGGCAAATCACTTAATCCTCATTGCCCCGCAAATTTAAAAGAAAAAAAGTGCACACTGAAGGTGAGGGGAACTACACCATATTAGACATCGGTCTCTCCAAGCTAAAAGTAGCTTGAATATTAGAATAATGTTAATTTTGAAAATCGCTTCTGGCAGACTTGTACCTAAAATGTAGGGAACAGTATTAATTTTTTTTTTCCTTCAGCCCTATCCTTTGCTTTAGGAGAAAATTGTATCTCATATCAAAGCAACAAATATTTGAGTGTCCACTGCGTACAAAACACAGCGGTTTTCTTTTGAAAAAGAAGCTACTAGAAAGTTAAAATCTAGCCTGAGCTGAGTTAATTCTTCCTTATTCCATTGTTCCAGACATTCCAATAAATACTGGTTTTAATTGGTAAGTGTTTTGCAGGATCTAAGGTCCCTGTGAATGCAGATGATTGTCTGGCAGGGTTCCCACCTTTGGGGTCCAATTATTTTAGTAGGTCAGGTGTACAGGACACCTTCAATGATGACAAATGACTTGGCTTTACTATGGGGGGTGGGAATGGAACATTTTATAAACCAGGGTCACTGTGTGTTTCTCCACTAAGCTTTGCCTATTTAATTACTTCTCTCCTCCTGCTCTCTCAGTATATAAGAAGACATCTGGGGCTCATGTAACAGCATTTTACTGTTTCAAACTGAGCTGATATCTGTGTCAGGCATTTTCTCATTGTTAGCTAATTTACACCTTAGCTCAACAGCCTTAACAAGGAAAACCCAGATCTTGAGGGATTGAGTCAAACCTGAGGGTTTGAAGCCAATGTCCTTCCATCATTTCAGTGAGGGCAATGTTTGAAGGGAGATGCCACCAGTGCATTTCCCAGTCTTCCCTTGTGCAACAGCCTGAAGTAGACCTTTGCCTGTGAATACACCACTTTCCTTTGTTTATTTAATTTCTCCAATAAATAACTGCCCCGCCTCCCCTGCCCCCTCCAAATTTTGCACACTGACTGAGAAAATTAATTTGGTGTAATGAAAAGCATCCTAGGTTTTCCAGTCAAAAGAAGTAAGAAAACAAGCACTATGCTATGTGGTTTTCAAATATTATCTCACATGATTATCACAACAACTCCTGGAGGTAGGTGCTATTATTAGCATTATCCCCTTTTTACAGATGGCAAAATTGAGGTAGGGATTAAGCGACTTGCCCAGGGTCATGCAGTTAGAAAGTAGCTACGTTAGAACTCAGGTCTTGACTCCTGGCCCTGCACTCTGTCCACTGCATTATTATGCTCCCTCAATAAAGCTCTCTTCAGGTCCTATCTCTGCTCCTTTTTAGTGTCTTATTTGGAGCAATTCACTTAATTTCTCTTGACATCAGTTTCCTCACAAAGTGGAGATAAAAATGGTTGGAGGGGGGACAGCTAGGTGGCGCAGTGGATAAAGCACCAGCCTTGGATTCAGGAGGACCTGAGTTCAAATTCAGCCTCAGACACTTGACACTTACTAGCTGTGGGAACCTGGGCAAGTCATTTAACCCTCATTGTCCCGCAAAAAAAAAAAAAAAATGGTTGGAGAAGCTCAAAGAATCATTGTGATAGCAAATAAGGTAATAAGAGCAAAGCACTTAGTAAACAGGAAGCCCTGTTTTTTCCTTGTTGTAAATAGATAAGAGAAAGAAGTATGTTTTTTGTTATTTCTTTATTAATTATCTTATTGGAGGTGAAAGGTACCTTGGTACAGTGAATAGAAGGACAGTCTCAGGGTCCGAAAAACCAGAACTTAAGTTCTGCCTCTGATCCTTTAGCAAGTCTGTAAGACAATGAGTAGCCTTCCAAAAGGTCCTCAAATGTGATGAAATCCCAAATCCAGACCCTCCTCTCCTGCCCCCCAAAAAAGGAAATATGATTTTATTTCAAAAACCAAATTCCAAACAATGTCAAGTTATAAATTTTAGTATAGGGCTATCACGTGTATTTGTTCATATTTGAATAAATATTCAAAACCCAATCATCTGAAGAGAATTCTTTTTGTTCATGCAAGGAAAAGGAGGTGGTGAGGCCAGATATAGTGGGAAGCTGCTACCAACTGACACCCTGGGACCTGTCTAGACAGCAGATTTCAACAAAAGAAGGTGAACACTCAACTAAGGGTCAGGAGACCTGAGTTCTACTCTGGCTTTGTGGCTAATTCTTCACCAAGTTACTTCTAATCTCACTGAGATTCTTCTGAAAGAAGAGTCATTGAGCTTAGTTCTAATTCACAAATTCTTGGAATGGCATAAGATGTTGAGTGAGAAGAGGGGGTTTCTCCACACAGACAGTTCCAAGGTGATTATCAGCTTTCTGCCCTAAGAAGGCCCCTTTGCAGAACCCAGATTTCCAGCCCAATGACCTATAGAAACCTGGCATCCTCATGTAACAATCGTCTTAGAGTGGGGAGACAGATTCCACCTCTGCTACATGTGAATGTAGTGGCCTGGACCTACAAAGACTTCTGGGATTTTTGAGTCTTCACCTATTTCCTCAAGCCAGGAATATTGCATTTCTTAGGATGGAGTGGGGCTTGGGGAGGGGGGGAGGGAGAAGAGTAAGAGATGGGAATAGGTGAGCAGTGATGTAATCATGGTGATCGCTGCTGAGATGCTATTTCTGCTCCCAGACCCACCGGGAGAAGGGAAAACTAAAGGGGCAGATGGCAACACATAAGACTTCTCTCCATCATGGTCTCTAACCCAACAGACTGGAGGACTGGTAAGAGGAAATACGCTGCTGAAAATGTAAAGGAATTGAAGGGGCTAGTCTCCTTCCCTTGCTCTATTTCATCTGGGTGTGATTCAAAACCCATTTCCAGATTCCTTCATCTATTCTGTCACAAGCTGACCTCATTTTACTTCTCACAAATATCTACGGTCAATCAGATGTTGAGTGCTTTTGTTCCAAGTATGAGTTTGTGGTGGGACCACCCAATTTTGGCCACACACAAAAAGGAAAACTGGGAATCTCAATCTCTGATTCATTGGGTTTTTTTTGTTGTTGTTGTTGTTTTTTTAGTGAGGCAATTGGGGTTAAGTGACTTGCCCAGGGTCACACAGCTAGTAAGTGTTAAGTGTCTGAGGCTGGATTTGAACTCAGGTCCTCCTGACTCCAGGGCAGGTGCTTTATCCACTGCGCCATCTAGCTGCCCCCTCTGATTCATTGTTAAAGACTCTCTCTCTCTCTCTCTCTCTCTCTCTCTCTCTCTCTCTCTCTCTCTCTCTCTCTCTCTCTCTCTCTCTCTCTTTCTCTCTCTCTCCATTACATGTAAAGATAGTTCTGCAATGAGCCATTTAAATAGATTAACTAAGAGCAACAAGATCCCAAAAGCAGACATTTAAAAGTCCCTATCACTCCCTAGGAAGGGATAACAAATCTGACTTTCGTTGTAGATGCACTGGTGGACCCCAGACACAGAATTAGAAAGAAGAGTAGGCAGGCAAGCAAAGATTTATTATGTTTAAGTGACTACTATGTGCCAATCACTGCACTAAGTGTTGGGGATACAAATACAAGCAAAAAAAAGTCCTTGCCCTCATGGAGTTTACACTCTAACAGAGGAAGACGACATACCAAAGAAAACAGAAAGAGGTCAGGGTGCAGGGGTTGGTGGGTGAGAGGGCATGGAGGCAGCTAGATGGCGCAGTGGTTAAGCACCGGCCCTGGATTCAGGAGTACCTGAGTTCAAATCCGGCCTCAGACACTTGACACTTACTAGCTGTGTGACCCTGGGCGGGTCACTTAACCCCCGTTGCCTGCAAAAAAAAAGAGAGGGCATGGTGTTGCAGTCCAGAAAGTCAGACACTCAGTCAACAGGGGAATGAAGACTGGCCAACCTGAGCCACTGCCCCAAAAATGGAGGCACTGGGAGAAACTCATTAGCAGGCAAAAAGACCACCGTGGGGAAGGGATGGGAAAAGGCTGCAGGGATGGATGGGCCCAGAGTGAGGAGGCCCCAAGCACTGAGGGATGTTCCAGTGAAGACTATAGGTAAGGCCTGCTCACAAGGTGCAAAAAGCTAGAAGCACAACCTGGAGAGGGAGAGAAAAGGTCCTGATTTCAGTGTCACTTATAAGCTGACCTCCTAAGCCCCTGAGCACCTAAGTTCATACCCATTTGTTAGGTGAGGACTCATTCTCCTCTGACCCTACTTGGAGTACCACAAGAACAGGCCTCTGGCTTCCAAACAGAAGGACTGTTTGCTGTCTGGGATTAGAATAAGAATGCTATCTGAGATTTATTCCTGCCCTGGCTGCTGGTTTCTGTTGTACTCTCAACAAAATATCTAGGGACATCATTTGTCCCTCACTTTCTCTTTAGAAAGAAGGAATTTTAAAAAAGAAGTAGTATGTGACTTTTGTGCCTACACTAATTGGCATGGCTGAATGAGCCCTCTAAGACACAGCACGTTCTAGAAAAAAAAAATCCCTCTGAACGACTTCTGAATCATCTCCAATAAACCATGCCAGCAGTCAGACCGGGCCAACAGGGGAAAAGGGAAAACAGGTTGTCACCTCGAGAAGTTCATGTCACTAGAGGGAAGTCACTGCCTAGTCAAGAGTTCTGTCATTTATTTGCTCAGGGTGAATGTTTGTCTAGGACTTGTATTTCCTGAGGTCTTCCCTCTGGACACTACTACTGGTGGCCTCCAGGTGGTGCTATATAACCTTGCTAGGATGAATATGGGGTCCCCTTGTTTTTACAGAATTTTTCAAGAGAAGATAGAGCCACTGTGCTGACAGGCTTTTTCTCTTCAAATGCCAATTTTCTGATCCCCAAAGACTGTCTAGGGCGATGCAGATGTCTTTCAAGGGCTTTCATTTCAACATGCCACTTTATATCTACCCTCTTCCTTCAATGTCCTCAAATGAGAATTAAAGAATACTTTGCATTTGTTAATCATTTCCTTTATTTATAGTTATTGAATAAAGATTAATATTCTCTATTTGTATTGGGAAAGCCCTCCAGCATTTCTCATTAACAGTAACTGGTGAAATTGCTTTGGTCTGTCAGTGATTCTTGTTAGATGAGGATTCTCAACCTCAGATTTTATCAAAATTGCCTGAATTATGAGCTCAACCTTAAGAGAAATCTAGGAAGGGAACAGATAGATATACTTCTGAATTCAACTCACAAATTTATTAAGCACCTACTGTATACCAGTCAGGAAGCAGTTTGGCATAGTGTATGGTAAGCTGGTCTCACAGTCAGGAAGACCTGGCTTCAGGTCCCACTTCAGATTGATTGTGTTACTCTGGATTTCTCAATGCCCCCAGTCCTCTTTATGACTATAAGCAGTCGCCACTTCTGTATTGATAGAAAGAATTTCCAAACTTTGATGGAATCACAACTTTAAAACAGGCCACCACCCAAACAGCCTCATACTAACCAAACCAAACAAACAAACAAATGTGTACTGTGCAGGACACGCAGACAAAAAACAAATAGTACTGTTTACATTCTCCCTAAGGTATGTTCTTTTCCTCTTTTCTTTCAGCCCAAACCAGTTTTCCACTTCTCTCTTTCTCTGTCTCTGTGTCTGTGTCTCTGTGTCTCTGTGTCTGTGTCTCTGTCTCTCTCTCTGTCTGTCTCTGTCTCTGTCTCTGTCTGTGTCTCTGTCTCTGTCTCTCTGTCTCTCTCTCTCTCTCTCTCTCTCTCACACACACACACACATACAGAGATTTCACCATGGTATTAAGCCCAGAACATCCACTTTGACTCAGAAAAAGCTGAGGAAAGGGGTTAGGACAAGAAGCAGGGCACAGAGAGTGTTCTTGGCCCATTCTCTGGCTGAAAGACCCAGTATAAACTCGAAGATGCCTTTTTAACAGGAAACAGATCTTCTTAAAACCCCAAACTGTTTTAATATAGCTTGAGTGAGGTTTGAGGTCCCAAGATGCAGTACAAGAAAGGAGGTGGTCCCTCATGGGCCACTTTTTCTTCTGTGAGGAAAAGCCTGAGGGGTGAATGGTTCAGGGAAGGCCCCTAGTCACAGCACTGCTGTTGGGAAGAAGTGGGGAGGTTCTAAAATCAAAGCAAGGAATCCCAGGTCCAAGCTTTCTCTTTCTAAGTTTTCTTTCTTTTTTTTCCCATTTTTGAGGCAATTGGGTTTAAGTGACTTGCCCAGGGTCACACAACTAGTGTCAAGTGTCTGAGTCTGGGTATGAATTCAGGTTCCCCTGACTCCAGGGCCAGTGCTCCATCCACTGTACCACTTAGCTGCCCCTCTTTCTAAGTTTTCTAAGCCTTGATTTGGGAAGTAGGGGTGGCTGCCAAGACCATTAGTCCTGCCCTAGACTAAATAACGCTTCTAAAGAAGAAAACCATTGTGTTTTGGGAGGTTGCAAGATAGAAGCCGGCAGAGAGAAAATAAAGCAAGCAAGCTTTATTGAAGGAAATGCAGTCCAAGAGACAGTCAGGGAGGATGAAACAGGTCAGGTGTACTGGCAGGCCCAATGCAATAGCGCCCCAAAGCCGGGAAATCCTGATGGGTTTTTATAGTGTTCTTATCTGGTTCAACAGGACCAGACATGAGGAGGCAGGAATGGGAACCCTGGACCTAATATGTAGAGGTCATGGATCAGGAACTGGTGCTAATTCATGCAGAGAAGAACACCTGGAGAATGGTTGGGCCAGTTGCCATTCAAACTCTCCCATAGTCTGTGTATGTTATTTCGGTTCCACTTTCTCCACTCTGTATCTCTTCATTGTAGAAAGAGCACTGGATTTGCAGTCAGAAGACTAGGGCTTGAAACCTAGGTCTTCTATGTACTGCATAAATTAGGTAAATCATGGCCTCCCCACTTGATTTTCCTCCATGATAATTTGTAGTCAGAAGCCTGAGGGAGCAGCCAACGAGAGAAACGACATTTTTTAAACATGTAAAATCAAGGAGGGAAATGAATGCTATGTGGTTAAGTGAGGATTGACTCAGACTATGGTGAAACTATTCAACATCTTAGTGGCAACACTGCATGCTCAGCCTAGAGCAGAACAATTCTGAACTTCGTGTTAGTGCGGAGCCAATCTAGAACCCACAGCCTGTGGGGCTCAAGGGAAACCCCACAGTTTTTAAAACAAAAGTAGGCCGAAGGCGACTTTCATTATACCTCCATGGAGGACTTGACCATGACAATTTTTCACTGTACCCTCTGGGGTTCTGGAATGAAGAGAATAGAGTGGCAGGGGCTTCCTGTTTGTCTCTCAATCTTCTTCTAGTCACCACAGGTAGACAGACTAGAGTCTTAGGCAAGGTAATTTGGCCACATAAGAACTGATAATAATGAACATGAATGTTTGCATTACTTTGCATATATTATTTCTCTGGAGACTCTCAACAACCTGAGCAAGGAAGGAGAGAGGGAGGAAAGGAAGGAAGGAAGGAAGGAAGGAAGGAAGGAAGGAAGGAAGGAAGGAAGGAAGGAAGGAAGGAAGGAAGGAAGGAAGGAAGGAAGGAAGGAAGGAAGGAAGGAAGGAAGGAAAGAAGGAAAGAAGGAAGGATACAAACAAACAAGAAAGACAGACCTTGCCTTCAGAGTGCTTACAACCTAATGGGGAAAGACAACACATGAAGAGGAGATGGAAATGGGGAAATGGGGGATGGGGTAGAAAAAAAAAACACTAATACTCTCCTATGAATTTTAGGCACAATTCTGCCAAAAAACTATTTTACTTAGCTTAATATCATTTTAAATCCAAGCATTTCTACCCCAGAGAAAGACAAGTCTAAACTATCATAATCTCCTCATGCCCTTAGAGAAGACTCTCTGCCCTAGAAAATATGAAGTAACATTTAGGAATCTTGAACAAAGAAAAGGTTATAATATGTTAAAATAGAATTTGGAGTTAACATTTCATTAAAGTCAAAGTTCTTTCCTGGAACCTTCCATTTAAGGACTGAAAGGGTCTCCTTGCAGGTATATCTCAATCATTTCTGAATAGAGAAGTCCACTCATGTCAAGGAAATGGGAAGGCAATTATTCTTTTTTTTGCGGGGCAATGGGGGTTAAGTGACTTGTCCAGGGTCACACAGCCAGTAAGTATCAAGAGTCTGAGGCCGGATTTGAACTCAGGAACTCCTGAATCCAGGGCCGGTGCTTTATCCACTACGCCACCTAGCCACCCTCGGCAATTATTCTTTTTTGGTTTTGTTTTGGTTTTGTTTTTTAGGTTTTTTTTTGCGGGGCAATGAGAGTTAAGTGACTTGCCCAGGGTCACACAACTAGTAAGTGTCAAGTGTCCGAGGCCAGGTTTGAACTCAGGTCCTCCTGAATCCAGGGCCGGTGCTTTATCCACTGTGCCACCTATATGCCCCCGGAAGGGAATATTCTTAACCAGAAAAGAGGAACTCTTGGATCTAGATTTGGTGACCACTTTTAATCCATTTCTCTAAAAAAGGTCTTTTGTCCTTTACCTAATCCACCTTTCTAAATCCATCCCATCGAGTCTGAAAAGGGCTTCCCAATGGAACCAAAGGAGATTTTTTTTTAACATTTTTGCTCAAAGTTTTGAGTTCCAAATTCTATCCCTCTCTCCTTCCCTCCCCCCCCCACCTCCACAGGCAATAGGCAATAAGATATAGGTTATAAATGTGAAATTATCTAAAGCATTACTATATTAGTCATTTTGTACAAGAAAACTTGAAAAAAATGAAAGTGAAAAATAGCATGCTTCAGTCTGTGTTCAATTAATATCAATTCTTTCTTTCAAGGTGGATAGTATGGTTTATCATTAGTCCTTTGGGATTGTCTTGGATCCTTGTATTGCTGAGAATAGCTAAATCATTCACAGTTCTTCATCCAACAATATTGTTACTATGTACAAGGTTCTCTCGGTTCTGTTCACTTCATTACACATCAGTTCATGTAAGTCCTTCCAGGTTTTTCTGAAATCATCCTGCTGGTCATTTCTTATAGCACACCATTACAATCATATACCACATTCTCCAACTGATGGGCATCCTCAAAAGGAGATTTTTAATATTTTAATGTGGCGAGTAAAATTAAATGTGGTTGCCCTATTACTGTCCCAAGTTTAGGGAAAAATAGCTGGGGTTTATTATATATTTGTTACTTAGAAATTAGAGGCTACTGCACCAGTTTGGGGGTATTAAGCATTTACTCAAGCATATTAAGTATAGGTAAAGATAGAGCACATGACCCTGAAAGTTAAGAAAACCTAGCTAGGAACTAGGGGAGAGAATCATCTGCATTCTGCCTCCTTGAGCATTCCAAGCCAAGAGTGTGAGCTCAGCGAGTGTAAGCTCTCTGAGGAAAGGACAAGAGGCAGCCCTTACACACCGCTTAAGGGTAATTGACTAGCATCATTCAAATCTATTGGTTCTCTGGATTTGAGAGTGGTTCGGCACAGTTGTGCTGATCTCAGAGCCCAGAGAACAGATCCTCTGGTGGGAACAAGGCTTTCAGGTGGGTGTGGTTTTGAGTGAGGTAACTTCCTGACTCTGGGCTGGCCTCAAAAAAGGTCAGGCCAGGCTCTCTCAGCGGGGGCCTCTGGGAGTCCCCAAACCCTTATTATTAACAATTTTCTCACATTTCCACTATTACTGGAGGAAAAATGTCCTTATTCTCAAGAAGGGAAAAGCAACAGTTACATGTTTTTTTTGCTTCCCACCTAGCACTCAAAACCTACTACAAAGGGTATTTGTCTTACCATGTCCCATATGAAACAGCCTGTTACCTCTAAGCTAGAAGTCCATCCATGAAAATATTGATTCATAAAATCTGTACAGCATTGAGAAGACTGGGAAAGTCCATTTGTGTAGCCAATGAGATTAAAGTTAATGTATCTTGGGACATCTAGAACTGAAGTGACTTGCCTAGTACCATAAAGTCCTTATCTGTTAGAAGTAGGATTCAAACTCAGATCCTCTCATGTCTGAGGGCAGGTCTCTATCCATTACCCACCACTGCTTCTCCATGCTAAAGGCAGCTATGAGAAGTAACCATTCTCTTGGGGTGCCCAGATGCAAGAGATCAACCTCATTTGTTAGCCTCTCCCAAATGAGCTTCCAATTTACAATTTTGTTGTTGTTCAGTCATTTCAGTCCTGTCCAACTCTTCCTGACCCCATTTGGGGTTTTCTTGGCAAAGATCCTGGAGTGGTTTGCCATTTCCTTCTCCAGCTCATTTGACAGATGAGGAAACTGAGGCAAACAGGGTTAGGTGGTTTGCCTGGGATCACACAGCTAGTGAGTGTCTAAGGCCAGAATTGAACTCATGAAGATGAGTCTTCCTGATTCCAAGCCCAGTACTCTATCCACTGTGTCACCTAGCTACCCAGTATACAGTTTCTCCACTGACAAATGAAACCAAAAGATGATTCATAGAGGCAGACCACAGAATATTTTTTCCCTTAGGTATATATTTTAGTTAACTCTTGCTAAGTGGTTTCATTTTGTTTTCTATCACCTCTCCTAAAAGGCAAGACATTAAGATGCATATCTACAGAAGGGTGACTAGGAACATGTAGTTCTTGGGAAGGGAGGAGAGCAATGCTAACAATGAGAGTGTAGGAGGAGGTAATTGGCTCATAGATGAGGGAGGGGGAAAGTCCAGGGGAATAACCTGCTTTGTTGTATTGCAGCAGGTCTTGAAGCCAAAAGCTTCATTTTATTCATATTTTCATTTAGATCATCACAGTCATTGAATCTGTTGTCTAAATATTTGTTTTCTTCACTTCATAAGTTCATACCATTCTTATCAGGTTTCTCTGAATTCCTTATAATTTGTCACTTTTATATTCCATTACATACTTAAACTGCAATTTGTTCAGTCATTCCCCAATCAATGGGGACCTACTTTTTTTTGTAGTTCTTTTCTTTAAAAAAAAAAAAGTGCTGCTATGGATAAAATCTTAAAATGCATATTGGAACTATCTCTCCTTGATCTCTCTGGGGTAAATACCCAGAAGGGGAATTTCTGGGTTAAAGGGTACAAACAGTGACTCTGTTCACATAAATCCAGATGGTTTTCCAGAATAGTTAGACCAATCCACAGCTCTATCAACTATGTATGAGTGTTATTGTCATCCTGAGACCCTGCCAACATTGAATATTTCTTCTTTTTATAATCACTTCTAATTGGTCGTGAGGTAAAACCTGAGTTGCTTTAATTTGTTTTGGAGAGTTTTCATATGGTCATTGATAATATGCGATTCTTATTTTAAAAATCATTCATTCAAATCCTTTGATTATGTCTACTTTTCCCAGACAACCAGAAGGTGCATTAGTTCAGGGCAAACTGAGGGACAAAAAGATTTCTACTATGTGCATATAAGGCACCTTTTTCACAGGTTACTACACTACTTGTGAGGAAGAGCATTCACATCACTTAGAAACACTCTTGGAGGGCACACATGTAGCCAGAGAACACTTGCAAAGTCCAAATCATGCCATGAACCCATGTGTCCAGGGTGCCTGTATAGGGAGGAAATAGAGGGCTATGGATAGTCCCCACCTGGCAACGATTAGAACAACTCATACCTCCATCAATACAGAATAGACAATATAGAACATTCCTCTGTGATATTCCACTGATCTCTGCTAGACATTAGGTCAGGTAGCATATCTCCATTACCCATCATAACATCTGCTGGGCATCTCCACTGGTCCCAGAGTCACTGAGCTGCTCTCAACTACTATTCACAGGAATTCATCTTTTGATGAACAACCTAGGGCTTTGAGCAGCAATACCCAATCAGGCAAGGACTGGCCTTGAATGATATACAAATAAACCTTGTAACAAGAGCAAAAAGTAGC
The DNA here is from genome assembly GCF_019393635.1 of Dromiciops gliroides. NCBI lineage: Eukaryota > Metazoa > Chordata > Mammalia > Microbiotheria > Microbiotheriidae > Dromiciops > Dromiciops gliroides. The sequence continues at coordinate 40,206,392 of NC_057865.1, forward strand.
AATCCAATGTAGCCAACAGCCTCTGTCCCGTTTTCACATTCCTGACTTCATTATGCAGATCTACCAGAAACAATACTGATGATTTTTCTGTCAACCATTCTCCCAATACTTAGAAACTGATGCTTGAATTAAAGTAGACATATGCAAGGAGGATGCTAACAGAACAGTAGCCACAAGGATGATCATAATAATTTAGCATCAACCACATTCAAGGTGAGAGAACTACCCTACAATGCCAAGATGCCCTAAGAATAAACAAGCCAAGTAGAATGGATGTTATCAAGCCAATGAAGCATGGGTTCAAGTTAGGTATATCCTCCTTGGGATATACACATAGCCCATTAATGCCTAGGGATTCCACTAGCCCTCACTTACACATCTCCATAGAAAACAGAATGATTGTCCATTTAAAAAGGAATGGCTAGGGGCAGCTAGGTGGCACAGTGGATAAAGCATGGGTCCTGGATTCAGGAGAATCTGGGTTCAAATCTGGCCTCAGACACTTGACACTTACTAGCTGTGTGACCCTGGGCAAGGTACTTAACCCTCATTGCCCCACAAAAACAAACAAAAAAAAAAGGAATGGCTAAATAAATTGTGGTATGTGAATGTAATGGAATATTATTGTGCTGTAAGAAGTAATGAACACAAGAATTTGGAGATACATGAGAAGATACACAAACTGATGAGGAGAGAAATAAAGAGAACCAGGAAAGCTATACACACAATGACGACAGCCACAGAAACAGAAACCACAATGAAATGAATCTGAATGTCATGTAATTTTATGACCTAGCGTGACCCCAAAGAAAAGATTAAAAAATGTGTCTCACTCCCTTCTTTGTGAAGGTGATGGTTTATGGATAGAAAACGATATGCCCTGCCAGATTTGATAGATGGATACCTTTGTTTTACTAAGCTACTTTTTCTTTCTTTCTTTCTTTCTTTCTTTCTTTCTTTCTTTCTTTCTTTCTTTCTTTCTTTCTTTCTTCCAAATGGCAGCTCTTTGGGTAGGGAAAGAGAGATCAATCAATATATTCAAGAATGAAGGTGATATAAAATAAAGGTGATATAAAAATAAAATATAGCACAAGTTATTTTTTTTGCTTATTCTTTCTTTTTTAATAAACATTTTTATTTAAAGTTTTGACTTCCAAATTCTACCTCTCTCCCCTTCCTGAGGCTACAAGCAATCAGAGATAGTTTATACAAGTACAAGTTAATTTTGAAAAAAAAACATAATTGTCCTTAAGAGAGGAGGAAATGTCCTTTAAGACTTGAACAATCTAATCCCAATTTGTTTCCAGCTTGTGAATAGATCACCTGTAATGGCTACACCCTAAATCCTACTGGAGAGATGAGTGGTTGAGCCAGCTCAGCAGGAAGTCCTTGTGCTTAAAATGTGCTCTGTAGGATGTCATCTCATTAATTTCCTTGAGGTTTGAATAATTCCCAATCAAAATAGCATCAAAGAAATTCAGGAGGAAATGTTCAGTATGGACAATGTAGTTTGCATACCAAAATGGTCATTGGCAATCTGGGCTCCTTACCATCCAAACTGGTAGCAAGTCACAGTCTCACTTATCTGGGCTCAATGAAGACAGTCACTTGATGCTATTTGGAAAGTGTTTGGAAATGCTAGATGAAAGGGTTGTCCAGGGAAGCTAAAGTTCCTGAGGGCATTTCATCCAGTTCAGGGTCATTCTGACAGGACCCCTTTGTGCACCCAAACTCCTGGACTGAATCACTCCCTCCCAAGTTCTGCCCCTCTACACACACACACACACACACACACACACACACACACACACACACACATCTCCCAATTATGGTCAAGGAGAAACATTATTGGCCCCTATTCAAGATGGTTGAACCTCATATCTTTCTACCGCTGGAGCTATGCTAAAAGGCAGGTCCTTCTGGTTGAGAGATTCAACTTTTGTAGATCTTGGCAATTAATCCAAGATCTACAAGACTATTTTTTTAATTAATTGGACAAGAGTAATATCACTCCACCAACCAAGCTGATATATGAGCAGACCAATTTTACCTATATGAGGAATGTCACTGCTAGTGATTAGTAATAATTAATCATGTCCTGTTTATACCAGCTAAATAACAGAAGCCAATTAAAGATGTATGCAAAGCCTTTTGTTCCTTCACTAATATGTTGTGTCTGATTGGATCTCCTCTCCCTCTCCCTCTCCCTCTCCCTCTCCCTCTCCCTCTCCCTCTCCCTCTCCCTCTCCCTCTCCCTCTCCCTCTCCCTCTCCCTCTCCCTCTCCCTCTCCCTCTCCCTCTCCCTCTCCCTCTCTCCCTCTCCCTCTCTCTCTCTCTCTCTCTCTCTCTCTCTCTCTCTCTCTCTCTCTCTCTCTCTCTCTCTCTCTCTCCCTCCCTCCCTCCCTCTCCCCCACAGGGAACGGAGTGCAGGTGGGGCCTATTTCTTCCTGTCTCACTCTGATGGCCAATTCCACTAGTGACTGGCACGGGAGTTTTGACTTACTCCCATTCCGAGTCAAGCTGATTCTGAGTCAAGCTGGTTCACCCTTCCTTGGGCAACATGATACCCTACTCCCCTTCCAAGAGTTTGCCATATTGGTGAAGCATTTAGTGTTTATACCCCCTACAGCTCAGAAATTATGAGCTTAAGTCATCCACCAGCCTCACACTCTTCCAGACCAGAGATCATCACCCTGCCCATCTAATATTATAAGGTAATATGAAATGGTTAGAGGCAATTCTGTCAGAGCTCATACCATTCTTCAATCTTGCTTCTACTTTCTAGCTGGATGACCATGGGAGCCTCAGGAAACTTTCTTAGATGCACCTACTAGGTCAGAAATAGGTTGGGACCTACTTTCATGGAGGGAGTGCTCACACAGATGCTTCTGGTCTTCATGGGTGTAATTGTTAGGAGATGCCAGAAGCATATTTCTTTGTGATGTATAAGTGGTTGGCATCTACCTTGATGTATGCTGGAGAGAGTAATGGTTTTGCAGTCAGAAGATCTGGGTTCTAGTCCTCCTTCTGCCACTTGCTAGCTGAGCACCTTTGGGTTAGCTGAAGCTTGCTACTTTTGCGATGACAGATAGTGTAGATCACTAGATGTATAGCATCTCCCTCACTAGCTGTGTAACTTGGGCCAAGTTACTTAAGATCACTTTGCCAATTTCATCATCTGTAAAATGGGAATAATGATGGTATCCTCATTACCTACTTCACTGAGCTATTGAAAGAATCACATGAGATACCACCCTTCTTTGATAAGTTCAGATGAAAGGGAGGTTCACTTCTCCACCCACCCCTTAGTGACTCATTATGGTTGCAAAGGACTGACTGATGATAAATACTAGGACCTACATCCTGACAAGGAGGTTAAGAACTAAATATGCACAAGAAGACAGACATTTCTGGATGTGGACAATATAGAAATTTGTTTTGCTTCACTATGCATATTTAGTATAATGGTTTATTACAAATCAGAGGGTGATGGGAGATAGAGAGAACAAATGCTTGCTATTTGAAAACTAAATTTCGTTTCTGAAAGGATTTAAAACATATATAAGATAATGTATATAAAGTCTTACAAAATTTGAAATGTAATAAAAAGTATTGGCAATTATTATATCTCAACAGATTCAAATCTATACTCAGGTCATTCAAATTAAGATAAGTGCCTCTGAAGGTTTCTTAAATTATCTCTTCTCTGTTGATTATCACACATGATTAATATTAATTCTTTGCACCAGGACTAGGCAGCAGAGAAGGGGGAAAGCACACAGGAAGATGGAGGTAGGTAAAATCAACAAAACCCTTTTCTAATTTGTTAAAAAAAAAAAAACCCAGTCTGGTATATGAATTACACTTGTCATCTGCAGAGGTACATGATTAAAGTCCTCATTTTTAAGAGAACCCCTTTGGGTAAAAAATTAGGGATTTGGAATCTGATGACCAGAGTTTTTAAAATTTTTATTCTCTTGTTCATTCCCTGTGAAGCCTTGGGTAATTCGATACCATGTGACAAACATTAATTAAAGCACCTGCTACCTGTAAGACAATGTGCTAAGTTCTGGAGGGAAATATGAAGGCAAAAACCCAAAACAATCCATGCCCTCAAGGAACTTTCATTCTACTCAAGGGTACAATGTGTAGATAGATTAGTAAATATGAAGGAAAGAGCATTAACAAGGAAGACACTTTACCTCACTTCACTTTGGTTTCCTCTTCTATAAAATGAAGTAATTGGGGCAGCTAGGTAGTGCAGTGGATAAAGCACCAGCCCAGGACTCAGGAAGACCTGAGTTCAAATCCAACCTCAGACACTTGACACCTACTAACTGTGTGACCCTGGGCAAGTCACTTAACCCCCATTGCCCCACAAAATAAATAAATGAATGAATGAATGAATGAATAGACAAATAAATAAATAAAATTAAGTAATTGATTGAGATATAAAGTACAGGTTTTCAACGTATGCTCTAGGGAAACCAGAGGGTCCCTGAGATATTTTCAGGGAGGTCTGTGAGGATCAAAGCTATTTTCAAAATAAACCAAGATATTTTCATTTCTAATATGGTAAATATGGGTAGCTATAATCCACATAAATGAAAACTACCTCAGTAACTTTTGAAAAAGTAAAGGGGGACAGCTAGGTGGCGCAGTGGATAAAGCACCAGCCCTGGATTCAGAAGGACCTGAGTTCAAATCTGACCTCAGACACTTGACACTTACTAGCTTTGTGACCCTGGGCAAGTCACTTAACCCTCATTGCCCACACACACACACACACACACACACACAAAGGTAATGTAAAGGGAGCCCTGAGACCAAAAAAGTTTACGAAGCACTTGACAATTATTATTTTCACACTTTACACTTTTGCCCACATTAGATTGGCTTGGACAGCCTGAGGAGATAATAAGGAGCATTGCAACTGACATTTATTGAGCATTTTCAGGTTCCCCAAAACTTTTTTATGTGGATCCTCACAATGACTTCATGAAGTCAAAGTCATGTTATAGCATTCTTGTCATTCCCATTTTACAAAGGAGGAAACTGAGGCTGAGAGCCATTAAGTGACTAAGCCAGGGTCAAGCAGCTGGTAAATGTCTGAACCAAGGTCTTCCTGCCTTCAAATCCATCACTCCAGCCACTAGGCAAAGCAGCTGTTTTTCTAAACTTTTACTGCAGTCCTTCCTTTGGGCTTCTAGGGAAGTTGTCACCAGGACTAATGTAATCATGGGTAGGCAGCAATGAGGAAACAGAAGCTCAGAAAGGGGATGTCATTTGTCCACAGTCACATAGCTATTAACTTAGACTGAGACTGGCAGAGAGCAACAAAGAAATAAGTATTTATCTAGCACCTTCTACATGCAAAGAACCTTTTACAAATATTGCTTCATTTGATCCTCACAACAACTCCATGAGATAGAAACTATTAGGATGATCCCCATCTTACCAGTTGAGGAAACTGGAGCAAACAGAGATTAAGTGACTTTCCCAAAGTCACACACTTAGTAAGTGTCTGAAGTCAAATTTGAACTCATATCTTCCTGATTCCAGGCCCAGTGATCTATCAATTTCCAACACTCACTGCCTAATCTGGTAGAGGTTAGAATAACAGGTGAGAGGGGGCAGCTAGGTGGCACAGTGGATAATGCACCTGCCCTGGATTCAGGAGGACCTGAGTTCAAATCTGGCGTCAGACACTTGACACTTACTAGCTGTGTGACCCTAAACAAGTCACTCGACCCTCATTGCCCCATAAAACAAAACAAAACAGAAACAGAATAACAGGTTAGAAAGACAAACAGCAGCAGAAGGCCTAAATATTAGTCATTAGGGCTCAGCTAAAACCTGCAGGCAAGAGATGTACACATAAGAGACTGGCCCTCCAATCAAGTAATTGATAAAATGCCCACAAGAAACATGACTTATATGCACAGAAAATAAGATAATGATGCAAGGTGATGAGCAGCCTCCTTCCAGGCTCCTTCTTGAATCCATCTTTTATCTCAATGGCTCCAAAGATGCACATCTTGTTCCTTCCCAGCTCTCACCTACACAACCCTTGTCCATGTCCTCTGATCAGTCTTCCAAGAGGACCCCCCAGCGCTATTAGGCTCCCCATCCACTTAAGAGATTCTTACACTTTTTTCATGTATCATGGATCCTCTCTGGCGAAGCCTAGGGAGTCCTCTTCAGAAGAGTGTTTCTAAATGCAGGAAACTCAATATGTAGGATGAGAAAGAAGATCAATTCTATTGAAATGTAGTTATCAAGGGGTGACTAGGTGGTACAGTGGATAGAGCACTGGCCCTGGAGTCAAAAGGACCTCAGTTCAGATCTGGCCTCAGACACTTGACACTTACTGGCTGTGTGACCCTGGGCAAGTCACTTGTTATCAAAATATTAAAGTTTGCATACACCCCCCCCCAGGTTAAGAACAAACACAGATTCACAAAGGAAGGCCCAAGAGTCTTTCACTCCCTTCACCTTGATCAGAAAAGGAAAAGAAAAGGTTAAAAACCTGGGTCTGGTTGGGGCCTCATGGCCACAGAGGAGAGCAAGTATGAAGGCCTTTCTCTTTTACTGCATTGGTCTGTCACTGGACATTATAGGTGAAAGACTCTCCCAATATCCCACCAGTAACTAAGGTTAAAGGTGGGGGGGGGGCTGATGCTGACTAGCCTTTTTGATGCCTTCAGCGCTCATCAAAGAGTTCCCCCTTTACCCCAAAGTTGGACTAGGGTCCAACAGTCCCTCCATAGCACTTTGCTTATATACCATTATGAATCTCCCTGAAGCAAGTTCCCCAGGGTCCTCCATGGGGAAAGGTCGCATCAGCCAATGAAGTTGAAAAGTCTGCCCATGCACCAAACCCCCATTATACTTTCTTTTATGGGGTACCATAGCCTAAGATGTATCCCCAAGTGGCCAGCCTACTGATGATGAGCACTTAGTTTGGACCTCGGGAAGCAGTCTGTCCCTCTTATATCTCTCAAAACCTTCCTATCATGGTAGAACTCTGCTTATGTAGTCTTCAAGAAACTAGAGTCACCTCTATACCACAATGTTTCAAAGTATGACCCAATGTCTCACAGTCATTCGCTATTTAGTATTGTTGGAAATAAATCTTCAGCATCGTTCTCAGTCTTGCTAAGGAACATTATGGAGGAAGAGCCTGGATTGGCTCCATTGACCTGGAATCCCATCACATCCTTTCCCACTGAATCACAGAGTCACATAATTTTGAGTTGGAAGGGATCTCAGAAGCCACAATCTCTGGAATGGAATTCCTCAGACTGGGACCAGGTTTTTGCCTTTCTTTATATGCCCAGTACTTAGCAAGGTGTCTGCTACATAGTAAGCATTTAATAAATATGGGTTGACTGATTAATTGACTTACAAAAAGTCATCCATGGGGGGCAGCTAGGTGGCGCAGTAGATAGAGCACTGGCCCTGGATTCAGGAGGACCTGAGTTCAAATCCGGCCTCAGACACTTGACACTTACTAGCTGTTGTGACCCTGGGCAAGTCACTTAACCCTCATTGCCCTGCCCCCCCAAAAAATGTCATCCATCCTTTGCATGCAGACATCGAGAGCAGCCACTTCCTGCCAAAGCAGCCGATTCCATTTGGGAATAGCTATCCTTGTTAGGAGGGGGCAGCTAGAGTCCAGGACCTGGAGTCAAGAAGACTTACCTTCCTGAGTTCAAATCTGACCCCACACACTTACTAGCTATATGACCGTGGGCAAATCACTTAACCCTATTTTCTCATCTGTAAAATGAGATGGAGAAGAAAATGGCAAACCACTCTAGAATCTTTACCAAGAAAACCCCAAATGGGGACACAGAGAGGTAGATATGACTGAACACTTGAACATCCTTGTTAGGAAGTTTTTCCTTTTATTAATCATAAATTTCCTTCCTTCCTATTGCCCCTAGTTATAAAACAACAAACAAAACAATGTCATACTTCTTGCTGAATTATTTATTTTGGAAAATATAGCTATTTTTATTTTAAAAGCATATTATTTATGCTAACATTTAATGTGTTTATTATTCTAAATAATGAGTAGATATTTCAAAATGTGATCCATTTTCATTTCTAATATGATGAATATTAGTAGATATAACCCACATAAACAAAAACTCTCTGGGGTCCTCAATAATTTTTAAGATCGAAAAAGGACTGGGGCAGCTAGGTGGCGCAGTGGAGAGAGCACTGGCCCTAGAGTCAGGAGGACCTGAGTTCAAATCCAGTCTCAGACACTTGACACTTGCTAGCTGTGTGACCCTGGGCAAGTCATTTAACCCCAATTGCCACACACACACACACACACACACACACACACACAAGATTGAAAAGGATTCCCAGGAGAAGCTAAGTAGCACAAAGGACAGAGCATTAGCCCTGAAGTTGGGAGGACCTGAGTTCAAATTTCACCTCAGACACTTACTAACTGTGTGACCCCAGGGCAAGTCACTTAACCCAAAATGCCTTAAGCATCCAGGGCCATCTCCAGTCATCCTGGTGTATATCTTGCTACTGGACCCAGATGGCTCTGAAAGAGAAAGTGAGGTTGGTGACCTTGCAAAGTCCTTTCTCACATCCAATCCAGTGCAAGTCATTAAATCATCCTGAAATCATGGTCCTCTTTGAGAATGATGGACAACAACAAGAATTCCTTGATAATATCCCCAAACCAAAAAGTTGGAGAGTCTCTGGAGAGTCTTCTGGGGCACTGAAAGGTTAAGTAACTTTCCCAGGGTCACACAGCCAGTATGTGTGAGAGCAAGGTTTGAACTCAGGCCTTCTTGTAGCAGGAAAGATACCTTTCTCCACCTTAAGTAAGACTGGAAAATATGAACCACAGCAGGCTTTTTTTTCAGATCCTCAATACTGAATGATATGATATTAGGTATATCATTACCAGGGCTGGTAAACATCCCTAGGGTTAATAAAAAAATTTCCAAGCTCTCTCTTTTCCTTTTTTTCTTTTTTTTTCTTTTTCTTTTTTTTTCTTTTGCAGGGCTTACCCAGGGTCACACAACTAGTAAGTGTCAAGTGTCTGAGGTTGGATTTGAACTCAGGTCCTCCTGAACCCAGGGCCAGTGCTTTATCCACTGCTGCACCTAGCTGCTCCCCCCCCACCCCGCCCCAAACTCTTTCAAACATTTTAGAATATAAATTTTGGGCTTATACCTTGTTCTCTATTCATATCAAACCAAGAAACTTCTAAATGCTGAATCTCAAAGTGGCTTGAGGGCTCTCCATTGCCTTTTAATTTAATTATTCAAGGGCAGAAATGGGACAGTGGGAATTACAGTTATCCAAGAGCCCCCAGCTGTGAACAAATATGATTCACACTCAGTGAACCTTTATCTGCTAACTTACCCTCAGAGTGGTGAAGCCCTGTGTTAAGCTGTTTAAAAGGGAAAAAAAAGGCTAGTGCTTAATTCAAGGTTCACAGGGGAGATCCTGTCCTGGTACATTTTGTACTGGAGAGAAGCAGATCAGCGCAATCCCCTAAACTAGTCTTTTTTAAGTTCATCAAAGGTCAGACTGTCTGGGGTCTGAGTCAGTGTGAATGTGTTCTGTTACCCAGTGGGATTTCTTCCCATGTGGGTGTGATGGCTAATGTGGAGGTTTTTCTTTTTATTATTGTTTAGCAGGCATAGGGACTAGACCTGGGAGGGGGAGTACCCCCTACTCCAATTTATTGCCTCAGAGGTTTTGAGATCACTGAAGAGGTTGTGACTTATCTGAGGTCACACAGAAGTGGAGTTTGAACCCTGTTCTTCTTGGTTCTCAGAATGCTCTCTTTCTCTTGGAGCACCTATAAGTCAAACAACACTATCCATACCTCTGGGAAAGGGTGTGTCAATGAATTCTTCTACATCCTATTCTATCCCTGTACATTTTCCAGAACGGAACATCCTTCCCTGGCCACTGCCCTATATGTGGTCCCCCAACCTGCCTCCCATTGAAATGTAAGCTTCTTGAGGGCAGAGAGTGACTCACTTTTATCTTTGTATTCCCAGCACAATAGTAGGCACATAGTAAGTACTTAATAAATGCTTTCCACTCATTCATCCCCAAACTGGTCTAAGTATCTTTCAAAATGAGCTTCAGATTATATTGGGTTTTCATTATCATAAGAAGAATTTCATGATCCTTCTGCCCACATTCATATTACCCCTGGTAACAGAGAGAGAGCTCAGACTTATAAACCATCCATTGTCCATAGCAAATCCACATAATTTCTCTTGTTTCTTTGAGAGTCTCTGATTTCTTTCTCCTTACATGAAATGGGCAGTAGTATGGAGAGGGAGACAGACTCATAAACATGGAGAACAATAAATTCTATTTAACGCCTGATATCATGTAGAGTAATTCTTCCCTCCCCTTCCACACCGCCAGAGAGAAGCAACACCTACAGCAAATACCACATTCCATGGTGTCCCATCATCACACAATGAGCTGGCCAATAGGTGATCCTTCATCTCTCTCTGCTTACTCAAGCATCAAAGCTTGGGATCAAAGCTTTTGTCTTCACATAGCCTCACCTCCAGGAAGATGTGCACAAACATTCTGCTAACATCCTTGCCTCTCAGGCTAAGGAAGCATGTTTTAGTCTCTTAAAAACAGTAAAAATAAACCTCGAGGGCCAAGTTTCATTATTCTGGTCTCCTCTCTCAGACCCTCTCTCTTCTGAGATCATGGCTAGGGAAGGGGAACCTGACCCACTGAGAATGTGAGAATTTATCATTTGATAGGCTAAAACTTTGGTGGTTTCAGCCTCTCCAAAAACCATTTCATTGAAGGAATATGGCTCCTGATCTGCCTTTTTACAGTTGAGGGGACATCCCCATTCTCTCCAGAGCCAAAGTTATTAACCTGGGGTCTGTAACCTTATTTAAAAAAAATAATAAACATTTTTATTTATAGTTTTGAGTTTCAAATTTTATCCCTCCCACCCTCCCTGAAGTGGTAAGTAATCAGTTGTGGGTTATACATATGAAATTATGTAAACCTTATTTTTTAAATTTTTAAAATTTTTTTCCAGTTACATGTAAAGATTTGTTTCAACATTCAACATTTTTGTAATATTTTGAGTTCCAAATTTTTCTCCTTCCCCCTCTTCCTTTCCCCCTCCCCAAGACAACAAGCAATCTTATCTATGTGACCTTATTTTTTAAAAATAGTTTGCTATTTCAAGATACTTGCTTTCCTTTGTAATCCTATGTATTTTATTCTACACATTTAAAAATATGACCCTAAGAAGGGCTTTGTAGATTTCATGAGACTGCTAAAAGGGTCCATGATACAAAAATGGCTAAGAACTTCTGGACTAAGGATGTCACAAAACTCTTAAGATCAAAGTAACTGAAATTCATTTGTATTACAAAATAAATCAATACACAGATCCATAAATAGGAATCCCAACCCCTGGAGTAAATTCTTTGATGATGAAGTAGGGAGGACTAAAGAAGCAGTTGCTTTGGAACAAAGAAATCTATCCCTGATTGTGTCTGCCTAGGGAGAACAGGCAGAATGGTCCCATGGGAGGGTTAGTCCCATGCAGACAGGAACTAGGAAGAAGGTCCTAGCCCATCAAGACTATGGACCTGTTTTAAAAAATCATAATAGGGCCACTAGGTATAGAGCACCGGCCCTGGAGTCAGGAGTACCTGAGTTCAAATCTAACCTCAGACACTTAACACTTACTAGCTGTGTGACCCTGGGCAAGTCACTTAACTCCAATTGCCTCACTAAAAAAAAAAAATCATAATAGAGGGAAAAGGACCTACATGTACAAAAATATTTATAGCTGCTCTCTTTGTGCCGACAAAGAATTAGAAATTGAGGAGATGCCCATTAATTGGAGAATGGCTGAACAAGCTGTGGTATATGAATGTGATGGAATACTATTGTGCTGTAAGAAATGATGAGCAGGCAGATTTCAGAAAATCCTGGAAAGACTTAAGTGGACTGATGCTAAGTGAAGTGAGCAGAACCAGGAGAACATTGTACACAGTACAGCAACATCATGTGATGATCAGCTGTTATAGACTCAACTCTTCTCAGCAATACAATGATCCAAAACAATTCCAAAGGACTCATGATGGAAAATGCGCTCCACATAAAAAAAAAGAACTGTGGAATCTGGATGCAGATTGAACCATACTGTTTCTACTTTTTTTTTCTTTTTTCTCTTTTGTTCAGATTCTTCTTTCACAACAAGACTAATGCAGAAATATGTTTAATGTGATTGTACATATATAACCTATATCAAATTGCTTGCTGTCTTGGGGAAGGGGGAGGGGAGGGAGGGAGGGAGAAAAATTTGAAACTCAAAATCTTATAAAAACAAATGTTGAAAACTACTATCTCTACATGTAATTAGAAAATAATAAAATACTTTTATGATTAAAAAAAAGACTATGAACCTGTTTATTGCATAGTAGCCTAGAGGCTTACAAGCCTGGATGTTGGTGCTGGAGAGCACCCCACCAGGGCACCTACTGTAGCCAGCCATCATTTCATTCATCCAAGCCTGCAATCACTACTTTCCCATTTTCCCTAGTTCTCCACTAGATATCAAACTGAAAGCATAATAGAATAGCAGAAGAGTGAGGCCTAGGGACCCACCACTGTTATTCACTCAAGTGGTGTACCCACCCCACCCCAGCCACTAACTTCTGGTGACTCATATATCTGTCCTTACCCTTGAACCAAATACACAACACACACATACACTATATATATATAGCCAGGCAATGAGGTGACTTGCCCAGGGTCACACAGCTAGTAAGTGTCAAATGTCTGAGTCCAGATTTGAACTCAGGTCCTCCTGAATCCAGGGCAGGTGCTTTATCCACTGCATCACCTAACTGCACCCATCAAAAATATTTCTGATGCTTGAGGGGCTGGTGATAGTCTAAATTTCCTTTCTGGACCACTTAATACATAATCTTTGTTTAATGAAGGACTTCATAGGATCATAAATTTAGAGCTGGAAGGGTCCTTAGCAGTTATCTAGTCCAGTCTCCACATTTTATAGATGAAGAAAGTAAGATCCAGGAGGCAGCTAAGTGGGGCAGTGGATAAAGCACTGGCCCTGCATTCAGGAGGACCTGAGTTCAAATCTGGCCTCAGACACTTGACACTTACTAGTTGTGTGAGCTTGGGCAGGTCACTTAACCCTCATTGTCCTGCCAAAAAAAAAAAGAAAGAAAGAAAGATCCAGAAAGGTTGCATGACCAGCCTGATGTCATGCATGAAGTAAGTAGGAGAGTCAGGATTTGAACTGGGGGTTCTCCAGTTGGGGCAGCTATGTGGCAGAGTAGATAGAGTGCTGGGTCTGGAGTCAGGAAGACTCACCTTACTGAATGGAAATCCAGCCTCACACATCTACTAGCTATGTGACCCTGAGCAAGTCACTTAACCCTGTTTGCCTCAGTTTCCTCACCTGTCAAATGAGCTAGAGAAGGAAATGGCAGACCACTCTAGTATCTTTGCCAAGAAAACCCCAAATGGGAGTCATGGAGGGTTGGACATCACTGAAAAGACTAAACAACAACAACAACAACAATAACCTCTAATTCCAGATATGGTGTACCTTTATGCTTCTCTGTAAATTGGTAACTTCTGGTACCATTCAATTGTTTATTCAACAACTATCTAGCTGATTTCCTACTATATTCAAAGTATTGTTCTGGGAACTGTGGAGAATAAAAACAATGTAAGACATGGTATTTGCCCTTGAAGAAGTTGTGATCCAGTAGGGGATTTGACTTTCTAAAACAGTGATACAATGGAATGAGAAATGGATCTAGAGTCAGGACACTGAGGTTGAAACATCGGGTCTTCCATATGATACTAGGTTTAATTTTTTGTATCTCCATTTGCTTAACTATAAAATAAGAGGCTTCAATTCAATGACTGCCAAGGTCCTTTGCATTTCTAAATCTATGATCCTATGGCCCCAGACCATGTTGGTGCCCCAGGGCCAAGCCTTGTTCACCCTAGGCTAGTTACAGCTCCCCCCTCCCCCAAAACTAGCCAGGTCCCTATTGGGGTTAGGATCAAATAGCTTCTCTAGTTAGTTTTTAAAGCCCTTCATAACCTGGCCTGTACTTAACTTTCAGACCTTTTGATATTACTCGATTCCCCCACACTCCAGGTCCAGCCAAATTGGCTTCTTTGCTAATCCTCTCAGCCCCCCACATGCCATTGTCATCATGCCCATGCACTTAGCTGCCCCCTCTTCCCAGAATGCACTCTTCCTCACCACCACCTCTTACAATCCTTCCTTTCCTTCAGAAAGAACTCTGCACAAGCTCTATCTTCTATGGAAAGCCTTTCCTAGATCTGCTCCACCCCCATCTTCCTGAGCCTTCTCAATTAAAAAAAATGTACCATCTATTTATTTTGGACACCTTTTAAGTATGCTTAATTATACTCACGGGTTTTCTCCTTCTAAAGGAAGTTTTTCCAAACCCCTCTTAATTCTAGTGACTTCTCTCTGCTAATCCCACCCCCAATTTATCCTGTATATAGCTCATCTGTACAATTTTGTTTGTAGTCTCTTCCATTAGTTTATAAACTCTTTGAGGGTAGGAACCATCTTTTGTTCTCCTCCTTTTTTTTTTAATCCCTAGTGTTTAGCACAGTGCCTGAGGCACGGTAGACTCTTAATAAATCTTATTGATTTATTGACCCATAGTATAAAAGCCCCTTGAGGGCAGGGATTGCTGCCTAGCACTTAATTAAAATTTGTTAACTGGATGATGGATATGACTTTCTGTCTGAAATTAAACCAATAACAATCATGTCTCCCTCACCTACCGGTTGAGTATGTGATTAATAAATGTTGATTGATGGGGGCAGCTAGGTTGTGGAGTGGATAAAGCACTGGCCCTGGATTCAGGAGGACCTGAGTTCAAATTTGAGCTCAGACACTTGACACTTACTAGCTGTGTGACCCTGGACAAGTCACTTAACCCCCATTGCCTAGATAGGTAGGTAGATAGGTAGGTAGGTAGGTAGGTAGGTAGATAGATAGATAGATAGATAGATAGATAGATAGATAGATAGATAGATAGATGGATGGATGAATAAATGGGTGGGTGGATAAATGAATTAATTAATAGATAGCTAGATGGACAAATAAATAGATAAATGAATGAACGAATGAAAATATGATGGATGGATGGATGGATGGATGGATGGATGGATGGATGGATGGATGGATGGATGGAAAATAAATGTTCATTCATTCATTCATTGTCTTTTCCAACTCTGAAATTACGGGATTCTAGGAAACTGTACCTCTCACAAATTCCAGAATGCTTAGGAATCCTCGGCCAAGGTCTAATTCAAGAATTAATTCAAATGACTGCCCCCCTCCCCTCCCCCCCCCACCCGTGGGGAGAAAAGAGGGGCGAGACGGAGATGTCGATGACGTTCCAATTCAAGGTAAGCGGCCTCCAACTGAATTCAAGGATATGAAATTGAAAGAATTCAAACCAAGGGCCGCGGGGGCCCAGCTCCTCCCCTTTTTTTAATATCCATGACCCCGGCCCCGCCCCTCGTCATCCTTGGATTAAACTGCTCCCCAGCCGAGGCGCCCAGCGCGGTGCTCGCTGCAAGCTCGCAGGTGCTCTCCAGGATGAGGACGTCCGAGCTGGGCTCCTCCTCTTCGCTGGTTGTCTTCGCGTTCTTTCTCCTTCTCTGGCCCAGCCAAGCCGCGGCAGCCAAGGAGCTCAAGTTCGTCTTATTAGTAAGTAGACTTTCCTCCCCGCTGCTTTCTCTTACCCCTTTGTTCCCTTCGGGAGGGAGGGAGGGAGGGCAGGTGGGGCGCGGTGTAGGGTTTCATCTCTCCGGAGCTACTCCTGGGACGCCCCAACTGCCCACACTGCACTCCCAATTTACCGCCAAAGTGAATAAGCGAGTTTCGCAAATTTTTCTGCGTGAAGGCCAAAACAAGTCCGGACCCAGCATCAAAGTGAAAAGTTTCTTTCCCTCCCCTCCCCCAAGTTAGCCCCCTCTTTATTCCCCACCTGCCCACTGCATCCCGTCCAGGGCCTCTTGGCTGGTCACCTTTGACTGGGTCTGAGAAGCAACCTGGTGGGGAGGCTGGAAAACAGCAACCTAACATCAGAGTAGGGACTGGAGCCTAGGTACTGCCCCTTTGGAAGCCCTAGAGGACTGAATTAGGTAGAAGGGGGAGGGCCCATAAACCAAAGACCCATTTGGAATTCACCTTGAAGCCTAGAAAGTGAAATTCAATGGTTCAAGGGGGCCTTTCAAAACGTTAGGATTCCTTTGCCTTTGGAATAATTCACTTATTTGCCTTTGTGATGGATGTGAAAATATAAAGAAAATGAGTCATGGAATGAAAAGGTATAGAAAGTGTATTACGGGGGCAGCTAGGTGGCGAAGTGGATAAAACACCGGCCCTGGCTTCAGGAGGACCTGAGTTCAAATCCAGCCTCAGACACTGGACACTTAACTAGCTGTGTGACTCCTGGCAAGTCACTTAACTCTTATTGCTCTGCCCCCCCCCTCGCCCCAGAAAGAAAGAAAGAAAGAGAGAGAGAGAGAGAGAGAGAGAGAGAGAGAGAGAGAAAGAAAGAAAGAAAGAAAGAAAGAAAGAAAGAAAGAAAGAAAGAAAGAAAGAAAGAAAGAAAGAAAGAAAGAAAGAATATCACTGAAGATAGAAATTTAAATGGAGAGGGAAGTGACAAGTACTGGGGAAATCTTTGGTTTTTGTTTTTGGGTTTTGGGGGGGGGGGGTGCGGGGCAATGAGGGTTAAGTGACTTGCCCAGGGTCACACAGCTAGTAAGTGTAAAGTTTCTGAATCCGGATTTGAACTCAGGTACTCCTGAATCCAGGGCCGGTGCTTTATCCACTGCACCACCTAGCTGCCCCTTGTTTTTTTGGTTTTTGTTTTTTGGGGGTATTTTTGGAAATCTTTGTTTACATATGAATCCTAATCTCTTCTTTCTTCTTCTCCTTCCCTAGCTATCCTAATCTTTTTTCTCCTTTTGCTTTCTCATCCCCCTCTCACACCCTCTCCCTTCCATTTTTCTTCTTTCTCTTCTTTCTCCTTTATTCCTATCCTTTCTTTTCCTCTCCTCTCCTGTCTCCCTGGATTCTCTTCTATCATCCTCTCTCA
Organism: Dromiciops gliroides; assembly: GCF_019393635.1. Classification (NCBI taxonomy): domain Eukaryota; kingdom Metazoa; phylum Chordata; class Mammalia; order Microbiotheria; family Microbiotheriidae; genus Dromiciops; species Dromiciops gliroides. The sequence goes on from NC_057865.1 coordinate 40,223,584, forward strand.
GAAGCACATAAAACAGACCTGGAAAGAACTTCTGTGGCTATCTCCTCTGACTCCCTGGTTTTATATACTTCCTTCTCTCTCTTTCTCCCTCTCCAATCTTCTTTCTTCTCTTCTTCCTTTCCCTCTTCACTCCATTCCTTTACTTTCTTCTGTCTTTAACTCCCCTCTCTTGTTTTCACTTCCCCTCCTCCCTTTACCTGGCCGTTCCCTGTGTCCCCTGGATTAATACATGACAGTCTTTCTTCCTGTAAATGCTCCCCTTAATTGAGTTTTCTCATTGAAAGGAGCCCAAAGATTTCATTTTACTTCCAATGAAGCTCCCATTTTCTCACCTCAGTTGATCCGTGGTTCCCTTCCTTCTATTTGGTACAATAACTATTTATGCAAATCTTGCTGCCTATTCCAGTAAGCCTTCACCAGTCCATGAGTTACCAATGTAGACAGAGGCCAAAGTTCAAGTGTTCAAACATGATTTATACTGAAAAGCAACTGCCAGGCTTCCACTCTGTAAAACTCTCTAATGCCGACTACCTTTTATGGGATGTAATGTATGCAAGTTGAACTCTTTATTTAGAGTCTCTTAGTTCTTTAATTATAGTACATCCTCAGTTTGGCACCAATATGGCACTTTTAAAAAACGCTTTGTTCAGAGGATGGCATCACCAAACGCATGGAATCTGCTATTTGTCCGAGAGAGTTATAGTCGACTCTCAGTAGACTCAGTTAACTGGATACTCCAGTCTGTGAATTATTTGTGGTAAATGTCTTCCCAGACTGGTTTCCTCCTTACTTTTAAATTAGGTTAAGGTACTTTCCCCCACTTATCCATGTTGATACATGTTCAAGAAATGTAAAATGATGTAAATGTTACACAAACATTCAAATGGATCTGTGATCTCTTCGAGATGCATATTTCCTCCAATGACAATGACTGATACCTATGGACGATCACACATCCTAAATGACTTTTACTCATTGCCTCACCTCAGTTTGCCACAAGAGCCCCATCCAACATACTGGGGGGAGAGAGGAACTCCCTTGAGTTGGCCTGACCTGGGAAGGATACTACCAAGGAGCACAAAGAATGTCCAGTAGGTTTTTCTCAATCTTCCCATATGACCAACCTCTCTTCTTTTCTAGTCTTCTAAAATGAGATCCTCTTTTTATGACTCCACTTCTCCTTAGAAATTCCTTTTCTGGGGACAGCTAGATGGCGCAGTGGTAAAGCACCAGCCCTGGATTCAGGAGTACCTGTGTTCAAATCCGGATTCAGACACTTGATACTTACTAGCTGTGTGACCCTGGGCAAGTCACTTAACCCTCATTGCCCTGCAAAAAAAAAAAAAAAAAAAAAAGAAATTCCTTTTCTTTAATGTGTTGCAACCTGTTTATGCCCATGCCATGCCATCCCATTGCCCTTTGGGTAAAGATAAATATCTGTGCAAAATCACTGAGTGAGAGGAGAGTAGATTTCTCTTCTTAGTTTTTGAACATGCTAACAAAACAGATGCCCCTGTTTGTATGTGACGAGGTGCTGATTACATCACTCCCTGAAACATCTGTGAGACTCTTGGATGAGATCCATAATGATTCAACAGAGCTTGATCAAACACAAGAAAGACTAAGTAAATGAAAAATGTTGTTATAGATTGTGATATGCACCTAGATGGATGGACAGCCTATATTACTCATACATGTGGATAAAAACATAGATACAAAGAGACATATAAAAGTACTTTAGACATTGAAAATAAAGAATGAACTGGGTGTAGAATTGAGCAGGAGAATGTCCTGTATTGCTCTTGGGAAATTGCAAAACTCTCTTAATGATGCCACGCTATTCCCTAAAACAAAGGCCCACCTTTATGATACTAATTTCTTCCTGGGCTGTTGTACGACTACAAGTCATGGAACACCACAGTCTCCAAAGAATGGAAATGGAGGTGAGCCAAGAAACATAAGTCTATGCCTCTTCCTGTAGAGAGGTACCTACTCTTGGTAGGAAGAATAGAGAAGCTTTTTCACACTTGGTTTTATATTGTGACCCATCTTAACATTCTCTTTAAAACATTTTCTTTCCCAGGACTAAGTGGGGAGCCAAGTGGCCAATCAATCACACAATCAGCAAACATCTGTTAAATGCCTACTATGTGCCAGACACTGTGCTAGGTGCTGGGATACTGAGACAAAAGATAAAGCGTCCTTGTCCTTGAAGAGTTTATGTTACTAGGGAGATGTAAAGAATTCCATATTATTCCATTGTGGTTTTAAGACAACAAATCGAGCTACTAAACTAAGATCTATACTTTAGGGATGAGTTAGACCAGATAATGTCTAAGGTTCCTTGCAACTTTCAAGATTCTATCATTTATTCAGTTCTTCAACCTTGTTAGTACAGAATTTCCATTCAAGCCACTCTTTGCCCATAATGCCCTCAGGATCCAAGAAATCCACACTACCTTTTGACCAGGTTTAATTTGCTTCCATATGGGCAAACCCCAGGCCAAGAAGCAGTTTCCTGTGGCAGTGGATACCCACCATTGTCTCCCTGTTCCAAGAAGAAACAAAACAAAACACAAACTCCCCCATTGGTGACAGTCCTTAAGAGTAGCCCGGTCTATCTCTGATCCCTACTTCGTCTCTCCGTATTTTATTAGCTGACAAGAAAGAACCCAAGATTGCTTCCAAGATGGCTTGCCTGGTTAATTGGAACAACTATTGAACCATTCGGAATAAAAATGGAAGCTTTCTCTGCTTTCAGATAAAATCTATATTGTTACCAATTCTTCTTGATTATTTTGATAATAAACTCAATTATAACAGAGGGCAGTTTAAAGGAAGGAACAGAAAAGAAAGCCAAGGATTATGAGTGAGGAATCAATACCACTGTGACTTTAGGCAAATCCAGTGATTCTCCCATACCATCATCAGGCTCTTCAGGACTTTTGTCTAGTTCAGAGGTGCACGAAGTGGCCACATGAGGCACTCACCTTGAAAATTTTAGGCAAGGTTTATCGCAGTGATTCACAGGACCCAGAGACAATTGTATCAAGGTCATGTGTGACCAAGAGTCCCTGACTCTTGGGGTATGTAGTATCATGCCTGCAAGAGAGGCCAGTAACCCAGAGTTGCATAACCTACATTCTTTGGGATTGAACGCTTTGTTCAAGGAGGTATTAATAGAAAAACCCAATATGGACTCTAATTTACTTAGTCTGGGATTTCCCCCATTACAATCAAACCTTAAAGCACTATGCAAATGCTAGTTAGAAGGCAGTGGATAGAGCACCGGCCCTGGAGTCAGGAGTACCTGAGTTCAAATCCAGCCTCAGACACTTAACACTTACTAGCTGTGTGACCCTGGGCAAGTCACATAACCCCAATTGCCTCACTAAAAAAAAAAAAAAAAAAAAGACACAAACTTGAAATCAGGAAGACTGAGTTCAAATGCTGCCCCCACCACTTTCTATCTCTGTGATCTCAGGGAAGTCACTTAGCCTTCTGTGCTTCGATGTCCTCATCTGTAAAACAGAACAAATAATAGTCCCTCCCAAGGGTGTTGTGAGGATCGAGTGAAATGACATAGAGAGAGAGCTTTACAAACCTTCAAAGCACTAGGTAAATGTTATTATCACACTGGTAAAATGTACAATCAAAATTTAACTTCATCATCATCCGTTTCAGCCACGCTCGGCCCTGGTTGGGGCAGAAGAAAAGTTAGAACTGCTCACTACTTCAAAATGAAGAGTAGGGTTGAGGGAAGATGGAGAAAGGTAAAAAACCAACACCTAAATCAGGATAAAAATAGCTTCGTCTATGAAATGAGATAGAAGGAAAAGGAGAAGGTTGGCCCAGTTCAGAATGGTGTTGACTTAAGAGCTGCTATCTGGCGATATGCCTAAGTAATGCCTGAAGTGCCATTATATGACAGCTGGCTCTGAAACTGGGATGGGAACAGTGGGGAAAACAGGGCCTTGTGACTCTGGTCCTGCCACAAATGGAATCTCGAATGCATTTTCATTCAGTTGTACAACTATGAATACTGAATTTGGAGTTGGGGACCCCATTTCAAATCCTGCCTCTTCTACTTATTACTTATGTGACTTTACTTAAGCCACTTAACCTCTGGGCCTCAGTTTCCCTATCTGTAAAATGAGGACATTGAACTCTAAGTGCCCTCCCAACTCTAGATCTGTGATCCTATAATCTTTACAAAGCCAATGGCTCCCAGTTTGTGTTCATTAAGTACTTTCTAAAAATTACATAGCATGTTTAAGAGTTGCCCTTAAAATCTTTCCAGCTCACCAAATTATAGAGTTTATAATTATCTATGCCTGATTCCATCTGTATGAAGCCATACATTTGTATATTGCTTTATAATTTATATCTGGATAATGCTTTACTGTTCACAAAGAACTTCACATGGTGCTTGACACATAGTAGACACTTTATTGGGGCAGCTGGGCGGTTCAGTGGATAGAGCACTAGGCATCAAGTCAGGAAAACTTATCTTCCTGAGTTCAAATCCAGGCTCAGACACTTAACTAGCTGTGTAACCCTGAGTAAGTCACTTAACCCTGTTTGCCCCAGTTCTTCATCTGTAAAATGAGCTGGAGAAGGATATGGCAAACCATGCCAGTATCTCTGTCAAAAAATACCCCAAAATGGGGTCACGGAAAGTTGGACACAAATGAAACAACTGAACAAATGTTTATGGACTATGGACAAAGCGCCAAGCATATATTATCTCGCTGGATCTTGTGCAATCACCCTGGAAGACAGGGAGGATAACTATTATTATCCCCACTTTATAGGTGAGGAAGTAGAGGCTCCTCAAAGTAAGTCAGATTACTCAAATGATCCAGCTGAGCCTTCTGATTCCCAAGCCAATGCTCTTCTCACCATACCTCACCGCCTTGCTAATGACAGGGAGAGGCGGATTCATCAGAATTCAATGGCAGGAACTTAGCCCGCCTTAGCTGCTTGGCTCTTTAAACTGAAAATATGTGTTTTTCCTACCAGGAACTTCTATATATTATAAAACCAGGGTTTTTGCTTATGCACGTGTTTCCATCTGTCTTGGGAACCTGATCCTCATCTAAGGTGTTGAGTTTTTTCTAGTGCATAAAAGAGACAGGAGTCTTCATCAGATGAAGAAGTCTCAATAGAATTGGTAAAGAAACCCCTAAATCTTTTCCCCCAACTGGACTGATGGTAGAACTATAAAAGTGATAGTTTAGCCTAGAGGGACCACAACTCTGTTTAAATGACTAAGAAACAATATACGCTATTTTATTTTGATATACCTTCTTAAAAGAAGTTTTAACGATGCTTTTGGTTTTTAGGCCAGTCATTTCTGGAAATATCCAGCCTCTCCCAGCCCTTCCCTTTGAAATGGGATCCTGCCTTTTTGACAAAGAAAAACAATTAAGCAAAAATACCTGATACAGTGATAATGTCTGATAATCTATATATCTTGCTGTGGTAGTCCCCCAGCCCTCTGCCATGAAGGTGGAGATACATTTCATTATCCTTTCTCTGGAACTATTACTTGCCTTTTTCTAAGTTACTCAGAGTTCATTTTCCATAGAGGGATCTTTTCATTTACTTTGTTGTAGCCATTATGACATTCTTCTGGTTGTGCCTACTTCACTCTACATCTGTTCATATAAATCCATCGGGATTCCACATAGGCATGGTTTCTTACTGCACAGTACTATTACATTGTGTTCCTATCCTACATTTAATGTAGGCTATTTTATTAAAATTTTCTCTTGTAACCTCTTTCCTCATACATGGCAGCTATCTTTTTATTACCAAAACTGTGTAACAGTGTCAGTGTGTCCAATAGTTGGATCCAGGAAAATATCATAGGAAATGCCCTGGAATGAAAGGAGACTTCCAACCATTTACATCAATGTAAATATTAGTCATCAACTAACTAATAATGTGGCAGAGTCTGTCCCATGCCTCAATTGTTGGGAAAAGTAAGTGTTTTGGGAAGAACACATGTTCACTCTTCCAGGTCAGGAGGGGATCATTTATGATGATGTCATTCACTAAGTCCCCTTGGTCACCTCAAAAGGTTCATCCCAGGCCAGCGATTTCTATCTAACTGAATTTTCTACTGAGATGTCAATTTTGCATAATACTTGGAAAACAAACAAACACCAGTTTTATTTTACAAAGGAGAGGGGCAGTTAGATGGTGCAGTGGTTAAAGCGCTGGCTCTGGATTCAAGAGTACCTGAGTTCAAATCCAGCCTCAGACACTTGACACTTACTAGCTGTGTGACCCTGGGCAAGTCACTTAACCCCCATTGCCCCGCCCCCCAAAAAATTAAAAAATTAAAAATAAATATTTTACAAAGGAGAAATTAGCGCAGAGATTTAAGGCCTCCTGTATTGCCCTTGAAGCCCTCTTGTGTAGCCGTGGGAAACATAGCATCCAGATGACAGTGGTGAAAACCCACATTGCTTTGTTCATGATAATAGTGACATTTAAGGGACAACTAGATGGTGCAGGGGATCGAGCACTGACCCTGGATTCAGGAGGACCTATCTGGCCTCAGACATTTGACACCACTGTGTGACCTGGGCAAGTCACTTAACCCTCATTTCCCTGTCCCCCCCCAAAAAAAAGAATACTAAAGATAATAGTGACATTTGTGACCCTGATCAATTCACTTCACTTTGCTTGGCCTTATTTTCCTTACCTATGAAATAAGGAGGCTGGAGGAAATTTCCCCTCAGGTCCATCCCCAGGCTAAATCTATGATTCTGTGAAGCCAAGGAGAGGTTGCATGGTGCAGTGGTTAGGGGGCTGGTTGTGGAGACCATAAGATTTGGGTTCAAGTCCTGTCTCTGACACATATTAGCTGTGTGTCCCCAGCTAAGTCACTTGACCACTTAGAGCCCCAAGCTACTCTCTTGCTGGTCCACATGAAGGAAGGGCATTTCCATACTGATAGTCATTTAAACTAATGTATTACACACACACACACACACACACACACACACACACCAAACCTATATCACTTTCCAATAACTTTTTATTAATAACTTTGCTTACAACAATCCTATGAGGTAAATGATGTAAATATCTCCATTTTACTGATGAGGAAACTGTGAGCCAGAGAGAGGATGAATCAATAGCAACTTGGAGGGGGATTCTAGTGGAGCTCCCAAGGGAATCTGTCCTTGGCCTTATGCCATTCAACACTGTAATCAAGGATTGCTGATGCCTCCAGAGATGTCATGTTTATCAAATTAGCAGATTGCACAGAGCTAAGTGGGCTTTTCAGAACACATCGGGTGACAGAATCAGGAAAGATCTGGAAGGATGGCCTAAATCTAATCAGAAGAAACTCAACAGGGATAAATTTGAAGTCCTACACTTTGGTTTCAGTAATTAACTGCAGAAGTGCTGGTCTGGGGAAGCTTGGCTATAATAATAACAACAACAACAATAATGTAGCACTCTGATATTTGCAAAAATGTTTTACATATGATACCTCATTTGTTTTTCACAACTATCCTGTAAGCTACGTGGTATTATTTTTTTTTCAGGGCAATGTGGGTTAAGTGACTTGCTCAGGGTCACACAGCTAGTGTCAAGTGTCTGAGGCTGAATTTGAACTCAGGTCCTCCTGAATCCAGGGCCAGTGCTCTATCCATTGTGCCACCTAACTGCCCCCTAGGTGGTATTACTTTTTAAATTATTTTTATTGATATATTTTGGGTTTTTTAATATCCCTTTCCTCTTCCCTCCCAGGGAGTCATCCATATAATATTTAAAAAAAAAAGAAGAGAAAAAATTAGCAAAACACTGAAAAATTCTAAAAGTATGTGCAGTAGCAGATGCCCATTTTATAGATGAAGAAACAAGCAGACAGGATTTAAATGACTTGCCTAGGATCACACAGCTAGTAAGTGTCTGGACTAGGACTTAAGATCAAGTCTTTCCGGTCCCATGCCAGCACTCCATCCACCATTCTTAAGAAAGATGATTCATATGAAATGATCTGGCTGAGTTAGTGAATAGAAAGCTCTATATAGGCTAATTGTGTTACAAAGGAGTCAGAAAAGGCTAATAGGCAGTTGGACTATATTAATACTAATGCAGTTTACTTAGCACCAGCTTGATACCATGGAGAACAGAATGAGGAAGCCCCGGTCCACTCACTGTGCACACCATGGTAGGAAGATTGTATTCTATCCTGTGCCACTTTTAGGCGAGACATTGACAAGTTGACACTTTCTAGAGGATGGAAAGACTATGGAGTGACTTGGAAATAATCCCCAGTGAGGGTCAGCTGTGGGATACTAAGCCCTAGAGAAGAAAATGTTATAGGGGGAACGTAAATATCTAAAAAACTATACTGTGGAAGAAGGCTTGGCTCTGTTTTGTTTGACCCCATAAAACAAAAATACTATCAATGGGTGGAGTGTTCACAAGATAGTTTTAAACTCTATATAAAGACAAACTTTTTAGCAATTTGTGGTGGTGGCTCAGTTGTTTCAGTTGTGTTCAACTCTGTGACCCCATTTGGGGTTTTCTTGGCAAAGATACTGGAGTTGTTTGCCATTTCCTTCTCTAGCCCATTTTATATATGAGGACCTGAGGAAGATAGGTATAAATGACTTGCCCAGGATCACACAGCTAATAAAGTGTCTAAGGCCAGATTTGAACTCAGGAAGATGAGTCATATTAATTCCAAGCCCAGCACTCTGTGCACTATGGCACCACCTAGCTTCCTGACCTAGCAATCAGAGATGGTTAAAACCCAAGTGGGAGAAAGTGGACCTTGATAATGCATAAAAAGCTTCCTTTCACCAGTACAGACTTTAGCTAATCATCCCCTACCTCTATCCTTCCTCACCCTTGATCATATCAAATCTCTGTGCCTCATCTGTGAGCCTTTGTGGAGTACACGATGGGAGTGTAAAAGCACAAGACTGCATGGAAAGATCAAAATACTCCCCCAAAACATCATTCTCTCCCCTGACAATGTTAGCCGCGAGCAACATTCCACCCTGACTTTTAAGGGGGTGGGGTCACTAAGGTCCTGCAGTCACAGCTAAATGTGATCCCAAACAAGCATCTGATTTATTTGCAGAATGATAATAATTTTCGATAAGATGATCCTTTAAGGTTTCCAAAATGTTTTCCTCACAACATCCCTGTGGAATAGATACTGCAAGGACTTATTCCCATTTTACAAATAAGAAATCGGAGGCTCATCAGAGATGTTCATTGATTTGCCCCTGGTCAGAGTTAGTAAGTGTCAGAGTTGAGATTTGAATCCAGGTTTCCAAGACCAACACTGTTACCATTATGCCTCTCTACCTCTCAATGTAACCAGTATATGGGAAGAATCTGACACAGTATATTCCCATGGTTACAAACATCTGTCTCTTATTAGATAGCATCAGAGATAACTGGGGCAGGGTGTGAAAGGGGAGAACAAGGGAAATGAACTAACTAAATGCAGTATTTTGTGTTCCCTTTTCCTAGGGTTTACAAAAACCCTAAACAAATTTCCAAGTTAACAAGCCTAAAATGCTACCTTTGACACATACTGGCGATGAGACTCTGGGCAAGTTACTTAATTTCTCTGGGCCTCAGTTTCCCCATCCGTAAATTGAGGGAGTTGGACTGGATGACATCTGAAGTCCCAACTCTCAATCGCTGATGCTCCTGCTGGAATCAGCACTCATCATGAGTGCCAATATCAGTGAGACCACAGACCCGTCAAAGCCTTGAGAAATTAAAGAGCTGAATTCTACCTCTCTCTACCCCAGCCCCCAAACTCCTGGTTCACTTTATGGGGCCAAACGATACAAGGCCAACCCCTCTTCTGCACAAAGGCCTTTTGAACACTTAAAGGTGTTACTGCCTCCTAATGAGCTCAGTTGTCTCTAACCTACTGCTCACGGTTCCTGTGACACTTCATGATGCTGAGGCCCCTCAGCATCCTTGTTATCCTCAGAGCCCAATTCCCTCAACATCCTTGTTGCTCTACTCTGAACAGGGTCCAGCTTTTCAGTGTCCTTATAAAAGGCAACACCCAGAACTGAACACGATATCCCTGCTACGTATTGGGTCTTTACTAATACAGGAGTGAGCAGGAGAGTCAGGGGTGAAAGAGGGAATCAAGTATTGGGCCTGGAACCAGGAAGACTCTGGACATGTCACTTAACCAGTCTGTGCCTTGGTTTCTTCATCTACAAACTGAAGTCCATGAGCTCAATGTTCCCTACCATCCCTTCTAGACCTAGCTCTGTCATCCCGTGACAATGCAGCAGCAAACACGGGAGGCAATGTGGCATGGTACACAGAGGGATACCTTTGGAGCCAAGAAGACCTGGTTTCAAATCCTGCCTAGGATACATTCCAACCAAGTGACCTCAGTCACTTAGCCTCCAGGTGACCTTGCCCACACTCTGAGATCAGAAGAGTTGGTCTGCATTGGTGAAAGGAATCTGTCACATCAAACACCAAATGAAATCACAGATCCAGACTCCTGCCACCCCCCAAAAAAAGTTTACCTCAGCTTTTTCAACTGTTCTGTCACAAGGGTTGACATACCAAGCTTGGAATCCACTGGTTTTCAGGCCATCTGAGATGAGGTCCATTGTTTCGGCTAGAGCACCAGGTCTTGAGTCAGAAAGATCTGAGTTCAAATCTAGCCCATGCTTGATCCTGGGCAAGTCACTTAACCTCTCTTTGCCTCAGTTCCTCATCTGTAAAATGGAGACACACTCGAGAATGAAATGGCAAACCACTTCAGTATCTTTGCCAAGAAAACCCCATGGACAATGTCCTTGGGGTCATAACTGAATGGCTGAACAACAACTAAATTTTCTTCTTTCCTTCCAGAGTATTGTGCACTTGAACATAGGATATGGTTTCTTCATTGTTTTCTAATTATAAAGACTTTGGCAGGGAAACTCCATTGAAACACAGAACATTTCAGTGAAGCCTAGTTTGGGCAGAGAAGAACCAATTTGTTATTGTAACTTCTGCCAACCTTAGTACCTGACTAGCCCTTTGTGATTTTACTTGGGGGGTGGGGGAAGACCTTCATTGATTGACAGCAACTTCTACATCATGCAATGGGAAACATTTAGGAGATTCAGGTTTGAAGCAGGATCCTCTGAGACATGGAAAAAACTTACTAGCACATCATCCATTCTCAACAGGGTATGCAAAGCTCTATACAAATGTAAAATACTCTTTCTATTATCATAAAGGATTTTCTGACATGATAAATATGCCTAAGGCTCCATCTCTGGAAGAAACCAAGCATTCCGCTACTAGGCCTAATAGCACAAGGTACATGGCAATGCATCTTAAAAGGTAGTGAACCTGGAAACATTTTATTAATGATAGCAAGGTCCATTACCTATGAACAGATATTGCAAGCTAGCAAACGGGAAAATGAAACATTTCATTCTCAGTGGTTCTCCGAGGTGAATGTCTATGCAAAACAAACCCAGAATGCAAATGATATATAAAATTCACTGTTGTTCAGATCAGTATAAATATATAAAAACATATTCTAGATAAAACAACAATTTCCTATAATTTTAGGCTTTCAACAAAGTGATAATCTCTTTAATTATTCAGCAATGGTAAATCCTTCTAGGAAAGTCACAGCCCCTCAGTAGTGTTAGAAGTCTGAAGACCTGTCCCCTGAAGGTTCTGTACCATTAGGGGCCAGGATCATACAACAATTTAACTCCAGTCCTCATTCATCTCCGGGACCATGGATGTTTGTTGAATGAATGAATAAACCACAAGAAAGAAGGAATGGGTGGAGCTGAACTCTCTTTTCCTCTAAGACAGAAACCATCCAGGATGGTTCTTTGTTTACATTCAAGAAAAAAAAAAAACTATTGAGGCAGTGTGTCTTTGGCTGAGGCAAAAGCTCACAAGAGTAGTGTTGATTGCTTCTCTGTGGTACTTATCCATTTTCTAAGGTGGGGGTGGGAGCAAAGTCCAGACCTGTGATTTCATCAGAATATTGAACTCTGTATGGAAAATGCCACCACCACTTCTGAGCCAGAGCTGACCTGAAACTTTCGAGTTGCCGGGGAAACTGAGAAATTAAGTGATTTGTCAAGGGTCTTGATCAGAGGCAGGTCTTAATCCCTGGTCTTCCTAACTCCACTCCACCACCTTTCTATCTATTATGTTATATTGTGTGTTTTTAATTTCTTGTGACAAAAAACCTTAGACTACTCAAAGAAATGAAAGAACCAATGCCAGATATGTAATAGGTGCAATCACAAGTTACAGAAGATTTTGGAGAATGAAGGAAATTGAAACTACAGTTATTTGCTTTGAAATCAACTGAAGTCACAACTAGCATTGATTAAGCACTTACTATGTGCCAGTCACTGTGCTAAGCCCAAAGAAAGACAAAGATAAAGGGGGTGGGGTGGGACATGCATGAGTGACTCTTGGTCTAGGACCAATGGACAGAGGTTGCAGAGAGGCAGATATCCTCTTGATGTGAAGAAAAACTTTCTAAAACTCAGAGCTGTCCAAAAGTTGAGTGGGCTGCCCCAAGATGGAAAGACTTTTTCCTTGCTAGAGACCTTCACGTAGAGGGGACTCCTGGATATTATTAGTTGAGATACTTACTAAATCTGAGAGACGTGAGTGTAAACTTTAGTCCTAGCGACCCATCCATAAACACCAATTGTCCTATGTAGCCATCTTCTATATTACCTGAAAAACTGCATAAAGGACAAGGGAGCCACTGGATTTACAGTGAAATATATCAAGACAAGTAAATGAGAAATACCAAAAGAAATGAACAGCATTCATTTCCCACTTGTTTTTCCAGGTATTTCGGCATGGGGACCGGAGTCCCATTGAAACCTTTCCTAATGATCCCTATCAAGAATCTGCTTGGCCTCAAGGATTTGGACAACTTAGCCAGGTTGGTTAGCTTTCCAGATAGCTATAATAATGAAGTGCAAGAAGAATTGTTCATTAATTGTTCTGATTTCCTTTTTTCTCTGATGGGTACATTAAGATTGGAAGATTGTATATCAGCAATGTGAGTCAGAGTTATTAGAGATTTACATGTATGTATATGTATGTGTATATATACATATACATATATATCAGCACAATAATGTCCATGACTAGTTATTAGATTCCCAATAATTAAATACTAAGCATCTAATTTATGAGCTGAGTCAATTGGGCTGGAAATACATGATCGTATACTCAGTACTAACATACTGTGGCATAAAGAACCCCATTTGTGTGATTGTGGGCAAACTGTTTACCTGCCTTGGGCCTCAGTTTCTTCATCTGTCAAATGAAAGAACTGAGTTCAATGGCCTGATGTCCTCATCAGGCCAAGATCTACAGTCCTATGATGTTGCTCACCTTCTCTGAGCATCAGTTTCCTTATCTGTAAAATGAGGGGATTGAACTCATTGGTCCCTTCCAACTCTCAGTTTATGACCCTGTGATGTGGCTGAGATTCCTTGAGCCTCAATCTCCTGATATTTAATATGAAAATAATACATATAGTACCTTTCTTTTTTTTTTTTGGTGAGGCAATTGGGGTTAAATGACTTGCCCAAGGTCACACAGCTAGTAAGTGTTAAGTGTCTGAGGCAGAATTTGAACTCAGGTACTCCTGACTCCAGGGCCAGTGCTCTATCCACTGCGCCATCTAGCTGCCCCTATATAGTACCTTTTTCACGGGGCTTCTAGAGTGAGATAATCTAAGGAAGGGCTTTTGCAGACTTTAGAGTGCTATATAAATAAATGTTACGTGTTACCATTATTTTTATTATCTCTTATATGTTTCATTCTGCTCTCCTATAGCATTTCTTTCTTTCTTTCTTTGGGGTGAGGCAATTGGGGTTAAATGATTTGCCCAGGGTCACACAGCTAGTAAGTGTCAAATGTCTGAGGCCGGATTTGAACTCAGGTCCTCCTGAATCCAGGGCTGGTGCTCCATCCACTGTACCACCTAGCTGCCCCTCCTGTAGCATTTCTTCCTTTTTATTTGATTCAAGTTAGAAAACCTCAACTTTATTTGTTAACACCTGTGTCTCCCCCCAGAGCCTCCATGTTCCTGACTCCTCTTGTTACACCTTCCAGTCGAATAAAAGACTTCTTCAAGTTCTTTGAGCTCAGAAGCATCTCCTGTGAGTTACTCTGATGTGGTCTAGGACCCTCAAGTTCATTTCCCTGTCCTAGACTATGCACCCTTACTTCAAACTTCAAAAGAGAAAGGGTAGCCCAACCAGTTCTACAGCTTAAGATAAAAAGCCACCATGATCAAAAGCAGCAGTCTCAGAGTGACATAACACAACTAACATTTATCTCTGTTAATTCAAGGATTACTGATTGCTTCTCTCAAAACAACGCCATGAGCAGTTGGTAGAGCCAATAGTATGACCCCTATTTTACAGATGAGGAAACAGGCTCAGGGAGTTTAGGTGACTTGCCTGTATCCTTGGGTCCCATAATAAGTAACTACCACAGCCTGGATTTGAACCCAGATCTCCCAACTCCACATCCAGCACCTTTTCCACTACTGATCAGAAAGTAGCTTCTAGGGGCAGCTAGGTGGCGCAGTGGATAGAGCACCAGACCTGGATTCAGGAGGACCTGAGTTCAAATCCGGCCTCAGACACTTAACACTTACTAGTTGTGTGACCCTGGGCAAGTCATTTAACCCCGATTGCCTCACAAAAAAAAAAAAAAAAGTAGCTTCTAGTTCCTGCTTCCCCCAGTTTACCAAGTCACCAGGTGGTCCTACCATAAATACATATCCAGGAAAACACACATCCCTTTTCACTAACTCCTAATTATAGATTTCCATTGATGGAATTAATTTTCAGTTTCTCATCTCAGGGAGCAGGCAGGTAAGTGTGGGGGTGAAGATGAAGTACAATATCCAGGACAATATCCCCTCTGGTTCTTTGACTATACTGGATAACTTCCAGCATCACCTGGCCCTCAGTAGAGTCCTTCTCCGTTTTCAAATCAATTTGCAATGCTTTATCTACAAATCGGCCAACTTCCTCTTGTGTCATTCTGTCCAAATGATGAGCACAGATGAACTAAACCAAACCAGCAAATTCAGACTGGATGCCTGTCATGTGGAAGGGGCTATTCTCGATACCAATGAGGTGCCATGGGAGGCTTTACACGTCTGTGTCATCTTGACTCCTCACTTAGACACTCTGTCTCCAAGTCTTGTCCTTTTTATCTTCCAATATCTCCATCCCCACTGCCACCCCCTGGGGCCAGCCATCACTGGCTCGAGCCCAGGCCATTACGACAGCCTGCTGGTTGGTCTCCCTGTCTCCAGTGTCTCTTCACTCCAATCCATCTTCCGTTCAACTGCCAAAGAGATTTTCCAGCCTGGCGGTGTCAGCTCTCACCCTACTCAATAAGTTTGAGTGGCTCCCTTTCACCTTCAGAACCAAATGTCAGACCCTCTGTTTGGCATTCAAAGCCCTTTCCATCATAATCTCTTCCTCTCTTTCCAGTCTTCTTATACCTCTTATTCCCCTTTACTCCCTAAGCTATCCTGGCCTTCTGACTGCTCCTCAAGCAGAGAGCTCCATCTCATGGCTCCGTGCCTCTGAATGGTCTGCCTTCCTCCCCTAGAATGCTCTTCCCCCATCACCCCTACCTCCTGGTGTCCTTGGCTGCCTTCAAGATTCATTTTAACCAACACTTTCTACAGGAAGCCTTTCCTAATGCATCCTACTGCGGGTACCTCCCTCTGATATTCCCTCCCATTTACACTGTTTTTATAATGAATATTCAATTTTTTCCATGTTGTCTCCCCTACTAAAAGGGGAGTTCCCTCGGGACTTTTCTTTCTTCCTCAGTGCTTAGCCCAGGGCTTGGCACATAGTAGGAGCTTAATAAATGCTCGTTGAGGGGCTGACTCAGAGCAACAGCTCAGGTTTCTTCCTTGCTCACTGTCGTTGAAATCTGTGGAATAGGATCACACCGGAACCGCCGTCATTGACTAAAGAGTTGGATGACATATCTAGACCATTTACCTTGACCTCTGACCTTGTGTCCCCACAGCGTGGAATGGAACAGCACTACGAGCTTGGAACATATCTAAGGAAAAGATATTCCAGTTTCTTGAATTCTACTTACCACCGGAATAAGGCAAGTGGGACACCTGGAGGGAGGGAAGAGGGAAACATTCCCCTGTCCAAGGTGAAGATCAAGCTAATGTTACATCTGGAAAAGTCCTTGTCTTCTTTTGGTTGTTGTTTTAATAATTTCAGTTGTGTCTGACTCTCTGTGACCCCATTTGGGGTTATGTTGACAAAGACACTGGAGCAGTTGGCTACTTCCTTCTCCAGCTCATTTTAAAGATGAGGAAACTGAGGCAAACGGGGTTCAATGACTTGTCCAGGGTCACACAGCTAGTAAGTGTCTGAGATCAGATTTGAACTCAGAAAGATGAGTCTTCTTGACTCCAGGCCCTGTACGCTGTATACTGTGGTGCCACTGTTTTCCTTTACAGGAAATCAAATGCATTTATGAGATCTATTATTTATACTACTAAAAGTACTTTTTCAAAGTCAGTTCCCACTTTCTTCACTGAGTCACTGTATTCAAAAACAACAGTATCTCAATAGTGATGGTAAAATGACTCTTTACTCCATGAGATTATTCAGGAAAAAAATAGCTGTAAACAACATTTTTTAAGAAAAATCATATTTTAAAGTCCTTAACAATGAAAATTGTTTCCTTCACTGCCTAGCACATAGCAGGTACTATGTGAATGCTTACTTCATCAATGGGAAGAGTTCCTGAGTCAGGATCAAAAGTCCATCTAGTCATCAAACATTGATTCTGGGTTTACTTTATGTCTGCCAAGCACTGTGCTAAGGCCTGGGGATACAAAGAATGGGGAAGACAACCCCACCCTCAAGAAGCTGACAACATGTAAATAATGCCAGGTACACACAAAATAGAGACAGAACAGACGGGAGGTTGTGTCAAAGGAAAAGGTACCAGTGGCTGGATGGGCCCCAGGAAAAGTCTCCTGCAGAAGAAGAGACTTGAGCGAGGTCTTAAAGGGAGCTGGGGAAGCCAACAAGTGAGGGGAGGGGCAGAGCATCCCAAGCACGTGGGTCAGCCTGTGCTACATCAGGAAAATAGGACAGGGGAGGGTCACGTTCCATCAGAGCTGCAGTGTGGAGAATATGGAGGGGAATAAAGTGTAAGGAGACTAGAAAGGAAGAGGAAAAAACTCATGAAAACTTGTGGGGAGGGTCTTTTGTATTCCAAGTAATCACCCCTTAATTTATCTATAAATTCACATTTCTCTATATAAGATTGTCATAAAGTGAGGCCCATTTGTATTATTGCCTCTTTCTGTCAAAGAGCAAAATGAGTCCAGTAACCAAGGATATCCTGCCCTTGCATAAACTTCCTGTGTGGGCATGTCTGTCCTTTTTCCTAAGGCCCTGTTAGTTCCTCAGAAAACCCACAGTTCCTATAAATTGCTATCTGCTTTGTTCTTTCTTGGGTACTACATGTCCTCGGGCTCCTTAGGAAAAGACCTTGTACTGATGACTGGTTCTAATGAAAGGCATCGTTTGTGTTTTGCTTTTCTCTTTTAGGTTTATGTCCGAAGCACAGATGTTGACCGGACACTGATGAGTGCCATGACCAATCTTGCTGCCCTCTTTCCACCAGAAGGCTCGAGTATTTGGAACCCCCAAATCCTCTGGCAGCCCATTCCAGTTCATACAATACCAACTTCTCAAGATCAGGTCAGTGTGATGGGAGAGCTAGAAGGATCTCTCAGCTGAGGAAGGAGCCAGGATTCATTCAAGCCCTTTCAAGTTCAGGGGTAAAAAAAACCAAAAACCTTTCCTAAGTGCTTCCTGTGTTCAGAGCTATGCTAGGTGCTGAAGAAGAAATTAATTTTAGGTCAACCACAATCCCTACCTTCATGAAGTTTACAGTCTAGTGTGTACAGAATAATATCTGATAAGTTCCTGGATCAGAGACGTATACACAGAGTGGTGTGTGAGGTCGGAGAAGAGAAAGGCTTTTACCTTATAGGGAGAATCAGCAAAGGCTTCATGAAAGAGTTAGCATCGGGGACAGCTAGGTGGCGCAGTGGATAAAGCACCGACCCTGGATTCAGGAGGACCTGAGTTCAAATCCAGACTCTGACACTTGACACTTACTAGCTGTGTGACCCTGGGCAAGTCACTTAACCCCCCATAGCCCCGCAAAAAGAAAGAGTTAGCATCTAAGCTGGACTTCCAAGGCAGAATAGTAATTCAGTAGTTGAAGAGGGCAAGAGGACATTCCAAGTAAAGGAATGAAGGTTGGAAAGAGCAGATTGTGTGCAGGGCTCAGCAGGTGGTATACCAAAGAGGATAAAATACATGATAGGGAGTTGTTGTTCAGTTGTGTCTGACTCTTCGTGACCCCATTTGGGGTTTTCTAGGAAAAGATCCTGGAGTGGTTTGCCATTTCCTTCTCCAGCTCATTTTATAGATGAGGAAACTGAGGCAAACAGGGTCACACATCTAATAAGTGCCAAAGGCCAGATTTGAACTCCAGAGGATGTCTTCTTGACGCCAGCACTCTATGCACTGTGGCGCCGCCTAGCGGCCCACATGCTAGGGCACGCTATGAGAAAAGTAGAGCAAATGTTACCAGGTATATCCCAAGGGGAATTCTTCCTCCCTCTACTTTCTCCTAGACAAAATATGAAATTACTCGCATGAGGCCAATTCTTGGAAATGAAGTGAATTTCCTCTGTTGTTGGTACCTGTTGCTCCACTAACACCACTTTGGTTATGACATTCGTATAACCTGGACTACATCCTTGGGTCTGACTCTTACAAGGGGGCCACATGCAATCCTCCAGGCTGGAGAGCTGGAAAGTGGAAAGGGCTGAGCAATGAAGAGAAAGCAGCATGGTTGTGGACTCCCCCTCTGGAACTCATCAGGCCCCAGAAAGGGCAGCGGCCAGAGGCAGCGGTAGTAGACCTATGAAGAGGCCTCCGGCCAAATGGGAGCTGCAGCTCTACAAGCCACAGCAATACTGTTTGTCAGCAGCAGGATGAGAGTAGTTTGTGAATCAGCTGAAGAAGTTCCTGGACCAGGCAGAGGGATTCCTGGACCACACCAAAGATCTAGTAGTGCAAACCAAGAGTTAAAAAAGCTAGAAGGTAGGGGCAGGTAGGTGACGCAGTGGATAGAGCACCAGCCCTGGAGTCAGGAGGACCTGAGTTCAAATCCAGTCTCAGACACTTGATACTTACTCGCTGTGTGACCCTGGGCAAGTCACTTAACCCCAATTGCCTCACCAAAAACAACAACAACAAAAAAAAAAAAGCTGGAAGGAAGGAGCAACAAAGCCAAGAGCCATAACTAGGGAGAGCAGGCCTGGACCTTGCCTTCCCTGGGACTCTGAGCAGTGTGAATTGTAAAGTCCAGAGTAGGGGCACAGCTCTCTAATGACCATACTGGGTTGTGCTGTGATTCTGGAGTGACTATATAAGACCCTGGGCCTCACTGTGAGGGTGGCTCACAGCTTTCTAACAGTCCCCAAGGCCTTGCTTCTTGCAGGGCACCTCCTCCAGGGTCACACTGTAAGTCTGGAGCCCTAGATAAGTCCTTAGGGAAGGCATGAATTCATCAGAGAAGAAAGGAGAGGTGTCCTGAATGTATTTAATGGCGTATGTTCAAGTCTCCTGCATTTTTTGTGGACTTAACTAAACCCTGACCTATATTCAATGCCGTCTTAGCCCGAATGATTGCACTGGAATTGAGGTCCCAGTTCCTTTTATGTGGTATAAATCCTGGTGTTCCTGGGAGAAAGACTCAGTGAGAACTAAGGAGGTTTTTAGACAGAAATGCCCAAGATTGAACCTAATCCATGGGAGCTGAGTCTTGGTAATGGCGCATGGGTTATAGAAGTGTGGAAAGGTGGATGTAGCCAATTATTAAGGTTCTGTAAGGCCCGGCAAAGGGGTGTGAACTTTACTTAATGGGTATTGGGAAGTCACTGAAAGTCTATGAGCATATCCCCAGGTCTATGTAGGAATAGGATTAGCCTGGCAGTGGTATCCAAGAAGGAAAGGAGAGGTAAAGAGTAAAAATGGAAGTCCTATTCAGAAGCTATTGTAACAGTCCAAGCAGGTGGTAATGAGCATCTTGGTAGGGTTCTAGACAGGGTATGAATCAAGAGATGATGAGTGTAAGAAAAGTGTATTATCTTAAAAGAAGGTGATGGTTCCACTGGGCTCTACCCTAGTCTGACCACATCTGCCCAGTTCTAGACACTGCCTGTTAAAAGATAGACTGTGATAATATGGAGAATGTCCAGTGGGAGATGAACTAGGATGATAAAAGGGACTGGAGTTCATGTCCTATGAGGAAGGGAATGAGGGTCTTTAGTATAGAAAAGAGAAGGCTCAAGGAGGTCATAATGACTGTCTTCAAGTATCTGAAGTTCTGCTTTGTGGAAGAAGAATTGCCCAAGAGAGCAGAACGAGGAACAAAAAGGTCCATTTAAGCTGAATATAAGGAAAGATCTCCTAACAATCAGAACCAGCCCAAAGGGGAGTAGGCTACCTCAAGAAGTCACAGGTTCTTCCTCATATGTGATCTTCAAGCAAAGGCTAGATGGCCATGTGTCACAGAAACTATAGAGGGGATTCTGAGGTCTCTTCCAGCACTGGACATCTATAATTCTGAAATGCTGCAGAGGGGACATTGACAAAGCCTGGAAACTGATTTCATATGAGGGGTGAGAAGCAGAAGTGACTCAGAGACAATACCTTGGAAACTGGGGGAAACGGAAGCATCGCAGCAAAGAAAATGACCCCCATGACTTCCAATCTGTGGGAACTCCAAGGTTATCTTTTTTCTCTCAGCCTCTGGTCTCTCCCAGTTCAAACATGCAAAGGATGTTCCAAGATATAAATTTCCAGATGAGGCTGACCTTAGACAATAAGGAAGCTGACAAATTTTGTTTGGAGTCAACTTATATACCTTTTCCTTGGCCTTTTCTTCCTCCCTCCTAGTTTTCTCTTCTATATTTTCCCTTTACCCAATGTTTCCTAACCTCCGACTGCCCAAATGTTCTCTACTTCAGTCTCGTTTTCTCTGGTTATTCCATGCTTCAGAATTGCTTCTCTTTTCTTCCCTAGTCTCCTATTAGAATTCCCATAGTTTGAGTTTGAGGTTTTCAGTAGATATTAGGAAGGAAGTGATTGGGTTTAACTAATTCACACTTGGTTGTGAATGGCTGATATTGCCTTAGCCTTTCTAAAAGTATTTGCAGAGAGATGGGAAGGGAGGGGAGAGGATTTCCTAATCCAACTGAAGCTCTAAATAGTAGAATTTCAGGAACTATGGTAAGAGATCATTTGGGCAGAGTGCTCTTGTTTAAATTATACCAGACCAGAACAGTCAACGTAGGGGAGAAGCCTGAAGAAGCACAGCTGAGCTCTCCACCAGAACTCCATACAGACCTAAAAAATGCCCAGACCAGGTCCAGATTGGGAAATCTGATGGAAAAAGTCACTATAAGTCATGTTCCCAGGCCAGGTCATCATTAGGGAGACAGGCAGTGAGATCTTTGGACATCAGGGACAGAGTCTGGCGAGGAGAACACTTTGGTGAGACTTCAGTGCTAGTTCTGAATGAGGGTCTGTCTGTCCATCACTGTGCCCCAGCAGAAGTCCCAAACCCACAAGGAGGTGCCTGACTTTGTTCAGGCAAGAGGAACAGGTGCCAACTGGCAGCTCTGTTTCTTATTACCTCATTCCAAATCACAGATGCAGACTGAGGAGTTGACCTGCCCCTAGGAATGGGGTGGTAAGGAGCAGTTGGGGTCCCTCAGCTGTGTACTGAACAAGGAGCAGGCACAGAAGCAAGCAATGGCTCTGACCCCAGGAGCGAAGTGGAGCCTCAGTTCTAGCCTCCACCCAAGTCTGTAAAGGCCCTTTTGGGAACAGGCTGACCTAGAGGTCTCTCCCAACTGTGAAATTCTATGATTCTCTGATCCCAGTGCTAAGGTTTTGGAGTGCCTAGACTTACAGAACTAAGTTATGGAAGTGCAATCGGGACTGCAGATAAAGACTTCAATACAGGAAATCTTCAAAACAGAGGTGATAACAGAATGAACCAGAGTACAAATGAGCTGTAAACCTTTAAACTTTTCTCTTTTGGTAGCCACAAAGCTGTTACCGCAAATCGTGATTGATGGGCTTGAGAGAAAGCACTTACGTTATTAAGAGAATAGAAGTCTCCGAATTTCCGGGAACTAAAATCTCCTCTGTCTCTATTAAGAAATATCCCATCCCAAAATCCTATGAGAAAAGCATCCACGTGTTACTGCGGAGCTGCCACACTGGAGAAAGTAATGTTTCATTCCTTGGAACTGCAGGTCTGGCTCCAGCACATGTCCAAGCAACAGACAGAAAATAACTTGGGGCTGACACATAGGACATAGATACCATTAGCTGGGAAGCATCTAACAATTACTCTCCAAAAAGTGCTTTTCATCTATCATCACGGCTCAGTCATCCAGCCATGATTTGCCAGGGAAGCGTTAAGTCTGGACCAAAGAGGAGAGGACCAACTAGTTAACCTCTTTTTTTTTTTTTTTTTTTTTTTGGTGAGGCAATTGGGGTTAAGTGACTTGCCCAGGGTCACACAGCTAGTAAGTGTTAAGTGTCTGAGGCCGGATTTGAACTCAGGTCCTCCTGAATCCAGGGCCGGTGCTCTATCCACTGCGCCACCTAGCCGCCCCTGGTTAACCTCTTTTAAGGTTTCTGATCATAGGCTCCTACATCAGGAGCAGGAAAGGGGTCCTCAGAGGTCATCTAGGCCACCCCTTCCATTTCACAGAGGAGGACACTGAGGGCTACTGATGCTGAATGACTTGCCCAAAGTCACATCAGGGTAAATATCAGAGATGGGATTTGAACCCAGATGAGTGTTCTTTGTACTGCGTCACTGCTGTTGTTCAGTGGTTTTCAGTCATGTCCGACTCTTTATGACCCCATTTGGGGCCTTCTTGGCAGAGATCCTAGAGGGCTTTGCCATTTCCTTCTCCAGCTCATTTTACAGATGAGGAAACTGAGGCAAACGGGGATAAGTGATTTGCCCTGAGTCACAAAACTAGTGTCTGAGGCCAGATTTGAACTCAGGAAATTGAGTCTTCCTGACTCTGGGCCTGGCACTCTGTACTATGGCGCCACCTAGGGGCCATATACCATTACTTCTGAGCTCTGTTGAAATATGGGGGTGGGAGAGACTGGCTATGTTGGAAATGAGAGGGGAGAAGGAGATAAAGTGCTTTATGTCACATTTCAGTTAAAGAAATAGGAAGTGACAGTCTTTCATCACAGGCCTGTCATCTCTTCCTGAAAAGAATGAGATATGGTTGGGCCTTATTCTCTCCCCATCTCCCTATTTAAGACTCTCAAATATATTAATCCCTTTTTAAAAAAAAAAAATCTAATTTCAAAAGTTCCATTCAATTAAATTTTAAGGTTCTTTCTTCATGTCAGTTTCCCTAACCAAAGTTTGAAATGTGACTATACCTTTTCTAATATTTCTATGTAATATTATCAATTAGAAATGGAATTTGTCCCAATATTTCCGTCTAATGTATTTTTTTGTTCTTGTTCTTTTAGTTGCTGTATCTTCCTGATATAAAATGCCCTCGACTTGAAAAGCTTCAGGAAGAAACTTTGATGTCAAAGGAATATCAAAATTTGGTGTCTCCATACAAGGTTAAAAAAAAAAAAACAGAACTTGGTATTACTATTCTATATGTTATTGTATAATGGGCTCAGGTTGGTAATAAGAAAGGGCCCTCCCTACCCCAACCTTTCGGGTTTGACTGTGAGCATTTGGGACTTAAAACAACTTGCCAGCTAGCTTGATACCATGACACAACCATAGACTGCATCCCCAAACCTAATCTGCTTTCTTAAAAATGGACCTGCAGTGGTTTGCAAAGGAGACAATTCTCCTAAAGAGCTTTGAAAACTTTAAGGTGATCTATAAATATCTGTCTGATGTCATTATTAAGATATGCAGGGGCAGCTAGGTGGTGCAGTGAATAGACCACCGGCCCTGGATTCAGGAGGACCTGAGTTCAAATCCGGTCTCAGACACTTAACACTTACTAGCTGTGTGACCCTGGGTAAGTCACTTAACCCCAATTGCCTCACCAAAAAAAAAAAAAAGAAGAAGAAGAAGAAGAAGAAGAGTGGTTTTTTAAAAAAAAAAAGATATGCACATGATTCTATATAAATATATCTCATCTAGAGCAGGGCTTCTTAAACTTTTCCCACTCACGACCCCTTTCGTCCAAGAAATTTTTATACAACCCCAGGTATATAGGTATATAAGATAGGTATACATAACCTTTTACTGTTGTCAAATTTTTCATGACCCCCCCACATTCAGTCACATGCCCCTATATGGGGTCACGACCCACAGTTTGAGAAGCTTTGATCTAGAAAATACAATCCAAGACATAGTCCTTATTGAGGACAGTGGGCAGATGTTATTACCTTTGTAGATAAAGCATATTATCTACATAGTCTATTTGATATCTATATGATAAATATATTATCTATCATATTATAGTAGATAAATATTATTATCTTTCAGCTCTATGAATTTGATAGCCTGTGTTCAGGTTGTGGGGAAAGTTCAATAAGCCAACTTCTTGGATAAAGATTCTATATTCCAGGGAACAGCTAGGTGGCACAGTGGGCAAAGTACCAGCCCTGGATTCAGGAGGACCTGAGTTCAAATCCAGACTCAAACACTTGACACTTACTGGCTGTGTGACTCTGGGCAAGTCACTTAACTCTCACAGCCCCACCCCCCACCCCCCAAAAAAAACCCACAACGAAGATTCTATATTCCAGTCACAGGATTATGTGATCACACTTATCCCATCTTCTCTCCTTTATAAGACACAAAATACACACCCATGTTGTCCTTCTATTCCCCCCCCCCATGCTACTTTCCCAAGTTTGACTCAAGATTCTTGGTCATGAGCTGAGGCTCCCACAGCACTGCCCCTCCCTTCCCTGTCTCTCACTGTTTCTGCCCTTCTGCCCTCGTTCACTGTCCTCGGAAGCCATAGTTGATTCTGTTCTCCTCTGAGATGAGAACAGCCACACCTCTGTTCCCTTCCCTCAGTATTAGAGTGATAATTTTCTATAAGAAAACCCACACTCTTGGATAGTGGATCAAGACTGATTCTTTGTCCTTTGGGCATCCCAGTGTCTGGAATGATTTTTTCTCATTCTGGACTAAAGATGACCCAGGGTACACCAACCCATGTTATACAAACCACCGTCATGTCATGGTCCTCTCTGAGAATGAAAGACAAACAACAACAACAAACATGGAATCGCCATACCTCTAGCACTGCAAAAAACCCAACAGTAACACAGGCCAAAGAGGAAGAACCAGCTTTCCCCTAGACACATTTTTGCATTTTTACTTGAAGTGTTCCAAAAGCAAAGAAACTGTGAGATCATCCACACAGGTAACTCCCAGTATGGGAATTCCCTCCTCTGTGCCAGTAGAGAGTTCCTGGCTGGTTGCTTGCAGTATCTCCTGGTATAGTGGAAAGAGCGTAGGATTTGGAAGCAAATGAAGTGGCTTTGAAGCCTGGCTCAGCTACTTTGGAGGCAGTGTTGCTTAGTGGAAAGAACACTTGACCTAAAGTCAGAAAGACCTGGTTTGAATCCAGTCTCTCATACTTAATAGCTGGGTGACCCTGGGCAAGTCACTTAACCTCTTTAGGCCTCAGTATCCTCACCTATAAAGTGGAGATAGTAATAGCACCCACCTCTCAGGGTGGCTGTGAGGACCAAATGAGACTGTATACATTTATAAAGATCTTCATAAACCTCAAAGTCAGTTATTATTATTATTTTTACTAACTAGCTGTGCGACCTTAGGCAAGTCACAACCTCTCTGGGCCACAAAATGAGGTAGTTGGACTAGAAGAAGATCCCAAAGATCCCTTCTCCTTATAAAGCCCATGGTCCCAGGACTTCAAGATTAAATGGCTTGACCCAAGTTCAGATGGCTAATAAATAGTTGAGGCAGGATTTGAACCCAGGTTTTCCTGATTCAGAGACCACCATTCTGTCCACTACAGCAGGCACACCTACTTTGTTGTGCTACAAAAATCAACCTTGTCTGCGAAATTCTCTAGGTTCATCTTATTAAAGTTATCAAAGTCAGTATCACCCAATGTACTTCCCTGGCAAGGAACTAATTCACCATCATATTTCTTTCTGTCAATTTGTATGTTTTTCAGGATTTTATAAGTACTCTGCCAGAGCTTTCAGGACTCCACATCAAGGACCTTAGTGGAATCTGGACTAAAATCTATGATCCTTTATTTTGTGAGGTAAAAGAAAAAAAAGACTAACTTCCTGCAGTCTGACTCTCTGAAGTACGCCTTCTTAGACTTCTAAAATACAGTCTCCACTTTTCCCTTTCTAGATGAATTACTCTTACTTCCTTTAACAGTAGAACATCATTTAGGACTCCTTTTATTATTAACTTTGAAAATCCTCCCATCTTTCCTTTTTTCTCTTGTTATTAATATTCTCATCCTTTAGAAAATTGCAGGCAAAATTGCTTTCTGTCCATCTTTGGCCACTTAGTAATTTTTTACTCACTCGGGAATACTGGGATCCTGGTATGTGTTTTAATTTAAAAAGAAATGCCTTTCTCCTGGAGAAAAAATTACTTGAATTTTATAGATATAAAGAAACAAGAAATATAGTCAATGTGTATCAGCATTGACTTCTCAGCAAAGAGCCTCACCAAATATTTTCCTATGAAGGTCAAATACTCATTGTAATTCAACAAATTATTACTGGTTTTTCAAGATGGTATTTTCTTCATTTGGGGGGAATTCCCATCGGCCTTTTTGTGTATCATTTCTGAGTCACTGTGTTCTCTCTCTTAGCTAAGAGAGGAGGAATAATAACATGAGTGCCTGTTTTCCATCAGGCTCATTTAATGAATGAGACAATCAGTGAGCATTTCTTAAACTCTTCCTATTTGTCAGGCAATGTGCTAAGTACTGGAGATGTAAAGATAAAAATAAAAGTCCCTCCCTCGAGGAACTTACAATCTATTGGGGGAAAGAACCTATACATATATACAAAATATATTCAAGGTAATTTTGAAGAAGGGTCACTGGCTCTAGAGGGATCAGAAAAGGCTTCTACATATGTGTAGAAACTTTGAAGGAAGCTAGAGATTCTACAAAACCAAGTTAGAGAGAGAGTCCAGTCTGAAAGGAGGTATGATGGGTAAGCTGTGGCTGAAGGCTTACACACATTCATTATAATTGGAAAACATCTTTGAAAAGTCTCTTGAGGGGGCAGCTTGATGGTGCGGTGGATTAGAGCACTGGCTCTGGAGTCAGGAGAACCTAAGTTCAAATCTAGCCTCAGACACTTGATACTAGCTGTGTGACCCTGGGCAAGTCACTTAACCCTCATTGCTCCACAGAAAAACAAACAAAAACAAAAACAAAAAAAGAAAAGTCTCCTGGGTAAATGTTGCCCTCCACTATTCATCACTGCTTCTTACTTAGAAATTATCACAAGTGTGGAATACCACTAGCTGGGATGGGGTAAAAGAATTGCCCCTAGGCTTGATGTCAGAGAGCCTGGGGTTCAAATTCCTGCTCTGGTACCTACTTACTGGAATAGCCCTGGAGAAGCTACATGATCTCTCAGGGGCCTCAGTCTCCTTATCTGTAAAATGAGGAGGTGAGACTAGATCGTCTAATTCCAGTGCCTTCCCTCTGTTGATTATTCCCAATTTATCCTGTATATAGTTTGCTTTGTATATATTGGTCCCCCTTTAGCTTGTGAGCTCCTTGAAGGCAAGGACTGTCTTATGCCTTTTTTTTGTATCCTCAGTGCTTAGCATAGTGCCTGATGTTTAATAAATATTCATTGATTGATTGATTGACTGAAGTCCCCAGATCTAGATCCTATAATCTGGGAGCATAAATTGGTACCATGGTTATTGCCCTTGTAACAAATGACAGTTTGTCTTCCTTAGGTGGAGTTGATTGGCTCAGATGTGTTAAGTTTCTATTTCTGTTTATCACTATCATTGGCTTCACCAAATATATCCAAGCACTTATTTCTGTAAAAGAATCTCCCATGGAAAGGTTGAAGACTTTCATTTGTCCTATTTTCCCATCACTTTCCTTATATTTCCTCCACCCCTACGGAGATCTTCTTGTTAATTTCCATTTTCCTGGGGCCATTAAGCCACATGGGGACATAGCTGGGCCATCTCTCACCTGTCTCTTTTACATTGCGTTGCAGGTCTTTGCTTTTCACTGTGTTTCAGTCTCCACTTTTACCGATTCAATTGTGCTTTTGCTTTTTGGGGAACTGTCTGTCTTCTCCGACTGGAAGCTAATTCTAGCATGGGGTCTCTGCCTGCTTTACTTTAGAGGCTGAAGCTTTTTCCCTTGGCAACCAGCTGGACTCATTTTAAGAAACCTTTTAAGGACATATTGCCAAAGGCTTCAAAAAGCTTTTTTGAAGATTGCCAAAGTATCTTCCCTTTACCTTCTCACCTTTTGGGCCACAAAAGTGCTTTGGGTATTTTTGAAGCCATTTAATTCATATTCTTCAAGTGGAATTTCTCTGCCAACACATTTGGCTTTCCTATTAAATGCAGAAGGAGGTTCATAAACCTCCTCCAGGTTGGGTAGTTTCTTGTCCTAATATTCCCTACTTCATTGTATATAAAATTTCCATTTGCCACTGAGAATTTTTAAGTAAGAAGCCCTAGTCACACAAAAAGGGGGAGAGAAATCAACCACAGGATGTGACTCATTGTGTGATTTTTACAGCTGCTTATCAGAAGGTGAACTGTTTCTAGAAAGAGCCCATTTCTTATATTTTGTACACCAGGATCAATGAGGTCTGAACAAAGCAGTATTTCTGATATGATAGGGGAAAATAGATCAACAACAAAAAAGCAGGCCAGCCAGAAGGGGAAAAAAAAAACTCTACTCATTTTCTGTTTTCTACTTCATTGCAGAGAACTCACAATTTTACTCTACCCCCCTGGGCCACTGCAGACACCATGGCAAAGCTGGAAGAGCTGTCTAGATTATCTCTTTTGTCAACCTTTGCAATACATAAGCAGAAAGAGAAAGCTCGACTTCAGGGAGGTATGTTGCTAAAACACAGACATATAAACACACGTATATGCATATGCATATAAATATACAAGGGCAGTTAGGTGGCACAGTGGGTAGAGTGCCAGGCCTGGAGTAAGGAATACCTGAGTTCAAATCCAGTTTCAGACACTTACTAGCTGTGTGACCCTGGGCAAGTCACTCAACCCTGTTTGCCTCAGATTCCTCACCTGTAAAATGAGCTGGAGAAAGAAATGGCAAACCAGTCCAGTATCTTTCTCAAGAAAACTCCAAATAGGGTCACAAAGAGTTGGACATGACTGAAAAAAATGAATCATCAACAATATATATGTATGTGTATGGAATATACACATACATATGCACATATACACTCCTATATATGTGTGTGTGTATGTGTGTATACATATGTAAGATTAGATAAGGCTTTATTATTTATGTAGCCTAGTCATGCTCTTGTAAACTGCAATCATCCCAGAATTCTGAACAATGAATTCAGCATCTGTTCTAGGTAAGCAAGATTGCACTAAGCCACAGGGCACTTGAATATTGACTTGGTAGTTTACAGAATGACTTTTACTTTTTGCACATTTTCCAGGGAAAACTGACTTAAGTGGCCTGCTGCTCTAGAAACTCTGGGAAAGAGCCTGACAATAATGAGAATTTGCCTGGTCCAATCCCGATGATAAGTTCAATAGTTTTAGATTTGGGTAAATGAGAGTAGTTGACAATCATGGGTAAAAATGGGGCTAATAATATTTAGATGGCTCCCCTCGCAGGATTGTGCAATAATGTACACAGAGTACTTGGCAGCCTTAAAGTGCCACAGAAATGTCAGTTATCATTATTATGACATCAGATATTTTTGCTACATAGATATTCAATAAATTATAACCTCGGGACATATTGCAGCACAGCAGATATACTCATTACTCTAGAGGACATCGAATACAATGCAGGAATCCACTGTATTCATCCCCAGCCTCTGCCTCTCATTCGGAGACTGCCTGTAAGCCCCACATCCCAATAAAGAGGAGCCAGCACTGTGGGCTGGCAGTCCCCACTGGCTCCTCACGGCGCCTGTGGAGTTCATTGTCTCAGACAGAGGGAGAAGTGGGGAAGTCGGGTGAGAGCTCTTCGGGACGGGCACCGTCAGTCTTTCTAGTGCCTGTGATGGCTTGGGTAGCTTCCTTTTGTATCTGTGCTTGTCCCTCCAAAAACCAGGTCCTGAAAACAACAGTTGTGCTGACAATACACAGAGTTCCTCACAGGGACGCAGGTGAGGAAAGGACTAAGAGGTACCTAACTTTTCACACAGGAGCTAGATCACTGTGTTCTCCTACTGGATGGATATTGGGGAGGGGAAGAGGGAATAAACATTTATTAAGCACCTACTATGTGCCAGGCCCTGGACTACTAAGCACTTTACAAGTATTTTGTCATCTGATCATCCCAACAACTCTATAAGGTTAGGTGCTATTACTATTCCGATTTTATAGTTGAGAAAACTGAGGCAAACAGTGACTTACCCAGGATCACACAGCTAGTTTGTATCTGAAGCTGCATTTGACTCAAGGCTTCCTGATTCTAAGACCCAGACTCTACCCACAGTGACATTGAGCTTTCCTGCTAGGTGGCATATTTGCAGTGGTAACTGCTGGCAGATGTTTAACAACTGGCTCTCAAAAACAAAACGCCATGACACACTTTTAAGTTTAACCTGCAAAATTAACCATTTCTAATACCCCTGGGTATGAGAATCCCTAACCTGCAGACCCAGAAAGGACCTTAGAGGTCACTTAGGCCAAATTCTTCCTTCTTCAGAAGAGAAAACTATAGCCCCAAGAATCCACCACTTACCCAAGGAACCCTGGTGAAGTAGTCATAGCATCAGAACCCAAACCAAGAGCTCTTCCTTCTTCTTTCTACCATGCCATTAAGGACCATGAGAATAATAAGAATTACAGTAAGGAGGAGTAACTAAGACCTGAAAAATCATCTGAAAAGTCTACATTACATCCGAATCCCAGAGCAGCTTATTCCCTAGGGCTGCTCTTAGAATATGAATAAATGCAAATATGGAAAAAAGGAATAAAGTACGGAGAGATATGGGCAGATAGACACCTAGCATCCCATTTTGTAAGCCTTTGCTTCAGAAAAAAAAATGGCGTTGAAAACACTCCCTAAAAACCTAACTCCTAAAAACCTCTTACGATGTCTCCATTTCTACAGTCTCCTCATTTGGATTTTAAAACAACTCTTTCCCCTCCCACTTGAGACATCACACAATAACCTAACTGTGAACTGTGTTCAGCTCTAACCAGGTGTTTGATTCATCCCCATCATTTTGTAATTCTTCCTTAAGGTGTGCTGGTGAAAAACATTGTCGATCATTTCAAGAATGTAGCTAGTCAATCTAGTGAGAAAAAACTCATCATCTATTCTGGGGTAAGTATGTTGGTTTTCTCTGAGTGGTAGCAAAAATAAGATACAAAGGAAGACAACTTAATAGAAACATTTCCATAGCAAGCAAAGTCCAAAGGCATGGACTGTACAGATGTCTAACTATATGGACGTCCCTAATGGGATTGAAACTGTTTAAGCTCTGTCAACACTTTATGAGCTTTGGTTTATTAGTGAAAGAAAGTCTGAAATATTCATTCATTTCACTCAGCATTTCAACAATTAATCACCTCCTATGTGTCAAGCACTCTGCTGACTTGCTTCAAGTGTTAGCTAAAATCCCACCTTCGCTACTGGAAGCCTTTCCCAATTCCCCTTAATACTAATACCTTCCCTCTGTTGACTGCCTCCAATTTAGTTTATATATGTACGTGTGTGTGTATGTATACACATGTCTTGTTTGAACAGCTATTTGTACGTTATCTCCCCTTTTAGACCATGAGAGGCTAAAAAGCAGGAACTTTTTTGCCTTCCTTTGTAATCTGCAGTGTGTATCTGCCACATAGAAGGCACTTTAAAATATTTATCAACTTGACTTGTCCAGGCCCTGAGCACAGAAAGGCAAAAATGCATTTTCCTGTTAGAGGAAAACAACACGTAAGCAGAAAAGTAGCTACAAAAACATTTCCTAGGATGGAGAGAAAAGACATGGCAGCTAGAGGACTGACTGACTGACCTTGATGTCAGGATGACCTAGGTTTAAGTCCCATCTCTTACATTGTGCGATTATGGAAAAGTCATTTTTCTTCTCAAGTAACCCAGGCAACTTTCTAAGATGAGCTACCAGATTTGTAAGAGTAGAGGGAGATTCCACACCCAGAGTTCCCTATACTAATGAAATCAATGGACCAAAAGGAGTCAGGGAAAGGGGTAATATCAGGTTATGACAAGACAGTGAGCACAGGAATATAAAACTAGGTCTTTGGGGTTATAATATGTAATCTACTTTTCTGTGTGATCTTTACTAGGTCACTCACCCACTCTGTTTCTCCATTTGTTCATTCAAAAAGTAAATAGGATATTGTCCTAAATCCCAGCAGCGTATGAAGCCAAACTGATAACTTCTAAGCACTCTGAAATATACTTCTTCTCTTTCATAGTTATGTATGTAACCCTCTCTAATTCTCATGGAATTTTATCCCCAAATTTCTCAAGAAATTTTATCTCCAAATTCGTGCCTCAGGTGACACAAAATGATTCAAAATTTTTGTCATTACTCTTTCAATGGGTGCCCCAAATCTTTATGACTGTTCATTAAGCTAATGAAAAAGGGTAAATCACAGGTAAGCCTGGAAAGTCTCTTTTCTTATTTTCAGCATGACACTACTATTACTGCCCTGCAGACAGCACTTGATGTTTTTAATGGAAAATTCCCCCCTTATGCTGCCTGCAACATAATGGAACTGTACCTTGAAAATGGGTGAGTATTTCTGAATCCTTTTCAAAGTCAAAATCATGATGTATAGCAAATTGCTTGCCTTCTCAAGGAGGAGGGGGGGAAGGAAAGGAGGAAGAGAATTTAGAACTCAAAATTTTAAAAAAGAATGTTAAATATTTTTATATGTAATTGGAATATGTGTATATATGTATGCATATATATACACATACATATATATATAATTTTCTAAAATCAATGGTAACCTAAGATTATAGAAGAAAAAAATGGCATACTAGCCCATACATACCCTTTAAAATTTTTTTTTGTTTTTGTTCTGAACTTAAAAGCCAGAGAGAGAGAGAGAGAGAGAGAGAGAGAGAATTTCCATACATACTGTATAAAACAAAAAGAGGAGTCTGTATGAAACCATGGCTTCCACCAGCCATGATTCTTAAAGCACTCCTATGTAGTGATCTAGAAAATGATGACTTGATCCCATTAACCATTTGGGAAGAAAGAATGGAACAAAGATGATAATCAGAGATGAATATAATGTTGGGCTGGAAAAAACCTTGGAAAACTGATAGGCTCACTCTTTCACAAGAACTCACTTGGAAAAACTAGAAAATCGGGAAAGAGTTCATGCCTAGAGAAGCAATAGAGAGGGTGACAAATGATAAAGTGAATAGTTTTCATTAAATAAATGAAAACTTTTTGCACAAATCTAACACAGAAAAAATTGGAAAGGAAACCTATAATTGGAGGGGAAGTATTTGCAGAAAATTTTTCTGATAGAGATCTCATATCAAAAATATATAAGAAACTGATTCAAATTCATAAGACTAAGAGCCATTCCCAAATAAATAAATGGCCAAAGGATATGAAGAGGAAGTTTTCAAAAGAAGAAATCCAAGCTGGCAACAACATGTGAAAAAAATGCTCCAAATCACTAATAATTAGAAAAATGAAAATTAAAGCAACTCTGAAGTTCTATTATGCATCCATCAGATTGGCAAAGTTGCAAAACAGGAAAACAACAAGAGTTGGAAGAGCCAAAGGAAAACAGGCATATTGATACACTATTGATGGAGTTGTGAACTGGTCCAATGATTTTGGAAAGTAAATTTCAACTGTGTCCAAAAAGTTACTGTACTATTCAAACATGCTCTTTAACTCGGTTATAACACTACTGGATTTATAGCCTAAAGAGATCAAAGAAAGAAGAATATTTTCAGCAACTCTTTTTGTAGTGTCCAAAAACAGGAAACTAAGGAAGTGTCCCCTATTAGGGACTGGCTAAAGAAACTGTGGTATGGAATATTGGAATGTAACTTGAATACTATTGTGCCATAAGAAATGACAAAATAAAAAGTTTTGGAGGAAGAAAGGCAGAGTGAAGTGTGGAGAACTAGGAGAACAACGGATAGACAACAACACAGCAAAAGACAATACTTTAGAACTCTGATCAAAGAAATGATAAATCACATGTCCAGAAGACTGAAGATAAAACGTGCCAGAGAGATAATGCACTTATAATTCTGGATGTTATAACATACACTTTTGCAAATAGGCAATGTGGGAATTTGTTTTGCTGGACTGTGCATATATGGGAGTTTTATTTGGAGACTTTTTTAATTGTTCAAAAAAATTAATAGATACAAACCAATTCCCCTTTCTTCAAACTAGTCTGACCCTCCACTGTTACCCTATGCCTTAGTCAGACCCCATGTGACTAGGAATCAGTACTGTGTTCAGTTCTAGGCATCTAGGAAACATATTAACAACCAGACTGATTACAGATTATAGATTATAGGAGAAAAAATAGGATGCTGATGCAGCCGTGATGCATTTGGAGACTGGGCATCAAAAAAGAGTCTGGAGACCAAACATATCAAGTATTTTAAGGATGGCCATGTAGAAGGATTCAATTTATTCTGTTTGGATCTTGAGAGCAGAACTAGAAACAAGGGGTAAATAGAAGCATATTTTTTCTTAATATAATAACAGAACTGTCCAAGAGTAGAATATGCTACCATGGGAGATGATTGGTTTGTCCTCACTGGAAGCCTTCAAATCATTGGCTGGGTAATCATTTGTCAAACATGTCATAGAAAGGAGATAGTCCAGTGGATATAAGATCAAGTGGTTTCTGAGATGCTATGATGCCATTCTCAGGCTTTGCCAACTGCACCTTGAACCCACTAGTGACACCAAGATCATTCCAGGAGCTGCCTCTCACTCAGGAGGGTGCTAGGCTTCATCATGGAAGAAAAGGGGCAGTGCATTTAGCAATACTAAAGACATTCAGTCATGTAGTCAGGGGTTTGATATCTCCTGAGATCCAAGGATAACAGATAGGATTGATGGAAGACGAGAAAGAGAAGAAGAACCAACTCATTTCATAAAGAAGGAAGTTAGGTCATTTGTGTGAGACATCTGCCTTGTCAACCCTAAAAGTATCTGGGCAATAAGAAGCACCTTATTCCTGAGCATTCTCATAATACTACCATAGCTACGTGCTTCTGACTAGGTATTTTCCACTGGGGTGAAGAGGACCTGGTGGCCAGGGAGGGAGCTCATCTCCAGCCTTGATGTTCCCCTGCTCCTGATCAAGCAGGTAGCCAGTCAGTAACAATCCAGGAAGGATGGTACCCACCAGTGTTCAAGAAATCAATTAATCAATATTAATTATTCAACTACCATGGGTAAAGCACTCTTCCAGATGGGATGAGAAATAAATAGGCATAAAACACTATCAATGAAATCAAAGAATCTTAGGACCTGAAGGGACCTTTAATATCTTCTACCCCATTTGACAGAGAAGTCATGTGATAAGGTCACAAAGTCAATGGCAACCCTAGGCAAATACAATTCGGTACAAAACTGGCACATAACTCAGTATGTAGAGCTGGCCCCGGAAATCTCTTCAAAAATAAATTCCTATTGAAATTTTTTTAATGTCATTTACATGTTTCCCAGAACCCCTCTTCCTCCCGACCTTAAAAGCTATCCCATATAACAAAGAATATTTTTAAAGAAAAATTAAAAAGAAGAGAAAAAACAGCAAAACTGAGCACTACATCAAAAAAGTCTGAAAACATATGCAGCGTTACACACCAGGGGACCTTCACCTCTAAAAATGAGTGAGGGGAGATATCTTTTCCTACCTCTTCTTTGGGGTCATGCTTTTTCTTTGTAATTTTACAACATTCCTTTTCAGTTCTTTTATCATTGTTGTGTTTTCCACTTACATTGTTGTAGTCACTGTGTTTATCATTTTCTTGGCTCTGTTGACTTCACTCTGCATCAGTTCATGGAAGTCTTTCCATGCTTCTCCGTATTTGTAATATTCAGTGTTTCGTAAACCACAGTGATATTCCATTATCTTCATGTACTACAACTTGTTCAGCCATTCCCCAAAAGATGAGCATCTTCTCTGATCCCTAAATATCCTGCTCCCTCTGAATATCCTAAAAGAAAACTCTATCTGAGTGAGAGACAAAAGTCTGATAGAAAAGGAGGCAATATGCTGAAAGAGAAAAAGAGCACTGTCTCTCAAGTGGTCTGACCTCTTTAGGCCACGATTTTTCCATAGGGAAAATGAAAGGGTCGGACTGAAGAGGTAACATCCCACCCACCTCCTGCCAGAGAGATAATGAACTTAAAATGTAAGATGCAACATGCATTTTTGAAAATAGCCAATGTGGGGATTTGTTTTGCAGGACTATTAGTATTTGTTATGTTTTGTTTTGGTTTTCTAATGGTTCAGAAAAATTAGGGGGCAGCTAGGTGGCGCAGTGGATAAAGCACCGGCCCTGAATTCAGGAGGACCTGAGTTCAAATCCAGCCTCAGACACTTGATACTTACTGGCTGTGTGGCCCTGGGCAAGTCACTTAACCACCACTGCCCCACAAAAAACAAACAAACAAAACAAACAAAAAAAAATTAATGGGCATAAGCCAATTCTCTTTTCCTCAAACTAGTCTGACCCTTCGGCTAGGTGGTATAGTAAATAAAGCACTGGGTTTGGAGTCAGAAGACCTGAGTTCAAATCCGAACTCAGACATTTGCTGGTTGTGTGATCCTGGGCAAGTCCCTTAACCTCTATTTGCCTCAGCTTCCTCATCCATAAAGTAGGGATAATAATAGCACCTGCCCCTCAGGGATGTTGTGAGGATCAAATGGGATAATATTTGTAAAGTGCTTAGCATAATGCATGGCACATAGTATATGCTATATAAATGCTAGCTATTATTATTATCTGTAAAATGGGAATAACAGCCCCTACCTCCCAGGGCTCTTGTAAGAATGAAATGAGATAATAATTGTAAAGCATTTAGTACAAATCCTGGCACATAGTAGGAACTCCATAAATGTTAGGTGTTGGGGAAGCTAGGTGGCACAGTGGATAAGAGCACCGGCCCTGGAGTCAGGAGGACCTGAGTTCAAATCCGGCCTCAGACACATAACACTTACTAGCTGTGTGACCCTGGGCAAGTCACTTAACCCCATTTGCCTCACTAAAAAAAAAAAATGTTAGGTGTTATTAGTTATTATAATCACTGAGGCTCCTTCCATTTCTATAAGCCTGTGAAATTCCCAGAGATGCCTGATAATACTCAAGCACATCTCACACAGCAGGGGACTAATAAATGTTGAACTGGATTACATCAACATGGGGGGTTATGGTGACACGGCATTCTACATACGGACGCACTGGAAAGAACATTGGATTTTTCCATGAGAAGGCTTGGTTTCAAATCCCAGTCATGGAACCTTGGACAACTCTCTTCCCCCCTCTATGCATCAGGTTCCTCATCTCTAAAATCAGGGGTTGGACTAGAGGTGGTCTGAGCAATCAGAGTGTCCAGTTTAGACTAGGAGTGAGAATTCAAGAAGGCCTTCCCTTCACTGCGGCCTACTGAAGACTCAGTCTCAGCGTCCTTCCCATTCTGCTCCTTACTCCCACTCTCCAGGGACATGCTGCCTCCCTTTCCCCTTCCCATACCCTGAATAAATGGTAAAACCAGGGACAGGGAACATTTTTCTACTAAAAAGCAATGACGGGGGGGGGGGGCAGCTAGGTAGCCCAGTGGATAAAGCACTGGCCCTGGATTCAGGAGGACCTGGGTTCAAATCCGAGCTCAGACACTTGACACTTACTAGCTGTGTGACCCTGGGCAAGTCATTTATAACCCTCATTGCCCCACAAAAGAAAAAAAAAAAAGAATGACTTGAAGGAAAATGTTAACCAAGGACCACAAACATGAGAAAAAACTTTTTTTTTGTTATGCTTGTTTTGGGTTAAAGGAAAATCAACATAAGAAGTTAAATTCTTCTACCTCAGACATAAGAACAAGAGACAAAAGCAATATACTAGAGTGGGGAAAGTTCTGAATTACAGCCAGGGTCATAGGTTCAAATCCTAGTTTTACCGCTGCTCCCTGCATGACTTTGAGCAAGTCACTTAACTCTTTGGAGCCTCAGTTTCCTCATCTGTAAAATGACAAGGCTGTTCTAGAAGGCCTCTAAGGTCCTTCCCATCCCTCAGCTATGACCCTATTAACATATCATTTGCACGTATTATATATTCACATATCTGTGTGTATATTAAGCATGAGCACCTGTAACATATATGACAAATCTTTTTAAGCAGAGGTAGGCAGCCGGTGCTGCCAAGCCAGCCATCTCCCAGAAGCCCACAAGCTTATTGAGAAATCTCATGCAGCTTGTTTCCCCTTTCCCAGCAATTCATTATTCCTTCCTTCACAAAATGTATCTAGCTTTTCAAAGCCTAGAAGGACAACTAATCAGACCAGGAAAATGCAAAAGGAATTGAAGGGGTGGATGTCCTCATCTTGCTCCCTAGCGGCTCGCTGTCCTCACCAGCTCCCGATATAGAAGTATC
This sequence comes from Dromiciops gliroides, assembly GCF_019393635.1. Taxonomy (NCBI): domain Eukaryota; kingdom Metazoa; phylum Chordata; class Mammalia; order Microbiotheria; family Microbiotheriidae; genus Dromiciops; species Dromiciops gliroides. The sequence continues at coordinate 40,262,585 of NC_057865.1, forward strand.
TGAATCCCAAATCCACAATCAGTATGGCTCTTGGCTTTGTCCCACTGCTGTAAATTATCTCGCAAGCCAACCTGAACCAACTCTTGTGGTACTCTCTCTGTTTCTCTACTTATTAACATGAATATACGTATCTGTGCGTATATGTGTGTGTGCCCGCTGCTCATGATCAAAAGTTTTATCACATTGGCTTAAGAAATGATCATTTAAAACAGAGGTTAATGCCTCCCAGGCCTGGAGGGAAGCATCATGTTCAAAGTAAGTAAATGGCCTACCACAGGATGCCTTGATCCAGAGAGAAGGAAAGGGGAGAGGGAAGGAAGGTCATCCTCTCTCCAGCCTAAACTAATAATAGCTTTCCAGAACTCAGAAGCCTAGGACTCTGGTGAAGTTCTATATAAGCGACAGATAAAAGAAAAAAGACATCTAAGGGAGGGAAAGAAAACCAAGGAACAGAAAAGAGGAAGGGGAAGGGAGAAACATCCCGGGAATTAAACAGCAGAAACAAGGTGATTTGGTCACAGGCTCATACATTTCGAGCTGGAAGAGACCACAGCGATCAAGTCTAACCCTCCTCATGTGATAAATGAAGAAGCTGGCATCCACAGAGGTTAAGTGTCTTGCTCTAGTTCACATATGCTGAGGACCACAGTCCAACACATATGCAGGCAAACAAGTAAGGGACTGCTGTCTACATTCAGTCCTAGGGGTTAACAGCAACTTCGAAGAAGCAGCGTTGTATAATGGAAAGAAAACTAGATTTGGAGCCAGAGAAACTGGGCAAATCCTAGCTCTGCTAGGTATGTGACCTTGGACAAGTCACAAGGAGTGAGTGAAATGTGAGGCTGAGGATAGGGAAAGGCCAGCTCCTCACCCTCTGTACCCTGACATTCAGCTCCCAGAACCTTGATCTGATTCCCCCTCCTATCATGAGGACTCTCCAGCAATCACTCCTCCCTCCTGTCCCACTCCCCTGCAAAGGACAGACTTTTATTCCATTGAAATATTCCTAATTCCTCCCCACTCCACTAATGGCCAATATCTTCCACCCATTCCCTATAACACTTTTCTCCCTGGGTCTGTCCTTCCCATCAAGGCCCCAACCCAGATTTCTCCTATCCCTCAACACCAAGGTAGGCAAAGCTTCCTCAGACATGCTCATCTTTCACTTCCTGTGTTGTAGTCCATCTAGGGAGGGATTTAAAGAAACTTGAGCTATACAGGAACTAAAATTGCTCTCTCTTATGTCCCACAAACCAGGCAATACAACGTTGAAATGTACTATCGGAATGACACACAGCAGGATCCTCATCCCCTCACTCTACCAGGCTGCACACCCAGCTGTCCGCTGAAGCAGTTTGTTGAGCTGGTCTCCCCTGTGATGACAGAAGACTGGTCAAAGGAGTGTTTCAGGCTTACTGAAGACCAAGGTACTGAGGAAGTTAATCAAACATATGGAGGAAGCTAATTTCTACTCAAGAAGCAAGAACAAGAAGGCCTAGGAATCATTCACAGCTTTGGGATCATGCCTTAGCCCTCACTCTCAGTGGCTAGAGGAAAATGGATTTTGGTGATGTGTTTCAGGGAACTCCCACTCTTGTGAAGCCTAGACTTCTCCATCTACTACTACCTTCACTCACAACAAACTTGCCTTAGCTTGTATACAAGGGTGATATAATGTCTGTCAGGCAGGTTCCAAATCTAATTGGGGATAAAACTGGGAAGAAAGTTACAGGTTTTCCTAGTTTCATCGGGTTCATCTAAGCCATGTGTGTACTTGATTGGCCTCACCAGTCTTCATACTTTCTGAGAACACCTTGCATTCAGATTAATGGCACTAGATGTGGATACCCCTTTAAACATCAGGAAGAAGAATGTCTTCAATGCAATCCCCAAGGGTCCTAGGGGAATGAATGATCAGGTGCCAGTGATGGAATAGATTTCTAATAAACAGAACCTGACAATAATAGGCAGGAGTACTATAGTGGCCCACCCCTAGAATGCCAAGATGCTAGAAAAGGCCAAGACGGTAGTTTTGGCGAGGAAGAGTTGAGGAAATAAGTGAGTCAGATAGGGGCAATCTTCATATAAGGACAGTGGCTAAGAGCAGCATAAAGGCAAGGATGGGGCTGACCAAACAGAAGTAGAACTGGGAGACGAAACTAAATCTTCACTTGGGTTGTCCTATCCTGGGAAGCAGGTTGTGTCTTGTTTTGAATTTGGTTGTGGGTTTGTGGGTTGTTGTTTTTTAATCCCGATTAGCAGAATTGAAAAAATAAAAACTTCCTTGATCCCTTTGGCTCCTGAAAACCAGTGAAAAAGCAACCTCTCTCTCTTGTTGATCCTGAGAAGTCAGAGTACATTGTGTGTGTGTCATATGTATAGATAGATGGATAGACAGACAGATCATTATAGAGGAGATGTCAAGTGAGGAAAGTGGGAACCTGTGTGCTGGCACAGGAAATATGCACGAAAGAGATGAGAAACACAAGTACTCTTTCTAAAAGTCCCCGACCTGAGGGATGTAAAAAGATCATGCCATGAGGCATGATCACACCTGGTGAACTTGAGGAAGTTAGGAAAGATAAAACCTTCCAAGGATACGCCAAATAAAAGCTCCTTGGAGTATAAACAGTGACTTCTCAGGCTGCTGTGAAATCTAGATCATAGGGACCGAACTGCCTGCATGTGTCTCCTAATTCAGATACCATGATGAAGTCTAGGAGAGCAGTCAGGTGGGAAATGAAGAGATGGCTATTCTAAGCCCCCTGCTTAAATGGAGGTGAGAAAAGTTTCCGATATCCACCACCCCTCCCCACCTTTCCGGTCAATGGGAGGCAGAGGCCCCAGGGACACGGGGACTGAGGAGGTATGAGTTTCGGAGTAGATGTGATCTCACAGGATGAATTTCTGGAAACCTTGATGAAGTTTAGGGGAGAGGCCAGGTGGGAAATGAGGAGATGGCTGCTGTGGGCAGATTTTTGCACCTAAGAAGTAACTACAGAAATTGATGTTCCAGTGAGTGAGTGTCTACCCACAGGAGTCAAAGAATAAAAGCTGATGTGGATTTGACATGTGAATGATGCAAAAATGCCTAGGGGCTATCATTCTGCAGACAAATTTGCTGAAGGCAAAAGGGAGAGAATTCTAAGGGATGGTTCCACCTGGAAGGGGAAGTCACAAGTAGAACTTCTTCAAATTAAGATGGCTTGATATGAGGAGAAGTGGACAGCCCCTCCCAAATGACACCTCTTCAGCCCTCTCTTATCAGATAAACAGCAAATATGACAAGGGGAGGAACTCAAAATATTACAAAAATGAATGTTGAAAACTATCTTTACATGTAATTGGAAAAAATAAAATACTACTGACTAAAAATAAAATAAAAGACCCATTTTACCAGGAAAAGGCATTTAATGTGGATTTCACTAATAATTTGTGATCATTCTGACAGGGTCTGAGTTTAAATTGACTTTAGCATCATCTACAAAAAAAAAAAAAGGAAACAGGCAGGGGAAGAGACTTGCTAGGCAAATGCATGGTATAAGTAATATTAGAAAGGAAATGTAGACTACTCAAGGACAAATTATTTTGAAGTATTTTAAATATACAACATATTTAATCTAACTGCCATCTAAGCATAAGTTAATACTACTTTAGGTTAGTATTTTTATTATGAACTGCTCTTATCTTTTTTATTAAAGCAGGGAATAAAATGGCAAGCCTATTTTATTGACATAATATTTGACAACACTAAAGCTTGATTCCTTTAAAAATATTCTATAATTCAAATTTTTCACCAATTCTGGTAGTATTCCCCATTATCCTCCTTCTTGTTCCTGAATTATTCCAAATTTGAGGATCTACTGTTTGCATGAAGATTTTTTGCTTGCCATGTTCTAAAACTATAGGCCTGGGGCAACTAGGTGGCACAGTAGATAAAGCACCAGCCCTGGATTCAGGAGGACCTGAGTTCAAATCCGGCCTCAGACAATTGACACTTACTAGCTGTGTGACCCTAGGCAAGTCACTTAACCCTCATTGCCCTACAAAAAAAAAACAACAACAAAAACTATAGGCCCACTGGACATGTTGTTTTTCATTCATTCAACGGTGTGCAAATCTTTGTGAACCCATGGACCATAGCACAATATATCTTTCTGTCCTCCAGTATCTCCCAAAGTCTGTTCAAGTTCATGTCTCATTGGACATATGAATAAGACAAATGCTCTCATAGTCCTTTAGTGCCTAGCCCTGAAGTTCTCATGCATAAGCCTGGCACCTAGCTGGGCAGGAATGGGGAAGACATAAACTGATAGTCTACAAAATGGACTATCTATACACAGTATTCTAATTTGACTGTTGCTATAACTTGAACCTTTAGTTGGAGCATTAATGGTGGTGGCAATATGTGTCTCATCTTACTAATACCTATATTACTCCATTTAACAACCATAAAAACATATCTAATGAAACTAAATTCAAAAAAAATCATAAACCAGACACTAAAATAGATTTTAAAAGTTATTACCTCCCCCCCCCATTCTGTATAGGCTTCCAAATTTTAATTAGGTCACCCTGCATCTTCCATTGCCAACTGTCCTTCAGTTTTCCTCTCCCATAATTCCACTGTTCACCTTAAGATGGTATCTCAGAGCCAGCACAGTAAAATGGATGAAACTCTGGCCTAGTTAAAGGAAACCTGCTTGTAGGTCCTAGTTCCATCACTAACTCATTCTGAGACCACAGAGAACCATTTCTTCCTTCCTGGCCTCAGTTTCCTTGTCTGCACTATGAGAGGACTGGATTCTCTCTAGGACCATGGGATATAGAACTGAAAGAAACCTGAGAGATCCTCTTAGAGTACAACCTCCTTATTTCACAGTTGAGATAGCCAAGGCCTAGTAAGATACCAGGGTAGTAGGATGGAGACTCCTGCATTAGAACTGAAAAAGATTTTACAGGCCATCGAAACCCAACCTCTCATTTTGCAGTTAAGCCTTGCCTTCTCTGTCTAAGGTCACCAAGGAAGAGACAGGACTCCAGCCCGGGTCTTCTGATATCAGATCCAGTACATTACCCAGACTTGACAGAGCTATGAGTCTAAAACTCTTCATATAACAAATGATTCTCCTCTATCTCCAAAAGAATGTCTATTTAGAAAAGGAATAAATAGTTATATGTGTGTTTTTCTTTATTTTTGTAAGGTTTATAGGCAAAAAAAAAAATGTAATTACCAGTTAAGAAAGATGTTCCCTTACTTAATGTCTATTTCTTGATTTCCCAGCTATCAATGGACTAGGTGGAAATGAGAGGACAGATTAGAAATAAAATACAACTTGGCTGGAATTGCTTACCTTTGTATAATAAGGAGGATTAAGAGTTTCTCCAGAAATACAAATTCTCATAAAAATGAAGACCACCTCCTGAAGCCCCGCCCAACCCAAAGAGATGGACAGAAGAAATGGGATAGATTCCATTTATTTGGGGGCTCATGTCTGTGGCTGGCCCTTCATGATTTCTTTCATGCTTAGGATTCATGGGTTATTGTCGCTTTCAAGGCTAACTATTCATTCCAAGGCATCTGAAAGTCAAAGGGAGAGCAGAAAACCAACACTGTTGCATAGCTCCAGGATCTTCTTAATAAAAACTGCTTACATCTACCTTTTTTCTATTTTTCTAAGCTCTAAGGATAGCCCTGACTGCCTTGTGCCTATCATCTGGTGTTTTGGTGGTGTTGCTGTTCCTCCTCTTCCATTTTGGACCCTGCAGAAAGAGGAACCCCTATGAGTCTATTTAAAAGCAAGAACAGAGGAGTCATCCAAGATTCCTGGTATGACATATCTCTTTGTGATGCAACTGTCAAAGAAATGGCATTCCTCGAGTGGGGAGATTTCTGTCTAGACTAATCTGTTCAATTCTGTTTAGAGCTTGGAATGAAATCACAGCAGTTCAATAACTGCTGCCAGATTGACACCTAAAGGCATACATACTTAGGATTCATTGGTCACCTCAGAGCCATGAATTGAGACTGACAATTTTATCTGGCTAGGTAGGGAGGTGGCTCCCTGACAATGGATTGTTATGTCTCATACGGGTAACCTTATTATGCCATCTCACCAAGAGATCAGAGTGGTCAGTGTAGGGCACAATAGGAAACCAACTTTAGATCATCTTTTCCCCCAAAAGAGTGCAGAAATTTTGTGGCTGGACAGAGAGTAAAGTTAAAGGAAGCTAGATAAAGAGGAAAGGTCGAAGACCCACGTCAAAGGAGAGTTTTCAAGAAATAAGGACCAATAAGAGATTGTAAATGATCTTTTTTTTTTTAAGTTGTAGGAATTTATTTTAAATAACCTACAGTTGATTAAAAGGGAATTCATGATAAAAATAGAAGATACTTGAGGAAAGATGTGGGAAATGGTCTTTGCACACACTCTAAGCTAACAATGCCTCTAAAACTAATGATTATAGCAAAAAAAAAAAGTCTTCACATTAAAATTCTGCTTTTTATGTTTTTTTTTAAATTTTTTACACAATTACAAAAGAAAAAATAAAAGCCCTAAAATCTTGATTATTTTTCCTTTTGGGACCAAATACTCATTTCCCTCGAAATTTATTGACCTGTGGAACTTTTTACACAATAGACTCTTTCAAGTAAAAACATTGGGGTTTAAAAAGGAAAAAAAAAAGAGAGGTGGGTATTTTAGAAGTGTACAGAACATGCTCAGAACAAAGAATGATGGGAAAATGGTTTCAGTCACTGATTATTTCATTATTCTCAAACTCACTCATCCCTCATCCCTCCCAACCCCAATCTACACGATCTTTAAGATCAAGAAAAAGGTTTAAATATTTTAAAATAATTAAAAGAAATAAAAATTCACATTTAAAAAGGAACACTCAAGTCAGGAAAAAATAGTAAGTTGTGCAACACACTTCTATCTAGAATATTTTCAAAACCCCAAGAGGAAAGTACTCAAATTCCTCAGCTTATAACAAGCACCCAAGCTTTCCCCCTGCACCCAACCCCAAAAGGGAACTTTGCAGTTTTCAAGTGGACACCCCATATATCCCTAAAAAAGTTTTTGTCTTCCTTCTGTTCAAAGAGGAGAATATTTCTAAGCCCTCCTCTTCGAGGGGTGAAGTCTTTGACTTCCCACTCACTTTCCCTAGTGCCAAATAAAAGACCACTTTAATTCTAATTGGACTGTGTGTGACAGTGTAATTCTTTATTGAGGAATACCTAAGGACCACCACAAACCCCCCCACAGACACACACACACACACACACACACACACACCCCGAGTGACCTTGGGCAAGTCACTTAATTTCTATTTCAGTTCCTTCCCCTGCAAAATGAACATAACAATAGCACCTACCTCCCAGGGTTATTGTGAGGATCAAATGAAAGAATGCTGGAGTAGATACTGGGAGTTTGGGAGAGGTGACCTCTTTTTCTCAACTCTCTTATTTCAACAATAAAAAGAAATTCCATCTACCATCCCCCCCACTCCTACCCCAATCCAATTTAGTTTCCCAGAGATGAAAATTAGGTCTGCCCTGAGTCGTTGCCTGGTTGCTACTATGCTGACAAAAACTATGCTTATTTTTACATTTCATGGCAGAATGAAAAACCAGTGGTGACGAATGGTCCATAACAAGAAATCAGAGAGCACAAATGCATGCTGTACCATTTGTCTGAAGGCAAACAGATCACATGGCTTCAAGATGTCCTCTCAGATTATCTAAATTGGCTGCACTCATAAAATGACTTTTTGCAGATGCGGCCAAGATGATAAAGTTCTTGGGATCTTGGTCTTCTATCTCTGCCACCATAGTAAACACTACTTAGAATGGGATCCTCAGAACTTCAGCAAGCAAAATTACCCATTTTATGGGCAGTCCAGAGAGGTGATTGAATAATATTAGAACCCAGAGTGTGAAGGAGAAGCCAGGGGCCACATATGGGGCTACACTGCCTGAAGCAGAAATGTTAGGGTCCTCTTGGGGAGAAAAAGAACTAAGTGGGTACATTAGATAACTAGTCTGAAAGGATGCTATTCAAGACCTAATGATTACTGATGGGAAAGAACCAGTTGCTTCCTCGGGGGCACTAGGACATTTCCAGTGTCCTAAGAAAGAATTTTCTCACACCTTATCATGCCCCACAGAACTCTAGCTCTAACACAGCCTACATTTCTTCCCCTTTTTGCTAGCACCTTCCATCTTCTCTCTCTTAGAGGGAGCTAGGTGGTGCAGTAGATGGAGCACTGGACCTAAAGTCAGGATAGACCTGAGTTCAGATCCAGCTTCAGACACTTTCAAGCTATGTGACCCTAAACAGAACAGGTCACTCTGTCTCAGTTTTTTCAACTGTCAAATGCGGATAATAAAAACACCTACCTCTCAGGTTTGCCTTGAGGATCAAATGAGAACATATTTTTAAAAGCTCTTAACATAGGGGCTTAATAAATGCTTGTTTCTTTCCTCTCCTAAAAAAAAAAAAACAAGTTTTTTTCAATTGTCATGTATTTTTTCTCCTTCATTTCTCCCCTCCACTGGAAAAAAAGAAAACATTCATAGCAAATACAAATTGTCAAACAAAACAATTCCCATATCTCCAAGCTTTCTGTTCTCTCTTTGTCTTTTTTTCCTAGTCTCAGCTTTGCTTCTGTTCTTTGTTTAGGGAAGTTTCCAAGTAGTAGTAATAGTCGTAGTCGTAGTCATAGTCATAGTAATAATAATAATAATAATAATAATAGCTTAAATATATTTAGCAATTTAAGGTTTGCAAAGTTATTTACATATGCTATCTCATTTTTGATTCTCACAACTACCTTGGGAGACAGGTGCTACTGTCTCCATTTTACTGGTGATGAAACTGAGACACAGAGAGAGTGAGTGACTTTTCTGGGGTCCTGCGCCTAGTAAGTGTCATGGGAAAATAGGTGGTGGGGGTCCTTAGGTATTCCTCTTTAAAGAATTACAACTCTCACACACTATACAATTAGAAGAAAATTGTCTTTTATTTGGACACTTAGAGAAAGTGACCAAGAGGGAAGTCAAAAACTTCACCTTGAGGGGAGGAGATGGCTTAGAGACATCTTTCTCCCCAACCTGAAGGGAGGCCAAAGCTTTTATACAGGAGGGGGAGGGGGATGGATGGGGCGACCACCTGACAATGGAAAGTTCCCTTTGGGGGTGGGGAAAGCTTGAGTGAGGGGTGGAATGTTTCTTTTGGAATGATGGTCCAGACCTCTGGAGTTACTCTGTCTCCTAGCTCAGGTAGTAGCCACACCCAACTGACTTTCCTGCTATAGAATTCAATCTCCCCTAGCTTCTTAGGTGTGTCTGTCCTGATAGCTAGTTGACCAGTTTAAACTTTAATAGTCCCTTAATTCTTCAATATGTCCCAACCCCCATGTCATTAGTATCAGAGGCAGATCGTCCTGACTCCAAGTCCCATCTTGCTGCCTCTCCGAATAAATAAGTGTTTGTGCTATGGAATCAAAGTGTCTGTGACAGAGTTTGCTTTTTGGAAAGAAACAAACTTTGTTAAATAAAATATTTTGTTACATGTAAAATGCCACTTTTAGTTTACAGAACTGAAGAAATAAAATGATACGTTTCTTTTATTATGTGTATATATGTGTGTTTTCTGCTGAGTGAGAGATGTGTTTCCTCAGAATACTACATAGGCTTAAACATGGGAATCTATTCTAAAAGTCCTTGCTGGCCACTAGCCTTCTCCTTGCTTTACCTTCCCAGAGGACTAGCACTGCCTGCCTAATCGCTGAAGAATATTTCAGAGTGCCCTTGTGTGAGGGCCAAATTTAATATATGGAGAGTTAATTGAGTGGCTCACCATAATATTGGGGTCCTGGAAATAATGAGGGACCTCTAGGTCCAAAGCTCCCTCCCCTCCAAACTGCCTTTTTAGATATTTCTCCCAGGCCAATAAGAAAGGAACCTAACAGCCTCTTTTCCACAAACGAATCCGGTTTTATTAATGGGAATGAAATAAACAGCAAAGGTGAAATTAATAAAATCAAAGACAAGGGAATAGGGAAAAAGAACTACTGATAATCCCCCTAACTCTAATCTAAGTCTATACAATCCCCAAACTCACTTCCAGTTCAGCTAATTCAAAAGAGCAGGGCTCCTATGTTAACTCACCACCTGGGATCCGTAGCTTCAATGAAAAATGGCCAGGGCCCACAGGACAAAAACTGCTAAGAAAGAACCTCTTTCTCTTCCCTGCTGCAGCTCACACCACCGGAAAGAAAGTCACTCTGGAAGAGACTGAGCTCCCTTCAGAGAACGTTTACTCTTCTTCCCCCCAAAAGGGGAGACCCTTCAAAACTGCCTGTGGAGAGTGGTTTCTCCTGCTGACATCAGCAGCACACATCACTCAGGGCAGGCCAGGTGTGGCTCATCCCAATCAGTCAGCCAAATTCCAATAATCTTACCACACCTGGAACCAGATTAAAATATAGAAAATGCTTAACAAAATAAAAATATGATAAAACATAGATAATGTTAACATGTTGTTTTCAAAATTAATACTCACCTGCAGGGATCCTTATGTTTGGTTTAATTGCCTATCCCCCCTTTCTATTTGAGTTTGACACCATTGCCTTAGACTAAGGAGATAAGTATTAACAAGCCAAAAGGGGGCAAAAAGAGAAGAAAGTCTTCTATCCTTTCCTTAGGGAGAAGGACAGTCAGCTCTCTAAGTGTGAGAGTTGACAGTTAACCCAGAGTTCCTTCCAGTGATAGGTGGTACTTAAGCAGTTTGATAATCATATTTGATATAATGTTTGACATAGAGCACCTGATCCATACTATACTGTTGAATAGGATAAGACAACATCCACAGTGTCTGTCAGTGGCTACACTAAGCCTTTCTTCTAAATTAACCTAAAATATGTGAGTCAGATCTTTGTATATAATTCGTTTGAGGGCAGCTAGGTGGCACAGTGGATAGAGCACTGGCCCTGGAGTCAGGAGGACCTGAGTTCAAATCTGGCCTCAGACACTTAACACTTACTAGCTGTGTGACCCTGGGCAAGTCACTTAACCCCAATTGCCTCACTAAAAAAAAAAGAAAGAAAAAAATAATAATTCATTTGAAAAATTTTATAATAAATAGAGATGCTATCGGTGCTATACCAGGTCAGGGTGCTTGGTCTAAAGTGGCACATGTGTGCCTGAGCAAGGAGAGGGTACAAGTTGTGCCACCAAAAAGAGACCCCCATCATAGCCAGGACCTTGCTGCCTTGGACAGCTACCTCCATGGCTTTTCCTTAACAATTCTGCTAGCCCTTCACCCCTACTTTCAGTGTCGTATTATGGATCTGACCTCCTTTCATGGAGAGCATCCAAGAGCCATTGCTAGTTATCCTTTCTGATTATAACTTGGACCACACCCATGCCTATTCCAGATACATTTGTTCCCTCCATTCCTGTTAATTATGATTAATCACAGGTGCCATTATTAATTACTGTCTCCATAAGGGCAGAGATCAGGCAATGTTTCAAGACCAAAACTAACCCTCCACCCACTCCCAGGCAATGGCATGGTGGGGAGGCATGAAGAAATACTCAGCTTGAATAGCACTAGCTCTTTTACACACACACACACACACACACACACACACACATTTCCCATAGGGAAAACTGAGTTCAATGACAACAGAGTACAATGCCTGGTTCATAGTCTTCCCCTACATTGCTCTCTTGCTTAGGGACATTAATAAATATGTTGATATGTGACCCCTGGCAAGTCACTTAACCCTGTTTGCCTCAGTTTCCTCATGGGAATTTCCTCTTGAGATTCCTTGTCTGTTGTTCAGTCATTTCAGCCATGTCCAACTCTTCATGACCCCATTTGGAGTTTTCTTGGCAGACACTAGAATGGTTTTCCATTTCCTTCTCTAGCTCATTTTGTTGCTGTTGTTAATGATGAATCTTTGTTTTCATAGAGGACATCACAGGTGATGCCTTGACTTGTATGTGAATTGGATTGAAGTGAGACAGAATTCAACAAAGATGTCAGCCTCACTCTGTCTTCCTGCGTCATCGAAGTCCAGTGGCAGGACAAAAGTTAAGACAATTGATGATGACCCAGGATGCAGTAGATGAGCATGATGTCTTCAATGCCTGATCAAGTTCTAAGCACCCAGTGCCTTCTTCAGCCACCTTCATAGCTATTGGAACAAATTGTTCTCATCTGCCCATTCTGCAGGGGAAAGTCTTCACATGCTCGGGATAGACATCCCCCAAGTCACTTGGTCTATTGGTTATCTTCAACCTGGTTTAGCCAGTCTATCAAGACAGTTTTACCAGGGTGAGGCCACTGTGCATTATACAGCTTCTTGGAGTGCCACTCACACCTGTGGCTCCAGCTCATTTTAAAGATGAGGAAACTAAGGCAAACAGGACTGGGATTGCATAAGGAGTCATTTCTTGGGACATAGGAAATGCCATAGTCTAGTCTCCACACCACTAGGGGCACTGCCTCAAGTACAGATTGTACACCACTCTGTGGCATAATACACATGTGTGCATGGATGCAACATGTGACACCCTTCATAGCTCAGAAGTTCATTTTGAATCATAATTGATATATAGAGAACTTTAAGGTTTACAAAGCAGTTTCTACATATACATGATCACATGTGATACAATAACACTATGTTATAAGTACTAAATATATTAATAATAATAATAATAACTAGCACTTATATAGCACTTTAAGTTTGCAAAGAGCTTTACAAATATTGTCTTATTCCATTCTCACAACAACCCTGGTAGATAGGTGCTGTTATCCCCATTGTACAGATGGGGAAACTGAAGCAAATAGAGGATAAGTGACTTGCCCAAGGTCACACAGCTACTAAGTGTCTGAGGCTGGATTTGAACTCAGGGTGCCCTGACTCCAGGCCCAGTGCTCTATCCACTGTGCCACCCAGCTGCCTCTATTTTCATCCTTTTACAAATGAAGAAAAAAAATGTAACAATGCTATTTCTCCTCTCCTGAGATTAACTCCATTCATTTGGGGGGGGGGGGAACAGGGCAATGAGGGTTAAGTGACTTGCCCATTCCATTCATTTATATTAATTACTAAGTACAAATCCTTGTTGCTGTAATCTATCAGCCCCCAAGGCATTCTTCATTTCTCTAAGAGTACAATGCCTGTTTCATAGTCTTCCTCTACATTGATCTCATGCTTAAGGACATTAAAAAATATGTTGGTATGTGACCCCAGGCAAGTCACTTCACCCTGTTGGCCTCAGTTTCCTCATTTGTCAAATGAGCCAGAGAAGGAAATGGCAAACCCCTCCAGTATTTTTGACAAGAAAACTCCAAATGGGGTCATGAAGAGCTGGATATGACTGGAATGGCCAAACAACAATCCCCTCAAACATTTTGCCCTCCCAATTCATCAACCTCTTTAACTCCCTACTCTTCACCTTCATGCTGCCTCAGCCACTCATATGAGGACAGTTGACCTTAGAACTCCCCATGACCCATAACTGAACCACCTTCATAATCTTCAACTCTGAAATGTGATCATAATCTCCTGCCCTGGCGTTCCCTCTTCCTCCTTCCTCCAGCCAAAGGGAGGAGATGATGTGACCAGAGTCTGGTCCCATTCTCCAGGCATTTGAGTGCTTTAATCACCCCCTTACTTTCAGGGCCATTTCCTTCTATGTGCTATGTGGATCTGCCTCTACCAAGGGCCTCAGTAAGCCATGGGTGTCTGGGAATAAGCAATTCCTAGTCGGTCTGTCTGTCTGTCTCTCTCCTTCCCTCCTTGAAAATCCACAGGTGAATGACATCTCAGAAAACCCCTGGGAAATTGCATCCAAAGCTGTGCTAAGTGCCTGTGAGGTAAATGTTATTATTCTATTTTATATTATTATATATTTATTTTACAGATGAGTCAACTGAAACAAAAATTAAGTGACTCTCCCATGGTCACACAGCTAGAAAATAAGTCTCAAAGGTACAGTTCAAACCTAGGTCTTTCCTAATTCTAAAGCCTATATTCTCATTTTTGCTGTTGTCGTTCCGTCATTTCAGTCGTGTCCGGCTCTTCATGACACCATTTTGGGTTTTCTTGGCAAAGATAGTGGAGGGGTTTGCCATTTCCTTACTGAACCCAGGCCTGGCGCTCTATTTACTGGACCACCTATCTACCATATATTCTTTGCACTATGCTGCCAAATATGAAATTAAGGAAACCACTGAGAGAAAGGTGGTATTTTTCATTAGCATTCTGCCTGTTGTGAAAGGTTTTTTTTCTATTCCCTAGCATCTTTGTATAATTCATCTTGAAATGATGACTACTGTAAAAATGAGAGGAGTTTAATTTGGCCAAGAAACAAAGTCTAGAGAGCTTATTAAAAATTGTGACTTTGAGAATTTCTTTTGGCTACCAAATATTGATTGAAAATATTGAACTGAAATGACTTGATTTGAGAAAAACAATGGGATCTATAAATTAAAGGTCAATGATAACCACAAATATGATGCTAAAATTAATTACATATCATTTAAAATGTATGAAGATAAATTTTCCCACATGAAGTTAATGTAAGGTGTCAGAGTTATTGGCAATTAAATGTGAGAATGGAGCTAATGCCAAAAAGCAAGTCAGTTTGATTTAATTAAGATAGATGTTAACCACAAAAAGTCTTTCACAGATAGAGTAATGATGCTGAATTTAGGTGGTAGCAAGGGTTGTTGAATTTGTTGTTATAAGTTCCTTTGATGTCATTGGCAGCCTCTATATCCTTCTTGATACTGTATAGTTCAATTACTCTCATAGTTACTAGGAGGGCAGATGACAACTCTTCAAAAATGGGTGCCCACTTGCCCATGATACCACAGGACAGATCTCCACCACCCCCCAAGGAGAGAATGGAGACAGCCTTAAAAGCATCATCCCAATTCATGCTCCTTCCCTAAACATCTGGTTCTTAGAAGTGGTGGTGTCAGCAGCCTTGGCCCAGAGTGTACTTCCTCCATGAGTGTCCCATCCCCAGTGAAGGCAATAGTAATGACATGAAGACTCCTCCCTTCAGAAGCAACATGGACACTTTCTGTCATCCCAAAGTGGGCTTCCTCCCCTGGCATGTGTATCTCAAGGCTTACTCATGCTCCTTCTTCTACTTGCCCCAGGTACAAAAATCATTAGTTAAAGCTCTGTACCAGTTGAGTCTACAGAGTTTCTAGGGTTCACAGGCCACCAATGATTCTTCTGTTCCTTTTAATGCCTCCTCATTCCTCACTGATTTCCAAAAGAGAAGATCTTTAATTTATTATTACAGTTCAAGTTCTGTCTTAGCAACATCAATCAAGGTCTTCTTGGAGCTTGGTTCTGACATCCAGTGTATTATCTATCCTTACCAGTTTCATGCCTTTCTAAAACCTGCTTTGTTGTTCAGTTGTGTCTGACTCTTCATGACCCCATTTGGGGTTTTCTTGGGAAACATACTAGAATGCTTTGCCATTTCCTTCTCCAGTTCATTTTACAGATGTGGAAATTGAGACAAACAGAGTGAAGTAACTTGTCCAGGGTCACATAGCTAGTAAGTGTCTGAGGCCAGATTTGAACTCATGAAAATGAATCTTCCTGACTCCAGGCCCAGTTCGCTATCCACTGTACCATATAGCTTCCCTTAGTATTAGTTATTCCTCACAGCAAACCATATATTTCTTTTCTTTTTCTTCCTTTTTCAACCAAAATAAGCATACCTCACCTAAAAGATATCCAATATAGGTAAATCTAGATTTACAGCAAAATTGGTTTTACATTAATTACATCAATTACATTCTAATTAATTACATTAGTTAGGTTATAAGAATTTGTTTTGACAATATAAATTTTTAAATAAGCAAACACCTTTACAAAAAAGAAATGTACACACAACCTTTTAGGACTACATCTATTAAGAAAAGTGAAGCAGGGGCAGCTAGGTGGCACAGTGGATAGAGCACCGGCCCTGGAGTCAGGAGTACCTGAGTTCAAATCCAGCCTAAGACACTTAACACTTACTAGCTGTGTGACCCTGGGCAAGTCACTTAACCCCAATTGCCTCACTAAAAAAAAAGAAAGAAAAGTGAAGCACCCCAAAAGTGGTGTTGGATTTCTGCTGATTTATTCCTACTATTGTGCCCTGAGGTCCTGGTGACAATAGCCCTGCATCTGCTTGTGAGGCAGCTGCTACAATGACCACAAACCTGCCTTCCTCTTCCAGATTAATGCTGAATGTCCAAGCCTGGCCTCATCTGCCACTGCTGCCAGCTGGTGGGTGGGACAGGGTGTGTCAAGAGTCCTGGGTAAGTACTGCTAGGCCTATTCCCCAAAGAGATCAAAGAAAGAGGAAAAGGACCCATGTGTACAAAATTATTTATAACAACTCTTTTTGTGGTGGCAAAAAAAAGTGGAAATTAAGTACGTGCCCTTCAATTGGGGAATAGCTAAACAAATTATGGTATATTAATGTAATATAATACTGTTGTTATATAAGAAATGAAAATGTGGACAATCAATCTCAAAGAAACCTGGGAATAATTATATGAAATGATGCAGAAGGAGCTGAATAGAACTAGTAGAACAATTTCTATAATAATAACATCGGAAAGACAAACAACTTTGAGAGACTTAAGCACCCTAATCAATGTAATAACCAATCATGATTCCAGAACATTCATGATCAAACATGCAACTCACCTTCTGATGGAAAAATGTTGGACTAAGAGTGCAAGGGAACTAAGCTTGGAATGTTCTCAGAATGCTCTGAGTGGCCTCCCTTGTAAGTTTCCCACACACACACACCTAAGCATGACAGCTCTATGAGCATCCCCTAGTGTTGATACATCTCATCTTTGAAACAGCTTGAGGCCCTGAATTTCAGTGAATTTATATTACAAGAAGACAATATTTTTACACTTCTAAATTATTGGGGGTTTTGCAAAAGATAATTCCTATGAAGTTAACACTTTGCAAAAAGAAAGTAATACTACTAGTTAGCATTTATATAGTACTTTAGGGTTTGTAAGGCACTTTACAAATTTCTCATTTTATCCTCACAACAACCCTTGGAGTTTGATGTTATTATTATCCCCATTTTCCAAATAAGGAAATTGAGGCAGACAGAGGTTAAGTGACATACTTAGGGTCACAGAGGTAAGTAACTAAGTTTGGATGTGAACTCAGGTCTTTCTAACTCCAGGGCCAGTGCTCTAGTCACTGTGCCACCTAGTAAGTTAAAATACAGATTTAGGGCAGCTAGGTGGTGCAGCGGATAAAGCATCAGCCCTGGATTCAGGAGGACCTGAAGTCAAATTCGGCCTCAGCCATCTGACACTTAATAGCTGTGTAAGTCTGGGTACGTCACTTAATCCTCATTGCCCCGCAAAAAGAAAGAAAGAAAGAAAGAAAGAAAGAAAGAAAGAAAGAAAGAAAGAAAGAAAGAAAGAAAGAAAGAAAGAAAGAAAGAGGAGAGGAGAGGAGAGGAGAGGAGAGGAGAGGAGAGGAGAGGAGAGGAGAGGAGAGGAGAGGAGAGGAGAGGAGAGGAGAGGAGAGAAAAGAAGAGAAGAGAAAAGAAAAGAAAAGAAAAGAAAAGAAAAGAAAAGAAAAGAAAAGAAAAGAAAAGAAAAGAAAAGAAAAGAAAAGAAAAGAAAAGAAAAGAAAAGAAATGAAAAGAAAAGAAAAGAAAGAAAATATAGATTTAATATTGAGTACTCTCGAGTCAGTAGGACCTGGGTTCATATCCCATCTCTCTCAAGCAAGTTACAACCTCCCTGGACTTCATTTCCTAATCTGTAAAATGATCAGATGGCCTCTGAGGTCCTTTCTAATTCTATGTCATGAGGAAAATGAGGAAACAACACCAGAACAGAATAATAAAGTCACAGGAGGGAACCTCAGAAGTTGTCTAGTCCAGCCCACACATGAGGAGGAATCCGCTCTATAGCTCTCTCTGGGCTAGCCATAGCACCACCCTAGGCTAGCCTCAATATCACTGAGACACCTAATTGCTTACATTGTTTACAGTTGCTGGGCACTGGGAGAATTGAGGGTGGGGTCTAGCACACGTAGTGGTAAGGGTGGTCATGGTTATGATGATGATAGGCACTATCCTCATGGCATCAGTTCATGGATCTGGAGATGGAAGGAACTTCAAAGATCATCTGATAGTCCCAACTCATCATTTTCTTTTTAATAGATGAGGAAACTGGTACCCAGAGAGTTGAAGAGATTGGCCCCAAGGTCACAAAAAGGGACACAGGTCACCCCAAGTGTCAGAAGTAGGATTCAAACCAAGGTCCCCTAATTCAGGAGCCTTTTTAAGAACAGAAGACTCCACGATGTCTTCTGATGGTGATATCTGTGATAGTCAAAGAAGCCACAAAGACACTCAAAAATACAACAGGTGAATTGGTGTAGCTGAGCTTGGACTATCAAGGTTGTCCTGCCTTTAATTTGTGCCTAAAGGCTGTGCCACAGCCCCCAAAAGCTGACTTGGCATTATGTTCTTTTTTTGTTTTGGTTTTGGTTTTTTGGTTTTTTTGCGGGGCAATGGAGGTTAAGTGACTTGCCCAGGGTCACACAGCTAGTAAGTGTTAAGTGTCTGAGGCTAGATTTGAACTCAGGTACTCCTGAATCCAGGGCCAGCGCTTTAACCACTGCGCCATCTAGCTGCCCCCTGGCATTATGTTCTGATGCATAGTTACCCTGAAGGAGCTGCTCACCTATAGAGATAACTTCTAAGTTCCTCAGAGCTGGGGCATCCATTCCTTCTTTCCGCAACTTTTACTTAGAACCTCCAATGTTATGTCATTTTATCTTCACAATAACCCTAAAAGGTAAGTGCTATTATTATCACCATTTTACATTTGAGGAAACTAAGGGAGACAGAGGCTAAGTGACTTGTCCAGGGTCACATAGCTAGTAAGTATCTGAGGCCAAATTTAAACTTGGGTCTTCCTGATTCCAAATCCAGTGCTCTATCCATTATACCACCCAACCATCACTTTTTGCAAATGCTTCAAAGGAAAAGAACTTTCATGAGGAAGCAGGATTAGGAGGAAGGTACGTCAAAATAGAGTCACTGCAAATACAGCTGCTATTTTATATGGAACACAGTGGCCTCTAGTTACAGCAATTTTTGGCCTTGAAGCAAGCATGGGCCCTGTTTATTTGGCCATGACAGAATAAGATGTAACCAAAATCTTGCCTTGCTAAGATGACTCTCACTGCTTAAAGATCAACATAGAAAGATCCTGGAGCAACTCAATATTTGAGCAAAATCAAAGTCTGCCACAACATCATAAGATGCGATCTCAAATGCTTTCTAAAGTGAAATGGAGACTTGGCAACATGTGATCATGTGACTGGTGGTCCTTCGTTTTTGTACTGAATCAACCAGTTTTATTAACCAGAGTAATGAGCACTGTCAAATCTCCCTTCAGCAAACCTTTTGTTGTACAGTCACTGACATATTTCTCTGTAAATGATACTGAAGGCCTAAGAATTTTTTTTAAGAGTGTACCACCAATTAAAAGTACACTAGGGAAAAAAAAGTACACTAGAGAAAAAGCATAAGGACCAATTTTAGTTTGTTGCAGAAACCAAAGCACATGGCAGTGAAATTAATCAAGCTAAATGAGTTCAGTCTAAATGGGAGAACTCATATTTCCAAGTCAAAATGAGGCACAGTTTTATATACTATCTAATTCCAATTAATTATTGTTTTCCAGAGAAATAAGCTAAAAGAAAAATATTAGTAACTTTCATGGCCAGATATTCAAACCCATCAGTGTATCTGTGATCTTCTCAATATAGATGTTCCCTCCAGTGAAACAGATCCCAACCTATTCATACCTGTCCATGGTGTTTTCTTCAGTTTATGGATTGCCAAATGGCCAGCCAACTGATGATGAACAACCTCTGTATTTAGTTAGGCTAGTCTTCACAAAACAGACTCAATCTGTTGTCAAGCCCTTTCTAAAATCCTTTTTTATATGGTTGAACTCATGTTCCACTGGCAGAGCTTTGGAGAACCCAGGGTCCCCTCCACTACACCATAAGGCATCATGTCAATTGTTTTGGTTTCCTAAATATTACAAGGGATAAATCCAGAAATAGAAAAGCAAGAAACTACTAGATCTGTGATACTCAATCTCCATCCCTGATCTCTGTTCTGAACCCCAGATCCACATCTCCGACTACCTACACTGTATGTCCCACCAGTATTTCAAACCTAACAGGTCCAAAACCAAGCTCATTATTTTCCCCCTAATTCTGTTACTCCATCTGACTATATAATTTCTGGTCTGCAACGTCACCATTAACACAAACTCTTATATTTTAAAAGCTGGGCTTAATCTTTAATTCTCTTTTAAATTTTTATTTTTAACTTAGGGAATAAAACAAACATTTCCATAACATAGTATAATAAAAAAGATGATTGTACATGAAACTGCAAATCTACTATGCACAACTTGCTTTTCTTTTTAAATATATACTAAAGTTATCATGTAAATTTCTTTCCCCTTTTCTCTTACCTCCCCCGTCCCTGCCCTAGAGATGGCTACTATTAGACACAAATAGATGTGTGTGTGTAAAATTATTCTATACATACTTTTATTTATCAGTTCTTTCTCTGGATGCAGATAGCATCTATCTTCATATGTTCTTTATAAGTCAATTTGGTATTTTTTTGAGGACATAAACTTTTAATACTAAAAAAACCCATAATTAATTACAATCATCTCAACCAGTTCATATGGAGGAATAGACCAATAAGGATTAAATACAGTAATAAGGAAAACCTTAAGCCCTCATCATAGCAGGAAATGAGGATTATAATTACACTGGACCCCTTTACACCCCACCCCCTGCCACCCCTTCTAGTATTCTTACATGTTTCACCCCTCTCATACTCTTAGATCCAGTGACACAGCCTCAATTTTATTCCTTTAACAAGGCATTCTATCTCTTGCCTCCAGGCATTTGTTCCCCTCTGGCTTTGTAGCATGTTTTGAATGTTCTTCCTCCTCCTGTCTGTCTAATGGCTTCCCTAAAATATCATCTAAAATACCATCTTCTACAGGAAGCCTTTCTCAACCCCTCTTAATCCTAGTGCCTTATCTCTATTGATTGTTTCCTACTAATCTTGCATGAAGCATGTTGTACATAATTTTTTGCATTTGTCTCTCCCATTAGATTGTGAGCTTCTTTTTTTTTTTTAGGTAATGAACATTTTTATTTATAGTTTTGAGTTCCAATTTTTATCCCTCCTTCCCTCCCTCCTCTTTCCCCTCCCTGAGGCAATCAGATATAGGTTATATATGTACAATAATTTGGTATTTTTAGCAGCTCTTTTTGTGGTGGCAGAGAATTAAAAATAAAAATTAAATTAAATTAATAAATAAAAGGAAATAAAAGGAATGCCCATCAATTGGGGAATGGCTAAACAAGTTGTGGTATATGATGGTGATGAAATATCATTGTGCTATAAGAAATGACAAGCAGGATGATTTCAGAAAGTCCTGTAAAGACTTGTATAAATGGTCGTATAGTGAAGTGAGCAGAACCAGGAGAACATTGTGCACAGTGACAGCAATATTGTTTGATGAAGAACTGTGAATGACTTAACTATTCTCAGCAATACAATGATCCAAGACAATCCCAAAGGACTAATAATGAAATATACTATTCATCTCCAAAGAAAGAACTGATATTGATTGAAAACAAATTGAAGCATGCTATTTTTCACTTTTTTCTTTTATTTTGTTTCTTTCAAATTTTCTTATATAAAATTACCAATATGGTATATTGCTGTTACTATATACAATGTTCTCTTGGTTCTGTTCATTTCGTTCTTCATTAATTCATGCAAATCTTTCTATGTTCTCACATCATCAAGCTCGTGATTTCTTATAGCACAGTAGTGTTCCATCACAATCATATACAACTTGTTCAACCATTACTCAATTGATGAGCATCCCTGTAATTTCTAGTTCTTTGTCACTACAAAGAGCACTGCTATAAACATTTTAGAACATATAGGTTCTTTTCCTTTTTCCCTAATCATCTTTGGAAATAGACCTCGTAGGGGTATTGCTGAGTCAAAGGGTATAGGCAATTTAATAACTCTTTGGGCATAATTCCAGATTGCTCCCCCAAATGGTTGGATCAGTTCACAATCCACTGACAATTAGTGTCCTAATTTTTCCACTTCCCCTCTAACATTTGTTGTTTTCCCCTTCAATCTTTTGAGCCAATCTGGTAGGTGTAAAACGATATCTCAACATTGTTTTAATTTGTATTTCTCTAATCAATAATGATTGGGCATTTTTATATGACTATAAATTTAATCTTTGATTCTTCCTGCTATGTCACCTCTCATTACCAACTGTTATTGATTCGAGTCCTCCAACAACCCTCACATTCATTTTGTTCCTCCCCACTATTCCTATTTCTATCCCACCAATACAGGCCCCCTTATCAGTCCCTGGAATGTTGCCGTAGCCTCCAAAAAGGTCTTCCCACATTCATTCCTTTATCTGGACTTAATGACAAAATAACCAACCAACTCTGGGGACTTCCTGTTGCCTCTGGAACAAAATACGAATGTCTCTTTTTAGCTGTTAAAGGCCTATGCAACCTGGCTCCAACCTACCTTTCCAATCTCATTGAATATCACTCTTCCTCCAGAACTCCAAGATCCAACCAAACCAACCTTCTCTCTTCCTCACTCACAACACTCTCTCTCACCAGGATTTGAACACAGGTCCTCTAGTGCCAAAGTCAGTGGTCTTTCCACTACACCAACCTGTCTCTTCTAAATCAATTACCATCTCCTCCATAAACTATTCCCTGGTTCCACCCATCAGCAAAGGAATCTTTCCTCTGTCTATATGTGGATCCCACCTTGAAAAGTTCAATTTGGTAAATATTACCACTACTATCAACTGGTCCATTATGTTAGCTATCACAGTAAAGAGACGAGGGAGGCAGAAGTATCCAGATTGTTATAATATTTAGGGTTCTATAGTTATAGAAGAATAAATGGCCCTTATTCTTTCTTTAAAAAAATAAATACAGGGCAGCTAGGTGGCACAGTGGATAAAGTGCCAGCCCTGGATTCAGGAGAACCTGAGTTCAAATCCAGCCTCAGATACTTGACACTTACTAGCTGTGTGACTGTGGGTAAGTCACTTAACCCTCATTGCCCCCACCAAAAAAAAAAAAAATACTACCAAGGCGAGGAAAGGGGAGACAGAAAATTAGGCCAACCCATTATTTTTAGTCCTTTCCCAAAAAATTTCTTTGGAACCCTCATCTTTGACCTGATCAATGAGTAGATCAGGGCAAAAAGAAATAATGCTCCCAGAATGAGATTAGTTGCACCATCACATGACCCATATCTGACTCAATCATGTTGCCAACATTCCAATAGTCCTAGTTAGGAATGGGTGGGGAGGGGCAGCTAGGTGGCACAGTGGATAGAGCACCGGCCTGGAGTCAGGAGGACCTGAGTTCAAATCCGGCCCCAGACACTTGACACTTACTAGCTGTGTGACCCTGGGCAAGTCACTTAACCCCAATTGCCTCACCGCCCCCCCCACAAAAAGGATTGAGTGGGGAACCATGTGTTGGAGTTTGACAGGGGGCTGTGGCTGCCTGTTGATTCCATCTGCTCTATAAGATGTTTTCAGAAATGCTAGGAGAGAATCTGTGAGCTTTCTCAAGTCCCAAGTATTGGTGGGACCATGTAACCAATGTACAACTTGAAGAGATGGAAGAAGATTATATTTAACCTAAGCATTTTGCCAAGTTTCCCCATCTACAATATCAAGGGCTTGTCCTCCTGAATCTCTTTCTGGTCCAAAGTAGTGTTAAAGGCTAAAATTCTAGCTATTCTGTCTAAAATATCTAATGAGCAGTCATCAATAAATTATAAGCTTTAGCAAGAATTAGGCTTTTAAGCATTTATTAAGGAGAATAAGATTTTGGTAGAGAGAGAGAAAGGCCTACATTCATCTGTCTATTAAAGGGAGAGCGCATTTCTAGCTCTGCTCTCTGCCAGAGTCCACAGGAAAGAGAGCGAGTCAGAGCGTCAGGCTCCCCCTTCTTCCTCCCACAAGCAAACGTCACTTCCTGACACCAAAGAAAAGACACATGGTCTGGTCCTCAGAGACCTTCACCTCATGGCAGAGTTTTTCTACAGTAAGTCTCCAGCAGGTAGCATCATTCCAATCAGTAGGCAACCACTGATTTTTTTTTGGACTTACAAGGGAAAGGACTTAAAGGGGTCTCTTTCTGGTCCAGTACCCAGACAATAGAGAATTCACAGACTCCCCAAGTTAACCACATGTGGGGCCCATAGCTTGGAAGCCTTATAACTTGACCTCAAAATCTGGGGCAAGTGAGCTAGGGGAGAAGCTTTGAACACTAGTGAGCCTGGGAACAGGTGAGGAAAAGGTGATATTGTAGCTCCCCATTCATGATGGCATGCAAGCTAGTTAATGGGCAGGGGTGGTTTCCTCTAACTGAAGAGACTCTCTCTGTTGTACCAAGGCTGAACCCAAAGAATGTTGGAAGGCCCTTCACAACTCTGACTCTGACTGAAGGTGGGACACAATCCACCATATGACAACATAAACCACATCCATCCTGGCTGATACATCTTGAGCAGACGTAGTCAACACCTCCAAAGCTTGAAGGTTTAGGAGGAAGTAACACGTTTGGCAATTCTTGTTCCTACTGGAGCCAGTGAATTCATTGACACAAGCTTCCTGATAGAAGACTCCATTCCCCTTCCTTATAATGGAAAAGCACCAATAAAAAGGAAGGGAAAGGGAAGAGGAAACAGCCCGCACATCCTCTCTTCTTATCCCGTGTCAAGGGTCTTTTACCCTCTGACACAAAAATAGGGAAAACCCTAATGGTATTCAGGCAGTTTTAAAGATAAATAAGAGAGTTCTGGCCATATAGCCAGTACAAAAGGCTGCTCCCCACCACACAGTAGGGCAACACAAGATGTCCAGCAGATTTCTACCCTCTTGTTTCATAGTAACAGGCTCCCAGCATCTTCTGTGTGCGTGACTCTACCTTGGGTAGTCTATACATGAACCAAAACGTCATCAGACATATATTATCTAACTTGATTTGCCCAACAACTATATTATTATCCCCGTTTTATAGCTGAGGAAAATGAAGAGAGAGAGGACTAGTGACTTGCCCAGGAGACAGAGTTCTTAAGTGTCCCAGGAAAGAGCTGGACTTTTTTATTCCAAGTCCATTGATTTATCCACTACACCACATTACCTCCATGCTGTCTACAGGTTTCTGTATTGGTACTAAATGTTATGCTTTGGCCAGCAAGCATGAAAACAAATGCAGCTGTACAATCTCAGATGGGAAGATGAACAGAAATGGGGCAAGGGAGACACACTCTCCCCAAAGTTTCCAGGACACATTAGCCAGCCCCTTGGTGCTTATGTACACTGAAATTTATTTTCAACTATGGCCAAGTGCCACACAACTAAGAACATAATCCCAAGGTGCGGTTTGACAGGGATTTATTTGGTGGCTTCTCTGAAAATGGAAATAATGTCAATGAGGGCCTTCTCCTCCATGTGACCCCATAGCTATATTGTCTGCTCCCTGAGCTTGAAGGGGAGAATTAAGAAATTGTTTTATTCAAATATTAATAATTAGTTTGGGGGCAGCTAGGTGGCACAGTGGATAAAGCACCAGCCCTGAGTTCAGCACCAGACCTGAGTTCAAATCCGGCCTCAGACACTTGACACTAGCTGTGTGACCCTGGGCAAATCACTTAACCCCCATTGCCCCACAATAATAATACTAATAATAATAAGTTTGCAAATATTAACATTAAAAATAGCTAAGCCTAAAATATATTGCTTGTAAATGTCAGTCCTAGAAGGATCTGTGATTTCACTGGCAGACTCCCCGCTGGAAGCAGATCAGCGCCTCTCTAACTTTGCAGAAGTTCTGGATAAGCATTTATCACCACATGGCCAATCTGATAACAGGCCTCTGAAATGAGCAAAGTTGGTCCTCAAACAATAGTTACACATACAGCCCAAGAGTAGGCCCTAGTTTGTGGGCATGTACTCAAAGGCATAATGGAAAGAATGCCAGCTTTGAGCCAGAGAATCTGGGCTCAAATCAGATCTCTGATAACTTCTATGCAAACTTCAGTAACTTACTTCAATCTCCTGGACCTGTTTCCTCATCTGTAAAATGAGAGGTCTACACTTTTTTCGGGGGGGGGGGGGAGGAGCAGGGCAATGAGGGTTAAGTGACTTGCCCAGGGTCACACAGCTGGTAAGTGTCAAGTATCTGAGGCCAGATTTGAACTCAGGTCCTCCTGAATCCAGGGCTGGTGTTTTATCCACTGAGCCACCTAGCTGCCCCCTGAGAAGTCTAAATTTCATGACTCTTCAGCTTTCTTTTAGCTTTCAATCTCTGACC
This sequence comes from Dromiciops gliroides, assembly GCF_019393635.1. Taxonomy (NCBI): domain Eukaryota; kingdom Metazoa; phylum Chordata; class Mammalia; order Microbiotheria; family Microbiotheriidae; genus Dromiciops; species Dromiciops gliroides. Next base: position 40,289,111 of record NC_057865.1, read on the forward strand.
CTAGCACCCAAAAACCCTTCCCAATTTTGTGGTAGTGGCCACAGCCTCTCATAACCCAAGGTCACCTCCACACTCCCAATGAAGCATCAGCATAGTAGTTTAGTGGAGATGAATTTAGAATGTCTTTATTCAAAATCAGAATGCCAGTGTTAATTATAATATTAAACCCAACAGAGAGGCAATGTGACATAGTAAATAAAAGGGCTGGCCTCAGAATTAAGAGCAACTAAGTCCAAAGGCCTCCTTTGATGTATATTGGCTTTGGGACCTTGTGCAGATCACTTACCCTCTCAGTAAGTCAGTCAGTGAATATTTATTAAGTGCCTACAATGTGCCAGACACTGTGTTAAGCACTGGACACCCTTAGTTCTGAGAGCCCCAGGCAACTCTCTGAGACAAGAATATAACATTTATACAGTGCTGCTTACAAAGTATATTACAAATGCTATCTCATTTGATCCTCATTACAACCCCGTGTAAAAAAAACCCTGAGGGCCTAAGGCTTTTTAATCTCAGCCCAAAAGCAGGGTCCCCAAATCAAAATTAATTCCCACACCCCTGAGATAATTACCCATTTTACAGATGAGGAAACTGAGGCTAGTGGAAGTCAAGTGACCAGCTCTGGGTCACACCACCAATGAATGTCTCAGGCAGGATTTGAACTCAGGGCTTCCAGACTCCTTGACAGGTAGTATCCTGTCTTCTGCAAGTGGACCTCAAATTTCAGATGGACCTTGGTAAGGGAAGTTTTCTCACCAGGAGATCCTTACACTAGTGAAATCACAGATCTGGGCACACACCAAAATTAGAATGTAAGTTCAATATTAAGATTGTTTGAATCTTGGGGACAACTAGGCGGCGCAGTAGATAAAGCACCAGCCCTGGATTCTGAAGAACCTGAGTTCAAATCCGACCTCAGACACTTGACACTAGCTGTGTGACCCTGGGCAAGTCTTAACCCTTATGCCTCCCCCCCCATCCCCCCGCAAAAAAAAAAAATTGATTCTTTAGAGGAAAATGATAATTCCATATGAACCAAAAAAAAGGATGCATAATATTTGGAGGTCTCAAATAGCTTTTGTAAAGTATCATTTTGAATTAAGCTGAACTTGGTTAAAGTAATATCCAAATGATTTAAATTCTTCTTTTCTTTCTCTAAAACAAAACCAAGTTTAAGTATTAAAGGACAGGCTTGAGAACAAAGCCTTCAAGCGTACGGACTGCCGTTTTCCCCAGGGAACTTCAGAAGCGCCTTTCTTTTCACTTATTCTTCAGAAAGCATATGGAGTTTTATCTTTTCCCGAATAATGTGCGGCTTCTCCAGACAGCCTGCACAGTAGAATGTCACGGTGTCTCCATGTTACATATGAGCAAATTGAAAAACAAATTCATGGGCCACACTCAAAAGTGGTATTTCTCTGATCACGTGCCAGCAAGATGCAGGTCTAAGACACTTGCTAACTTGGCATCCTCACCCCCAAGCCCATGGCCCAGAATCAGAAGTAGCTCCAAAGAATCCCTAAAGACTCTTTGGAAGGGGGCGGGGGTTATCCAGAGCATTCAGGTCAGCACTAGGATGGACCTGGGGGCCTTGCAGCTAGAACCATAACTAGCATATGGCCCACAGAGCTTTGCTCTAGGGCATCATATTTAGAGAGCACTGGCAATATTTACAATCCTTGGGGGGCAGCTAGGTGTGCAATGGATAGAGTACTGGCCATGGATTCAAGAGGACCTGAGTTCAAATTCAGCATCAGAGACATGACACTTAACTAGCTGTGTGACCCTGGGCAAGTCACTTAAACCCTCATTGCCCTGCAAATAAAACAAAAACAACAACACCAACAACAACAAAAAAAACCCAACTCCACAAATATTTACAATCCTTCAGTGGCACAGAAACAAAAGATTAGCACCTAGATAGCATGTAGATAGCTTCTCTTGTCACTCTTCCTCCCCTCACCCCCCATCTGCCTTCCTAACTCTTTCCACCACAAACAACCCCAACTTTCTTTCCCCAGGCAGGGTTTGTGCTACTTGCATCAGTTGCAAGAATTCCTAGTATAATCCAGAAAAAAAGAACTATGGAATCTTGATTCAGATGGAATCATACTGTTTCTACTTTTGGGGTTTTTTTTCTTTTTTGAGGTTTTGCCCTTGTGTTTTGATTCTTCTTTCACAACATGATTAATGAGGGGCAGCTAGGTGGCGCAGTGGATAGAGCACCGGCCCTGGATTCAGGAGTACCTGAGTTCAAATCCAGCCTCAGACACTTAATACTTACTAGCTGTGTGACCCTGGGCAAGTCACTCAACCCCAATTGCCCCACAAAAAAAAAAATGACTAATGCAGAAATATGTTTAATGTGATTGTAACCTCTATCAGATTGCTTGCTGTCTTGGGGAGGGGGAGGGAAGGGAGGGAAGGAGAAAAATTTGAAACTCAAAATCTTATAAAAACAAATTTTGAAAACTCTCTCTCGGGGCAGCTAGGTGGCACAGTGGATAAGAGCACCAGCCCTGGAGTTAGGAGTACTTGAGTTCAAATCCGACCTCGGATACTTAACACTTACTAGCTGTGTGACTCTGGGCAAGTCACTTAACCCCAATTGCCTCACTAAAAAAAACAAAAACAAACCTATCTCTACATGTAACTAGAAAATAACAAAATACATTTATGATTTTAAAAAAAGAATTCCTAGTATAACCCTGCCTGTATTAGCCTTCAATAAATCAGAAAACATGTATTAAGGGCTTCCTATGAGCCAGGCACAGGGCTAAGCTGCCATGCCCAAACTATTTTAACTTACAAGCAGGTATCAGTTGATAGCAATCTCAGGGTTCAGAGACTTCTAGGGATTCTAAGAAGGCACAGAGGACCACAGCTCTAGAGATGGAGGAGACCCCAAGAGCCATCTAGCCAACCCGATGCATTTAAGGAGTATCCACAGAGGCCCGAGGAAGTTACATGACTTGTTACACAGGTGATGTGCATCAGAGGCAAAATCAGAATCCTCACACTGATGAGTTCTTGCTAAAGCCTGTCAAATCTCTATTCTGAGTAGGCTATAATCCCTAAGACAGCCTGGAGTAGCCCCACCCAGAGCAGTAGCTGGTCTCCTGGGCCTTCCCACTGAACTGAAGGCTAGAGATGAACGCTGGGCATACCTTTTGGCTGGGAGAGCCCCACTGGGCAAACACACTATGGCTTCTACATGCATGCATTTCAGACTGCAGTTTGCCACCACTAAAATACTGGATGTGTGTCCAACTAGTGAGCACATGCAATGTGCCCAAGGCTGTGGAGTATAGAAATTTACTTCAGTCCTCCAAGAACTCATGATTTAATCTCCTTCCTAATACTCCTTCCACTGAAGCAGATTATATCTCAGCTTCATCTTAGTAGATGCTCCGAAAATGTTGCTGTGGCCAAAAAAAGAAAAAGAAGGCGGGATTCAATACATAACCATCTGTAAAATGGGAATGATAATGCAACCCCTGGAGGTTGTTGTGAGGATGAAATGAGACAAATGATATACAGAACTTTGCAAACCTTAAAAATTCTAGCTATATAGTCATATATTCATTTTAAGGATAAACTTTCAATTTATTGATGGTGCTGGCATCAATGGAAGTGGGGTGGCATAGTGAATAGAGAAACAGGAAGGCCTGGGTTCTTATACCACCTCTGATACATACCGGTGATATAACCCTGGACAAATCACTTCCCTTCTCAATGATAACCCTGTAAAACTACATAAATTGCAGAGAAAATGTCAGCCTTCATTGACAGAGAAATAGTCCTTACTTGGGAGTTTCCTATACCAAGGAAATCATAGATCCAGTATTAGGAGGTGCCAGTCATTAAACGAAATGGCAGCCTATTGGCTGGTTCTAAATGAGCATACATATTTTGTAGTTTTTAAGCACTGCACTGAAATTTTGGTCAATAATAGAGATGGCAGGGGGACAGGTAGGTGGCACAGTGGATAAAGCACCGGCCCTGGATTCAGGAGGACCTGAGTTCAAATCCGGCCTCAGACACTTGACACTTACTAGCTGTGTGACCTTGGGCAAGTCACTTAACCTTCAATGCCCCACCCCCCCCAAAATTTTAAATAATAGAGATGGCAGAAGGTCTGTAATGCAAACTAAGATCACACGATTTTTTTTTAATTCCCACATCACACTGTTACCTAATATTGAGCTTTCAGCCTGTTGAAACCCCTGAATCATCCCCCTTCCCTGTCTCACCACCTTTCTGTGGCTGACTTTTTTTTTTTTAACCTAAATACCCACTCAACAGCAAGGCACTTTGCTGGGGACTCGGAAGGCAAAGATGAAAAACAACTCAGTTGCCACCTACAGACTTTGCAGTCTAATAGAAGGACTTCAGAGAATGGGTTTGGGCATCAGCTATGGGGGCTGATCCAGATGCCCATGACATTCATGCTCCCTTCCTGCCTAAAATCTGATGCTGTTAATAGCTTCCCTTTGCCCGGCTGTCAGTTTCAGATTCTCTGACTCTCCCTTTAATGTTCTCACCAAATGACTGAAGTGTTTCCTAATAAACCTACCTTTAATCCTTCACGCCTGCATAATAAGCATCTTCTGTCAGTGATTGTTTAAAAAAAATGTCTCAAGGACACCAAGGAAAGCCTGCCCAGAGAAAGTCTTTTTATGGCTGGAGCCTCTGCAGAAGGCTTGGGATAAGCAATCAAGCTTCTGCCTGCTTTTCCAATCCCAGTCTAGCTTTCCATTTTTCCTCAGGAAGCTCACTAACACTGATGTCAATCAGGGGGGGTCATGTGGCTTACCATAATCCTCAGCCATTAAAGCTTGGTGGGTCCTTTCATCCTAAACTGTTCAGCACCATGAATGTCACTTTGAGGATGCTTCCCAGTTATCTGTATTATCTTCAGTGCCCCTGAGCTTTGTTTACTGCTCTAGACTGATCTAAACAATCTCAAAGATAAGGGTCGGTACCTGCTTTCCTCCTAGTGAATTTCAGTTGCTAGGAGGGATAAGCTACAAAGACTTGTCTGCTAGTTCCTGGGTACAGGCCGCCATCTACTGGCCACGTTCTCTTGCTTGCTTTTAGGCAATGGTTCTGGGATTTCACTGGTATAAGCCAAGGAATGCCCTATTTAGGAAACTCTCTCTGCCAATGCAGTTTCGTGCTTTCTGGGCAATGTGTAGTACTAAAGAATTGCTTACTGCACTGAGAAGAAGATCTGCCTAAAGTCACACAGCCAGTAGGCATCAGAGGCTGGACTCGAACACAGCTCCTCTGCCGATTTTGTAACCCTGTCTCTCATGCAATATAGGATGCACGTGTTTAAGTTTATCTTGTGAGGAAAAAAGAAAGGATAGTTGAACTCCCACACTCGTGATTGTTGTTCAGTCGAGTCTGACTCTTTGTGACGCCATGGACCATAGTATGCTAATCTCGGCAAAGATACTAGAGGGATTCCCCATTTCCTTCTCCAGCTCATTTTACAGATGAGGAAACTGAGACAGAAAGGGTTAAGTGACTTTCCCAGGGTCATACAGCTAGTAAATGTCCAATGCCAGATCTGAACTGAGGTTTTCCTGACCCCAGGCCCAGTGCTCTACCCACTGAGTTACGTAGCTACCTCCAACACTCAAGATTAGACTTCTATTTGAAATTCAGTATCTCTTAAAAGTCATCTATCCTTACAAAACTGATCACATCTTTTGATTTGATGCTTCCATTGCTAGGACATTCTCCCAAAGTGAGGTCTAGAAAGCCCAAGGACATATAAGCATTAAAAGGAAGAAAAAAAGGACATATCTGTAAAAAATGATTAAGAGATATGCTGTTTGTAATAACAAAACCAGAAACAACTTGTGTGTCCAACAAACAGAATGAATGAACAAAGTGTAGTGCATTAATAAAACCTAACGCAAATTAAATGTTCTTTAGATATAGCACATGTGAAAATATAGAAAATCAATGCAGAATGAAATCCGAATACCCAGAATTATACATACACTGAATATACACAAATACATATATGCATATATATATACATACATACACACACACACAAATATATGTTTTAAAAGTAGGGAAACAATGTTACACAATGGAAAGAGCAATGTGCCTACAGTCAGATGATCTGGATTGCAATTCCACCTCTAACACTCACTATTCCTATGACCTTGGGCAAATGACTTTAACTTCCTTGGTTTCACCCTCTGTAAGATGAGAGGGTTAGACTAATTGACCTCTGAGACCCCTTCCACTCTAGATCTATGACTCTATGAAATATAGGAAGAAAAATTGGCCCAATCCAGAAAGGCCTAGATCCTTGCTTCTTTTTTTGGGTTGTTTTTTTCACAGGCAATGGGGGTTAAGTGACTTGCCCAGGGTCACACAGCTAGTAAATGTCAAGTGTCTGAGGTCAGATTTGAACTCAGGTACTTCTGAATCCAGGCCTGGTGCTTTAACCACTGCGCCATCTAGCTGCCCCTAGATCCTTGCTTCTTAAACTGTGGGTTGCAGAAAAATTTGGCAACAGTAAAAGTTTATGTATACCTATTTTATATCCCTATATACCTGGGGTCCAGTAAAAATTTCTCAGGCAAAAAGGGGGTCACAAGTGGAAAAAGTTTAAAAAGCCCTGGCCCAGACAGGGACCCAGACCAAAAGCATCTTATTAAGCGTTTGTTATTTCTTTGCAAAAGGCTAAGAATTTGAACAGAATTTCACCCCTCATTTGTATGTCTGTTTGATCACTTTTGTTCATTGGAGTTTTGACAGGGCATGCACAGAGCTGTCCTGCCTGCTTCTAGCCAATCATGTGCACTAGCTCAACATTTGGGTATTATGAGGATGATGAACTGCCTAGCGGCTTCCAGTTCATCATATGTGATTCAGTTCTTGAGTACTTTGGGGGTGACTAAACAATCCCTTTATTAGTCACTGAACTAATCAAGTGTTCCATGGGGATTCAAGGCCCCCATGACTCTTTCTTCCATCAACCTTCCGTGTAATTCACCAGGCCACACGATATTGACTTTTCCAATATGGCAGTTATATGAGCTGGGGCTCAGCGTAGGGAACTCAAGCCATCACCTCTGGAGGCTGCTTCTGCTTGATGATTTTGAGGAGATTTTTGCCTGATCGTAGGTGACAGAACAGTGATACGAAGATGGATATGACTAGCCTTTGTAGGCAACCTTCTGAATCTGAAAATACTTTGATCCTTGATCAGAGCTAAGCATTGGCAAGGGGAGTTTTTACAGTGGAGAAGATGCCTGCCAAGATACTAAGGACAAGCCCAGGTCTGGCTAGTCAGAGGGCATGGACCTGGAGTTGTTTGAACAGTGGAGAGACAAGAGGAAATACAAAACATCTATTCAGCAGTCCTGCAAATAGTTTCGTTTTCTGATTTTTAAGTCTCGACCTCACAGCAGAGTGCTGTTGTCTAATCGTGTTTCAGCCATGTCTCTAACTCTTAGGGACCCCATTTGGGTTTTCTTGGCAGAGATCCCGGAGTGGTTTGCCATTTTCTTCCCCAGCTCATTTGACAGATCAGGAAGTGAGGCAAACAGGGGTAAGTGACTTGCCCAGGGTCACCCAGCTAGTATCTGAGGATATGCTTGAAGTTGTTAAGATTCTTCCTGACTCCAGGGCCAGAACTGTATGCACTATGGTGCTACCTAGCTGCCCAGTAACAGAATATGAGTATTTATAACTTCAGTTCCGCTTGATAGATTTTCTGTCAATGAAGCTTGCTAGACCACTTGTATTCATCATTTTTTTTGTATGTAGGATACAGTTGTCCCCTACCTCGTTTTATGAATAGTTAGGTGGCACAGGGGATAGAGCACCAGGACTGGAATTAGGACCTAAGTTCAAATCTAGTCTCAGACACTTACTAGCTGTGTGACCCTGGGCAAGTCATTTAACCCTGTTGACCTCAGTTTCCTTATCAGTAAAATGAGCTGGAGAAGGAGATGGCAAACCACTCTTGGATCTTTGACAGGAAGAGTCAGATAGGGCTGAAACTATTAACAACAACATCAAACCTCATTTACATTGTATATTGAGTGCTGCTGTCATATCGATTAGTTTTTCCTTAACAAGATGATGCAATCATCCTCAAGACTTAACTGGTTCAGGGAGCTAAGGCTGGAACAGAACCAAATCACCTAAAGCAGGAAAGTCCAGTCAATGGAACTTCCTAGCAGCCGATAAATCAGCACTTTCTTCTGGGACAGCGCACCATCCTGGAGACACAGGCAAGGGAAACTACTTATCAGCCTCAGTCTACTCATCCCTAAAACAGGGGCAAGAGTAGCACCTCCCTCCCAGGGTGGTTATGAAGATAAAAGGAGGTAACATTTGTAAAAGCCCTGTGCAAGGGTAACTGATGCTTTATCCACTGTGCCACCTAGCCGCCCCCTTTTGTTTGTTTGGGTTTTTTTGCTAGGTCCCCAAATTTCAATGCTGCTTTAAGGCTAACCTAGGTTAAGCAGGATCCATTTTAGTTCACAGTGTCAGAATCTCACAATTCATAAAATCTTGGAGTTAGAAAGGGATTATGATAGAAAGAGAACCTGGGTTCATATGCCAACTGTCACTTTCTACCTTGGGCAAATCATTTTTTGGCCTTCAGTTTCCTCATCTATAAGACAAGGAAGTTCTACAAGATAACCCTTTATAATTCAAAACCTATGATCCCACTATCCTGGTCTGACATGTATCTAAACAAGAGCTTTATCCACTTTGCCACCTCAGACACTTGACACTTACTAGCTGTGTGACCCTGGGAAAGTCACTTAACCCTCACTGCCCTGCAAAAAAAGAAAAAGAAAAAGGAAAGTCGGGGGCCTAATTCCTAGTGCTAGTATCTAGCAGAGTACCATGCTCACAGAGACTGTCAATAAATATTTGTGGAATGAATGAATGGGTAGACAGATGGATGAAGTGCTGATCTGACAGGTTTCTCTGGGACAAGCCTGATTTCAAGAAAAGACAGCATTTTTTACCAAAGCTTTGCAAAAGGATTAGGTTTTGTCAGCCCATATGTCTCACTTTGTGGTTGGAAAATACAGTCCTTGCATATAGCTTCACCTCTTGGGATCTGTTGGCAACCTGAAAGGTTTTCACATCTGCTCCCTCACCTCACTTTCAACTCTTGGACTCCCTCTCTCCTCCAGTCAAGATTCAAGATTCAGCTCAGGAGCCCCTGCCTTTAAAAGGCCTTTCCCTATTACTTCAGTTGTTAGTGTACCTACCCCAAAACTATGTATTTTTATTTATTTATTTTTAATGATATTTTATTTTTTCCCAATTACTTGGTTTTTTGGTTTGGGGGTTTTTTGCAGGGCAATGAGGGTTAAGTGACATGCCCAGGGTCACACAGCTAATATCAACTGTCTGAAGTTGGATTTGAACTCAGGTCCTCCTGAATACAATTACTTGTAAAGACAACTTTTCACATTCATTTGAAAAAAATGAGTTCCAAATTTTCTCCCTCCCTCTTACATTTCCCCCCTTCCTGAGAGGGTAAGCAATTTAATATAGGTTATACATGTGCAATCATGCAAAACATATTTCCATATTAGGCATGTTGTGAAAGAAGACACAGGCCAAACGGGGGGGGGGGGGGAACATGAAGAAAATAAAGAAAGTGAAAATATTATGCTTCAATCTGCATCCAGACTCCATTAGTACTTTCTTTCTCTGGATGTGGAGAGCATTTTCCATCATGAGTCCTTTGGAATTGTCTTGGATCATTGTATTGCTGAGAAGAGCTAAGTCAGTCACAGTTGATTATCCTAAGATATTACTGTTACTTTTGCTATGTATTTTTAAAATATCCTGTAATAACCTGTCTATAAATATATTGTACATTCACCCCCCACCACCCCCAATTAAATATAAGCCTGTTCAGAGCAGAAATTGCTTCACTTTTTACACTCATATCCCTCAAATGGTACCTGGCACATCTTAAGTACTTAGATTCTTATTGATTGGTTGGTTAATTAATTAAAGACAATCTTGCTACATCGTTAAGAAAGCAAAAACAAGCCTTCTTCAAATGCACACTCCCCAACCTGTGTGATCTCCTCTAACTCAGAGAGAGGAGAGAATTCAATTCCATCGACCAAGCATTTATCAAGCACTTTCTCTGTAGGAGCATGGTGCTAGGTGCTGGGGGTAAACAAAAAGTCTCTGCCCTCCAGGAGGAGCTTACATTCTATTAGGGGGAACACGACGTGTGTGTGTGTGTGTGTGTGTGTGTGTGTGTGTGTGTGTGTGTAGGTCAAACTATAAACAAAGCGATTTCCAGAATTTCCAATGGAGAGAAGGAAGGCCACAGGTCTAATACAAAGGATTCGGTCCTTTGTTAACAACAGAACAGGGGTTCAACAGAGGGCACAACAGGAGGGTGGGGTCAGAGGGATGGGTCTGGTATAGATGCATATAACGAAACAAGGGATTGTAAGAACGGGAACTTTGGTCTTGGCAACTTGTGGTTCAAAAGTATAAAATCTTGAGTAGAGCCATCCTCTTGTAGCTTGTGTTCATAAAAGGGTTTGCTCTATTCTCCCGCTTAATCCAAATAATCTGTGTCATTCTCCCCTTCACACCGGGAATGCTAGATGGTTTCCTCAGATGTGGAAGTGATAATGGCCTGTCTTGTTCTTGCTCCTTACACCTGCTTATCTCAGGTAGGGGAATGGGGTGTGAGGAAATTTGCAATGACTGTTAAGGGGTTTAGACCATCTGTGGGGAGCAGGCCTTGTCTTTTTGGTTTTGCTCCATTCCCACTTGCCCCGTGGCTAACATCCTTCTTCAAGATGCATTGCTCAAGGGGGCAGCTAGGTGGCGCAGTGGATAAAGCACCGGCCCTGGATTCAGGAGGACCTGAGTTCAAAGCAGACTTCAGACACTTGGCACTTACTAGCTATGTGACCCTGAGAAAGTCACTTAACCTCAATTGCCTCACCAAAAAGAAAAAAAAAAAAAAGATGCATTGCTCAAGGCATGCATGATCAGAGAAATATCACTTAAAACTTCGGGTGTATGGTTGAGGGAAGCACTGATTTGACTCACAGCAGTGGTAAGCCTGTGCTAGCCTTTCCACCAGGTAAATTTGCTCCAGATGAACAGAGAACTGGACTAATTATGTTTAAGTCCTTGTGGATCTTCTTTAGGCAGAACAGCTTCCAGATCTTAGAACCTACAAGACTGCAAGGCTTCTGAAGGAAAGGTATCACAAAGAAAAGAAAAAGAATGGATAAGGCACCAATGACAGCAAGGAACAAGGGCAAGAGATGTGTCCTTTTAGGCAGTTAATTTGATCTACATATACAATGAAATGAAATAAAAGTTTGTTGGGGTTTGCCTTAAATTATTTGATTGGCTTGTCTATTTTTTAAATTAATTAATTAGATTTTTTAAAGTGATAAACATTTTTATTTATAGTTTTGGGTTCCAATTTTTATCCCTCTTTTCCTCCTTCCCCACCCCCTCCCTGAGGCGGTAAGCAGATATAGGTTATACATGTATAATTATGTAAAACATTACCATATTGGTCATTTTGTATAAGAAAACTTGAATGAAAGAAAAAAAATGAAAGAAAGTGAAAAATAGCCTGCTTCAGTCTGTGTTTCATCAATATCAGCTCTTTCTTTGGAGGTAGATAGCATGTTTTATCATTAGTCCTTTGGGATTGTCTTGGATCACTGTATTGCTCTGAGAATAGTTAAGTCATTCACAGTTCTTCATTGTACAATATTGCTGTTACTATGTACAATGTTCTCCTGGTTCTGCTCACTTCACTATACATCAGTTGATACAAGTCTTTCCAGGACTTTCTGAAATCACCCTGCTTGTCATTTCCTATAGCGCAATAATATTCCATCACCATCATATACCACAGCTTGTTTAGCCATTCCCCAATTGGTGGGCACTCCTTTGATTTCCAATTCTTATCGGGCTGTCTTTATTAATGGACAGATGAACTTTATTAATAGACAGATGGACTCAAGATGAACTAGATTCAAGTTCTAATGTGACATGTAAAATTTAATGTAGTCACCTATTACTGTCCCAAGTGTAGGGAAAATTAGCTGGGGTTTATCGTATATTTGTTACTTAGAAATTAGAAGCTATTGTACCAGTTTGGGGCATTAAGCATTTATTAAAGTATATTAAATATTAGTAAAGAGAGCACACATAGCTCTGAAAGATAGGAAAGCCTAGAGAAGAGAAAATATGGGGAACCCTACACTCACCCTGTTCCTGCACCAAAGAGAGTGAGTGTGTCTGTGCAAGCTCGCTGAAGGCAGGAGCAGAGCCCACCCATAAACATTGTTCAAAGCTCATTGGCTAGCATCACTCAAATCTATTGGTTCACTGGATTTGAGGGCAGTTTGGCGCAGTCATGCTGATGTCAGAGCCCAGAGAAAAAGTCCTCTGGCGGGAACAAGGCTTTCAGGTAGGTGTGGTTTGGGGGCCCCTGGAAGTCCCAAAACCCCTATTATTTTCTCAGACTCCTTTTGATTTGTACTTTCAGGGCAAATGACTGAACCTCAGTGCCTCAGACACCCTTCAAAGCCTCTTAATTACAGAATATTCACTGATCAGCATTAGCAGAGAGAGTGCCTTATGAGAGTTTGCTGCACCAATAAAATCACAGATCTGATCTTAAAAGAATAGTCAAGTACTAGATAATAACCTAATCCCCCTCCTTATGGTCCTATGGAAACAAAGCCAAATGCTGCTGATGCAGATGCTGATCCAGAATCTTGTTCATATTTTGGCTTCTCTTCTCCCTTCGCTTTTCTTGACACAGTCATCAACATGACAAGGGAAAGTAATTTTTAATCCTCAGCATTAAACATGCAATATTCCTGCTTTCTGGGAATTTGAAAGAAGCTCCAGTTTGAAGGTATCTAATGAGAGGTAGGATTAAGAGACTTGGTGATGTATACAAAGAGGGTATAACGAGACACTTAAAAGGAAGAGTGGGTAATAAGATGCTTAAGTGGAAGTGTTATAATGAGTTGTATGGAATAAAGTAAAAAGGGAATAAAAGAGGGCAAGGAGAGCCCAGAAATGCAGATGTAAGAATTGGGAAGGGATCTCAAGGCAGAATCTGGCAACTTTTAGGCAACTAAGGTATCAGGTATGAATGGAAAGGAGCAATGAGATGTGTTTTTTAAAGGATTCTACTGACATTCAAAAATCATTAAACACAGTCCTTTTTGAGTAGTGTGTCCAAATTTCTTTCCACATATTTCGAGGGACAAGAAAAATATGAAGAACATGGAGAAAGTACAAAGGAGAGTTGCTAAGAAATTAGGCACTGGAGAGTTACATTTATAATGAAAGACTGAAGGATCCAAGGTTTTTTCATCTGATGGAGAAAAGATGAGCTTAGACCCCATGCCCTAAACGGCCGATTAATGACCTAGAAGAGAAAATGCAAAACCCTAAGCCCCCAGCTTTCCAAGGGAATGATTGATTTAGAATGAAAAAGACTGGATGAGGTGAAGGAAATGGCAAAGCACTCCAGTATCTTTGCCAAGAAAACCTCAAATGGGGTCATGAAGAGTCAACACGACTGAAATGAGTGCACAACAATTTTGGAAAAATAGGACCCTAGCAATTGGAAATGGAATGGGGATCAGCAAAGGCTCCAGAGAGATGGTGGCACCTGAGCTGCCTTAAACAAAACCAGGTAGCTTGGCATATTGGTCTACAGGAAGGCCTGGGCTGAAAGTATTCTTTCCATTTCTCAGTTTATGATCCTATGATCTCATTGTAGATGCTAGCTACATGATCATAGGTAAGTACTTGGATGTCTCTGAGCTTGTCAGCTTCCTCTTCTGTAATATAGGGATAATAACACCTGTAGTGTATGTGTATGTGTGTGTGTCTGTGTGCTCAGTCATTTCAGTTATGTACTTTGTGACTTCCATGGGGCTTAGGATGACCAGATAATAAGACAGACATATTGAGGAATTAAAGGGCTACTAAAGTTTAAACTAGTCAACTAGATATCAGGACTACACCTAAGAAGTAAGGGAAGATAAAATTCTATAAGCAGGAAAGTCAATTATCTCTGTCTCCTGGAGTCAGGTAGTAGCCACATCTAATTGACTTGTTATCTGGTCATTCTAAGCCTCATGTCAGTGACCCTATTTGGGGTTTTCTTGGCAAATCTAATGGAGCGCTTTGCCATTTTCTTCTCTAACCCATTTCACAGATGAAGAAACTGAGGCAAACGGGGTTAAGTGACTTGCTCAGGATCACACAGCTAGTGTCTGAGACAAGATTTGAACTCAGATCTTCCTGACTCCAGGCCCAATGCCCTTGTCCTCTCTCCACTGCACCACCTAGGTGTCCCAATACCTGTAATAACTACCCCCAGAAGAGTTGCTGTGAAGTGGAAATAAGGAAATGTTCTATAGGGATAACATCCAGAAAGAGCCAATACCTTGGCGTTAGAGGACCTGACTTTGAATCCCACTTTTAATACCTTCTACCTGTGTAAGTTTGAAATATCACTTTATCTTCCTAGGTTCCACTTTCTTCATCTATAAAATGGAAGAGGCTTGATGAGATGACCTTTATAGTATCTTCCAGCTCAAGATCTATGGTCCTATGATAAGTATCTCTTAATTTCCTTTTCTATAAAATGGAAATAAGGATATCTATAATATCTGTGTTATCCAATGGGATAACATGCATAGTCTTTTGCAAACCTTAAAGTGATACATAAGTGCTGCTTATTAGTATTACCCATGTAGCAGAGATGTTGTGAGGCACACATTATAAATTCTTGTTTATTAATAATAAATGTTAGCTACCATTTTAGAGGGTTGGGGGACCTTGGACAAGTCATTTAACCTTTGGGTGCTCTGGGTAACTCTCTAAGACTCTAAGTGGCAGAGAAGGTGCCAGTCTGCATTGAAAGAGCCTGTTCTTCACCAGATCTGGTCCAAAAAAATTCTGATAAAGGGTTAGTATCTAGCAAATTGTCTTAGTTCTCCCAAAGTTTTGGGGTGATCCAAAGGGCAATATAAATCTGTTTCCTGAGTGTACTGAAAGCAGTGGTCTGTCTTAAAAAATCAACAAAAAAAAAAAACAAACACAAAAAACCCCCCAAAGAACCACACCTCATCTTCTATTCAATGACTTCAGTCCAGTTTATACTGTCGTGAGTCAATTGGAATTTAATAACAGATGTCCACGAGGGATTACTGACTTTCCATTTCAGATGCCAATTTCTCTTGTGAACTACCTCCTCTTTCACTCAGGGAAATGGTTTTAGGCAAGTTGTTGGATTTTTTTATTATGGACTTGACTAATATCCACAAACATTAATATTTCCATATATGCAAAGAATTGTCAGTGAGAACCTTGGAGCTCCTGGACCTGCTTTTGAATCCTCCTCCTCCTTCTACTCTTGAACTGAGTGACATTGGGCAAGTTACTTCATCTCTTTGGGTCTCAGTTTCTTCATCTGTAAAATGTGTTTGGATGAGGACTACAAATGAAACTGTGGGGAGAGGGATATGTATTATATTAACACAGTGGGGACGATGCTCCCCTCATTGTCTGTGGACTCTCCTAAACTTTCTTCTGCTCTCTGCTATGTAATTTTAATGTTTCACTGACTAGTCTTTCCTATTTTTCTTTTTGCAACACTATTACTGCCCCTTCATCTGCATTCCCTGCATCTCTTACCATAAAAAATTAAATCCCTCCCTTTTAACAAGGATAGTAAAGCAAAACAAATTCATGCATTGGTCATCTATGAGAATATATGTCCCTTTTTGTACCTATATTGTTCAGTAATTTAAGTTTGTCCAACTCTTTATGACTCCATTTGGCGTTTTCTTGGCAAAGACACTAGGAGTGGTTTGTCATTTCCTTCTCCAGCTCATTTTACAGATGAGGAAACTGAGGCAAACAGGGTTAAGTGACTTGCTCAGGGTCACACAGCTAGTGTTTGAGGTCAGATTTGAACTCAGGAAGATGAGTCTTCTTGGCTCCAGGCCTGGTACTCTATCCGCTGTGCCACCTAACCTCCCCAATATAAGTCCTTGACATAAGATTTTTTTTAATCATAAAAGTATTTTATTATTTTCCAATTACATGTAAAGATAGTTTTCAACATTTGTTTTCATAGGGTTTTTAGTTTCAAGTTTTTCTCCCACCTTCCCTTCCCTCCCCTCTCCCCAAGAAGGAAAGCAATCTGATATAGGTTATATATATACAATCACAATAAATATACTTCTGCATTAGTCATATTGTGAAAGAAGAATCAGAACACAAGGGGAAAACCTCAAAAAAGGAAAAAAAAAACAGCTAAAAAGTAGAAACAGTATGGTTCAATCTGCATTCAGAATCTACAGTTCTTTTTTCTGGATGTGGAGAACATTTTCTTTCCTGAGTTCTTTAAAATTTTTTTGAATCATTGCACTGCTGAGAAGAGCCATGTCTATCACAGTTGATCATCACACAGTGTTGCCGTTACTGTGTACAACGTTATCCTGTTTCTGCTAATCTCACTCAGCATCAGTTCATGTAAATCCTTCCAGGTTTCTCTGAAATCCTCCTGCTCATCCTTTCTTAAAGCACAGTAGTATTCCATTATATTTATATACCACAACCTGTTTAGCCATTCCCCAATTGATAGGCATTCCCTCCATTTCCAATTCTTTGCCACCACAAAGAGAGCTACTATAAATATTTTTGTACATGTGGGTCCTTTTCCCTCTTCTATGATCTCTTTGGGATACAGACCTAGTAGTGGTATTACTGGGTCAAAGGGTATGTACAGTCCCATAGCCTTTTGGGCAGAGTTCCAAATTGCTCTCCAGAATGCCTTGACATAAGATTTTGTGGAGATTAACTAGGAGGGACTTAAGAAATCATATTGAGTGGGTCGGGGAATGCGCCCACCAAATCAATACTCGGGACTCAAGAAGAAAGAAGGCCAAAACATATAGAGCTAATTTATTCTTTTGAAAGAAGGTGCCAGGACACAGTGGATAGAGCACCGGCCCTGGATTCAGGAGTACCTGAGTTCAAATCTGGCCTCAGACACTTAACACTTACTAGCTGTGTGACCCTGGGCAAGTCACTTAACCCCAACTACCTCACTAAAAAAAAAAAAAAAAAGAAAGAACAAAAGAAAGAAAGGAAGGAAGAAAGAAAGAAAGAAGGTGCCCATCCCACCAGGACATGTGACACAACCAAAGCAATAAGTCAAGCAATTTTTATACTTTTTTTGCAAACAAGCACAGTATGTGATAATGAAGCTGAGACCAGATGGTCTGTGACACATTTTTTTCTTTCTCAGAGCAGAATCCCCTTGACCCTAGGGTCCCAACAATAGGGTATTCTTTTATTCTTTATTTGATTTCTTTGATTTCCCAACATAGCCAAAGATAAATTTTAAGCCTGCCATCCTTCTAAAATTAACACAACTACAAAACAATGCTGAAATACCTGAGTGACTCTTCCTGTTATTCAAGTTGAACATCTTTAGAGACAGGGGCCAGGGGAGGGGGGGTGTCAGTGGGAACTATGAGATCTAAACATAATCCTCTCAATATAATCTGGTCTCCCTCTTGATGTTAGTGTTAACAGCAAAGACCACTGCAGCTGGCTCAAGGAATGACCTCTTCTGTGTGTCTATGTGACTTTCTCTTAAGGGTCTCTATCCCTTCCCTCTTCCTTCAGGCGGTGGAGAAAAACCCAAAGGCACATAGAGATAATGAGATTAGCTTCTGAGGATTTGACTCCAACTTGAAGACCTGATTTCCTTTCTCCTCAAAGCCTAAAAGAAAAACAACTTAAAAACACAAATTGCAAATAAATTTTATAAAATCGTTGGAGACCCCAGGCAACCCACTGATTGCCAAGAAAGGAGGGTGAATTCCCAGCCAGTTGAAACTGGCTAATCAAATATACACAGATTTCCCTTCCCTCTCTAAAAACTAAAATCCTGGATGCAATTTAAATTATCTTATCTTCATCTAGCAAACATAAAGGTGAGTAACTAGTAAGCAAAGCTTTTAAGTAGCAAAGAGACCCAGTAATTAACTTCATTGGCTGATTACTGGGGCAATAAAAGAAAATAAGGGAGAGTGGGGAAAATCTACCATTGTTCCAGTGGTTTCTCTGAGAGGCCAAGAATTGTCTCAATAAACCTCTGGGAGCCGGGGAAAGGGAAAGGCTACAGCCCTTCCCAGATGTAGTCTCCAGAGAAGGGACTTCAATCTGCCACGCCTAGGGTGCTCTCTTTCAAATTCCCATCTGGTTCCTCTCCAGAGAGTGCCTGAACTCCTAAAGTACCTGAAAACTCAGCCCTCCAGTCAGGATCTTGTGATAAGTCCTTATCTAAATCGTTAGTAAAAAATGCAACTCTTAGCAGCCTTGCCAGAAGGGCTTTACCAAAGAATCTTCTCAACAACATCTGTCTGACAGGTGATTTTTAGGTGGCTGTGTTCCAAGTAAAAGAAAAAGGGGAATGATTAAAAGAACGGGACAGCTTTCCCCATATAGAAAAGAGCCATAATTTCACATAGTAATTCACCTGTGACTTAGTAGGTAAATCCAGGGGGAATTGACTTACCCAGAGTAGCACAACAAGGAAGTCTCAGAGCTGGGCTTTAAACCTACGTCTTCCTGATATCAGGCCCAGAACTTTAAAAACCATGCCAACATCAGGCTGGTCCATGGATGGCAGACACATAGTCCATTATCAGGCCCATTCTTTTTTTTTTTTTTTTTTTTGCAGTGCAATGGGGATTAAGTGACTTGCCCAGGGTCACACAGCTAGTAAGTGTCAAGTGTCTGAGGCCGGATTTGAACTCAGGTACTCCTGAATCCAGAGCTGGTGCTTTATCCACTGTTCCACCTAGCTGCCCCCTATCAGGCCCATTCTTAAAGCCTTTCCAGACTGGCATCCTGCAGAGACAGGACAGATGACAGGTCCACTGCATTTTGCCCTGGTCAGCCCACATCAGGAACATTAGGTTCAGCTCTGGGTCAGGAAAAAAAACATACTAAGATGGCAAGTGTCCAGATGGCCAGATTGGGGATTCTCAAAGTGTGCTCTACAGATGGTTGTGGGACCCCTTCAGGGGTCAAAAGAGTAAGAGTTTGTTTTAATTTCTGATATGGGAAATATTAGTAGACATAACCCATATGAACAAAAGTTATTTTTTAGAGTGTAAAGGGGTCCCAAGGCCAAAAAGTTTGAAAACCATATTGCCTTACAAGAATCAGTTGAAAGAAATAAAGATATTTAATCTGGAGAAGGGGGTGGAAGGTATCATACTATCTATCTTCAAAATATTCAAAGGGCTGTCATATAAAAGAGAGATTAGGTTTGTTCTGCATAACACAACAGAGCCAAGCTAGAACCCTGCGTGGAAATTACAAAGAGGCAGGTTCGGGCACTTTGTAAGGACAGACTTCCTAAGATCTATTCCAAAGTGGAGCTTAATGTTTTGGAAAATAGAGGATGCAATGGCAGTAGTATTTAATTTACTTTCAAAGAATTGCTATTTGGGCAGTAAAATCTGTACTGATTGTTGTTCATGGAATAGCTTTCTGGCAGTGACCATTAATGTGTTTTGTGACTCTCCTTCCCCTTCCTCTCCCTCCTCCATCTCCACACTCAGTTATGTGTGTTCCAAAATGAGCTTCTCATCATTTCCTATAGTAGACTTTGATAATAGTAGGTAGAAATGACATAAATATTAAAATCATGTTGTTAATAATAGCTGGTGTCAAATTAGCTTCAAAATTGATCATGAAACTTGAAGAAAGATTTAAAACCAGATTGGAATATGCCAGGTTTTCTTTGAAATGTTTTTTTCAACCTTGGCAAAATTTGCAAATACAGTTCAAGCACTCCTTGCACACCTACTACGTGCTGAGCACCTTTCTACACGCATGATATGGCTGGGTGACCACTGAGGGTGTTGTAGAAAGCATTCTTGCTCAGGTATAGGTTGCATAAGATGACTTCTGAAGTCATGTTCCAATGCTGAGATTTTTTGATGTGTAGTTTGCACTCCAAGGAGCACAGCCTTTAAGAAATCATAATCTCTTCCATGCATTGAGAAGGCATCAGTGTAGACTCTACTGAAAGCATGACCCTTTAAAATAAACTCTGCCTCAGGTTACATCCAAAAGTAATCCCAAAAATATTCCTACTGGCCAGGCATTAAGTTAGTCAGTTTCTTGTAGAGTGAAGAATTACTAGATACAATGAAATATGATAAACCAAGGGCTCCAGGCCTTTTCTCCTTCGCCTCAAGAACATGGAAGAGCCTCTAAGATAAGAAATAAGCTTCTGCTTATTCTGTTGTTCAAACATCCTTAGAGGGTGAGTTTAATCTCATTGGTACTCCTGTCAGCGACATTGATTAAAATGATAGTGTCAAAGTATTTATAGAAATTCAGTCATTTTCTACCATCATAAAGATTTCTATGTATCATAAGCTTTCTATGAAAAACAAAAATTAACTGATTAACTCAGCTTCCATCTTGCCAAATTTAGGATGAAGATTATTTTTTTTTGGTGGGGCAATGGGGGGTTAAGTGACTTGTCCAGGGTCACACAGCTAGTAAGTGTCAAGTGTCTGAGGCCGGATTTGAACTCAGGTACTCCTGAATCCAGGGCCGGTGCTTTACCCACTGCGCCACCTAGCCACCCCTAGGATGAAGATTATAACCCTGTCTGAATGGTTGAGAAAAGTACAAAAGAAATCTTGATTGATTTTACTCTTAACTAATACTTCTTTTAAAATGCCCACTAAGAAGGCTAGAGCCAAAGCATTAGTGGGCCATTGCCACCATGGACAAAGTCCATGGGTTATTCTTTTGACGCCTTGGGTGCTGCCCCAAAGTTCCCTGGAGGAGGTAGAAGGGAGCATGGCAAGTGGGTGTGCCCCTGCTCCATTCAGATGACCCCAGAGGCCATCTGGGTAGATGTGTGCATATCACTCCAACCCAGTCAGCTGCCAAGACAATTTTGCTAAAGCATAGTTCTGATCATGTCACTTGCTCCACAATGATCTCCAAGGGCTCCCTGTTAGAAAGTCCTTTGCTTGTCATTTAAAGCTCTTCATAACCTGTCCCTTTCCTACATTTCTAATCTTATTATACTACACGTCCCTCCAGACACTCTATAATTCAGCTACAATGACCTGTCAGTTTGTCAACACAATACTCATCTCCCTCTTCTCTGGCTTTGGACTAGCTGTGTCTCATACTAGAGAGTGCTGCCCCCTCACATAGCCAGCCCATATTGATTTCCTGGCTTCCTTCAGCACTCTGCTTATGTCCCAGGTCCTGCAAAAGACCTTTCTGAAGCCCACCAGCTGCTGGTCCCTTCCTCTCTCTCATTACCTCCCTTCTCCCCTGTATCTATCTGGTATATACTGAGTCATTTGCATGTTGTCCCCCCTTTGTAGCCTTTGCACAATACCTGGCATGCTAAGGGCTCAATAACTGCTGGATGACTGACAGAATCTGTGGCATAGTGGATGGGTGGGTAGTAGTAGAAGGTGAGAAGAAGAGTAAAACAAGAAGGAGAGTACACTGACGCCCTTGGGAGCAGCATCATGGTCAAAGAATGACCAGAATTTTGTTCACAGTTGAGACATTATACATAATATACCTTGCGGAGTTTTTGGTTGGTTTTTTGTTTGTTTGGTTGGTTTTTGCCTCAGGAGAGTTTTAAATGGCCCTCTTAATGAGAGGATCAAATAATTCTTTAAAAAAAAAAAGACAAATGAAAATGTCAGTAGAGAAGACAAAAGAGAGGTAGCAATGACAAAGATGGCACCAGAAGTAATGAGGGAAGAGATGCAGAGGCTTAAATAAAAGACAGACAGGAAATCAAAACAATGGCTCCATCAGGCATAAGTCAGGGAAGAAGAAGCTGGCAACGAATCCCTTTTGTATTCCCTCAGTTTAGACAAACTAACCAGGACCCTACAAAGCAGAGTCCAAACAATAGCAGCCTCGGGAACTTCCTTTGGAAAAGAGGATATTGCCCCATTCCCTCAACACCTCAAACCCTTTTACTGAAAAGATGAGCTGATCCAACTAGAGACTCTCACCTGTGCTCTAATAATTCACATGTTTTGGATTTCTTTTGAATGGACTAGATTCCCGTGGCTCTCCACAAGCGCACCATAACCAGCGTCAAAAGAAGCAGACTGTTTTGCTCACTCTCTCAATCCCTTAATGGCACAGGTTTACCCCTAAGGCTTATATGGAGAATCTAGAGCACAAAGAAGTGAATGAAATGTTGGAAGTGATGAATTCTGTCAGTAGTAGAGAAGAAAAAAAAATAGATGAGGACAGAATCTGTGTCTAAAGGTTCGGGGCTCTATCATCACCAAGAAATCCTCCATTACCTAGGAAAACCTGTGTTTTTCAGGAGCAGAGGATCTAAGCATCAGTAGGAAAGTTGTGAGAAACTCCAGAATGAGAGGGTAATGTTGCTGACTCTTGGGAGGAAAACAGCCCTTCTCTTACCTAATCTTAGCTCTGCTGTTATGCTAGGATACTCTTCCCACCAGTGCTAATCTTATACAATGAGCATCATCCTGCCAGTCCTGCACAAAATTAGAAGGGCCATGTAGGCTTCGGAGCAACCGAGAACCAAGGGGGAGTGCAGAAGTGGGGGCAAGTGAGGACCACGCACTGCTTAAAAAAAAAAAAAAGAGGTGGGAGGGGGGTGGAGTTAGAGTTCCAGGGCTTCTGGCTTAAGACCACCTGATGCCAGGAGTGGAAGGTTGAAGCCAGCCAGACAGAATGTGGTCAGTCAATTCCCCAGAAGCAGAATCTTCAGCAAAGGAATGCCTTATTTTATCCTATTTCTGCTTTTTATCAATAAACGCTGTGTGTTGCTTTTGTTTGCTGGTTGAGCTGAAAAGGATTCAGGACTTCCATTAAACAACCTATTATCCTCCAGCCAAGTGCTGAGTCAGCAGCCCCAGCTCCTGTAACATCTTGTATTAATCATCTTACATAGTTTCTGGCCAAGTTGGGAAACAGTTACAATGCTCTGGGCCACAAGGAGGAAGAAAGTTGGACAAAAGGAGGGAGGCTGAAACGGCTACTAAAGAAGACTCTGGGGGCCTCTTGGAGAGTGACACTCAGGGACATACTCTGACAGCTGTACAATGATTGGTATATAGAGGAGACACTTATGAATTGTCAGGGGATAGAAAGTAAAGCTTTGACCTTTGGCCAGCATCTAGTACACATTCCAACATATTCAGGGAATTAGAATGCCCACTGAGAGTCATCTAAAGAACACAGCTCTAACATCGGGTCATCTTTCATAGTAATAATACTTAACCTGTATAGAGAGATCGACAAGATTTGCAAAGCATTTTACTTATTTGAGCAATGACCCTATAAGGTGCTATTATTATCCCCATTTTACAAATGAGGAAACTGAGCCTAAGAAAGATAGAAGTAAAGTGATTTGCTCAGGGTGACACAATTCAGTATCTTTATTAGGACTTGAACTCTCTAGATCCAACACTCTTATTAGGCTACAAGCAGCCTTGTATCAGTTTTATATCAGCTAACCTTATTGGGGCAATTTATTCGTCTCGGTGCCTAGACTTGGGAAGATGAGTTAAAATCCAACCTTTGTGACCTTGGGCAAGTCACTTAACTCCTGTCTGCCTCAGTATCCTTAACTATAAAATGGGGATAGTAATAGCACATGCTTTCCAGGATTGTTGTAAGGATCAAATGAGATAATACAGGGCAGGCCAAAAGTCACAAAGGGGTCTGATGTTTGAGTAACTTATTGAAAATTATTTTTTCTTTTTTTTGCCATTTATGAGATTTTATTTTTGACACATAACGTAAATTTATTTCCTATATATACTGTATGTGCTGCTATGGTATTATAAATTGAAAACAAAAAATAAAGGAATTATTAAATATTCGTGACTTTTGGCCCACATGGTATTTGTAAATCACTTGGCATTTAGTAAATATTTTTTGTATATATAGGCCCTTTTCCTTTTTGTTTTTTATCTCTTTTGGGACACAGACCTAGTGATAGGTCAAAGAGTATGCATGGTTTTATAGCCCTTTGGGCATAGTTCTAAATTGCTCTATAGAATAGTGGAATCAGTTTACCACCAACAGTACATTAATGTCTCATTTTCCCCATATTTCCTACAATATTTGTCATTTTCCTCTGCTGTGCTATTACCAATCCAATCCAATCCCCAGAATTGTTTTGATTCGCATCTTTCCAATCTATAGTGAGTGAGAGCATTTCTTTCATGACTATAGACAGCTTTTATTACTTCATCTGAAAATTACTCACGTCTTTTGATCATTTATCAATTAGAGAATGGCTCTTATTTTAATATTAATAATAATACATTTGATTGGGGAATGGCTAAACAAGCTGTGGTATATGATGGTGATGGAATATTATTGTGCTATAAGAAATAACAAGCAGGATGATTTTAGAAAGGCCTGGAAAAACTTGTATCAACTGATGTATAGTGAAGTGAGCAGAACCAGGAGAACATTGTACACAGAGACAGCAATATTGTTTGATGAAGAACTGTGAAAGACTTGACTATTTTCAACAATACAGTGATCCAAGGCAATCCCAAAGGACTATCAAAGAAACATACTATCCACCTCCAAAGAAAGAACTGATATTGATGGAACACAGACTGAAGTACGCTATTTTTCACTTGCTTTCATTTTTTTCTTTTATTCGTTCTCTTATACAAAATGACTAATATGGTAATGCTTTATATAGTTGTGCATGTATAACCTATATCTGATTGCTTACTGCCTTGGGGAGAGGGGAGGGGAAGGAGGGATAAAAATTGGAATCCAAAATTATAAATAAAAATGTTAATCATTTTAAAAAATAAGTTAAATAAATAAGATCATACAACTAAATAATAATAATAATAATAATAATAAATTTGACTCGTTTCTCTATATGTTTGCGAAATAAGGCCTTTAGGTCAGCCAGGTGGTGCAGTGGATAAAGAGGACCTGAGATCAAATCTGGCCTCAGACACTTGACACTTACTAGCTGTGTGACCCTGGGCAAGTCACTTAACCCTCATTGCCCTGTAAAGAGAGAGAGAGAGAGAGAGAGAGAGAGAGAGAGAAATAAAGCCTTTATCATACAAACTTTATCATACAAACTTGCTCCAAAATTTTTTTCACAGTTACTATTGCTAACTCTATTTCCCTCCAACCTATTCTCTCCCCATGCCATTTATTCTATTCTGCATCTACTTTTACCCTATCCCCCATAAAATTGTTTTGCTTCTGACTACCCCTTATCCATGGATTAGGATTACATAGGATCTTGACTACAATATAATATGCAATTTGACAGGCATTCGACCCATACATTTTCTCCAGATATTCTCAACAGCCGTTGCAAAAGGGCAATGAACTTGGCCAAAAAACTGAACAGGCGAAAAGCAGTCTGAGTTTCCTTTGGGAAATCACAAATGGCCCCAACCTTCTTCTGGAAAAAAAGGCCTATCTTTTTTTTTTTTAAGTGAGGCAATTGGGGTTAAGTGACTTGCCCAGGGTCACACAGCTAGTAAGTGTTAAGTGTCTGAGGCCGGATTTGAACTCAGGTACTCCTGACTCCAAGGCCGGTGCTCTATCCACTGCGTCACCTAGCTGCCCCAAAGCCTATCTTTTAAACACTACAAGACAAAGCAGGCATTAGAAAACCTTGGTTTGGAAAGAAATAGAAACATTGTCCCTGACCTTAAAGAACTTACATTCTATTGGCAGATAAAAGATAAAATTGATTCTCTGTCTAATATAACAATCTGTTCTCAGTGAGGGTTGGAAAACAAGTATGCATTACTAGTCCTCAGATTTTTGCAATGAAAAAAAAAAGGTAATGAAGTTACTACACTAAGCCAGTAATTTTTATTTGTCTTTAAATGTTGGACATGATAATGGTTTCAGCATTTCTAATTTCCAATTAGTTATCCTTTCTTTCTTAATACTCAGAGTGGGAAGAGATTTCAGCAAATATCTAATCTGCCTCTCATTTTACAGATGGGGAAACTGAGGCCCAGAGAGGAGTAGTGACTTTATTTGAATCCACTTCTTCTGATTCTAGTACAATATTAAGAGAAATTCACTACATGGCCTTAAGAACCAGTGATTTTTCTATCTTAATTAAGCTTGCAATATGACTTTCTCTGTTCAGTTTGTTTTCCTATGAACCAAGGAAGTGGCTTCAATTGCTTTTACTTCTGGCTGCAAAGGAGGAAAGAAAAGATGTGCAATTTTGGTATTTTTCTCCCTGAGATAAGGAGTTAAAATTATATAATGAGATTTTAGCTCCATAATCTTTCCAAGTACAGAATATTCCTTCATTTCTGCTCAGTATGCACTCCTCTGAACTTCAAACTCCTCATCCTGGATGATATTCAGCCCTGGAGCTCACATCTCAGAAGTACTCTGTGCCCCTGGGGTCCCTCCCTCTGACTAGAGAGTGAAGGGTTCCTTCCAGAGCATGCACTGTAAGGAGGGCACCCAAGCAAGCCACTTCTTCATTTCCCACCAGACTGCACTCCTCCATCATGCCCAGGAGCTGGGTGCCTTCTCCTTGTCCCCCTTTCAGCTTCTTTATATGTGCTGTACTCCCCATTAGAGCTCCTTGTATTCATGTTGCAGCATTTCATGGTGACTAGCACATAGAAAGTGCTTAATGTATGCTTGTTGATTGACTAACATTACCAACTGAAAGTCAATTTCACTAGTGTAGGGGAATTTCATTTATTCAATAACCCCATGTGAAAGTATTGAAGATATGGATCAAATGATGACCATGAAGAATGCCTGTAACAACTACACTAGAAAGCCAACATCCACAGACATGAAGAAGCAGTCAAACATAATGAATAATGCTGATCTCTTTTTAATCAAGTTAAAGGTTGCCTCCTACTTAACAATAACTACTGAGAGCAGGGATGGCAGGAGATATTGGTGGTCATCATATTATTAGGGGCTTTTGCTTAGTTATTGTCAAGGAATATAATTTGTAGAGCAAATTCTCTGGGGTTTGTTCGAAGTGTCTCTTCTATCAAAATAAAATATTTTAATTTTTTTTTAAACAAAGTAACTCAATGCATATAAGATCAATATGCAGAACTCAGTGGATACTGAATTTCAATGGTTCTAATGGAGAGTAAGTCACCAATGAGTTGCAGCATCCACTCATTGCTTCTTCTCTGGGGAAGCAGTGTGATATAGGACTTGGGTTCAAATCCTTCCTGTGACTTCAGGCAAGTCACTTAAATTCCCTGGGCCTGTAAAATGAGGGATTAAACTAGATGTTCTCTGAGGTTTCTCTGTGAACCTTGGGGAGGGATTATTCAACCACCTCTATATTCCAGGCCTAAGAATGGGCCTTAGGCTTTGAGTTTTCAACTCGTTCTATCTTGGTATGGCGTTGGTAATATCTTCAAGCATACCTTTGAGCTTAGTAACATCTCTTTGTTATCTGGGGACCAGCCCTATTTGGAGGTATCTGAAAGGTTCATAATTACAGCTCTGCCTTGCCAAGTGAGGCACTTTTTGAGGTCCTATAGTTCTTGAAAACCATCTAATAAGGTCTGGAGGAATCGCAGTCTGCATTAGTGGAGGAAATAACAACCCAGCTGAAATGTCCACTTTTTTGATGTACAGAACAAAGTATATCCTAAATGCTGTGTGTGAGAATTGGGAGGGAGATTGTGAGCTCTGGCCATGAGAAGAAACCATGTGACTTTAATTTCCGAAAGTGATCTTTTCTGGGGTTTCAAAGGTCAGTTCAGCATCAGGAAGTGATGTTTGCTTGTGGGTCCTGTCAATCAAAGTTACCAGCCAAATAGCTTGGAGCTGTGTGTGTGTGGACGGCCCTTTTTCCTGTTTCACAAGAGGTTCTGGGAGAGGCCGCTGAAGCATTTGTCCTTGGGGTTTCTGACCTCAGCCTGGGGGGTAGGATGCTGGGGTCTATCAGATAGTTAGAGATAGATTTTTACCTCTCTCTCTCCTCTTACCAACTTCTGATGGATGCACTTTTAATAAATACTTAAAAGTCTAAACTCTTGCTAAAGCTTCTAATTTAAGGCAACCCACTCATTAGATTTTAGACATCATAGCTAGAATTTTAGCCCTTTACATGTGCAATAGCTGGTTTTATGAAGACAGGTAGAACACCTTATCTACAATCAGGAAACCTAGGTCTTATTTCCATAGTAACTTACAGTCCCATCCTTAGGTCCCTATGTAAGAACCAAAAATAATGGTACCTTTTTGGCTATATGGTTCTTTGAGCTCCAAGATGAAAGGACCCTTAGTACACAGAGGATGAGTCATAGTATGAATATAAGCCTCAGGGATAAACATTTCGGCAACCCTGCTCTTTTCCTTGGGAGAAATAGCACAAACACCTGTTATTTTTTTCACTGTTGCTCTTGTGATCACCGAGAAACACAGAAAATCTGCTGTCTAAAAGAAATAGTCTCTTCCAGCTCTAAATCTATGATCCTATCATCCAACCACATCAACTGTCTTTTTTGTTTTTGGTTTTGTTTGTTTCTGCAGGGCAATGAGGGTTAAGTGACTTGCCCAGGGTCACACAGCGAGTAAGTATCAAGTGTCTGAGGCTGAATTTGAACTCAGGTCCTCCTGAATCCAGGGCCAGTGGTTTATCCACTGCGCCACCTAGCTGCCCTAAATTGTGCACACCTTTTTTTTTTTTTTTTGGTGGGGCAAGGAGGGTTAAGTGACTTGCCTATGGTCACATAGGTAGTAAGTGGCAAGTGTCTGAGGTCGAATTTGAACTCAGGTCCTCCTGAATCCAGGGCTAGTGCTTTATCCACTATGCCATCAAGCTGCCTACATCGACTGTTTTTAAAGATTGAGTCTGTAGTTGAGGGTCAGCTGAAAAAATAGCCAATGACCTGTGACATATTTCTGGTTTTCAGGCATACTTAAAGTATTTTAGACACAAGAATTGCTGCCATGGACAGAAATAATCATATGCAACCTCAATAATTTAGTAGTAGACGGGAAATCTTGATTGCCTCCCTATCCTAGACACCGTATGAGAATAAATTTCATCTTATTCTGGAAATATCTAGAATCTGACAGGACAAAGTATTTTAAATTGACAAGATTCAACATTAGAATTTTTAAATCCTCACCCAAAGTAACATAGAAAAACATTTCTACAAAATTTCACTGTTAAGATTATAGAAAACTAATAATAATAGAAAGGGACGCAGAAAGATCTTTGTTTAGTCACGAGTCCTCACAGTTCCTCCCACTCTTGGCCCCAGGATAGAGTCATCTTGATTCCTTACATTCCTGAACTGTAGAAAAATGAACCTGTTTGCTTCTCAATAAAACTGGAAGGGCTGTGCTACATAGTAGAGAGTCAGTCTTGGGGTCAGGAGGACCTGGGTTCAGATCCCACTTCTGGCCACACTGGGCAAATTACTTAACCTCTCATTGACCTAGACAAATATGAAGGGCTCCAAATTGCAGAGCAGCTGCAGCTCTGTATTGATGGGGGAAACCACCTCATTGGGAGTTCCCTATCTTTATTAATGAAATCAAGAGACCAGTCCAAGAAAACAATGAAGATTAGAATACTCTACCTCACAGGATTATTGTAAGGAATAAAAGGGACAATGTCCATGAACGGTTTTGTGAAGGCTATATAAACAAAAACTAGTGCTACAATCTCTTAATCTGTCATCTCTATGAAAGCGAGGAGGTGATTTAGAGTTGTATGAACTTTCAAAGGTCATCTGGTCCAACTGTATTAGTTGGCGACATTCCTGGAGTAATTTGAAACGAGGAATATACCAATTATCTATTGCTAAGAGGTAAAATAAAGCTACTTATTAAGTACAGGAAACAAAGTTAGGAATACATGAGGTGGATCCCAAGGTTTCTGAACACCAAACTATGGAGAGGCTCCCATTTCAACAGGGCATTCACCAACCAGGAACTCCAGTTCATATCAGGATTTCTCCCCCAGCACCCAGAAGAAGGTGCTTCTGTCAGGTCTATCAGCATATCAGAATGACAGGTCTGATGGCTAGTATGCAAATGCCTGAAGAGTTGTTGATTCTCTTACCTTACCAGCCATATGAGCTTGCAGGCCCTCAACCCAAGTAAGAGTCATCTGAGGGTAAGCTGATATGACAACTAATAATTTCATGACTTGCCTGAATGATCATTTTTTTGTTTTGTTTTGGTTTTTGGTGAGGCAATTGGGGTTAAGTGACTTGCCCAGGATCACACAGCTAGCAAGTGTTAAGTGTCTAAGGCTAGATTTGAACTCAGGTCCTCCTAACTCCAGGGCCGGTGCTCCATCCACTGCGCCACCCAGCTGCCCCTCTGAATGATCATTTTATCTTTGAATAGTCCAAGAAGAGCAGTCTACTCTGGATCTGATTCTCATCAATGAGGAAAAACTTTGCAGGGAAGTGACCAGCCCTCTTTAGGATCTGTGATAGGAGGGGAAAGCTGAACACTGTCAAATACATATTCCAAATTTTGAGAAAACAGATGCCTGAAGGATAAGAAAAAGAAGAGACAGGGTCCACTGAACTAAAATTCTACAGAGAAATCAGTCCAGGAGGAAAAGCTCTCAAGAAAAGGAAATAATTCCAATGAGGAAGAAAAAGGAAGTTGTCTAAAAGAGTGATGCACAAGGAACTCATATATGAACTTAGATTTTAAAGATGTCTAAAAAAATATAACCTGATTGCGATCTTGTGGAGGGGGGAAGAAAGGGAGGGAGGGAGAAAAAAATTTTATTTTAAATAAATAATAGGAGACCAAGATGTCTAAAAAAGACAGAAACAAAAGGGGTTAATAGAGGATGATTACAAAAGTTTGGCATGATCCTATAAAAAATAGTGTCAAGAGGTCCAAAATCTAAAATGAGCCAAGGATGACAAAAGAAGCTGAGGATAACAAAAAAAGGAGTTGGTAAGTAAAATAAGAAACAGAAGGCCCAAAGAAAGGTTACAACCCCTGTTCAGAGTAGATGGATGATAACAGAAAGTAGAGGGAAAGCAAAACTACTCGGCTTATTTTGTTTTTTTCTGCCAAGGAGAATGGTCTTTTCACTGGAAAGGATAGAACAAAAATGGCTTATAGGGAGTCAATACTCAAGGTTAAGAGGGAGATAGTTCAAAATAACCTAGTGGCCTTAATGAACTTAAGTTACTAGGCTCAGATGAACCACATCTTGTGGCAGACCAAGGAAACTGACAGTTATAATGTCTGAACTCCTTATCATCAGGATTTTATGAAGAAACATAGAGCATGGGAAATGTGACAGAGTTGGAGAACAACTATTGTTCTTATGTTCCAAAAAAGAAAAGTGGGTAGAGTCTTCAGACGATAGAATAGTCATCTTGGCTTTGATTCCTAATAGAATTTTAAAAGGTGTTATTAAAATGAAAATTTGTGAGCAGTTATAAATAGAAATTACCCTTAAGAGTCAAGATGTATTGATCAAGAACAGGTAATGAAAACTAACCATGTTGCCTTTTTCAACAGAGTTACAGGGAGCTAGCTTGGCCATATAGCTGGACTTCAGAAAGGCATATGACAAATCTCATGAGTTTTTGATTGTCAAGATGAATAGATTGTGGGGTAGAGGACAGTACAGTTAGCTAGACAGACTGCCTGAATGACTTAACTCCAAGGGTAGTCATTCATTAAACAACATCCACTTGGAGGGAGGTCTCTTGTAAAGTGCCCCAGTGATCTGCCTTTGGCCCTCGTCTTTTTAAATATTTTTTTAAATTAAAAAAAAAACAACTGGATGAAGGCTTAGATGATATGCTGATGACCTAAAGTCGAGGAGAAGAGCTAAAATGTTTGTGGTAAGGTTTGGATACAAAATTCCTTTGAAAGGCTAGAGTGATGAGTTAAATAGACCAAGATTAGCTACAATAGGGATAAATGTAAATTCTTAGCTTTGGCTCAAATATGTCAACTGTACAAGTACAGGACAGAGAAGTGTGGTTGAAAAACATGCAATATGAACAAAAGATCTTGAAAGCAAACTCTGTGACACAGTAACCAAAGACCCCGATGCCATCTTAGAAGGCAGAATGATCAAACAGGACTCATCTGAGAGTAATCTCTCCTGCTCAGACCATATCTTAACCACTATGTTCATTCTGGGGCACTGTATTTTAGGAAGGAAGCTAACAAAGAGTATTGCATCAAGAGGAAGATGACCAAGAGAGTCAGTGGCCAAGAGAAGATGCCACATGAGTTTGGATTGAGGTAACTTGGAATGTTTAACCTGCAGAAAAAAAGAAAATACTTAGAATACATGATAGTGGTCTTCTAGGATTGAAGGGCCTTCATGTGGAAAAGAGATGAGATTCTTCTTGCCAGACTCCAGAAGGCAGAATTAGAGGCAGCTGGAAACTGCAGGGGCAGAATCAGGATACACAGGAAAAGCTCCTAACAATTACATCCAAAAATCAAATGAACTCTCTATCAGGAACTGGTGGGGCCTCCACAAGTGGAGGTCGTCAAGCACTGGCTGGAAGACTACCTTGTTGGCCTGTCGTTGAAGGGATTCCTGTTAAAAATGGACAGGATTAGATGGTCTCAGAATTCTCTTCTCCGATTCTGTGCCTGTAGGAGTTCCCCTTTCTCTGCACAAAAATAAACTGGAGGAAACATTGGCTATTATTTTGTTCAACTCCTTCCATTTTACAGATGAAGAAATGAAGACCTAAAGAGAAGACAAAATTTGCCACAAGTTGACATAGGAGCCAGTAGGAAGTTACAGAAATGCAGGAAGGGGTGGATTGCATGGGGCTTCTCCAGAGATCTGTTCAGCAGTAAGAGGATCGTGTATTTGCATAACTAATGTTTCTTCAACTTCCTTCCTCTCTTTCCTCTTCTCATCTCCCCCCCTCCTCCTTCTCTGTGTCCTTCCTCCTCTAGGAATTGCTGTCTCCTCACAGGCTGCATATGTTGCAGGGGAAGAAGGGCTGGTTCAAGGACAAACCAGACCAACATTTGGGTGAGGTTTTTTTTTTCCTGAATGGAACAAGCAAAAATAGACACCAAAGAATTTATAGAACTAAGGGATCACTTGAGGCAAAGGAGAACAATCTATAACAATGTTTCTTTAGTATTTTCATCCATAATACCCTCCAGCAAAATCAAAATCTAAGTCCGGTGTTCTTACCATGTTCTGAAGGAGCCCGCAAAGCCAGAAGAAGTCACAGTATCAGATAGAGTTTACATAAACATAGACTTCAAATTTTGCAAAGATTGAGGAGGAAGAATGTACAACAGTCATTTCAATCACTTTTATATACTTTAATTATAGATCTGTGATCTCATCAACAGTTATTCCCTTTGGGGGCAGCTAGGTGGCACAGTGGATAGAGTGGCAGCCCTGGATTCAGGAGGACCTGAGTTCCAATCTGTCCCCAGACACTTACTAGCTGTGTGATCCTGGGCAATTCACGTAACCCTGTTTGCCTCAGTTTATTTATCTGTCAAATGAACTAGAGAAGGAAATGGCAAACCACTCCAGTATCTTTGCCAAGAAAACTCCAAATGGTGTTCAGTCAAAAATGACTGGACAATTGTGCCTTCTCATTCTTCATGGCTCTTGTTTCTGTAATAGCATCATAGTGTTAGATCCTGAGGGGCTATTAGATCTAGTCCATCCACCCCCCCCTTTTTTTGCAAGTCAATGAGGGTTAAGTGACTTGCCTAAGGTCACACAGCTAGTAAGTGTTAAGTGTCTGAGGCCCTATTTGAACTCAGGTCCTCCTGAATCCAGGGCTGGTGTTTTATCCACTGTGCCACCTAGCTGTCCCCATGCCCTTAATTTTACAGATTAAGAAATTGAGTTTAAGATAGGATAGCCAGGATTCAAACCCAAGTTCTTTGATTCCAAATAGAGCATTCCTTCCCTTGTGCCTGGCTGAAAACCTATAAAATCCCCTATAGGGTGTCCTGGAGATTCTCAGCCTCTATCTCCTAAAGAAACAATCTAAACAAAACCTGCCGTCTACAGCAGGACATGATTACTCATTGGTGAAATTGACATAGACCTAACTTTTAAAGTAAGACTAACATTTACTGGGGGAGATAGCTGGAGCAGATGCCCATTTTGAGGGAAGAGAAAATCCCCAAGGATCTGGTTTGATGATAGAAATCTCAGAAAGAACTGCAGGGTCAGGTGATATTAAGTAAAAGAGGAAACAGCTGTACTAAGAGTTTAAATCATCCATTTAAAGTAATTATTAAATGTTAATTAAATTAATATTTATTAGTAATTAATATTAAATATTAAAATTAAGTATTAAAATAAATTTAACATAAAAAATTCCTTGAAATCCAGAGCCCAGCAACTTGATAGGCTAGCTGTGATCTTAATTCAATCTGACCCAATTCAAATAGTATTTATTAATCACCTACTATATACAAGGAACTTCATGAGGTGACAAAATTACAAAGGAAAATAAAGAAGTCCTTCCCTCAGGAAGCACATGTTCTTCTAAAGTATTTAGTTTACTTCATGTCAAAATTGTTCTAATTCACTATGATATTGCTTCCTTCATATGACTCTGAGATAATGCCATTACATTCCACCTAGAGCAAGATTAATTAAGCACCTATTATTTATAATGCACCGAGGATGCAAACATCAATTACAACATACTTCTTTAAAGAAGAGACAAGACATGGGGAGAGAGTGTGATACAGTGGAAAGACAACTGGATCTGAAGTCATAATGACCCATCGCAATTTTTCACTCACCATTCAATTTTGCATTTCCTTTCACTCACCTGTTGCTGCTCAAGAGAAAGAATATTGAATTGGGAAGTACAGGAAATGGGTTCAAGTCCAGCCTATACCTAATTACCATGTAACCCTGAGCAAGTTGTTTAACCTCTCTGTGCCTCAGTTTCCACATCCATAAAATGAGGGGGTTGCAGTATGGTACAGGGAAGAGAGGACTGAGTCAAAGGACCTGGATTTAAATTCTACCTCTAATACTTTACTACTTATGTGACCTTGGGGTAAAGCTCTCAACCTCCTTCAGTCTCTGATTCCTGACCTATAAAATGAAGGGGGGGGGGCAGCTAGGTGCCTCAAGGGATAAAGCAATGGCCCTGGATTCAGGAGGACCCGAGTTCAAATCCAGCTTCAGACACTTGGAACTTACTAGCTGTGTCACCTTGGGCAAGTCACTTAACCCTCATTGCCCCCCCCCCCAACATGAAAGGGTTAGACTACATTGTCCTCAGATTTCTTCCAGTTTTAGTGCCATGCTCCTATATACATAAATAACTGTAATGATAATTCAAATTTATATAGCCTCATAGTTTAAAAAGCACTTTGGACACATCATCAGGTTTCATAATACAAATCAGATTACTGCTTACAAAAGAGTGCAAAATCTGAAATAAAAAAACTCACACACAACCAACCACTTGATTTTTATAAAACCTGTGCTCTAAGTTTCATTTCTGCTGTTTTGAGTAATATTCTTGGACAGAAATTTTTTTTAATTACTAAACAGTTCTGGGTCACGTCAAACATATGACAGTTTAGTCAGAAAGGAAAATAACTTAGTCAGTACACTGAAAGCAGCCCTAGATTGGAAATCTGAGGCCCTGAATTCCAATACCAGTTTTGCTATTTATTAAAATCCTTTCAACGTCTCAATCTTATCACCCACTCTACTTTGAGCCTACTTATCAGAAACTCCTAAGCCTTCGAGAACTAGCCTGACCACTTGACCTAATGGCTTAACAACTTGTATTCATTGTAAAGTGGTTAAAAAAAAAATCTGTGGTCCTCAGCCAAACAGTCTTCTGACAGCTGTATTAGTATTCTTTATCCAAAAGTAAATCAAACAGTGTTTACCTTTCTGAAATTTCCCCAGAAGCCCTGACTCTTCCTTCCCCTTCCTGGGGTAAGCTTAGGTGGCTAAGAGAACTAGGCTCGGAGTTAGGCAGCCCTGAGTTCAAATCCTACTTTGGACGCTAGTTGTGTCACCTTGGGCAGATCACTTTATCTTAGCCTCAGTTTCCTTGTCCGTAAAATGAGGGGGTTGCACTGTCTGCCCTCTAAGTTCCCTTCCAATTCTGGACCTCTGACCCTATTACTCTGCACCCCCCCAAGCTGCCCAAGTTTGGAAAGCTAACTCTCCTCCCAAGCCCAGAGAGGTCCGTTGGCCTCAGGCCCTCCCCCGGCACTCTGACATCGACGAGATGCAGACCCATGCTTAAGTTATTTGTTTCTGCCTGTCGAGGGTGGCGGAAGGAGCCAAGTGCAAGGGACCCTGTTACGACACCCAACGTTTTCCCAGCACTTGTTTCTCTAAACCCCCTTCCAGTTCGGGGAAGGGAGGGGCGTGTCGCCCCACGTGCTGCCTGGACTCTGACTCTTCCCTCTCTTCTGCCACGCCCCCGCCTAGACCCTACGCATGCGCGCTCGGAAACCTCGCGCTCTCGGGACTTACTCGCCCTCTTCCTTTTCCCTCCTTTGCCCCGCCCACTCCCCGCCCTTACACATGCGCTCTCGGAAGCGGGGTGTGTCGCCCCTCATGCTGCCTGGACTCTGACTCTCCCCCTTCCCTTCCTTCTCTTCTGCCCCGCCCCCGCCTCAGCCCCCACGCATGCACCCTCGGAGGCGGGGCCGACAAGCTGTTGGTTATGGGTGGGTTCCAGGCCCGGACAGGGCGGAGGAATGGGTGGGAGAAGGCGGGGACGGGGCGGGGACGGAGTGCCTTGGCTCACCCCTAGGTTTGGCCAAAGGGGCTGAGCCCGGGAGGAGGGGCTGGGCGGGGGTGGGGGTGGGGGTGGGGGTGTAGAAATCAGCTGACCCGGTCTCGTGACAGCCTCGGGCGGCGGCCACGCAAGCGCCGTGAGCGCGGTCGCCCGTAGCCGGAGCGAAGATGGCGGCCTCCAGAGCGAGCCTCTGAGAGGCAGCGGGAGAAGGAGGCGGAGGGGGCGGAGAGCGCGGCGGCCGCGGCAGGCCCCCGGCGGCTGGGAGCAGGAAGTGGCGAGGGGGCTGGGTCAGGCCGGGCCGGGGAGCCAGGCGGTCGCCTCAGCCACCCTCTGGTCGCGGCGGCGGGAGCGGCGGCAGCGGCGGCGGCGGCAGCAGGAGGCGCCCGGCCGGGCGAGCGAGGAGCGAGGAGCACCTCTCCGGTGCCCTGCCCAGGTAAAGCCGCTCCTCTCCTGCGGTCCGGCGGCGGGGCCCCGAGGGCGCGGCCTCCCCCTCCACCCGGGCTTCGCGTTGCCGGGCGCCCCTCAGCCCGCCTGCGTCCCGGCGCTGGCAGCCTTCCTCGGGCTCTGCAGCGTGCAGGCGGCCGATCCTCCCGCCCAGGGGACCGAGTGTTTCACTCTCCTTGTCCGAGGGCTTCGGACCGGGGAAAGAGGAGTAGATTCTGCCCCAGAGCTGCCCTATTTCCAGAGCTGCCGTGGGAAGTCATTTTTCCACCCCTCATCCCCTTCCCCGACAGACCGCTGAGCCCCCTCCCCTGGTGCATCCTTTCCATTTCCTTAAGGAGTTCTTAATTTTGGTCTTTTTATTTATTTTTAAAAGTGTGGTCATCTCTGGCAAGGCCATCTCTGGACAAAGGTCCGATGCTGTTTTAAAAAAAAAAGTTCAATGGACTTCACTGTGATCCTCTCAGTTTGCTTTCATTCTCTCTCCTGCATCCACGAGACAGTCGTTCCTCGGTCCCTACTCTCTTCATGCTAGAGTTTGGGGGAAATTATTGCAGGATATTTTCAGTACAAAAACCAGTACAAATTTTCAAGCGTATTTTTTCAGGAGTTTCGGGTTTTGTATTTTCATCCTTTTTTTTTTTTAATGCTTTCTCCCCTTTTTGATTTGACGTTTGTAGATTTGGAGTCAGTTTCAGAAAGGTCGTTTTTAGGGACACATTATGAAATTCACATTCCTAAATAGAAAACAATGTGATTAGAATAGTAAAGCTATGTAAGACTTCTCAACGTGACATCTTTAGCAGTTTATCTGTAGCTGCTCAGCCTACATAAACTAGTTTTCTGCTTTCAAAAGATTAAAAATTGCAAAACGGGAATCAAGACATAATCTAAGCTTATAAGTCATAATGGCAGGTAGATAAGTATAGCATATTGCCAATAAACATCTCAAGTTCTGGTTTCATGTTGGAAATTAAGCATTTTTTAACAGTAAGTGGAAAACAGGAAATAAAGGGTAAGGCAGAGAGGAAAAGGAGAGTAGGAGGAGGACAGAGCAGTAGCAGTGGAGAGGAACGCAGCAGTATATTCAGAAACATCTAGTCCAATTCCTGGAAATTACCTTCCTTATTCAAATGAGGATAAAATAGCAAATATCTCTTCATGATCTGAGACTTTAAATGTAATGGTAATGCTTAATCATACCTACTTTGAAATTGTGAAAATCGATTCAAGTTAAGTCTGTTAGTGAAAATTGCTTTCATGTTACTTTAAAGAATAATCATTTTGTGAGCCCAAAAAAAACCCTGAGAAACATAAAGTCGAGTCAATTTTTCAGGTTAATTCCTCAGCTTTTTAAGAGGGATAGCACAATTTTAACTCCCAAAGAGAGTCTCTCACCAACTTTAGCAAAAGCTTGTATGGATAACTGAAATTCAGAGTCGTTAAAAACTAAAGCACTTGGGGTTTTCTCCTTTTTTCACAAACAACTCCCCTCCCCCCCCCTTGCTAAAAGTAGATTGAATTGCTGATTTAGATCTGCACACTTTATCCCTGCCCTCCTGAAGGCAAATACTGTGAGCAAACCTTAAGTGTCTTCTGAGATGCTAAAAAGTACTAAGAATCAGTTTTCTAATCTGTAAAATGAACCCAGACTAGATATCCTTTATGCGTTAAAATTCTGTAAACTAAGGTGGTCAGTCAGTAGAGAGAGGCAACAGCAAAAAGGTCTTACTTTCTTGTTACATTAACCCCCAGGTGTTGGCTATAATGGTTGAAAGTGGCCAAAGGGATCTGATTTTGAGACTGAATTTGTAATCCTAGGACCTAGGTTTGAAACTCAGTTGTGCTGATAACCAGCTGAGTGAACTCCCACAAGTCACAGCCTCTGAGACTAATTTTAGCGAATTGGACAAAATGATTTGTAAGGCCTCTTCCTTCTCTAAAACTATGGTGCTATGATTTAAATTACAGTGAAGCTCTTTTAAGGGCTGTTTAACATAGTTGTGGCCCTCTTTGACTTAGTTACACTTACCTGTCTTTACAACCAAGAGTATACTGTGTAACGATATATTTTGCTAGGGGTACTAACTTAAATATGTCCTAAAATCCTTTCAAGAGTCTATGTACTTGAGCCAACAAAGCCCATACGTTTTGTAGCTGTATCTTGTGGCATACACTAGAAATACACTATTGACTTGAAACTAAAAAGTCCTTTTGCTTTGGGCCCTGGGTGTGTCAGAGACCATTTCTCTTCATATGTGTGCCATCACTGTAATTGGTCAGGAAGAGTTTAGGGAAAGCAAACAAAGCCCCAAAGAATTTTGAAATAAGTATTTTAACGATTTCCATAAATTTAAGATTGTTAATATAGCTTATTTTAGGGCAGTTTGCTTTTTCTTTCAATTTTTGCCTTTTCATTTGAAGCAGCAAAAACAAATCCTTAACCTTGTCCTTCTGTTTTATTGCTTTTCCTAAGGAATACTTGTTTGTTTAATTTCTAGGCATGATACAAGGTCTCTTTTGGGTGCTTGCCATTCTCTAACAGGTAGGTAGGCCTTCTTCTCTTCCACGACTACCCCCACCTTAAAGTATGGAAAGGGGAAACAGTAACAATTTTAAATGTTTTTAACTGAAAGGAACAATGTTTAGATGCTTTGAGTAAAACTTTATTGTACCTGATAGCCTTGCAAAATTTCATGCCTTTGAGAACAGTGATAAGTTAAAGTATGGTTCCAGAAAATTAATTTTGTCCATTGGAACAAAGTGCCTTAAGTGTATTCATCTGTCTCTCTCCTTACCCCTCCTTTCCTCTTTTCCTCTCTCCTCTCCTTTGTATATAAGGATAAAGAGCATGCTAAAAGGCGTGCTTGCTTCAAACTTATTCTATTCTGAAGATAAAATGACAAATATAAAGAAACTTTTTGAGAAAGCTTCAGTGACATACAAATTGAATGTTTATGTATGGTTAGGACCTCTTATAGAATTGCTTATTGATTTCAAATTCATGAGAGATGTGGTGAAGGCATTTTCAAAGTTGAGAAATATTAGAACTATGAAGTGATGAGTAGTTTTTGTAAAGTAAAGACTCAATGAAACAGAACTTCACTAACTATGAGATTCATCAGGAATCAGTGCCCGATAGTGCCTGAACCTTGATCTCATTAGTATAGGGAGTTGATGTGTGAGGAAGCTCCTAACAGTGCATATTTGCTTAGAGCACAAGGTTCCTATGTATGGAACTTGAATACAGATCTTCCTCCTTCAGTTCTGGCTTTCTATCCATTATGCCATGCTACTTCTCATCCCCAAATAAAGAAGGATAACTCTTCTCTGTGGCATATACTTCTTGTTTCTGTGTTGATATTCCTTACTGCTTCCAGTCTGGAGTCACTTTCATATTTCTGGTTCATGGCTACAAATCACCATTTCCTTTAGAAATAGGATTAATGAAAAGGAGATCTCAAATTCTATGAACACCACAATGTGATGATTTGTTGTGTTTTGAAAGTTATAAAGATAATTTCCTTAAAGTCTAGATAAAAACTATAGGCAAACTTCACAAGGTTATGTGCTACAATTTGATGAGTGTTTATAGTATAGATATTAGCTGACATTTTATGAGATTGCTAACTTTCTTGCTGTCTACCTACATTTATTTCATTCTTTCATAAATAAAAATAGCTAAAGGGAGACAGAACCACAGTCCATAATAGAGTTTTAAGACCTGATGACAGATTCACTTCCTTTTTTTTTTAATTAATAAAGTATTTTTTTTTCTCGTTACATGTAAAGATAGTTCTCAACTTTTGTTTATACGAGCTTTCCAATTTCAGATTTTTCTCCCTTCCTCCCCCCTCCCCCCTCCCCTAGACAGCAGGTAATCTGATATGGTTTTTATATATATATATATATACACATAATAACATTAATCCTATTTCTGCATTAGTCATGTTATAAGAGAAAAATCAGAGCAATGATGAAAAACCTCAAAATAGAAAAAACAACAGCCCCAAAAACAAAAGAAATAGTATGGTTCATTCAGCATCTATACTCCACAGTTCTTTTTTTTTCCTTGGATTTGGAGATCCTCTTCTATTGAGTTCCCTGGAACTCTTCTGTACCATTGCATTGGTGAGAAGAATCTAGTCCATCACAGTAGATCAACACTCAGTGTTGATGATACTGCATTCGCTTCCTTTTAAGGGTTGTAAAGGGCCTCAATAGTCACCCGGTTCAGTTTCCATCTGAAAGGGCTCTACTTAAAGATCTTGGGAGAGGAACCCAGACTGTGACACTTCCCCAGGCGTCCCATTCATTCTACTTTGGGATCATGCTCGTTGCCATGGAGTTTTTTCTTGATGCCAAATCTAAAGTTATTTCTGAGCATTTTCACCATTTCTCCTGATTTCTGCCCTGAGGGCCAGACAGTCTGATCTCGATTTCCCTTTTCTTACACTTGACTTCTCACAAGGCACTCTGCCATCCAGCCAGACTGACCTCCTCGTTCCTAGCACAAGACACTGCCTCTCTGGACTCAAGGCATTTTCAGTAGCTGTCCCCAAAACCTGAAAATCTCTCCGTCCTCATCTCAGTCTCCCCACTTCCATGGCTTCCTGCAAGTCTGCTAAAGTCCCACTTTTCTGCAAGAAGCCTTCCCCTGTCTTCCTTAGTGCTAGTGCCTTTTCTCCAAGGTGATCTCTGGTGAATCACTTACATATCTTGTTTGTACTTAGTCATGACCCCATTTTTGGTTTTCTTTGCAAAGATATTGGAGTGGTTTGCCATTTCCTTCTCCACCTCATTTGACAGATGAGGAAATAGGCAAACCATGTTAAGTGACTTGCCCAGGACCACACAGCTAGTGTCTGAGACCAGATTTGAACTCAGGAAGATGAGTTTTCCTAACTCTAATACCAGTACTCTATCCGCTCTGCCACCTGGCTCATCTGGGTTTGTACATAGTTGTTTACACATTGTCTCTCAAGAGCAGGGACTGTTTTTCCCTTTGTGTTCCCAGTGCTTAGCACAGTGCCTGGAAAACAGCAAGCGCTAAATAAATGCTTCTCGACTTAACATGAGAGCCATTCAAATATTAGAAAACATATCATGCCCCTTCTAAGCCTTTAGTAGTCTCATCATCCCATGTCTTTTCAACTAATCCATGTATTGGATTCAAGAACCTTTCTTCATTCTGCTTGTCCTCTGGACTTGCTCAACATGGCACTGAGAGCTGGCCCTAACATTCCAGGTATAGCCTGAGCAGAGTACAATGGGACTCTGAGCCTGTCAACAAAAGCAGCCTATGTGACAGATGGTATTGTATAGCCCATAGAGAACTCATGGTCAAATGCAGTATTCAAGGATAATTAATAATGCACTCATACTGATCATGGCTAAAGACTTAAGTGGTCATAAATCCATTCCTAAAGAAGGGGGTTTGTTCTTAGGACAGTTTTAGTTTCTTGCGTTGTAGAGTAACATTGGGAAAGGTATGACCCCTAAATTAAATTAAATCGTAAGCTTTTACAGTGGTTCTGGACAGCCACATTAATTTCTTTAGAAGCAACTGCCTTTTGTAGTTAAGTTAAAGATTACAAGTTAAGTCAAATTAAAGAGTTGGTTAAAGTTCTCATGGCAGTGTTTCACCCACACAGCACAAAGAGCCTAATTTGTATTCTTTTTACCCTGTATAAAAGTTCACTAAACTGCTAACCACTTAGCATTTTTGTTGTATTTATTGAGACAGAATTTCATAAAACCCAAGTTAGGAACAAAACTAACTCTTGAATTTTTTAAAGACTTTAAAAACCTCTTGTGGCTTTATGACAGTATGATCTCTTAAACCTAGATAATTTTTCATATTTTGGTTTTCTATTCCTTCAAAACATAAGGTGTTTTTTTTCTGATAAAACAATTGGAATGTAATTTAAGTGAAAAATATTTTTAAAGTGCAATTGTAGCAAAAGATTAGGGGAACTTAAATGTAATGGGTATGTTTTCCTTCTGGAGCTAGCTCATTTATGGTGTGTGTATATGTGTCTGTTTTGGAGAAAAAAAAGTATAGAATTTTAGTTTTGATTGAATACTTGAAAGTGGTTAACGAAGATAAACTTAAATTTTAGATCTTTTTTTTTTTTTTTAAGTGAGGCAATTGGGGTTAAGTGACTTGCCCAGGGTCACACAGCTAGTAAGTGTTAAGTGTCTGAGGCTGTATTTGAACTCAGGTACTCCCGGTGCTCTATCCACTGCGCCACCTAGCCGCCCCTAAATTTTAGATCTTTTAAAAGAATCATGGTAAAAAGAAATGTCATTTTCCATTAGATTATTATTATCTAAATGTAGGAGTCACAAGGTACTTGACTCTTAATTATGATAGTTACTGCCTCGTCCAGAATATAAGCTTTAAAAAAGACAAGGAGACTTAATTAAAGCTGCCAGTTACCAGGACATTTCAGTATAACCTGGACAATTTTAGAAGCCATGAATGAAGTAGAATAAGGGGAATATACATTAAATTAGGTCATTTGAACCTGGGGAATTAAATCAGGCTCATATAATGATTACCTCTTGTTTGAAATCTTGCAAACCAAAGTTAAATGGAAAGCATCAAGAGTAAATTGGCAAATACTAAGTTGGGACCATTTGGGGAAATGTTCATCTTAATGATAGGACCTAATAAGATTTTTTTCAGAAGTTGTGAATGAGGTTTTCCTTCCTGTAGGCTTCTTCCCAGGAAATACTTGTATATCCTTTTTAAGTGCTTATGTGATCACAACTGTGAAAACTTCGTAAGTCAGTAAAATATTGCATTTAATCCTGAATTAATTAGTGATGATCGAAGGAAACTAGATGGACACTGAGCAGGTCTGTGAATGAGACGGCTAGTACAAGTTTTTAATAAACCAAATGACAAAAATCTGGATCCCCAAATTCACGTACTAGATTGTCTTCATGTACTCTCCCCAGCACTGTACTCTGCATGTTGTTTGCATTTAGCATGTTTATTGAACTGAGTGGCCTTTAAATCAATGGCTAGTGATTGAAAGAATAAAATGCTACAGATTGAGAAGGTGTGTCACTA
The DNA here is from genome assembly GCF_019393635.1 of Dromiciops gliroides. Classification (NCBI taxonomy): domain Eukaryota; kingdom Metazoa; phylum Chordata; class Mammalia; order Microbiotheria; family Microbiotheriidae; genus Dromiciops; species Dromiciops gliroides. The sequence goes on from NC_057865.1 coordinate 40,333,496, forward strand.
CTTCATAAAAATAGAATTCAGAGGGAAAGCAATTTTACAGGGTTGAGGTATGTAAATATACTATAATAATGAAAAAATGAAATAGGTATTTTTTCTTTAAACATGCTACATTATTAGTTCCCAAGTTATATCCAGTATATGTTAGTCTTTCTGGGCTGCTTATTTTTCTGGACACTCAAATATGTAGGACCACAGCTCTGGGTGTATGACTTGCTAGGTCAGTCTCCTTTGGCTTTGTGACCTCTAGCAATGAGTTGACAGGTATGTTCTAAGGATCACTGCAGATGTTTTCTCTAATTCCTTTGGCTTCAGTTTGGCTCTTCAGTTCTTCATGCCTTTTATTGTTGTAGATAGGAATATTATATGAGACTTCAGAGAAACTGGGGCAGCCCCATCTAGAGTCTACCTCATTTTACCTGCATTTTTTTTTACTTTAGCATGGCGCTGTAAAGGTTCAGTTTTATAAGTTATAGTACTATATGTCAGGGTCAAGGGATATCCCAAAGGAATTAATGCTGTTTTCAGAGCAAAAAGCTGTTGTGATGATGTTAAGAAAAGTAATTTGGAATTCTACTTAGAATAAATGGGTAGGATACTTGAATATATTTTGCCAAAGTGAATAATGTATATCAACATGTAGTCTACTTAATCCATTTTGTTTATATCAAGATATAACTGTGCCAATTGTTTTTTCATTCTTGACTTCACTGGTTTATAGTTAAACTGAAGTAGTATATGCCAGGGCTTCTTAAACTTTTTCCACTCACGACTGCTTTTCACCCAAGAAATTTTTACGGGACCCTAGGTATATAGGTATATAAATTAGGTATATCTAATCTTTGTTGCCAAATTTTCCGTGACCCCATATGGTGTTATGATACACACTTGAAGAAGCTTTGGGGTGTACCATGGGGCCAATATGGACCATTATAAACTACCTGAGGACCAGCTTAATGAACTAATTTTGGAAAGGCTACAGGGTGCCTGTTTTGTTCTGGCTGCAGCACCTCTTGAAGGCTGAAGGGAGTACAAAGAAATAACATTCTTGAAGTATTGGAGTGGTCTTGCTCAGTAAGAAATATTGAAATATCTTTTAGCCATTAGTACAACTGTTTGGGGGCACCAATACTGTAAATACATTTAAAAGACAAAACAAAAATTGTCATACTTCCCTTTGGGTTAAAACTCAGTATAGAACATGTCAGCCTTTTTATCTATTTGTTCTGTTGATAAATGGAAATAGTCCTTAAAAATCATCTAAGTTAATCCACAGTTCCACCAAGTGGCTAGTGATAATACCCAAAAGATTCTAAATGGATCAAATGTTGTAATATGTCCTCCTGAAAAATAGAAGAAAATCAAATGAAAATATTCAGACTGTACCTTTAAGAGTAAAGACACTGACTGTTGTGCTGTTTTAAATTAATTAGAATCTTGAAATCTACATTTGTTATACCTGTAGTACATTAGGTAAAATAGTAAGAAACATTTCGTGAGTCTATCTCAATACTTTTAAGCACAATGATATTTAAAAGCAAACTATAGGGGGGCAGCTAGGTGGTGCAGTGGATAGAGCACTGGCCCTGGATTCAGGAGGACCTGAATTCAAATCCGGCCTCAGACACTTGACACCTACTAGCTGTGTGACCTTGGGCAATTTATTCAACTCTCATTGCCCACCCCCCCTCCAAAAAAAAAAGCAAACCATAAATCTAATGCATACATGGTCATTTCTTTTTTTAAACTGAAAACTTCCCCTCACCACCAAAATGTAGGGCAGTCAGTGGGCTAAGGACTGGCATTTTCCATTCTGTTGTCTTCTCTTCCTAAAGCCATCTTGAAAGGCAGGAAGACTTAATGGGTAGAAGCCTGGTCATGGAATCAGGAAGACCTGGGACATGAGTTTAAGTCCTTCCTATGAGGTACCATAGCTGTATAACAGTGAACAAATCAGTTCCTCTGAGTGTTCCAGGCAACTCCTGAGGAGCTTAAATTATAGATGAGCTGTTGATCTGCCTCAGTAAAGAGCCTCTACACTGAAAGTTCCCTAGACAGATGAAATCACAGGTCTGGCCCAAAAGAAAAAAGTCACTTATTAAAGGAACTACCATAAACATCACAAAGTTGGGATCTATTCAAGTTTAAAGTTTTGTCACATTAAACCAGTTAAACACTTACATACAAAGTTGGGGGTGGGTTACGACACTTAGAAGACTGCTGTGGCACCTGTAGTCTAGGAGGCATAGTACAGTTTTTCTTTTTAATTCTCTTTGAAACCGATAAAAGAAGTTTAGCAAACTGGTACCTTTTGGACAATCTTTGTGTTTTGCTTTCTTTACCATTCTCTTTGATCTGATACAGTTTCCTTTCTTCCTTGATGTCTTGCTGATTTGGCATGTATATGACTGGACTCAGGTGACTGGAAATAAAAGTAAATTCTAGACTTGTTAGAATTCTATCTGTGCACTCCATAACCATACCTAAACCATATTGAAGATTTGGAGTGTTGCAAGACACCCTTTTCCTTTTTTTCCCTTTCTTCTTTTTTTTTTTTTGGTGAGGCAGTTGGGGTTAAGTGACTTGCCCAGGGTCACACAGCTAGTAAGTGTCAAGGGTCTGAGGTCGGATTTGAACTCAGGTACTCCTGACTCCAGGGCCGGTGTTCTATCCACTGCACCACCTAGCTGCCCCCTGCAATACAGCCTTTAACCAGGTTGGCTTAAGTCACACAGGCAACTATTTATTAAATGTCTGCTGTGCAGCAGGCACCATGCTAAGTGCTAGGGATACAAAGAGAAACAAAACACAGTCCCTCTCTCAAGGAGCCCCCAGCCTGATGGGACAGACAACCTGCACACACCTCTGGACAGGCAAACTGATCACCTCAGAGGGAGAGCAGTAACCTTAAGGGGGACTGGGAATGGCTTCTTGCAGAAGGTGGGCTTTAGCTGAGACAACCATAATAGCTTATTTCACAGATCCTGTAAATCCCCTAGTCTCCATTTTAAAGGTAAAAGGAGCTCACAGCATGCAAAGAGCCCAGAGTTTAGCTTTAATATATGCTCTGTGGATTTTTGTAATGCAAGAGTAGCACTTCTCCACCACCCCCCCCAACCCCCCCCCCCCAAGTCCTTTTAGGTGAAGACATATAGTAGGGACATGCTCATAAGGTTGGAGGGAATTTGTTTCCCTCTCCACTATTAATGGTTATTTTCTTCCCCTAGATTTGTCCCTACCCCTTTTTACTCCCAAAGATGCTGCTGACCTGGTCACCCTGCCTTAACTTCTTTGTCCTCTGATCTTCCTAATCCTGAGGGTTTTAATTCTGCCTCCTACTTTCAGAAGAAGCTACCTCACTATCTCAACTTATTTCTGCTACTTTTCACCTTTAACTCTCTGCGTTAAAATCTGTGCCTCTAATTGCTATAGTTTCAAGCACTCTTCCTCTCCTTCACTCTCATCAGTGGGCATTCTGGTGGGAGTTGCAGAAATAAGAGACATTTCCTACCCTCAGAAAGCCTGTAGTCTATAAAGAAATAAAGCTTTGTTTGCCATTTAAAAAAAAATTTGTGGAATTAAAATCCTTACAAAATTTGGCTTATGGTTTATTTACTAAAAAGTAAATTATCTTTTTAGTTTGCATACAAGGATCATGCCTCGGTACCTAGAAACTGTAACTCAACTCCCAACCCCATGGAAATATTGAATCATCTGGTGCTGAAGTGCCTGGCTTCTTGCCATTGCAGTGGGGGCACTGATCTTCATTAGTCCCACTCAGAAGGGAGGATTGGAAGGAATCTCTTCTAATCACCAAAATAGGGAAGAATCTTTACAATCACAGTGGCATTACAGTTTGATGGGGAAGGGAGATTGGAGAATCTCTTATAGGAAAGATGTGGCCCCTATGTTTCATATTTGGGACTCTTTCCCATAGAAAGGATGGGGAGGTATAACACAATCTGTATATGATTCAGCCATATCATGCGTCAAATAAGAGTTTTGAGCCAGTTTACAACATTGTGTCAGTGAGGGAACAACTAGTTTAACAAATGAACTGGACTTCTTTGTAAGTTGAAGACTGCCAGTATCTTTATGTTCCCTTAGCCGAGTTCTTTTCAGTATATACATTCAGATATTTTCTACCTAAGGCACATATTTTCCCTCAGAGTTAGCTATGAATTTATTGGCTAAAATGTGACATTTTAGGGTTTAGATGCTGCATATACCCTTTACATGGTATCATATGCATGTGAGAAGATTCGTCCAACATTCCTTGCTTATTGTGATGTTTAAAATCCTAAAGGGCAGGAAATGTCTCATCTTTGCAACTTCCATGAGTGCCCACTATAGTGTGAGATTTAAAATTGGATATACGAGCATTAAACTATAGTGGGCACTCAAGGAAGTTGCAAAGATAAGACATTTCCTGCCCTCAAAAAGCTTTCAGTCAGTAAAGGGATAAAGTTTTTGTTGTCTTTTTAAAAAACGTTTGTGGAGTTAAAATCCTAAAGTTGGGTCTGTGGTGTATTTACTATAAAGTAAATTTTTTTCTAAAAAGTTTGCATACCAAGATGATGCTTGAGATTAAGATTCTTGTTTAAGTTTATTGGTATAAGTAGTAAGCCACTTAAAATTGCTTTATCCTTTACCAAATTACAGTGTATTTGGAAGTTTCAAAAACATAATGCCTAGCATAGTGCCTTACATATTTTATGTGCTTAATGTTTAAATTTAAAATGTTAGTACTTTAATGAAGCTCCAAACATATATTATGTAACCATAAGAACAATCTGTCAGTTCTCTTAAGAAGCTCATACTTCAGAAATGTCTTTCATACATCTTTGTCCTGAAAGCCTCACCTTTATTTCAAGGTCTTTACTGGTTTAGAATGTCTTTGGGGTCCTGTATTTCCTTTTATTAAAAGAATATAAAGGTAGTATCTTGAAATGTTACTTATTTTCATTTTTGAGAGTACTAGAAAAAGTTGACCTTGATTCTTCATTCGTTTCCTCCTTTAGGCATTATGAGATTAAAAGTTTGTAGCACAAGTCCATAGAGAAAAAATTGCATGGTAGCTGTAGCTCTTTTAATGTCTTTGAAGTCCTTTGTTATCTAGAATAGCCCTAGAAGTTTTCTCCTTTCTTCCTTTGTGCTCCTGGATTCACACTAGATAGAAATCAGAGATGATTGGAGAGTTCCTCACAGGACACTGAATTTCAATTGTGGATGCCCATAGAATTTCTGTCTTCCTTTGTTGATATAACAGATAGAGAAGTAATTAAGGAGATAATTTAAGAATAATCGCTTTCAAGTACCTAAAGGAAAGATGGTATTTTTTGGTTTTTTGGCTCAGTGATCCTTTTAATATGTTCCTGAGTGAAGTACATGTATAAGCTAACAACACTGAAATTTAAGTATATTAAGTAAATTCTGGTATAGCTTGATAGCATCTACTGACAGAATGTCTGCTTTCAGTATAGCTCTATCCGATGTTCTCTTTATATAGACAGAAAGAAGAGGGAAACTGGGTAGTCAGCATTGTCTGAGATCCAAGGAGAGTTGGGAATATAGTACCCATTGTAGGAAATGTAACATTATTGCTATCCTGTAGTACTTTGAGAAGTTTTTGTCCTAGTCTACAGGGGAAATTTTTTTCCCATTAGATTGTATTTGATTTAATGGTAATGTTCCCACTGATATTCCCAATTGGAGACTTCATAAAATTTCTGATATACAGGTTTTAGGGTTGGGTTTTTTTAAAAAAATTGTTAATAAAGTTGTATGCTTGTTATAAAAGTCCACTAAATCTTGTGTTCAAATGTATTTTTCAGGTCTCAGTGCAAAATGAATATTATTAGGGAAAATAAAGATCTGGCCTGTTTCTATACAACAAAACATTCATGGAGAGGGAAGTAAGTATTTCCTGCTTATTTTACCTTCTATTTTCTACTGAAAGATGCTTTATTTGCCTTGTTAGCTTACACTGTATAATTCAGAATGGTCTTAGGTTCTTTAACATTGTTCTTTTCTCGGAAGCTTAAGTAAAGTATACTCATTCTTCAGTCCTGATGTAGAGAAAACATTGTGACTGAATTTTCTATTTATCCCTTTGCCCAAGCAAGTCTTATTAACCTTTTCCCACAGAAATGAAGAAAAGCACCATTAAAAGAGAACAAGTTGATCTTTTAAAAAAGGGCCATTTTCTGATTACATAACTTATGTAAAAGCACTGCATTTTTCTTTACTACAGTTGATTCTTGAAATCACATTCTTATCTAATTTACCCCATTATTTATTTGTGTTTTTGCACTTAGACATGTGTGTGTGTGTGTGTGCGCGCGCACACGCGCGTGCTCAAGATTCTAATTCTAATTCTGATTTACTGACTTTAATGTCTTATAAGGTCGTTGACCTGAATGAATGATGGTATACATCCCTTTGGATCCTAACAGAAAGAATTTGTCAGCAAATGAAAATAGAAATGGGAGCCTCTAAACTGTATATAAGGATAGGATTCTGCTAGTCCAATTTTTTTTTTTTTAGGAGAACCACATATCAACATTATCTGTTTTATTGTATTTTTTTTTGTTGTTAACTATTTTCAATTTCTATTTTAATCTGGTTTGATATACCCTGGGGAGTGTTGTGGGCTATAGCAGCCCATGGGCTACAGGTTTAACACTTCTGGTGGCCATGATGAAACTTTAGATCCTATTCTATTTGTCTTTTAATTTCTGCTCCATTTTGGACTTGGCCTCTTTAATCCTTTAATGCACCCAAGTATGGTCCTGGACATCTTAAACCTATGTTTAACAGTGTTCTCTGTGGGAACGTGTATTCTGGGTCCCAACTTGAGATTCCAAGAACACATGTCCCTGCAGTAGGAGGAGAAATTCCTTCCCTTCATACCTTGTCCCTGGACTGGTAATAGGAGCAGGGAATCCTCTAGTTTCAAAACACTGACTTTTACAGTTTGGGGGAAGGACTCTGGTAGGGCACAGCCTGGGAAAGAGCTTTGAGTGGTGGGGCCAAGAAGGCTAGAATGGACAAGGAGTATGGCAGGGATTTAGGGCCTAAAGCGCTCAAAGTAGGACATCCTACTGCTATAAATCTGAGAGATGTCTATTAGTTCTCAGCTGGTTCCCCATTTCCCTCTTCCATTTCTTCCCAGGGTCCCAGGAATACCCTTTCTGCTACCACAGGGGAAATGTCTCTTACTCTGCCCTTTCTCACTACCCCCTTTTTTTACTTGGATCTTATAGAGCAAATTAGAGCTGACAGTGGGGGAGCTGGAGTAGGTATAGGAGTCCTGGGATGAGGCTGAAGAGAGATTTTGGAGGCTAGAGAGAATGCAAGGTGAGTGTGGACCAAGGTCTAGGGGAACTGGGTAGAGTAGTGCAAAGAAGTAGTTTCCCAAGTATACTCTCCCATCTTCTTTTGCTCCTTCCGCTGACACTTCATATAGGGGACAAGAAGCAGCAGTAATGTGAAGTGGAGGTTCCTGGGCAATATCTGGTAGCAAATAATGGAATGGGAGAAAATAAGAAAATCATAAGCAAGTCAGGGAAGCAGTAGGAGTTCTTGGGGCTCCCAGGCCACTTGGCGGGTATAGCTTGATGAGTGTTTCAGAGAAGCCTTTTTTTCTAATTTTTTTTTTTGTGGGGCAGTGAGGGTTAAGTGACTTGCCTAGGGTCACACAGCTAGTAAGTGTCAAGTATCTGAGGCTGGATTGGAACTCAGGTACTCCTGAATCCAGGGCCAGTGCTTTATCCACTGCACCACCTAGCTGCCCCATGAAGCCATTTGTTCTTGTGGGATTGTACCTTTAAAAATGTATCTGCTAGTTCTAAGTTTAGGATCCCTTTGTTATCTTTTTGGAAACCTTTTGCTTTGAATTATTTTTACTTATTAGTTTCACTGAGTCCATGTTTTTTTCTGCATAGTAAAACTGGCTAATTTTTTTAGACTAATTTTTGCCTATAATCAGATGGTAGGACCAATCGTCTCATTCTTTCTTAAAAATTGAATTCTTAACAAAAGTTGAGCGCTATTTTATTTAAATAACTGAACACTTCAGTTATCTCATGGGAAAGGCTACATTTCATTTATGGTAATGTGCTGCATGTAACAGACTGCATTGACAGACAAGACTAAACCTTACACACTACAGGAACTTTTTTTCCTGTAAGCTTTTTAATAGCCTTGATTCTCTGGGAATTTTAAGCACTACATGTGGAGAGTATCTAAAACTTGGAACTCAAGTAGTGTAACTGTCTTGCAAAAAGATTTACTTGGAGAAAATTTAGGCATGATCTGTGTGAACTCATATAGTAAACATGTAGGTTCTGTGGCCAGCTGTACAAGCTGAAAAAAGAAAACAATGTATGGATGAAGCAAAACTTTGTGGCTTCTCAGCCAAGAATGGAATGGTCTGATTCTGCAAGTGTTGTTGCATGAATATGGCTACATTTTTTCCAGGGCAAAAAAGTGTCTCTTGGACACATGGGTGCATTATGAAGGGCTCGCTGGCTTTTCTTTTCTTGCCTTTGAGCTCCTTGCTGCAGAAAAAAAAAAGTCTACAGTCAGGTCACTTTTGAGTAATGCTTAGGTACTTCAGGTCTGTGCTTTTTGCTCTTTTCCTATCTAGTCTCAAGACCAGAGCTTGATCCGAAGTCATTGTAGATTTCTCTGGAGCTAGCTGACCACATATTCTGACCACAGTTCCTTCTGTTATTGGTGCCTCAAGGCTATAGGCTTCTTCTCTAATATTCACCTGATTTACACAATCGTAGATCTCTAGAAACAGTTTGTTTATCATTTTATTGTAGTGTCTGCCTAATATTGTAGTACTGATTTTTTTTTTTGACATTTCAGCTGTTAATCTGATCACTAATCAGGAGTAAAAGTATGTCCTAGCATAGTTTTATTGCTGCTGCTGCTGCAACTACTATCATTACACATTTATATGGTTTTAAGGTTTGCAGAGCCCTTTACTTGTCTCTCATTTGACCCTCACAACAACCCTTGAAGGTAGGTGCTATTATTATTCCCATTTTAAAGCCAAAGAAACTGAGGCAGACAGGTGAAGTGACTTGCCCAGGGTCATACAACTCATGAAGCATCCTTGGCTGGATTCAGACTTCTTGACTTCGTCTCTCTCACTGTTTACTATACCACCTAACTGCCTCAAAGATTAAAACTTAATGTTTGTTTGTTTTTTAAAGGGGGGTATTAAAATTGAATCATAAAGGTGAGGTGTCAGTACAGTTTATTCATAATTGTTTTTAAACCTGCAAATGAAATTCACTGCCTTAAAGTTTCAGAGCAGTGTTAGGGATAAATATAGGCAAAGATGTACAAATCCTTTTTGGTTATAAGAAGCCATGATTTGAAATTCTATTCTGAATTTTATGCTACTTGCTAACAGCAATAACTTTCTTTTTTGGGGGGATGAGGCAGTGAGGGTTAAGTGACTTGCCCAGGGTCACACAGCTAGTAAGTGTCATGTGTCTGAGGTTGGATTTGAACTCAGGTCCTCCTGACTCCAGGGCCGTTGCTTTATCTACTGTGCCACCTAGCTGCCCCCATCAATAACTTTTTTAAAAAACCTTACCACAATCACTTTTTTTCCTTTCAGTACCAGACAGACAATAAGTATAGAATGAGATTACTCTAATTTGTAGACTGTGAGCCCTGCTTTTGCTGGTGAAGCCACCTTCAGACTGACATTTTTACACTTGAAAAATTAAAGTTACAATTAAATGTTCAGTTTGGTTATCTGTGGTAGGTTGGGAATTTTGGAGGGAAAGGAGGACTTTGATAAAGAAAAACAAGTTTTCTTTCCTTACCTGCAGTGTAATTTCCTGCTTGGCCAAAGTCCTTTGAGACAGGAAGGAAGGTCCAGATGTTTCAGGCAGAGCAGAAGAGCAGGTTCACCCTGGAAAGCTGCCTTTGTGTTTGAGAGCAAACTAGCTTTTTATCTTTTATAAAGAATTTGTAAGTCAAAAATCTGTCTGTTGAACATTTTCTATATTTCAGTCAGACTCATTATTTCATTGAACATTTAAATAATTTAATATAGTAAATGCAACAAATACTGAAGAATTTAAGAATGAGATTTTGGTATTTGAAGAAAGTGCTGTATTACATAAAAAATTTTAGTCTCATTTCGGTTATTTACCTAATATTGCATTACTGATTTTTCCCATACATTTCAACCATTTAATCTTTTTTTTTTTGTGGGGCAATGAGGGTTAAGTGACTTGCCCAGGGTCACATAGCTAGTCATCAAGTGTCAAGTGTCTAAGGCTGGATTTGAATTCAGGTCCTCCTGAGTCCAAGGCCAGTGCTTTATCCACTGTGCCACCTAGCTGCCCGCCCCCAGCTATTTAATCTTATCATTAATCATAAAAATGTCCTAGCATAATCTTATTGCTGCTACTGTCACCACTACCACTACTGCTACTACTACGCATTCATATAGTTTATGGTTTGCAAAGCCCTTCATATATATTATCTCACTTCTCTCTTAGGTATACAGTCCAATAAAATTATAAATGCATAGTCTCTAGACCCTTGCTCTGTGCGTGTGTGTATATACATATACATATATGTATGTAAAGTATACTCTGTACCATACATATGTAAGTGAACTATACTAATGACATTTGGTCATTGGAATCAGACAATAGAGATTGCCTTCTTCATAAAATGGCTCTTATGTTCATAATTAATAGAATAGGGATAGGGACGGGACCAGTAATTTCATTGACAGGGAGGAAATCTCCCATAGTGTGCAGGTCCAAACCTCTGCAATTTGGAGAGTTACTTAGAGTCCTGAGAAGCCACATGAGCTACCCAGAGCCTCAAAGCCCGTGTGTATCTGAGACAGGCCCTGAGCCTCAGTCTTGCTGATGTTTAAGTTGCCACTTCACCTCTCATCAGCATCACTGTTGCCCAACTCACTGTGGCCTAGTGATGCTTATAGTGGCTTGCAGAGAATGAGGAAGACATAAGGGGAAGAAGAAGGGAGAATGGTGGTGAAGTCCCTGAATAAGTAACTGTTCTTGTTTGGGCCTCAGGTAGCTGCTGGTCCACTGCTGTCTCAGCAAGTACCTTTCATAGACTAGACTACTGTTTCTCTGGCTTTGTTTCTAGTCCTGTTTTTTACTCTGATTGTTTGCTGTTCTAGCCCACCCTGATTTCTCTTTCCCTTAACATTCTGCCCCCAATTCTTTTTTGGTTTTTTGGTTTTTTGCAGGGCAGTGAGGGTTAAGTGGCTTACTCAGGGTCATAGAGCTAGTAAGTGTCAAGTGTCTGAGGTCAGATTTGAACTCAGGTCCTCCTGATTCCAGGGCTGGTGCTTTGTCCACTTTGCCACCTAACTGCCCCTCTGCCCCCAATTCTTAATGCTATGCCTGGGTTTTCCACCACTGTGTAGAATATTTCCAAATGCCCTTTGGATTGGTTCCAGGTTAGAGATCTACTATACGCTTTTTAATAACATGTCCTCCTTCAAGTCTGGTTCTATTTTGGCTTCCAGTATTCCATTTAAAGATTTTCGCATGTACTTTTTAACATAGAATTATCTATCTCAGGCATTGGGGTTAATCTTCTCTTCAGTCACTTTTTGGGGAGAGTGGTATTTTGCTACCCAGACTTTAGTATCAATGCAAGTATAGACCTTCATGTTCTTTTCTAAACAAAATTTTATGGCTCCATTTTTTTTTTAACATCACCAAGATTTCTCCTAGTGTCTCTTCTCTTTCCCCTTTCCAGAGAGCCATCACATCTAACTACATTTTTCAAAGAAAAAAGAATGTAAAATAGGAAGAAAAAAAAAAGGCAACATAGATAAATGCATGGATAAAGTTGGGGGGAAATGCCATGTATCACACCCAGGGACCTTTCACCTCTGCAAAGGAATAGGGTTAAGCTGTCTTGTCTTCTACCTCCTTTTCATTTACATAGCATCTACTGTGTACTAGGCACCGGGCTAAAGGCTTTACCAGATTTATCTCAGGTAATCCTCATAACATCCCTGAGAAGTTGTGCTATTATTATTTCCATTTTATAGTTAGGAAACTGGAGCTTGCCCAAGGTCACACTTGAACTCGGGTCTTGCTGACTCCAGAACCCAGAAGCCATTCTACCATCTAGCTGCCTGCTATTCTCTTTTCCTTCTATACTATTTCATTTGTTGATCTTATCAACTCCCATAAATTTAATTGTTATCTCTATGCTGATGATTCTTGGTTCTATTTAACCCACCCATAGCTCCTGTTTTAAGAAGTCAAGTCTTGTTGATTCTACCTGTATAACATCTTAAATATGCCCTTTTCTCTCCTTTGTTACCAGGGTAATAGTACAAGCCCTCATCACCTCAGGCCTGGATTATTGTAATAACCTGTTGGTTTGTCTCCCTGACTCCAGATTCTCCCTACCCCAAGACATCTTTCAATCAGATGTCAAACTGATTTCTCTAAAGTGTAGAGCTGACTTTGTGAAACCATAGAGATTTTAAAAATATACGCTTTTCTTATCAGCAATTTGGCGCATTCTTTCATATTGGTAGTAGTTTGTAGTTCTTTTGAAAACTATTTGTTTGTCACCTTTGACCTCTTACCTAGTGGGAGATGGCTTTGGTCTGTTATATGTTATTCTCTTACATCTGGGATACCAAACCCGTATCTCTGAGTGGTTTGATTGGGTTTTTTCTTCATTCACTTGTTTCCCTTCTTTTCCTAGACACATTAATTTTATTTTTGCTGAAGCTTTTCAGTTTCATATAGTTCAAGTTAGTGCGTGTGCGTGTGCGTGTGCGTGTGTGTGTGTGTGTGTGTGTGTGTGTGATTGCTTCCACCCCTAAGAACATGTCTCCTGCCCATACCTGCAAGAAGGGAGAGGTACATGATCTGCCTCCCATCTCATTTTCTGATGGTATCGTTTTTAAGATTACATCTATTTGGGCTTTATTTGTACAGTATGGCATAAGGTGTTGGTTTAAGCCTAATTGCTGCCAGACTAGTTTCCAATTTTCCCAGCAATTCTTAGGAAATAGGGGCTAGACTGTCACTTCCTATCCAATTTTCCACTTTTCTTTCCATAGAGCTTCTGATATGAGTTGCCTACTTGGCCTGGACTGCTTTCCCCCAAAGGGTTTAAAAGTAATGAAAGTAGCCTGATAATTCATGCAGTTAAATGATACAGTAATGATATGCACAAAACAATGTCATTTCAAACTGGTTTACTAATAACTCTTATCTAACCTAACTGCAAACATTTTTTAGTTAAGATAATTTGTTTTTATGGCTCCACATTGGCTCTAAATCCTCTATTTAGTTCAAGTGTGGTTAATGAAATATATTTAATAACTGGTTTCTTAACTATTTTCATAACTCTCTATGGGATAGAGAGGAAACAGCAGAAAAGGAACAACTCATTCCTAGGGGGAAGGCTGTTTCCTGAGCCATATTTCCCCATCCACAGGTATGATGCTCTTTCCTTCTGACGCTGCTTTAATACTTAGCTAAGATATTTGTAAAACAGAAGTTCTTAGGTGTTCTTGAGATGGGTAGGCTCATTTTGAAGATTGAAGCTACTGAAAATTACAACATCTCATCCAAGTGAAAAGAGAACCAAACAGCACAGTTAAAAACTTTATTCTTGTATTGCATAATTTCACTCGATCATTTTAACCAGCAAGAGACTCCAAAACAGTTGTTTTTTTATTTAAATGAAATTGCTTATTCAAATCAAGGTTACTTTGAAGAAATTGAAAATTTATGAGTCAGTCATTTTTAAGCCATATCTATAGGTGTGAGTGAATGACATCTGACTCAAATTCTCTCAATACTTTATTAGACAAGCTTGTAGGGACAAAAAAAACCCCACACTCACTTCTGTTTTCTCATTTCTCAATTCCTTCTTGTCCCTTTTTTTTACCTCAATGCAAACTTGTCTCTGTAGGGTTTTTGCAAGGACCAGCCCTGTGTTTTCATTGGTGCACAAATCTCCAGTGAAGAAAGTCTTTCCACTAATTCAGAGGAACATCTTTTTTGTTGTTGTTGTTATTGTTGAGACTATTGAATTTTTCTTAACATCATCTATGTCACCTTTTTCTCTTATTCACATGAGTACTACCTTAGCTCAGGCTCTCATTATATCTGGTCTGGATTATTAAAATAGCCTCCTAATTGGTCTTGCTGCCTCAAGTCTCCCCCCCATTCTAGTCTGTCTTGCCACCATTACTTCCAGATTGATTTTCCTTAAGTGCAAATACTACCATGCCATTTCTCAGTAAACTTTAGTGACTTCCTAATGCCTCTAGGATCATATATAAACTCCTTAGTTTAGCTCTTAAAGCTCTTCACAACCTGGCCCTAACCTCTCTCCATCCCCATTGGACATGATTTCTTATCCCATATGCTTCAGTTGAGCCAATTTTACCTTCTTGTCTCATAAATAATAAGATCAAGTTTTATGCTCACTCCTTGAAGAAAAAAGGATTGTCTAAATATGAGGCCCACAGCCAGAGTAAGGATGGTGAGCTGGAAAGGGGTCTGATTTTCCCTTAGTATCTCTTTATATTCACAATATTGTACATACTTAATGACACTAACATGTGGCATATTATTCAGCCTCTACCTAAGTTTGAAATTAAATGCTTTGCAGTTTGCAGAATGGTAAAGATTAAAACTCTTCTGACCATGATGAAATGATGAACTACTGTTCTTTGCGCAAGTTTGTTTCAGATACTTGGATTATTCTTAAGGAAAAAGTCGATGAAGTTTTCAGATATTGAGCAGGAATTCTTTTGCTCTCTTTGTGTGGTAATTAGCATACACATCCAATTGATGGCTTGGTTATTCTTGTGTCGGGATGCTGTAGTAGGGAAATTTAAACCTACTGGTTCAGCAAAGAATCTAGGCTACATGGGTAGAATTCATCTTTACATTGTACACAGTATTTTCTTTATAGCCTTTCAAAAGCTGTTTTTACATTAGAAGTCTTTTTAAATTGAGTTTTAGTAACTAGAAATTTTTAAGTAGTTTACCACTACTGACATTGAAATTTTACTTAATAATATCAAATATGTATGTATGTGTGTTTTTATGTACTTATATACATATATACACACATACACACACACACCTTAAACCTATAAAACCTTCATGTCTATAACAATGATCCAGGTCATACATTGAAGAATTTTAGGGAATAAAATATATCGTCCTTAATGGAAAAACATTCTTTTAGAGTCTTTTTCCAGGGAAGCATGTCTTCATTGATTAATAGTTCCTAGATTGATAGGCAAGCTTCCTTTGCAAACACATGAGGTGAAATTGTAAAAATATCCTTTATAACTTTGGCACAATTCTCTATGTATTTGAGAAATGAGACCTTTATCACAGAAAATTGCTATAAAAATTATTTTCCCCAGTTTCCTGCTTTTCTTCTGATTTTGGTTCCGTTAGTTTCATATGCCATATTTTTCTTTTTTGGCAGGCAATGGGGGTTAAGTGACTTGCCCAGGGTCACACAGCTAGTAAGTGTCAAGTGTCTGAGGCCAGATTTGAACTCAGGTACTCCTGAATCCAGGGTCAGTGTTTTAACCACTGAGCCATCTAGCTGCCCCCCTCACATGCCATATTTTTAACATTTACAAAGCACTTTCCTCAAACCACCCCATGAAGTAACTAGTTTAAAGTATTACTAGCCTTTCTATTTTACAAACAAGGAAACAGACTCAGAGATATTGTGACTAATTGTGTAACTATGGGAAGGTGTCAGAGCTTCTTCCATATTGCCTCTCTAGTGAGTATTCTCTGTCTTCAAGATGTCAGAATTAAGGAAGAATTATTTTAGATGTATAAACCCATTTAATGTATAAACTCATTTAACCATTAGAGATTGTAGCCCATCCATGCCTTCTCATCTTGTATAATTCTTATCTGTGCCTACCATAAAGCTTCTAAGGATTCACCTTCTCTGCTGAAGACCTTTTTTTTTTTTCTTTTTTTGTGAATTCCAGTGCAATTCTTGAACTTAAAAGCACACTAATAAAATAGACAGATGCTTCCAATAATGTTCTTTATTAACTGAAATTATGCTGTTTGGAGATAAAAGCCATGGTGCTTCTTTCCATTCTACCTTAGTTTTTCTCAAAGCATATTTTGAAAGACTTGATGCTGTGTGCCATCTTTTATCAACCTTTCTAATTTAGAATTATTTGAGATCCAGAGACTACCAATTCAGCCTCTGTCTATATATAGAGTTGCTCACATGTCTTACTATATTTTTCTTTTTATTAAAGTTAATAGCTTAAGCTCAAAATGTTTTTATATTATAAAACATCGGTATTAAAAGTGATAGCATTAGTAAACAGCTTTAAATTTCTTTTTTCATTTTAGTATTAATCATATTGTTATAGATTGTATTGATTACTTGAATTGGAAAAACAAAAATTAAACATTTCCATTCTTTTAGGTACAAACGAGTCTTTTCCATTGGAACCCATGCAATCACTACATATAATCCCAATACCCTAGAAGTTACAAATCAGGTAAGTGTCAAGTTGTTTGTTTATAATTCAATTTGAATTTAGAATATTGAACAGTATTCAATAAAAAACGACCTTTAAAACATGAAAAAAAAAAAGATTATTGAACAGCACCTGAATTGTATATTTCTTGTGCTCTCTAGACATGAATAGATGGGACCAGTAGAAAAGTGGGTTGGAATGGTGTGCAGCTGGAGGGGCAGGAATAGCTTATGGAGGAACTGAAACAGTTGTGGGCTGGAGAACAAGTGTCCTGGCCTTGGAGACGGAAGGCCTGGATTGGAATCCAGCTGGCTGTGGGCAAGTCATTTAACCTTAGTGTGCTCTCTGTAAAACAATATTTATACCAACTATGGGGTTTTTATGAAGAGACACATACTCTGTGTAATGTGGTCAGACAGACGTATTTACTCTTCTTCACACAAGACATTTTATCTTCTGTCTCCACATCTTTCAACAACTTGTACTCCTGCCTGAAGTGTTCTCCTGTGCCTCTGAGAGCTCCTTGAGTTCAGCTCAGCTCGCACTAGGCTTCTCTGTTAGTCTTTTCCTATTTGTTTCAGATGCTAGTGCCCCGTCTTCTGGAATTACCTCATGTTGATTCTGGTTTGGGTTTGTACACGTGGATAGAATGTAAGCTGCCCGAGAGCAGGACGTGTTTAGCATTTTGTCTTTGTGTCCTCAGAGCCTGCCCTAGTGCCTCCCTGGCACATAGAAGGAACTCAGTGAGAGAAATTGATTTGAATATAAATGTGTTGTTGCAGCATGGGTGTGAAATGTAGCTGAAAAGGGAATCTGCTGTACCCTGCACCTAAAACACAATGGAAATACATAGACTTGAGTCTTGAGAACTGGAGATTGTTGATTTGATGTGGCGTTCACATTTAATGTGGATTTTTTTCTCCCTGGCCCTTATATAAAGGGCATGTATGTAGTCATCTCTTGTGTAATTTATATAGAATGTTTGTTGGGAATAATGGTAGCAATTCTCTAAGTACTGACTTAAATGAAAAGATTAAAATATAAAAATATTTGAAAAAATGATTGCAATTGGCCTTGTCCAATGACGAATGGACTTTTTAGTAATACATTTTGGGGGTCATAATTAAGTGATCAAGTTCAATTCAGCAAATACATGCAATTTTTTACTACAAAATTTGTGTGTTTTTGTGGGTTTTTTTTAATGCTATTTAATCTTTACAGAATTATGAGTTGACTGTAGCACGGGTAATAGAAATGTTTTTTGTCTCCTTCCCCCCTTTCATTCTTTGTTTACTATTGTATTAAATTTCCTAATGCTTTAAAACTGAGGGGCTGAGTGTTGATTTGGCTTATATATGTGGTAGCCTTTAACTTTTAGGCACATCCATGTATTTTAGTTAGTTGGGCATTTATGAAAAGCTTACTGTGTGTCAGGCCCCGTGCTAAGCACTGGGGATGAAAAGAAAGACAAAATCATGGTCCCTGCCTCTCAGGGAGCTCCCATTCTCATTGAGGAGACAACACACAGACCACTGCATGTGACTAAGAGACTGTGTCAGTGGAAGGTCCTTCAGAGGGAAGGAAGGTGCCAGAACCCAGATTTCCTGATTCCAGAGCAGGTGTTCTTGTTGTTGTACCCCCTGCTCGCGTCCCCCCTACATGCTGCAGCGCGGCTTTCTTCGAGGCTTCTTTCATGTCAGGGGCCTCCCCAAAACCTACACTCACAGAAAAGCTGTAAGTTGGGGGTAGGGCCTTTGGGGAGCCGCTCCTATGATTTCATAAGGGTCAGGTACTTCTGTCCCCATAGGGCAGTGCCAAGAGGCTTTGCCAAGGTCACACAGGCAGTATGTGCCAGAGCAGTATTTGAATCATGGCTTTCCCGACACCCGGAAGATCTCTCTCTTCCCTTGGCTGTGCTGCCTCCCTTAGAGAAAAGTAGGTGTTTTAAGTAATAATGCAGATTCATACTAACTTTGCTTCCTAGAGAATCATAAGATGATAGACAGGGCTCCAAAATCACCAAAAGCAGTAATACATAGCAGAGAAACTGCTCATTAAAATCAGCACATATTGGGGGAGTCTAGCCACAATGAACTATGGAGCTAGTAAATTTTATTTTATTATGACAGTGTTGAATGAATTGTTTTCTTTGCATTAGTGGCCTTATGGAGATATTTGTAGCATTAGTCCTGTTGGAAAAGGACAGGGAACAGAATTCAACCTCACTTTTCGAAAAGGAAGTGGGAAAAAGTCAGAGACTTTAAAGTTTTCTACAGAGCACAGGACAGAACTTCTAACAGAAGCACTGGTAAGAAAATGTATTTATCAGTATACCAACTATTTTAAGTTTTCCTTATTTCATTATATAAGTAATAATATAATCAAGGATAAAAATGATTCATACATGATTACATTAGTCTTTGGATTACGAATGTGCATGATCACATCGTGTGATTGCTATAACTCTGCGTTGAAGTTTTATGTACTTTGTGTAATATTTCAATTACATGGCCCTGAAAGCTTTCTTGGATAAAAGATGTTATTTTGGCTGTGTGTCCAGCTCTTGCTTAATTTGGGTGAGTGGGGGGGATGGATAAGAAATCTACTTGATAAATTTTGCCACATTTTCATAACTTTTTTTCTTTCAGAGATTTAGGACTGACTTTTCAGAAGGAAAAATCACAGGAAGGGCAAGTATTTTCTTTGTGTAAAATGAAAGAATTTAATTTCTTATCTTGGTGAAGTATAGCCCTGTGACACATCAGTGTAATCATAAAGAAAAATGTACATGTGGCTTTCATGGTGGAGCTGACAGTGGTTGTTATGGTGTTCTTTCTTTCCTACCTCCAGAAACCTATTGTGTGAAAATACAAAGTGATAGAAATTAATTAGGCAACTAATATATTGATACATAATGTGGTTAGTTCTTCAGAGAAGTTCAAATGGAAGTAGTTTGGCACCTTTTTTCTGCTTCTTAACAAAGATTCTCCAATTGAGAGGACACTGCTGAAATGCTAACAGATATGGCAATGCTGGAAGCCCTAGTTAAAAAGCTCCACATTATCAAATAACCAATAAGCCATGTGCCAGCAGTTTTGAGCCTGAGCACTACCCTTCAGAAGTATTTAAACTTTAACAACCTTAGAATCCAGCTAAGTTTCCCCAGTTGTCCCAGAAGACTTCCTAGTTCTTCAGGAACATTTGAACTTAGAAAAATCTGCCCCTTTGGCCTACTATCATAAAATAAGTTTTTTAAGCACCCATGGCATCTTATAAAAGACAGGTTGCTGTAGTGGTGACCTGCTGTTGCCCTGTTATATTAGAATTGCCACCTTGATTTTTTTGGTTGAGTCCATCTTTGCTTTCCCAGAGCTCCACTAGTTATTGATAGCCAATTAGTTGTCCTGTTGCCTGAAGAAACTTTTTGGTGAATTTTGATGACCATCAGATTACTTTTTTCCACCTTTGCTGTATTTCCTAATGAGAACACTTGAAATAGAACTATAACAGTCTAAAGTGTATGTTTTGGGCATTGTTTTATATAAGTAAACAATTTCTGCCTGTATATTAGCTATTATAAAGACTGTTATTGATAAAGCTTGATAGTAGTTCTATCATTTAACTACTAGATACTGAATTCTGTGTTTTACCATATTAATGAATACTTTGAAATGTTTGAGCTTACTAAAGTATGGAAGGACTTTGTATGTGAATGGAAGTTATATTTTTTAATATCATAAACATTCTTGAAGGAAATTCTTTATATTTATTGGGAATGATGTTCTAATTGAAACAGTCTTTTATTGAAATTATGGGCTAATGTTTTTTTCTTTGTGTTACTTTAAAATATATGCTAATGTTCTGAATTAGTTCTTTGAATTGTATGGTATAGTGTACTTGAAGTGTTAGATGGAGTTTTTCATTTGAAGGCTTCTAGAAATATTAAAAAGTTTTAAGAGTATTCTTGATTACACTTTTTGTTATAGTATTCTAGGACCATTCTTTTTTTTTTTTTTTTTACATTGCAAACCATATGTTTATTGCATAGAAAAGAACAAATTGTTTTCAAGTAAAATTAGCATCATCAAAATCTGAAGAACAACTTTAGTAATAAATAGGAATTGGAGCTATAACTTCATTTTGTGACAAACTTAAGAACCTAAATCTTAAATCATCTTCCTTTCCTTTGTAGAGGTATAATTGTTTTAAGCATCATTGGAGTGATACAAGAAAACCTGTCATTTTAGAAGTAACTCCTGGAGGTTTTGACCAAATTAATCCTGCGACCAATAGAGTCCTTTGTTCTTATGACTACAGAAATATTGAAGGTTTTGCCGACCTTGCTGATTACCCAGGGGGGTTTTGTATACTTTATGGAGGATTTAGTAGATTGGTAAGTACTTGGAAGGAGAATTTCATAAATGGTTAGTTGGGGTGGGGGGGAGTGTCTTTATATTCAGATACTGTCACAACAGTTAGTGTTGATTTCATATTAACTTCAGATCTTTCTTTAACTCTATAATTTACAGTTTTTGATAGCATAGGGACTGAATAGTATAAGAAAATTCTGAATGAGGGAGCTCCTTCTACCAGTGCAGGTCACCACCTGCTCTGCAGGCTCTGAAAATCGAAGTGTCTCACTCAGACATATACAGCCATTGTATGGCAGGAGCAGGTCTTGAACTCAAGTCTTTCTTACTCCAAGATGGGCTGCATCCACTACACTAAACTGCATCTATTTTTATTGATTTGATAGTTAGGAAATAGATAAAATGAATTGAACTTTTTTCAGAAAGAAGCCAAGGTTTTTTCCCACTTTAGCTTCCTTTGAGTCTTGTAGATTTTGAGGTCTGTCTAATGTTTTAGACCTCATAAATCTGAAGATCATTGGTAGTTGTATTCAGTTTTCAACCCTGGAGTTCCTGAGCCTTTTACAAATTATAGTAGACTACTTAAAGGCTGCTTTGACTTGACCTGTTTGCAAATAGATGAGTGCTGAACTTGTTACACATTTGTGGTTTCAGTATACAGTTATCCCTTCCACATTGAGGGGGTTGGGGCATGGCACCCCCAGATCTGGAAAACCCACATAAAATTTTTTGGCCCTCCCTTTTTGCCAAAGAGGGTTAATTTTTTTTTTCTTTTATGGGGTGTTTACAGTACCTTACTGTAAAATTTGGGTTAATACTATACATATATTTTATGCATTTCTGAGTTTCTGATCTTTTTCTTCATTGTCTGCTGGCCTTCATGTGTTGTCTGTGGCTTCCACAAAACTCTCAAAATATTTTTATTTAATTTCTTATGCCAAACGGAAATATATAGAAACAGTGATGGGAAAAGTTGCGATTTGGAAGGGATAACTATATGGCAATGAATTGTGGGCCTTTAGAGTCAGAACAGATCTTAGATGTTTTTTAAAGTAAAACCCATTCATTTTATAGAGAAAAATAAGGCTTTCAAAGTTGTGGCTTGTTCAGGCTGATAAAGCTAGTTCGTAGCAGAAATGAAACCTAGTGTGCAGTTTACACATCAGGGTTGAGAGATGCCTAGAGAATACGTGTTTCTTACTCTTGGCTTTTTCTTCTCCCCCCCCCACCCCCTTTTTCTTTCTTTCTTTCTTTTTTTTGGGGGGGGGGCGAGGCAGTTGGGGTTAAGTGACTTGCCTAGGATCATACAGCTGGTTAGTGTTAAGTGTCTGAGGTCGGATTTGAACTCAGGTCCTTCCTGATTCCAGGGCTGGTGCTCTATGCACTGTGCCACCATCTGCCCCTTGGCTTTTTCTAAACTCTTGGTCATTAAGGAATTTAGCCCTGCTAAAGAAATTACATTCCTGTCCTACTAAATAGTTTCCCCACCACTACTACTTAATGATTTTTACTAAATATCTAAGAAAAATGACTCACATGAAAGCTATGGGGAAAAGTGAGCTTTGGTCAGGAGAATAGACAAAGCAGATGCTATATAGACTTAAAAATGTAAAACACACTAAAGCTCTTTGGATGCTGTATGTGAGTTTGTTTTTCATTATGTTCAGAAAATCCTTTGTTTTAAAAAAAACAAGCAGGAATGCTTGTACATTGCAATAACTTATCATAAGACATTATTCCTACTTTTATTAAAAGTGCTTCTTTTCTGAACTGCTTTTCCTTTGCTGGTTAAATGCATATAAATGCTTTTGTAAAAAACAAACTGAAAATCTGACTTTCAACATTTAAAAAATTGTAGCATCTGTTTGCATCTGAACAAAGGGAAGAAATCATCAAGAGTGCAATAGATCATGCTGGCAACTATATAGGCATTTCCCTGCGGACCAGGAAAGACCCTTTAGGATTTGAACAGTATTTAAACCTTCGCTTTGGAAAATATAGTGGTGATGAATCCATAACATCATTAGCAGAGTTTGTTGTTCAGAAGATATCTCCTAGACATTCGGTAAGATCTGCGATGAATAGAAAAATTCTTTATTTTGATCTGTTGTTCTCATTTAACTGATTCTTATATGTTTTATTTGAAGGAACCTGTAAAGAGAGTATTAGCTCTTACAGAAACTTGTTTGGTTGAACGTGATCCAGCAACCTATAATATTGCAACACTGAAACCTTTAGGGGAGGTCAGTAGCAACACTACCAATTTATGTAAGCTCTCTTGGCAAAATATAGAATCGTTATTTCCCTTTTTTTTCTTTGTGGATTTATATATTAGAAATTCATATTTGGGACTCATTTTTAATATTTTATCTTAGAAAATTAAGCATTTCAGAAATATTTTTTTATGCAGAACTTTTAAATGAACAGATATGAAAAGTTTTCATTGACTCAAACATTTGTCATTTTGAGATGCACAGAAATCTTTAATGGAGACTGAAAGTCCTTGGAAATTATATTGGCTTTTGCATTTGCAGGCTAGTTAAGTTTTTTGAAAATTCCTCTCAACATTAAATTTTTAAAATCTTTTGTTTTTGTTTTTTGTTTTTTATCAAATTAGGTATTTGCACTGGTTTGTGACTTTGAAAATCCACAGCTTTTTACCATTGAATTTATAAAGGGGCAAATACGGAAATATTCTTCAACTGAGAGGTATTTGTAAAATTGTTTCAAGACTAGAAAGTACTTCTAATGTTAATTCACTGGCATAATTGCAGGTGATCATCCTTAATACAGTTTGTGTGATAAATGAAAATTTTCTAAGATAACTTGTTGAATGGCAGCCAGGGTGCATAGTGGATAGAATGCTGGAGTTGGGGTCAGGAAGGCCTGAATTTAAATCCTGCTTCAGGCACTTGCTGGCTATGTGACTCTGGGTTTAGTTTCTTCATTTGTATTATACTGATAGCACCTACCTCCCAGGGCTGTTTCGAGGATCAAATAAAGTGACATAGAAACCACTTTGCAAACACGAAAATGCCGTGTGAATACGGTTGTTGTTATGGCATGAGCCTATTAAGTCCTGATTGAATTTTCCATTATTCAGAGTCACATTTGTGACCCAGCAGTCGCATCTCCATAAAAACCCAAATGCTATTATAATAGATGAGAGCTGTGGGTATCCATAGCTTAATAATGTTGGGAACCTTTCTTTCAAATACACTCTGAAAGTTATGGACATAAATTAAGTAAATGAGATAGTGAAGCAGGTCCCTATTTGCTTTGGAAGAAATTTCTCCTTTAAATTTTCCTCATTTTCAACTGACTTAATCTTTACACAATAATGTTTCTTTTTTTCCTCTTTATAAATATAACTTTAGTCTTACCTCTGTTATATTTGTTGCAGATGTGTTATGTTGACCTGTGCACATTGCTTGCTCTGTTAAAAATATATGTATAGAGGGGCAGCTAAGTGGCGCAGTGGATAGAGCACTGGCCCTGGAGTCAGGAGTACCTGAGTTCAAATCTGGCCTCAGACACTTAACAACTACTAGCTGTGTGACCCTGGGCAAGTCACTTAACCCCAATTGCCTCACTTTAAAAAAAAATTATATATATATATAGGGGGCAGCTAGGTGGCTCTGTGGATAAAGTACCGGCCCTGGATTCAGGAGGACCAGAGTTCAAATCTGGTCACAGACACTTGATACTTACCAGCTGTGTGACCCTGGGCAAGTCACTTAACCCTCATTGCCCTGCCCCCCCCCAAAAAAAAAATATATATATATAGTATCCTACCAGACTACAGATTATTCTTTGAAAGTGTTCATGATAATGCATCAATATAAGCTTCTTGTTCAGTATTAAAATATCTTTTATCATTTTTACTATTTTTGGTAGTTTAGGAGTTTACTATAAGAAGTATTATCTAGTCACTCCCACTTTTCTTTGCTCTGTTTTAGGTTTGCTATCACTTCTGTCTATCTAACTGGCTGCATCTGCACACACTGTGATAGAATTCTCTTTAACCAAATCTTCTGAATTCACCAATAAGTTGGTGTGATTGGCACTCTTGGCATTGTTTAAATGGGCTGCAGCTAAGGAGTTAGAACAGTTCTGAGTTTTTAAAAACCACTGTATGTCTGTGCAGTCTTATTGATTTCCCTTAATTCTTTAGTCCAGATGATATTAATCTGAGATTCCCACTCTCAGAACTAGCCATTTAAAGATAAGGCAATCTTATAAAAACAAATGTTGAAAACTATCTCTACATGTAACTAGAAAATAATAAAATACCTTTATGATAAAAAAAATAAAGATAAGGCCAATCTGCCTGGAACCATTATGCTATAATTTACATTCCCTTTAAATTAAAGGAAAGTAAGAAATAGGAGTAGCAGTATACTCTGGATGGAGTTCAAAACCAAAAAGCCTGTAAGAATTTCTGAGTTCACATTTCCATTAATCTAAAGCCATTTTTAAACTAAAAAACATGATGTTCCCACAATCCTTAACATTTCTTTCACATTCAGCACAAGTGGAGCTTACAGTCTATTTACTAAAGAGTCAGAAAATATACACAAATAAGCATAGCCCATAACAAATGAACAAGAAGGATGCTAAGGGAGGTCTGATGGGAGAAGAGTCACTACCACCTGGGCAATCCAAAAAGATTTTCTGGAGAAGGTGACTTTGTTTCTTTAAAAGATGGGTGGGAGTGCCAAGAGGTTGGAAGAGAGGCATTCCCAGCACTGGAAAGTGTGAGCTAAAAAGAAAGGAGATGCTGAAGGCTGAGAGTGTGTATGGGAGAAAGTGAATGGGAGACTAGAAAGGTAGGTGATGCTCAGCTTCTGGAGGGCCTTCGTGGTAAATCCAAGCTTTTGCATTTTATTCAGAAGGCACAAGCCACATATTGACGGCTCATGAGTCAAGGAGAAATAGAACCAGATCTGTGCATAGAGATAAACCTGGTAGTAATATGAAGGAGGGAACGCAGGAAGATAATAGTTCAGACTGGTGATAATGAAAGTCTGTACTAGAGCAGTAGTAATGGTAAGAGAGAACGGGTGCAAGAAATAATGCAAAGTCTATAAAATTTTTCCTTTTCCCTCACCTCTCATGTCTCAGGATAACAGTAAGGTTCTGGACATGGGAGATAGGGGTAATGATGTTGTAGTCAAGTAGTAAGGAATAGATTTGAGGGGAATGACAAACCCAGTCTTAGACATATTGAGTCTGTGCCAACAGAAGAGAGTTGGCAGAAGCCATGCAGCCAAGGTGTTTGGACTTATTAAAGACTTCTCATCTCATCCAAACTGGTCCCTCACCGTGGCAAACCAATTCTTTTAGTTTTCCCTAGTTGATTCTCTAATGTCCTCACCACAGTAACTTCTGAACCTCTTCTCTCAACAGAACCACCCTCTTCTTCCACCTTCCTAGCTAAAGACTTTGCCTCATACTTTACTGAAGAAATCTTGGCCATTTGCCAAGAAACTGTACTTTTTCTAATCTCACAATCCCTTGACATACTCCACCATCTCTTTTTTCAGCCAGTCTTGAAAGGAAGCTTTCTTGCCAAAGCCAACAACTTTATGTGTACCACTAGATATTTAAAGCTTCTCACAATCTGATCTCATTTTGCCATTCCATCTTCTTACACGTTATTATTCCCTCTCTGCAGTTCATTTGAGCAGGCCTTGTTTCTTATGCTGTGATACATTTCATAATCTCCATACCTTTGCACTAGTTGGCTCGCATGCTTGGAATGTGCCTCCATACTTTGCCTCTCGTAATGCCTGATTTCCTTCAGATTTGATTCAAGAGCCATCTTCTGCATGAGCTCTCTCCTGCCTTCCCAGCTGCTTGGTGACTTTCTCCCTTCCCCCAACGTGTTTGTTTTTCATTTAGTTTCTGTTTTGACACTGTTCAGCACATAGTAGGTTCTTAAATGCTGACTTGTTTGACAGCCAAGTGAAGTCGTCTTTTTTCCAGTTGGAGTTGTGATGGTAGAGCTCAGAAGAAAGGGTTAGAAAGAGAATTTGCAAAGAAGTGATAGTTGAAACCATGAGAACTACTTAACCCCGATTGCCTCACAAAAATTAAAGAAAAAGAAACCAATGAGAACCAATTAAATTGCCAAAGGAGATTGTGTAGGAAGGCTGAGATGAAGAATAGAACTTTTCCCATTTTAAAGAGTCAGGATGAGTATAAGGATCTAAGAAGGAAGTAGAGAGAGGATTCATTATAGAAAGGTAGGAGTGTGATAGAGTCCTGTCTGAGGATGTCCTGGAAGTCACAGAAGATGAGTGTTATTAAGAGTGAAATTACTTTTTTGGGGGTATGGTATTTTGAACCCCTCTCCCCCCACCTCCTTCTTTTTTCTGCTCAGAGATTCCTTGTTAGCTAGTTTGTTGGATGGAGTAAGAGCCTCTGGTAATCGAGATGTTTGTGTAAAAATGACATCTACACATAAAGGTCAGCGATGGGGATTGCTCAGCATGCCTGTGGATGAGGAAGTAGAAAGCCTTCACCTCAGGTTCTTAGCTACGCCTCCAAGTAAGTGCTGTTTCAAATCTTATTGCATTCTACTATATATACATGTATATGTGTATGCATATTTTTTTCTAAATGTGTTACTAAACAGAACGGGAACCTACTTAACCCTTTTTTCCTTCTCTTTTCCCCATCTTTTTGCAGATGGCAACTTTGCCGATGCTGTATTCAGGTTCAATGCTAATATTTCCTACAGTGGAGTTCTACATGCAGTAACACAAGATGTAAGAGTAAATACCATGAGTTCTTGAGAGATAACTGTGGGTGTTGGGGGGAAACACTTAAACGTGTGTTTTCTCTACTAGGGTCTCTTCTCAGAAAACAAAGAGAAGCTGATCAACAATGCCATCACGGCATTACTGTCACAGGAAGGTGATGTGGCTGCATCCAATGCTGAGCTTGAGAGCCAGTTCCAAGCTGTGAGGAGGCTCGTGGCTTCCAAAGCTGGCTTCCTGGCCTTTACCCAGCTTCCCAAGTGAGTAGCCTCTTCTGCATCTGTTTTGTTTTGTTTTCTTTTGTTTTGTTTTTAGGCAATGGGGGTTAAGTGACTTGCCCACGGTCACACAGCTAGTAAGTGTCAAGTGTCTGAGGCCGGATTTGAACTCAGGTACTCCTGAATCCAGGGTCGGTGCTTTAACCACTGCACCATCTAGCTGCCCCCTGCATCTGTTTTTATATGGACTTAAAATAATATGCAATGATCAGGGTCTCACTCTTTAAAAACTTCCAAAAAGTATTCCTAAAGGCTAGTTTATACACTTTTTATTAATGAGGAAATAAAGTTGAACTGAAATGAAGCAGCTTCCTTCTCTTGTGGCAAAATGGTTTCTAGTTATTACAAGTAAATATTTAAAAGCGAAGAATGTTTCTGACTCAAGATGTCCTGTATTTAACACATTACCGACATATGGTCAGTGACTATTAGGAGAAATGTGAGGTTTGTAGTCTTAAAATGATACCGTGGAATATGGATGCAGATGGAACCATACTATTTCTCTTGTTTTTGGTGTGTGAGATTTAAAATTGGATATTAGATCATAAATCTCCCCTACTTAACCCTTCCCTTAATTTATCTCCCAGACTAGTAAATGGAAGAAGCTTCTGGTTTTCTAGATAGAGCCTTTATTGTATATAAGGTGTTGTTGATTAGAAGGATAGGAAAATAGAAATACAGTAGAAATCGTCTTAAATCTAGGCTTAGTCTATATTCCTTATAAAAACTCACCAAACCGATTTAGGCCACCTTTGGAGTGAGTCAGACCGTCTGTCCCGCGCCGCCAGGAGTCCCGCCAAGCCGGCAAAAAAGGCTACTCCCCTTCTCTCCACCCCGGAAGTCAAAAAACCCCGGCAGGCAGTCTGACATGCGCAGCAGGCGGACTGTACCCGGCAGGCAGTCTGACATGCGCAGCAGGCGGACTGTACCCGGCAGGCAGTCTGACATGCGCAGCAGGCGGACTGTACCCGGCAGGCAGTCTGACATGCGCAGCAGGCGGACTGTTCATCTCCTCCCCAAAAGGGTGGTCCTTGAAAAACTGGCGTCTTTCAGTTATCCTAACCGACTGTTAAAAACTTTCATATTTTACCACATTTCCCCCCTTTGCTTCCTCAAGAAATGGAATGTTTCCTTGATGGAACAGTAAAAAGAATATAATAACTTCTGCTGACTAATAATATGCGAACAACAATACAGAAAAGGAAGAGAGGAAAGTTTTGTCGAGAGGGGCGATTTTTTTTTCTTTCCTCATGAACCAACGCTTTGACATTAGTCTTGCAAAGGGAGAGCCTCTGCAGAGAGTACATGTTACAGATAGTATATAACAGAAAGGAGATAGTAAAAGCTAATAAAGCAAAACAGTTCATATAAAGTCTCTGAGTTCTCTTGTCTTCTTGAAGTGGTAAGATGTCATCAGGAGGAAACTGGATTCTGGTCTGGAAAACTGGATTCTGGACTCTGGTCTGGATTCTGGATTCTGGACTCTGGTCTGGAAAGCTGGATTTCTTCTTTAACTGTTTGAATTGCTGTATTTTTTTTTTTTTTTTTACTAAACCTTAGCATAGCATTTTGCAATCAGTAACACTTTTTACCACCATGTGTCTGGATCAAAGTCAAATTTAGTATGTGTTCATGACACCTGAAAATGTTATGGAAAGGTTATCATACCATATCTCATGGTTCCGAGACAGCCAGTGATTGTGCTAGGCCACAGGTGAATTCAACTGAGTGAGATAAAAAGATAAGTAAGTTCAGTTAAATTAGGTTAAATTAGGAGGGAGAGAGGATGAATACTGGACTGTGCCTAGTAATTGTGCTCTACATAGTCACCATCATAAGCAAACCATGGACTTAAGTATACCTGTCTCTCCTTTTGTTGCACATATATTCTCTCCAGGGCCTGCATCAGAGTTCACAGCAAGTTAGTCTCTGAAATGATAAGTTTCCATATTTCTGAAATCTCATTAATTTCACCAAAGACAATATGATGGTAAAAATGTGTGCTATGCTGCATAACTGAGAATATATTAGTGATATATACAATAATTCCAAACCATACCCAGAGTATAATGACATATAAATAATAAATGAATGTAAATAGCTGATTATATTAGACATTGTTACATAATCTTCTTTTAGACATTATTACATAATCTTCTTTTAGCAAGTAGACCACATCATCTTATACATGAATTCTCTAGTATAACAGTAGCAGATACTTAAAGTGGTGATTAATTCATCAAAAAGAAATAAGACTTCAATTAGCAAGATTCAATATTCAATAGCATATACTTAAAATGCCTTTGAAAAGTCACTTAGTTTACAAAATCGGGTTTTTAAAGAAAAGCAAAAGAAACAAAAGTAAAAAAAAAAAAAAAAAAAACAAAGCAAAACCAAAAACCAAAAATAAAAGGCAAAAGATTCGCTAAGCACCCTTTTGTGCTCTTAAAGAATTTAAAGGTGTGGTGAATTCCAGGTCTTTTCAGTGCCTTTCAAAAGTCAAAACAAAACAAAAAACAAAAAGGATTAAAAAAAATAGGTATAGGGTAGGGAAAAGGGTGGGAGAAATTGAGGTGGGCCAGAAAACTAGGCCATGTGCTTCAGTGCTTTTGCCTGTGGAAGGAAATGCTTGTTAAATTTTAAGGTATTTAAGCTGCTAGAGTTTGGGGTATGCCACATTGTTTTAACTGGTTCCCCAATTCTCTGCATGCCAAAGTGGCAGGGGTTTCTGAATTGTCATTGATCTTTCTAATGCTGTCATAATGTTCTTTATGGTAGAAAATGTGGAGTTCTCTAGCATCAGTTTTGTCTGTGCCACTGATTTTCAATAAAGGCTGATTTAATTGATGAACCACAACATTCAGCTGATGCTGCTTAGCAAATGCTACAATTGTATCATTTCCTCCCCACTTTCCAAATTTCTTTAATTCATCAACATATTCTTCAAAAGGGGAGTCATTTACTATAAAAGACTCAAACTCTTGTCTATGGTTAATCATATAAGAAGCAGCTTCTTGTCTGTGTCTGAGATGATTTCTACAGTGACCTTCTAGCTGGTCTGCTAAAGCCCTAAAAAGGCAATTTCCGTCTCCTGATACTTTACGAAGACTGAGTCCCAAAGCATTTAACTGATCAGTGGGATTATTAAATGGGAACTGCCTTTTTCCTCTGAACTCTCTTTGCTCTTTAACAGTTGCTATCTTTAGGGTTTTTACCTCTTTAGCGTCTACCTCAGGTCTATCTGAAATCTCTTCACCTATGAATGGTGCAGGCTTTATATGAGAGCAATGAATCCATGAGTCTTTTTCACCAATTTTAATGGCAGTAGGAGTTGTCAATAATACCTGAAAAGGTCCTTCCCAGGCAGGTTGAGTTCCACTGGTTTTCTGAAAATTCTTTACATATATTTTATCTCCTGGGTTGAACTTATGCAATGAAAAGTCTAATGGTCCTGCCTGGACCACAGCTCCTGCCTCATGGAGTTCACGTAGCCTGGTCTGTAATTCCTGTATATAGGAAGCAACAGAAGTATCACCTCCCACCAGTGATGTATAAACTGGGGAAAAAGTTTTAGCTTGGATAGGAGGGTGACCAAAAAGCATTTCATAAGGAGATATATGAAGTTCTCCTCTTGGTCTACTTCGTAGATAGAATAATGCCAATGGTAGAACATCAGGCCATTTCAAATGGGTTTCAGTACATAATTTGCCAATCATACTCTTAAGCTCTTTATTCATACGTTCGACTTGGCCTGAACTTTGTGGATGGTAGGGCGTGTGGAATTTTGGAGTCACTCCCAAGAAAGAGTAGATTTGGGATAAAATCGAATCAGTGAAATGTGTGCCTTTGTCAGAATCGATGCGGGCTGGTGGGCCAAAACGAGGTACTATCTCTTTAAGAAGAATTTTGGCAACAAAGGCAGCTGTGGCTCGGGGGCTGGGAAAGGCCTCCACCCACCGAGTGAGCTGATCAACTATAACAAGGCAAAATTTATAATGTCCTGCTTTTGGCATAGTAATATAATCAATTTGTAAGTGCTCAAAAGGTGTATATGCTAGAGGACGCCCTCCATAAGCTTTGGCCTTAAAAGCATACTGATTATAAGACTGACATGTGGAGCAGCCCGAGCAGATTCGAGATGCTGTATTAGTCACACCTGGTGCTATCCAGGTTCTCTTAATAGAGTCTACAATGCCTTGTGTACCAAAATGGCCTTTTCTGTGAACAGAGAGGCATACCTGGTGGTAGAATTTCCGGGGAAGAAATGGCTTACCTTCCGGAGACACCCAGATGCCATTGATCTGTTTCGCCTTAAATTTCTTTTTCCACTTTTCTACTTCAGAATCGTCATAGGTTAGGTTGGAAGGAATATCCTCAGAAGGTGAAAGGTTAAATACATGTTCAGGAGCTTCTAATGCAGCAAGCTTGGCTGCAGAATCGGCTCGTGCATTTCCCTTTGAAACAGGATCACTATTCCCTGTGTGGGCAGGGCAATGTACAACGGCTAGGGAAGAAGGCAGTTTTAGGGCATCTAAGAGGTCCTTGATAAGGTCCCCATTGGCAATAGCCTTGCCCGAGGATGTTAGAAAGCCTCGTTGACGCCAAATCATACCAATAAAGTGGCATATGCCAAAGCCATATTTCGAGTCAGTAAAAATGGTGGCACTCTTATCTTTAGCTATATTACAGGCCTGTGTAAGAGCCACAAGTTCAGCAGCCTGTGCACTAAAATGGGAAGGCAGAGAAGCTGCCCAGAGGGTGTCATAATCAGAAACTACAGCAGCTCCAGTAAAACGGGTTCCCTCTCTCATAAATGAGGAACCATCTGTATAGAGGACAAGATCAGGATTTTCTAAAGGTGTATCAAAAAGATCGTCACGGGGTTTTTCAGCCATATCAACTAAAGAAGCACAGTCATGCAACGGTTCCCCCGAGAATGGTAAGTTAGGGAGTAGTGTTGCTGGATTAAGAACTGTGCAGCGTTTTAAAGTGATATTCTCATTACCTAACAGGGTTATTTCATACTTAGCCAGCCTTTGATCTGAAAAGGCTTGTGTCCTGTGACGTAGTAAGAGAGCCTCCACTTCGTGAGGGCATTGCACAGTTAGAGGGTTACCTAGGACCAAATCAGAGGCTTTTTCTACCAAAAGCGCTGTGGCCGCCACTGCTCTAAGGCAAGGTGGCGCTCCAGCCGCTACAGGGTCCAGCTGAATTGAATAGTAGGCTATAGGACGTTGGTTAGGCCCCAGTGACTGAGTCAGGACTCCAGAAGCCACCCCCCTTTGTTCATGCACAAAGAGAGTGAAAGGCTTACTATAATCTGGCAGTCCTAGGGCAGGTGCTGATAACAAGGCCCGTTTTAATTCTTTTATGGCTGAGAGATGCTGGGGATCCAACTGTAAACTGTCTGGAACAGAACTTTTTGTAAGAGCTATGAGGGGTTTAGTAATTTCACCAAAAGAGGGTATCCATTGTCTACAGTACCCAGCTGCTCCCAGAATGGCTCTCAACTGCCTCTTAGTAGTGGGGGCAGAGAGTTGTTGAATGGCCTGGACTCTCTTAGAAGAGACAGAGCGAGTTCCAGCAGCCAAAATAAATCCTAAATATTCTACCTGGGGCAAACACCATTGTACCTTTGTCTTGGAAACCTTGTGTCCTCTCTTGTGCAGCTCCAGCAGTAAGTGACGGCTATCTTCCTGACAAATTTCAGCATTAGGAGAGGCCAAAAGTAAGTCATCTACATATTGTACTAGTATGGAGCCCTTAAAGGTAATAGAGGCCAGATCCTGCTGTAAAATTTGGGAAAATAATGTGGGACTGTCTACAAATCCCTGTGGGAGTCTAGTCCAGGTCCACTGTCTATTTTTCCAGGTAAAAGCAAATAAATATTGGAAGTCCTCATGTACTGGTATGGAGAAAAAGGCAGAGCAAAGGTCTACCACTGTGAAACATGTAGATTCATAGGGAATCGAGGAAATTATCGTAGCCGGGTTTGGAACTATGGAATGTCTAGGAATAACATAATTATTAATCGCTCTAAGATCTTGCACAAAACGATAAACAGGTTTACCATCTGGCCCAGGCTTGGGTTTTTTAACTGGCAAAATGGGAGTATTGCATGGAGAGTGATGACATGGAATAATAATACCCTGGCTTTTCAAAGCCTCAATTATAGGGGTGATCCCTTCTATTGCTTCCCTAGACAATGGATACTGTGGAATGGAGGGGGGTGGTCCCCCCTTAACTTTAAAGGTAACAGGCATGGCAGACTTAAGGAGCCCCACCTCATTAGGGGATGAGGCCCATAAAGACTCAGGAATGTCAGAGGGGATTTTGGATACCTCCCCTGCTGTTCCTTGAGCTTCTGTAAGTAAAATTGGTAATAAATGAACAGTATCCTCTGGCAATTGTAAGGAGACAGCCCCATCTGGAGCACAAGATATGGTTGCTCTAAGCTTGCAAAGGAGATCACGACCTAATAAATTTACAGGGGCATCAGGCATGAGTAAAAATGAATGTTCCACTGTTAAGGGCCCCATAGATACCATGCGAGGATTCAATTTTGCCACTCTCTGGCTCTTTCCTGAGACTCCCACTACATTCAAAAATCCTACAGGTCTACACCCAGCATCTGGTTTGCTTACTAATACTGATTTAGAGGCTCCTGTGTCTAGCAGACAATCATAATAAGTCTCCCCCACTTTTAAGGTGACATGTGGTTCATTACTCTGGGGAGGTGAATGGACTGGCACAAGTGCATTCAAAAAATCCGGATCTGGGAATATATGGCTTTCATTATCTATGTTCCATTCCTCCCCAAGACACCATCATTCCTGTGTCCTCTTCTGAGGGGGGTCTTGGTTACCATTATTCTGGTACTGCCTTTCTGTATTCCTCCAAAAAGATCTATTTCTATTTTGATTTCGCCTGTAATTAGAATTAGAATTTCTTCTCCAAGTCCTACATTCTCTCAATTCATGCCCCTCCTTACGACAGTAACAACACACCTTAGTGTCCTTGTTCCAGTGTCCACATGGCTGACTAGGAATCGCTGGTGCCAGAATGCTCTGTTTAGGGTGATCTGGATCTTCCTCACGTGAGTCAAAGACATAATTTGCAAGTTCCTTAATTCTATCTACTGAGAGATTTCTCCAGTCTGGACATTGTTTCAGAAAGTATCTGCGTATTTCTGGCAGTGAATTATAAACAAATGTGTTGAGAATGATACAGGAATCTCTTAAATCTACTGGATCCAATCTGGTGTACTGTCTAGCGGCCTCACAAAGTCTATCATAAAATCTGTTTGGTCTTTCATTAGCCTC
The DNA here is from genome assembly GCF_019393635.1 of Dromiciops gliroides. Classification (NCBI taxonomy): domain Eukaryota; kingdom Metazoa; phylum Chordata; class Mammalia; order Microbiotheria; family Microbiotheriidae; genus Dromiciops; species Dromiciops gliroides. Next base: position 40,368,773 of record NC_057865.1, read on the forward strand.
CTGAGGTAGGCTTAAAAATTTCTGCCAGTTTTCCGGTTTTCTAGAGCAAGATTCCATTCCCTTCAGAAGTGTTTCTCTAGCATCTTTTAATCTTTGGAAATCCCTATCATCATTATAATTCCACTCTGGATCCTTTAGAGGCCATTCCACATCGGCCTTACCTTTCGCAACAAGGGCATTTCCTGCTGAGATAATATCTGTAATCTCAGTTGGGGACAGTAAAGTTTCCAAAAGGCAAGTAACATCAGCCCAACTGGGTTGATATGCATTAAATATAGTCCTTAACTGTGAAATTACAGTGTTTGGATTTTTCTCAAAACTAGGGATGATTGATTTCCATGCGCTCAAGTCACTTGGTCTAAAGGGGCTATATTTTCTGACTTGAATTGGCACTCCCTTCTTACTATGTTCTATAGCTTCCTGCAGAGGGAGTAGTTTCTGCTGATCTGATTCTGAACTTGGATCATCTCTAGTAGAAACAGCCATTTTGAGGTCTCTCTCCATATGTGAGAGTTTCCCCCACATCATAACAATGATAATAACAAAAACAATGATAATAACAAAAACAAAAAAAAAACAACAAAAAAAAATAAAATCCTTAGTCGTATGAACTATGGATGTGGTATTAAAAGGTATTTCAATTGCAGGCATAAAATTTCTACTTATATTAAACGTATTTTCCCAAAGATTCTCACGTATACTATTATACAAAAAACTTTTTGCTGCCTGAATGAGGAAAAAACCAATAATGTTATGAAGGACCATTGAGTAAACTATTCCTCTAAGTCGGGATGTTATGCTGTCCCAATACATTCCGATGAGAAAAATCAAAGGGATGGTAGAATATTCGAGCATCTTGCCCTTTAAACTGGGCTGGCTTTTCTGTTTAAAGCAAGACTTTTAGAGGCTTAAAGTCTTTAAGGGAGATTAGACAAAGGGAAAGTCCGCGGGGGGGGGGGGGGGGGGTATTTGGAAAATCCACCGAATTAGCCGGCTTATGGCCAAACTAGGGAGGGTGGGAGGGTCCTTAAGGTCCCATCTGGGTCGCCAAACTGTGAGATTTAAAATTGGATATTAGATCATAAATCTCCCCTACTTAACCCTTCCCTTAATTTATCTCCCAGACTAGTAAATGGAAGAAGCTTCTGGTTTTCTAGATAGAGCCTTTATTGTATATAAGGTGTTGTTGATTAGAAGGATAGGAAAATAGAAATACAGTAGAAATCGTCTTAAATCTAGGCTTAGTCTATATTCCTTATAAAAACTCACCAAACCGATTTAGGCCACCTTTGGAGTGAGTCAGACCGTCTGTCCCGCGCCGCCAGGAGTCCCGCCAAGCCGGCAAAAAAGGCTACTCCCCTTCTCTCCACCCCGGAAGTCAAAAAACCCCGGCAGGCAGTCTGACATGCGCAGCAGGCGGACTGTACCCGGCAGGCAGTCTGACATGCGCAGCAGGCGGACTGTACCCGGCAGGCAGTCTGACATGCGCAGCAGGCGGACTGTACCCGGCAGGCAGTCTGACATGCGCAGCAGGCGGACTGTTCATCTCCTCCCCAAAAGGGTGGTCCTTGAAAAACTGGCGTCTTTCAGTTATCCTAACCGACTGTTAAAAACTTTCATATTTTACCACAGGTGCTGTTGTTTTTCTTTTTTGAAGTTTTTCCTTTTTGCTCTGATTCTTCTCTTATAACATGGCTAATGCAGAAATATGTTTAATGTTATTGTACGTATGTAACCTATATCAGATTACTTGTCTTGGGGAGGGGGGAGGGAGAAAAATTTGAAACTAGAAATCTTATAAAAACAAATGTTGAAAACTATCTCTACATGTAATTGGAAAGTAATAAAATACTTTTATAATTAAAAAAAAGAAGTCCAGTGGTGGCACTGCTATTCATTTTAGGACTGAAAAGCATAAAGTACAAGGTGTTGGTAATATGGGACACCTGTGGCTTTTATTTCCAAAGATTTCGGGAGCGGCTTGGAGTGAAGGTGGTGAAAGCTCTCAAGAGGAGTCATGATGGTGTAACCCACGCTTCTATTGATATGCTTTGTGCCCTCATGTGTGTAAGTTTGTTTTATTCTTTTGAACTTTTCTTAAACTTGCTGATCTGGATGAGTTGAAAGTTTCACTCTTAGCTAATCAAAGTTGAGTTTTGTTAAATGCTGTTTGTTAAACTTGAAGACATAGTTTCAGAAGACTTCATATACAGAGTGTTTCTTTGTAAACACAAGAATTAATTACTCTTGAATTTGTTCGTGAAAAAGAATAAAAAAAGTTCAGCTAGGAATTGGCAGCATGTTAGAAATGCTGTGGCCAAAAAACTTTTTGTAGAGACATTGAGTAGTTCAACAGACGTTTGAGTTTGAAAATCCAAACGGTTAATAAATTTCTCTTGAATGAAAATTTGCTGCTAATTTTAGCATTTTGTAAATTCTGTATTGCTGGAAGAATAGTGCTAAACAAACGGTAGAGGACAATTGAAGTAAATGTGAGCTGCTATTAGCACTTGACTTGACAGTAAACATAGTTTTCATTGTTAGGATAAACAGTGACTTTTAGGAGTTCTAGCCCCTGTCATGTATTGTGTAATTATCTATGAAGTCTGAACAGTCCTTGAAGAAGATCATTTATCTTCTGCTTTTTTCCCTTTTCATTCTTGGGAACTATCATTTTTTTTTCAGGACACTTGCTTACACTGGTTTCAATAAGAACATTGTTATGGAATATCCAGGGAAATAATGAAAAAAAATTCACAGGAAGGTGGGTTAGCGGTACCAAACCTGGAGCTTTACTATAAAGCAGCAGTCATCAAAACTATCTGGTACTGGCTAAAAAATAGAGTGGTAGATCAATGGAATAGGCTAGGCTCAGGAAATGCAGTAGTAAATGACACTAGTAATGTAGTGTTTGATAAACCCAAAGACTCCAGCTTCTGGGATAGGAACTCAGTATTTGACAAAAACTGCTGGGAAAACTGGAAGATAGTATGGCAGAAATTAGGCATAGACCAACATCTTACACCTTATACTAAAATAAGGTCAAAATGGATACACGATTTAGACATAAGAGGTGATACCTTAGGTAAATTAGGAGAGAAAGGAATAGCCTACCTATCAGATCTTTGGAAAGGAAAACAGTTTTTGACCAAACAAGAGATAGAGTATATTATAAAATGCAAAATGGATGATTTTGATTATATTAAATTAAAAAATTTCTGTACAAACAGAAGCTATGCATCCAAAATTAGAAGGGAGGCAGAAAGTTGGGAAACAATTTTTGAGGCCAGTACTTCTGATAAAGGCCTCATCTCTAAGATATATAGGGAACTAAATCAAATTTATAAGAATCCAAGTCATTCCCCAATTGAGAAATGGTCAAAGGATATGAACAGGCAGTTTTCTGATGAAGAAACCAAAGCTATCTATTCCCATATGAAAAAATGCTCTAGATTACTAATGATTAGAGAGATGCAAGTTAAAACAACTCTGAGGTACCACCTGACACCTATCAGATTGGCTAAAATGACAAAAAAAGAAGATAATAAATGTTGGAGAAGCTGTGGGAAAATTGGAACACTAATTCATTGTTGGTGGAGCTGTGAACTGATCCAACCATTCTGGAGAGCAATTTGGAATTATGCCCAAAGGGCGATAAAGCTGTCCATACCCTTTGACCCAGTAATTCCACTTTTAGGTCTTTTTCCCAAAGAAATCATGGAAAGGGGAAAGGAACCCACATGTACAAAAATATTTATAGCTGTTCTTTATGTGGTGGCAAGGAATTGGAAGTTGAGGGGGTGCCCATCAATTGGGGAATGGCTGGACAAGTTGTGGTATATGAATACAATGGAATACTATTGTGCTGTAAGAAATGATGAGCAGGAGGAGTTCAGAGAAACCTGGAGGGTCTTGCGTGGGCTGATGATGAGCGAGATGAGCAGAACCAGAAGAACATTGTACACAGTATCATGAACATTGAGTGTTGATCTACTGTGATGGACTATATTCTTCTCACCAATGCAGTGGTTCAGAAGAGTTCCAGAGAACTCATGATAGAAGAGGATCTCCAAATCCAAGGGAAAAAAAAAAAAGAACTGTGGAGTATAGATGCTGATTGAACCATACTATTTCTTTCTTTCTTTCTTTCTTTCTTTCTTTTTTTTTTTTTTTTAGTGAGGCAATTGGGGTTAAGTGACTTGCCCAGAGTCACACAGCTAGTAAGTGTTAAGTGTCTGAGGCCGGATTTGAACTCAGGTACTCCTGACTCCAGGGCCGGTGCTCTGTCCACTGCGCCACCTAGCTGCCCCCATACTATTTCTTTTGTTTTGGGTGCTATTGTTTTTTTCTTTTCTATTTTGAGGTTTTGCATTACTGCCCTGATTTTTTCTCTTATAACAGGATTAATGCAGAAATAGGATTAATGTTATTATGGATATATATATGTGTGTGTATATCTATCTATCTATCTATATGTATATGTATATAGATATATAGATATAACCTATATCAGATTACCTGCTGTCTAGGGGAGGGGGGAAGGAGGGAGAAAAATCTGAAATTGTAAAGCTTGTATAAACAAAAGTTGAGAACTATCTTTACATGTAACGGAAAAAAATAAAATACCTTATATATATAAAAAAAGAACATTGTTATGAATAAATCCTGTAAGATGATAGCAAATAAGTCTGCTTCTAAATTATTTTTTTTTAATTTCTTTAGCCTATGCATGATGACTATGACTTGAGGCAAGAACAGTTGAACAAAGCATCTCTTCTTTCTTCAAAGAAGTTTCTGGAAAACTTATTAGAAAAATTTAATTCCCATGTGGTAAGTAAAGATTAAGCTTTTATAAATAGGAAGAATTATGATTTTGAAAGGTTGTATAAAAATGGTTTGTAGTTTTCCCTGTGACATCTATATAGCTCTTTACGGCATGCCAAGCACTTGACACTTGTTTTCCTTTGCTTTGCACAACTTTAATGCTATTTCTATTTTGCAAAAGAAGAAACCTGGACCTCACAACAAGGCAGGACTCAAAGCCAACTCCCTTCTAAGTGCAGTGTCTGGGGGGGGGGAGGGGCAGCTAGATGTTGCAGTGGTGGATAAAGCATCTGCCCTGGATTCAGGAGGACCCGAGTTCAAATCCAGCCTCAGACACTTGGCACTTACTAGCTGTGTGACCCTGGGCAAGTCACTTAACCCTCAAAGCCCTAAAATAAACAAACAAACAAACAAACAAATAAATAAATGATAAGTGCAGTGTCTATAATTGCCTAATGTGGTTGTCTGTTAAACCTATTATCATAGTTCAACCTCTGTGGATGTGTTTGAGTTGTGGTTGTCTGTTAACCTATTATCATAGTTCAACCTGTGTGGATGTGTTTGAGTTCAGTTCAGCAAGTGTCTAAGTGCCTGCTCTGTCTCCAGGCCTATGCTAGGAATTGGGAAGGCAAGAAAAACAATAAAACATTCCCCTCTTACATTTTTCTGGGGAAAGAGGTGAGCAGAGGGGAGATAGTAGAAATGTAATATACAAGACAAGGAAACGTAATGTGATTTTACAGTTGGGGAGGGTAGATTATATGTAACATTGCAATCTCATTCATCTGCAGAAGATAATTTTAAAACATTTTCAGGTTTACTTTAAAATTCTAGAAACATAAATTAAAACTCCTAACATTTAAGAGTTTAATTAACTAGTTAATTAGCTCTTCAGTAGTAACAATTGTAAATTGTATTGCAGGGGAAAAAAATGTGCAAATAAAAATAATTGTTTTGAGTGACATTGATTCATTTAATTTTTAAAAATTGTTTGAGTAGCTCTAATTGTCCAGATCCAAACAGCTTTCTTTTTCTTGAAATTGATCATGATTCTTCTGCAGTATCCATAGACTTCTTGTATTATGTTTTACATGTTGCGAAATGACTCTTCACTGTGACCATGAAATCAGAAAATTAAATATTCTGCCAGCTTAGTTAAATGTCAAGAATTTTCCCTTCAACAACTCCACTGTATCTTTGAGAAGTTCACAAAGCAATGAATTACTTTGTTTTCCAGGATCATGGGACTGGTGCCCTCGTTATTAGTTCACTTTTGGACTTCCTTACCTTTGCCCTCTGTGCTCCATATAGCGAGACGACTGAAGGGCAGCAATTTGATATGCTTTTGGAAATGGTTGCATCCAATGGAAGAACCCTCTTTAAACTTTTTCAGGTGAGAGCTGAGCTTTTTTGTTACTTCAGTACAATCCTAGAAAAGCACTTTTTGGGGATAACAGTATGATTTTATATTTTCTTGTGTCACAAGGGAAGATTGTAACATCTTCCTTCTCAGTTTCTTTGTTGTAAAACCATTCCTTTGGTTTGGAAATGTAAATAAAATTAGCAGGTGTTTCCTTTAAAGATCTGAGGTCACTGCTAATCCACTCTTGATGATTGTTTCGCCACTTCACACTCCATTCCCACCTTGAATAGTGTTAAAAATTAGTTTCTGCTTTGTTATCCTTTATGGATGCAGTGTTTTCATCAGTAAAATGATTTAGTCATATCCACCTGTGAGGTTCTTGGTCATTTTTCATGTAGTTCCCAATATAGCATCTTTTGGCTATCCATTTTTTGTCCCATGTGGTTGCTCCTTTCTTCCAGTAACACAAGACCTTGATGGTTTTTATGCTACAAATCATTGTTGGCTATTTATGCTTCCCCATGAATCGCTCCTTCCCCCTTGCAGTCTTGCTTCATTCTCTCTTCCCACAAGTTTTTTTGTTGTGAAATGTGTTCATGGAACAATGACCTGATTATCAAGCCAGACGTTTCGTCTTGGAAGTTAGTTTTATTCCTTAGTCCTGTGTATTATTACTTTGCACGAATGCTGCCGTGCTGCATGTGCTTCATAACCCATTGCCCTTTTAGTGTGGGCTCTTCATTAATATTTAGTGCTAATGTTATTTTGTGTAAAATAGTTTGTCAAAGTGTAGTATGTCAACAATATTTAGAGTCTACCTATTTTATTGAAATTGCTAACTAACTTGTAAGTGGATATCATCACATCTTTTAAACCAGCTGATTACAGTTGAAGAAAAACTGATTGGTGATTGATTCTTTTTCCCCCCTCTTTCAAAGCACCCTTCCATGGCAATTGTAAAAGGAGCTGGTTTGGTTATGAAGGCAATAATCGAGGTGAGAATAAACTTTTAATTTCTAAGTTTAAACAAAAGAAATCAAATAGTTTTCTTATTTGGATTGGTATGCTCATAGAAACTGAATATATTACCACCTATGATAGAAAAACGTTGTAAGAAAAGCTTTTTAGGTTTCTGCTCTGGATTTTCTTTTGAAAGTTGCAGAAACATCTCTCAAAGCAAAAGAGAAATTTCACATCACTGGAGTGAAGGGTAGAACAAATGAATTAACCTTTTGGTTCTCCCAGCATGATTGAGTTTTATTAAAACGGACACAAAAGGAGAGCTCTGAAGATACTTAGATCTTTGTTGTTTTCCTTGGGTATCCCATTAACAACACAAATACTTTAAAAGATAGATCTTTCTATAGAGACAATATTCCTCCTTTCCCCTTACTACACCAAACAGAAGCATTATGGTTCTGTTAAAATTACCCTTACAGCTTATATTTGTGAAGACCAGGAAAGAAAAAATAGAGGTCATTAGAAAATGTCCTTTTTTTTCCCCCCCTTTTCAGGAATGGTTATTTTGTGTTCCCCCAATAAGTAAGGCTCAATTAATTCCATAAATAAATACTTAAGAGGCACTGCTGGGCCCTGTGAAGGATAAAAATTAGAAGGAAGTTTGGGTGGTATATCAGAGTGTGGGACTTGAGTCGTGGAGCCTTGAGTTCAAGTCCTGTTGCAGGCCCTTAATATCTATGTGACCCTGGACAAGTCACTTAGGCTCTCTCAGTCTCTGTTTCGTCGTCTGTAAAAGGAAGATAAGAATAGCAGCACATAAAGGACTTCACAAAACCTTACAGCATTAGAAGAACATAGTTCCTCTTCCCCGTTGGGCCTACCAGCTAGTAGGGGAAACATTGTCGAGCACACTGAAAACTCAGCTAGTTCTTCAGCTGTCGAGAAAATGTTGTGGGGAATCTCTCTATAGCAATCAGGCGTGATGGGGAAGAAATAGACTTGGAACCAAGACCTGAGCTGGGCTTCAAGTTCTCCTTTTTATCAGCTGTGTTCCTTGGAGCAAGTGACAGAATCTGAGTGAGAAGGATCCTTAGTAGGGGGCAGCGAGGTGGCGCAGTGGATAAAGCACCTGCCCTAGATTAAGCAGGACCTGAGTTCAAATCCGGCCTCAGATATTTCACACTTACTAGCTGTGTGACCCTGGCAAGTCACTTAACCCTCATTGCCCCACCAAAAGAAAAAGAAGAAAAAAAGAGAGAGAAGTATCCTCCGTAGTCTTCAAGGCAACACTAAATTAGACTCGAAATCCTTGAATGGCCCCCTCATAGCTGGTCCATCAGTCTCTGTGTGAGGAGCCTGGAGATGAGGACTTCATGCTCTCTCAGGGCATGTCATCCTAGTTTTTGTTAGCACCAGTTGTTAAGAATTGTTAGGGATGTTTGGGGGTGTTCAGAGAGAACTAGCGCCTCTGGAGTGAGAACTTGCCAAACCCTTTCCAGGGCTACAAATATGCTTATGTGGGTTCAGTTTTTAAACTTTCATTTGACTCTGACATACCCTTGATCTCTCTTCCAGTAGCTTTCACTTCACTTTTAAACTCCTAGAAAAAAAGCTGTTCATTATGTCTGCTTCTTCACATTCCACTTCCTTCCCTTGTAATCTTGTAATCTGGCCTTAATTTAACTCTGCCACTTGAATGAAATGTCTCCAAGTTGACCAGTGTTCTCTACTAAATCTGATGCATTGTTTTTCATTCGTAATCCTTCTTTACCTCCCTACAATGTTTGGTACTATTGAACACTTCTTTCTTTCAGATTATGCTCCCTGAATTTTTGGTGGTGGTAGTGGTGGTGATGGTGATGATGTCTTCACTGTTACCTCCTGATTCTCCCCTCATTTGTCTAGTCAATTCTCTGTCTCTTTTGCTTGTATCATCATTCATGCCCAGCCTTTGCATGGTATACCCAACAATTTTCTCCTGGGCCACTTCTGTTCTCTCCCTATACTTTTGGAAATTTCATCAACTCCTATATATTCAACTGTTCTCACCGTGCAAATAACATCCTAGTCTATGCATCCAGACTTCATCTCTCTCTTGAGCTCCAGTCCTAAGTCATTAGCTGTCTACTGAGTGTCTCCACCTAGAGAGTTTAATTATCTCAAACTCATAATGTCCAAAACAGAACTCATCCCCTGCCAAACAAAGAAGACTTGAAACAAAACCAAAATCCATTCCTAATTTTCCCATGCCTTTCAAGGATTCTTCTTTCCTTGTAATCACTGAGTAAGCCTTACCTTTTCTTTATCCCTGCCTCCATTTCCATTGCCAATCTTGTTGACTTACTTATTCACATCTCCTCTCTGTATCTTCTCTACTCATTTGACTGTCACCAAGTTCAGGACCTCATTACCTTGACTATTGTATTAGCTTCCTCGTTTATTTCTCTTTCTAGCTGCCACCTTTTCTAGTCCAGCTTCTGCACAGTTGTCAAGTTCATGATACCAGAACATAAGAATGACCACCATATCACTCACCTGCCCAGAAAGTTTTGCTGTATGTCTTTTCTAAGCTCCAATAAAGCTCTTCCCAATCTGGTTTTAAGCTCTCTCTCCAGACACGTATCAACACCTCCATTGTGTGTTCTGTCCCAGCCCCACTGGCTGTTTGTTGTTTAGCATATGGGACGTGACTTTTTTTTTTTTTTGACTCCCTGCCTTTGCACAGCCTATGTGCCAGGTCTAGAAAACTCTTCCTTCACCACCACTTATTGGATTCCCTAGCTTCTTCAAAACTCAGTTCTAATGTTAGCTCTGACTTGAGACCTTTCCTGACTCCCCTAGTACTGAGTGTCCCTCTCCTCCCAAATTACTTTGTTTTTATTTTGCATTTATTTTTGTATATATTTTCCCCCTAGTAGATGGCATGGTGCCTAATGCATAATAAACACTTAACAAATGCTTTTCTTAATGAATTAAGGATGATAGTTATAGTGAAAATGAATAGCATTCCAAATGTGTAGGGCTAAAAATCTGGCAAGGAACTAAAATGAAACCTTCCTTTGAAACTGGGTGAAGAAAATGTATTATTCATTGCTACTGAATGGTTTTATTTGAAGTCTAGTAATGTGGACACTGGTAGGAAGTAAGGTGAAAGTATTCTGGGGTGAGGGTAATGGGTAAAAATAATTGTGAAAATATACTTCAAAAATAACAATATTCCAAAGAAAAATAGAAAATATTTTTTAATTTATGCCGTTGCTTGCCTTTTTGTTTAGATAGTTGTTTTGTTCATATATTCCTGTGTGATATATCGTAATACCTAATTTACTTAAGGTTGTTAAAAAAAATTTTGACAGCTAGGCTAATTTAAGAGAAACTCTTGTCTTATTCATCTTTCCCTATTTCTGAAGGAAGGTGATAAAGAAATCGCTACCAAAATGCAAGAACTTGCACTTAGTGAAGGTGCCTTACCTCGACACTTACATACCGCAATGTTTACAATAAGCACAGATCAAAGGATGCTTACGAATAGGTAAGTTTCATTAAATGTGCTGTGACAGTCAGAGGCATGCACTTAAGTCATCATGGATTTTTCCAAATTAAGCAGATATTTCATTCTTGGTTTTTTGTCTGTTCCTTTCTTTCTGGGAGCATTGGACCAAAAGGATCTGTGTTTCAGCCATATGGATGTTTTTGGTGGGAGATTAACCATTTTATATGTGTTTTGGTAGCCTATTGTCAGTCACAGAGACAATAGAGGGACTAGAAACATGGAAAGCAGTCTTCAAAAAAGCTTCCAGTGTGTAGAGAAGCAATCTAGGCCTAGGGCATTTTCATTTTCTTCATGGTCCATGTAAGCTGGTGACCCTTGGCTTTTCCTGTTTTACATTTTGCCAATCAGATAGATGTTGTGACCTATTTTTTATTTTATTTTTTTTAGTGAGGCAATTGGGGTTGTGACTTGCCCAGGGTCACACAGCTAGTAAGTGTTAAGTGTCTGAGGCTGGATTTGAACTCAGGTACTCCTGACTCCAGGGCCAGTGTTCTATCCACTGCGCCACCTAGCTGCCCGTGTTGTGACCTATTTTAATACATTTTTTTTGCTGTTTAAGGCACCTTTATCCTTATGAGTCTTTCGAATATTTGAAAACTACTACATTGAATCTTCATCTGCTCTAAGTTTTACAAATCCTAACTTTTCTCTTCTCTGAACTTTCTATCTCATCAAGCACCTAACATGCTGCTTGGCACACAAGTGCTTAATATGTTTATTAAATGATCTTGGTGTCTAGCTGCTTAATCATTATTTGTCCCTTTTCTGTTGACCCTAATTTCTTTATCCCTTTTAGTGTATATTTGCAAACCAGAGAGTTTCACAGGGTATAATGCGAGGACTTAAAATTTGGGTGTGCTATTAAGGATTGTAGCTGTTAGCTATTCGCTGTCACGACAAGTGGAAGTATATGTCGATTCATATTTAGTATGCAGTACTTGACTGATTTTTCCTTTGATCTTTTCCCATACCTATTACCACAAATGCAACTCCTCCTTGGAGTATAATGTTCTCTTCCTTACACAGCTCCACTAATTAGTTAGTGTTGAATTCTAAAATGATTTTTGTCTACCCTCAAATATCATCAACAAAGTTAATTTCTACTTCGAATGAAAGAGGAAAATGCTGAGGGAGGTATTTCCCTTATCTACTATAGAAAAGGCAAATATTCTTCGTAAATAGATATTCTTAAGTAACCTTCTAGTAAAACTCTATATTAAAAGTTTGTTGGCTTTTAAGTATTAGGCTATAATTAATTATTTGCATCCTGTAGGATCAACCTTAATTGTGGAAAACTGTCCAACCATTGACCTTAGTGAAAATTGGGGAATAGTCTTAAAATGAATTTGCTACAATATAGTAGCTTCCAAATTTGAGTTTATAGAGAAACACTTTTACTGACATATGTTATCTGCAACTAAGTATTGGTAACAGAACTACATTGATTTCTGAGGCTGTTGCTTGTGCTTTGTTCTTCCAGGAATAAATACATCATCTCCCTCATACAGAAAAAGTTTTAGGTGACCTATTTAATCATTGACCTTATCAGTTAATCATTTTAGTTTTTGGAAGATTGTAGTGATATTTTTAGTTACTATCTTAAAAGGAGGGGTGACTTTAGAACAATAAACTTTTTGGGGGCTGTATTAACAGCAGATTAATGACTTAAAATTGTAGCCATATTTCTTATAATTACATGATATCTTGTTCTTAAAAATTCCTTTCTGTTCTAGCTGAGATAAAGCAGCAAACCTTTTTCAACGTCTGCTTTTTTCAGACAGCTAAGTAGACATTTAGTGGGCCTCTGGACAGCTGAAAATGCAACTGCTACAAATTTGTTGAAACGTATTTTGGTAAGTCAGATGAGACACTAAACGGATACATATAGGTAGTAAAATTATAATGAAAAACAGTTTGCATATTAAGTATATAAAGATGTCTTACTAATAAAATGTCATGATACTTATAAAAATAATTTTTATCTGTAGTGTCTTATTTCATTAGTGTATTTCATTGTCTTTTGTTTTCATGCCATTCTTTTGAAATCAGATGGTTTGGTTTTGTTTTGTTTTGTGACTAGCCCCCAGGTTTGCTGGCATACCTGGACAGCACTGATCCAGTTCCTGAGAAGGATGCTGACCGGATGCATATTAGAGATAATGTGAAAATAGCAACTGTAAGTACAAAGCACAAAAAAGGCAGTAACTCAGAAATGAGTTTTAGCTTAACCCTCTGTAATGCAGGACTACTGCTATTTGCTACAATATTGTGAGGTTGAAGTTTATAGAAAAAGATCAGAAACTACATGTGATTTTACTTTTCAGTCACTAGATGGAGCCCTCACTGTAACAGCAAAAAATAGAGTTACCTTTATATTTACCATTATACATGGTAAGGTCCTTAGGCTGGGAGCCATGTTTTATGCCTTCTGCAGTTTCCATAACCCAGCATGATACCTTGTTTGTAGTGCGGCTAAGTAAATTCTGGAAAGTAGGTAGCGGGTAGACTCTTAGTCTTAGAAATCTTGAGCCAGAAGACACTTGAGCTAGATCAGTGGTCTCCAGAGTAGAAGCTTAGACCTGACCAACCCTAAAGGGTGTGCAGTCAGAGTGGGAGAATGGGTCTTGTCCTGAGACAGCCAAAAACTGGACTTTAATCACAAGCCACTCTTACCCTTATCTTCCTGGCACTTAGAGCAGCTATCGCCCAGGTACCACTTAGAAATCCTAGTTCCCAGCCCCTGCCAGATCACCTCATGGCTGCACTTGGAGCTACTGGTGATTAAGGGCCCTGTCTCCGAAGCCCTTTGGCTTAGTTGAGTCAGTAAGTGAATGACATTGGATTAGCAGGCATGGGTGTATCACGTTATAGTTCTTAATACCTTATCTTTCCCTCACAAACTAACCCCTCTTCTAAACTGGTATATTGCTACCAAGAACACTGCCTGCTTTAGTCATATTGGTTTGAATCTGGAATCATCCCTTACTCCTCCTATATACAATTAGCGGCCAAATTTGTCATTCCTGTCTTTACAACATTTCTCATAGATTATTCCCTTCTCTGCTTACACAGCTACCACCCTGGGTCAGGCTCTCAGCTCCTTTCTAATCTAGTGGCCTCCCAGTTGGTCTCCCTGGCCTGTAGTCTCCCCTTTTCTGATCTATTACTAGAGTGATTTTCCTAAAGAGCACATCTGACTCTCTCACTCTTCTGCCCATTTGTTCCCTATTAACTTTAGGATCAAATCTTTCTTCATTTTTATCTTAGTTTTAATTTTCATTTTTTGCATATCATAATACATAATTTTTTTTTTTTTTAGTGAGGCAGTTGGGGTTAAGTGTCTTGCCCGGGGTCACACAGCTAGAAAGTATCAAGTGTCTGAGGCCGGATTTGAACTCAGGTCTTCCTGAATTCAGGGCCAGTGCTTTATCCACTGTGCCACCTAACTGCGCCCCCCCCCCCTTTTTTTTGATAATACGTAATTATTAATTCAGTAGAATGTACATTTTGCGAATAATATATTGCACACATATATTATGGGGATGTGGTCCAAAAATGTTTACTAGTAAGTGTGTGCAATCAGGGTTTAGAGGTGACTGATCTAGATGACTGGCTATTTGTTACCTGTTAGAGATTGTTTGAAAAAATAGCCTTCTTACCCAAGGAGAATGCTTTTAAAAATGTTTTTTTATTCATTAAAGGCAGCCAGCCTACATTGAACATTGATATTAAAAGTACTCCTGTAGTTGTAAGTCATTGTCTTTGTGTGTATATATTAAAAAAATGGGTTTCTTCATTCCTCAGGATCAGTACGGCAAATTCAATAAAGTTCCAGAGTGGCAAAGACTGGCTGGAAAAGCTGCTAAAGAAGTTGAGAAATTTGCCAAAGAAAAAGTGGATCTTGTATTGATGCACTGGAGGGATAGAATGGGCATTGCTCAGAAAGAGGTAAAAAAAAAAGTCAGCACTAATCCTCTAATTTTGTAATCCTCTCTAACTTTGCACTTATAGCGCCTTCTACTTTATTTGTCATCTGAGATGCTAGTCAAATAGTCAGATTTTTGACTGGCAAACAGCTCTGACTTAAAATAGAATTTTTTTAGTCAATCCATTTTAAAATTTTTCTTCTTGCTTTTCTTTTGACTTGAATCCCGATTTAGGAATAAATTTTACCTAGTAAAAAGATAACACGTACAGTTCGTCAACTAGATAATCTTAAATTGGCCATAAGATTTTATACAAATGCCCATAAAGAAGAAAGGCACCATTGCTATGTTGTTACCTCACTTTATAGCTAAAGTAAATTCTGAAATTGCATTAGATAATTGGTCTTAGTATTTTCTCTAGTATCAGGATCAGAAAGCCAATTTTTCCATTAGTTCTAGTTTTTAGCCCATATCACTAAAGTCAGTTTCATTTTTGTAGAGACAGATGGTTCTTTTTGTAGAATAGCTGGGCCCTTTTCACCATTTTTGTTCATTTACCAGGACAGTAAAGGAGTAATATAAATTTTGTTGTCACCATCCCTGATGAACATTTCTTGCACTTATAACCTAAAGCCAATCTTGGTTTATTTATAGATTTTAATTCAGAATCTTCTGTCTTTTTTAATGTGACTCGTTGAATGCTTCCTATTAGAGAAAGTTAGCTTATTCCCCATGTCCATGTGTAGTGTGGTGGGGAGAGAGCTGGCCTCAAAGCCAGGAGGATTTGGGTTCCAGGCTTGCCTGTGACCCCTGAAGGCTATGTGACCTTTGGCCAGTCACTCACCACTCAGGGCTCCAGGCAGCTCTCCAAGACTAGAAGTGACAGAGTGAGGGGCTATAGTAGAAGGAATTTCCTCACCTGGCAGTATCCTGTACCCATGAAATGACAGGCCTAGTCCCTCTTCCTGAGAAGTAGAGATTGATATAGCCAGCCTCCAACCTTTCTGAGCAGTGGGACTCCAAGCTATTCACTACCATTCCCTGCCTCAGTTTCCTCATCTGTAAAATGGAGGTAGTAACAGTACCGATGTCCTAGAGTTGTTTGAGGATCAGATGACATAATTTAAAGTGCTTAGCATAGTGCCTGGCACATAGTAGGTGCTTTGTGTTAGCTATTACCCAATAAATGCTTGTTTTGCCACTTTCCAGGGCTCTCATTTATACTTTATGGCTTCCTCTATTTTTTTCTTTTACTCTTTGATCCATATTGCTTTCTGCTTTTTTCTTTTGATGATGATGATGATGATGACAATGACTTTCCATGTTTTGACATACAAGACATTTTATAGCATCTCTTAGTGTGGAGAAATTTCTTATTTTGCGGTTTGCAGAAATTTGCAAAAATTGGGGAAAGTAAACACAAACCCGGAGATAGGATAATGAAACAGGAATTTGTCAACTTGGACTACCAAAGAAAGAAATCTTATTAGAGCTTAAGTTGGTAAAAGTTTGAAAGAAAAGTGACCAACCTCTAAATCCCAATAAATTAAAGTTATTTAACTTCTTAGTTCTGTCATTTGTTCATATTGCCTTAGTATATATCTGTTACTTTTTTAATCTAGGCTAATTTTAGACTACAACATTTCTCCCTTTCTATAAAGTATGTTGTCTAGTATAGAAACAAAACAAATCTTGAAACTTGATTTTCACATGATCTAGCCTAGAATGAAGTGAGATCACATAATTCTTTAAACTACTTTGAGCAAGTTTTACTTTTAACAATAATTGGGCTTGTTCTTTCTGTTAAAATTTGTTTATGATGGTATCCTTATGAGAAATTTTGTATAACAGATGTTATTCTCATCATATCTTAGCTTGCTCTTGTTTTATTTTCTTTAAAAATATTCTTTTTTTTTCCTTTCTACTTGAACACATTCAGGACAGAAACAATATGGTGAGTTTTAAGTTCCTGCAATTTATGTCAGTTGTTTTTAGCTGCCTGGCATGTGGGGTCTTGTTTTAGTATTCTTTGTCTTAGTGTGTTGTTAGAGTCTCACTTCAGATGTGTCTGGACCAAGTTATTTATCCTTCAGTTCTATACTTTTCAAAAAGTATTCTTAGCTCCTGCAAGAATTAAACAACCTTTTGTTTTCAAGTTTGTGTTTTTTCCTATTAACTATTTGCAAATGTTTGTGCATAATTTACTATTACAAACTAATGCAAATTTCATTAGTAACAACTTCATAAAACTTGGAAGTTTTGGGGTTTTAGTGACAATCTATTTTTTAAAATTTTACTATTTCTATATTGAAAAATGTATTGGTATAGTATCAAGGATTAATGTTATAGTTTCTTGTTATTGATACTCGTTTGTGGGTTAAGTTCTCATTTTAATGTATTTAACTTGCTCAAATTAAGTTCTTTTAAAAATTGACTAACTACCTAATGACCATTTTTCTGAATGCTCAGATAAAGTGTAGATTTAAATATGTGCACTTGTATGTCTATGTGGGAAAACTTAGCTCTTGGCATAGCACCAGACTTGGCTGTTATTTAATTTTTTTTTTAATTTCCTTTTCTTCCAGAATCTAAATCAAAAGCCAGTAATACTTAGAAAGAGAAGACAGAGAATAAAAATTGAAGCAAACTGGGATCTCTTCTACTATAGGTAAATTTCAGATTGTTTTTTCAATGTATATTAAACCAGCATAGCTGATATGTTATGACAGCCTTTTTTTTTTTTTCTTGGTGAGGCAGTTGGGGTTAAGCGACTTGCTCAGAGTCACACAGCTAGCAAGTGTTAAGTGTCCAAGGTCGGATTTGAACTCAGGTCCTCCTGAATCTAAGGCTGGTGCTTTATCCACTGCGCCACCTAGCTGCCCCTATGACAGCTTTTTCTTTGTATATTTTTGCTGTTTTGTAGATGTATTTTAAAAAACGAATAAGTGAAAGTACTTTTCAGACTAGGAATTGGAGTAATTATTGACGCTTCCATAGCATTGAGATTTTTAATGAAGACAGCATTTTTCCTCAGGAGTTAGCCCTATAAAAATTCTTACTCTCTTTTATGAAGTAAGGAGATATCACTAGTTTATTTTCTTGTTTTATGAAATGGTGAAAACGAAGTCAGCAAATAGTACCAAACTGAGGCTAGGATCCAACTTAACTAAATTCTAGTCTGTGTCGATTATTAGCCATGTTGTTGAGTATGGAGGGAGGAGAGAAATTTCAGTAAAACCAAGTTTATTAAATACCTTCTATGTGCAAGACAGTGTCTTATGGGAGTGGAGGGGGTGGAAGGTTGTGTACAGATAAATTAAATATTCTCCCTGAAGTCCAGTAGTGTTATTATAGCCTAGTAAAGAGCTCGGCTTCTCCCTTCTTCCACAAAGACTTTGTCACTGTACCATCTGACTATATCTTCCTGATTAGAAGTTCCTGAAACATTTCAGTATGAAATAATTTATAATCTTTCTACCACTAAGAGTACTTTAAATCCTTGTAAATAGTGGTTGGAAAATTGAGTCACTACTTAGGTGCAATATATTGATGCTTACCTTTCCTCATAGTTAGTTTCATGTTTTTTTCAGCTGCTTCCTGTCTTCTGTTTTTACCCTTAAAGTCTAACCTCTTTTTGAGGAGCTGAAGTAAAATTGCATGCTTGTAAGCACTTGGCTCTGGCCCAAGTCCTCAGTCGAGAGATATTTTCTGGGGATAAAGGGTCAGCATAGACTTGGGAATACAGTATAGGCTTTTGTTTTCAAATTTGGGAGTCCTAAAATAAGTTTGGTCTTTGGACCTTCTTGGGATGCCAGCCCTCCCACAAGGCTGTATACTGATAGCCAGGCTGACCATGTCTTTTTCAGACACATATCTGTATCAGCCTCTAGTTAACTGGTTCTAGCATTGGATGGGGGATGGGGTTCTGAAAATCCTCTTCCCAGTTGTGATCCTCTCCCCCTGTCTGCATCAAAAGTCACCCTAGAACAACAATTCCATATCCTCTCTCAAAGGCCCTGTCTTTTTTTATACAACCCCCAAACCAGGATTTCTGGTTACTAACCTGAAGTCTTATTTCTGGCAGTTAGACTTTCTGTAGGCTGTAGTAACTTAGTGAAAGTGCTTTATAAACTGGAAAAATAAATAGTTTTAATCATTTCACTTTGGTTTTAAACTTAACTTAGGTTTCACAGAATTTTTCATTGATTTTTACACCAGTGTGGATCAAATTCGACATTGTCTTACTGGTTGCATTGAAGGCTTCATTTTATTTTGATGTTTACATGAAAATACTCATTATTTACCAACTTCTTTAAAAAAAACTTTTTTTTTTCCAGGTTTCTTCAAGACCATGCCAGGTCAAATTTAATTTGGAACTTTAAAACACGAGAAGAACTGAGAGACTGCCTTGAATCTGAAATGAGGGCATTTAATATAGACAGAGAACTTGGGAGTGCTAATGTGATCTCATGGAACCATCATGAATTTGAGGTAAACTTTTATTCTTTGGGGTTTTTAGTTGTACAAAAATACTTACTATCAAAATATACTTTGAAGTTATTTAGAGGTTTGTTTAGCTATATACTTTACACCCACCCTCCTTAATGGAATATTTGCAAATAATTCTTGTAGAGAAAACTTTTTTTTTTTTGCCTTGAAATGCTGTTTCCTGCACTTACTTGCAGCAGGTCTTGGATTTGGATAGCCAAAGAATTTAGAATAAGAGTCAGACTGTGGGACAGTAAGAATTTAAATATCCCTCCACATCCTTCGCCATTTTAATTAGTTGCTCTTTCTTTTCTTTTCTTTATCTTTGCTTTCCTCACTATTGAGTCATCTTCACTAAAGCATGCTTTAACTCTTCCCTCTCTCATGGTTTGTTTAAGTTTTCATGGTAACTTGTATTTGGTTACAAATTGTAGTCATTTTCTTGCAGTAATTGCTCTCTTCAGTGATTGGTATGGAGAACAGGAAAGAAGTTAGTTAGTGGTGATTGTATTTGATGTCATTAGATGTGCACATGCCGTGGATTTCCCAGGCTCTTATAGCCAAAGCTTCAGGGCACACTCACGATTTTTACCATCATTTGGGTGTGCTGAAGCAATTGAATTCAAGTTAAAACTAATGCATTTTTCATAGTGTTTTTTTTTTAACTATGATCCTAGTTACTATATTTTATCTCACTCATTGAACAGTGGTTTTAATCCAGGATTCCATAAAATACCCTACAAGGACAGGGAAAGCTTTTTTTTTTTTTTTTTTTGATGAGGCAATTGGAGTTAAGTGACTTTCCCAGGTCACATAGCTAGTAAGTGTCAAGTGTCTGAAGCCAAATTTGAACTCAGGTCCTCCTGAATCCAGGTCCAGTGCTCTATCCACTGTGCCACCTAGCTGCCCCTGGGGAAAGCTTATTTTAACAACTACTTAATATTTTTCCAAAGATCTTCATTGAAACAATGTGTTTGGTTAATTTACCAGTGAGTCTTCTACACTGTGTGACACGAAGAATTATTTTAAAAACAAGTTTCACACTTGGAAATTCCTTAGGCCTTGCCAGTGTATGGCTATAAATATGAAATAGTGAGCCTACTTAGGTGTATTATTATTATTATTTTTTTTTATTTTATTTTTTTTAGTGAGGCATTTGGGATTAAGTGACTTGCCCAGGGTCACACAGCTAGTAAGTGTTAAGTGTCTGAGGCTGGATTTGAACCCAGGTACTTCTGACTCCAGCCAGGGCTGGTGCTCTATCCACTGTGCCACCTAGCTGCCCCTGTTAGGTGTATTTTTAAAAAGTGACTAAATGTTTCTCTTGAGATTGTCACTTAGAGGAAAGTTGTCCCTGTTGAGTTAGAATTGTAAGAAGCAGTTCTTTAGAACTTGCTGAGAGTCAGCTGTCACTTGAGTTCCTTTAATTACAACTGAAATCATATACTTTGTTTTTATTTAAAAAGGTCAAGTATGATTGCCTAGCAGAGGAAATAAAAATAGGAGACTATTACCTGAGATTACTGTTAGAGGAGGATGAAAATGAAGGAAGCGGATCAATCAGACGATCGTAAGCCACTATATCGATACCATTTTTGTTTCTTTCTGCTTTACATTTTCATGCTTATTTTTATTGTGAGCTTTATTTTGGTATTTCAGGTATGAGTTTTTCAATGAGCTCTATCATCGTTTCCTGCTCACCCCGAAAGTGAACATGAAGTGTTTATGTTTGCAAGCACTGGCTATTGTTTATGGCAGATGTCATGAGGAAATAGGACCGTTTGGGGACACCAGATATATTGTTGGAATGTTAGAGAGGGTAAGAATGTTATTGTTAAAGTGCAACTTGATGAAAAGCATCTAGGCTTTGGGTTTAGGTTTCTGTATTGCCATTGTCCTTCCATCAGTCTTCCTCTGCCTGAGATCCTCTGGAGTATTTTGTAATGTAAGAGGCCCTTTTATTCAGGTTAGGGAAGTGGCGGGGAAAGTAACTGCTTAGTACAAAACCATGTCTTGAATTGATGGGTTTTGTTAGCTTTAGAATTTTCCTTTTCAAGCCCTAAATTGTAGGTATTCAAAAGCTGAATAAATTTGAAGTGGGGGTCATAGATTTAGAGCTTTAAGAGACTTTAAGGGCCACCTAGCCCAACTCCTCATTTTACAGGAAAGGAAACTTCATCTCAGAGAGGTTGTCACCTGTCCTTGGTCACAAAACCAGTAAGTGTGAGAGGTAGGAGGCATACCCGTCTTTGTGATTCCAAATTCTTTACTCCATGACGCTACCACTATCAGAGTCATGTGAAAAATGACTAGTCAGATTTTTCTTTTTGCCAAAAGCTCACTGTTTAATGATAAAAGATGGTGGTGAGATAAAAACTAGTGGTAAGTAAGTCTTTAGTTTTTGTCTTCTGACATCTGTGTTAATATGCATACTCTGTCTTTAGTACCATTTGTACCTGAAGTTATTAAGGGGATTGGGCATTAACAAATAATGTATTTAGGATTTGTATTTTCTGGATTGTTACATTTCAGGATGTTTTATGTCATATCATCGTCAAAGCAACATTCATCTTGCATTTGCTACTATAACACTGAATAAAAATTATTTGAGGAAGTTTCTTGAATAGTTTTTAAAACACACTTTTGCCAGTGTTTAATTGTATAGTGTCTCAAAGTTTTCTGAGTACTTTTTCATAAATTATCCCATCTGATCCTTGTAACCATGAAAGAGGGAGGATAGGTACAATTATTTTTGGGGGTGGGGGACAATGGGGGTTAAGTGACTTGCCCTGGGTCACACAGTTAGTGTCAAGTGTCTGAGGCTGGATTTGAACTCAGGTCCTCCTGAATCCAGAGCCAGTGCTTTATCCACTGCACCACCTAGCTGCCTCCCAATTACTTTTTTAATATATGTGAGGCATAGCAAATGGGCAAGCTAGAACATGTCTCCAGGGCTTCTAGCCAGGGCTTTGTACATGGTGCCACCACACTATCCTAGTGGTCACTATTGTCAGTGACCATGAAATATTTGTGAGGGCCTAACTTTGTGTATTCTTTTCTTACTTGTGATTTGTTCACCAAAACATGAGAAGTCCATAAAGTTACTTGGCAAAATTTCTAAGTAGTCTATTTTTAAGATAGCTTTTAAAAGATAAAGCACAGGGGCAGCTAGGTGGCGCAGTGCATAGAGCACCAGCCCTGGAGTCAGGAGGACCTGAGTTCAAATCCAGCCTCAGACACTTAACACTTACTAGCTGTGTGACCCTGGGCAAGTCATTTAACCCCAATTGCCTCACTAAAAAAAACCGAAAACAAAAAAGATAAAGCACAAGAGAAAATGGCTGCTAAAAATAATCCTTCCAGTAATTGAAACATGTTTTGCTGAGTAAATGAGACAAGGTAATGAAAATTTTAAACAGTTCAAGTGAGTTAACTTGATATTTTTCTGAGGATCACCTCACCTACATGTGGAAGGTCTCATTGCCAAAAGGTATTTTTGTGTAGTTTTGCTTGGTTTCCATTTCAAGATACTTTAAAGGAAGTAACTTAATTGTCTTGTTTGTTCTTGTTTGCTTACAAGTTAATTTTTTCTACTGCTCATTGATAGCTTAATGTGCTTTTCTGTTGAATTCTGATTAAATTTTCTCTCATTTCAATAGTGCACTGATCGACTTGAACGAGACAGGCTGATCCTTTTTCTTAATAAGCTGATACTTAATAAGGTATGGCTTCTTTTTTTTTAATAACTTCATTTTCAGCTATGTATATATTTGTTCCTCGAGTCTAATTACCAGTGGGAATTTATTTGGTCAGAGTCTTAAAGGTTGAAATGATTAACTTCTAAGTTTCCCTCCAATTCTAAAGTGTGTGAAATAGCATTTTCCCTTTTTCTTTTGTTCCAGATAAAACCAATGTTAAAATCCTTTTGCGCAAAGATATTTCATTTTATAAACATTCATGCTAAAAGATTATTAGAATTGATTGATTTCGCTCTCTATGGACATCTGATTTTCTTTTAGACAGTGTTCAAGGAAATCACATTTAACAGTTAAAATGATTGGTTGACAAATTGGAGTTTTTGCTATTGCCCACAGTCAACTTACTGTAGCAGAACGCCAAAGCAGGCATTGATTTAACTGTTTCTCTTTGTGTGTGTGCACAGATTAGATACATAATTATAAAAACCTTTCCAGTTATTTAGTCATAAATAATAGGAGTTAAGTAACTGTGGTTTTTACTTATCTAAATGACTTGACTAGATTTAAAAAAACAAACCCTAGTGGGCTAATTTCCTAAAATTGCATATAAGCTTTTCAAATGCTCTGTTACCAATGAATTTAGAAACATGTATTTGAGAACTAAACTAACCTGGGAAATATTTTCAAACCCTAATACAGAGTTTTTATGAGCAGCTAGGGGGCACCAGAGTGCACAGAGTGCTGGACCGAGAATCAGGAAGACTGTTATTCAGATTCAGCTTCAAACACTAGCTGTGTGACCCTGATCAAGTCACTTAACCCTGTTTGCCTCAGTTTCCTCCTCTGTAAAATGAGCTGCAGAAGGAAATGGCAAACCTCTCCAGGATCTTTGCCAAGGAAACCCCAAAATGCGGTCACAAAGGGTTGGGCATGACTGAAATGACCGAACAACAACAAAATAGGGCTTTTATTTTCCTGTCTTGTGCTTTCAATAACCACCATTGTTAGGGGCTATACATGCTGGTTGGAAAAGAAGAGGTTAAACAGAAATGGAATTCTTTCCTTCTCTCCACCCTCCCTTCTTTCTCTTTTTTCTCTCTTACTGTCTACACACCGTTGCCCCTTTTTCCTCCCTTTTGTCCCTTCCTTAAATTGATCCTATGAGTAATTTTGACTTTTAAAAATTTGAAGTAGTTCAGTTGTGTGTGAATTTTAAATGCACTGTTATTTTTCAACATGAAATCATCTAAACTTATTTCCATAAAAGATAGGTTTGGCATTTTTGTGCTGTATATATATTCTTCTGTTTTACTTGAAATTGAGAAGAATAATTAAAATTGCAGGTCTTAGTTGTTCTGCACTTATGTTTTCCAAAGTGATGTTGGTTTTAGAGTCTTTGCTATTTATGTAACCATGATCATATGGCCTAACCTATCTGACTGCTGATAGATAAAATGAAAGGGTGGATTAAATTATTTCCAACTTCTCTTCCAGTTCGAAACCCTGTGATCTTAGGAAATTTGTTTCTCTTTGAGACCTGAACACTTGATGTTTACATAGAGATCAATTAGATAATTGATTTTATAATGCTTTATTATTAAAAGTGTTTTTGTCAAATGTCTGTTTTTCCCCAGAAAAATGTTAAGGAGCTTATGGATTCCAATGGAATCAGAATCCTGGTGGATTTGCTCACCCTTGCACATTTGCACACAAACAGGGCCACTGTACCATTGCAGGTATGTTGGGGATTTTCTGGTTTATTGTTGAAGTATAAATATATTTTTCAAAAAAACCATAAGAGCCAATAACTACTTTTAATGACAGTGAAAATGTATTAACACCTGAATTTATTATGTCTT
This sequence comes from Dromiciops gliroides, assembly GCF_019393635.1. Taxonomy (NCBI): domain Eukaryota; kingdom Metazoa; phylum Chordata; class Mammalia; order Microbiotheria; family Microbiotheriidae; genus Dromiciops; species Dromiciops gliroides. The sequence goes on from NC_057865.1 coordinate 40,393,444, forward strand.
TCTAGTAATTGTGAAGGCATTGTAGTACAGTCATTCATTCTGTTAATATTTTCTACAGTTATACTTAATATCTTACAGAAAGTCCAAAGAGGAAAATGAATTCCCTTTGGAATAGTGATAGCTCTCAGATGTTCCTAATTGCTGGTGACATTTTGTTAATGGTAGCAAGCCCCAGGGCCTCTACCTTTTGATTCATATTTATTCAAAAGGGATTAGCTCAGCAATCCACAGAGGAAAAAACATAAAATCCATAAAAATGCCCATTTTCCTGATTGACATTCACTTGACTGACTAGGGTATTGTGTTATTATGTTAGTATATAAATTTTGCTGGGAAATGCACAGAAGATAAGCAGTGAGTTGTATCCATTAATGAATGTAAGGAGGAGAGGTGGCCCGGGGGTGGGGGAGGGGGGAGGGCAGGCATTGTGCTTGGAAAAAAGCTAGAATGCTTTTGTTTTTGTTTTTTTTAGTGAGGCAATTGGGGTTAAGTGACTTGCCCAGGGTCACACAGCTAGTAAGTGTTATGTGTCTGAGGCCGGATTTCAACTCAGGTACTCCTGACTCCAGGGCTGGTGCTCTCTCCACTGCGCCACCTAGCTGCCCCCTAGAATGCTTTTAATAATCCCTGAATTCTCCCTTAAAAAGAGCTGTCCTTTCTTTTTCTTTTTCTTTTTCTTTTTCTTTTTTTTAACTTTTAGTGAGGCAGTTGGGGTTAAGTGACTTGCCCAGGGTCACACAGCTAGTAAGTGTTAAGTGTCTGAGGCCAGATTTGAACTGAGGTACTCCTGACTCCAGGGCCGGTGCTCTATCCACTGCGCCACCTAGCTGCCCCCAGAGCTGTCCTTTCGATACAAATACATGAATGGAAAAGCATTTATCAGGTCCTTGGTCTTGTAAAAACCTTGTGTTAATCACAAGAGATAGGAGAAGACAACAGAGAAGAGAAGGTTTCAGCTACAAGTCAGATGCAAAGGCCCAGTTTTCCTTAGGGTATAACAACTCATGTGGTCCCACATCATCTTTAATGTCATTTCCATGAGTAAAACTCAGTCTATATCTGATGTTGAACCATTAAGGCCTTGGGTGAGAACATTCTTTTCTGGGTCTTCACCTGCTTAAGCCGCTACGGGTGGGGCCATGGGAGGTTAGGAAGTTGTAGCACCTGCAGGCACATGTTCCACAAGTATTGCTTTCCTGTGGGAGCTGGACTCGAAGGGCTAGCAGTCGGGGGTTTCCAGTTTCCACCAGCACCTAAGGGGGATGGTGGTCAGAATAATAGTGGTACTGATGGCCTGGGGTTGTGAACTATGGAACAACACATCCCAGGAAATAAAGTTTCAGATTACCAAAACTAAGCAGTGGTGACCGATGCTTGAGAAATGGTATAAGGGATGTTAATGAAGAAAGGACGTTAGTGGCGCAGCTAGGTGGTGCAGTGGATAGAGCATAGAGCACCGACCCTATAGTCAGGAGGACCTGGTTCAAATATGGCCTCTTGACTCTTACTAGCTGTGTGACCCTGGGCAATTCACTTAACCCCAATTGCCTCACACACCAAAAAAAAGGTGAATTTCAAGAAAGGAAGTCATGTGGCCCATGGCGATAACAAATGAATGGACCGGTACCCACAGAATTTTGAAGGTAGACAAGAATCAACACAGGACGAAACAGCATAGATGATTTATGATCTACCAATTTAAACTTACAGGTGTTGATTCTTTGACAAAGTAGTAAAGAGATTACAACATCCAAACCTTTCACATATAGTGAATTACTGGTTTAAAATTTTAAACTACTCTGCTCCTAGCCAGAAATGGAAACTGCTTTAAATGCTAGTTCAAGGTTGTACCTGTTTCCTAAGTAATAACCTTTGATACAAGCGCTTTGATTTCTTGAGAGAGAAAAGAATTCACTTGACACAATACTGCTGCCTTTAAATGTAGTTTCAAATATTACCTGTAAGATCAAAAAACTAAGAGTTGGAAAGTCATGTGATATCTAGAATTTTTTTTTTTGTTTGAGAATCTAGTATTCCGTTCTCAGAGCAAAAATGTAAAGTTTCAGACTCACAAAACTGAAAACAACTTAAATCCTGAAAATGTCAGTATTAAATGAACTTTAAATTGAGGAATGCAGTGTTGATATTGTGTTGCTTTCACCATTTTTCCAGTTTTTAAAAACACTGTGATTTACATTTTTATTCTGTGAATCTCTAACTCTTTAAAAATTCAGAGCAATGTGATTGAGGCTGCACCTGATATGAAGAGAGAGAGTGAGAAGGAATGGTATTTTGGCAATGCAGACAAAGAAAGGAGTGGTCCCTATGGATTTCATGAGGTATGTGATAGCAGCATCTCTAAAGATGCTTGGGGTGGGGTGGGGGGGATATATAATGCCAAAGTCCAGGTCCTCAGACTTCAAATTCTAAACACCACTGATTGAGGAGAAAATGATGTAACTTAATGAATGCATTTTAATAATATCTGCATTATCATTGTGATTTTTAAAAAATAATGTTTCAGTATCTAATTGTCTTAATGCTTGGAAATTCACTGAAAAGTTCCTACACATTTGGTGATCAAAACCAAGGTCAGGGCCACCGTGTTAGAACCAGGTTCAAACAGGTAGGTCCTTATCTCCTTGAACTCATCTCTGTTCAAATAAATCTCATCTTCACACCTTAGCAACATGGCCATGGGTAACATCCTGTTGGGGCACAGACTTTTTCACTTATTTCTTGTTCCTCTCCTGTTCTTGGTAGCAATCTCATTTTTCCTGTGTTCTTTATATGTTTTTTGTTACCATATAAGTGGCATCATTGAGGCTCATTCTAAGAGATTGAGCATTCATCTCCCCATCACCCACCAGCCACCCCTAACCTTGATTTTCAGCCCAAATCAGGCTCCCAGAGGGGCTACAGAAGGGCAGTAAAGGAACATGGGACGAAGATGACTCTGGGATCTTCTGCTGAAGGTGGAAGGACCATTTTTGGGCAGAGGGACAAGAACAAAGAGGCCACCTTCCTCAGTTATGGCGTGCTGGAGCTGGGACAGTCACAGGAAGGGATATTTCTTTTTAGCAGGAGTAGCAGTCTGAAAAGCGCTCAGCAGCTTCATAGGTGACGACTGCTACCATCTTCATTGCTGCTTCTTTACCTGGAGAATGTCAGCTGGAGTGGAATGTGATCCATGCCACATGTGCAACCTAATATTCAGAGGAATCTTTTTTCTATCCTCATTTGTTACCTCAGTATTTTAAAATTAGCTCCTTCCTCATCTAGTTACCATTTAGATCTTTGGTCAGAAAGCCTCGTTGGTGTCCAAATTAGAGTATCAGTTAGAAAAGGTGGGAAACCATAGCAATAGAATATATGAAGTAGATTAAAATGCGGAAGGATTTCAGAGAAGATGTGAACAGAACTGAATTGTCCTGTTGTCAGAGAATACTGGGGAATTTACATACTCAGTTTTAAAATTTGATTTAATGAAATAAATATATGGAGAGTCAAATCAACATTGTGGTTTAAAAATCATTTAATTAACTGTGGGGTGCAGACAAGTATATGCACACTTTATACTAGATAGAGCCTTCCTGCAGTCTTGCTTATTCCTTACTCACTGGGATCTGGAATGGTGGTTCCAGTTATCTTAGGATAAAGAATTATCTCTTAAAAACATTTCATTTTACAACATAGAATCCAGCCTCCACTTCATATACATTATCCTTATAGATAAGAAATCCATTCAGTTAACAATTTCTTTTTAGTGCTTTTATTGGAAGACTGACATTAAAATAGAAATTGGAAATTTGAATACATTTTGCTGACTTCTAGCTCCAGTTTTCCTAGCTTCAATTAGATGCCATGAGAGTTACAGAAGATACTATATAACTGACTTTCCTCACAGTTCTTATCTAAGCTATTTTGACAGACACTATAGACATCTGAGACAGCAGCTGAATGGTACAGGACAGTATAAAATGAAGGGACTGTATTGGGTAATAGGAACTACAAGTGTTACAGGATTTCAAAGAAAAAGTGAAAAATGAGTGTTTAAAAACACTGACCAGGAAGTTAAGGTAAAGACTTCAGAAGCCATCTAATCCAACTCCTTTATTTTACAGTTAAGACAGTCAAGTGACTTGTCCAAGGTCTCAAGGTCTGCTCCTAACTAGTGTGTGGCCTTTGGGAAGTCAGATGACTTCCGTGACTCTGCAGTTAACTGGATTGAAGAAGTTTTGGTGGCGGGAGCGTTGTGGGGCTGGGGGCTCGGTAAGGTATAAAGAGTAAGAAGGGGCTAAGTTATAAAGGGCTTGGAGCATCAGATGAGAGCATTTTGTATTTGAATCTGGAGATGATAGGGAGCCACTACAGTTTATTGAATAGAAGAGGAAGAGAGGTGACATGATTAGACCTGTGGTTTAGGAAAATCCCTTTGGTGGCTGAGTGGAAAGTGGATTGAAGTGGGGAAAGACTCCAGGCAGGCAGTCGCCCCAGCAGCTATGGCAGTAATCCAGGCATGAGAAGACCTGCATTAGTGGGGTGACAGTATCAAAGGAGAGAAGGAAGCATATTGGATAGATGCTGCAGAGGGGAAGTCGACAGGCCTTGGCAACAGCTTGGATATGGGGGTGAAGGAGAGGAAGAGTCCAGGATGACTCCTAGGTTGTGAGCCTGAGGGCCTGGGCGGGGGTTGCTGCCCTCTATAGTATTTGGAAAGAGAAGAGGTAGGGGAGGGTTTAGGGGGAAAGATAATTCACTTTGGACATAACTGAATTTAAGACGGAGCTTACATTATACCATGGAAGACATGCTTATAGAACAAACACAAAGTATTCAGGGAGCTACAGGGCACCAGTATTTGGGAAGATCAGGAAAGGCTTGATGCAGGAAGTTGTTTTCCAGCTGCGTTCTGAAGGAAGTGCAAAATTGTGAGGTTTAAGTGAGGAAGTAGGGCATTGCAGGGAGAGGGGATAGCAAGAGCAAAAACTGGGGGCAGGGGGAGGGTGAGAGTGCCCTAGGGGAAGACCAGAGAGAAGGCCATTTTGACTAGATCATAGTGTTGGGGTCTGGTTGTGAAAAGCTTCAAAAGGCAGACAGAAGAATATGTATAGTTCATCCTAGAATGCAGTCTTGGAGAAAGCACCATAAGAAGTTAGGTTGCTGACATACTGTAGCACAAGAGTTCTCCTTGTGTTTCTTTTTTGAAGCACAGATCAATTCAGTTGCTATGTGAAGCCAGTAGACCCCCTTCTCATAATAATTGCCTGTATTCATAATTCATCAGAATGCTGAATTTCAGTTAGTTTAGTGAAACTAAAGATGTAATTTTTTTCTGCCATCCAAGTTCACAGACCCCTTAAGAACCTATGAACTCCAAAATAGGAACCTTCTAATTTAGAGTCAAATTCTGAAAAACCTTAAAATCCAGACAGAATTTGTGTAAACAAGATTTTTATAAGTCAGAAGTTAGGGATCATCGAAGAGTGGGCTTTTTTGTGTACGTTTTTCTTTTTAGGAGAGTGACGTGATGTAAATGGTTTGGGAAATAGATAAAGAATGGAATTGGAGAAGTGATAGCTAGCCAAGAATCAGGTAGACCAGAGTAATACAAGTATGAAGTGACCAGGATAATGTCACTGGCAACTAGGAGGAGGAAGGAATGGCAACATAGACTACAGTGTTCCTTTTTTTTGACTCCAGTGTTCCTTAATGAACAAGTGGAATCAAACTGTTTGTAATAGTCCAGATGTCTTAAAAAGCAGGACCGTTTTGCATCTAAACCACAGAGCACCTTTGCCAAAAGTGGTAAACACTTAAGTATTTGTAGGTTATAGTTCACTGTGAAATAACAAGCAAATTGCCAACAAAGAGATTTTAATTTAGCTTTAATTTTCCATTCGTAATCAACAAAACATTTCTTCATTTAGATGCAAGAACATATGTAACTTATATCAAATTACCTTCTTGGGGAGAGGAAGGAGGGAGGAAGAATATTTGGAACTCAAAATTTTATATTAAAAAGTGAATGTTAAAAATTGTCTTCATGTGTAATTGGGAAAAATAAAATACTATCCATTTAGATGCAAGAATTGTGGACCAAGGGAGTGTTGACTCCAAAAACACGATGTTGGGCTCAGGGCATGGATGGATGGCGACCGCTACAAGTTATACCCCAGCTTAAGTGGTGTGTGTTAGCGACTGGACAGGCTGTACTGAATGAAACTGATCTCGCTACCCTTATACTCAACATGCTGATCACAATGTGTGGATATTTTCCAAGCAGGTAAAAGAGAATACAATAATATTTCCATGTTTGAGTCAGTGACACTTTTGTCATCCTTTACCATTTTTGTGTACATTTTGTGCAACAGAGGCTAGTGACCTTATCAGTAGTGTAGTTCTAGAGCCACCTTCAGTTTGTTGGAGCTTAGTGAACTGCAAATTGCGTGAAGGATATGATCTAAAGTAGTAATAGCCTTTCCAAGGCAGAAGTTGAAATTATACCCATAGACACAACATACTCTAACATATTAGCAATAGAGTAAACATGTTTTTAACCTATCAGAATTCTTTTAAACTTTTGAAAGAAATATCAGCCCTTTGATAAATTCTTTTTGCTCCTATCCCTGGTCAAGATTGACCATGATAGCGGGCAGCTAGGTGGCACAGTGGATAGAGCACCGGCCCTGGATTCAGGAGGACCTGAGTTCAAATCTGGCCCCAGACATTTAACACTTACTAGCTGTGTGACCCTGGGCAAGTCACTTAACCCCAATTGACTCACCAAAAAAAAAAAATTTACCATCTTTAGTATAGCAAGTACATATTGGTATAGCAAGTTAAAATATACTCAAATATTGATTGTCCTCCTGGATTAATGAACATAATGTGTCTCTTCCAGCAATTTAGACCTTTTTGATAGGAAATGTTGGCACATACTTCCAAAACTCCTAGTAATATCTGAGGTCCTTTTCTTTTTTCCAGACTGTATTTATAAATTGATATTTGAAAAGAACAAAATAACAAATGTTGAGGGTTAAGTTCTAAATTATCATTAGGACCTGAAATTTATTGGACAGTAAGTTTAATAATCAGTTAAATAATAAGTAGAGTCTTTGGCTCTTTTTGGGTACTGTTTTGCAAGGAAATCTTATGGAAGGAATTGAAGTCCTATTAAGTAGCCAGATAGATTAAATCAAAATACTTAATCACGTTCAGAGCTGTATGAGAGCTTAGTCTTCATTTTTTTTTTAAAGTAAAGTAGCGTGCTTTCTTCCTAGTGTATTGATGTATGCTGTGTAAATATCAGTTTTATTGAGTGGATTCAATACTGACTTGAATAAACGTTTTTCAGAGATCAAGATAATGCCATTATAAGGCCTTTGCCCAGAGTGAAACGATTGTTGTCAGATAGTACCTGCCTTCCCCATATTATTCAGGTAAGAGTTGCTTATTTCTTTTTATTATTTTTTCTTAATTAAAAAACATTTATTTTCTCTTTCCATCTCTCCCTTCTGTTTTCCCCTACAACCCCAAATTGAAAAAAAGAAAAACAAAACCCTATCTCTAGTGCGTAGCCAAGCAAAATATTCCTGCATTGGCCATGTCCAAACATGTTCTCTTTCTGCATGTTGTGTAGTGTTTGTGTTTTCAAACTAAAAACTATTGAGTTGTGTCCTGTTCCTCCCCCACCCCCCCTTTAGAATATTTAAAGGTGTACTTTTTAATTCTTTCATTTTTGCTATGTTAATCAACATGGAGATGTCCTGAATAGCATTTGTCTTTCGTTGACATTTTAGAGTGTGTTGGCTAACTTTACAACTTGGTTATTAATTTTTTAGTACAGATTCTTTTGGTATTAACTATATATGCTTGTGTATAATCAGCATTCTAGATAGATGAATTATTTAAAGAATTAATATGAACATACCTATTCTTTATTCCTATCTTGATATGAGTATATATAGGGCAGAGGTTGGGTGTCTTTGGTATGTTCTACCACCCAGTATTGGAAATAAGCATCTTTACATGTGGAAAACAATTTGCCAATGTGACACAAGTGATACCTCAGTTAATAACATTTTGCCTCTTGTGTTATTACTATTTTACTACTACATGGGTCTAGTGCTTTTTAGTTTGGGAGCATTTTGTTAGTGGTAGTTTTGTAACAAGTATTGGAGTTGGGGGGAATTCATCAATATTTCATCAGTAAATTTTATTTCTAATAGTCAACTTGACAAATATTTGTTTTTATTTATGACATATCTAGAGATCAAAATCAATGAATGTTTTGTTTATCCAGTTATGACTCAATTTTTCTGGAGGTACTTTTACATACATTATTTCACTTGATTCTCACAATAGCCTTGTGAGATATGTTCTGTTATTATCTTACACATAAGGAAATTGAGGCCAAGAGAGATTGAGTGACTTGCCCAAGGTTATAAAACGAATAAGAGTCTTAGGTACAGCTTGGACTCCAGTTGTGCTGGCTCCAAGTCCAGCTTTGTGTAGGCTCTACCACTCTTTTGGAAAGTAGAGTAATTTAAAGTATTAACACTTGTAGGTCAGAATTTTCAGGGATGTCCTGTATTCAAAAGGTGCCTTAAAGTTTAGAGTCTTCTCTCTTGTCTTCAGAGTTCTTAGCAGGACTCTTATGGTAGGCAGTTATGACTTGCTCTGCCAGATTGAGCTGTGGCTCTCTAACATGAGCCGCCCTGGTTTCAGCTGTGTTGAAGGGAACACTGTTGCCCAGGCCCCTTTCCTCCTGTTTTTTGTCAACCTACCAGTCTTGTCTCATTAGGAAAACCTACATGCAAGAACCATTGCACCCACGTCTGAAAAATAATTGCAGGCGGCATGTGTGGGATGGTTCAACACTATTTCAGGGATGTCTGTGTTGCTGTTTATAGGCAACACAACAGAGCTAGCTTGAGAGCTAACAACCAGATGTCATGGTCAAAACTTACCTTGTTTCTAGTGACCACTCAAATACACTATTAGTATTACATCGACATTCATTTTTGATTATGTGGATTTTTTAAGCTTTTAAAAATAAACCGGATAACTAAAATAATCCTGACTAAAACAACTGTCTTTTTTAGCTGCTGATGACATTTGATCCTATCCTTGTCGAGAAAGTGGCCATTTTACTGTACCACATCATGCAAGATAATCCACAGTTACCTCGTCTTTATCTTAGTGGAGCATTTTTCTTCATCATGATGTATACAGGATCCAATGTACTTCCTATTGCAAGGTACAAATTTGCACATTTATCTTAACATGTTATTGGAACAGTGTGTGTCTGTCCTTTTCTGTCAGATTCTTAGGTTAACTTGAAACTCATTTTTAGGATAGATGAATAAATTGACTGTGTTTGCATTCCTGCTAACTTTGTTCATATTCCACATACTAAACAAATCTCATTTAAAAACTAAACTTGGGGGCGGCTAGGTGGCGCAGTGGATAAAGCACCGGCCCTGGATTCAGGAGTTCCTGGGTTCAAATCCGGCCTCAGACACTTAACACTTACTAGCTGTGTGACCCTGGGCAAGTCACTTAACCCCATTGCCCCGTAAAAAAAATAAAAATTAAAAAAAAAAAAAAACCTAAACTTGCCAAACTGTTAGATCTAATAGGTTATTTATTTTTGCTTCCTAGGTTTTTGAAGTACACACATACCAAACAGGCCTTCAAATCTGAAGAGGTAAGCAAGGATTTTTAGTTATTTTCAGGATAATAAACTTTATAGTGAGCAAATAGATTGGGGTTGTAAAACTGCTTTCACAAATATATATGTATATACATGTACCTAAGTACTCACTAGCCTAAGTGCTAAGAAAGGGAGTCATAGAATTAATTGACTGTGGTTTGAAGTTTGCAAAATGCTTCCTTCCCAGCAAGGCTGTGAGGTGGGCAGTAGTAGTATGAATATTGTCCTCTGGTGTGAGAGATTGCCAAGCGGGGCTCCTGGAGATGAGGGTTTGATTTGAGCTCCTTTCTGATTTGGGTTTGAATTTATCTCCTTTTTGCCTCCAACTCATTGGATGCACAACAACAAACAATGATAAGTTGAATGCTGCTTTATATTGACCAGATATTCTTATGGTCATTTCCACACATCTGAAGACCTAAAGGCAATATTGATATAATGAATTATGAGTAAATATTAGAATTTTAAAGTTTAGTACATATTGAGTATTAAACATATTTTATTGTGTTTTAATTGTTTGAAAATGGCAAAGCGCCATTTACCTAAATGTCTCAATGACCAGATTTACATATTTTACTTTGTATTTCTTGGCTAGCCTGGATAAGTTTATTTTTCAATGAAATCTAAAGAATTGTCTTAAAACATTTTGACTTTTAATCTCAAATAGAATTTGGAAGAATGAAAAACAATAGCAGAAGTACTGTTGGCTATTTTGTTTCTAGAACTATTTAGATGTAAATTTCAAATGCAATATTTGTAAAGTGTTTAGCACATAGGAGGCATTTAATACATGTTTATCCCCTTCCTGTCCCCCTTAATATGAGACATAAAGATGTGTCTTGGTAAAGCACATGCAGCTCAATCCAAAGGACAGCTAAAATATTCATGAAATAGGTCGATTAATGTTTCAGGCTTATCAGAATATTAATTTTTTAAGAAATTGAGACCACATTTCCCTTCCATAATTCCAGGAAGTTTACCTTTCTTCTTATTTTCCTCCCATGCTTTTACTTTGACATCTTCATAGGAGTCTAGCTGACTTGATGTATTATGTGAAAGAAATTTTAAATTTTTTACTAAGAAATTCATTCGTCCCTCCGACCTTCATTCTCCCTCCCCTCCATATTTTTTTTCTTTAAGTAAGCCTTTTCTATTCTTATCAGTGATTTGGCTGAATCACATGATCAGTTATATCACATATTCCTTTGTATATATTTTGTACTTACTTGTAGATATGTTTCCCTGTATAAAACATTAAGTTCCTTCAAGATAAGAACTTTTATATTCTTGCCCTTACCTTCTCAGCATCTATCACAGTGCCTGGCATACAAGAGATACCTGATAAATCGTTATTGAAAGAAGTATGCCCCGTAGATGCTGAGTTGCAATCCTCTTCCCCACTCCCCTAAATGATTCTACTTATTTTCCCTTTTATCCTCACCTCGGTTTTCTTCCATACCTCACAGCCAGGCTGGCAGATGCCTGGGCTGTCCACTCAGCTTCAGACACCAAATCAAACTTCACTCACTACTGCAGGGCAGCTGCTGTACCAGCCTCTAGACTGGCAAAGCCCCTCTAAGGACATGTTTAGCATCTTGAGTCTGCTCTGCAGTCCCATTACGCAGCTCCTCTCAACATAAAATCACTTCACTATTGCTGAGATTGCTGTCATTGTCTTCCTAAATCACAGCAGTTTCAAGCAGTGTCATCACTGCGGGACTATCAGGAAGGAATCATGTGCCACTCAGTTAGTTAAAATTGCATTTGAGTGACAGTCTGGCTTCCTTGGATGAATGAGTAGTTGTAAGAGAATCGCAGTGGGACCACAAAGGACAGCCATAACTGCATCACCTTGGGTAGTCTTCACAGGAGCCCTGTTGGAAAAAAGATAACACTCCTTCAGCTGTGCTGCTGAATTCATCAGTCACTGTGTGGTGATTGCTCTCAGTGGGGATCCCTGCCCTTCTGTGTCTCCTCCCCCTTTCCCACCTGCCTTTCTCCTTTTTTATTTAAACGTGTGCACTGACACAAAAATTTGGGATTTGTGTGTTTAGGAATTAGCCTAAAATTGCATTCATTAATGTTGTCTCATTTATCATGCAGCTCTAGGGATGGAAACTTAAACTTAACCAAAGTAATAAGATTTTATTTAAAAGGGGAGCAAGCAATTTCTCATCTGGAAGTCTAATACATGTTGAATTTTATTGACTTTATTAGAGCATTGCCTGTGAATACTCATGTGATGAGGTTTGGGTTCAGTAGGAAGTTATAAGCACCTTCTTCCTTGTGCCTTTCTTCTCTTTTGCCTGCATTTTTAAAAATGTCCCTAGATTGGAAACTCTAGAAAATGCTTCCTATTAAGTTTCCTCGTTGTTAACATAAAGGCAAGAGAATCATTTTGAGGTACCTTTTCTATTATAACTTTTAGCAGGATAAATCAGGGCTAGCAAATGTCCCTGTTTTGAACCTCAGTGACCTGATGGAGGGTTGAGGTTCATTGTCACATATGGACCTTGGCTAGGTCATTTTGGGGGGGGTGTTGGGCAGTGAGGGTTAAATGACTTGCCCCAGGGTCACACAGCTAGTAAGTGTCAAGTGTCTGAGGCCGGATTTGAACTCAGGTACTCCTGAATCCAGGGTCGGTGCTTTATCCACTGCATCACCTAGCTGCCTGGCTATGTCATTATTAGAAGTTGGGAATATAATTTTACTTCCAGTCCACCTGGAGCTTAATACTAAAACTGCATTTCCTGAAAGCTGCCTGCATTCTTAGGCTGTGACAGTCTTGTCTTTTAGAGGCTTGCTGGTTTGAGAGAGAAATCCAGCCCAACCCCTTGGGGACTAAGGGAGGGCTCCCCAGAACTGCCGAATTCACCAAGGAGGCCTATTGGGACTACTGCATATGTTGCTTTCCTTAGACAGTTACTGAGAAGCACATTCAAATTTCAAGGTTTTCCATGGTTCTAACTAAACACAAAAGTTCAAGGGCAACTGTTTCTGCCATATGATGTACTCAGAAGAGAGTGGTATAGAGGCTACAGCCCCAGGTATGGGAACAAAGAAGGATTAGGCTCAGGCTTTGCTTCAGACACTTAGTAGTTGTGTAACCATGGCCAAGTCACAAGGTAAGTGAACCTCTGAAGCTCAGCTGACTCATCTGTAAAGTAGGGATAAAAGCCACCTGACAGGGTCATTGTGAGAGTCCAATGAGGTACCGTGTACATCACATGTTTGCAAACCTTGAAGTGCTTAAACTTAGGCTCATTTCAAGTTTTTAAGTTGAATTTCTTGTGTAACTGAATTTTTCTTTCTACCTTAGACTAAAGGGCAAGACATTGTCCAAAGAAGTATCCTGGGACACATCCTCCCAGAAGCGATGGTGTGCTATTTAGAAAACTATGAACCAGAAAAATTTTCTGAGATCTTTCTAGGAGAATTTGATACTCCAGAAGCTATCTGGAGTAGTGAGATGAGGTAATTTGTCATTTGGTCATTTGTTTACTGTTCATGTGCTTGGGTCATAAATTTATGACTGTTTGGTGCCTACTTGTTATTTTTTTCATATTAAAATGTTTACTTCCACTGATTACATGACCAGAATCACCATAATAATTCGTTGAAACTCAGTCAGCAAGCACTTATTTAGCATCTGCTCTGTGCCAGACTCTGCTGTGCTAGAATGAAATAGAATGTTTGTCAGTACCATGAGTTTCCTTCTACTTAGACCCAATATCATTATTACTATTAAGTGAACTTACTGTTAACTTAATGCAGCCTTTAGGCAGACACACACTTCTCGTACATCCTAAAGAAGTAGATTGTGGGGGAATTTTTAGCTAGAATCCTAGAAATGTATTAACTTTGACTTTCTAGGTAGAGCTGTGCTTTTTTTGTAACACCATTGATTGATGTATAAACATAGACACACACAAATTATTATAGTTATCCCTTCCACATCACGACTTTCCCCATTGTGGTTTCAATAAATTGTGAGTCGGCATAAGAAATTAAATGGTAATATTTTGAGAGTTTTGCGAAAGCCACAGACAGACAACCAGATATCTACAGACAACACAGAGCGTATGACCAAATACTCAACCTAAATTTTACAATAAGGTACAGTAAACACCCTGTAAAAGGAGGGAAAAATTTTGACTTCTTCTCTGGTATGAAAGGAGATCCAAAATTTTTTATGCAGATTTTCCATATCTTGGGGGCACTATGACCTTAACTTTCACAATGTAGAAGGGATAACTATTTATCTTTAGTTAAGGGTATCTTGGGGGTTGACACAGTTTAGTATGTTCCAAGTATTAGCCTGTGGGCTTCTGTAATCATTCCCTAGATTGATGTTGTGTTTAGCCTAAAGATTCATGTAGTTAATGGTAGTTGTCATACGTATTCATCTCTAAGGGAAATAATCTGGGGGGCAGCTAAGTGGTACAGTGAACAAAACACCAGCCCTGGATTCAGGAGGACCTGAATTCAAATCTGCCCTCAGACACTTGACACTTATGAACTATGTAACCCTGGGCAAGTCAGTTAAACCTCATTGCCCCGCAAAACAAAAAAAAAAGAAATAATCTTCTGAGATTTTTGAATAAATAATATATCTTCCAGGCGCCTCATGATTGAGAAGATTGCTGCTCATCTTGCTGACTTCACTCCACGCCTTCAGAGTAACACAAGAGCACTTTATCAGTATTGTCCTATCCCTGTTATCAACTATCCACAGCTGGAGAATGAGCTCTTCTGTAATATTTATTACCTCAAACATCTTTGTGATACGCTCCGATTTCCAGACTGGCCAATCAAAGATCCCGTAAGTCATTGGGTGATCTTCTGTCTTTTCAAATCATGACCTTTAGACAGTCATTTGTGTGAAAGTTTTTCCTCCTTACAAATCCTGCACTGTTCAGTCTTTTTGTTCTGTTCATGTAGTTATCCTAAGGTCAACTTAAAATGAGTCTATCCTTTTATATCATTTGTTGTCTTGACAGTAACAATATCAGGACAAAAGCAAAATATAGACATAATTTCATGCGAAATACAGGTAAATAACCCCTATAACAGCTGGGTGGCCCTTTGGGTAGAGAGCTGACTGCTTCTGGCCCTAAGGAGGCCCCCTAACTGCATAGACTGGCCAAGAGATGATGCTGACCACAGCTTAGACAAAGGCTTCAGGGACCCATGCTGACCTGCTTCTGCTGCCCTACGGGATGCTTAGTGCTGCCTTGGACTTGGCCCAGTCCTTGAACTGTCATTCTCAGCTTATTTGTGAGTGTGATCCACCCTGAACTACACTGCAAATGTCAAGGAAATAATAGTGTCATCTGTATCATTGTGTTTTTATAGGATTCTTTGGATGTTCACACTGAGTATCACTTTAGTCAAATATTAAGTGTTAATGTTAAGTGTATATATTTGCATTTGCACACATGGATAATAGCATACAGCATCTTATAAGTGATTTAAAAAACAATTTAGACACTAAAATGTTGCACTTAATATTAGTACAATGGTATCAAACCACCTATAATTAATGGGAATATTTTCAACCTACATTAATTAAAACTGGGAAAATTATCTCAGTTTTTAAAAATTCCTTAATTTTAAGAGCTTTAGCTATATAATGCTATTTTTCCCTTTTGGGGGTGAGATCTAACATTTCTTTAAACTGAAGGAGTACAGTTCATAGCAGATGGACCATTGACTCTTCCCCCATTTCCCTCCCCTTTATTGTTTTTGTTGAATATATTTTAGTGGTCAATGATGATTTCCTAATTGAGCGAACTAGATGTGTAAACTAAATTTTTATGAATGTATTTTCAAATTATATCATTTCATCCACATTTTAATAGCTTGAAAATGAAAAATTTTATTTCCAAGGTGAAGCTTCTGAAAGATACCCTCGATGCCTGGAAGAAGGAAGTAGAAAAAAAACCACCTATCATGTCAGTGGATGATGCTTATGAGGTGCTTAACCTCCCTAATGGACAGGGACAGTAAGTTAATAACTGTTATCATGGCCATTAATAACTCATTTAGCATGAATTTTTTATAAATAGTTTCTGAAAAGTAAAACAGTATCAAAAAACACCTTTATTTATATCAAAACCAACAGATTATTTTTGTTTTCGTTAGTGTGGCTTCACCACCTAGGGTTCACTCTACACTTGCAGTTATTGATATGCTTTCACACTTGAAATTTCTTGTCGAAAATGTTTATATAACCATACCATTCCGTATTAATATTAGGGTTTATTTGAATTTTATCTTTATAAAGATAATGATTTTGATATTGAAGTTTGTAAATGTGAGGTTTAGTAGCTACATGCCTAGGTTCCCAGTACAGTTTATGATAGATTAGTTGTTAAGAATGTTAGTAGTGCATGTTATCTGGCCTTTCTTTGGGGGGACTCTGATCTACTCCTGTGTCTTCACTTAAGACTTGACTCCCAAATTTCCATTTCCGACCTCTCTTTAGGGTTACATTTCTGCTGCATAGTCTTCCCTGGATAACAGTCAGATTTATATAGAGCTTTCAAGTTTGCACCGTGCTTCCCTGCCCATAAATCAGGCTGAACATGTTCACAATTTCACTAAACCACCCTCTCCCTTCTAAAGTGGCTTCCTTTAACATTAATTCCTGTTGATGGTGGCACTATCCATTCTGAAGTCATCTTTGACTCTTCCTTCCCATTGGCTGCCTACCACCATCACTCAGTAAGCATTCATCTTTTGAAGTTCATTCCATCCATATTTACCACCAGTCAAACTTCGGTCAGTTTTCTCCGTGAGTTTACTACCTGGTTCATCATCTTTCATTCCTGCCCTGTTACTAGGGGACTTCAGCATACACATTAACAATCTCTCAAATACCCCGACCTTCCAGTTACTTAAACGGTGCTCACTGGGTCAGTTTAGGGTCCCCTGAAAGTTTTCTGTTGCATAATCTCAATTGGACCCCCACCATGTCAAACCATCCATCTAACTAGATGCCTTCTATTTCATGATGAGCTCACCTCCAACTTTATGTCCATTCTCTGAATGATGAACATTTTCACATTCCCCTGATGCCAAACCCCATTTTCTGCCCTCATCACCCAATTCCTCATGTTCATCTTCCTTATCCTTCCCACCTCCAAAGTCTCAGCCAGACACCACCCGGGCCTTCCACTGTGCCTCCTGGAGTGCCTGTTCAATAGGCAACAAACTTCTCTTTGTCTTTCATTTTTTCTCCTCCCCCTTCTTCCATCTACTAGCTATTATTGAAACCTGGCTCCCCATAGATGACACAGACTCCCTGGCTGTCCTTTCTAGTACCAGCTTTACCTTTACTCCTTCCCCTCAGCTAACTGGTCTAGGTGGGGGAGTTGAAATACACCCACCAGTGTCATTTGCAGGTTCTCGCTCTATTTCCATCACTCATGCATCTCCCTTTGAGGTTCAGGCTATTCATATCTACCACCCAACCAAAATCTCGGTAGCTGTTGTCCACAGACCCCAGGGTCACTTCCCTTCCTTGGTGAGTTATGTATGTGACTCATCATTTTTTCTCCTCCCCAACTTCTACTCTCCTACTAGGGGACTTCAGTATACGTATTGACTCTTCCTCAAATACCCTAACCACTTTCCTCAAATTACCCATTTCTGTGAATTACACCTCACCACAACCACATACACAGACATGGTCATAGCCTTCATCTCGATATAACCCATAAATGTACCATGTCTGCGTTCAAGAATTCTGAAATTACCTTATCTGATCACAATCTATTGGCTTTTCATCTCTCTCTCTCTCTTCCATTCCCTCAATTGCTAGTGATTTTGTGCGCGCGCGCGCGTCTGTGTGGGGGGGGGGAGGGAGAGGGAAAGAGGGTGGAGGGGGGGAAGAGAGGGAGGCATTGATTTAGAGTGGTAGGAGAAGTTAAGTAGAAATTCACTGAGCAAGTGTTGAAGTTCTGGGATTCATGTTTCCTAATTCCTTTGTCTATATGAAGCTTGTAATTTTTAGTGACGTTGGTAATCTTCATTTAGCCAAATCAGTTATTTTGTCATTCTTGTGCGAATGAGTGAAAAGTGAAGTGCTGACTAAAAGCACAGTATTGTGTGCTAAAGATACTGTCAAAGATGAAAATTCTTGAAATCTGAATGACCAGATTTGTAGCTTTATAGAAATGGTAACAAGAAGAAACATTTTCACCAAATATCCTTTGACAGAAGAGTTGGTGATGTATTCTATTCTTGTATATTGACACATTTGTAAAACACCATTTTACAGGCATGAGGAGAGCAAGATCAGGAAAGCCTACTTCAGACTGGCCCAGAAATATCACCCTGATAAGAATCCTGAAGGGAGGGTAGGTACTTTTGAAGCAAAGTTGGCTGTTTCCAGATTTAGTGAATCGACACTTTTTTTTCTTTACCATACATGTAGATGAACTTTTAATTTTGTAGCTTATACAGTCATTAATCTTATTCCCTATCTTCATGTGAAACTGTTAGGGGGCACCACAGTGCACAGAGCCTGGGACTTGGAGTTAGGAAGTCCTGAGTTCAAATTTGACCTCAAATACTTATTAGCTGTGTAACCCCAGGCAAGTCACTTGAACCCAGGTTTTCCTCATCTTCCCATATGTAAAATGAGGATAATAATAGCACCTACTTCCCAGGGTGATTGTGAGGAACCCATGAGATAATAATTATAAAGCACTTAGTGCAGTGTCTTGCACATAGTAAGTGCTTAATGAATGCTTACTACATCCATTCATTATTTGAGACTGTTAATCCATAGACTCTTTCCTTTCTTCCTATCAGTGTCAGCCTGCAGTTACTTTAATAAGCAATCAGTTGAATAAATAAATGATCAGCAGAAAGATATCTTTCAGGCAAAATTAGTGCCATCTTGTGATTACTTTTGATTTCCTAAATGTTTTTATAAAACATGTATGAGAGCAGCCTGCTAAAAAAGCCGGGGGTATTTCATGGCCCATTATCAGACTCTTCCTCCAGCAAACTTATAATCATTTGAAAAGGCCTGCTGATAAATTTGGTAGATCCTGTGAACTTTCGTATTTCTTTCTTCTCATATTACTATCACCCTAGTCCATATCCTTATTAATGAAAACAATTTTTAAAATTTATTTTTCTTTTTAAACTTATGTCTTATGTTTGCATCACATTCACTTCTGCACATACTCCCCACATGTCCTTACCTTTTTTGGACATCCTCGTGACTTAGTAGAGAGAATTCCCGACAAGAAAACTCTCTTCACCGATACAGATCGGCTTCAGCTCTGCAGTCGAGGGTAGACTAGTTTGCTTGACCAATGAGAGCTGTAGTGACTTTTGCCTGTAACTCCCTGACTTGGAGGCCAGCTGGCCTATTGACTGTGCCACGCTGCCTTTTTTGGGTAGATAAGTTATAAACATGAAAATCTTTTTTTTAACTTGAAAAAACGGCACTTATTTGTATAACAAATATAATTACATTAAATTTGAAATACCTTAAAATTAGATCAGCATGTTTCTACAAAATTTCAGATTTTCCTGATAACAATGCAAAATAATTGCTGAAGATTTAAAAGACATTTTTATTATACTATCTTACCAGTGTTCATGGTCATTTATGTGACACAGTAGATAGAGTGCTGGGCTTAGAGTCAGGAAGACTCATTTTCCTGAGTTCAAATCTGACCTCAGATACTTAGTAGCTGTATGACCCTGGTCAAGTCACTTAGCCCTGCTTACCTCAGTTTCCTCATCTGTAAAATGAAATGGAAAAGGAAATGATAAACCCCTCCAGTATCTTTGCCAAGAAAACCCCAAATGGGGTCACAAAGAATTGAACTTGACAGAACAACAACAAAAAACCAGTGTTTGTAGAAAATGACAACATTATTTTTGCAGTGAAATATTTTGTTTATTTTAGTAACTTCCTCTAACAAATGATGTGAAGATGACATTAGTTGGTCATTTTTTCACAGACTATTTTGTTTAACATTGCTCTAGTTTTCCCACTATTGTAAAACAAGTGTGCTATTTATCTTTGTTTCCTTACAGGATATGTTTGAAAAAGTAAATAAAGCATATGAATTCTTATGTACAAAATCATCCAAAGTAATTGATGGCCCAGATCCAGAAAATATAATTTTGATTCTGAAAGCACAGAGCATCTTGTTCAATCGGCATAAAGAAGGTGAGCATGACAAGTCACTTTCTCTTATGCCCAAATTAAACTTTATTCTGAGTTTTCTTCCTTGACTAGTTGTTATTGATAGAGTAATGTGGCCTAATGAAATGAGTCCTGAACTAGGAGTCAGGACACCCATATTCAAATACCTTCTCAAACCTTGAGGAACTGTAATTATGGGCAAATCACTGAATTCTCAGAGCTTTGTTTTCTTTGTCTCTAAAATAAGATGATGCTTTTCCCACTATCATAAGAGGATTGTTGAGGGAGCATTTTGCAGACCTTAAAGAGCTGTTTAAATTGAGTTGTTATTATTAGTTGACTTTTTCTAAGGTTAAAAAAGGTCAGTTTTGGAAGGAGAGTGGGGGTACCTTTAGCAGGATAATTAATAAAGTTAAAAGAGTGTTGAAGATTAGCTACATTGTACAAATTCTAAAAGACTTGAGAACATTAGGTATAAGCATAAGGTGGGAAATGCTTCTTTATGTTTGAAAGATGACAAAGTCTAAATATAGTTGAACAATTTATATATAGACAGTCATAAATGTTTAGACATCTGAACACAGGTTTTTATTAAAATTTTTATTTCAGCATGGCTTTTTTTGCATCACTATGATATAGTCTATCATCATTAATTCTAAAATTACTTTTATAGGGGTTGTATATGTTTTGTAAGAATTTGTTTAGAAACTACTTTTGCCTTAATGATTTTTGCTAAGTTAATATTGTTAGGCTAACCTGTGTTGATATGTAAGCTCAGATTTCAAATTAGGAGCACTTGGGCACTGAATTGTTATACTTAAAGGTCATCTTCTGCCATTCATATGTTCAAGTTGCTGGGTTTATTTTTACTTTGTTTTCAGAAATGAGTTCTGATGATAGGCAGATTCGAATAGTTGGCCAAATAGAAAGAATTTAAGAACCAGTAGAGTTAATCTACCACCACAGTTTGAGAGAATATTTGGAGCATTGGTGTGTGTGTGTGTGTGTGTGTGTGTGTGTGTGTGTGTGTGTGTGTGTGTGTGTGTGTGTGTGTTGGAGGGTGGGTACTTATGTTAAATTTAACCAAGTATATTGGGCTTTGCTTGTGGATATTTGGAACAAGTTAAGCTAGTTGATAGTAGGGTTAATAGATTAGTAACTGATCATAAGGAGGGGTGGTAGTTTCGAGGTGGGTTCTAGCCTTTTGTATTCCATGGACCCTTTGGCAGTGTCTGATGAAAGGTCTCCAGCATGTTGTCTTTGATGGTTTTGGCCCTTTGGTATTCTGTGTTTTTATCAGTAGTTTTGATTATGGTACATATGCTCTACCCATTTGCCAACAAAACAAAGCTTGGAGGGACAGCTAATGAGTGCACAGAGTGAGGAATGAGATCATGAAGCTCTTCACACAAAAATGAGTTCAACTGAAGGAGATGATGTTTGATAGTCATGAGCATAAAATTCTATGCTTTGGTCCAAGAAACTAACTTCCCAGGCATGACAGGGTAGAAAGATGTGGGAACTTAATACAGTGCAAGCTTCAAAAAAGTCATCTGTCTGTTACAGCTGCTGGAAGGACTGGTACAAAGGGAGGCTTCATTTCTTCATTCACAATGTGTCCAGATCAAGGGAGAGGATAATACAGCTGGATTTTTTGACCTGATCAAACACATCTGGAATTGGTGTTCAATTCTAGGATAGAAACAGGAGCAGGGAGTGGGGTTGGCAGAGAAGCAGATTTAGGCTAACTATAAGAAAAATTTTCCTTAAACTTCCTAACAGTCCAAAGTAGAAGAGTCGTGTTAGGAAAGGGTGTCCTCTCTCTCATCAGAGGACTTCAAGCAAAGTCTGCAAACCTCTCGTTGATGCTGGTGTAGAGGGAACTCTCTGAAAACTGGACTAGCAGCTTCTAAAATCTTTTCAGCTCTTAGTTCTGACATGTAGTGATTCTGTGACTAAACAGAACCTAAATCAATAACTTGGATATAGGTAGAAGGCTCTTTTCCAATAGTAGATCTAAGTTGATGCTTTAGATTATAGTAGAATATCCTGGGATTGGCATCATAAACAATTATTTTGGAAAATAATCTCAGCCCACATTTTTGTGTTTTTTTCTGATCCAAGGGTTCTTTTATTGCTGTTTTTGGAGTAATTGTGTCAGGAGCTCTGTGCATTTAATGTCTTTCCTCCACCATCTTGGCTCCGCCCCTCATAAACAATTATTTTGTATTTAAATGGCTGACCACATTTAGATAACTGGTGAAATTTAGCACATGAAAACAGTGGGCCTCACCAAAGTTGAATATGCAGACATTGTAGACACATGGGACAGTGTATTCTGGTTTATTTGCAGCTTGCTTGAATTCTTATTTAATGTAGAAATTTTGCATCTGGCAATATTTTGCCAATTATATCAAAATGAAATTTCAAGATAAACAAAAAAGTATACTGATTTGCTTAGACCTTGCCAAAAAAAAAACAAACCAAAAAACCAAAACCAGAATGCAGTATTTCTGGCATGCCTTTAAGTAATTTTTTCATGTACATCCCAAATTTCTTAAAAATTAGTGTTATTGTAGGGGATATGGGTATATGTTGACCGCAGTACTCTGTTCATTAATTTAATATCCATATGTGCATTAGTAGAAATGTGTACAACTTGAAGAGGTAACAGTTTGATATACTCATTAGAAAACCTGATCATTTTTCCAGTAGGCACCTTTGTATGGACTGATAGATGAAATAACTAAAATCAGTGCGGAAAAAAGGAAAACTGAACAGATTTTACTTGAGTTTAAAATGAAATTGTGAGATGTTTAGAGAATTGGTTTCTTAGACATGTCTAAGTGTTCATGGATGCCAAAGTATCTTGACTTTTGGTTATTTCAGATTTACAGCCTTACAAATACGCAGGGTATCCCATGTTGATTAGGACTATCACTATGGAAACTTCCGATGATCTCCTTTTCTCAAAAGAATCACCACTGTTACCTGCTGCCACAGAGCTGGCTTTCCACACTGTCAATTGTTCTGCACTCAATGCAGAAGAGCTAAGAAGAGAGAATGGAATAGAGGTAATTACAACTTTGTGCCTATGTGTAAGCCGATTCTGATTGTGATTCCTTTTTTTTTTCCCTACAAAAAGTCATGAAATATAAATGCTGTTGGCCTATTAATGTTTAATTTATTTTTCTTCTGGGATAAAATACTGGGTTCTGTATATAATGCCACTCAACTATCATGCTTTTCAATACAGAGTTGGAGCAGCTGGGGTCTATAATCAGTGAATCTTGTTCTTTTGTTTTTAATCCATTAAATAAATTGTTAAAGTTACTCAAAAGAAACTATTCAAACATTTTTGATGAAATTTCTTCTGAGTATCACGTTGGCAGCAGCTAGCCCATCAGCACTTACTGATCTTTTGAAGTTTTAAAAGCTAGTAAAGTATCTGAGAACAAGTTTGCATTGGGTCTCATAAGTAATCTATGTGCCTTGTTTTGGACTTTTGAAAAATATATATGGAAAGAAGAAAACCAAATTACCAGTATCAAAAATGAAAAGGGTGATGTTACCACCAATGAAGTGGAAATTAAATCAATAATTAGGAATTATTTTGCCCAACTGTATGCCAATAAATTTGACAATCTAAATGAAATGGATGAATATTTACAAAAATACAAACTGCTCAGGTTAACTGAAGAGGAAATAAAATCCTTCAATAAACCCATATTAGAAAAAGAAATTGAACAAGCCATTAACGAACTCCCCAAGAAAAAATCCCCAGGGCCAGATGGGTTTACGGGTGAATTTTACCAAACATTTAAAGAACAATTAATTCCAATATTATACAAATTATTTGGAAAAATAGGTGAAGGAGTTCTACTAAATTTGTTTTATGACACAAATATGGTGGTGATACCAAAACCAGGCAAAGCAAAAACAGAGAAAGAAAATTATAGACCAATTTCCCTAATGAATATTGATGCTAAAATCTTAAATAAGATATTAGCAAGGAGATTACAGCAAGTGATCACCAGGATAATACACTATGACCAGGTGGGATTTATACCAGGAATGCAGGGCTGGTTCAACATTAGGAAAAGTATTGACATAATCAACCACATCAATAAGAAAACCAACCAAAATCATATGATTATCTCAATAGATGCAGAGAAAGCTTTTGACAAAGTACAGCACCCATTCCTAATAAAAACACTAGAGAGTTTAGGAATAGGGGGAGCTTTCCTTAGAATAATAAACAGTATCTACCTAAAGCCATCAGCAAGTATTATATGCAATGGAGATAAATTAGAGGCCTTCCCAATGAGATCAGGAGTGAAACAGGGATGTCCATTATCACCCCTATTATTTAATATTCTCCTAGAAATGTTAGCTTTAGCAATCAGAGAAGAGAAAGGAATTAAAGGAATTAGAATAGGCAAGGAGGAAACAAAACTATCACTCTTTGCAGATGATATGATGGTATACTTAAGGAATCCTCGAGAATCAAGTCAAAAATTACTTGAAACAATTAACAACTTTAGCAAAGTAGCAGGATATAAAATAAATCCACATAAATCATCAGCATTTCTATACATGACCAACAAAGTCCAGCAGCAAGAGATAGAAAGAGAAATTCCATTTAAAGTAACGGTAGATAATATAAAATACTTGGGAGTCTACTTGCCAGGACAAACCCAGGAACTCTATGAACACAACTACCAAACACTCTTCACACAAATCAAATCAGATCTAAATAATTGGAAAGATATCAATTGCTCATGGATAGGCAGAGCTAATATAGTAAAAATGACAATACTGCCTAAATTAATTTACTTATTCAGTGCCATACCAATCAGACTACCTAAAAATTATTTTATACAGCTAGAAAAGATAATAACAAAATTCATCTGGAAAAACAAAAAATCAAGAATATCCAGGGAAATAATGAAAAAAAAATTCACAGGAAGGTGGGTTAGCAGTACCAAACCTGGAGCTTTACTATAAAGTGGCAGTCATCAAAACTATCTGGTACTGGCTAAAAAATAGAGTGGTAGATCAATGGAATAGGCTAGGCTCAGGAAATGCAGTAGTAAATGACACTAGTAATGTAGTGTTTGATAAACCCAAAGACTCCAGCTTCTGGGATAGGAACTCAGTATTTGACAAACTGCTGGGAAAACTGGAAGATAGTATGGCAGAAATTAGGCATAGACCAACATCTTACACCTTATCCTAAAATAAGGTCAAAATGGATACATGATTTAGACATAAGAGGTGATACCTTAGGTAAATTAGGAGAGAAAGGAATAGTGTACCTATCAGATCTTTGGAAAGGAGAACAGTTTTTGACCAAACAAGAGATAGAGTATATTATAAAATGCAAAATGGATGATTTTGATTACATTAAATTAAAAAAATTTTGTACAAACAGAAGCAATGCATCCAAAATTAGAAGGGAGGCAGAAAGCTGGGAAACAATTTTTGAGGCCAGTACTTCTGATAAAGGCCTCATCTCTAAAAATATATAGGGAACTAAATCAAATTTATAGGAATCCAAGTCATTTCCCAATTGAGAAATGGTCAAAGGATATGGCCAGGCAGTTTTCTGATGAAGAAATCAAAGCTATCTATTCCCATATGAAAAAATGCTCTAGATTACTAATGATTAGAGAGATGCAAGTTAAAACAACTCTGAGGTACCACCTGAAACCTATCAGATTGTCTAAAATGACAAAAAAGGAAAATAATAAATGTTGGAGAAGCTGTGAAAAATTGGAACACGAATGCATTGTTGGTGGAGCTGTGAACCGATCCAACCATTCTGGAGAGTAATTTGGAATTATGCCCAAAGGGCGATAAAGCTGTCCATACCCTTTGACCCAGCAATACCACTTTTGGGTCTTTTTCCCAAAGAAATCATAGAAAGAGGAAAGGGACCCACATGTACAAAAATATTTATAGCTGTTCTTTATGTGGTGGCAAGGAATTGGAATTTGAGGGGGTGCCCATCAATTGGGGAATGGCTGGACAAGTTGTGGTATATGAATACAATGGAATACTATTGTGCTATAAGAAACGATGAGCAGGAGGAGTTCAGAGAAACCTGGAGGGTCTTGCGTGAGCTGATGATGAGTGAGATGAGCAGAACCAGAAGAACATTGTACACAGTATCATCAACATTGAGTGTTGACCTACTGTGATGGACTATATTCTTCTCACCAATGCAATGGTACAGAAGAGTTCCAGGGAACTCATGATAGAAGAGGATCTCCAAATCCAAGAAAAAAAAAGAAAGAAAGAACTGTGGAGTATAGATGCTGATTGAACCATATTATTTCTTTTGTTTTGGGTGCTGTTGTTTTTTCTATTTTGAGGTTTTTCATCATTGCTCTGATTTTTCTCTTATAACATGACTAATGCAGAAATAGGATTAATGTTATTGTGTGTGTATGTATATATATATATAACCTATATCAGATTACCTGCTATCTAGGGGTGGGGGTAGGGAGGGGAGGGAGGGAGAAAAATCTGAAATTGGAAAGCCTGTATAAACAAATGTTGAGAACTATTTTTACATGTAACGGGAAAAAAAATAAAATACTTTATTAATTTTTTTTAAAAAAGAAAAGTATATATGGATTTTTGGTGAGAGGGAAATTCCACTAGTAATTAATATACAGAAAAAATCATCTGGCTTAAATAATTGATATGAAAAGGACATCATTTTTAAATTGCCTTTTTGGTTAATTAATCTTTATGGATTGTGGCTTTGCAAAATCTCTCTCTCTCTCTCTCTTTTTTTTTTTTTTTTTGCCATAGGAAATGTTCAGTAAGGGCCAGGGTAGAGGGGGGGGGAGCTAGTTTGCTGTTGACATAGGAAACCAAAATATAAGCTAATCGATTTTAACATGTTTTGTTTAGAAAACTTTGAGCTCCCAGGCTGGAGCAGATTTAACTGTCATTTCATTTCTCTAGGTGCTACAAGAGGCATTCAGTCGTTGTGTGGCAGTCTTGAATCGTTCTAGTAAGCCAGCTGACATGTCTGTGCAGGTGGGCTCAAAGCCGCTTATTCCAAGCTATTCATTATTCATTCATGTGGGTTAGGAGAAAGAACCTTGTACCAGCAGTTAGAAGACCTGAGCTCTGAGCCTGTTCTTTCATCTATAAAATGGGGACAATGCTTATACTCATAATGTAAGAAAAGTACTTTAGGGGCAGTTAGGTGGCACAGTGGATAAAGCACCGGCCCTGGATACAGGAGTACCTGAGTTCAAATCCGGCCTCAGACACTTAACACTAGCTGTGTGACCCTGGGCAAGTCACTTAACCCCAATTGCCTTACCAAAAAAAAAAAAAAGAAAAGTACTTTAAGGTTTTTAAAGTATAAAAAATGAGTTAGTCATGGCAACGGAAGAACTTAATGTGCTTATTAAGAAGCAATTAGGGGCAGCTAGGTGGCGAAGTGGATAGAGCACCGGCCCTGGAGCCAGGAGTACCTGAGTTCAAATGCGGCCTCATGACACTTATGCTGTGTGACCCTGGGCAAGTCACTTGGCCCCAATTGCCTCACTAAAAAAAAAAAAAAAAGAAGCAATTAACATAGTCAAGCACTTATATGATTTGTTACAACATCTTGAAGAATGAAATGTTACTTTAGTACTCTCTTTTTGGCTGAATGCTAGGTATAGCTGGGTTGCAGCTAAATATTCAAATCATAGTTCATGCCTTTCGCCCATCCTTTCCTCCCCAGCATAAAAAGGACAGGAGGATGAAAGTTTATCAGATGTATACAGATGATATCAGTTGGCATGACTGTACAAATCAAATTAAAATATTTATAAATGAACACTAACAAAATAGAACCATAAGAGGTTTAAGATTTTTGCTACACTGATAGCCTGAACTAAGTAGTCTATTTTTTTCAAAAATGAATATATGGGACAGGGAACCTAGGTTCTGTGCACATTCAGAACATTAGTATTCTGAACTAATTTCCCTATCTTCTTTTTTTCCTTTAAATGACTACATAGAACCAGATCTTCTCTTGTGTTTCTGCTTTCAGGTATGTGGACATATATGTAAATGTTACAGTGTGGCAGCTCAATTTGAGGAGTGCCGAGAAAAGATCACTGAGATGCCCAGCATCATCAAGGATCTCTGTCGAGTGCTGTATTTTGGCAAGGTGAGCTTGTCTAGTACACTTCTTAATTATTTAAGTACTCTGGAGTCTAACCCCAGTGTTTGCATAGGTTGTTCTACAAGTTTTGGGTTGGTTGGTTGGTGTTGTTTTGACTAAGTGGGCCTTTTCTCCAAAGAAACTTAGAAACGGTCACTAGGTTCCCTTCCAAGGCTAGCCCACAAAAGTATATTCAATCTCAAAAGTTACTCAAGTCATGCAAATAGTAATCCTTAACCTCCCAAGGCCTAAGGGAGGGGATCATAGTAGATAGAAACTGGGCAAGTTCTTCAGGAGTCTGTCTGAGATTAGAATATTCCAAGCAATGGGGGCAGGTAGGTGGCACAGTGGATAAAGCATCTGCCCTTGATTCAGGAGGATCTGAGCCCAAATCTGACCTCAGACACTTGACACTTACTAACTGTGTGACCCTGGACAAGTCACTCATTGACCCTCATTGCCCTGAAAAAAAAGAAAAAGGAAAGAATATTCTAAGCAACAAGAGAGTATTGATCAACAGATTGCATTGATAGATACAAGTTGTTTGTCAGTTGACTATTTTTCTCAGGTTCTGTTTACACCTAAAATAATGAACTCTTTGTTGATTTTTAGAAATAGTATTACCTGATGCTAGTTTGAGCTATTATTTGTTTGTTTGTCAGTATTGACAATGAAATATCAATACTTTTAAAAATTAACTCATGGTGGGGGCGGGGCGGAGGGCTAGGTGCCACAGTGGATAGAGCACCAGCCCTGGATTCAGGAGGACTTGAGTTCAAATCCGTCCTCAGACACTTGACACTTACTAGCTGTGTGACCCTGGACAAGTCACTTAACCCTCATTGCCCTGCAAAAAAAAAAAAAAATTTAATTCGTTGGTCAGAGCCAAGATGGTGGATTGGGGCAGCTATCCAACTGAACTCTCCTAATATTCCCCTCCAAACAACTTGCCTCAAATGAGATTTTGGAGTGGAAGAGCCAACAAAAGGTTGAGATGAGACATTTTTCTGGCCTAAGAAAACTTAAGAGGTTGGCAGGAGAAGTCTGGGAGGCCTGTCTAGAGACCATTCATTTAGTAGCAATAGTTTTGGGAGCTCTCAGGCCAGAAATGGTAAGGGGCTTGGACAACTGGTAAGAATGAGATTAGAGGGGACCCTTTGTTAGCACTGTGTGCCACTGGTACTGATTGGCAACTGTTGCCCATACATAGTTCTGGGTCACAGTTCTAGGTTAGAGAACAGTGCTGGTGAATAGTAACAAGGGAGCAGGGGCTTTGGTTGCAGTTCCACAGCAGAGAAAGTCACTAGTGTTTATGGCTGCAGGGAGCTGGGGGTCCTTCCTGAATAAAAGACCAGAGTACAGACCAAGAGAGCAGCGACCATACCTCCTAGGATCACATAACTTTGGAAGCACCAAAAGCTTGCAGACATCCCTACCTCCACCACCCTCCCAACCCCTGCCTCCAAACTAGTTCTGAAAACAATAGCATGAAAAAGCCTAAAGCTTGGGACAGGGCCTACCCACCCACCTACAGGTGAGCAGACCCCAACTTTAACATAAAATTCAGAGTCAAGATATAGGCTAGGAAAATGAGCAAACAACAAAAAAATAATTTGACCTTAAAAAAATTACTGCAGTGGCAGGTAAAACCAAGCTTGGTAAAAGAAGAACAAAAATCCATTGAAGAGAACTCCTTAAAAAGAAGAATTGGCCAAATGGAAAAAGAGGAACAAAATTTCACTGAAGAAAACAATTACGTAAAAATTAGAACTGGACACCTGGAAGTTAATTATTCCGTGAGACATCAAGAAATAATTAAACAAGGTCAAAAGAATGAAAATATAGAAGAAAATGTGAAGTATCTCATTAGAAAAACAAATTACCGGGGCAGCTAGGTGGCCCAGTGGATAAAGCACCGGCCCTGGATTCAGGACTACCTGAGTTCAAATCCGGCCTCAGACACTTGACACTTACTAGCTGTGTGACCCTGGGCAAGTCACTTAACCCCCATAGCCCAGCAAAAAATAAAAACAAAAAAACAACAACAACAAAAAGAAAAACAAATTACCTGGCAAATAGAACAAGAACACATAATTTGAGAATTATTGGAATAGTTGGAAGCCTTGATCAAAAAGAGTCTAGATGTTGTATTTTAAGAAATTATAAAGGAAGACTGCCTTGATATCTTAGATTCAGAGGTTAAAATAAAAATTCAAAGAATACACTAATCACTTTAAAGAGAACCCAAAATGAAAACTCCCAGGAATGTTATAGCCAAATTCCAGAGCTCTTGAGTCAAAGAGAAAATACTTCAACCAAAAAGGAACAATTCAGATATTATAGAACCACGCCAAGATTTAGTAGCTTCCATGTTAAAGAAAGGGAGGGCTTAGAATATGATACCCCAGAAGGTAAAGGAACTAGGATTAGAACAAAGAATCGGGGCAGCTAGATGGTGCAGTGGATAGAGCACCAGCCCTGGAGTCAGGAGTACCTGAGTTCAAATCCGGTCTCAGACACTTAACACTTACTAGCTGTGTGACCCTGGGCAAGTCACTTAACCCCAATTGCCTCACTAAAAAAAAAAAAAAAAAAAGAACAAAGAATCACCTACCAGGCAAAATGAATATAATCCTTCAGGGGGGAAATGGATATTTAATGGAATAGAGGATTTCAAAGCATTCCTGGTGAAGACACCAAACTAAAGAGAAACTGTGATATTCAAACAGGAGGCTCAAGAGAAGCATAAAAAGGTAAACATGAAAGAGTGATCATAAGGAATTCAATAAAATTCACCTGTTTTGGGGGGCAGCTAGGTGGCGCAGTGGATAGAGCACCGGCCCTGGAGTCAGGAGTACCTGAGTTCAAATCCGGCCTCAGACACTTAACACTTACTAGCTGTGTGACCCTGGGCAAGTCACTTAACCCCAATTGCCTCACTAAAAAAAACATAAAAAACAAAACAAAAAATTCACCTGTTTTTATTCCTACCTGGGAAGATAATACATGTAACACCTAAGAACTTTATCATTATTTATTTAATTGGGGCCAGGCATTGGGATTAAGTGACTTGCCCAGAGTCCCACAGCTAGTAAGTGTCTAAGGCCAGATTTAAACTCAGGTCTTCCTGACTCAAGGGCTGGTATTGAACTTTATCATGATTTGGGCAGTTAAAAGGGAGTTTGCATAGACAGAGGGCATGAGTATGAGTCTCTCGTGTTTGAATGATCTCCCAAAGAAATGAAGGGGTAAGAAAGAGGGATGCACTGGGAAAAAAGGGAAAGGAAAATGGGGAAATTTTTGTCACATAAAAGAGACACACAATGAAGAGTTTTTAAAATGGGGGGAGGAGTGGCAGACAGTGCTTGAAACCTCACTTATTAGAATTGCCTCAAAAAGGGAAATTAAAATGGCTCTGAGGTGCCCCCTCACACTTACTGGAAATGACAAATGCTGGAGGGGCTGGGGGAACATAAGCATGCTGATGAACTGTTGGGGTTGTGAACTTGTCCATCCATTCTGGAGAACAATTTGGAGCTGTGCCTAAAGGGCTATAAGACTGTGCCTACCCTTTGACATAGCAATCAATACCACTGCTAGTTCTGTGTCCTAAACTGATCAAAAAGAAAAGAACCTTTATGTAAAAAAAATATAACAGCTTTTTATGTGTGTGGTGGCAAAAAT
This sequence comes from Dromiciops gliroides, assembly GCF_019393635.1. NCBI lineage: Eukaryota > Metazoa > Chordata > Mammalia > Microbiotheria > Microbiotheriidae > Dromiciops > Dromiciops gliroides. The sequence continues at coordinate 40,425,202 of NC_057865.1, forward strand.
ATTGGCAGTAATAGATGGGGATGCTCATCAGTTGGGAAGTAACTGAACAATTTTGTGGCATATGGTTATGATGGAGTACTATTCTGCTGTAAGAAATAAGGTGGGTGGTTTCAGAAAAGTATGGCAAGACCTATATGAACTGATGCAAAATGAATGGAGAATAACCAGGAGATCATTGTGCACAGTAACAGCAATGTTATCATGATGACCAGCTGTGAAAGACTTGACTACTCTCATCAGTACAGTAATCTATGATAATTCCAAAGGACTCATGATGCAAAAGAGAACTGATGAACTTTGAGCGCAAATTGAAGTTTAATTTTCTCTTCTTGCTTTTTAAAAAAAATGGCAAGTATGCAAATATATCATATGATTTCACATGTATAGTTGATATCACATTGCTTGCCTTCCCAGTAGATGTAGGAGGCAGTGGGAGGGAGGAAAATAATTTGGAACTCAAAGATTGATCAAAAATCAATAATAATTTTTTTTAGGAAATAAACTCAGTTTCTATGAATTTGATATTTAAAGTTAGGTCCTAGGCTGGGATCTGGGTGTATTAGAATTTGATTTCTGCTCTAGCAAAGATATTTGTCAGTGGTCTCTAAAATGGGGGTGTCCATATATCCTAATTTGTAGCCTGTATCTGCAGTACAAAGAAAATGAAACTTTTTATATCCAGAACTTCACTACTTAAGCTAAACATAGGTTGGACTCGGTAGCTCTGTCATGTTGTGTGTAGTACTTATGTGTAGGTTTTAACCCAGTAAAAACTCCCATCTCTTAAGGCAGCCTTTTTACGAACCTAAGTATTGCTCTTGACTTTCGGATAAAAGCACAGAGGTGATAAGAGGAAATCCCTCTTTCTGTGGCCATTCTCCCTATACAGGTTTCTGAGTCTTTATTGATAATAAGTCAAGGGAACCTGCCTTTGTTCCTGTAGTCACCTTAATGTCAGTTATCAATGGGAATAGAATTCAAATCTGAAATAAAGTGGGAAATTGAATAGTCTCTGAGTCTTACAGAACTAGAGTCAACTCTACGGAACCAGTTGGTTCCTAGGAATTTCAGCTTTCTTATTGCAACTAATTACCTTCTTTGCTCTTGATTTTTCAGAGTATCCCACGAGTGGCATCTCTTGGAGTAGAATGTGTCAGTTCATTTGCAGTGGATTTCTGGCTACAGACCCACTTATTTCAGGCAGGAATTTTGTGGCATTTACTTGGATATCTGTTTAATTACGATTACACTCTAGAAGAGAGTGGCATTCAGAAAAATGAAGAGACAAATCAGCAGGTAATTTACGCTAATTGGAATATAGAATTTGTACTTTAACCACTACAGTAAAACTAGTCCTCTGGAGACTTTATATATAGGATTGGTCATTTTAGAGAGCCATGTATTTTGATCAGTTCCCCTTCCTGGAACCAAAAACTTTTGTTAAATATTTTTGATAGAATAGATTTTAGGAAGGTTTTAGACAATTTTTAATATTCAATAATTCTTTGTTTTCTTTTAACTTTTTTTAATGAATAAAAATCAGTTTTTCTCCCCATTCCCCCATTTAAAAGAAAGAGGAAAACAAAACCCTCATAACAAACATGCATAGGAAAGAAAAACAAATTCCCACATTGACAGTATCCCAAAACGTATGCATCTTGATTCCTTTAGTTGGAAATCGGTAGCATGTTTCATCTTTGGTCATCTGGATTCATGGTTGGTCTTTGGGCTGATCATTGATCTCAAGTCTTTCAAAATTGTTTGACTTTATAGTATTTTTTTTATTGTATAACTTCCAGTTCTTTTCACTTTAATCTGCCTCAGTTCCTGCAAGCTTTTTCAGATAATAAATGCTAGTTTCTAACTGATGTGGCCTGACCAGAGCAGAGTACAGAGGTTCCATCATCTTGCTGTGAGTCGTATCTCCCTTAATGCATCCCGAGACTGAATTAACATTTTTGGATGCCTTGTCTCCCTGTTGATTTGTACTGAGCTAGTAGTCTGTTAAAACCCAGGTACTATCCGAACATACCTCCTCCATCTTCTCCTTGTGAAAGATACTACATTTGTATCCCTACTAAATGCTGAATCTATTGAGATTTTAAATGTTCTGTTAATCTGACTTTTCAGGTTCATCTTCTGTCCTCCCCACTCTTCCCATCCCTACAGTTAAGCAAAACAAATTCCCCCACTGCCCACATCCAAAAAAAGGCCCCCTTTCCATTCTGCGCCCGTCCCCTCTGTAACCGGAAGGGGGCGGTCTGCTTCATCTTGAGTTACTGTACCTGCCGAGCTGTGATAGCAAACGTCACGGAGACGTCGTCGTTTGTGTCTGTAGTTTAGACGGCAGCTCCCTTGTCGCTGTCACTTTCATCTCTCTTTGCTGTCAGGATGTTTATAGCCAGCCGTGTATCCCAGCATCCGACTTATTATTTCTAATCTTCCTTGGCCATAGAAAATGGCATAACCAAGCTTATTAAAATTATTTGTAAAAGAAAAGCAAATGGGTCGCATGAAAACAAGTTTCATTTGTAAGCAGAGCACATAAGCTTTAGTGCATGCACTTTGATAGCTTTTGATTGCTCAGTTGCTTTTTTGCTTATTTTTGGTTCTCAGCTGAGCCCCAAACAGGTAAATCCATCACATAGCTGAGTTCTAGATAAATGAGGCTATTATTTATATAATAGAGATGGATTGATAAATAGAGTGATAAGGACCAAACCTGTGATTTCATTGATATGGGGAATTCCCTCTGTCAATGCAAGTTGACCCCCTCTCTGCAACTTAATGATTTTTTTTTTCAGAACACTGAGGAGAGGAAGTGACATAGTCAGGGTTACACAACCATTACATATCAACGGCAGGACTGGAAACTAGGTCTTCTGTTTCTCCCTCCATTGTGCCATCCTTCCTCTCCTACATATGCATGTGCACGTGTGGGTGCATGCGCGCGCACACACACACACACACACACACACACACACACTCTCTACCTGATTGGTGTATGGTATGAATGTGCATGTAAATATGTAAATTCTCTCTTCACAACAGGAAGTAGCCAATAGTCTTGCCAAGCTAAGTCTCCTTGCTATCAGTCGCCTTGGTGGGTATTTGCCTGATGAACAATCTACTCCAGAAAATCCAACAATAAGGAAAAGTTTGATTGGTTTACTAACACCATATGTTGCTAGAAAACTTGCTGTAATTAGCCCTGCTGAGGTATGTATGTCTTGGATTATTTATGAGTCCAGTGTCTTAGAGTGGTAGAGAATTAGTCTGGGTATAATAAACCAGGTCATTTGAGATGTTATGGCAAAAGAACAGAACTAAACTGTTTGCTTTAGGAAACGTGGCATGGTAGATATTTTTGTTGGCTGTTGATCTCAGTTTACCATGCTGTGGTGTTGAGGAAGCCAGGGGTGCATCTCTAGTCTCTGCTGGGTCTAGTGACTGTAACGTTCCATAGCTGTAGGCTGTTCTTTTGCCTTAGCCAGTTAAAAGTCACAAGATATGTTTGGTAAGTGTGAGTGTTGTGGGGGAGAGGGAGAGAAAGAGAAGGGCCTGCCTCCCCACCACCCGGGGGGGGAAATTCCTGTAGTGCAGTATAGTGGAAAGAGCCCAAGAATCCAAAAAGCTGGATCCTTGTCCTGGTAGCACAGTAGAAAAAGTATGTTTTGGTCCTTATGCTTTTGAACTCAGGAGGCGTGAGGAACTGGATTCCCAGCTCCGTCATGTAATTACTAGGTGATTGTTGGCAAACTACCAAAACTCACTTTACCTCAATTTGCTCTTCTGCAAAATGGGGATAGATTTGCCCTGGCTGCCTCAGAGCAACAGTTGGCATCTCGTACTGTGGAAGACAGTTCAACTAAAATGCAGCTTTAAGAAGGTAGACGTGAATGATTAGCCACATTATGTCGAGCAAACCACTTAACTCTTTGGGGCTGCTTTTCCCTTTTGGAGTGAAAGAAGTGACCTCTGAAGTCTCTCCCATTTCTCAGGCGCTGTGGTTAATTCACAAGCATTCTTTGAGAAGTGAGTGCATCTGATTTGATTATAAGGGAGCATAGGCTAGCGATAGGGGCCTAATGTGTGATCTCACTCAGCTAGGGAGCTTGAGCTTGAAGGTTCTATCAGTGAAGGCCAGCATCTTCTCTGTAACTTAGGAAACTGCCTGGGTGAGCTGGGAACTTCGGGTCTGCAGATATTATGAATCATTGTAAGATGTGAACTCAGGCCTTCCTGGCTCAGAATCCAGTTCTCCAAAAATACTGTATTTTTTAACTTAAAAAACAAAACCAAAAAAACAACCTTAAACAATGATGCTTAGTCTCCAATGTTTATCCTAATCTAAAGTAACCTTTTTAATGCTGGTTGGACAATATGTAAACTATGCAGTTTCTAGCTTGCATTTGCTTTTCTTCCATTTTTGTGGCATCAGTGATGCCCCTGTGCCTTCTTACAGAGAGGCAGTATGCTGTTCTGGGTTTGAATCCTGCTTCAGACATGCACTGGCTTTGTGACCCCATGCAGGTCATTTTACCTTTCACCTCTAAAATAAAGTTTACATCACCTAACACACCATTTGGAGGTTATAAATTAGGTGGTATATCACCAGTAATATTATTGAAGAAAGTATTCACATTCTCATGGCTTTTAACAACATCTTAATACTTTTGTATAAACAAAGACACTTGCCTTCATTTCTCTGGGTTTAATTTGTAAGATAAGGTATATATCTAAAACAGTTGTCATACACAGTATTCCTTATTTCTGAAGTGGGTGAGTGGGACAGTTCATATTCTCTTAGGGTTAGGTGGTAGGATAAGATGACCTGTTCAGAGAAGACAAGAGTAAAGAACAAGAGCCAAATATTGGAATCCATAATTTTAGACTTGTCCACTTTTCCAAGTAAGACATCCTTTATTTAGCCTTAAGTCAGAGCTTGGCTTTGATTGGTTGAGAGCCGTGGTTTTTATTATCTGAGATGACTTTGAGACCTGGGTTCTATGATAAATAATGAGGTGTGTCTGTTTCTTTAAAAATCACATTTTTAAAATGAATTATTTTTCTGTTTCCTAGATTCTGAAGATGCTTAATAGCAATACAGAGAGTCCCTATTTAATTTGGAATAATTCAACAAGAGCAGAACTACTTGAATTTCTTGAATCTCAACAAGAAAGCATGATTAAAAAAGTATGTTATCTTTATAAAATCATTGGTAAAATGTCCATTTTGGAAGGAACAATCCATAATGACTCACTGTTAATGGGATAAATCAGCTACTTTACTGATTTCTTTAATTCTAGTAGTAGTATTCTTTTTTTCCTTTTTCAAAGAGAAGGCACTTTTATTCATCTTTCACATTTCTTCCTCTACCCCCTTTCAGAATTAGGAAGATTATTCTTAACTCCAATTAGACTTCCATAGGGAACACTGAGATAAAAATCTTGCTACTAATTGGCATTTGCCCCATTCAAATGAGAATTTTCCTCTTAGTGGTAACCCAAGTTTATTTTATTTTTTAATTTTTCATGCTACTTAGATTTATTATCCTACACGATCAGTCAGTTTATATGTACAGTTTTCAGCTTCCTTTCCTATTATTGACAGTACAAACTAAACAATTAATTTCTCTTTAACATGCTCTCCTCCACTGGGAAAATTGGTACTTCAAGGATTTCTCATTTTATCAGTATTCCCCACTAATGGCTCGCATGAACATCCTGAGCCATAGTAAATGATCTTTGTGTGTTGCTACAACCAGCCGTTAAGTGATAATCCTCCCTAGAGCCTAGTCTTCAGACAGCTTCATAGTAGTACTTTGTACTTCAGTCTGGCTTATACTGGAAGCATTTACCTTTTGGTGGGACCAGCTAGAGCTGATAATTGTCTGGTGAAGCATCAGAGTTAAATTTTGATGGAAGATGTGAGGAAGGAGACCACTAAGTCCTGAAATATTGCAAGAGTGGGGCAGTAAGATATCGGAGGAACAACCAAGAGCGTGAATTGGTTCTTTTTTTTTTTTTTTTTTTTTTTTGGTGGGGCAATGGAGGTTAAGTGATTTGCCCAGGGTCACACAGCTAGTAAGTGTCAAGTGTCTGAGGTCGGATTTGAACTCAGGTACTCCTGAATCCAGGGCTGGTGCTTTATCCACTGTGCTACCTAGCTGCCCCCATGAATTGGTTCTTAGTTACATGCTGTGACTCACCACTTTAAAATGATTCCATTATTTTAGCATTTTAAGTACTTTATCATTTTCAGCTTAAATATTGTTGTTAAAGTTTAATTTCGTTCTTGTCGTCTTGCTTGTCCTTTTACCTCAGTGAAAATTGAAATGGCAATTATTTATCTTCTTTATCTTCATTAGAATTGATAAGCCTAGATTTTAACCCTTTCATATTTTTTCTTTATTATACTGTTCAGATTGGTAAGAACCATGCCATTCAAAATCTTCACCAGATTTACTATATGCTGAACAAAAGAACATGAATATAGTACAGGCAGCCCCCCACCTAACCTAAATGCTTCACCTACAATTAATACCTGAGTATAATAATTGGAAATAGGAATTCCACTCCTCCATTTTCAAATTTCTCACCTCTCTTCCTTATTCCTTCCCTGGCTATTATCCTCAATTCACTTCAACTCAACATATATACTGAGGGAAATGGGAGTACAAAGATAAAGCTGTCCCCACCTTCACAAATCTTACCTTCTCAGAGGGTTATGACACATACACAGATGAGTATGTGCTGGTTAATTTGAGAAGAGATAAAACACTGACATTAAAGTGATCAGTTAATTCTTCATGGTAGATGTGGCATTTGAAGAGCCAAACCTTGAAGAAACCTTGAAAATAAGGATTCTCAAAGATGGTGATGAGGACAGAAGTGTATCTGAAACGTGGGAAGTGACTCATGGAATATTTAGTTCCAAGAACAAATAATAGAACATTTTGATAGGAACATAGGGTTGGTGAAGCAGAATAATGTCAAATAAGTCTGGTGAGGTGGGAGCCAGGCTCTAGAGGGCATTGATGTCCTATTGACTAAGGAATGTGCATTTTATCCTGGAGTCAGTAGAGAGCTACTGAAGGTTTTTCATGGAGAAAGTGCATGGTCATTGTCTTAAGATGATTTTGGCAACTGTGTGGGAGTTGGGTTGGAAATGGGAGGGCCTGGAAGCAGGGAGGCATTTGGTAATGAGTGCCTAAAGTAACCAAGTGGCCAGCTGAGTGAAGAGAAGGGGATGAATGTGAGAGATGCTGGGGAAGAATCAGCAGACTCGACAGCTGGTCACATGGTAAGGGTGGGAGAGTTGTGGAAAGATGAGTCACGGATGACAGTAAAGTGAGCCAGGAGTGACTAGGCGGACAGTGGTACCCTCAATAACGAAATGGAGATGTTGGGAAATGTTGATCTGATCCCATCTACTTGTACCACCAAGAGCCCCCGTCAAGATTTTTTATCTGATGCTTCCATCTTAGCTTCTGTGGCTATAGCATTCTATGAAGTAGCAGACAAAACAGGCTGACTGTGGTTTTCTTTTGAACCTACCTTCGGTCCTTGGGTATATAAAGGCCTTCTGTATTATATCTATATGTAGGATGTTGTGGAATCTAAGTAGAAAAAAAAGAATGTGCTAGGAGCAGAGCGGGCCTTCACACAGTCCCAGTGTATCTCAGGTTATTATTGTAGGGTAAAGGCATCTTTTGAAGAGGTTCATTAGTGTTCTTATTTCAACTGATTGGAAGACAGACTGAAAATATAGAACATGTATGTGTGGTCATAACTAAAAGCATTTTACTTTTCAAAGGGTGATTGTGACAAAACTTATGGATCAGAATTTGTCTACAGTGATCATGCCAAAGAACTTATCGTGGGAGAAATTTTTGTCAGGGTATACAATGAAATCCCTACTTTCCAACTAGAGGTAAGTTTTCTGTAAGAAGAGTTGTGCTCAAGTTCTGTTCAGTGCTAGAACATTTATCGTGAAATCAATTTGTTTTGATAAACAGGAAAAAAAAAAAACCAAATAGTAAAATGCAGTACATTGCCACAGATTGATACTCATCCCTATAGCATTAATGTGTTGTAGGAGATGTGAGTAGGGAGACAGGGTGACAGAGATTAGAAATCTATTTTTTGGCTAGATTCTCTTCTACGTGGTAGTGAAAAAGCTAGGTAAAGCCCAGAGGGGATAATATTTTTTTGTGTGTTTTGTCCCTAGTATCCCTATGTAGTATCTATACATATATAAACATAGCCTCCCCAAATGGTCCCTTTGGGCAATACAAGTGGAGCTGGAGGCTTACGATGACTGGTAAACACCAGGGTCCGGCCATTGGACCATACTCCAGCATACACGGCTTGCCTGATCTAGAGTCTTTCTAGCTGGCAAATTACCCATCAGTGATTTTTGTTTTGTTTTGTTTTTAGTAGCTTGTAAAACCAACTCAAGAGATTTCCCCAAAGGTGATGGGCAGGGTTGTGGGGGTGGCAGGATGAATAAAGAGTTATCATTTAGGTCCCTAATCTCAGAAAAACCTAAGAAATGTTTTTCTTTCATCCATACTTGGAAACATACTTGGTTTTTTTTGGGGGGGGGGCAAGAATTGAGTTTTTGTTACATGTGTCATGAGAAGAAAAATAGTTTTGCAATACAAGATATGTAAATTATAGAAAATAAATTTAAATGCCTGTTAACTGATAATAACCATTTGTCCTGCTTTAAAAGAATAAACATTTTTGAATTTTAATGTAACTATACCTAATTTTTTAATGTTTCATTTTTTGATTTAGCTTCCAAAAGCTTTTGCCGCAAGTCTTTTGGATTTTATAGGCTCCCAGGCCCAGTATCTCCACACTTTCATGGCTATCACACACACTGCAAAAGTAGAGTCAGATCAACATGGAGATCGGTTACCAAGAGTTGAAATGGCTTTGGAGGCTCTGAGAAATGTTATAAAACACAACCCAGGTATGTAGGTATATTTATTAATTAATAAATACTTCTCTAACTCTAAAAATCCAGTTTCTGACCATATGGACACCATAGCTTTACCACATTATAAAAAGAAAATGGAGGCATTTACCTCATGACTTGGTTACAAGTACAAAGTGGGTGGTGGATGAGAGCAGATTCCCTCCTTGAGAGTGGGGGGAGGGGAATCTGAATCATTCTAAAATTTATGCTGCATTGCAAGGAACAGTAAAATTAAGTAAATTAAAGTGGTTACAATGAATCAAACAGAACATAAAATGTTCTATCAGATAAAGTAGTGACTAAAGGTGCTTTAAATTGCTTGCAATTTGTGAGTACCTGAAAGACAGAAGCTACCTTATTCATTTTTATATCTCTGACAGTACCTTACACAGAATAGGTCCCAGGGATATTTGCTGAATTAAGTAACCTTGCAAGCTTTACCATTGAAAGCCCTAGAAAGAAGTATCTTTCCATTCTCCATAGAGCTTTAAGAGTGGACTCATTCCAGAATAGAGTTGGCAAGCTGTGGCCTGTGGGCCACATATGTATGGCCCACTGTCTGTGAGCCCACAGCCCATGAGCTAAGAATATTTTTTACATTTTGTAATGTGTCAAAAATGTAAGGGGCTGGGCTGGATTTGGTGTGCGGGGGCGATCATTTGCCAATACCTGCCATAGAACGATACAGTCTTGACTAGCAGGTGAATAAAGGAAATGACTTTTAAAAGCTTTTTTCTCTCTGCTGGGAGATTGATTTGGTGCCCAGTGTCATGTATAAAGATTTGAATTATGCAGATTCAGTTCAACACCACTAAGGTTGATGTGCGCCTACATACATAGGAAGATACCTGGACAGAGGTTAGTACCAGGAGTCCATTGTAGGCACTGGAGCAAGAATTAGCTAGAGGGCAAGAAGGGCGCAGCTTGGCTAGAACTCAAGTCTGGGAAAAGGACTTGCTTGTAATAATTCTGACAAGGTGAGCGGGGGCGAGATCTGAGGGCCGAGAGGGCCAGAAGGTTCATTCCTCTTTTATTGAGAGCGGGGAGCTACTGAAGGTGTGAATGGAGGAGTGACTTGGGGGGCATTTGTAAGATTCCATAGGTGTTGATCTGAACCAGTAATTACAGACGGTATGAATGAGACAGGAAGACCCTACCAGTGAAATCATAGGTCTAGACTATAGCCTTGTCAGCTGAAAAATAGCTTTATTATAGTTAGTCATAAAGCTAGTACAGGGCCACCAAGAGGGCTTTTACAGCTAAGAAAAATGAAAACCAGAGGTGTAAAATGAAGGGTCTTAAACCTCAGAACATATGAGTTCCACAATTGGCAATCGTGTTGTAAAATAGAAAGGAATCATTAGGTTGTAAACTTAACAAACTCAGTGGTTTGCTATGTGTAACTTATGATAGCAGTTTCATGGGATAGAAAACATACTACTCCTTAGATAGTCAAAGGATTATGGAATGTTTACTCTGACTAGCTTTGTTTCTATACATTTGATATTGATACCTTTTCTACTTATGCTCCAAAGTAATTTCCAAATCTCTCAAAACACTGGAGTTTGATCCAAATCCAAATGGAAGTCTCTTCGGATAGCCAACAAGAAAGGCCCTTGATTATAGATAGGGGAAAACTAAAACCCACCACTTAAATTCTGAACTACATTTGAGCTAAACCATAGGTTAAGAGCTGAACAGAACTTTAAAAACCAGTGTGGTCCAACTTCATTTTATCCTGGAGAAATTCAGCCCCAGGTGTTCTCAGTGGTTTGCTCGTGGCCACTTTTGGACATAGGTACCAGAGATGGTGTTTGAAGAAATGCCTCATGCCAGCCAGTGCGAATCAAGGTATATTTGGCAGAGACAGCCATGTTGTTTCTAAGTAAGATGGAAGAGAGAAGCAATAGCTCAGAAAACCAGTGACCACCAACAGATTAAAATTTTCTCTTAAGTGCAAACAGTTTGTCCAGTGGCCAGAAGTGGGTTTCACTTAGTTTATATCACAATTAAGATGGTCCTTAAGAAACTTAAAAGAGTGGGGAAAAGCAGTGTGCTTTTTAGAAAGTAGTCTTTAATTCAAGGAATACTTTCTAGTATAAATAAAAATGTTGTTCTTATTTCTACAGGCTCAGAGTGTGAATGTGTTGGTCATTTTAAATTGATATTTTCTCTTCTCCGTGTCCATGGAGCTGGTCAAGTGCAGCAGTTGGCATTAGAGGTAACATCTTTCCCAAAAAATGCTGTGTGGGGTTTGCTCCACAGAATTAATAACTCAAGTATCCATCTGCCATCATTTTTCTTTTAACTTACATGGTAGAATTTGAGTTTTAAACTTAAATCTATACCAAAACAGTAGGTTCCTATAAAATGGTTTTTGTGCTGGTGGTGTTTTTAAAAGACAAAAAACTTATGTTTTCCTGCTTCATTCCAAAAGATATAACATGATTGAATAGCAAAATCAGTACCTTTGAAGTGAGGACATGGGCTCAGATTTTGCCTCTTTCCACTTGGTTGCCTGTATGCAAGTCATTTAACTTCTCTGTGCCTTAGTATTGTTGTTTGGTAGCTTTAGTTATGCCCAACTCTTCATGACCCCTTTTGAGGTTTTCTTGGCAAAGATTCTGGAGTGGTTTGCTATTTCCTTCTCCAGCTCTTTTTTTTTTTTTTCTTTTAAACAGATGAGGAAATTGAGGCAATGAGGCAAACACGGTTAAGTGACTTGCCCAGGGTCACACCACTAGGAAGGGTCTGGGACCAGATTTGAACTCAGGTCTTCTGGAATCCAGGTCTAGCACTCTGTCTACTGCATCACCTATCTGTCTCTTAGTGTCTGTGGGGCCTTAACATCCTCACCTCTAAAATGAGAGGGTTGGGAAAAGCAACCTGGACAGGAGGCAGACAACCCAGTTCATAGATACCTATTCTAGGAAAACCCGGTGTTCTCACCAAACTGAAGAGTGAACAAGAAATGTGGTGAAAAATGACAATCAGTGACTTTTCCCAGAGGCCACCCAGAAACCCTAGGATAGCAGGAAGGGGCTTCAGAAAAGGAGTGCTCAGTACAGGTTTGCCTCTATGGTGTGAGGGCCAAAATTTGATATGCGGAGCATTATTTGGGTGACTTGCCTTAATATTGGGGTCCTGGAAATATGAGGGACCTTTTAGGTTTAAACCTCCCCTCTGAAATGCCCTTTTTAAATATTTCTCCCAGGCCAATAAGAAAGGAGCCTCTAAGCTTTAGTTCACAAAAGGATCAAATTTTATTATTTGGGAATTAATTAAACAACAAAGGTGAAACTAATAAAAAATCAAAGATAAGGAAATATTCTTAACTTTAAGCTTAACCCAGACCCTTTAGCTAGTTCAAAGGAATTTAGGGTTTTCTGTAAGTAACTCATCAAACAACTGAACAGCCCGCCAGTCTAAGGTTGCTCGTGCAGAGACAGCAGTCACCCAAGACAGAGCAACGAACATGCCAGCTCAGGGGCCCCAGCAGAAAGAACGAGAGCGAGCTCCCATACCGGAGGTAGCCCGCCTCCCTTCCGGGAGCGTTCGATGTCCCCTCTCCAAAAGGGGAGCTCCTTCCAAAAGCTGCCGTTGTAACCTCAGGGTGGGCCAGGTGTGCCCCCTCCCAAATGAGTTAGCTAAAAACGGGAATATTAATCTTTACCACAAATAATTTTTACCACACTGGGCCACCAGAGATGTGGGTGGGCCTGCAAGGCTTTGTGCTGAGCCAGGCAGGAAAGACTAGGGGGTCCCTTGAGGAAGATCAAGTTGGGGTGGGGAGGCGCCTTGGCAGTTGCAGAGGGGCAGCTCTTTCTCATGATTGTGATGAGAGGAAGAGAAAACTATAACAGGGAAGGCATGGGGAATGGGTATCCAGTAAGCCTCACCCTTACCTGAAATGGACTGACTAAGGAGGAGGGATGAACACACACACACAGGGTTTGGTGTGAATACACCTCAGACTCAACAGGGAAAAAGGCAGGGATAGGGAGGAAGAGTTAGTTGTCAGCATGATCACCAGGGACAGAACACATCCTGATCTTGAAGGAGGAAAAATAAGGTCAAGAAAAGCACAAGGCTTAGGGATCCTGGGGGGCCATTGGGAGCAGTTAGTGTCTGAAGCAAGGGGGGCCTGCAGCAGTGGGATGTTACTGTACCATAAGAGACTACCAAGGGGTGAGCTCAGACCATCCTGGGAATTTGCAGTGAAGAGAACCTGGAAAGCAGTTTTTACCAGGACAGCAGCATCAGGAAGGAAAACGGCTGGCAAAGACTCGGACTCTTGGGCAGTTCAGAGGAGTTCAAGTAAAGCCTCTTACCCATCTGTGATAGAGTAGACAAGTGAAGGAAGAGACTTGCATTCTTAGACTTGATCACTGAGTTGATTTGTTTTGATTGACTTATTTTTTGCAAGTTTTTGCTGCTTTTCTTTTGAAAATCACATTTATTTATTATATCCTTTTCACCGCTAAAAGCTAGCATTGTGAAATGGAGATTAGTGATTTCTCTGTTCCCTGGGTGTAGAAATGCACCTTTTCATGTTCAAGTATAGAGTATGTATTTTCTTTTAAAGGAAGATGAGGAAACTGGGTCCGGGGTGGGGCGGGGTGGTGGGAAATGAAGGGTTTGGGCTCCCTGGCTGCAGAGTCCTTCCTTCCAGCTCTGTGTTTGGAATCTTGGTCCTGAAATGTAACATTTCCCCTACTTAGGGCTTAAGATCCTAGACAGAGGATCAGCTTTGCAGTTGGTGCTGAAGAGGAGGCTACATAGACCAAAGCCATCATTTCCAGGATTCTTTATGTGCCTTAAAGTGCAGCAAATGAAGCAGTGGTTGTACTTTAGACGCTAGCGAGTTATTGCAGCTGTATTAGTGTATTTGGAAGATATTTTCACCTTTACTAACCCTTAATTATAATTTAGAGACAAAATGCACTCTACTTTGGTATACACTACCAGTACATATTTGATGGTGTATTAAATCTTTACATATACTGTGACTTTGTTACTTCTACTGAATAAATGAAATTTTTCTCTAAAAGTTGCATACTTGTTACATAAGCTCCCCTTTCCTGGTTTTATTACTGTATTTACTTGACCTTATTTCAGCCCCAAATTTTCTTTCCCAAACCAAAATGTATGGCATATTAACATATTCTGTTGAAAACTGTAGTTCTTTATAATTTTTTCATAAAACCTACTGAGTCTTTGATTCATTTTCAGGTTGTGAACATAGTAACATCTAATCAAGAGTGTGTCAACAATATTGCAGAGTCAATAGTGTTGTCCAATTTACTGGCCCTTCTGCATTCACTGCCATCAAGTGCGTATAGCCATTTATTAAATATTTTAAATCAAAGTATAGCCAGCTTTCATTTCTTTATACTGAAACATGTTGCAAGTAATATGAAAAGTTGTTTATCCCTGGCCTTCTGGTGACTGCCAGATAAACTCTCCAGGATCTGTTGTGTCACTTATTTCTAGGCCAGGCTATTATAATGCCTGACTCTGCATTCATTATAATTGGTCATTCTTGCTGCTTCTCCACAGGCCGCCAGCTTGTTCTTGAAACTCTCTACGCACTGACATCAAGTACAAAAATAATCAAAGAGGCAATGGCCAAAGGTAGTAGAATCATTCAGTTACTTACTTATTACTCTCTGCTCCCATGGAAAAGCTTGTTTGCAGCCCCTTTGAATGATGTGCCCACACTCTCCTGGTTTGTCATAAGTAAGAGGCAAGAAGCTGTCCTGTTGTGGACACAGAGGCAGCTAATTCTGATAGTTGGACTCATTTTCTCTCTACAGGAGCTCTCATTTATTTGCTGGACATGTTCTGCAATTCAACCCACCCACAAGTCCGGTCCCAGACAGCTGAACTTTTTGCCAAAATGACAGCAGATAAGCTGATAGGGCCAAAGGTAAGCCCCCTAAATGTCCAGAATTTTGTTAAAGATTAAAGGATTAAATCTGGAAGGAAGATGGATTCATTTTGTAATCATGTTATTTTTTCTAAAGTGGGAAGGGTTGTGAAAACAACTTGATATGGGGACTGTGGCAAAATTAAACCTGAAATGATCTGTTTGTGGTAAGTAGTGGTTTTAAGCAAGTCATAATTAGAGGAACTTGCATTTAACTCAAAATGTTTCTCCAAACTAAAGGTGGCTTCAAGTTTATCTAAATATAGGGAAGGGTGGTCATTGAAAATATGGTCACACACTGTTCTCCCATTTCCACTCAAGTAAAAAACAAAAACCTATTCAATGTTGCTTTGAAGTCCTTTAGAAAAAAAGTGGAAAAAATTTCAACACTGACATCTGGCAACAACGATAAAGGAAAGAAGTTGTTGGAATGCCTCATCTATACAATTAAAGACAATATAGCCACTGGACTGAAAGCCTTCTGATAATCAGTGGTTAAAGTGTGGCTCATAAGTGCAGTGGCCAAAACTGGGGGGCATAAACTTGATAAAATCATAGTTACATTCAGCCTTCCATTGTTAACAAGATCCACTTAAAATGATACCTTAAAATAATACAACTTAGAATAGACTTAGCTCCCTGGTTCTGCCATTATATTTCGTCCGTAGTACAGTTTTATGCAGATTTATCTGATGAGGGGTTAGGGAGCATGGAGAAGAGGATTTTGTTCAGGAGGCATAATTTATTCTCATCAGTTTAACAACGACAGGAACCTTAAAAAGAGTAATGAGACAGCTCGGTTTTTGAAGTTGTGATTCAGTTAGGATGGTTATGCATTTATGAAACTAGCTTTGGTAGTGATACATTTTCAGTGTGATCTGCTAGTGTTTTGAGTTTTGCAGAAGAAGCCCCCCCCCAAAAAAACCCACACACACGAAAACCCCTTTTTTATTGTTTAAAATTAAGTGGAGATTTAAAAGTCATTAATTCCTTTCTATGACCTTCGTGTTCAAGGTGAGATTTTCATACAGTTTGGTGTTTTTCCTCCCATTCTCTGACCCTTGCTTTGTGTATATATTAAATTAGTTATCTTCATGGCATTAGTATCAAAATTTTTCTATTATAAGAAGACTTCTACTTTGTCAATTCGGTTGTTTCCAGTGGATTTTTCTTTACTTTCTTTGCAGGTTAGAATTACATTAATGAAATTTCTACCAGGTGTATTCATGGATGCCATGAGAGACAGTCCTGAAGCTGCTGTTCACATTTTTGAAGGGACTCATGAAAATCCAGAGTTAATTTGGAATGACAACTCCAGAGATAAAGTATCCACAACAGTTCGAGAAATGATGTTAGAGTATGTAAAGATTTATGGTAATAGCTGTCCCCTTAAATAAAACGTTTGTGGCTGGGAAGGGGCAGGCGCTTACCTCTCTTATCTCCTCATTAATACCTTAAATTGGAGCTGGAAGAAGTTTAGGGATAAACTTTGATTTTTTTTTTCTCTTTTTCCCCCTCAAGGCACTTTAAAAATCAGAGAGACAACCCTGAAATAAACTGGAAGGTAACAAAAAATATTAACAGCTTTATTGTTACAGAGTGTGGTTCATTTGAACCACGTTCCAGTGTTATAGGTTAGTTGTAGTATGTCTTTTATTATCCCTGTTTTGTGGATGAGGAAACGGGTTACAAGAGATCACCTGGCTTGACTAACTTCAAACAACTGCCTCACTTATGAAACAGTACGTACATTGAGGGTTTGAGTCTATGCCATCTCTGTGTAAAGATGCAGACTTTTAAAATGTTTGGTAACCTAGGTTTCTTCAGATTATCTCATTACTAAAGGAAGAGAAAACAATTTAAATTCCCTTTATTTTAAAAACTGTATTCTTACCATGCTAGGTCAGTAAATAGTGGCATATTATATCTATATATGTCCATCTCGATATATCTGTATATTTTTATATCTCTATCTCTCTATTTATACACACACACACACACACACACACGGTAGCATACTAATACATCAAAACTGTCAGTTTTGGGGGCAGCTAAGTGGTGCAGTGGATAAAGCACCGGCCTTGGATTCAGGAAGACCTTAGTTCAAATCTGGGCTCAGACACTAGACACTTGACACTTTCTAGCTGTGTGACCCTGGGCAAGTCACTTAACACCCATTGCCCCGCAAAAAAAAAGAAAAAAAAACTGTCAGTTTTTTGTATTCTGTTAAACATTAACATTGTATTACATTAATTAAAATATTACTGTTCTGAAATGTCCAAAGAAATAGAGGCAGATAGGTTATCATGTGCTGCTTTAGCAACTCTGATTTCATTTACTGTTCACAATTAGCTTCCCAGTTGTTTGTGACTTTAATCTTGATTTACATTCCCATTTTAGTTGCCTGAAGACTTTGCTGTTGTGTATGGTGGAGCAGATGGGGAACTGGCTGTTGGAGGAGTCTTCTTGAGGATCTTTATTGCACAACCAGCTTGGGTTCTTAGGAAACCAAGGGAATTTCTTATTGCACTATTAGAAAAATTAACTGAATTACTGGAGAAGAACAATCCTCATGTAAGCACTGATTTTTCAAATATGCATAATATTTAAATAGGAATGCCAACTGTAGAAGGCTGAAAAATCTGATTTTTTTTATTTTTGATAATTGAAATCTTCATGCTCATGTGCTTCAGATTTTACATACTTTTAAGATGAGCTTTGTTTAAGTACAAAAAAATTAACATTCATTATGTTTTTGCTATTGGCTTACTTAAAAGCAGAGTTGTATAATTGGCATCATTTCTGAAGTAGCCAGGAGTATCCATCTTGAATTGATCCATTCATAATATAAGAGCTCCAAGAAAGTTTTGATTCCTCTATGATCATTTGGTAACCTGGGGTAGAGCTGGCATCAGGAAGAAGCAAATCATGGAAGTTTACAGTGGAAACCTCAGATATCTCATATTTGCTTTGCTTTTTGTAGGTGGAAGAAGTAGGCTGAGTGAGTAGATGGGTAAAGAACACTATACAGGGACTTCAGATCCCACCCCTTAAAAGCTGCTATTGTTTAAAAAGACCCTCATGGTGGTAGAAGTGATGGCCTTTTACTTGGTATTATACCTAAGGGATCCTTGAGCTATAGCCTCTTCCCCCCACCAGCCACACACACACACACACATCTGGTTTAAACACTATCTAAGACTCCATTTATTTGAATTTTTAGAGTTATCAATGACAATGTACATGTGAGTTAAGCTTCATGGACTAGTAAATGTTTTGTTTTTCTGAAAAAAATCAGCATTACAATGACATGAGCTTGTAAATTTGCCTATAAAATTTTCCTTACTGAATTCCTACATTTATTCCTTATTGGACCATTATTGCCCATATTGTAACTTATAGTAGCATTTTAACTCATGCAGCACATTCATTAAGCACTTAAAACTAAACAAAGGCAGGAGAGCAGGGTTGCATTTTCTTTGGTCTGCCACCTTTCCTTCTGGTTATGTATTAATCTGCATCGATATTTCAATGCATGTCAGAAGCACATGGTGCTGCATTCAAAAAGGCATAAGCCTAGGGTGATGGGATTTGTGTTCTCGACATTACAAATTTGCTACCTACAACAAATAAGTCTTGCCAAAAAACCAAACAAACAAACCACACAAAATTAAAAGTAACATGTGGCCAGGGGTGGTGGGTTGGTGCAGAACTAAGTTCTAGGACAGGCACCAGACCAGATCCTGGGAAGTGAGGAAATCTAAGACACAGTCAGAAGGAGCCCTGTTTCCAGTGCCAGTCAGCATGGGGAGACAGGGAAGTCTGGATACTGGGGATGGGTCTGATTGGGAACAGCTCCATGCATAACACTCTGGTATCCAGGGAGAACCCAGACCTATAATGAAGCGCTGCAGGGTTCCAGAATGGTTGCCAGTGAGCAGCTCTGTTTGTAACCCAGGAAGGATTGAGGAAGGGAATCTACACCCAGGCTAATATTCTTGGTTAGGGAGCAGGCCCTAGATTTAACAGAAACAAACAACAGTGACAGGACTCTAATGCTAGAAACACTTAAGGGTATCAGTTCTCGCTTCTAGCCTAAAGTCTGCATGGCCAGGACAAGAGTCCCAGACCAAAAGGGAGCCTGCAGTCTTCACTCTGAATAGCAAAACTTCCCAGCTGGCTAACATGACTAATCCCGGCGGCACTGCCTGCTGCTCAGAGTTCGCCCTGGATCAGACCTCTGGGGGGAGCACAGATAACATGCCCGTCCCCAGCCTGAGTTCTCCCCGAGATCCTGAAATAACAATACTCGGTATGCAAAGAAAGCAGTGACAAGAGCATCCCAGCCCTCACATCAGGGCCAAAGTTAGGAAGTAGATTGGAAGAATGAGCAAATTAAAAAAAAAAAAACATCCTGAAAACCACGATGGTGACTGGTATTTTCAGGACACAAACCCAGAAAAGAAAGGCTTCAAAACACCCAGAAAAATCTCAGAGTAAGGCACAAGCTCAAAGGTCATTTTTCTGCCGTTCCTGGAAGAGATGAAGCAAGAGCTAAGAATGCTTTTATAAATTAAATGAGTGCTTCCAGGGGTGATTAAAACTATTGAAGAGTTACAGCACCTTGTCCAAGGAAGAAGTTCTCTGAAAGTTAGAATGGACCAGATAGAAACCAGGGACTCCAGAAAATCAGAAATATTAAAACGTAGTCAAAAGACTTAAAAAAAAATAGAAAAGAAGCCAAGATGGCAGAGGAGAGACGGCCACCCAGCTGAGCTTTCCCAAAATTGTCCTCCAAACAACTTTAAAATAACCCCTCAAATTAAAATTTGGAGTAGCAAACCCAACAAAAGGTCATGGTGAGATATTCTTCCAGCCAACAACTTCAGAGGTCAGCAGGAGAGGTGTGTGACACTGGGGTGGGTAGTGGGCCCCGAAGGTGACAGCAGCAGCTTTGGGAGTGGGGATCAGACATTTTGTCAGAACGAGATTATGGGGACCCATTGCTGATGATAATTGGCAACTCTACTGCCCATACTCATTTCTGGGTCATGATTCCTGGGCGGAGAGGAGTGTTTGTGGTCAGTAACAAAAGACCAGGAGCCCTAGTCACAGTTCCAAGGCAAAGAGGAGCACTAGCATTTGTGGCCTCAGGAGAGCAGGGGAATCGGTCACAATTCCAGAGCCAAGAAGAGTATTAACATTTACTGCTCCAGGGAATTAGGGACCCTTCCTAGTTAAAAACCAGAGTGCAAGACCAGGAGAGCAGTGACCATACCTCTCCCAGGATAACACCACCTTGGAAGCACAAAAAACTTGCAGATCCCCCAGAACTAGCTCTGAAAATAACACAAAAAAGCCTGAACTTGGGACAATGTCTCCTAACCCCTAACAATGACAAGCAGAGCCTGACCTTAACATAAAATTCAGAGTCAAAATATAGCCTGGGAAAATGAGCAAACAACAACAAAAAATAGACAGTCAAAGGCTACTGCAATGGCAGAAAAGCCAAGACATAAACTCAGAAGAAGACAGTGTGAAAACAGCTACCCAAAAAAGCCTCAAAAAAAGACTAATTGGAACTAAGCCCAGCAAGAATTCCTGGAAGACTTAAATAGATGAGTGGTAGAGAGGATAAATTGAGAAAAGAAATGAGTGATAGAAGAAAATTATGAAAAGAGAATTTAATGGCTTGGTAACAGAGGCACAAGAAATACTGAAGAAAATACCCTAAAAAACAATTGGCCTAATTGTAAAAGAGGCACAAAAATTCACTGAAACTATAACCAGAAAAAGAACCTAAATATCATAATTTTTAATTGAACTGAAGTTCTTAATTTTTTATGTATTATCTTGTTTAATTTTATTTTCAATTCCAAATTTTCCATCCCACACTTAATTAAAAGGCAAGAAAAGCAAAACATGTTATACATATGTATAGTCAAGCAAAGCAATTTCCTCCTTTAGCCATATCCATACATATGTTGTGTGATATATATGTATTCCAAGTCTGTTACCTCTCTGTCTGAAGGTAGATTATAAGTTTCCAACACATCATATTCTAGACATCTTTTTTTTAACTGCCCAGATCTCTTAGAACTAGTGAAAAAAATAGGAGTAGAAAGGATATATGAGTCACTTCCTGAAACCTTAAAAAGAAAACTCCCAGGAACATTTTAGCCAAAATCCAGAGAACATAATAAGGTAAAAGAAAAAATACATCCAGCAGCCACAAAGAATTCAAGTAACAAGAAACCGCAGTCAAGATTACTCATGATTTATCAGCCACTACTCCATAGGAGCAGGGAGCTTGGAGTACAGTCTTGCATAAGGCAAAAGATAAAGGCTTTTAACCAAAAACAGTTTACCCAGAAAAACTGAGTAAAATCATACAGGAGGAAAAAAAAAATGAACATTTAATGAAAAATTTTATTAAAAAAACTTCCAAGCATTTTAGAATGAAAAGACCAGAGCTGCATAACAACACTGAACTTCACAAAAGTGAAGAGAAATATAAAAATGTAAAACATGAATGAACAATGATTAAAAGACAAGAATAAACTACTTCAATTCTAATATGGGGAGATGATACATACATCTCCTCTGAACCCTATTATTAGGGATCATAGAAGGAGTCTATTTAGACAAGGCCTAGAAATATTCTGGTTATGTCTCTATGATCCTAAGGAAAGAATGGAAAGCAAGAGGAATATACAATGGTGAGGTCAGGGGAGGTGGGGAACACAGTGAACAGTTGTTAGGGGAAATTATCTCACATAATCAGGGTGCATAAGTAGGCATCTATACATATACATGAAGAAGAAGGTGTGGGTGGGGGACAGCTGACATAAACCTCATCTGCTCGGTCAAAAGAAGGAAGAACATGCAGAGTTGGGTAAAGAAATATATTTTATAGGGAAAGAGGAGAAGAGATAGGGAGAATTTAGAGTAAGGGAGTCCTTAGGAAAATTTACCAAGCATATACAAAAATATTTATAGCCTTTCTTTGAGGTGGCAAAGAATGGGAATATAAGAGGATGCTTATAAATTGGGGAATTGTTGAACAAGTTATGGTATATAAACATGATGGGATACTATTGTGCTGTGAGAAATGACAGGGGTTGTTTCAGAGAACTATGGGAAGACATGAACTGATGCAGAATGAAGGGAGCAGAACCTAGAGAACAGTTTATACAATGTAACAATATTATGATAAAGACAGTGGATAGAGCACTGGGCTTGGCATCAAGAAGACATGTTCATGAGTTCAAATCTGGATTCAGACACTTACTAGCTATGTGACCCTGGGCAAGTCACTTAACCCTGTTGGCTTTGGTTTCCTTATCTCTAAAAAGAGCTAGAGAAGGAAATAGCAAACCACTCCAATACCTTTGCCAAGAAAACCCCAAATGAGGTCAGAAACAACTGAACAACAACATTATAATGCCAACCAGGATTTCAGAGGACTAATCATGAAAGGTACTCCTCACCTCCTGATAGAGATGATGAACTCAGAGTAAAGAATGAAACATATTTTCTTTGAACATGGCCACTGCATAAATGGTTTTACTTGACTGTACATATTTTTTAACAGGTTTTGTTTTTCTTTTGTTTGTATTTAGGGAAACAAGAATTAGGGAGGGAGAAAATGGATTTTTACTGATTAAAGGGGGGGGGGCATATACACACGTAATATTTAAAAAGAAAATAACACACAAGCACATTAGTTTTTTCCAGGCTGTCAGTGTCTCCTAACATGAGAATTGCTACAACACTTGGTGATTGCTTCTAAAATCTTTGAGAATTTATACTTTGAAAAAGTAAAATTTACTGATAGCATTTTACTCGAGCAAATGACTATTTAAATAAAAATGGGGTTTATTTTCTTTTAAATACTGAAAGCCAAAGGAATGGAAAAAAACATGCCTTGGTTTTGTGAACTGATTTTCTAATTTCAGTACTTAAAACTCAGGCATTGTTAGTTATAAATGCAAAACAATTAACTAGGCTATTTTTGTGTGTTTGAGACTTTGCTTTTTTTTCCCCCCCCAAAGGGAGAAACCCTGGAAACTTTAACAACAGCAGCAGTATGTCTTTTCAGTGCACAACCCCAGCTCGCAGATCAAGTGCCACCATTGGGTCATCTGCCTAAAGTTATCCAAGCAATGAATCACAAGAACAATGCCATTCCAAAGAGCGCCATTCGAGTCATACACTCACTCTCTGATAACGAGGTATTCTCCCTTTGGAAGAGTTGGTTGTCTTAACAGATAACAGCAGAGTTCTGTCAATTGTTCAACCCTTGCCTCAAATTGGATCCATTCTGATAACACTTTAAACATATTCTACAGTTATGGAAAACTCACATTTAATACAGTAGATTTAAATGTTTCTCCATCAGAAAAGACATTATATAATGTACATCGTATATTCATTATTTAGAAGCAGGGCTTGATAACAGTGCAGTTTTTTCTTCTGTGTATATAGTTGTGTGTTCGTGCAATGGCATCTCTGGACACCATTGGTCCTCTGATGAATGGAATGAAAAGGCGGTCGGACACAGTTGGTCTGGGCTGTGAAGCAATTAATCGCATGTTCCAGAAGGAGCAAAGTGATTTAGTGGCCCAGGTAAACAGCTCTATTTGTAATGTAAAATTAGAGTTACTTCCAGTTCTCTGCTTGGTAGAGTAGTTCCCTAATGGTGCCTGTAGGTGTAGTCAGTCCCCACTGATACATATAAAAGGAAGAAGTAAAGGAAAGAAATGTGAACATAAGGAAGAAACCAGTCTGAGGGGCAGACTCCCAGCTATGGTCAGTAGCAGCCTCCTTTTCCTATTTGCATTTTTTTATTTTATTGGTCTTAAATTCCACCTGGGTTTTTAGTGAACTAATTATAAAAATGTTTCTGAGAAAACATTTAGAGCTACCATCTTGGTCTTTTACACATTAATGTAAATTGGTCCCAAATGTATGCTAATAAATGTTAAACAACCAACTCTCCAGGTTAAAAAAAATGTATGCATGACATATCTTTTATGTTTATGTGCTTAGTGGTGCCTGGCATATAGTAGGCACTTAATGTTTATTGACTGATTTTTAAATTTGCATTGCATTATTAATGTAGTTAATACTTAATCGCTTTCTTAAGCCTAGACAAGCCACAAAACAATAAATCAAGTCCTGCTTTGTAGAATTTGCCAATTCCTGGAGTGTAAACACTTACTCTGTGTAAAAATATTATTAATTAACTGGGGCTTAATCTGTGGACTACTGGCTGGCTATCTGACTGCTCTTAACTGGTAAAGCTATAGCTGGCTATTAGCTGCCTACCTGCCTCGGGGTTTAAAAATTCCCCCAGGTTCTCCCACCACCTCTCAGACTGATAAGCAAGTCTTTTTTTTTTGGTTTTATGAGATATTTTATTTTTTCCGTTACATGTAAAGATAGTTCTCAACTTTTGTTTATCAAGTCTTTCTTTTAAATAAACATCTGAAAATATAGCAGTTGGTTCTCAGGAGCCTGCACACTCTTGATTAGTGCACCAATACTTATAACACCCAGCAGAGGGGCAGCTAGGTGGAGCAGTGGGTAGAGCATAGGCCCTGGAATCAGGAGTACCTGAGTTCAAATCTGGCCTCAGACACTTACTAGCTGTGTGACTGTGGGCAAGTCACTTAACCCCTATTGCCTCACTTAAAAAAAAATTTTTTTTTTAATGGGGGCAGCTAGGTGGCGTGGTGGATAGAGCACCGGGAGTACCTGAGTTCATATCCAGTCTCAGATACTTAATACTTACTAGCTGTGTGACTCTGGGCAAGTCACTTAACCCCAATTGCCTCACTGAAAAAACAAAAAAACACCCAGCAGAAATAATTTGTACTAGGGAATGGGAGTGTCAGTAAGGTGATAGGAAGTTCTTCTGAAGGGACCTTTTGACAGGGCAGTTGTGAGCACCAAGGGAGAAGAATGCAGGCAGATGTGTCAGAAGAGGTGAAGAAACTGAACTGGGTCATTGAATTTTTGCCTGTGGGAAGGAAGAGGAGATGGTCTTCCTCTGGCCACTCTAATCCCCTACTTCCAGGGTTTCAGCTACTGCTCTTGAGTCTCTATTTCAGCTTTATGATGTCCTTGATAGATTTCTTTAAGCTTCCCTCAGAACCTGCCCTCTATTTAGAATGTAACACTTTCCTAGATTAAGGATTTGACTGTTTTATCCCAGTTCTGGGCACCTTGTTTTTATTGGTATGTTTTTCTCTACACCAATCATTGCAACTTTTTTTTTTCCCCAATCATTACAACTTCTCAGAGATCCCTGCCACCCCACCCCCCCATCAGACTCTCCTTAATTACATAAAAGAAAGTAAAAACGGTCCCATATCACAGCAACCACAGAGATAATATTCCACCCAACTCTCAGCTATAACTGCAGAGGTGTTTCATTATCTTTTCTTGGGAACCCTCATTGGTTTGTTAATTACAGTTCAACTTCCTAATCAGTGGGGGTTTTTTCTCATTTATGTTATTGTCTTATGTATATATTGTTCTTTTGGAACTGCTTGTTTTACTCTGCATCAAGTCATTACCCTTGATTCTTAGTTTTTCTGAATTCATGTCATTTCTTATGTACAATAGTATTCCATTATTCTTATCACAATTTTATTTTTAGTTCCCTCAATCCCTTTGTTTCCAGTTCTTAGCTATTCTGAAGAGCTGGGCTATGAGTATTTTGATAGCTCTCCAGTCTTTTGTTCTGTCTTCAGGTCCTTGGGGTATGTGCCTCACAACAGAAGCAGAGGCCACAGACAGCTTATCTTCTTGCATGATTCCAAATTGGTGTCCAAAACAATTGGACAACTTTACAGCTCTGTATAGTGCCTTAGTGTTCCCATCTTTCTAGAATCCCTCCAACATTGACTATTAGACTGTGTCACCTCTCAATTTGCATGAGATGAAGGTTAAAACAACCTGAGTCGGAGGCAGCTAGGTGGCGCAGTGGATAGAGCATTGATCCTGGATTCAGGAGGACCTGAGTTTGAATCTGGCCTCAGACACTTGACACTTAATAGCTGCGTGACCCTAGGCAAGTCACTTAACCCCCATTGCCCTGCAGAAACAAACAAAAAAACAACCTGAGTGTTGTTTTAATTTGCATTTCTTTAGGTATTAATCATTTGGAACCTCTTCACATCATCATTTATAGTTTTCAGTTCTTTTGCAAATGATGTATTCATATCCTTTGACCAGTTACCTAATGGTGTTATCTTTTGGTGTCAATTTCCTGAATATCTCAGATAGCAAACTTTTGTTGGTGATATTTGAGGCAGATATTTTTCCCCACTGCACAGTTCCTTTTCTGATTACTTCTTTATTTTAATCATGTAAGATATAATTGGGAGCTTTTATCAGTCATCCAAAGGACACATTTAAGTTTAAAGAAAGGGCATTTAATGAGGGTAGAAACAGTGACTGGACCTAAGATTTCACTGACAGGAAATTCTCAGATGAGGAAACTCCCTCCACCCATGGAAGTTGACATCTCTGCAACTTATAAACCTAGATGTACAGAGCACTGAGAGATGCTATGTGTCAGAAATAGGACTTGTACCAAGTTACCTCTATCATGCAAAAGCTTCATAATTCTATCTAACCACAGTTGTTCAATCTTTATCTTGATTGAATTCTCTTTTAATTATTTTTAAATGGTGTGACCTTTTATATTCAAGTTGCATACCCAGTTTGAGCTTATTGTAGATTATGGTGTAAAATGTTGGGCTGCATCCAATTTCTGCCAAACTCCTTTATATATTCCCCAGCAGATGTTGTCAAAACATTAATCTTTCTAGAAATAATTTATGTTTTGGAGTTTATCAAACACTGTACTTAATGTTTTAATTATTTATGTTCTCAGGTGGAACTCTTTCCACCTAGATAGATTTGCACTTCTTCTGTATGTAACTTAAATCTCTTGTTGCCTCAGGCAACTCCAAGCTTGTCCATGGTCACGTAGTTGGTGTCCAAAATAGGACTGAATGCAGATTTTCATGACTCTATCCATGATATGCTGCCTTTTTTCTGTTTAATTTTATTTTACAAAATGAATTATTATAAATCTACTGAAATTCTTTTGTAACTGTAGAGCATTTAAAATGTAGATCTAGCTAATTACATCCTCATTTTGCCCTCTCAGAATTGAATAATTATATTCTTGGGAAGTGATTCTGGTTTTTCTGTTCCTATCTTTTCATTAATATTATTTTTCAAAAATATAGCAAGTTATATTTTATGATTTTTCTCACTTCACCCCCATCCCATGAATAGGATTTTGAAGGACTAAAAGTCTTCTTAATCTACAACTACATGAGGCCTTAATTTTTTAAAAGGTCTCTCATCTTCCACACACACACACACACACACACAGATGGGACTACACTGTGATCACTGAGAATTTTAATGTCTAATTAGCTGATATGGAGTTTAAACATGGCTTTTTTGTGATTGGGAAGAGGCAGTGAAAACCAGCATGATACCACAGTTTGTTTGTGAGGATAGAAAGTATAGGCAATAAACAGGTGGTTGAATAACTTGAGAAAAATGTATTTCTCATTAAAATAGAATCAGACAGATACTGTGCAATTCTCTTAGCATGAGAACAATATCACAACAACAAGGTAGCTGTTTTGTAACAGCCTAGCAGGTGGTTGCCATTCTCTCAGTGAAAAATCCTGATTTTATGGCTTTACTTTGGTTAGATCCTTTTTTAAAAGTATATTTATCTGATACTTGCAGGCCCTGAAAGCAGATTTGGTTCCATATCTCTTAAAGTTGCTAGAAGGCGTTGGCCTTGAAAATTTGGATAGCCCAGCAGCCACGAAGGCTCAGATTGTTAAAGCCCTGAAGTCGATGACCAGAAGCCTGCAGTATGGAGAACAGGTGAGTGTGTGTGACTGGCCTGGTTAGATGCTCTAGACAGACCAGGGATTCTTCAGTGAGTTGTCACAAGTGGGGCCAGCAAAGGGAATGTGAGTGGATTAGTGTGTGTCTTTCTTAACTACCTGGCATTAGGGCCAAATTGAAGAATACTAGTGGAGGATCAGTAGTGTTTGTTATCTTTAGATAATACAGTGAATCTTTGGCCATGGCAGCCCATCATGAATTCATATTTAATTTTTTTTTGGACTGTAACGATTGGAATAACGCCACCTGCTGGAGACTTACTGTAGAAGAGTTCTGCCCATGAAGCAAAGGTCTTTGAGGGCAAGACCAGGAGTCTTTTCTTTGGCATCAGGAAGTGACGCGGACGAGTGGGAGGAGGAAGGAAGAGACTGGCGCTCGGTCTCACGCTCTTTCCTTTGGACTCTGGTGGAGAAGGGAGCTAGAAATGTGCTCTCCCTTTAATAGATAGGAATCTAGGCCTTTCTCTCTCTCTTTACCAAATTCTTGTTCTCCTTAATAAACGCTTAAAAGTCTAACTCTTGCTAAAGCTTGTAATTTATTGGCGACCACTCATTGGATATTTTAGACAGTTTTCCTAGAATTTTAGCCCTTAACAGGACCTGTGATTTCATCACTGTAGAGAGGAAATTCACTCTTCTAATGAGCATCAGCACATGCGGGTTCATCTTAGAAAAGTGCCTGGGACGCAGAGAGGTTAAAATTACCTGTCCAAAGGCACACAGTCCATTTATGTCTGAAGTGGGACTTGGGTCCAGGTCTTCCTGACTTTTAAGGCCTGTTCTATAACCGAGATGCCGCACTGCCTTTCTTTTTTTTTTTTTTGTTTTGGTTTTTTGGGGGGGGGGGGTTGTGAGGCAATTGGGGTTAAGTGACTTGCCTAGGGTCACACAGCTAGTAAGTATCAAGTATCTGAGGCCGGATTTGAACTCAGGTCCTCCGAAGTCCAGGGCCTGTGCGTTATCTACTGCACCACCTAGCTGCCCCATTGCCTTTCATTTTAAAGTTGCAACAGAAAAATTATGACTTATTGCTAAAATTGTAATATATTGTGTGGTTTGACAATCACACAATATCTTTAAAGACTCATGTCTTCTGGTATTTCTGTTAGTAATAATCAAGGACACATTTCAATTTTTATTTGCATTTTTCTTGTGCTATTAGAACTTAGTTCCTATTGATCTAACTTTATAGACTGGTTTCAAGTAGCTTTAGTAATTGAACTCTTCCTGTAAGAGATGAGTTGTACTTACTGATTCCTCAGACTTCTTCTTGTATACCATGATTTCATAGCTTTTCTCCGTCAAAATTATATGGATTTAAGTGGACTGGTTAGAGCTTTCCTTGGCAATTTTCCTCAAAATAAAGTGACCAAAAAACCCATTGCCTTCTAGGTAAATGAAATCCTGTCTCGATCTTCCGTCTGGAGTGCCTTCAAAGATCAGAAACACGACTTGTTCATTTCTGACTCACAAACAGCTGGATACCTCACAGGTCAGAAGTTTGGGGTTTTGTCTCTTCAGTTTAAAAGAAAAGTTTAAAAAAAAAATCCATACTGCTTCAACCGAATCAGGTGTTGAAAATATTTATAAAATGGTGTTTTAGGTCAGTCCTGGTTTGCCCAGCATTTCCACTTCATCATGGGCTAGGATGCTGTCATGTAGCCACTAAGGCTCAGGGTTTGTTTGTCTTTGCCTTTGTCAGCACATGACATTGTAAAAATACAAGGGGGAAGATAACCTATGCTTTGTTTAGTAGACTATATACTGTGGTCAGTTTGGATTCATTTATAAAGTGGCATTTTTATACACACCACGTTCCAAGTAAAAACATGTTTTTCTTGAACTTCTCAGAAAGTGGCACAAATAAAAAACAGACATAGCAGAAACATGAAGATCTTTGTTATTGAGAACATGGCCTCAAGATCCAGATCTTTTGATAATTAAAAAAAAAAAAAGATCCAGTAGCAACTTTCAATTCCCACTGGCTAGTTGGTGTTTTTCAAAGTTCTGGGGTTGAGGCTCCTCCTGAAAGGAAATACTTGGATACCCAAAATGGGAATCATCAGAGTACAGGTTAATGCTTTATTGAAAAAGCCTCTTGTGAGATGATATTACTCTAAGTCATGGGAGACATCTTATTTGTCACATTTGAGGGACATGAGTGGAGTTAAGAATTTGCTGGGTTTTAGGGAAATTTTTCTTCACCAATAGACTCTTTTCATTGCATAAATGTGTATGCAAAGGGTAATTACTGAAACAAAGTTTCTGCTTATATGGAAATGAAAATTGAAACTGGAGGATATTTCTTAACCATTTACATGGAATTGTTTGGCATCCTATGAAAATACGTCCTTCTTCACACAGCATTCAAATGCAAGATTTGGCATAACTGAATTAGCCAGCCCTCAAGAAAAGACTGAAAACTGAATGTTGCATGCATTGTTGGTCTGTCACCAAGTAAGCTTTAGCTGTTGTCTGACTTCCAGTACTACAGATTTAGAAATTGTACCAGAGAGTGACCCAGCAAATAAGCATAACAGCTTTAGAAAAATGTTGCATGATTGTAATTTTTCATTTTGTTGAATTTGCTGCCTTTTCCCTTCACCATTAACACTCTTTAATAGATTTCTGTCTAGTGCAAAGTATGAGTGGAACTATATCTGGGATGCTTGAAGTACAGGGTACTTTGAGGATCAGCCTATAATTCTCTAACAAATAAATGAAAACGTGTTAAGTATCTGTTATGTAAAGAGAATTGGGAAGTGCTGAAATGGAAAATGACATGTGTGGCACCTGCCCTAATGAAGCTTGTCTGGCAGATAGAAGACACACCTCTACTCTTATTTTGAGTTCCCTTTCTGGTCTCCTCAGGGCAGAAACAACATAGAGATTTAGAGCCACCAAATCTGCTTCAGCATCTATATTAAATTTTAACAAAGTATAAACCATCTAAGAACAATTGTTTCTTTAAATGTTTAGATCTTTGGGCTCCATGGGGCAGCGGCTTGGTAGTAATCACATTTCATAAACAAGTATTCCAGGGTGGTAGCAGAGGTGGGAAGATCTGTTTGATTCTACATATAAAAGCCCAGGAAACATATAGTAGTTTAAAGTTAAAGTAGTGTTTGCCAACTACAGGAGTATTTGCTGCTCCTCAAGAGAAGAAACTGTCACCCACTTAAAGCATACACACACTTACCCACTGCCAGGTCCCTAGTACAGTCTTGAGCACACTGATTTCATATGTGTGAGTCTTCTTCTCAGACTGTAACCCCCCTCATGTCTCTTCATCTTTTACATGGACTCTTATGTTCTTCCAGGTTCTCCACGGAGGATCTCCCAACCATTAAAGATGAACAAATAGTGGATTTGTTATGTCCCTTAAGGTCAATGTCAGTCTTTTGGAACTTGGAAAGTATCTATCTGAAAGACCTCCCAGGTCTGCATTGAAAAATCAGTTTAAACTTGGACGGTATAATGTCATGGCCACATGTAACGGTAGCATTTCTTTGGGAGAATGCAGAATTCTGCTTCAGGATACTAAGGGTGTTTTCTCCTCCCTATACAGGGTTTGAGCACTTTTCACCCTGACTCTTTCCACACTTGCTGGACACTAGAAATGGGGGTCCCATGTAAATATTCCAAGCCAGCTGATGGCAGCTCCTACGCCCTTTCACAGTAGGTCCAGTAAGGTTGGCACACGAGGCAGAGGTTTAGAGAGAGTTCCTGAAGGACAGAACCTTGGCGGGGTCAGAGCCATCCTGCTGGTAAAAGTCCAGAGAGACTGCTATTCCTCAGGCAGTTTGCGATCACCCTTTGTCCCAGCCCGTAGGCTAACTCGCCTGCTGCTTCCTCGGGGCCGCTAGCTGGCTTTGATGAGGGCTTCTCTCTCCATAGCTTATCACTTTGTAGCTTACCCCTGAAATCGGCATATGGCTGAGGATTTTTATTGGTAGCAGTCAAAACAAAGCAGGACTCAGAAGAATCCATGTCAGGTCAAAGGTAATCCTGCCCCCTCCAGCCTATAGGCCCTGTCAATAGGTAACGCACCCAATTGGTGGATTACCTGAGGCTGTGGGCTGCTGTTGTACTCAGCTCCCTCAGTCAGGAGTGAGATCCTTTCAGTGGGACAGAAATGTGCAACATAAACTGGGCAGCAAGTCGAGTGAGTGAATGTGAGCCCTTAGCTTGTTACGTGGCCTCTCTTGGCTGGCTTGTTTGGTGTCCTTTTCTACTTGGATGGTTCAGCTTCCCCATCTATACACGGAGCCATGGCTTTGGCAGCAGAGGAGAAAGTACCTAAATGGGAAATTGAAAGACACTCCACTGCACACATGCACTTGTTGACATGAGAGTTTGTTAACTTGAAACAATTGTTTGAAATTATTTAGAACCTAGGAATGAATTGAGTCGTCTGTACCTAAGCACTCTGTAGCTGAAGTGTTATGAAGGGCATAAGTCAAAGAGGAAAGTGTAATGTTTATGATTAAATTAATTTCAAGCATCAAGTAGACATCTCTGTGCTAGGCCCTGAGGACAAGCCAGGACAGTCTTGGCCCTCCAGGAGGATGATGACTGAGAAAAGGACATAACGTTGAACTGATGAGGCATCCTTGGTAACCTGGAAGAACCTTTTCAGTGGAGTTAGATGGCAAGAAGTGAGTGGGGGCAGAGTAAGTTAGACCAGCAGGCACTTTGAGAAGTTTGGCCCTGAAAGGGAGGAGAACCGTAAGGGAAGAGATGGAGGGCTCTCCCCTGTCCTTGTCTCAGAGATCTCTAAGTGTCTTCTTTGGGTATTTTTAGGAACTTAATTGGGTTTGGATTCAGTGGTAGGAGAAGCATAGTGTCAGGATAGCAATTCGGAAAAGCTTCCTAACTCCTCAGAAAGAGAAACTTTTGTCCAGGTAAGACTGGAAAAAGCACCTGTACAGATTCATGCATTGTAGAAAATTGTAACCAGGCCAACGAGAAGCAGCGGCTTCCATTGGCCATGCCCTTACCCACCCCACCCCACCCCTAACAAATCAGTTTTGTTGTGCCCACCATTCTTGCTGGAAATCAGCCTTAATGGGCTTTAATTCTTCTCCGTGATTCAGAAGCCTTTTTCTTTTTGTCCTGATGGTAGCTCCTACGTCCTTTCACAGTAGGTCCAGTAAGGTTGGTCCTTTTTGTGAATGGCTTAGATTTCCAAAGCACCTTTGTTTTGTGGGTATGTGTCTTCCCGCCCCCAGCCCCAGGTGAAGGTAAGCCCTGCACAAAGTAGGTGCTTAATCAGAAAAGCTTAGTGTCCTATTGAAAGCTGTATAATGAGTGTCTCTAAGCAACTGAGCACTGAAAATCAAGAGAGGAAAGAGCTGAGGAAAGTCGACTGAAGTAGGAAGTGTGGGGAAGCTTGAGAGCAGAGTGAGAATTGTGATCCTCACTGAGATGAATAATCTCTGAAGGACTTTGTGAGGTGGCACATGCAGCATAGGATCATGGATCATTATTTAGAATGAAGGGGGGGGCAGCTAGATGGCGCAGTGGATAGAGCACTGGCCCTGGATTCAGGAGTACCTGAGTTCAAATCCGACCTCAGACACTTGACACTTACTAGCTGTGTGACCCTGGGCAAGTCACTTAACCTCCATTGGCTCACAAAAAAAAAAAAAAAAAGAGGTGATTGTTAAATTGGGGCAGCTAGGTGGAGGAGTGGATAAAGCACTGGCCCTGGAGTCAGGAGGACCTGAGTTCAAATCTGGCCTCAGACACTTAACACTTACTAGCTGTGTGACCCTGGGCAAGTCACTTTAACCCCAATTGCCTCACTAAAAAAAAAAAAAAAACAGAATGAAGGGCATTAGAACAGGTGAAGAACCTGCTTCCTGCAGTAATGAGAGCAGCAATTTTCCTTCACTTTGGCCACCTGGTTCAGTGGTGTCCATGATAAGCAAATAGTATCCCCCAAATCCACTTCACAAAGTACTTTCTCTTTTTTCCTACCGTCATCCCTCCCCATGAGAACTGACCTAACTGGGGATTCTTACTTTTACGTGCAATCTTGGGTTCATCAAGAAAACTAAAACCCAATATTTTAAATTAACCAAATTTTACTTTAAATTAACAATTTTCTAAATTACTCACAAGATACAAATGTTCTGAGGGCATTAGGGTCTTCCAGGCTGTCCTCAGCACAATCTGTACCCATAGCTGTGGTTCCTTAGTTAACCCTTCAGCTTCCATTTATAGGGTGTTGACAAAGTCCTCTCCTCCAAAAACCTCATGCCGCAGGCAGTGCAGAGATTGTCACCATCTCATAGTGGGAGCGTTACAGTCTCATCTTCACAGGGGGTAAGTGACCCAGTCATGTTAGAGCTCAAGTCTTCACGAGAGGATTGGGACCTCGACATCCCTGACCCCCTGCGAATGCAGGTCAGCCTCACAGGCGTGACTGTCCCACCTTTGTGTTTGGATCTAAGCTGAGCTCTCAGAGGTCCTAGCCCTTGGACACTTAGAAATAAATGCACAGCACTAGATTGATTTTAAGACAGCACGAGTATGAAGAGAGCATGGTAGATTAGAAGCTAGTCAGTAGATGAACTTTTGGAGAGCTCTTCTGGGCTTCGGCTGTTCTGCTTTAATGCCAAGTTCCCAAATTACCACCTGACGTAGCCCCAACACATATTGTCTATTGGTAGGAAACTTAGCAGT
Source organism: Dromiciops gliroides (assembly GCF_019393635.1). Taxonomy (NCBI): domain Eukaryota; kingdom Metazoa; phylum Chordata; class Mammalia; order Microbiotheria; family Microbiotheriidae; genus Dromiciops; species Dromiciops gliroides. The sequence goes on from NC_057865.1 coordinate 40,459,762, forward strand.
GTAGAACACCATAGAAATAAATGGATGTGGGGGTTGGGGACATCTCCAGGTGACAGCCTCCACTGACACTCTACGTGCTGAAATCTTAAATCTGAAGCAGGCCGCCTGCCATTTGAAGTTCAAGGACTACTGGTCTGGATGCAGTAAATGGCTTTAAAATGTAGCATCTTCGCCTTGAGACTCCCATTGTCAGAGATGGTTCATTGACTTGTTAGTTTCTGTGAGCAGTCTGTGGAAGGCAGAGGACAAGGCCAGGAGAGTCAGTGTACGTTCCCTTTCTTAGAGCTATTGTGCCTCCTAGTAGCCTTTTGAAAATGTATTTAAGCTTCACCCCAAGCCTATAGTCATGGTGAGTGTACTGGCTCCTGCTCACTTCCTTCTCCCGAGTTCTGGTCCCCAGGTTCCTTGTGGCCTCATGAAGACTTGAACAGTCTCGGCTATGGGCTCAATGTCCGCCCAGGACACATTGCTCGCCCTCCATTGAACTGCACCCAAAATGAGAAGCCCAAGGTTGTCCTTCCAGCCTTTCCTTGGCCTGCCTTGATCCTCAGCCTTCATCAAACTGCTCTGCTGTCTGCACTGCCCTTGCTTCTTATATCTCTTTTTTCCCTTCAGGTGTCTCTCCTTCCCTTCTCACTGGCAGCAGTCCCCTTCACCTCAGAAGTGGGCTTTAGATCTGCTCTGCCAGCAGCTTGCTAACCTCTGTGTAGCTCTCTAAAGCAGGTAGATACCATTTTGCTAAGTGCATGTTGCTTCCACTGCATTTCTGATGCTCACCCTCCAAATGCTCCTCAGCTCTTTGCCATTATGTCCTACACTTTTAGCTGAAGACTGCCGAATAGTTTCCATAGGATCTCTCGTATCCTGCATTTACAGTGTGTTTTATTTACTAGAATGGGTCTGAGCATGGAAAGCAATACACATCTAAAATTCAGGGTGAAGCCTTTATATGTTTTATAAAAAGAAACTTTGATAAGTGTTTGCTTCAACATACTTTTATATTACACCTAATATCTTAGAGGTCAAGGAATCTGTACAAAGCCCTGACATTTGTTGGCGGTACTTTGCAAATTCTGTAAAAATCTTCCCAATTCTCCACCGCTCCACCCCTACATCCCAACGGGAATTTGTACCTGGCTCATGGCACTATTGCATAAATGCCTGAGGATACTAACTGGCTATTCTACACCACAGAATCATGATTTTCAAAGTAGAAGTGTCTTCCATTAGGGCATTGTTCATTCACAATTATTTGTATAACACCCTTTCCCACTGACTCTGGTCATGTTAAAGGGTTGACTATGAAAATATTTTCATTTAGAAATGTGGTTAATATTATCAGTCCTCATTCTTTCCATTTGACATTTTTTCCTCTCTCCTTGCCCAGTGTTTTCAGAAACCTGGCTTCCAGAAAGAGGGCTAGGATGGGGGTGGGGTTAGGGTTATTTCTTTCATTTCCATACCCTCAGCAGCACACATTTGGGATACTGAACTTTTATTTTTGCTATATTTGTTGTTCTAATGGCAGTAATTTAAGAAGTTACTGACTGCATGATTATTATGGGTAGGCATCATGAAAAGCTCAGGAGTCATTTTTTAAAAGCTAAATGATCAAATTATTTAGAATTTCTAATAAATGTTGTTTTTCATAATAGAACACTTAAACCAAGTTCATACATAATACTTCAACTATCTTGTCAAAATGTTAGCCGTGGTTAATACAATGTTTAGAAAATTGATATTTTCTTTTTCTTTTAACCAGGACCTGGAGTTGCTGGCTACCTTACTGCAGGGGCATCAGCCACGGTAATATCTAGTATGCCACCTCCAGTAGACCATGAAGCGGGCGATCTTGGCTAAGAGACTTGAACTACTCATGAATTACAATAAATGCAGAAAGGCCAGTGCTGAGAACCACATTCCTCCATCTGACACATTGAAGCAAACTCCTAACTGCCTTTCTGCTTGATTCATGACAGTGTTATTCCTTTTTCTATAAATATATTTTTATTTAGGAGAAAAGTCAGTGATTCTAATTGTATCACGTTGTAACATAAGAAAGCACTCTGTGGATCAACCGAAATGGGTACGCAAGAATATTTCTGTTCTTGTTGTACGAAAGCACATTTTGTTCCTTTGTATCTGTTTACAAGACTGTGAATCAAAAAGACAAAACTTTTTCCCAAGTTTTTATATTTTTTTTTAATTCGTAGCTGTGGTGTTGAACTGCAGTCTGCAGGAATTGGGCTAAATCACTTGTTCCCATAAAAGGGTCCTTGCTTCTCCTGCACCAAGTCTGATGTGATCATCCTTCTCTTCATCCAGCATCATTGGGTTCTGTCCCTGTACCCGTTCACTGATGTCCTTGATCATTAACATTATGTTCCTGAGAGCTCACAGTAGACGTGTTTGTGTGTACCTGGCTTTACCAAATTGTTGAATGAGGATGAGCTTATGTGAAAAAAAGACACAAAACAAAAACCAGCCCTGATGTCAACACATTATGTAAGAGCCTGGTGGGATTGTGAAATGTTCCCTATGTTACCCCGCATAGAAAGCTTTCTATATTGAATGTACATTATACAGATCATTCAGATGTGTACATAAAATTTTAAAAATAAAGGGAATTGACTGCCTTGTTGATGAAACAGATGTGTTCTCGTTTAATCTTCTCCTTTAAATGCCAGTACTTACAAAACAGTCTTTAGGGGCACTGTCCTAAATGGAATAGTGGCAATATATGACAGTTACCTCAGACGTAGCACTTCCTATGTGCTGAAGTGCTTTGTCATTTCCTTCTCCAGGGTCCCCATTTTACAGTTGATGAAACTGAGGTGAACACAGGTTAAGTGACTTGCCCAGGGTCACAAAGAGAGCAAGTATGAGGCTGGATTTGAACTTAGGTCTTCTTGATTCTAGGCCCAGCACTCTATCCGTTGTGCCACCTAGTTGCCTAATTATTGAACTCAGATTTCAGAGATGTCATCAACTTATGCTTATGAATCATGTATAATACCTGCAAGCACTGAAGGATGTCAACTGATGTCTTTTATTACAATATTCAAGGACTTATGAGGTTTGATGAGTGATTATCTTACAGTATTCACTGATATTTTGTCTTGCCAATATTTTGAAAAAATACAACTCTTGTCCACGTGGAACATGTGTGGTGTAATCAGAAGTACCAGGTAGGAACCATTTTTTAGACCAAACACAACTTACCTTAGAACACGGGAGCTCATATCTCCAAGTACACTTTGAAAACCGTTCAGTGAAAGTTGAATGACCAGCTGAGAGTTTATGGGGACAGGGGCGTTCATGCCGTTCAGGGAGAGGGCGGTTTAATGTCAGAAGATGCTTAGTCCAAAGGCCGCCACCTGAAGTCAGTAAACCACCTTCCCTCCTATTTTCCATCAGACCTTACTTTGAAATTAAAAACCAGTAGTGATGCACTGATATTTACTAAGACAAAATATTATCATTTAGAACAAAGAATTGCCTGCAAGAGGCCTAAATTTCATTCAGCTATTCTCTATAAAGAGTTGTTTCATAACTTTCTGTAGTTGGCAAAATACTGTCATCTTCAATATCGTATATTGTAACCATATGTTGAAAGAAATCGCCTAAGAAGATGGTAGCAAAGAGCTGGCCTTCAAGGCAGGAGCCCAGGTTCAAATTCTCTGATGCAAACCGTATTAGGCTGGGCAGAGTCATAGAACTTCTCAGTGCCCTATTGAACTCAACAGCCGACGTATTGGAGGGGCGGAGAAAGTCCCTCTCCAGGAACTCCCAAGGCCAATGCCTTCACAAGTCTGATTTTTGTAAAAATCATTCAACCAAGACTGGGGTAGTCCTACGTCTGCCCAATTTAAAGTGACAGGATTCCAATCTCACCTATTTGGACATCTGTGTTCTCATGCTTCAGTGAAAAAGCATGAAAGCATAATACACTTGTCTTATCGTCCCCCTATTGCTAACTTTTTAAGGGCAGAGACAATAGTTGTGAGGATTTTTTCCCCATGTTTGTATCCTTACTACCTAGTACATTGTGCAGAAGAGGCAGGTCATATTTTAATAATGCTTTTACATTTGGAAAGCAAGATATGTTGAATTCGTGTTTGAGAGAATTCTGTCTGCACCAATGCTTGTAGAGTTTTTAGGAATGGATGGTAAGAATGAAAAGGGAGATGGAGTTGGTCTTTTCAGTTCCATGAGGTATTAGCTACCAGTTCTCTCTCTGAGCCCAGAACAGCATAGCTTTCTTGGGAACCCCATGGTGCCTGCAGCAATGAAACAAGAAACTTTACAGAACAGTAGACCTAAGTGGTCTATATGGTGAGAAGGTGGGCCTTTGCCTTAGTGGTAGAAATGCCAGTAGACTTCTAGCTTTATCTCCTCCCCCCCAACTGTTTCTGTTGTCATCCTGGGACATATTGGAATCTTAATACTCTTGGCATCACCTCTGGCTAGTCACCAGAGAGCATGGTGAGAGGTGGAACAACAGGTGGAAAAAGTTGTCTCTGCTCACCATTTCCAAGAGGCTTTCAGCAGGAGATGCTCATTAGGGATGGACGGAACAGTACCCATACCCTGAGAAAAGGAAAGAGGGAATGGAACTGAACCAGCCTCATTCAGCCAAGGAGTAAGGACTAAGGATCTTCCCTTAAAGAACCGGTCTGAAGGCCATGACAGCTCCCCATGTACTGGAAATGTGGTGTGTTGGCCTGGGTTGGTTGTCTCATTCTACGCCCTGAAAGGTGGATCTGGTGCATCTCCTGGCAAGCTTTTAAGATGTGACAGGGATGGATGCCAAGTGAAAAACTAATGCCTGGACACTGAAGCAGTAAGAGGTGAAGCCTGTGTGGGCCCAGCTGGAGAGGAGCATGGCCATGTTCCCTAGCAACCGCAGAGGGCTTTTATCCCAGGAGGATAACCTAGAGGCAAAATAACTAGTGATCCCCAGGCTTGGAGTGAGTCCACTCTCCACATCTTCTTGTATGTTAAATGTCTTACTCATTTGGAGCTGGCAGAGAATCGAGAAATCTAGATGAGAACAAGGAAACACAGATGCTGATGTCAGAAAACCTAGGCTTGAAGATATGAGCCATAGTGTTCTTGAAAAGCCTCAAGATGGAGCCTGCTGCAAGCAAACTCCAAGCTTTGTTTCTAAGCTACAGATCACACGAAGATAATGAAATGAAAACTTTTTTCTCATTTACGTTTTGACCTTGGAGTTAGTCACATTTCATTCAATCAATCAATAGACATTTATTAACCACCTGCTGTGTTCCAAACACTGTACTAAGCACTGGAGACAACATGAGAAAAAAGACAGTCCCTGCCCTCGGTGTGTTCCCAATCTAGTAGCCAAGACAACAAATATATGTGTAAAAAAATTATTATTAATAAGTATATCTAATCTGGAAAAATTATAACTACTTATGAAAAATTATGATTATATGAAAAATTATAGGTTTAGAGAAATTATAATTGGGCCGTTAAGTCCTGCTGCGGTCGCCATCCAAATGTAGAAATATTTTTGATGATTAGCTGGGCCTAATTTTGGGGGGGACTAATCTATGGAGGACTAATCTGGGGACTTTTGCCTATTTGGCTATCTGACTTTGTTAATTTAATGTGGGCTGTTTATAAAGTTCCACCACACTGCTCCCAAATTGATAAACTAAAGATTAAGAAGGCTCTTAACCAAATAATCAAAGCAGAGTTTATTTATGAGATACTATTTAAATTAAGAATACAGGGAAATAAAATGTACAACCTCACTGCTTTCCCAGGGTCTCTTTCCACTGCATCTCTTTCCCACCTGCTGTGCTTCGAACTTCTTGAATACAGTAAGGGCCTTAGCCGCCTCCAGCCTCAGGGCACCTTGCTCAGCTACTTTCTTCTAACTCCTCTTAATCTTCATTTTCTCCAACCTGTACCCTGTGCTGACCGCTTCTGTGCTTGCCGCTGCCTCCTGGTCAGTCTGTCTGCTCCGTCCTCTGCTGCCTTTGTCGCCTCTCTAATCTTGTCCACCTCTCTTAATCTTGTCCAGCGCCTTTCCTCCTTGCTCCTAGTCCTGCATTACTGTTCGTCTAGTCCCCCCTGACAGATCCCTCCTAATCTAACTCCCAGGTCTATATATGCCTTTTCTTCTCTCCACTCAAATCTTGGGGCTTCCTGTGCCCCCACAGACCAAGTTAATCTGCCAGTCAGGGCTGTGGCTGGGGGTTGGGGGGGGGGGTGTGCTTCAGCTTCACATGCCTCAGCACAGGCTATCCGGGATCTTTCGGATAGCTCCACTCAGGAGGGAGCTGGGGGCTTTTTTTTTCCCCCAGCTGTCTGCCCACGGGGCTTTTGGGCTCAGCTGAAGCAGAGGGGGAGAGGAAGAGACCCTGAGGGGCTAAGGCTTTCTAATCTCAGCCTAAAGGTAGGGTCCCCAAATCAAAATAAATTTCCACATATGCAAAGCAAACTATATACAGGATAAATAGGAAGTAATTAACAGAAGAAAAGCACTGGAATGAATAGGGATTCATTCGGGAAGGGTTTCTGTAGAAGGTGAGATTTTAAATTGGGATTTAAAGGAAGCTACAGAGGTCAGTAGTTGGAGGGAAGGTATCCTAAGCATGGGGACAGCCAGAAAAAATGGCCAAAGCCAAGAGCTGGAGTGTCTGCTCCTAGAGCAGTCAGGGGGCCAATGTCACTGGATGGAAGACTACTAGTAAATGACAGGGAGTAAGGTGCAAGAAGACTTGTTGTGAAGGGCTTTGAATGCCAGGCAGAGCATTTTGTATTTAATCCTGGAGGGGATGGGAAGCCACTGGTGTTCGAGTAGGGGAGTGACTCCATTCAACCTGCATTTAGCGGCTGTATAGAGAATGGATTGGAGTGAGCAGCTCTTGCAGCTAAGTGTGAGGTGATAGGGGTAGCAGGGGAAGAGGACAGAAGGGGGCATATCTAAGAGATGCTGCAGAGGTGAGATCATGGGCCTCGGCAACAGCCTGGGTGTGGAGGGGTGAGAAATGGTGAGGAGTCCAGGATGCCTCTTAGGTTGTGAGAATGAAGGACTGGGAAGTCCTACAGTAATGGGAAAGGTCGGGGAAGAGAGGCTTAGGAAACAACATAATGATTTCTGTTGTGGACATGATGTAGGAGGCAAGGAAAGGGTTAGCAGACAAACTTAAGACCCAGGCTCTGATTTAGGTCTGAGCTCCAAGAGGGGCTATAACTTACAGACCCCAGCTCTGAAAGGGATTCATGGGTAATTTAAGACCCGGGCCTTCATTAATGCAAGTCAGGGCCTAGGGTCTTGTTACCCACATTAATCACCACTCACAACAAAAATATAAAGAAGTAGATCATAGAGACCTTAACTACAACAAAAACATAGAGACAGGTTATAGAAATTCTAATTGATAAATGTTAATACCCAGAAACTAGTCCTCGGAATGAAACCCAGGGACATTCTGACCTTGGCAAGTTGAGGTAACATGCGTAGAAAAGGCCAGATTTGTCCCCAGTTCACCTTATGACACATAAACCCCAAAAATACAACTTCAGGGGAAAAGCTACCTGCCTCAGGGGTTGGCTTAAGCCCCCTAGGAACTCCAAATTAGGATAGGCCCTCCCCTGTACTTCCTAAGGTGAATATTATAATGAGACTGATAATCAGTTTATCCATACTATAAATATAACTGTCTTTCCTCTCTTTATTTGAGAGACACCTCCATGGTGCCTCCCTGTGGTCACCCACAGTATTGCAATAAAACTTGGGAAACTGAGTCACTGAGTCTTGTAATTCTTTTGGGATGCCACACGATTGGTTTGATCACCCTAATTCCATCCCACTTCAGACATGCTGAGTTAAAAATGTCTACTGATCTGAGATGTCTGATAGGCAGAGATGGGAGATGGGAAGTTAGTAGAGCATTTGGGGCAGGCAGCATAAGTAGATTTGAGAATCAACACAGAGATGGTAATTAAGTCTATGGAAACGGACAAGTTCAACAAGTGAAGAAGTATAGAGAGAGAAAGAAGAGAAGAGGGCCCAGGATTGAACCTCAAGCATTACCTACTGTTAGAGAACATGACCTGGATGAAAATCCAGCAAGACACTCAGAGGAATGGTCAGAGAGGTAGGAGGAAAGCCCAGAGAGAGGGTCCTGCAAACCTGCACTCAAGAGAACAGAAAACACAAAGAGGACAGTTTTGAGAAGACCACATAGAAGTGTGCATATATGTGTGTGTGTGTATGATATATATACATATATATGTATATGTATTTTTAAAGCAAGCAGTATGACAAGCCCCATGAATGCGGCCTCCTCAGAGCCCCTGTGGAGAATGGGAGAGTGAGTTGAAAAGGGAAATAAAACCGGATCTCCTAGCATCGGAGTGAAGCGACAGCCAAGACCTTCATGTCGCTCTGTGAAGCCAAAGCAAAGATACTGTGTAAGTTGAGAAGTGAACACTAGTGTGATGTTTTTAGAAATGAAATGAAGCCCCAAATTCAATTCCGGGCAGCACATTTAATGAAGTACATTAATAAGTACAATGATAAGATGAAGAGCATCCGGAGGACAGCTGAGATGGTGAAGGGCATTGAGCCAGTGTAATATGGCGATCAACAGAAGGACCTGGCTATGGTCAAGCTGGAGGACAGAAGATGCTCAGCTGCCTCCAGATGAAGAACTGACATGTGGAAGAGACACTCGGCCTCAAAGGGCAGAACCAAAAGCAAGGCTGGAATCTGCCAAAAGGCCAACTTGAGGTGTCCTTGGAGGTCTTATGCAGAGGCTGGATAACCATGTGACAGATGTGTCATAGCAGAGATTCCGATTATGTGTGATTTGGACTAGGCGGCCCCTGAGATCCCTAACCAACTTTCAAGTTCTGTTAATTACTGGCCACTGGGGGGAAAAAAAACACGTTTTGTGACTGTGATTTTTTTTTTTTTTTGTGGGGGAGGAATGTTAAATGATGCAGGAGTTTCATTTACATCTTCCTCAGATATATCTATGCCACCAAGGGGAGGAGAAAGCAAAAAGACTGGGGAGATGTCAGCTGGAGAAGCAATAGTAACAAAGATCTTATATTGGGGAAAATCTTGGTATGGCAGAATTACGAGTAGCATGAATCAGTCAAGATTTTTTAATTTTTAATTTTTTTTTTTTTTTAGTGAGGCAATTGGGGTTAAGTGACTTGCCCAGGGTCACACAGCTAGTAAGTGTTATGTGTCTGAGGCCAGATTTGAACTCAGGTACTCCTGACTCCAGGGCCGGTGCTCTATCCACTGCGCCACCTAGCTGCCCCCAGTCAAGATTTTTTAAATGCCTATACACACTGTGCCAATCACTGGGGATACAGAGGGATTCAAGAACAAAAGCTTTTTAAGATCCTCAGGATCTTAAATTCTAATGGAAACAACATGTCTGTGTATAAATATATTCAACAAACAAAACAGACATAAGGTGACCTTGTATCATAGGGGAATAGCAGACTGGCTCGGGAAAGGCCTACTGCAGAAAGTAGTGCTTGAACTGAGTCTTGAAACCATGGATTCCAAGAGGGGAGGGGAGGGGAGAGGAAGAGGGAGAACATTGTGGGTAATAGAGGACAGCTCGTGCTTTCCAGGCAGGAGCCCGAGGATGGAACAATTTGCTATTCTCCACAAACACTGTGGCTTAACCATAGAGTTCATGAAAGGGGAGTTATGAGTAAGAAGATTGGAAAGGTAGGAAAAGGCCAAGTTGTACAAGATTTAAATGTCAAAGGAAGTTTACTGATTTTTGATACTTAGAGTCACCAGCAGTTAAGTAGAAAGGCGATTGCAGTAGATGTACCACAGTGGGTGTTATGGACCTAGCATCTCTGGGGTGAATCAAAGAACCTTCTCCTTGGGAAACTAAACCAAAGGACAGACACACCTCTCCCCCTACCCCTCAGGGAGATAAGATGAGGTGTGGCTGCTGCCTTTGTGGCTGAGGAGCAGAGGTATGGCTTGAGAGATCCAGAGCCGCCCCTCCCCCAACTTCCTCCAGCCACCACCAGCGGGGAATGGTCCTCCCCCAATAAGGAAACACCCCCATCAGTCCTCTATAAAAGTATCTGCCTGTCTCCTGGTTGAGGAGATAAGTATCTCAGAGCCTCACCTCTGTGCCATGCCTTCTCCCCATGAGAAGAAGGCCAAGGATTTCTCTCTTGGTTTCCTTTCCCTAGCACCCTAAATAAACTATTATTTTATTCTAATTGGATTTGTGTGCAAGAAGGTGTAATTCTTTAAAGAGGAATTCCTAAGAACCCCTATCCCAAACCCCCATAAAAGTAGGGAAGAAACTTAAGAAAGGGAGAGCATTCCATGCATGTGGGACTGTAATAAGGAGGCAAGTAAATGGAGAAATATCAACTGCTCATGGGTAAACTGAGTCAATATAAAAGACATCGCTTAATCATTTAGTGGTATACCAAACCACCCCAAATTACAAAACTAGAGAAGACAATAAAATTCTTCTAGAAGAACATGAGGACAAAAATCTCAAGTTAAAAAAAACAAGTGGTAAGGTGGGGGAACTTGCAATCAATCTCAACTACAAAGCAATGATTATGAAAACTATTTTATACTGGTTTGGAAAGATAGGTCAACCAATGGAACAGAATAGGTACATGACATACAAAAGCAAACAAACATGGCCTAGAGTTGATAGCCTCAAAGATCCCAGGTACTGCGGTAAATGACTCACTCTTTGACAAAAACTGCTAGGAAAACTAGACACCAATCCAGTAGAAATTGGGTTTAGACCAACCCTTTGCACCATATCAAGATGAATTCCCAGTGGATATGTGATCTAGATATAAAATAAAAGATCACATCATAAAACAAATGAGAGGAGCAAGGAAGAAATTACCTTTCGTTATCTATGGATAAGGGAGGTGGGCATTGATGACCAAAGGATAGATGATTGCAAGAGAAAAAAAAACGCACAATTTTTATTATATAAGGTTGGGGGTTGTTTGTTATTGTTGTTGTTATACACAGAAATCCAATGCAGCAAAGCATTGGAGAGAAGCTGGTAGCCTGAGTAAAAACATTTTTACAGCAAGTATCTGATAAATGTCTCATTTCCAAGATATCTAAGGAACTGATTCAAATCTATAAGAATAAGAACCATTCCCCAACTGATAAAGGCTCAAAGAATATGAACAGTCAGTTTTCTAAGGAAGGAATCTAAACCATCAATAGCCATATGAAAAAATGCTCCAAATCACTACTTACTAGAAGAATGAAAATTAAACTAACTCTGTGGTTACACCTCACACACACCAGATTGGCAAAGTTAACAAGACAGGAAAATGACAAATGTAAAACTATGGGAAAATGGACACATTAGTTAATGCACTATTATTGGAGCTATAAATCAATAAAGCCATTCTGGAAAATAATTTGGAATTATAGCCCCAAAGTTACTAAATTTGTACACCCAGCAATACCATCACTGGGCCTAGACCCTCAAAGATATAAAGGAAAGAAAAGATCCTATGTGTACAAAAACACATAGTAACTCTTTTTGTGGTGGTAAAAACTGGAAACTAAGAGGGTGTCAATCAATTGGGGGATTGCTGAACAATTATGGAATATTAATATTGTGAGAAATAATTATCAATAATCAATATCTTTGGGACCCAGTGATCTCCCCCTCTTTCTTAGTCCTTTCTTTCTCCCCCTCCAAAGGCAAGTACTCCTTGAAAGTAAGATGAACCTGGGTCAAACGAATTTTGGATTGGACTTTACTGATGAGATTTGGCCAGTCCTGAATGAGAACCATTTTGTGGGGTCTAGATTTTTTCTCTGCTGTCATCTTGACCAACAGTTGAGTGATCTGAGATTTCATTTTAATATAACACCCCTCCAAATCATTTCAACCAATTAGATCTGAATGCTATGTGATGGGCCTCCTACAGTTAGAAGGATATATAAACTGAGACCCCACCACCATTAGGTGTCTTTGATTTATCTGATAGATGGCTAAATGGCCATCATTTTATTAATATTCTTCTGGCTTATTAATAAAAGTATTAAATTACCCAGAAACTATGTCTTATACTTTTAATCATCACAATATGATAGAATTCTATGTTATGTTGTAACAAATTAGGAAGGGAATGGTTTCAGTAAAAATTGGAAAGACTTGTATGAATTGGTACAGAGTGAAGTAAACAGGACCAGGAAAGCAATTTATATAATAACATTGTAGAAACAATTTTGAAAGACTTGAATTTTGAAATTAGCATGATGATCCACCATGATTCCAAAGGACAAATGAGAAAGAATGATATTGTGAGAGGGTAATGGATTTTGGGATGCCCAGAGGCGCCAGCTCGAGAGGATAATATTGGAATTGATTGGATTGACTTTGCTGATTAACTCACTTAAAGTTGACTTGATTGAAACCACATCTATCTGAGAGCCTGGCCCTCAGGGGGTGTGTTCTCTGAACTCTCAGGTGCTCAGATGCACTTGTGGAAGAGGGCTTGGAGGAAGAAGCAGGCCAGGCTGAGCTCTAGGCTGGATAGGCCTTTTCTTAACTTTCTGAGCCAAGTGTTCTCTCTTTACTAATACTTAATATGCTTTAATAAATGCTTAATGCCCCAAACTGGTGCTAAAGCTTCTAATTTATAAGTAACAAATATATTAGAAACCCCAGCTAATTTTCCCCAAACTTGGGACAGAAATAAGGCAACCACATATAATTTTAAACACCACAATATCCACCTCCTGACAAAGAGCTGATATATTAAATAGTCAGGAACAAGATACACTTTTCTTTTTTAACATGGCCAATATGGGACTTTGATAAGACTATGGATCTTTATTAGAAGTTCTTTTTCTTTTTTTCAGTGGCAAGGGAAAGGGGAGAGAGAGAAAATAAGTACTTGTTCATTGGGAAAATGCAATTTAATTTTAAAAATTGAAATAACTTATTTTGGGTCATGTTGAGTTTGAGACATGCACAGAACATCCTATTTAAAAGTCTAATGTATAGCTGATTAAACTAAAGCTACTGATGAGAGCTATACACTAAGATAAATGTAAACCCTAATATTTTTTTTTGCAGGGCAATGAGGGTTAAGTGACTTGCCCAGGGTCACACAGCTAGTACGTGTCAAGTGTCTGAGGCCAGATCTGAACTCAGGTCCTCCTGAGTCCAGGGCCAGTGCTTTATTCACTGCACCACCTAGCTGCGCCCAACCCTAATACTTTGAAACAGTCATACAGAGAAATAAAAACACCTGGGACCAAGAAAAGCAAATATTGCCATCTCCTGCCCCTAGATGCCCCAGTATGGTACAATGGAAAGATTCCTGGCATGGGAAATCAAGAGATTTGAGATCTCGTTCTATCACTGTTGCCAGTCTCTGCTGAGGCACTTCACCTTTGTAGGCCAGAGTGATGGATAAAGTCCCTTCAGCTCAGAATAGATTCAATCTTCATTTGTATTTTTGCTTTTCCTATACATCACTAGACATAATCAAGATGAAAGGCATTTTCCCCATATCATTTTAGAGAAGACTTCTGGATTCAATTAGGTACATAGGATGCTTGCCTATATATGATTTTTACCAGCTACATTGTGATTTACCAAATGCTATTTAACAACTATAACCAGGAAACATTCTCCAAGTTGGTCATTCACCCATATAATCCATTGCCATAGTAACAATAATAACTAGTATTTATATAGAGCCCTAGGGTTTGCAAAGCACTTTACAAATGATAAGTGATAAAGCAAGACAGGCCACGCTGTCCACCTGGGACCACCCAATATCCAACAGAGCCACCTGTTTATGGGAAGTGGGATGAAGGTTGACTGGAACCAGGGAATGTTTGGTTTTGCCATTAGCGGGGGAAAAAAAAGAGAGAGAGAATTACTTTTTGTGGACAGAAAGAAAGACTCCAGAAATGATTTACTGGACAATCTGAGTAAACACATACACTGTACAAGGACAAATGTTTGTGTTAGCATTCTTCTAGTGTTAGAATGTCCTTTGGTTTTTACACAATGTCGATATAGTTATTTCAGCCTGTTACTAAGCTATAGTGTTTATAAAATACAGAAACGTTGGCCTTATTTTCTACTTCCTGAAGAGCTATGTCAACACGAAAAGTGGAGGTGGGTGGCAAACATGAGGAGCTTCAGGCCTTGCCTGGCTAGGGATCTGAAGAGGAGACGGAGGCCCGGGCTAAAATGAGTCACGCCAGTACTCTAGCTAGGTCATCTGCCAGCAGAGAACACTGCCAATGTTTGTTTGAGGATAGATTCAGGAAAATTGCCCGGATTGTGTTTTGTTGGGGGGAAAAAAATACTCTGTGTTTTTGGACTCGAATCTGCCAGAAACAATTTTTTAAAGTTATGATGATTCCAAATCAAATCCGTTTTCTACTTTGAGAAAGGAATGTCAGGATTGACAGAATCCCCCCCAGGCCTCCCAAGGCCTTGCTTGTGACCTTGAATGAGGAAGCATCCACAGAGGAGGCCCCAGTTTGCTTCCTCCAACGGAACAACAGTCACGTCTTTGGGCACACCCTTTGAAAATTGTTTTTCTCTCAAACTCCCTGCAAGGTTTTCCCTTTCCACTTGGCCTAAGGTGAACCCAAAGAGACGCTTCCACTAACTGGCATCATCCTAGAGGATTCCTCCTTCTCACAGGTGGATCCTAGGGATGGCTGGGTGGCACAGTGGATAGAACACCGGACCTGTGTAACTGGGCAAGTCACTTCACCTCTGTCTCTGGTTCTGTGTAAAGCGCTTTACAAATGTTTATTCCCTCTCTCTTTTCCTTTCTCAGAGCCTAAATCTGCTTCTGAATTTCTCCTTTTGTTCCTAGTTCTGCTCCCTGGGGACAAAGGGAACAAATCTAACCCCTTGATGAGCCTATTTCCCCAACACCAAGGCCCTTTGCCACATCCCACCCGCCTCCCCCTGAATAGTGTCCGTTCGTTCAGTTAGTTTGTGGTTCTAGGTCGCTAGAAGAGAATCTTCCCTGACTTAGTAATTGGGGAGCCACCCTTGGAATCAGGGAGGTCTGGGCTCAGGCCCCATTTCTGACAACTGCTGTCTGTCTGTGTGACCTTAGCCAAGTCACCTGGAGTCCGCTACAGCAATGATTTGGGGACAGGTGTCAGTGGGGTGGGAGCCCAGGGAACAGATTAGAGGAACCCTGAAGTCCTTTGTTGTCCAGTTCTGAACCTCTCCACCTCAGACTTCAGGGTTCATTTGTTTTTACATTAAACGTGCCGCCAAGGAAGGCCTCCTTGCCTGGGTTGTCTTGTTCTCTTGGCTCCTTCTGTTTCTCCCCAACTCTTTTTCTGTGATAGGAACATGATGAGAAACAAAAAAATGGTCCAAATTGGATTGCCAAACCAGAGTCTCAGGAACACAGAAAAACAGAATCGGGGAGTTTTGTTCCGGAACAGACTAGACAACAGCCCCTTCTTTTCTCATTACCTTCTTTTTTTGGGGGGGGGGGGTTGCGGGGTAATGGGGGTTAAGTGACTTGCCCAGGGTCACACAGCTAGTAAGTGTCAAGTGTCTGAGGTCAGATTTGAACTCAGGTCCTCCTGACTCCAGGGCCGGTGTTTTATCCACTGCACCACGTAGCTGCCCCTTCTTGTTACCTTCTATGAGTTTGAGTAATTCCTCCTCTCTCACTCCCCTCAGTGGTAGTTAATCAGAAGTAGCCAGACTCGAGTGAGTTAGTCACTTAATCAACCTATCTGGCTTTCAGGTTTTCATTTGTAGATAAAGCTGGGGGGAAAGGTTAGATTTTTGTTGTTGTTGAGTCATTTCGGTTGTATCTGACTCTTCATGACCCCATTTAGGTCTTGCCAAAATATTGGCACGGTTTGCCTTTTCCTTCTCCAGCTCATTTTACAGATGAGGAAACTGAGGCAAACAGGGTGAAGTGACTTGCCCAGGGTCACATGGCTAGTAAGTGACCGAGGCCAAACTTGAACTCAGGGAGATGAGTCTTCCTGACTCCAGGCCCGCCACTCCATCCCTTGTGCCACCTGGCTGCCCCAAGTTTAGATTAGCTCACTTCTTTCTAAAAGCCTTAGGGATAGACCATCCATTCTAATGCTCTCATGTGAATGAGGCCCAGAAATTAGTGATGGATCCTGGGCTGGAACCCATTCTTCCTAACTTCTGTTTAATAGTTTACTGACTGATTTTTTAAAATTATATTTTCTTAAATCACACCAATATGGATCACTTCAAGGGGCTGTATAAGTATCAGCCTATAAATGTGAATGGTGAGAGCACCATGTGAGCCCCTTTGTCCCCCTTTGCTACTGCCTCTGCCCTTTTCTCTGAGAAGACACGAAATCGCCATGAGCAGTCACTCCTGTTTCCAGTTTCCCTTCTCTTGAATAGCTTGGTCTCTGATGCTATCCTTGAAAGGAGGTTTCTCCAGTTCAGAATAATGGCAAAGAAAAAAATAAAATAAAGCTCCACACAGCATAAACTGGTCATACTTTATCGTGGTTTCTCATTTGAATTATTCACCACATTTGGAAAGGACATTAACTACTCAATAGTTAGAATGATGTTTTCATCTGAAAATCCCAGGTTTAGCTGCCTAATTGTGGCAGAGAAGGTAAAGTGGATCACCTCAGGCATGTCAGTCAGTGTCAGAGCTCTTAACAAAGCCTGGCAGGTCTCTTGGCATTGTGCTGCAGGTGTCAGTTGTGAACAACTGTATGTAATGCTTCCCAGAAAGCATAGGATTTTTCTTCTTTTCTTTCTTTCTTTCTTTCTTTCTTTCTTTCTTTCTTTCTTTCTTTCTTTCTTTCTTTCTTTCTTTCTTTCTTTCTTTCTTTCTTTCTTTCTTTCTTTCTTTCTTTCTTTCTTCTTTTCTTTCTTCCTTCCTTCCTTCCTTCCTTCCTTCCTTCCTTCCTTCCTTCCTTCCTTCCTTCCTTCCTTCCTTCCTTCCTTCCTTTCTCTTTCTCTCTCTCTCTCTCTCTCTCTCTCTCTCTCTCTCTTTATTTCTTTCTTTCTTTTTTTTCCAGGGCAATAAGGGTTAAGTGACTTACCCAAGGGTCACACAGCTAGTAAGTGTCAAGTGTCTGAGGCCTGATTTGAACTCAGGTCCTCCTGAATCCAGGGCCGGTGCTTTATCCACTGCACCACCTACCTGCCCCTCAGCATAGGATTTTTCAAGGAGCAAATCCTATGCCTGACTCCCATTGTGAATGGGAATAAAGTGCACTCTAATTATTAGCAAGATAGTCAGGTGGCACAGTGGATAAAGCACCATCCCTGGACTCAGGAAGACCTGAGTTCAAATCCAGCCTCAGACACTTGACACTAGCCTGTGACCCTGAGCAAGTCACTTAACCCTCAGTGCCCTGCCCCCCCAAAAAAAATAGTCTAAGGGAGAAGTGTTTGATGAGCAAAGGAGAGAAGGCACATCACCTTACATTGCACCCCACAGAAGGGTGTTTGCCAGGGGCAAACACCCTGCCCTTCATGTATATAACTTGCTCTCAGTTAATTGTCAATCTTTCCTTTCTATGTCCTATCTGGTAATGATTCAAGCTATTACCTTTTTGAGTTTTTTGCATTGCAAAGAACACTTTTTGTACTTTCTGGCAGAATGAGCCAGGCCACAGTATCCCTGTCATAGTCCTAGGGTACCCCTGACGAGATGGGATGTCTCTTTCTCTAATGCTATCAGCTTGAGCCTCCATTCCATGCATGTTCCTGCCACTGTTAACCATCAGTGACTGGTAACTCAGTTCTATTTAACCCACTGACATCAATTAGCTTTTATAAATGGATATTTACTTCAGAAACATAGCATGAACAGAAGTGCAAACATTTGCCCCTAACACCACAGGAGTACTTTACCCCCTATACTACCTTCATTCCTGGGGAGAGTGGGCTCAGACTTAACACTGACATAACATTGGTTCCACCAAGTTCAGCATCACTACTGGGTCAGCTCTTGTCTCAGAAATACCTGGGCTGAGTCCCGTTGGGCCCGGTGCTGAAGATCTCTCTTTGATCCTCAGAGCTGGACCAGCTGGGTGCAAGTCCTGGCACGGATTTCCCTCCTGGAGCTCAGGGGCCTCACCCTCCTGACCTCTATAAGCTCTCCTCCACCTCGCCATCATCTCCATCACCCAAAATGAAAGAATAAATGCCAAGGCAGAGAGCCACGGCCCACATTCCCAGGCCAAACACTAGTCTCTCCGATGGGCCTCAGCATCGTCTTGCTGGGACGCTGCCAGACTGCAAAGAAGGCAAACCCACAGAAGGGGACAAAGTTCACTGGTGCCTTTTGAACAGGGCTCCAGTTCTGCTGCATGACGGTCACCCATCACATGATTAGTGGACTGGAACCAGTTACACACACAATGTCTGAGCTCAAAAGTCCACCTTAGAATTGCACGACTGTTATACTCTCCCCGTACTCTCAGCTTCATGCCAGCTCAGGGCAAGAGTGTACCAGTGCCCCAGTGCCGCAATTTTTTTTTTTTTTTTAGTGAGGCAGTTGGGGTTAAGTGACTTGCCCAGGGTCACACAGCTAGTAAGTGTTAAGTGTCTGAGGCCAGATTTGAACCCAGGTACTCCTGACTCCAGGGCCGGTGCTCTATCCACTGCGCCACCTAGCTGCCCCCCAGTGCCGCAATTTAATAGGACCAGTAGACTTTCATGATTCATAGGAATAATTCCCTGTGACCAAATTTCAAGCTCTATCAGACCAGACTCATACCAGGAGAGGAAGCCTTCTTCATCATTCCACTTAGTTCCCTACCTAGACATGGAACATAGCCCCTGTGAAGGTGGTATGTGCTGGGGACCACTGGGGGTAAAAATGAATAGCCCTTAAGAAGTTTAAAATCTCATAGGAAGGATAAGAGATATAGAGGCAGCTAGCTAAGTGGCCCGATGGAGATCAAACTGAATGTAAAGAAATGTAAAGGAAGACCAGAGTTTAAATTCTGCCTCAGGCACTAGCTTTATGATCCCAGACAAGTTTTGCCTAACCTCTGTCTGCCTCAGTTTCCTTATCTGTGAAATGGGGATGGTACCAACTGCCCAGTATTGTTGTTAGGCAAAAAATGAGATGGTATTTGTAAAGCCCTTTGTAAACCTTAAAGTGTGATGTAAATGCTAGTTCTAATAATAATGCTTATTATTATTTGTGCATATTCTGCTTTGTAGCCTTATAATTTTTGCTGTAAGAGAGGGGTCTAGGGGCAGATGGGTGTCTATTTATCTTGGGGCTGCATGATAATTAAGCATTAATAGAAAGCAGTTGAAAAAATGATTGGTCCCACACTCACAGAGATCTTATCTTTGCTTTTCTTCCCTTGCCCCCTACATCCAATTAGTTACTAGGTCCAGTCCTTTCCACCTCTCTAGTATCTCACATCTATTCTCTCCATCTTTGCATCCCCTTCCCTAGTTCAGACTCCTCCTCAGACTAATGGGAATAGATATAAAGAAAAAAAATGTTTCTGCTCAGGGTCTCCCTCCTGCCAACCACATGGAGTCCCAGCTCCTTGGTCTGTCATTAATTCCTTGGCACACTCCTGGTAGAAAAATTCTTTCCCAGGGAAATTTTTTCTCCACCCTGATTCTTTTGTTTTGTTTTGGGTTTTTTGAGGGGCAATGAGGGTTAAGTGACTTGCCCAAGGTCACACAGCTAGCAAGTGTCAAGTGTCTGAGGCTAGATTTGAACTCAAGTCCTCTTGAATCCAAGGCCAGTGCTTTATCCACTGCGCCACCTAGCTGCCCCCTCCACCCTGATTCTTTACAGAAATTAATTAAAGATTCCCTCTATACTTCCAGTAGAGTTTACATTTTATTTAATATCTCAAGAATGATTACTAAGGAATTGAGGCAGTAGGGGTGGAATCGAACATATAATAGATTATGAGTAAACACAAGAGAGAAACACCAGTAAAGCCCTGCATATTTTTAGAACTGTTACCTGGGTCCTGGGAACAGAGAAGGTACCAGTCTTTACAAATGTAAGGGGTGTTTTGTAGAGGTGCTATTTGACCCATGTAGGTTATGGGTCTGTCTAGAGGTGGTTTATAAAGAGACAAGAATAAACATTCCCTCTCCCCCGCCCCCAATCCATTCTCCAAGGGAGACTTTAATTTCTGTCTGGAAGAGGAAGCAGGAAGTTGGGGTCAGGGGCTGGTCACTCTGCTTTCCCCAGAGAGTACCAGGGTAGAATTATATGTATCTGCTCTCTTAAATATTAGTGGTCTGGGAGAAATAGTTTTTAGGTTCACTCTAAGCACATGATCACTGTTCCTTAATAGTGAAGGTAGGGGGGCAGCTAGGTGGCACAATGGATTAAAGCACCAGCCCTGGATTCAGGAGGACCTGAGTTCAAATCTGGCCTCAGACACTTGACACTTACTAGCTGTATGACCCTGGGCAAGTCACTTAACCCCCATTGCCCTGCAAAAAAAATTGTGAAGGTAGGGCCCCAAGTTCTGTATTTAAGGCTTGCTTAATCCCTTTCCACCAGATTCCAGTTCCACAATGAATACACATGGTAAATAAATTCATTTATCCTAGTCAAGCAAAGGAGAATTCAGAGAAAGTATATATAGAAGAATATACACTAGATGATATATAGAGTAAATGATCTCTTCTACTGGGAGTGAGATCACTCAGTTCAATCAAGAGAACCCCACATCTTACCGAAGGGGAAATCCCCCGAGATCTCTAGTGTAGCAACCTGTGGCTGACAGGATAGAGACTGCCGGCTTTTCTCATGTCAGCTTCTTCCCAGAGTCTTTCTCCCATAACGAACCTGAAGAGAGGTTGGAATCAAGCATTTTCTCTCTCAAAGTCAGGAGCCAGAGGAGCCTGAAAAAGAGGCCAGAGCTCTCCTCCTCATTCTCACACAGGTGCAGAGCAACAAGTAATCACTCTCCACCAATGAGGCAGCCCCTCCCCACCTCACGGCCCACCTATTGCTCTAGCCTGTGGGCCAGCCTGTCTCCTCTATCTCCACTCCAATCTATTCTTTTTTTTTTTTTTTTTTTTTTTTTTGGTGAGGCAATCGGGTTAAGTGACTTGCCCAGGGTCACACAGCTAGTACTTGTTAAGTGTCTGAGGCCGGATTTGAACTCCGGTCCTCCTGAATCCAGGACCCACACGTGCTCTATCCACTGCACCACCTAGCTGCCCTAATCTATTCTTTATTTAGCCACCAAGTGACATTCCTAAAGCACAAGTCTGACCACCCTCCCCCAACTCAATAAACTCCAAGATCAAATACAAACTCCTGTTTGGCAATGACATGTCCCCTCCCCGCTTACCTTTCCAGCCTTTTCCCACCTTCCTCCACTCCAGCTTCTCCTGATTTCAGTGACCCTGGTCTTCTTGCTGCTTCATGAATAGAACACTCCATCCATCAACTCTGGGCATTTTCTCTGGTTGGGCCCAAGCCTGGAGCGCTCTCTCTCCTCATCTCTGCCTCCTGACTTCCCGGGCTGCCTCTAAGTCTTAGCTAAAATCCCACCTTCTCCAGGAAGCCTTTCCCAACCTCTTTTGATTCTAGTGCCTTCCCTTTGTTAATTATTTCCTCTTTATAGCTTGTATATAACTCGTCTGTATACGTTGATTTGCTTCTTGTCTCCCTCATTCAATTGTGAGCTCCTGGAGGCCAATGACTGGCTTTTGCCCTAATTTTGTATCCCTGGTGCTTAGCACAGTTCCTGGCACATAGTAGGTGCTTATGCTTTTTGACTGCCCGACTCCCTAGGAAAACATACTCAGTTCCAATAATGATGAACTCTATGTTAATCAGTGATACGGACTCCTTGTCTGATCTGTCCAGCAAAGACTCGCACTGGCAGTTAAGATTTCTTTGGGGTTTTCTGAATTAGAAACGGGAACAATTAGGGGCAGCTAGGTGGCGCAGTGGATTAAGCACCGGCCTTGGATTCAGGAGTACTTGAGTTCAAATTCGACCTCAGACACTTGACACTTACTAGCTGTGTGACCCTGGGCAAGTCACTCAACCCTCACTAAAAATAAATAAATAAATAAATAGAAACGGGAACAATTAGGCGAGTCTCTGTAGCGGGTGTAACACAAAACTGGATATTTGCATGGGACTGCTTGCACCACTCAATCATAGTAGGTAATCTCAGCAGGAGGGACAAGGATAGAGACAGGACCTGGGACACGGCTGGCCTAGCGAAGTTCCAGATGAGGAAATTCCCTCCACCATGACAGGAGTCAGTCTGTCCCTAAACACATACGGAGGACTTCCTGTGTGACAGACACTGGGCTGCACACTAGGGACAGAGAGAAAGGAAAAACCAGGAACAAAACATCTCTGTTCTCAAGGAGCTTCTAGTCTTACAGGGAGACAAGTGCCCCAAAGTTGTGTACGGGATGTATACAGAGTAGATGGGGGGTCATCTCAGAGGGAAGGGTGGGGGGACTGGGAAAGGCCTCAAGCAGAAGGTGCGATTTGAGCCAAGAGGTGGAGGGGAGGAGCGAGAGCCTTTCAGGCATGGTCAGGAGATGGAGAGTCTTGGGCAGGACTGGCAAGGTGACCATTTGGAAGGGGCCAGATAGTGGAGGCTTTAACAGCAGAATTTTACATTTGGTCCTAGAGGTAACAGGGAGCCACTGACATTTGTAGAAGAAGGAGATGACAGGGCCACATCAGTTCTTTAGGGAAATCTCTTCAGCTGTTAAGAAGGGGAGGGATGGGGCAGCTAGGTGGCGCAGTGGATAGAGAACCAGCCCTGGAGTCAGGAGTACCTGAGTTCAAATCTGACCTCAGACACTTAACACTTACTAGCTGTGTGACCCTGGGCAAGTCACTTAACCCCAATTGCCTCACTAAAAAAAAAGAAAAAAAAAAAGAAGAGGAGGGATGGGCAGCTAGGTGGCGCAGTGGATAGAGCACTGGCCCTGCATTCAGAGGGACCTGAGTTCAAATCCGACCTCAGACACTTGACACTTACTAGCTGTGTGACCCTGGGCAAGTCACTTAACCCCAATTGCCTCACCAAAAAAGAAAAAAAAAAAGAAATAGAAAAAAGGAAAAAAAAAAGAAGAGGAGGGATTAGGTCAGGGAAGAAACTCGGGGCAGGGAAAATCACCAGATTATTTTAGGAACTCTTTTGATGTCCTTTCTAGGTTCTTTAGGATAAATAGCCACCCTTCTTTTTGTTGAAAAAAAAAATGATAGGAACACCAACAACATATTCCTTTCTCAGCTCTATAAAACATGATAAAGGAACATGCAGGCTTTATGCATCTAGAATTAACTGTGGGGTATAGAGAATTTAAGATCTCACTATGTCTTTTGATTTTTAAAAAATTTAAATAATTTTTTGTCCTTTGTTTTCACATTGCCTAAATCATCCCCTATAACCCACCTTGCCATCTTCCCAGAGAACCATCCTTTATTAGAAAGATTTTTTCTCACAAAGAAAAAAAGAGGAAGAAAAAAATCGGCTAAACTGATCATTAAAAATAACTAACAATACACATATACAGTGTTCAACACCTTGGACCTCCCCTACATCCTCTTGTGAAAGAGTGGAGGAATCTCCTCATGTCTCTTCTTTGAAGATAAGCTTGTTCTTTGCACTTTTGTAAGATTAAAAAAAAGTGTGGTAGTTGTCCTTTCCATTTGCAGTTGTAGACATATAGTATGTTTTCTTGGCTCTACTTACTTCACTTTGGATCAATTCATGTAAGTCTTTTCATGTTTCTCTGTATTCATCATGTTTATTGTTTCTTACAACGCAACATTCTATAGTGTTTGTGTGCTACAATTCAATTAGCCAATCCTCAGTCAGTGGGCATTTTCTTTGTTTGAGTTTCCTGCTACAATAAAAGGTGTTGCTATGAATACCTTTGTGTATATGAGGCCTTTCTTCTCCTTAATGACCTTCTTGGGGTATATGCTTAGCAACTGAATCTCTGGGTTGTGCAGGGGCACATGCCTGGGCATTTTAGTCATTTGATTTGCATAACTCCAGATTGCTTTCCAAAATGGTTGTACTAATCTATAGTTCCAAAAACAGTGTATTAGCAGGTCAATCTTTGCACAACCCCTCCAATACTGTCTTTTCCCGTCTTTCAGTCATTTTTGCCAATTTGCAGGCTAGCCTTCCTTTTAATCTTTGGTCATTGATCCCCTTATAGTGAGGCTATACCCCAATACTTAAGGCTCTACAACTTCATCAGCACAGGTATTCTCCCAGTGATGGAGATCACAGATCCATTGACTTAGGTGACAGACTCTATGAATTATGTCCCTCCAAAAGTCTTCATCTGGTGACAAGTCTTTGGGTGATAAGTCTCAGTAAATTTAGCAGTGCTGACCACAGGTGACAGATGTTGATGGCTTACATTAAGAACCTTTGCATCTTTAAAGGACTGGCCAGGACTTGCACTCTCCTGGCTTTGCCTTCAAGAACCCCAGGTCACCTTCCTGGCACAGTGAGGCACATACACTACGTGTAAGGGGACAACAGTGAGGCTACAACATATCAGAAAAAGACACAATTTCTCCAGTTTTTCACAACTTAGCAGTCGAGTATTGTACTATTTTATCTTAGTGAAAAAGAGAGATAACCAGCATGCACACACAACAGGAACTAAAGGCTGGAAAGAGGCTGAAATGAAAGTTATAAAAAGGATCCTAATGATCTTTTCTTTCTGTCCTGTATTAAGTGGGGACTATTTCCCAGAAACGGTTCCCTTTGGAAAATCCTAACAATGACCAGAAGTGGTCTTGTTCCTGTTCAGGTGTCCTGACTTCCCCCTGAACCAAGACACTCATTTGGCCCTCTTCTTAACTCAACTCAGTTAGAGACGATCTTCCAGTCTCTTGCCTTTTGGCATGTGTGAAGTAAGGAAAATAACTAGTTGACAGAATTATGAGATACTTTTAATAAATACTTGCCAAATTGAAGAAAGTTGAGGATGCTGTCTCCTGCTTTGGAACAAAAACATTTTCTCAGACAGTGTTTTTGAGGGCAGTTTGCTCCAACATTTCTCACTCGTCAATGTTTTATTTAGAGTCACTTCCTGACCTGTTTGGAAGCAGGGATGGAGGATCCTCAGCCTTCATTCTGTTTACTTACAAACCTAGAGTTAACTACTCCTTAATCTATTTGAAGAGATCCTTCTCACTATTACACGCATTCCCTCCTCAATTATCTATACACATAAGAGACCAGGAGAAGATGGAACTAGACAACTTTAAACCTTTTAACACAAGTGCTAACAAGGAACAACTCTGCCTTGAGTTTCCTTATTCTGCCTTGCATAATCAGGCTAATAAAACAAAAAAAAGAATGAAAAAGCATTTAAAAACAATTTGTTATGTGCAAAATGACCTGGATAAGAGGGCCTTTGCCTAATCAAATTTCACTTTTAAATTAAATTTAAATGTCAACAGACATTTTCTTAATTTGTCTGCAATGTTCTTCTATTTATAGTGTTCATACTTAATTACCTAACACCTGTTTGGAAGACATGGCAAAATATACACACACTTTATGAATAGAACTTCTGAGAAATGCTATTTAATGAGAAAGCTGCTTTTGTAGGCATCTTCTAAAGGGTTTATGGTTCACAGTGGTGTCCTCTCCTGTTACTCAGGTTCCTTGCCTGAGAAACAGAAGCCAAGGGGACAGCTACCATCGTGTTGGGTTTGGGCTGTGTGACACCTGGCAGAGAGACAGCTGGTCTATCACCCCTTCCACCAATACCAAGGCAACATGGTACAAACTGATCCTTTTCCTTCTCCACCCCTTTCTGTCATTTTTGTCACTCTACAAGCCTACCTTCAATGTTCACTTGAGCCCAATTTCACTGGGATAAAGATGTTGAGGGAGGGAAGAGACCACATTGCAGGATTTGCCCCACTTGTCTCTCATTCAGAGCGGCGCCTCCATATACTCTACTTTTTGTTCTGAAAATACATTGATCTAAGAAGACACCAACACCTAAATCAGCTAGCGGTATTTCCCTGTGGCAAAGAGGAAAAGGCAAAAACAAAACAAAACAAAACAAAAAACCACCTTAGGCTGAACAGACAGATGTAAGCTTTAGGCATGATTCTTCACAAGTAATTCTAGCTTCCCTCATTCCTCCAGAGCACAATCGGGCTGCGGAGTTTGAGTTACGGCATTGGGTCCACTTTCAACATTTGTTTTTATAAGATTTTGAGTTCCAGATTTTTCTCCCTCCCTCCCTCCCTTCCCTCTCCCCTCCCCAAGACATATGGGTTATATATGTATAATTACATTAAACATATTTCTGCATTAGTCATGTACTTTAATGGCCCAAGAATCATCTCACTACCTTCACTTGCCCTGGGAAGAAATTAAGATGCAAGCTGACTTAAAAACCTTGTTAGAATCGAAAAATACTTTATTTGGCATTTTGATATAATTCACAGTAACTCATTCCAGCAACAGACAAAGACCTGATTTCTCAACAACAATGTTGGCCTATGGAAGAGGTGTGTGGCTAAGGCATGCAAGAGAATAATCATAAAAGCTCCAAGCATCTCAGTGCATCACTGAAAGGTTCCCATCTGACAAGGCTCTGTTTCACCGTGGCCCAGTAAGTCAGGTCTGGTGTGGAGGTGCAGCAAAAGGACAAGACTCTATCATGGTCTGACAATCCATCTACCAATCCGATAAAGTTGCTCTGGATCGTTTTCTTGCAACATCTGGCGTTTGAGTGACAGATCTGAAATACTTTTTGGAATCTAGATGCACTAGAAGTTTATTACAATTTGTAACCACAGTTAATTCTATGTAGTTTATGGCAAACCATAATGATGCTGTATGATTGTAATGTACAACCTATATCAGATTGTGTGCTGGCTTTGGGATAGGGGAGGGAAGGGAGGATGGGAGAAAAATTTGGAACTCAAAAAAAAAATCTTTATATGTAACTGGGAAAAAATTTTTAAAAATAAAATAAATTTTTTTTAAAAAGAAAGCAAAAAAAAGCATGATGTTGTGAAGGCTTTCCCTTGTGTTACTACAAACAGTCAAATACATATTTAAAGAGGACTTCTGACCTTCCCTGGGTGCCATGGGCCCATGGGGCACAGTCTGGGGAATCTCTGGAGACCTTCTCTGAATCTTAGTTTTAAATGCATAAAATTAAACATAGAAGATCACAAAGTTAATCAATCACAGTGAAATATGATTATCAAAATATAAAACAACAACAACAACAACGGCAAATAAGTTTACAAACACCAGGTTCAGAATCTCTGCTTTAAATCTTTCTTCAAAAAAACAAAAACCCCAAACAGTGCTTGGGGCCTCAGAGCTAATATTACAGCTTTCTGTACCCCTCTCATTATGCTTTTGCTTCTTTGCCATCAATTTACTCAAATTAGAAGTTTAAAAAGCCAAAGTCCAATCAAAGATCCTACTACCAGTCTGGGTGACTGATGGTTAATGAATTAGCTATTTGGAATACATCTTCAGTGGGAATACATCTTCAGTTAACCAGATAGATATTAGAATTAATATCGGTGGTAGGCAAGGTAATAGTTAATGATTTGGAAACAATGAAAAATTTTGATCTAGATATTTCCTATGCTTTGATTCATTATGGGGCTATCAAAGAATCTTTCAATTTCCTGCAAAAACATGAAATTCAACAGGAAGGGACAATTATCCATCATGATTCTTGTACTGCTCAAACAGGTGTGGCTGTCTCCCGGCCCCCTTAAACACTCAGTGACCCCCTAAGCTGCCCAGCCCTAGATCCTAGCAGTCAGCTTTCGGGCTTGTTCTTGCAACTCCATTTTTGCAACTGCTGAGAGATGCACTTCATCGGGCCCATCTGCTATACGTAAGGTTCGAATCATGGCATACCTGGAGAAGAGAGAATTGAGGGAAAGTTTACTCAAAGGTAAACTGACTTCAGCATCAGCCTCAGGGAAGGGCAACAGTGGTACTGAGTTGAGCAAGCCTGCCATGAGGGAGCTTAGCAAGGCCACCAGTTAAAAAGGAAGGGAAATAAGTTCTGTGGGAGCCAGGGCCCAGGCAGGAACAACCCACAAACTTGCTGAGGCAGCTTTCTGTCTATTCAGCCTTGAGAGGAGGCCTTCCAGAGATCCATGGGCCCAATGCCCAACATCTGCCTCCGCACGAAGCCCAGGGAGGAGGGGACGGTGCCACATATGCCTCAGCTATGTCCATAGGCCAGGGTGGGGGAAAAGGCTTTCTGGCTTCTAGAAAGTTCCATTCCTAAGCAGATTTCTGTGATTCACATTGCTTACAGGCTGTGCTCATCAAACGAAGTTGCCCCAGGCAGCACGTACAAGCCCCGATGGCAATGATTTCTACTCACATATTGGCTAAAGGAAAATCCTGAGAGACTCCAGCTCCCCCACAAACTTGAATTGCCTGGTCAACAATTTTGCAGACAGCCCGTGGGGCGGCCACCTTGATCATGGCAATCTGTAAACACAAGAAGCAAAAGCAGAAAGATAAAGCACTTGGGAGAATTTGATATGATCTACGTAGATGTGTGAAATGGGACTGGAGGATTCTCCTACAGGGTTCTCTCAGGAAACAGTATTTTGACTCAGACAGCTATAAAGATGTCCCTGTGACCCAGTACGTAGGCACCATTTGTTATTTTGGTCAGATCTGCGGTTTCCTTTTTGTAGGGAGCCCAGTAAAGAGAAGTTCCTCACTGACCATCACTGGCAAGTAGTTGATGTTCTTAGAAGAGTTATATCAAGAAGCTGTGTGACTTGTCCAAGGTCACACAACTAGAAAATGCCCTCTATCTATCTATCTCATTAGGAAAAGGAAAGGGTCACATCAGAGACAAACACAAGTTGGCTGCTGAAAACAAACTCCCAGAAAACAGCACTTGTGCAAACAGTTCCTCCAAATCATTTCATTAGATGGAAATATGAAAATGAGTCACTTGAAGCTTTGAAGTCAAACCCACATGCAGGCCATCAGACATCCTAATTATGCTCGTTGCCATCTGGAATTCTTAGGCTACTAATAGCTAACATTTGCATGGCACTTGTTCATGCTCAGTGCTTTACAATGATTATCTCATTGGATCTTCACAACCACCCTGGGAGGTAGGTGCTATCATAACCTCCACTTTGCAGATAAGAAAGCTGAGGAAGACTAGGTGACTTGCCCAGGGCCCCACAACCAGCAAGTGTCTGAGGATGTGCTACCTAGCCTGAAGGCACAGAGTCCCCAATTCAGTTTACCTCCTTCCTGGCCTGGGCACTGCCCACAGTGTCAATGCTGTGGGCCGCTTTCAGGGTCAGCAGGCGCACCTCCTCGATAGCAATGCGACTTTCGGCTATCCAGTGGGCCACCACCTCCTGCAGGAGAAGAAAAGGGTAAGCAGAGCATCAGTTTTTATCACATGAATTGAATCCTTTTTTTTGGGGGGGGCAATGAGGGTTAAGTGACTTTCCCAGGGTCACACAGCTAGTAAATGTCAAGTGTCTGAGGCCACATTTGAACTCGAGTCCTCCTGAATCCAGGGTCCGTGCTTTAACCACTGTGCCACCTAGCTGCCCCCTACATGAACCGACTCCTAACACAGCCTTGCAGCCTGCCTCAAATCAAGCCGACAGAACATAAAAAAGCTTTAAGCCAGAAAATCACTAGCAAGAGGTTGGAAATCTTCCACAAGGCTGAGCCTGTTAAAAAAGAGTAGCCGACATGATGCTACGGCTGTGAGCCTGACAGATACCACAAGATGCTGGATGTTGCATTTTCAATTTTAACTCAAGTTGCACATGATTGTAGACTGAACGCTGAAAGGGTGGAGACCTGAGAAGGCTGTCACATTCAAACTCTTTATGTTACAGATGAGAAAGCTGTACCTGGAAAGATTAAGTGATTGGCTGAAAGTCCCACCAGGACTTGAACCCAGGGCCTCTTCAAGCAAATCCAGGGCTTCTCTTTGAAAGTCCATCCCCATCATCTTCGGGGTCTGAGAAGGCATTGCTCACTGCATCCCTGTTTAAATCAGTGTCCTTTGTGGACGCTTGTGCGGATAGAATGACCACAGACCCCAATCCTCCTAGAGTGATGTCTGGTCCTGGAGTCGTGCTAACCCTGGGCCCTAAAGCAAAGCTTCTTCAACTGTGGGTCTTTTACCCATGAAAAATTTGGCAACAGTCAAAGGTCATGTATACCTATTTTATATACTCATATACCCGGGGTTGTATAAAAATTTCTCAGGTGAAAAGGGGTAGTGAGTGGAAAAAGTTTAAGAAGCCATGGCCTAAAGAAGAGAGGCAAGATAGGTGGGATTTCACTGGAACTCACTACACATTCCCTTACAGAATTTCTCTTATAGAATTTTTCTTACAGAGTTTCCTAAGCAGAAAACATTCAGATGTGCCACTGCGACAGTCGGTCTTGGACCAGTTAAGCTGTGTGAGATCCTCTTCAGAATGCAGCCCTGAGGAGCACCCGTGAGCAAAGGAAGGTTCCGTTTTCAGCAGAAATCAAAGGCTTGGCTTCATGGGAAGACGTTTCTTGTTGGATCCCTCTCAATGCCCAATGCTGATTAAGAGGATGATGTGTAAATGTAACCAGGTGAGCGGCTCATAATCACAGGGCCTTGGTTTTCTTCACTAGGAACAAAATGTTCAAATGTGATGTTGGCTCTGCTGCTCAATCTGACACTTGACAGAGAAATGAACAATCCCCAGCAAACCTACAGTCACATCTTTCTGCTGTGAAATTGTATGATAACCATTTCCCCTTCCCCTCCCCCAGAATCAGAATGAATTTAATGCTAGGAAGAGGAGCCAGATTTATAATTTCATAAGGAAAGTTGTTTCTCTGGAGGAAAAAAAAATCCCATAGAAACCACTACCTATGTTCTCTCCTCCCCACTAAAATGTATGTTAGCTTCGGGAAAAAGAGTCATCGTATTCCAAATATCTTCTTTGGGGATGAATACGGCCCTCGGAGAGTCCTCCCTAGTTACTTGCTGCGGATTGACTAGTACGGACCTCTGATCTCAAGTCGTTTTGCATTCCCCTCCTGATTGGGAGCTAGGTACCATTGCCAGACATCTAGAGGGAGGCTCCAGCGCTCTCAGGGAGATGGAATGTTACTGTTTACCACATGCTCATGGCTTCTCTCCTGGGGCTCTGGCAGATTTTTCTGGTTGGTGCCAGATGTAAGGAATTTCCAGTGAGGGGAGGGAGGCAGATTTTTGGAAAGTACATTAGCTCAGAAACAAGTGGGAATATTGTTTAACAACCTGTCACCCCAGGTAGCCCTAAAGCATCCCTGGTGCCACTAGATATGTTCATGCCATAGAGATGCCGGCCTGCCCCTCCATCCCTGTTGTGCCCCTCTGCCATCCTGTACCAAATGCTAACAGATACACTTCAAGGGCACAGGAGGGCATGGGGTCAGACAGCCAATGAACATCTTATTAGGCATCTACTATGTGCCAGGCACTAGGCTAACTTTTGGGGATACAAAAAGGACAAAAGACAATCCCTGCGGCCAAATGAGGGAAACATGTGAATGAATGACTGTGTTGTCTAGATAATTTGCAGACAGTCTGCAGAGGGAGGGCACTAGCATGAACAGGGACTCGAAAGGCTTCCTGTAGAAAGTGGGGATCCGGATAGGATTTGAAGGAAGCCGGGAAGTGGAGACCATTCCGGGCACGGGGGCCATCCATGAAAATGCACAGATTGGAAAACAGAGTCTCTTCCCGGCGTGAGGGAGAGCTTGTGCCGAGGCAAGGAGTCAGGACGGGGAGGCCAGTCTGGGCCACGATGCAGAGGGCATCCGAAGGGGCGACATGAAGTACAGACGCCAGCCGCAGCCACACAAAAGACCTTTCTAGGCCCAGTCTTATCCTAGAGGCGACAGGAAGCCACCCAAGGTCCTCTGGGCTTTAGGCATTGAATCTGGCAGAGTGAGGAGGCCCAGAAGGAGACGGGATTGTTTCGGGAAGGGGCGAAGAAAGCCTGACCCAGGTGGTTGTGGTGTGAGGGCCTTCTGAGCCGTGCCCTGGAGCTGAGAGCTGCTTGGTGTGGCCAGAGGGCAGTGCCGAGAAAGGGGGAAAGGGAGGATGTTATCAGTGCTATTCAAAACACATGAGCTCCACCGGGCAGGTGGGGAGGGGGCTGCCGGGGGCTTCCAAACAGAGCAACACGATCAGAAGGTGCCTGAGAAATGTTTGCCTGGGTTAGGGCAAATGGGGGAGGATGGGGCGGGGGCCAAAGACCAGAAGGGAGGCGACTGCAATAGTCCAGGCAGGTGGGAAGGGGGGCTTGTACTTGAGTGAGAGCAAGGGAAGAGAGAAGAAGGAGCTAAGAGCCAACTGGATGGGATACATTCCTGGCTATGAGGGAGGAGTCCAAGATGATGCCAAGACTGTGAACATGGAGCAGCAGCGGAGTGACATCCTACCCAACAGATCGGAGATGCCGATGCTGTGAGGAAGAAGCAGCTCGGGAGAAAGATCAGCAGGGCTCCCCCAGGTGGGCCTGTCCTGTAGGGAAGCTGGAGACACGGTTCTGGAGCTCAGAAAAAGGTCTGGACTAGAGAGAGGGATTTGTGAGTCATCCCCCGAGTGACTGAGAGGAAAGTGACCCCTGCTCAATCATTCTCTGGAACTCAGCCGCGATGCGTCAAAGGCGTGGTCATTTATTTTCATTCTCACGAGAACGGACACGTGCAAATAAGTGCCACGGCCAGCCCGTGTGACGGCCTCAGTACTCAGTGAAATGGGAGTCCTGGCCTCGTGCTGTGAGCAGAGTGGGAGAGAGTGGCTGGTAGTGAAGAGAAGAGGTCAGCAACAGCTCCTGCGGGGGATGAGATGGGGCAGGGCAGGGCCGCTGAGCCGCAGCGCCGCTCGGCCCACCACGTACCATCCATCTGTAGTGGAGGAAATCACTTCAGCTCTGTTACTTTTCCAAGCTGGGTCGAGGAGCCCTGGCACAGCAGGGAGAAACCAAGGCACAATATTGACCCAGGGAGGGTGGGAGCAGCAGGACCAGAAGTCCCAGGACAGCAGCTAGGGAAACATGCAAGTGTCAGGCTCAGGGGCTTTCAGATGCAGCTGGAGCAAAGGACAGTGAGAGTGAAGGAAACGAATCAAAAAGGGACTGAAGACCACATTGGGGAGGGGGAACAGACCTTCGATTTCAGGGACTAGGGCATGGCCCCTCCCGGGACTGACACCTTCTCTGCACCTTGGAGTCTCAGACATCTGCTGTCTGCAGCAACGAGAGGTTAAGTGACTTTCTCAGAGTCACACAATCAGGTAGTGTCAGAGGTGGGACATGAACTCAAGTCTTCCTAGCTCTCTGACCAGCTCTCAGGCCAGGAGCCTGATGTACACATACGTGTACACACCTTTACTGACATATACTTAAATATCTCATTGAACAAGTAAGGAAACTGAGCCTCAGAGAGGTTCATGACTGGCTCAGTTAAGTGTTAGGATTAGAATTCACATCTTCCTTGAGAAGGAAACACAGCTAAGAAGGACACCTTTAAAAGTAACATGATGACTTTATTATATTCTTTGAAAAGCCAAGTTGTACACAATAAAGATTCACATTTTCACACAATCCCCTTTTCTGTTCTATTTTCCATATGGAAATGTTCTCTCTCTCTCTCTCTCTCTCTTTCTCTCTTTGGTGTTTGTTAAGTCCAGAAAAAAAAGTTACAACTGTGAAAATGGCTCCCTTGATTTGCTTGAGTGCCCCAATTATCCAGGTAATCAGAACAACTTAGGACTGGCTACATTGGCTAACTTACCAACCATCCTTTGCAGGGGCCAAAGTCAACCTAGCTGGAGAATGAGTCACTCTGAAGCCAATGAAGCTCCTACGAGCACTGAAGCAGATCCTGAACT
Organism: Dromiciops gliroides; assembly: GCF_019393635.1. Taxonomy (NCBI): domain Eukaryota; kingdom Metazoa; phylum Chordata; class Mammalia; order Microbiotheria; family Microbiotheriidae; genus Dromiciops; species Dromiciops gliroides. The sequence goes on from NC_057865.1 coordinate 40,493,697, forward strand.
ATTGGTGATGGTGGTTTATGGACCTTCCAGGGACATCCCTATCCGACCTGACTGCAAGTTATAAGGCTATGAACTTTTTATTGTCTCCAGCTCTCCCCATCTCTGGTCATGAGACTCTCAGGATTATCCTGTTTTTGAGAAATCTCCTTATCAAGACATCTCCTCATCAAGCCTTAGACTGTGAACTGCTTCTCAACAAGGATGCTTCCTGATTTGTGTGTCAAAGGCCACCTCTTGGACCCTGGAATTCCTCAGTCCCCCTCCTCTTGAGAATGGAACCCACTGGGGCAGCTAGGTGGAGCAGTGGATAAAGCACCGGCCCTGAATTCAGGAGGACCTGAGTTCAAATTCAGCCTCAGGCACTTACTAGCTGTGTGACCCTGGGCAAGTCACTTAAACCCCATTGCCCCGCAAAACGAAAACAAAAACAAAAAAAAGAGAGAATGGAACCCACTGACTAAGCCCACCTCTCCCTCCAAAATTCCTTAACTGTCTTTGTTTAAAATGTATATAAACCCACACAATCTACTACCTGGTGTCCTATTCAGCATAGGCTGGATAGTACCCATTTTCTTCCCTGCTTAATAAAAATCTTTCTTTAATTTTACAAGCATTGTCTTTCTCTGGTTTTCCTTCCCTTTTGGGAAGAAGGGGATTTAAATCTCAAGAACTGGCCTTTGCATTCTCTGGAGAACTGGCTTGTTCGGTTCTCAGTTCTTCCCCTTTGGGGAATGAGAAATCTAAATTCCTTTTTTTTTTTTTTAGTGAGGCAATTGGGGTTAAGTGACTTGACTAGGGTCACACAGCTAGTAAGTGTTAAGCATCTGAGGCCAGATTCGAACTTAGGCACTCCCGACTCCAGGGCCGGTGCTCTATCCACTGCGCCACCTAGCTGTCCCTCTAAATTCCATTTAAGAGAGGTTTGCCTCAGTTTACAAAATAAAACAAAACTGAATGTAATCTCCTTGAGGGCAGGAACTGGGGTATTTTTGTCTCTGTATATTCAGAATTTAGTCCAGTGCCTTATACACAGTATGTGCTTAATAATTGCTTCCTGGTTATTGAGAGAGAGAGAGAGTGAGCGAGGGAGAACCCTGGGTCTTTTGAATTTTAAGTGCCATCCCTCAAGGAAGCCTGGCACACCCAAGTCCCAATCCCCTCTCTAAGCTCCCCAGCTCTCTGAAGCTGTTTCTTCATCTGTGAAATGGGGAAAATAATATCTGCATAGGATTTTCATGAAGCTCAAATGAGATAATGCATGCAAAACCTTCTGTAAACCTGAAAAAAAGCAATTTTTTACTCTGTCAGAGAGACAGAAAGTCTGAGGTAAGAATTCTCTCTCCCACTTTAGCCATGCTTTGGCATGGTGACCTTACACTTCATCGGACGTACAGTTATATTCCTATACTTACTACTCAGGAATACTGAATCCATCTATGTTTTCAGAGAATTAGGATGTAGCACAACCCAAGTCACTTAACCTTCCCCAAAGTTCTGACACCTGTAAGTATACACAAACTTATTTTACTTCAGTGAAAAAAAATCCTGTTTCTAAGAGGAATTAGTGGCATGAATGCTCAGTGGAAAGAGAACCAAAATGAAGTGCATCTATTTAAAACATGCTTACGTGTGTGTATAATTTCTTCTGAAAGGCCACTCTCTGGGCTGCTCGCTCACACATGATCTGTAAAGCCTTTTCAGCCATACCAATCGATCGCATACAGTGGTGAATGCGGCCAGCTCCAAGTCGTCCTTGGGCAATCTCAAAGCCCCTTCCTTCCCCTGTGTAAAATCAAGGGAGAAGCAGAGAAAAAGGCAGGCCATGATACACAAAACACCTCAATGAATCAATAATCCATGCAGGTGTCCCTCCCTCAATCAGCACAAACCACAACCCATTCCTGCCTCTGGTGTGTTTCTCTAGTGCACTGCCTCCCATGTTATTTGTCCTTCATTCTCAAAGAGGACCACGGCATGGAAGGTGATGCCATGCCCTGCACTGAACTGAATTTAAGTGAGGGAGTCCTGTGCAGAGTCACCAGCCTTACTCTCTTCCAGAACTCTTTGGGTCCAGTGGCAAAATATACATCAGGACGACTGGCGATGGCCCCAATGCAGCGGGAGACCTTGGCCTTTTAAGCTAAGGCCTTTTCCAGGTCTCAGTTTGCCTGAGGCAATGCCCACTCAGTGATTAAAGCTAGGGAAGAAGTGAGGCAAAGAAATTACCTAGTCAAAAAAAAAATAGACAAAAGGGGTGTGGAGGGGGGAGAAAACTTTCAGGGTTTCTGGCCAAAAGAGAGCCAATTGCTATTTAGGCCCACCCTGAGCCATCGAAACGTCAAAACAAAGGCAAAATGAGGCCTGGGCTGGGACCCAGGGCTGTCACAGGAAATGGGTGGGGGTCCTTAGGTATCCCTCTTTAGAGAATTCTACTTCTCCCACACAATCCAATTAGAATAAAACAGTCTTTTATTTGGGTGCTTAGAGAAAGTGACCAAGAGGGAAGTCAAAGCCTTTACCTGGAGGGGAGGAGACCAGAAGAAAGGCCAAAGCTTTTATAGAGAGGAGACGGGTCGACCACCTGACAGTGAGAAGCTCCTTTTCAGAGTGGCATGGGAAAGGCCTGGATGAGGGGTGGTGGTCCTGACCGCTGAGTCATCGCTGTCCCCTGCCACCGCTCAGGCAGTAGTCAGTCACACCTAATGGGCTTATTATCCCCTTTATTTCTTAGGTGTGTCCATCCTTTAGTTTAGCTTCTCAAGGAGAAAACCTTTGAGTTAGGCCAGGCCTCTGTCATTGGCCAATCAATGAGGGCCAGAGTTAGTTAGGTTTATAACTCCTCCATGAAGCATCTGCCCATCACAGCGGCAGGCTCCCTCAAGGTCTTCTAAGTCAGAACACGGGTGGTCTACCTCAGGAGAAAATGGGGCAGATAGAAGTTAGGTGACTTGCCCAGAGACACAGCATTTTTGTTGTGCAAGTCACCTAACTTCTATCTGCCTCCATTTTCTCATCTGTGAAATGGAGAGAATAATAACAGCACCTACTTCCCAAAGTAGTTGTGAGGATCAAAGGAGATAATGTTTTTAAAGCATGATTTGAACTCAGGACTTTCTGACTCCAGGCCTAGCACTCTGTTTTTTTTGTTTTGTTTTGTTTTTTAGTGGGCAATGGGGGTTAAGTGACTTGCCCAGGGTCACACAGCTAGTAAGCGTCAAGTGTCTGAGGCCAGATTTGAACTCAGGTACTCCTGAATCCAGGGCCCGTGCTTTATCCACTACGTCACCTAGCTGCCCCAGGCCCAGCACTCTGTCTGCTGTACCTCTGCATTCCCCATCAGGTCCATGCTTCTGGACTTCTCTGAGCCCTCTAACCAGCTCTGCCTTCCCTCAAGCTTTTCAGCTTCTTTTCGGGTGGTGTCTTCCTCTATTAGATTGGAAGCTCCTTGGGGGTAGGGACTGTCTTTGTTTTTATTTGCATTTGTATCCCTTCCTGGCACATGGTAGGTACATGATAAATGTCTACTGAAAAATTGTACCACCAGCTGCCCAGGTGAAAATGCAAATGCCAGGGATGGTCAGTGCTGCTTACAATTCCACCTCACATATAAGAAGCAAATCAAGAATGTAATGGAGTTGTTCAGGAACAAGTAGGGGGCAGCTAGGTGGCATAATGGATAAAGCACCAGCCCTGGATTCAGGAGGACCTGAGTTCAAATCCGACCTCAGACACTTGACACTTACCAGCTGTGTGACCCTGGGCAAGTCAGTTAACCCTCACTGCCCTGCCCCCCCCCCCAAAAAAAAGAATAAGTAGGAAGTTTTAAATTTCAGTGAGACCATTATTTTAGGAGAAACAAGGCATCTTTATGATTTTGTTTTATTTTCAAGTTTGCCCTATACATTTATGTATTTAAGTAGAGTACAAATAGATATTCAGCACTTTACTAATATTTTATCATTCCATTTTCCTACTGATCTCTCTGAACTGACAATTTCCCTAATAACGAGTCAGAGTTTTAATAATCATTTCCTGAGAAGTTATTCTCTAAAATGGACACTATTCTTAGGAAATATTTTCTGAGTATATCTTACCTAGTATTAAATTGGAAACGGGCACTCGTACTTTGTTAAAATGTATCTCAAAATGTCCTCCATGGAAATTATCTACAAAAGAGAAAGTATACTTAAAATTTTAAAACTTGTAAGAACAGTCGCTTCATATTACTCACTCAGTAGCTTATTGAATTAAATTGAAGAACAGGGAAAGAATTCACAGGATTTGTTTAAATCAAGGGATTAAAATAATCCTCCATTGTACCAAGCTAATTCTAAACTTGTCCGAATTTAATATGCTAACTTTTCCACAAAGAGTGGAAGAACTTAAGGGAGAATTTCAGGTGGCTAAGCTTCAGAAAAATGTCTGGAATTGCTTCAAAAAATTGCTGGCTAATGCACCTCATGCTCTTGTGGTGACTTGCAACAGCTAACCTGATGACCAGAGCAGGCCTTTGCTGCTCTTCCTGGGCAGTGATACTGGTGGGTTTTTATCATTGCATTGATAAAGGGAGGTTCTGTTGATGCTGTTTGGTAGCCAGGGGCATCATGCCGCAGAAGCTATGGGCCACACTTTCAGGTTCTGGAACCCTGGGTCCTGAGATCTTAACGACTATTACACAAAAATATATCTTATGCAAATGTACATGTTACATGTTATGGTAGTTCTAGTTCAGCAACTAACACGTGGTCTCTGGGAAAATCAGTCTCTTATCTTAACACAGTTCTACTCTGTGATGTGCTGGTAGGTGTCTCACAACCAGCTCTCCAGGAAAAAAACAAGTATGGGCCATACACTTTTAATTTTAATCTGTGATACTAACATTTTGGTCACTTTCTTAAGTCTAGATAACCCCCAAAACAATAAATCAAGCCCAGATTTGTAGCATTTACCAAATGTCCAGGTATAACTACTCACTCTAAAATTTAACAATCAGCTTGTGTGAGCTGGTTTGAGCTGGTTCCAGCACATCCCTTTTTCTAAGTGATAAGTTTACTTATTAATGACAACGTCCAAGATTTTGGAACACTGCAAGGCAATGTTCCACTTAGTATGTAGCTGACCCTCCCTTCTGAGTAAGTTCATCAGCCATAACATTATACTGAATAGCTGGGTTAGTAACAAATTCTTGGAAGGCAATCCACCAGCAAGTGCCAAATGGAATGCCCACAATTCTACCAGCATGGACAAGCCTGGCTGGAGGAGGTAGTTATAAAAACTAGATCACTTGTTCATCAAGAATGTATCAGATGCCTACGAGGTGTCACGCAATGGGTGGACCCTGCTAACCCCTGGAAACGACGGTCTACACTCCTTGCTGCCCTGCAGTCTAGCTCCTGTCATCCCCACTCTACCGAAACCAGTGACCTCTCAGTGGCCAGATCACATGGCCTTTCTCCAGTCTTCCTCCTCCAGATGTTTCTGGAATAGAAGTCACTGTTGACCATGCTCTACTGAAGACTCTCCTCTGGCTTCCATGACACTCCCCATCATTCCCTTCTTTGTCTCCTCCAGCCCCCTAAGTAGGGGTATAGCTATCAGAACTCAGAGCGCTCAAGATTTCCTTTTCTCTTAAAACCCTGCCTGACAAAGATTTTCTGCCCCTCCCAGAAGAAAATGCTCTACCCATAACACATTCTATTCTGTGCCAGATCCTTATTTATGCATATCATGTAGTTCCCTCAATCACATTTTAAGGTCTTGAAGGGCAGGGGCTGTATTTTTTTCAGCTTGGTATTATACACAGGACTCTATATACAGAAGATATTTAATAAATATTTTACAAATTAAATTAATCTGTTTGAGTAGATATTTCTCACTTACCTAAATACCCAAAGACTGACAGTGGCCTTACCAATTCCACTCCTGGTGTGTTGATTGGAACTAGTATCATGCTGTGTCGCTTGTGTCTATTCCAGTAAAAAAGAAGTGATGTCAGGATGACTTGCAATAATAGCTCTTTTTAATTTTTATACCATGAAAGCAATAATGTCTGAAATGGTAAAAATGCAAATAGCCCCAAGAGACAGGCTTTGATTCTAAATAATTCAGAAGGCTAATCACATGATGACTTCAAAGATACATAGAAATTACTACTTTGTAAAAAATTAAATTGATTTTTATCAAGGTTTTTTTGTACCTAGTGGATAATTTTAAAAGACGCCCAGGAGAAGTCAACATTCCAAGAGGGCTGCATTTGATTGAAAAAGAAATGACAACTGAAATGACAGAAGGTTAAATGGTACATTCCATAATCTTTATCTACATACCTCTGAAGATTAGGAGAAATTTTATAAATGCAGGAAATTCCACAGTGAAGCACACACAGAAAGAACACTTTCCAAAATCTTTTCCAAATACATACTTTGGCAAAATGATTGTGAATGATGATTGAATCAAATCTACTTTCACAACATACTTTAAATTCTAGTCTGCTTTCTGGAAATTAGGTTTCATTTCTATGAAACCATCTTTGGCTTCTAAACAGGTTGTAAAATCAAAACTTATTTTATTACCTGGGTGCAGAAGAACTTTTACTTCGACCCAAGACAATCGCAATCTTACATTGTGGATTCCCAGCTCCTAAAAGAGAAAAGAAAATGAGCAGGAAGCTTCCTAAAAGATCATTTGACTTTAAAACTCCTAATTTTGTTTTCCCCTCTAAGTTACTCATGTATTTGTTCTTGGCAAAACAATAGAAGCAGCAAATCTTTGACTGATGGAAAATGTGCTTAAGCACAACCTTGTCATTCCAAGAAAAAAAGGCAGGATTCCATCAGCATGAGAAACTGTAGGAAATGCCACAAGGGAAAGAAATAAGGATCCATCTGCTGTCCTTAGGACCAGAGAAGTGTCTCCACCCAAATCAGCCCCAGATGGACATACTCATGCTAGGCTTGTGAAATTCTGGTATCACCTGCTTAGAATTTATATGTTCTGCCAAAATGAAGTACTGTGTTACCGAACAATTAGACGACATGTGATACCCACTACCAATAGGAGACCAAGAAGGGCCTAGGGGTAAGGGCAGAGATGTTTCTAGGACTTTGTTCCCTAAAGTGAAGAGCCAAGCTATGGGTAGGCCTCTTTACTGGGCCTCATTCCGCAGAACACCTTGCTCCATATCAACTCTCCTGCGCTATGAGGCAGTTGGAGTGGGCCCAACCTGGGGCTATTCAAACTCCTAAGAGCCTAGGGTATGTTAAGTCACATTAAGGTCTTATTTGTGTGTTTATTAAAGTATAATGGCTTACAAATTTTTTTCCCCAAATGAAGATTCACTCTTCCACTTCTTTCCCCTCACTTAGAAAGCAAGAACAAAACTCCTGTTATAGGCATGTATAGTTAAGTGAAACAGCATTTTGGACATTGACGATAGATAGATAGATAGATAGATAGATAGATAGATAGATAGATAGATAGATAGATAGATAGATAGATAGATAGATAGATGGATAGATAGATAGATAGATAGAAAGATAGATAGATAGATAGATAGATAGATAGATAGATAGATAGATAGATAGATAGATAGATAGATAGATAGATGGATGGATGGAAGGATGGATAATAGAGAGTTCTACATTTTGGTCCATCACCTCTCAAAGTGGGTTGTGTATTTCATCATGAACTGTTTGGAATCATGATTGGTCATTGTGTAGAATGGATTTCCTAAGTCTTTCAAAGTTATTCGTCTTTATAATATTGTTTATTATTGTATAAACTGTTCTCTTGGTCTTGCTGACTTCAGTCTGCATCAGTTGCTACAAGTCTTCCCAGATTTCCTTCTCATGTTTCTCTTTATCATTTCTTACAGCATTCTATCACATCCATACCACGACTCAGTAAGCTATTCCCTACCTCATGGGCACTCCCTCAATTTCCAACTCTTGGCCACTATAAACAGAGCTGCTATAAATATTTTTGTCCATATGAGTCCTTTTCCTCTTTCTTTAATCTCCCTGGGGTATAGACCAAGTAGTGCATATGACTAGGCTAAAGGGTATGCAGTTTAATTGCTTTTTGGGCAGAGTTCCAAATTACTTTTCAGAATGGCTAGATGAATGCACAATTCTAAAAATAGTATATTAATATACCTGTTTTCTCAAAGCTCCTCCAAAATGACATTTTCCCTTTTTGTCAACTTTGCCAATCTGATAGATACAAGGTGGAGCCTCAGGGTTGTTTTATTCACATTTCTCTAATTATGAATCAGTTAGAACATTTTTTTTCATGTGGCTATTAATAGCCTGGATTTTCTCCTCTGAAAACTGCCTGTTCATATCTTTTGACCACTTATCATTTGGGCAATGGCTCCCTATTCATACACATTTAACCGAGTTCCCTTAACAGAGAAACTTGTTGCAAGTGTTTTCTCTCAATTTACCTGCTTCTCCTCTAATTTTAGCTCTATTGGTTTTGTTTGTGCAAAAACTTTTTAAGTAATCAAAATTACTCATTTTACTTTCCGTGTCTGGCCATGAAGGTGCTTAATAAATCCTCCTGCTTTCCCTTCTTCCCTTCTCCATAGATTTGCCTAGTAATTTTTTCCTTGCTCCTCTAATTTGCTTATAAATGCCACCCTTTATGTTTAAATCTTATTAAATCTTGATTTAGGAGCTTATTTTGGTAGGGCATGTTAATTTGGCTCTAGTTCCTGCCAGACTACTTTACAATTTTCTTAGAATTTTTGTCCAAAGCTGAGTCCTTGCCCTAATGGTGGGATTTTTAGGTTGATTAAACATGAGGTTACTGTGCTCATTTGTTTCTTTATGTTGTGTAAGGTGATTCACTGACCAACTTCTCTATTTCTTAAGTAGTACCAATTTTATTTGTTTATAACTGCTTTGTAGTATAGTATAAGATCTGATAGGTCCCTTTCTTCCCCAATTTCTTCATTAGTTCTCTGGAGATTCTTGGACTTTTATTTGTTTCAAATGATTAAAAATATTTTTATAGCTCTACAAACTAATCTTTTGGTAGTTAGATTCATATGACACTGAAAAAGTAAATCACTTTAGATAGTACTGTCTTTATATTAAATTGGCTTGGCCTATCCATGTGCAATTATATATTTCTCCATTTATTTGGATCTATCTTTGTGTAAAATACTTTGTAGTTGTATTCATATCGTTCCCATGTGTGTCTTGGCAGGAAGATTCCCATGTATTTTGTATTTTCTGCAGTTATTTTAAGGGGAATTTCTCCAGCTCTTTAAGTACAATCACCTTTTTAAAAATTAATTTTATAGACTTCATATTTTTGTTTTCCCCAGCTAGAAATCTCCAGCAGCAACTAAGAGCCCTAATAAACACATACTCTATGTCTTTCCTTTTTGATCAATAGCTCTATAGTCATCTAGTTCCCGAGGGGAAAAAGCATGCTATAGATATTAAATCTGCCAAAGATATTTTATCAGTTGAATTTGCAACAATGATGCCTGCCCAAGTTTCAAAACAGGTCTGTACAAGATCCTACAGCAATTAAAATTCTTTAATTTTTTTGTAAAGTGTGGTTTTAAGTAATTAAAATAATCCAAAGACTTGATAAGATTTGCCAGGAATTGTTCCCTGAAACAACAGCAGCATTATAGAAGATAAGAACCCCTCATTAAGAAACAAGCTAGTCTCATTGCCAGCAGTTAGGAGGGCAACTAGGTGGCTAGCGTGTCAGGCATAGGGTCAGGAAGACTTGTCTTCCTGGCCTCAGACACTAACTAGTTGTGTGACCCTGGGCAAGTCACTTAACCTTGTTTGTCTCAGTTTCCTCATCTGTAAAGTGAGCTGTAGAAGAAAATGGAAAACTGCTCCAGTATCTTGGCCAAGAAAACCCCAAGTAGGGTCATGAAGAGTCAGACGCAACTGAAATGACTGACCCCCACCACCTCCCTGGCGGAGAATTTCCGGAATCAGTTTCCACTCTTGCTGTTAGCATCTATCTAATGGTGCTTTTTGGGCACATCTGCTGATGACAGTGCCTTTCAGCTAGTACGGGGAAAGGGTGGAGGGGGCCTGTGTATCATCAGTTTTGTGAACTCTGATGGGGAATTTCCTCCAGTTAGGGAGCTCAGTACCTTCTATGTGTCTCAGTTTTAGGGTTGCCTGGAGCCTAGCTTCTCAGATGAGAGGTCGTGACCCCATATGGGGTCTTGAAAAATCTGGCTACAAAGGTTCTGTATACCTATTTTATATACCTATATACCAGGGGTCACATAAAAACTTATTGGTCAAAAAGGGATCACGAGTAGAAAAGGTTTAAGAAGTCCTAGCCGCAAGCTCTGACAGGTTAGTTGACTTGCTCAAACATAGCATGTGGCAAAGGTAGGATTTGAACCAAGGTATGAATTCGTAGTTTTCTATCATCAGTGTTTCTCACCCAGCTTAATGTTGCGGAAAGAATGCTGAATTTGGCATTGTAGTACGTGGGTTAAAATGCTAGCCCTGCCACTGGATAGCCAGTCCCTTAAGTTCTGCAAAGTGATCATCTCTAAGGTGAGTCCAATTCTGAAATTCTACAACACTGAACATCACTGGCAGAAGTGGTCTAGGCTCAGGTGATAAGAGGACTGCTATACCATGGTCCAAAGAGGGATAACTCAGTATAATGACAAGACAGGAAGGGTTGTATTTCTTTCTTTCTTTCTTTTTTTTAAGTAATAAAGGTTTTTTTTATACTTTGGGTTTCCAATTTTTATCCCTCCTTTCCTCCCTCCCCCTTCAAGAAGGGTAGTATTTCAAGGAATGTCTTGGAAGAATTATTTGGAGAAAAGCTATTAAAGAAGATTGGTGGTAGTGGTGAACTTAGCCATGGAACCTGTCCAGGAAAAAGTAAACAGCAGCAAGAGGAGAGAAGCAGGGTCAAAATAAGCATTCATTCTCCAGGTTGTATAGGAAATGAGAAGAAGTCACAGAGAAAAGGCTGACAGAGCTAGGGAGAAGGAGATTTGGCCAGAGCCAGTGACAAAGGAAAGCAGAGGTAAAAGACACATGGGAAAAAGGAGCAAGCATTTATTAAGCACCTACTGTAGTGTTTTATAAATATTATTTCAGCTGATCAGAGGAAGAAAGGTTATAGGGGCCTGCTGGTTTCCACTTTAATCACCAGAATGCTACTTCCCTTAATTCATTCATCTGACTCATTAAGCCCTTGTGTATGTCTATCAGTGAAGGGGAAGCCAGGAGTTCTGCTTTTGTGGAGGACACATTCCATCCAAGGAGAAGACAGGCACACGGGACCTTGGCAATAATATTCTAAAATTCAGAGTGGAATCTACCAATTTTAAAAGTGCAAACCATTCCAATGGCCCCATGGATCCTACAGAAGCCTCTGCTTCTGTGGGTAGGTTCAATGAATACTGAGATGAGAAAGCAGTGAGGAGGCTCTCTGCTGACAGGGGCTGGAGAAGGCCCCCACAATGGACTTCCTAGTCCACCTTTTCTGACTGCCCCTCTAAAGATGGAGGATCCAAGTGTTGCACAAAGTCAGCCATATATTTTGTCTTCTACATGGTTACATATGACTCTATGGGACCTGCGTTTTCTTCCAACTTGGAATTCAATCATTCAAAAAAAAAATGATTCTAAGGGTGTGGGTTCCCATCCATTAACATAGTTTACGACTTCTGCATATTTTTGGATGGAATTGATGATTTTCCATGGCCAAAAAATTTACCATTGGACAGCCTCTGAAAACTCAGCCAAACTTGGAAGACAAAGGCCAGAATTTGCCACAAAGTTTGCATCTGAAGCCAAAAATGGGCTGGAAGGACCTTCCAGATTGTATGCTTTTTTTTTTCTTTTGTGAGGCAATTTAATTGGGGTTCAGTGACTTGCCAAGGGTCACACAGCTAGTAAGTGTCAAGTGTCTGAGGCCAGATTTGAACTCAGGTCCTCCTGAATCCAGGTCTAGTACTCTATCCACTGCATCACCTAGCTGCCCCTAGATTGTATGCTTTACTGGCATAACCTTTAAGAACCGTGGCAACCTCCATCTGATGAGAGAGAATGGAGAAGGACTTTGGTGGAGTCACTGGGCAAAGTACTTATAAACAAATTACAGTGAAGGACTTGGGAAGCCCAGGGGTGTGACAGATGGAAGATTCTCTGCCTGTCTTAAGCTTGCATAGGAACAAGGAAATCCCTCAAATGGACATAAAACAGTTGTGGCTGCATAGTTTCTCTCTAAAACTATGGTGATTAGGGTTTCCAGAAAACAAATTCCTATTGATTTAATTTCTGTGTCTTAGAAGATTTATGGAAGGAGGTGAAGGGAAAGGTCTTTTCACTGACTAGACAAGAAAACCAAAAAGACAAAATATTTTATTGAGCATTATAAATCAAATCATATAACTATACATAGCTGCTGAAAATGTGCGTACAACTTGTTTTCTTTCCCTGATGTGAAATTTTCCATTTTTGTGGAAACGCAGCTTCTTCTGCCACACTTCTGGGTTTCTGCAACAAAACTCTCTTAACTACAGTCCATTAAAAAATATGAGTCAAATAGGAAGCTATTGGCAAGAAGTCTGTTCTCAATTAAAAGAGTTCCATTAACTTTAGCAATAAAAAGACAATAGAATAAAAGTGATGTCCTTACTAGTACTTCAGAAATTTCTCCATAGCTAGACATTTGTACTAGAAAATAAAGGTCTGTGATTTTGGCTGAATGTATAGCCATGTTCCCTTGAACCAATGAAAGATATGCACTTTAAAACTTCTGGACTTCCATCTATTAAATAAAAAAAACCAAAATAACCATTATCATTCATTTATTAAAATTGTTATTGTCCCATTTAGAGATAAAAGCAAATTGTGATAGTTGAGATTCAATCCAGTGTAATGGGGGGGACTGGCCAAGGAGAGCCTAGTCCTTAGAACATGCATCATATGCTCTGCCTGGCACTAACCCTGTGGTGCTTGGGTGAATCCCTTCTGGGCATGTGTGATGGAAGGGCCCTTCTCCCTACTTCAGAGGATGCACAAGATCACTGGATTGTTTCCTGGTGGCTTACTAAGCTGTGATTGGTTTTTTTTTTTTTGCAGGGCTATGGGGGTTAAGTGACTTTTTTGCATGGCTATGGGGGTTAAGTGACTTGCCCAGGGTCACACAGCTAGTAAGTGTCAAGTGTCTGAGGCCAGATTTGAACTCAGGTCCTCCTGAATCCAGGGCCAGTGCTTTATCCACTGTGCCACCTAGCTGCCCCCCTGTGATTTTTTAAAAGCCTTTTAATTGGCTGCTGAGACTAAATTAAGTATCCATATAAAATGTTCAAGAAAAGAAAAAAATCTCTTGTTCTCTTTCCTGGCATTTTTGTGTGACAAGGAAGAATGGCTTTAAACCTTGGGGTGGGGGAGAGGAACAGCAGCATCAACTTTGCCTGCCTTACCACCCCCATCTAATGTTCTGTCCATGAACAAATGATGCCTTTGATCTGGTTGTTTCTCCTTTTCCTAGCCTCAGGTGTTTTGGGTATTTTGAAGTAGGAGCACCAGGAGATTGGTGAGACCAGATAGATGAAAGCTATCCAAGGTCCTAATGACAACCACAATCCTGGAATCTGGGGTAGGAGGAATAGAGTCCAGTGAGAGCCGCAACAGTGACCTGCTAAGCCTTCTCAGTAAATATCCATTTATAAAAGCTAATTGATATTAATTGGTTAAGTTACTGGGGAGTTATTAAGTGCTTAAATGATATTGGGAAACACCCGAGGGGTTCATAAATGATATTAGGGTTAGCCCTAGGAAGAAGCACCAGCTGGTCCTAATGCAAACTGGGAGAGAGCCCAGAGCCTGTTGTACACTAGGAATAACACGATGGCTAATCAGCAAGGGGAAATGGCTAGAGTCATGGTGGGTATGAGTTGGATGCTCATCTGCCAGTTCTGGGCCAAGGAAGTTTTCAACACTGAAGTACCTGATTTTGTAACTGAACCTTCCTTGATGACTAGAAACTACAGAGAAGTCTATCTTTTACTACTTATCTCTACTAACACCAAGTGGCTTTGATTTCTCGTCTAGCTTTTTCTTCCACCAAAGCCCTACTCCTATGCTTCATCATGGTGTGGATGTAATTCTGGTTTCCCAGAAGCTGCCAGCAGATTCCAAGCTGTGGCAAGTCCTAGCAGGGAAGGATCACAGGTCCATTATCTGAGGATCAGCGGAGCTAAATCTGCAAAGGCTCATGATCAATCTGGCCTAAGGATTGGTTTTTGGCAACAGCAACTTTCAAAGATCAGGTCTTGGCTAGAGGAAAGTTTTGCTCTCTGTCAGTGCCCATGGAATATAAGTTAGAGCTCTCTGAAGGAGCCTACCTTTTAGACTGGATAATTCTTCAATTCAAGTTTCTTTTCTGGTTTGGTCTTAAGAACTAACTTCATTTAGTGTAAAAAACAAGCCTGGATGTGGAAAGACACTGTCCATATGAAGAACATGTTTTCGTCCTTGACATTTACCTACTTCTGAAGAGATTATTATTAAGAGATGTAAGGTTTGGGAAGCCATTCCTATGGAGAGTACTTCTCTCCTACAGAGCAATCTGGCAATGCAGAACGCAGTCCTCTGGTTTCATCAGAGAGGGAGACAGAGGATGGATGCTTTGGACGGACATGGATTTTCTCCAGAATTCCCTTCCCTTTCCTGGTCTGACAGCCCATGTTTTTCAAATATTCAAGGCATGGTGCAAGATGTCATCTTTTTTTCCACATGACATTTTCTGTAGACTTTCGTGACTAGCTTTCTCTTTTGGGGGTAAATAACAGTTGGGCCCATTGATTAACTTTGAAAATGTGCTCCCAGGGAACTCTGGAAAGTAAATACGTTTTCAACAAATTTAAGAAATAAGCAATACTATATAATTCAATCTTGCCTTACACAATCTAGCAAAATAACACTATATAGGCTAAAGTCTAATCTTTTCAACTTTATTCTCTTCCCTTTTGGTTCAGTTAAGGTAAGGAAGGTGAGCGTGGATCTCAAATGGAAAAATCAGCACGTGATCAGATTTTTTTCTTGCTTTTTCAGAAAATGGAAAACCCCTTCACAAATATTTCATCTCTTCATTTAGCCACAGACAAAATTTGGCAGATAACAGCCATTGATACAACCCCTATAAAATATAGTCTCTGCTCCTCTGTGTCCTGTACATCACTTTAGTCAAGAACACAGGATACAAATGCAGATTAAATAAATTCAGGGAAAATCTGGGTGGGAGGCCAGGAGATATTCTCCTGCTCTCACTGAACCAGATGGAATAGATAATAGAATTGTTGTTGTCTTTAATCCAAACACTGCACAATTTCAAGGATGTTGACGTGATAGAGCTGAATCAGCCTGAAAAATGTTTCTCTGGCATTTGGCTTGTGTGCATTCCTTATCTCCTCCACCGCCACACTGAGGGGCACTGATAAGCTGGAGCCTACTGGGAGGAGGGCAGCTAGGATGGCCAAGGAATTGGGACTGTCTAGGCTGGACAAGACTCAGGGGGCACGGTCTCTGTCTGCAAACAGGAAGACTTAGACTTGTCATGCCCAGCCCTAAATGACAGGACTAGAGGCAACAGACATGACAAAGAGGCGAATTTAGGTTTGACAGTAGGAAAAAATTCTTAACAATTAGGTGTGTTCAAGGGTGGAATGGCATTCACTGGGACGCTGTGGGTTCCCCTTCACTGTTATTCAAGCATATGCCAGGCAGAATGACTTGCTAGGTTTCTTGCAATGAGGATTCTTGTTCTGGTGTGGGTTGGACTACATGGACTCCATGCTTTATTCTGAATCTGAGATTGTGCTTATCAAGTAAAATCATCCTCAAAGAGAAAAGAGGGCAAAAACAGTTGGTAGATGGGATACAGATACAATCTGAGAGTCGTGTGAAGCACAGAATATGTATTCAAATTCCCTAGAGTTTTCCTGTCACTGGATTTCTAATGTAGGAAAAATTTGTTATAAAACTATTTAGTTTTCACCTGAAAAAGGAGCAATGGGGAAAAAATAATAAAGTACATCCATTTGGGGCATCAAGGTGGCACAGTAGATAGAGTACTGGACCTGAAGTTGGAAGGACTGGAGTTCAAATGTGACCTCAGACACTTATTAGCTGTGTGACCCTGGGCAAGCCACTTAACCCCAACTGCCTTAAACATCCAGAGCCATCTTCAGTCATCTTGATGTATCTGGTGTATATACTGCCATTGGACCCAGATGGCTCTGGAGGAAGAGAGTGAGGTTAGTGACCTTGCACAGCCCTCCCTCACTTAAATTCAATTCACTGCAAATCATGACATCACCATGATGTCATGGCCGTCTTCAAGAATGAAGGACAAACAACTATATCTATTTAATTTAAATGTTTTCTTAAGAAAACATCATTTGGGTATCTTTTAAAAATAAAACTTCCAACTTGTAAAAATGGAGTATCATAGACTCTTTTTTTTTTTCTTTAGTAAGGCAATTGGGGTTAAGTGACTTGCCCAGGGTCACATAGCTAGTAAGTGTTAAATGTCTGAGGCCGGATTTGAACTCAGGTTCTCCTGAATACAGGGCCAGTGCTCTATCCACTGCACCACCTAGCTGCCCCTATCATAGATTCTTAAGAGTTTAAAGGTCTCTCCAAAGGCCACTTAGCACAGATGTCTGCCCTTAAGCAGGATCACATCTATATTATACCAAAGATATATCAATGTGTGTCCTAGTCTTAAGATTCTTAAAGAGATTCAGAAAATATAGCCAAGATACCTTTCTTAATAGCTCATTCTAATGATTCATAGCTCATCAAGAACATTTCAATTAAATTTTTATTACTACAATTTTAGCTCATTTTCTCTAGGATTGTTCATTCTCATAATAATGTTTCTCATACTAGAAAGGAAATAATTAAGGTATGAATGAATGAATGAATGAATATTTATTAAGTACTTCCTATGTGGAAATTGAATAAAAAGCTGGCCTGGGAGCCGACTTATACCTGAACTCAAGAAGACCTGAGTTCAAATCTCATCTCCTGGCTGTATCCCTTAATCTCTCAGTGCTCTCAGCTACTCTCCAAGCCTTTGGGTTTCAGAGAAGGTTCTGATTTGCATTGGTAGAGAGAGTTTCCTATCAAGGAATTCCCTATAACAATGAAAACAGGTCTAGTCCCCATACCTATTACTCGCTCTGTGCCAAGCACTGGGTTAAGCTCTGGGGACACAAATATAAAAGGAAAGATGGTCCCTGCCCTCTAGGGACTTCCATTCTAATAAGGAAGGCTCCACATAGATAAGGAAGGTGAACAGTGGCCAGAGAAGGGTATTTTGGCTTGGAAAATTACAGGGATAATGAGTGGACCCATAGGGGAGGAGACTGGTCCACCTTTGCCAGAAATAGAGTTGATCTGATGATGAACTAGAACTAGAAAGGGTATGTGGATGGGGCGGGGGTGGGGGGGGTGGGGTGGGGTGTCGATGACAGGGAGTGGTGAGAAATCCAGGAGAAGCCTGCCTGGAGCCCAGTCCAGGATGTAATGAGCAATGAAGACAAGCACCTGTCAGGACTGGGGGGAAGGGGGGGGACCCTGGAGTCAACTCTGAAATTAACTCATCCGTTCATGTAAGCTTCCTCCCATGAAGGGTAGTTGGGGGGAATAGGCAGGACTGCCCTTAGGAAACGGATTCTTTCTGCTAAGTGGCTCTAAGCAACAATGCTCCCCCTATGAGGCTGTACTGCTGTAAACTAGAGAAAACCACTATCTCATTCACATTGTGACAAAAGATTTCCATTGGAATTTAAGGGGGAAAAAACATCTCCAAAATTCTGAGAAGTTATCTTTCCACCAAAATGCATTTTATAGGTGGGGGAAATTCTCTGGTAAGGGTGGAGCGTTTGATTTATTCAACCTCATTATCACCAGATAAGACAACTATTTTCCTACACACCTAAGTGAAAGGCAGTGTGGTATATCAGGCTGGCCTAGGATGCCAACCCTGTGGCCTTTATCCTGTCTGTCTGAGGCAACTCTAAGACTATCCATTGTGAATGGTGCTGACCTGCATTAGTGGAGGAGTAAGCTCCCCACCTGAGAAAGAGAAGACTCAGCCTTTGGAGATATTCCAGCCCAGATAAGAAACATCTGGGAGAAGTCAGATCTTAAGCCTAGAATCTTTGTCTCTCGGGATCCTTACCCAGGGCTCCTTTCCTTATGCCATGTGATCTGTTCAAAGTTTAATGGGTGCATGTAGCCAGAGGTCAAGAGTGCAAAAGAGGTGATAGGGAGGTGAATTCATTCTAAGTAATGTGCTTACCAGCTATCACTGAAGGAAGAGAGCACTGTGGAGAGGGTGCCCTCTTGCCTCATCACCACCACCGCTGGCCAATTGCTACCAATGGGCGAATAAGGCCAGGGGCAGAGGGGCAGCACCCACACCATACCCCCACTAGCCTATGGGTGCTGCTTCTGGCCCAGTTCTCAAAACTGTCATCTGGGGAGGCAGCTCCTGCAGAGAAGGGGCAGCCATCCTGACCAATGACTAGCACTTGTGGGACAGGCTAGCCCCCCTGCCTGAAGCAGCCAGGCACCACAAGGGAGAAACAGGAGAGGAGAGACATGCTGCTGCATATGCTCCCAGACAGGTCAAACCATCATCGCCACCTTTACTACCATTTCCCCTGTCTCTGATGGAAATAACATCCCAGTGTCAAATGGATTAGCAGCAGAAACAGATAGAATTTTATCAATGGAAATGATGGGAAAGAAGATGCAGGACCATCTGCTTTGCAGCGGAACCCTGAGGCCCATGAGACCTTTCCCTCTGGCTTGTACCTGAAATCTTCCATAGGGATTGTATCTCCCACTAGAGAGTGAGCTCCTTGAGGGCAGGGACTGTCTTACTTTTCTATTTGTACCTCTACTTTTTCTATTGCTTTAGCACAGTGCTTTATACATTTATTGAATGTTGGACACTTCAGGTAACATAATAATGAATAAGAGAATCAAGTCAAGTCAACTAGCACTTATTGAGTACCTACTAGGTGCTAGAGGCAACTAGGTGGCTTAATGGATAGAGTGCTGGGCCTGGAGTCAGGAAAACCTGGGTTCAAATCCAGCTTCTGACACAATCCGTATACCGCACCCCCCCCCCAAGTGACTTAATCCCTGTTTCCCTGTTTCACTTAATCCACAGGAAAAGGAAATGACAAACAACTAAAGCATCTTTGTCAAGAAAAGCCCACGGAAATAGGGGGAAAATCCCCAATGGCCCATGGGAGCATGAAAAGCCAGACATGGTATAGGGTACCATGGCTTTAGCTGCATGGCCAGGTCTCACAAGGGAAAATCTGACCTCCCTTTCACCCGTTATATATAAGTGTATATGAGCATCTTTTAGGCACACTACCACATTGTTAGCCAGTCCCTGACAGTCTTGAGACACTTTCTTATCAATAGTTTCCCAGGGAAGAATAGGTGGAGTGTGGGATCCAAGACATGAAGGATGGAATATCCAAGTAAAGAAGAACCCTACCAGCTGCCCTTACAGTACACTCTGTGTATCCTAGCCAAGCATGAGAAAGTCATACAACCTTTTGACCAATCAACCCCCTGCACGTGCCCCTATACCTCTGATTTGCACTTGCACCACTAAGAAGGCTTTCTGCCAGGTATACTCATATGTATAAATATCAGGGAAGGTTGGGGAGGAGCAAGACAGGAATTCACATACTGTGCATTGGCTGTACTGGACACTGACCCCCCCCCCCCCCCCCCCCCGTAAGTAAGTCTCCTTTAAAGAAATTCTATCTCTTTAACCCTGGAGCTACCAGTGGTTTTCCTCAGTACCAAGTTGTTATCTCAGGGTTACGGGGGAAGTATACATCTGAGCCCCTGCTTGTACCCAACAACTGGCATGGTGGGCAGGATACCATACCCAACACGTGGCTAAACTGAACAACAACTAGGAGCCAGGTACTGTGCTAAGTGCTGGAAATACTAAGAAAGGCAAAAACCACTCTCTGCTCTCAAGGAACTCATGCTCTAACTGGGGAGACAACATGCAAACAAGTGAGTACAAACACAATAATCAACAGGTACCCAACTAGTCTGAACAAGGAATTCTACAAAGCAGTTGTGTTCTTCAAATTCACTGTTTGAAATTATAATTGTACATAAAATATAATTTCTAAGCCAATGGAAACATGCGGTTAAAATTTGTGAAAATTATATATATATATATATATATATATATATATATTTTTTTTTTTTTTTTGCAGGGCAATGAGGGTTAAGTTACTTGCCCAGCGTCACACAGCTAGTAAGTGTCAAGTGTCTGAGGGTGGATTTGAACTCAGGTCCTCCTGAATCCAGGGCCAGTGCTTTATCCACTGTACTACCTAGCTGCCCTGAAAAAAAACTTTTTAATCTATTTACTGAACATCAATGGATAAGGAAAATGAATTTTTGATTCATGTTTATTATAAACAATAGAGTAGTTATAGAAAGCAAAATTTAAAAAAAATTTAAAATACTGAGTATCATATCTACACTGAAGATATAATGAAAATGTCATTGTTATTCCTAGAAATATTTTAGCAGCGGAACCATCTTTTATTTTTTAAAAATCTGCATGAGTATCCTGGTCAGTACAGAGAGCCTCATCTACCTTTCCCTGAATGTCAATGGTCATGTTCTCTCACAATGATCCAAGTACAGCTGCATGAAATGGAGCATCAGCTAAAACCAGTAAGGCCTGCAATAATACTATTCTGGCAATATTTTTCAACAACTGAAAAAAATCTGAAAACCAGGCGTTAGTGCCCCATGCTTTCTTACTTGACTGCCAAAGCAATGGAAGCAATCAATGGCAGCAGCCTCTCAAAGCATGAGGATTTTGAAACTGACAACCAAGCATTGTTTTTCATTAGAAACCACTTCGCGTGATCAACTGGTAAGCACTGGGCCATCTTGAGATACTTTAAACCCAGGCTGAGTGTTTTCTTTCTTAGAAATCTAAGTTCCAGAAGCCATATGCTGATTTCCAGAATAAGCCCATTTCATCCACATTAAAGATGTGTTCACCAGCATCTCTACCTTCTTCAGTTGTTTTCTTCAAAACGTCAGGATATTCAGCTGCCACGTTCTCATTTGCACTATCTGCCTCTCCAGTCATTTTCATATTATATCAATTTTTAAAGCAAATGACCCATTCATTCTCCCTGCCCCAAGTCCCTCTCCATACTAGTCCATGGTACACATGGTGGCCAAAGTGATTTTCCCTAAGTGTAGGTCAGACCAGGTCACTACTTTACTAAGTAAACTTCAGTGGCTCTGTACTTACCCTAGTGTTCAAACTCTTTTGCTTAGCTTTTTTTTTTTTTTTGGGCGGGGCAACAAGGGTTAAGTGACTTGCCCAGGGTCACACAGCTAGTGTCAAGTGTCTGAAGCCACATTTGAACTCAGGCCCTCCAGAATCCAGGGCCAGTGCTCTATCCACTGTACCACCTAGCTGCCTGCCCCCTTTTGCTTAGCTTTTGTTTTGTTTTTTGTTTTTTGTTTTTTGTTTTGCAGGGCAATGGGGGTTAAGTGACTTGCCCAGGGTCACACAGCTAGTAAGTGTCAAGTGTCTGAGGCCGGATTTGAGCTCAGGTCCTCCTGAATCCAGGGCTGGTGCTTTATCCACTGCGCCACCTAGCTGCCCCTTTTGCTTAGCTTTTAAAACTCTACACCACCTTTTATTTTTAGGTTCCTAAGACATTACTTCCTCTCCCATACTCTGGGATCCAGCCAAACTAGCCTTCCCTCTGCCATGCAACACATTCAGTGCCCTGCACTAGCTATACCTATCCTGCTATGCTTAGAATTCACTCCCTCCTCCCTCTCACTTTTCTTTCTTTAAGAGATAGCTCATACACCACCTCTTTAGGGGTCAACAAACTATGGTCTTCAAACACATTTTTTCAAATAAAGTTTTATTCTTTTTAAACCTTAAAAATCATTCTTTGCTCCCCAGCTACAAAAACAGGATTTGCCTGGAATCAGTTTGCCAACCTGTTCTTTATGAAACCCTTTTTGATCCCTTCCCAAGTGCTGGTATCCTCCCTTCTAAGCTCCCTTGTATTTATCTCCTCTGTATTTAATTGTATTATTTTTTTAATATTTATTCTGAATATACTTTTGTTTGCACATGTCTCCTACAGAAAGCCTTGTTTCAGTTCTTTGAACTGGTATCCCCAGTGCCTAGCACTGTGCCTGGGAAATGGTAGGTATTTTATAAATGCTCCCTGACTTGTGCAGCCAGAAAGAGGCAAAGAGTCTGAAGGATACGAATACATATGCAATGCAAACCCAAAATACTAAATGCTACTGTATAAGATTGAACATTAGATACAAAATAGCCTTTCTGAGAGTTTACTCTCAATTGCAATGATTTCCTTTTATCAGGCATCAGACAACTAACCGCAGATGTAAAGACAGACATTTCCTTGTAAAAGAGAAAAATACCATTGGATGTTACAAGGGTATGTAATTTCATCTGCACCGATACCCTTGAGTGAATTTCTATTTTGGTCTTTCAGTTACATCTGCAGCTACTTTCTTGTATTTTTGGCAACAAGGAGCATATTTGCAAGCAAAAAAAAAAAGTTTGTATTCTTTTCAAATGAGATGGTATTATTTCAAATTCATTTCCCAGAAAACGTAGGCACTTGGGATATATATTAGCATGTAACATTAAAACAAAAAGTGCTGCAAATTCTTCTGACGGTAGTTTACGGGAAGATAATTAGGAAAAAAAATCAAATGTAAATGAAAGCTCTCTTGGCTAGGAAACCTAGAGGCGTGGCATCAAACAGAACAAAAGTGGAATGAATTAGACTTCGATGACATTAGACTTCATTCCCTCTGGACAAGCCCCTGCTCTGCAGCTCTCTGGAACAGGTCAGTTATGTCTTACTCATTCTGAATCAGGAGATGCACTTTTAAAGCCTACAGATATTTTTTATTTACATATTTAAAGGGAATGACTTTGCCGAGGGATTTAAAGGGACACAGTCAAAACAGTGTCATTTGTAAAAACAATTCTTTCTTTAACTTTAAAGTTTCAAAAAGATCAGTGGCATCATAAAAATATCATTCTTCTTGTTTTACAGTTAAGTAGTATGACATAGAAAGAATTCTCAAAATATACAATTCTCTTTTATTTTATTAGCAAGGCAAAAGACACGCCACTTTTAAATTACTTTATTCTACAGTTGTAGAATTTTTTAAAGCAACATATACCACCGAATATCCTTCTCTTTATACTTTGATGCTTTTAGGAATACTGATAACTGCAACTTGAAACTTTTTGAAGATTGTGTTCCCTGTGTGATGTATCTGTGTTTCTTTTGACTTCTTTGAACTGAAGCAATTAATATTCATTTTTTATGCTGTGTTGCTAAATGATGCACTAGGAAAATATTAATAACCATACAAGTAATTTTTTCAATAAATTGAAAGGTAAAATAGTTAAATTCATTAATACCTGGGTATTGCATAATGAAAATATTTATATAGCACCTCTTTCTAAGAGCTCTATTGTACCCCCACTTTCTCTATTTAAAATAGGACCAATGAAAGACTTTCTTTTGAAAGAAAAAGGTCAGATATCTGTGCCCCTTATTTTAGAATTATGCTTTCATCGTTGATTACATAGAGTTATTACCTGAAAATCTCCAAGGAAAAAATACATGGGACAATTTGATCATTTTTTTTTAAAGTCAAAACTTTGAAAGCTACTCTGATTTTTGTCAAGGACAGCATAGGTGCTAATGGCCAAACATGTTTATAATAGCTTGTCATTGGGAGAGAAGTATTCAGCCAAATACTGTGTCTAATGGGTGCTAATACCTCTTGATCAGTCACCAAAACATGAGACAGATGTAATTCTGCAAAAATGATTCGTGTGCTTTTTTTAGTCTGGCTGGTGAGAGGTGAATTTAACTAAACTTTTAGCTCATTTTCCACAGTTACTCTGACTTCGTCTGTCAAAACTACTAACTTAGTGGTGGTAGATTTTATAATAGTTTTTGGATGTTTCTTAATTTGTGTGGGTGAATGGAGTCAACCACGGCTGGCTCAATTTTCAAAAAGTGCTTACTTTTCTTAAATAAAATTCTCTCATACTTTTGCTTAATGTTTGAACAGTAAGAAAAATCAACAACATATTTATTCCATCTCCCCACTGCAAATTAAGACATTTTTTCCAATCCCTGTGATAGTCATGCATCCAGCATGAGTTTGACTTAAGTTAATTAAGGCTACCAAAAAAAGTAATTTCATTCCAAGGAACGTTACATAGTCAAGTTCTGGCAAATCATAGACAGCATCTGTGCACTGATTATTGACTGTGAAATGAACAAAAGTCTATTTTCTCACAAGGAATGAAAGTTATGTGAAATAAAAACAGACTTTCTTTTGTATAGACTAGTAATATACCCCACTATTATATCTGTCTTCTAGATTATGGCCATGGATCTGGAACACAATCAGCCCACAGATTACTATTATGAGGAAAATGAAGTAAACGGCACTCAGGATTATAGTCAGTATGAAATACTCTGTGTCAAAGAGGAGGTCAGAAATTTTGCCAAGGTGTTCCTGCCTGCTTTTTACGCAGTGGCTTTTATTGCTGGAATTGCAGGAAATTCCACAGTGGTGGCTATCTACGCCTACTACAAGAAACAGAAAACCAAGACTGATGTGTATATCATGAATCTGGCAGTGGCCGATTTGCTTTTGCTCCTCACCTTGCCGTTCTGGGCAGTGAACGCAGTGCAAGGATGGGTACTAGGGATACCAATGTGCAAACTAACTTCAGCCTTATTCACCATAAACTTTGTCTCCGGAATGCAGTTTCTGGCCTGCATCAGCATAGACAGATACTCTGCGATAACTAAACTCCCAGGTCATCAAAGAGTTGGAAGACCTTGTTGGATTATTTGTGTCAGTGTCTGGCTCACAGCAATTCTGCTGAGCGTACCTCAACTCGTTTTTAATACGGTGAACGACCACCAGAGATGCCTCCCTATATTCTCACACCACCTAGGAACAACAATGAAGGCATCGATTCACATCATGGAAATTTGCCTAGGGTTTGTCTTCCCCTTTCTCATAATGGCAGTTTGCTATTCTATGACTGCCAGGACACTCCTCAAGATGCCCAACGTGAAGAAATCTCGGCCCCTCCAGGTTCTCCTGGCCGTAGTGGTGGTTTTCATTGTCACTCAGCTGCCGTACAACATAGTCAAGTTCTGGCAAGCCATCGACATCATCTATTCGCTGATTATTGACTGTGAAATGAGCAAGCGCATGGATGTGGCCATACAAATCACAAAAAGCTTGGCCCTTTTTCACAGCTGTCTCAACCCAATCCTATATGCTTTTATGGGCTCCTCTTTTAAAATGCACATTACCAAAATGGTGAAGCAATATGGCTACTGGAGGAGACAGAGACAAAATCCGGAAGACATTCCCTTTGATTCTGAAGGCCATACAGAGCCAACAAGTACTTTTAGTATCTAGCAGACAGACCGATTTCTTTGTTCACTGGGGTGCATGATGCTGCTTCAATGTGTATGGGAGAACACATCTGTATTTATCAGAAACTCAAATTTCAGTATGGGACACTAAGGCATATATCTAGATAAGACAGTTTTATATCTTGCTGTAAAAAGTAGCATAAACTTATAAGCCAAGCTCCCCCTTGTGATCTCAAAAAATCCAGCAGTGCACTAAATGATTTAAAACAATAATAACTACCAGAGGAGGAAAGGAAGAAATCCCTACAGAAAAACCAGCAAAGACCTAGGAAATGAACAAGCAAAGAAAACTCCTAAGGCAATAAAAGACAGTATAGGGTAAGAGAATGTTAAGCGAAATCTCTGAAGGTAGAGAATAATTCTGTAATAACTAGAATCACAGAAAGGGGGTATAACATACATCAAAAACCCTAACAATTGCTAGAAGGGCTAGTAAAAGAATAAAGGGAAGAGATCAAGAGGGAAATTAGAGCTCTCAATGAAAAACTCAAATGTGAATGGGTGGCTTGGAACAGAAGTTGGGCAACCTTAGCCAAGCAGGAGACACATAGAAAAAGAACAGAGGAGATAGAGGTTTTGTTTTGTTTTTTTTTGGCGGGGCAATGGGGGTAAAGTGACTTGCCCAGGGTCACACAGCTAGTAAGTGTCAAGTATCTGAGACCGGATTTGAACTCAGGTACTCCTGAATTCAGGGCCGGTGCTTTATCCACTGCGTCACCTAGCCGCCCCCGGAGATAGAGTTTTAAAAAATCAGAGATGTAATATGGTTATTGCAGCAATGCCTAAAGAAAGCAATGATGGAAAAACATATGAGATTTCTTCAGTCAAAACCAAAAATTCTACATGTGTACTCCAGAAAAGACAAAAGAGCACTGATTATAAAATAAAGAGAAAAACTACAATACTTACATCTAGACACTGAATCAAAAAGGTGAATTTACTCATTACAAAAAACAACCAACCAAAAAAAAAGCCCTTAAGAAAATGAAAATGAGAAAACACTAATTTATCCAGCAGCAAAAATCAAGACTAGCAGGTAGCACAATTAAAGGTAAAACCCCAAGGTTGTCCCAAGCGGACACTGGGAAGGGTGTGAACACTGAGGGGAACCTAGCCAGAGGACCCAAGGTAAGGCGAGCACAGAGCTGGGAAGCCTCCCAGCTCCCATGGCCTCAGACAGCTCTAGTCGGGAAGACACAGGGTAGTCAATCATGGCCTGACCCACAGGACCAGAAGGCTTCAGAAGTACAGTGAGGAAACCAGTCAGGGTGGTTAAGTACCCAAGGAGCATGGACTCCAAAGAGCCAGAAAAAGAGGCATGCCTCCTATTTAGAGGATGTGTCCACTTTATACTAGGCACTGGAAATTTATAGGTACAGAAATTACCTCCTCCTGACAGCCTGAAAACACTCAGCATTCTGTACAAACAGGATGCAGGTGAACCTGGGACCTGTTGCACTTCACATATGAGTGTGAGAGAGGGCCAATGACAATGCAAATCAGTAGGCAGGGAGTCTACCATCCAGTCCAAGTGTACAGGAGCAGTTAGACTCTAGCCATGACAAAAAGTCCTAATTTAGGAAGGAAAGCTTGAAATACAAATAAACAAAAACATTTATGACCAAAAAAAAAAAAAAGTATCTAGGGGCATTCACTGTAACAAACCTAGAGGAAGAGTCTAAGTCTATAGTGACTATAGGCAGAACCTCAGATAGAGATATAATTGCCCACAAAATCAATTAAAATTTCTGGAAGGGGGGCAGCTAGGTGTTGCAGTGGATAGAGCACCGGCCCTGGAGTCAGGAGAACCTGAGTTCAAATCCGGCCTCAGACACTTAACACTTACTAGCTGTGTGACCCTGGGCAAGTCACTTAACCCCAACTGCCTCACTAAAAAAAAAAAAAATTCTGGAAGGGATGAAATGAGATATAAGCAGAATGTTATAAATTAAATTAGAACTCTAAAGAATTGGAAGAAGAATGAACAGTTTAGTACAGGAGATATGAATTCTTATATAAGTAATATGCCCATTGCAAATGAGGATAGACCAAACATAAATAAATGACTCTAGGAAACAACAAGAAATATTAATACAAAGTGAAAAGAATTAAAAAAGAGGAAAATATTAGGTATCTCCTAATTAAAAACAACTCACCTAGAAAACAGATCACAGAGAGTTAATCTAAGAATAATCAGACTAAAAACCATGACAAAAAATCTGAATCTTTTGTTCTGAGAATTGATAAGTGAAAACTTCTCAGATCCATTAGAACCAGTCACCTCTTGAAAGAAACCCCAAAACGAAAACTCCCAGGAACATTATGGACCAAATCCCGAGCCTGTAGGTTAAAAGTAAAAAAAAAAAAAAAAAATACTGTGTACAGCCAGAAACAAAAAAAATTCAAATACCAAGGAACCACGATAAGGATCATCCAAGATTTGGCAGCTACCAAAGTAAAGGACAGAAAAGCTAAGAAGATGATATTCCAAAAGGCAAAAGATAAAGACTTAAAAGAACAATTTATCTGGCAAAACTGAATCTAATCCTAAGTGTAAAAAGGGATTTTTATTTTATTTTAATTTTTTTTTTGTAAAAAAGGATTTTTAATGAATTAGAGGACTTCCAAGCATTCCTGAAGAAAAGACAAAATCTGAAGCAAATCTTTGAAAACATAGAAGTTAAGAGAAACTAGGGAAGGCAAATATTTGGGGCAATCGGAAAGGAATATACAGTTAAGAAATGTTTGCATCATAGAGAGAGGAGAAAACAAATATTGACTTAGAATCCTAATGCCTTAAAAAAAATAAAGAGAGCTAAATAAGACAGAGGACCTAGCTGTAATTTTGTTCTGTTCTGATGACTTCAAATGAAGAAAAGGGAAGCACATGGGAAAGGAATATATTAAAGAAGGCAAGGGGGAGAAAAGAGGGCATATAAGACTGTACTTTCATGAAGGAAGGGGAGGGGGAAGCATCGTCACATGAACCTCACTTTCAGTTGAATGGACAAAGGGTGATTGAAAATACACACATGCCCACCTCTGTCTGGTATAGAAACATCAAACCCAACAAGAACAAAAAATAAGAACAGAGAGGCTAGAGTAGAGGAGGGATGCAAGAGGAAGGGTAGAATAAGAGAGGTAAGAAGAGTTATAATCAAAACATGCTACAATTTTAAAAGTTCGATTGGGAAGTGAGGATTAAAGGAAAGAGAAAGGGCAGAAATCTACTAGTGGGGTCTGGGCACAGAGAAGACAAGGGGGCAGTGGAGTGACATATTTACTAGTACTTAGGACACTTTTTTCTCACTACTTTCTTCTTCATAAAGAGGGAGATGGAATAAGGAGAAGAAAACAGGAGATCAAAGAATACAGAGAAATATATGATTAGTAATCATTACAAAAACATGGGTAGGATCAACTTGCCTACAAAACAGGAAAGGAATGCAGAATAGATTAGAAAGCAGAATTCAACAGTATGCTATTTATAAGAAACATGCCTGAAATATAAAGATTCACACAGTATTAAAATTAGGGGCTATGGTATAATTTATTATGTTTCAGTAGAACTCAAAAAAGAGGAGACCGCAATCATTATCTTAGGCAGGGCAACAGTGAAAAGAGCTGTGGTTAAAGGGGTAAAAAGGAAATTACATTTTACTCAGAGACACCATCAACTATGGATAAGTATCCAGTCTTAAGTATGTAGAAATACTGAGTAACAGTATGAAACTGCTAGAGGAAAAGCTAATTGATTTATAGGAAGAAAGAGACAGTAAAAATAGAATAATTGGGGACCTCGATGTACCTATTTCAGATTTAGACAAAGCTCATAAGTAAGTTAAAGACCTAATGTGAACTTAGAAAAATGAGATATTACACACATCTGGTTTACTTAAAGGAAAAGGAATATATATATATATATATATACACACACACACACATACACACACACACACACACCCCCAGCAAAACCAAATTAAGTCATATGTAACTACCTAAGGAACCCTGCTCCAAATAGATTTAGAAATGATTTGTTATTAAGCATTTAATCAAACTAATAATTTCTACATTATATAAACTGTTCATAAGTACAGAAAGAAGGTATCTTACCAATTTCTTTCTATGAGGCAAATGTGGTCCTGATATCCACCAGGAAGAGATTAAGCAGAGAAAGATAATATAGACAAATATAATTAATAAAATTTTTGTAAATCTATGAACTTTATTAATAAACTAGTTAATAAAGAGGCTATAGTAATATCTCCACAAAATTATTCATTATGATTAGGTTGAAGTTTTACCAAGAATGCAAGGATAGTTAAAATTAGTTAGGAAAGCTGAAATTATAATAACAGAAATTATAAAATCACATGCTGATCACAACACTGGAAACATAAAAGGCCTTTCACAAAATGCAGTATTATTTTATATTAAAAAACACTCAGAAGAATGGAACTAAAAGGACCTTTCCTTAATGTTATCAAAGGTACCTATCTAAAATCCAGAGCTAGTTTGTCCCGTAGAAACGTGAGAAGCTTTCCCAATAAAATAAAGGCTAACAAAGGAATGCCCAATGTTTCCAGGATAATTTGATAAAGTCCTAAAAATGCTTTAAGACAGGACACTGAAAGAATAAGTGCAGGCAAAGAAACAAAGAAACAAAAACATCTGAAGTACCTGATATGATGGTTTTCTGGTAGGGGAGGGGTTAGATGATGAGCAATAAGCATTTACACAGATCGTACCAACGATGTGCCAGGCTTTGTGCTAAGCATTTGTTTTTTCAGAAAGTATCTAATTTGATCCTTGCAACAATCCTAGGAAGGAGATGCTATTATTATCCCTCTTTTACAGTTGAGGAAATTGAGGCAAACAGAGGTTAAGTTGGTCCAGAGTTACACAGGAAATGTCTGAGGCTGGATTTGAACTCAGGTCTTTTTTTTTCCCCAAGGGGCAATGAGGGTTAAGTGACTTGCCCAGGGTCACACAGCTAGTAAATGTCAAGTGTCTGAGGCCGGATTTGAACTCAGGTACTCCTGAATCCAGGGCCGGTGCTTTATCCACTACGCCACCTAGCTGCCCCCTGAACTCAGGTCTCTTTGACTTCAACCCCAATACTCTATCCACCCTAGAGAATTACTGAAAAAAATTTACCAGGACAATACCTTCAATAAAATAGTAAAAAAAAAAAAATCCAGAAAAACCATTGTACACACACACACACACACACATATATATATACATATGTAAACTCATATATATATACACACATGTATATGGTTAGTACAGCTATACTTAGTACATATAATTATACTATATAGTATAGTTATACTTAATATATACTTAGTTACACTAACTATATATATTTGTATATGTTTTTTCAGGTACACTAACCATTTTTAATTTTTAAAACTAAAGCAAATTAGCTTGGTTTTGATGTTATTGAAAATGCACTTTAGGAAAGAACTGTAGCAAACTGACTTAGGGGAACATTTTCTGCCCTGTTCACACAAGGAATCAATTTATTGGTTCAGCGATATAATCTTCCAGAGTTCCAATTGTTCTATACTTTCATAAACAAAGAACTGAGGAGAAAGTAGCTTCAACTGGACCGACAATAAGCTTAATTTTGCTATCTCTGAGTTTCTCTAGATCATTTAGGGAAAATCCAAAAATGACCGTAAGCTTCACATGTAATGTCCAAATGTCTGAATATATACACACACATTACAAATTATAGATTTAGTATTATAACAACCAAATTACCTAAGGGGTAGTATATATTATGACATAAAATGATAATAAAATTCATTTGGAGTAAAAATAACTATGCATTAAGTACCTGAGAACTCCTAAGACACATACAGTAGACATAGAAGCACAACCACAAAACAATTATTACAAAAATGAATGAAGAACTAAGTGCTAACAGGTATAATCAACAATCATGGTTTGGCTGTAGATAACACCTACATGCATATGTACATGTATACGTACACATAAATTCACATATATGTATATACACATATACAAATATATATTCCAAATTACAGATTTAGTGTTATAGCAATCAAATTACCATAAGGAAACTCTATGGAATGACAAAAAAATGATTTAAAAAAATTCATTTGGAGTAATAAAAGGTTAAGACTATCAAAGGACATAATGAAAAAATAGCACAGAGGAACTTGGTGCTACTTGATATTATTATACTAAACAGTATTAATTATCAAAACTATTTGGTACTGGATAAATATAGAAAAATAGGTTGATGGATCTTATTCAGAATGACTACAAAATACATAAAATATCTAGGAGTCAATGTACACCTAATGCAATGTAATAACCATTGTGGAAATTTATTTTGATTTGGGGACCCTACCTTTGGGCTGAGATTAGAAAGCCTTAGGCCCTCAGGGTCTCTTCTGTGTGGGAGGGGCTGGTGCCCCTCCCCCTCTGCTTCAGCTCAGCCCAAAAGCCCAGTGGGCTGTACAAGAAGCCAGGTCAGACAGCTGGGGGGAACAAAAGCCCCCAGCTCCCTCCCACCTGAGCGGAGCTATCCAAAAGATCCCCCGAGAGCCTGTGCTGAGGCACATGAAGCTGGAGCACACCGCCCCCCACCACCAGCCGCAGCTCTGGCTGGAGGATTAGCTTGGTCTGTGGGGGCGCAGGAAGCCCCAAGGTTTGAGTGGAGAGAAGAAAAGGTATATATAGACCTGGGAGTTAGACTGGGGTGGGGGGGGGGGCTAAAGAGATTAGAGAGGTTCGGGAGGAGAGGAGGCGGATAAGAGGTCAAGCAGCAGCGGCTCATGAGATTAGAAAGGTTGGAGCTCAGCAGAGTAGAGACAGGGCTACAAGGACGCAGGAGAAGATGAGAAGGACTAGGAGCAGGGAAAAGAGAGGCCGAAGGGCAGACTGACGGAGCAGACAGACAGAAGGTTGGTGAGAGAGAAACACAGGAGTTCAGCAGTGGCAGTGAGAGGAAAGTTAGAAGCAGGGGGATTTACAAAGTGAAAGGGGCTCGAAGTTAGAATAAAGGACCTGAGTGCCCTAAGGCCTCTTGTGGCTAAAGCCCTTATTGGATTAAAAAGTTCAAAGCCCAGCAGGTGGGAAAAAGACACAGTGGAAAGAGACACACTGCAATGCAGTCAGGTTGTACATCTTATTTCCCTGTATTCTTAATTTTAAATAGTATCTCATAAATAAACTCTGCTTTGATTATTTGGTTAAGAGCCTTCTTAATATTTTGTTTATCAATTTTGGGTGTGGTGGAACTTTATAAACGGCCCACATTCAATTAACGAAGCGAGATAGCCAGTTAGTCAACAGTCTCCAGATTAATCCTCCAGTCAGATTAGCCCCCAAATTAGGCTAGTCAGTAAAAATATTTTTACATTTGAATGGCAACTGTGGCAGGATTTACGGCCCAATTATAATTTCTCTAAATTTATCATTTTTCATATAATCATAATTTTTCATAAGTCCAAAATTAGAAATTTTCCCAGATTAGATATAATTATTAGTAATTATTTTTTTAACACAATGTAATGTAATAACATAAAATGCCTACAATATTATGTAACAATATAAAAAATGACAAAATATATAAAATATCTAGGAATCAATACACCAAACCAATGTACTCTATAGATACAACTTCAATGCTTTTTTTTTTAGTGAGGCAATTGGGGTTAAGTGACTTGCCCAGGGTCACACAGCTAGTAAGTGTTAAGTGTCTGAGGCCGGATTTGAACTCAGGTACTCCTGACTCCAGGGCCAGTGCTCTATCCACTGCGCCACCTAGCTGCCCCCTTCAATGCTTTTTAAAAGAAATTAAAAATAGCTTAATGAAGTTAAAATAACTGGAGGGATATTTTGTGTTCATGGCTGAACTATGTCAGTATAATAAAAATAAAATTTAAAAAACCTAAATTAATTTATAGATTAGTGCTATATCTATCAAACTACCAGGGGATTACTTCATGATGCTAGACAAAATAATAAGATACATTTGTAGGAGCAAAACATCTATTCTGTCAACAGGAAATGCTGTAAAAGGTAGGAATAAAGAGGGAATAGCACTTCCAGACTTCAAATTACATTATAAGGTGGTAGGGAGAGGGGGGAAATATAATCATCAAAATTATTTGGTACTGGTCATTGACAAATGTCCCATCTTCACAATATTCATATCAGCACTTTTTGGAATAATAAAGACTAGAAACAAATCAGATGCACACTGATTGGGGAACAGCTAAACAAGTTGTGGTGATGAACACAGTTCTTATGTTAAAAGGAATGAAAATTATGAAGACTGCAACATAAATATATAAAATGAAGTAAGCAGAACCAGGAGAACAACATACACAATGACTATAACAATGAAAATGAATAAAATCCAGTAAACTAATTGAAATAATGCTAGGAAACTATGAGCACCAAGACTGGCCCAAAGAAAGACCTATGAGAAGGAGCATCCCTTCCTTTTTTTTTTTTTTAATAGTGAGGCAATTGGGGTTAAGTGACTTGCCCAGGGTCACACAGCTAGTAAGTGTTAAGTGTCTCAGGCCAGATTTGAACTCAGGTACTCCTGACTCCAGGGCTGGTGCTCTATCCACTGCGCCACCTAGCTGCCCCACATCCCTTCCTTTTTGCCAAGCTAGGGGACCATGGGTATAGAACACTCCTGATAATATCAGCATTTTCCTGTGTGTTAGTTTTGCTGACTATTTTTTTTTCAATCTTTTATTTTTATTCTAGGGAAGAGGAAAGGATAATATTGGAAGGAGCATTTTTTGTTGTTGTTGTTGAGGCAGTTGGGGTTAAGTGACTTGCCCAGGGTCACACAGCTAGTAAGTGTTAAGTGTCTGAGGCCAGATTTGAACTCAGGTCCTCCTGAATCCAGGGCTGGTGCTCTATCCACTGCACCATCTAGCTGCCCCGAAAAGATAATATTGGGAAATGAAGTGATATAAAAAACAAAAGATGACAACAAAAATTCATTTAAAAATTAGACTAAAGAAGTAAGATTAGAAATAGACCAAAGAAGTAAGATAGAAATAAAATGTGCGAAGAAATCTAGTGTTTAATAAACCTCCCCCCAAAAAACTGTTTAGGAAGGGTCTCTTTAATAACTGTTGAGAAAACTGGAAAGATTAAATCAATATCTTATAGCTTGAATCACAATAAATCCCAAGTGGAAAAATAATCTAAATATAAAACTCACACCACTGAAAAACGGATTCAAGCAGTTAAGTTATAATTTTCTCAATTATAAAAAGAGGGGAAATCTGTAACACAAGAGAAAGAAGAGAACACAAAAGACAAAAGAGTCTATTTCAATTATATAGAATTAAAGGGCTTTTTTTTCCTTTTTGCACAAATAAGATCAATATAAAAAGAATGAAAAGATATGGGTTAGGAAAGATATTTGTGTTAAATATATCTAAAAATAGCCTAATATCAAAATTTATAGAGCACTGATACAAATATGTAAGATTAAAAGCTATTTTTTCAAAAGACAAGTGGTCAAAAATACATTTTCAAAAGAACTACAAGCTATGCATAACTGTATAAAAAATGTTTAAACTAACTAATAAGCAGGGAAATGTCAATTAAAATATCTGTGAGGAATTCATTACCTCATACCCACCAAGCTAGCAAAGAGGCTAAATAACGGTATGAGAGGCTGTGGGAAGGGAGGCATATTCATTGACTGCCAGTGGAACTGTGAATTGGTTTAACCAATCGGGAAAACAATTTCGATTCATCCAAAAAAAATTTAATGTATTTTTCACTCCCTCTGACATAATAGGAAAATAGCTATTCCACTACTGGGGCTATCACCCAAGCAGGTCATTAATCACAAGACAAGACCTATCATACTTAGAAAAAATATTTACAGGAAGAGTATTTTTTTTTTTTTTTAGTGAGGCAATTGGGGTTAAGTGACTTGCCCAGGGTCACACAGCTAGTAAGTGTTAAGTGTCTGAGGCCAGATTTGAACTCAGGTACTCCTGACTCCAAGGCCAGTGCTCTATCCACTGCGCCATCTAGCTGCCCCAGGAAGAGTATTTTTGATAACAAAAAGCCAGAAACAAAATTTGTGTCCAATGGACTGGAAAATGAGTGAACAAATTAACGTGATAAAATCTAAGAATGTAATAGAATATTCACTGAGGAATGATGATTATGAAGAATTTGAAAAAAAG
The DNA here is from genome assembly GCF_019393635.1 of Dromiciops gliroides. Lineage (NCBI taxonomy): Eukaryota > Metazoa > Chordata > Mammalia > Microbiotheria > Microbiotheriidae > Dromiciops > Dromiciops gliroides. Next base: position 40,529,508 of record NC_057865.1, read on the forward strand.
ACTGAAAATTTTATGAAGCAATATGAAGTGAAGAAGGCAAGCCCAAAATGACAATATTTATGATAACTATAACAATGTAAATAAAAACGAGGATAAACAACAGAATTCTGGTCAAGCACAGTGGTCAATGTTAGTACTATACCATCCAGGTTAAAGGGCATATCCTTCCTTTCTGTCAACAATAAACTAACTGTTCTGGGGGATTGTTGAGAGGTTGTTGGTAGTGCCACAGGAAAATAGATAAGGAGCTGAAAGGGACTTAAGAAATCCTCCTGTCCCACCACTCATTTTTTTTTTGTTGTTGTTGGGCCATGAGGGTTAAGTGACTTGCCCAAGGTCACACAGCTAGTAGTGTCAAGTGTCTGAGGCTGGATTTGAACTCAGGTCCTCCTGAATCCAGGGCCAGTGCTCTATCCACTGTGCCACCTACCTGCCCCACCCCCACCACTCATTTTAAAAATGAGGGAGTTGAGGCCCAGAGAGGGTCAGAGACTTGCCCAAGGTTACACAGTTTACTGAGTAGACAGTCAGAATTTGAATGCCAGTGCTGTGACTCTATATTCCTTGTGCTTTTGACTGCATCAGAGTCTCAAAAATTGTGTCAACACTTTATTTTTTAAAAAATACAAAATGGTATAAAAGATTTCATATCATTAAAAAATAATATAAAATACACTGGCAACATTAACAAGGCCTCAGGCTATAATGGGACATAATATCAAGATATATTTATAAAAATAAACAGATACATTTATAAGATACTTTTAGCTTTTCTGGAATTTAACATATCTTTTTTTTTTTAAAGTGAGGCAATTGGGGTTAAGTGACTTGCCCAGGGTCACACAGCTAGTAAGTGTTAAGTGTCTGAGGCCGGATTTGAACTCAGGTACTCCTGACTTCAGGGCTGGTGCTCTATCCACTGCGCCACCTAGCTGCCCCTTAACATATCTTTTTTAAAATTAGGTGAAAATATACTTAAATAATAATAATCTTAAATGGCTCTGGGACCAAAATGTCTACCAATTTATAAGTTTTTTTTAAAAATATAATCTCAGCAAAGATAATGCCTAACCAAAAAAAGTACAAATATGTTATTCAGGCTTTAAAACCCTTATTTTGTCAGCTTTCAGAACGCACTTTTTCCTCCTGGTACAGCCTTCTGATGATCCTTTAGCTCTCTTAGTAAATGTTAAATTTATCATTACAAACAGGAGAATGTTCCCAGATTCTAATGAACACAATTTTTGTTTTTATCACTTCCTAGAAGGCTCATTAGTTTAGCCAAGATCAGTATTAACTGCTGACTACAATTTCTTATCATTGCCTAATGTTTCTTACCTCACATACAGACTAGCCTTTTAAAGGAAGAAACACATGTACAAAAATAAATCATTTTAATCAGGTCCGTTTACACACTGTACGTCATCTTGAAAAACCACACCCAGTGATTCATATAAATCATGTGAGCAACAACTTTCATGTAGTACAAATATTCCAGAAATACAAAGATATGGTAACCATTCTACATTCTGAATAAAACTAAACTATTGTGAGTATGGATTGGTTCTCTGACTACAAGCATTAACCATGTGATTTGAAAACTGGGTTTTTCTAATGGGAAAATGAATATCATGTAATTAAGATATTTCTTGTTAAATTTCAACTCATACTTAAAAATTATAAGAGGAAAAAAACCCTTAAGAATTGTCCACAAATAATTTGTTTTGAAAATTATGAAAAAACTTCAAAAGTAGAGTTAAAGTAACAAATTCTTCTGTTTTTTATGTTTTTTACATTGAATTTCATTTTTTTCAACAAAGATCTGCCTTATTTCCCTCTCAATCCTCCCTACTCCCCAAACTGAAAAAGTAAGAAAAATAGAACTGTTGAAAGCCTTCCAATCCTGATGTCCAACAGTTCTGTCAGAGCTGCAATTGGGTGTACTCACCGCTGCTCCACCATTTCTTGCCATTAATGACATAATTATCACCATCTCGTTCAATAGTACATTCAATATTAGTAGCATCACTAGAGGCGACATCAGGCTCTATAAGGAACCAAAAGAAAAACATAAATAAGCATATAAAACTATCACATCGGGGAGAAAAGGGAAAGTTCAATATTCCAGTCCCCTGTAACTGAACAGTCCTAAGTTTTATTTTAAGTGTCTTCATTAATTAAGTGACTTGGCCAGAAGCTTTTTAACTTGTCAAAACAGGACAAAAAACCTTGCTATCTATCATCTTTCACTGAAGAGATGGAAGCAATATGGACCCAGAGTCCCTTAGGAACTATAAGTCATTTCCTTTTCATTCCCTTCATCTGTAATACTGAATCCTTTCACACTTATCCTTTCCTGTAAAATTTGCCCAAACTCAATGCCTTTAGGGTGTCTTCTCTGACTGACTCTCAGCTGTAGACTACCTGCCCTAACTCAGTATCACCTCAGTACTTGTGATATATACAATCAGCTTGGATTACATTAGCCAACCTTATCTGTAAGGGTTATTCAATTACATTATAAGAAGATGGTATAAATGTTAGTGAATTAAGTGGAAAACTGGTTTTTCTAAGAAAAAAGGCTTATGTAATTTATATATAAGATGAAAATCTGAACTTTGTAAAAATGATAAAAATAATTTATATATCTAAAACTGTACAACTATATGCAAACATGTGAAACTATATGTGAAACATAAGTGAAATTATATGTAAAACATATAGCCAAAATAGATTTGAAATTTAATTCTAAATTCAAATATGAAACTATAAAAGTGTTTTTGGAGAGCTTTTAAAAATTATTTCCTTCTATGCATAAATGAGGTCAAATGTTCTTAGATAAAATATTTCATTAGGCATTTTTTAAACATACCATTATAATTTAGACCATCTGGTCTAATTTAGCATTGACCAAAATTCCATTTTATTGGCTCATGAAAAAGCTAAACATTTTGAGAACTGTATTATGAACTTAACATCAAGATGATTAATTCACCCAAGAGAAAACAGCGTGAAACGTCCATAAAGAACAATGTGAGTAATGGAAACCAGTCACAATTTTTTTCAATTCAATTCAGTTCAATGAAAAAATATCTACTATGTGCAAGGGGGCTACAAATAAGAAAAAGAAAGAAACAAGAAAGCAAATGTCATCCCTTAGTTTTCCTACTACAGAGAATCACTCCTTGCACCACTGACTTAGGAATCCACTAGGAAATACAATTTTATGAGAGAATCAGTTCACTGAAGGAGAGTCTTTAAAAGAACAAAATGTACCTATTAATTCCCTGTTAACTAGATGGGCAAAGTGTGTAAGGAAGCCTTGGATTCATACATTTTCCATCTATGCCATATATTATCTTTCTAGTCATCCATAACAATGTCCTCAACACTTTTCTAGAGGGTAGAATTCATGAGCTGCAGAAAGGCCAGTCAGTCAGCAAACATTCAGGAAAGACCAAGTTTACGCAAGGCACCATGTGCTACGTGCTGAGGACACCGCGAACAGCCAAAGCCAGTCTACTATCAGAAAGCAAATCACCTGATGGGGGAGACAACAAGCCAACAACTATGTGCAAGCAAGCACTTTATGGGATCAGGAAAGGAATCCTGTAGAAGGTGAGATTTTAGCTGGGACCTGAAAGAAGGCAGGAAGCTGAGACGAGGAGAGCATTCCAGTAACTGGGGGCAGTCATTGAAAATTCCTGGAGTTAGGAAATGGAGGATCTTGTGCAAGGAACAGCAAGGACACCAGCAGCACTGGGTCTTAGAGTACATGGGGAGTGTTCACTGGAAAGGTGGAAAGGGACCAAGGTATGAAAGACTCTGAATGCCAACAGAGGGTTTTATATTTGAGTTTGGCATTTACTGAGTATGGGGGTGACATGATCAGACCTGTGTTTTTAGGATAATAGCGTTGACAGTTGAGTAGAGGATGGATCAGAGCAGGAGAAAAGTGAGGCAGGGATATGATGAAGCAAGAGGCTGCTGCAATAGTCCATGAGGGCCTTTACCATGGGTTGGCAGAATCAGAGGAGAAAAGAGGGCATGTCTGAGAGGTATCATGAAGGCACACTGACAGTCTTTGGCGAGAGACTGGGCATGGGGGAGAAGTGAGACTGAGGAGTCAATGGTGACACCGAAGTTGCGAGCCGACGTGATTGGGAAGGTGGTGGTACCCTTAACAGTTGTAACAGGGAAGTCAGGAAGAGGGGGACGTTTTGAGGGAAAGGCAACAAATTGAGTTTTGGACATGGTGAGTTCAAGATTTCTATAGAACATCCCATTGGAGATGTCTAGCAAGCAGCTGGAGAGAAGAGACTGGAGGTCAGAGAGGCGAGGAATGGACGGGTTACCTGTCATGCAGAAGCAAGATTTAATTCTTCCTTGAAGAAGAGGTTCAAGCCACTGCTTCTTCTGCTCCTCATTTCCATATAAATGAAGTACCTCCATATTCCCTGTATCTGTGAATTGATAAGTATATTTTTGCACCAGAATTTTACCCAGTTTGAAGTTGGTAGCTTTATATAATTATTTAAAACCACATTAATTCACAAATAATGATCTTAGACCAAAAGGTAACAATAGTTTGAGCTTACAAGACGATCGTGCTGATTGGAATCCTAATGCTTACACACACACACACACGTATCTTTATCCTTGTTAATATAAGTCAGTCTTAGACAGTTTAGAGCTCGGCGCTCATGAAGCCCAAGCCACAAGGACTGTCTCTGCTGCAGGTGGCTACACGCTCATGGAGGAAAACAAGTCCCCTGGGCAAAGATTGTACCCTTCTATCTAAATCACCCTACTGTGAATACATTCTTTGGGTCAGGCAGAAGCCCAGAAAAGAGGGTACGAGCCTAGTATCACTATGGAAAAAAGAACTTGGAGCACACCGAGGCACACGCAGATCCTCCGCCCCAACAAATGCCACTGTTTAAATGTGCCTTCTATCTTGGGGCCTTGGTTTATGCTCTTTCCTACACCTGGAATGCCTGCCCTGCCCTCTCAGCACACCACTCTCTAACCTACCCACTGACTCCCCCGGAAACACACTTGTACACACACAGACACTCGCAGTCATTCACACATGGACTCACACACACAGACACACACACACACTCACACACACTCTCTCTCACACACACACACTGACACACAAACCACTCTCTATCCTACCCACTGACTCCCCCAGAAACACACTTGTACACACACAGACACTCGAAGTCATTCACACATGGACTCAGACACACACACACTGACACACACACTCTCTCTCTCTCACACACACACTGACACACAAACCACTCTCTATCTGTTCATACCTATCAAAACCATACCTACAAGGCCCAGTTCAAGGGCCGCCTCATCCCGTGGAGCCTTCCCCAGTCGCCCCAAGCAGAAGGGATTTCTCCTTCAAATGCGCTCCTGTGGCACTTACCATGGGCGCCATGCACAGGGCACCCACTTTATGTCTTTTTAAAACTGATTCCCTTCTGCTGCATCTGGGCCAGGATTTTGCCTCTCTCTCAACCTTAGAGGGCAGTTGCCTTCAGGAGGCCCGTGCGAGGGATTCCTTCATGAAGCAAAAAGGCTGGTATAGACAGCCTACTCTAAAACACCATATGATTCTATTAGGCACTCAATAAAGATATTTTTTAATTAATGAAGTCTCATCTTTATATAAAAATCTACTTCATTAACTAATTCATGTTACAAAACAAAATGTTATAAGGCTTTGTTATGATCCTCAATGATGTAATGTTTCAAAAACACTAATTCTTTACTCCTGATTCAGATTTGGGCCTAAGGATTTGGGGTGTAATTTCTTACTAACAAGACCATAAAGACTGTTACCAAATGACTTAAATCATTTAGATAAGCATCCATTCTTTCATTATTTTTTTTTTGGGGGGGGGGTCGGGGCAATGAGGGTTAAGTGACTTGCCCAGGGTCACATGGCCACTAAGTGTCAAGTGTTTGAGGCCGGATTTGAACTCAGGTCTTCCTGAAGCATCCATTCTTTCAATGCATGAATGTTACAATTCAATCAGTGACACCATTAATCAGATCAAAGCTAAGGGCATTACTTAAGGATATTAATACGTACAGAATTTCTATCACGTTCAAACATTTGTCTAAAATATTGCTTTGCTAAAGGGGAACACACAATCTAGGACAAATGATAAAGCTGCTTAGACTAGGTTTTCTATTAAAGATACTCCGCTATGGTTCAAAAGTGCAGGATTAGATGAGGTGAAGCAAAAATGCCCTCATTCGTGGATTAGGGTATTTAAGGCAGAATAATAAAAACAATAAGGAGGAGATAGAAGGAATACAGAAGGCGAGACAAGGCAGCTCTACAAGCCTCCAGGCTATAGGGCCTCAGACTAACAAGGCTGGCCTTGATCAGGTCACTTTACTTATTCTAGGCCCATCTCCTCCAACATGAAAGAGGAGGCTTGCACCTGGCTCAGTTCCAAGGTCTCTTCCAGGTGTAAGAGTCTGTGATCTAGAGAAAATTGTCCACACTGTCAACAACCAGTAAAGACAGGAAATAATAATTCATGCTTTGCACAGCGTAGGCCCTTAATGCTTACTGCATGAATGTAAAGGTGAAGAACAATTTTTCAAAGACATGTGATCTCTATTACTACTTTTGAAACGTTTAGGAACTATTTAGGCATTCAGAGTTTGAGTTAATTACCCTTAAACATTTTTTAAAAATCTCTCCAAACACTCAATAATGGAGTACATTCACTTCTGTATCTCACTTGTAAATACTTCAAGCACTTTGGTCTAAAAATACACTGTGCCAAAGCTGAAGGCCAAGGGAACTTTTAGATAAAGAAAACATCTCACTTCCTCCTGAGGATATCTGGTGTTGTTAATCTACTGGGGAAGTTTTCAGCTGCTTTCAAAAGCTGCTGACTATACTTAAGTGCCGTCTAGTACACCCCCTGGACTAATTTTGGAACATTGTTGTTGAGTCGCTTTAGACCGGTCTGACTGTCCATGACCCCATTTAGAGTTTTCTGGGCAGAGATACCGGAGTGGTTTGCCATTTCCTTCTCCACCTCATTTTAGAGATGAGGAAACCAAGGCAAAGAGGGTTAAGTGGCTTGCCTGGGGTCATACAGCTAGTAAGTATCTGAAGTCAAATTTGAACTCAGGAAGATGAGTCTTCCTGATTCCACCCAAACCCAGTGCTCCATCTGCTGTGCCACCTTGCTGGCTTTCAGAACACCAGGAATTTGTTATTTAGAAAAACTGTCATAAAAAAGGAAAAAAAATCAGAAATTAGAACTGAGAGGGGCCTTAAGAGATTATCTGACTCTCATTTTGTACATTAGGAAACGGATGTCCCAAAAGCTTTCATACCGTGTCTGAGGTCACACCCCTTTTATGGCAGAACCACATGAGGATTCAGGTCTCTTGTATGAGTCAGTGCCTTTTCGCCTCTATTTTGCTACTTGGCTAAGTCTATAGAAATCAGCTTTAATCTCAGAAACTCTAGAGATAGGCCTTATTTAAAGCAGTTATGACCAATTACCAGCACTCTCACTTTGCAACAACTCCATTAAATGGGTAGGAATATGGTATGTGTCAGTTAAACATCGCTGACAGCTGCCCAGGACATGTCTACATGTAGCACACTCCCATAGCTTGAGTCCCAGCAAGCTCAAATCCACGCTGGAGCTATTTTGTCAAGCCTGGATCACACTTGCTCCGATAAACGTAGCACCCCTAGTACAGCTATCATTGGCTCCAACACATCAGCGGTTCCCAGAGAGCCCGATACGGGAGCCAAACACAGATCTTGTGACCTAGTATGGGCACAAAGGGCCCTAGTGACCCCCTGACATTTATATGAAGAGCACCATCTTCAGGTTGCCACAAAATCACATATGCATAGTAGACTGAAGCAGGACAAGAGAGCCCTCCATCGAGGTCCCTGCAAATTCACCTCATTAGCACATCCCATGGGGCCTCCATTCATGCTGGAACATGAACAACGAAGTGTGGTCTGGGAACCCCGAGGAGTCTCCATGGTCAAAACTATTTTCATAATAATCCTGAGGTGTTTTACTTCCTAATACTGGAAAGTAGTAGTAGAAACACCCACCTAGAAGCTCTTTAAGGGCATCCTTGGTAATTTTAAGAGTAAAAGGGGATCCTGAGACTGAAGTTTGAGAATCAATCACTGCTGTAAAGGAGCACTTGCGCAATGACAGGAACTCTTTGGACTTCCCACCTTACCACAGACATACCTGCCCAACCCTTCAACCACAACCCAGTGTTCTTCACAGACTCTTGGTGGTTACTCCCCTTCACCTCCACATTCTGGGTGGGTATGACAGTTTTTAGCTACAGAATGATAAAATAGGAATTGGCTGTCTTTATCATTACCGAAGACCAGTCACTAGATGACTACAATCACAGGCAGGTTTGGGAGTTCATTTATGGCCCTAAAAAGGGAAAATTCTCACGTTCCCAAGACTCTGAAAAATGATCTCTCACTTAAAGCATCATTTTAAAACAGTGCTGAGAAAATTAGGTAACGCTACAGGTATGAAATAATTGTCTAACCTGGTGCTTGGCAGTTGAAAACATCTGGAGCAAAAAAACATTTTCCTGTTTCTTCAGCAATCAGTGCGTAATCCACCTGGCTGAGGCCGCTGACAGCTGGCAGAAAGAGGTTCCAGAGCCCCTCGGCTTTGGCCCTTTCCTGTCAAAGCGGTGAACAGACAAGGAGATTACAAATCTGCCCTGACCCTGCATTTTCCATCTCCATACCCCAAGAAATGTCATGTGGGAAAGATCTTTTATTGATGCAACTTTAAAAATCTTCTGGGTACTAATGAATGTATTCATTATGGCCTGCAGTATTCCCAGGCGACTGCTCGGACTTTCTGCAAAATGGAGGCTGTTTGTCAACTTCTAGAGGAATCTTCTCTTGTCATCTCGTCTGCTGAGCTCATGAGCTCCTCTCTAATTGCTCTGGATGTAGTTTTAAAAACTTAATTTGCTGATTTTAGCACTTCCTATTGAATCATAATTAAAAAAAAAAAACAAACAGACCTTACACATCAGTGCACAATTATGCAAAGCACTGTGAATTATTCGGCCCCAATTCTTATTTTGTTGAAAATACAAAGGAGGAAATTCAAGTTATGACAGTTTGCAACAACCCACAAACGGCCATACTTCCACCTGATGTGCTTTATTCATAATTTCGGTACACCTGGCAAAGCAAGGGCTGCTGCTGATGTTATTACTATGTTGTTATGTTTTTTTTTCAGGAGCTACTAAGACTGTTTATCACACACTAAAAACTGGTCACTGTATACCTGGATCTGTGTATCAGAGAATTCATTTTTTAGTCTTCTTTTCAAGAAACTAATTGTAGATCTTACTAACATACATGTGTGTAAATATGTATACACACATACATGGTGATATGCAAGTATGTGGATGCATGTGCATGTGTGTGTGTACATATTGTTCATTCTTTTCAGTAGCATCAGACTCTTGCTGACCCCAATTGGACCCCAAAGATACTGGAAGGGTTTGCCATTTCCTTCTCAAGGTCATTTTACAGATGAGGAAACTGAGGCAAACAGGGTGAAGTGATTTACCCATGGTCACACAGCTAGGAAATATCTGAAGACAAATTTGAACTCAGGTCTTCCTGACTCCAAGCCCAGGGCTCTATTCACTCTGCCATCTAGCTGCCCTATGTATGCATACACACATATATAATTCATTTTATATACGCACACATCCTCTTTCCCTCCCCCATATATATGTGGAGTGAGATTTTAGTGGAGAATATAAAATAGGAAGGTCTGTTTGACTTATTGAAATTCATTTGATTTTCAGGTAATGTATCAACTCTTTCTTTTTCCTTTGTTTAGTTACTCAGCAGAGCTGTGATCACTGGATAATTTGTTTCACAATCAGGTTGAGAGCTGTATTGCTTATGTTTGTGCCAGCACTTGCTTCCAAGTATGGTGCCCATGTTTAACTTCAAATTCTATGGGTTGTTCTTCTTAAAAGACTGTTAAGAAATTCTCTCTGACCTTCTAGATTTCATCAAGCAACAAAAATGTGCTATATCTGGGTTTTCACTGTATGGGCATTTACATTTACATTTGCAGTTGGTTTATGAAATTTTCGATGTAACAGAAACTTTGCTCATTTGTCAAATCAAAATGAAGAAAACCCAGAGGAACTCTGAAGGCTACAGTTGTCCAGCGACAATTTTGTCTTCTCTGCTCTGCCCTGTGACTATAGCTGGATCCTCTATCTCCTGGTACCTTCTCCATCTAGCTCAATGATTCTCTACAATGGTTTTCCCTTTCTTACTGAAATCAATCAACATCTGAAATCAATGTCTTTTTGCTAATGTGGAAGTCTCCCTTCCATGAAAGACTGAATCTGATGCCTCAGTGTGACATGGTCATTGGGCTAGGCCCTCGATGGCTATGCCAGCAGAGTATAAAGTCTTCAGGTGCAACCAAGCAGGAAGACTTTGGGGAAGACCCAGGGATGCATCAGAGGCAACTTAGGAAGAAGGTCTACTAAGATGCAGAAAAGCTGTTCATCTGCAGCAGAGGATAATATTTACAGTGAGGAAATAACTGATTCTTCAAGTATTCATTTTTGTGTTATGTGTATATATTTTACACACACACACACACACACACACACACACACACACATATATACATACATATACACACATATGTAATGAGAAAGCTTGTCTAAATGCAAATGTATTTAAAGTTATATTTGGTTAAGATCACCATCACTATTATTTTTATATTTATAAAGTTAAAAAATTGTAATAATTTTTTAATTAAAAATTTTATAATCTTTATAAAGTTAAAATTTTTTATTTTTAATACCTTAAGTTTTTCTACCATTACAGGCGTTTTCCACTTGTCCAGTGAATTTTCATTGTGAATATAGAACTCTATCACCTCCTTAAAATAAAAATAAGTAGTTAATTCACTAAAATATTGAACAACATCATCATTAGTGGTATATTACTACTTATACAATGCACAAACTATATCAAATTTCCAAAGTATACAGTTTTAGATCAAGAATACAGATGTATATCAATTTAATAACATTTCCCTTAATCAACCAGTATTTAATAAGTGCCTGCTGTGTGAGAGGTACTATGCTATACACTGGAGATATAAAAACAGGGAATGAACCAATCCCTATTTGCAGTTCCCTGACATTCTAACAGAGAGACAGTAAGTGTATCCAGAATAAACAGGAAGTCGTTTAAGACAAGGCAGTCTGTGGGGGCATCAGGAAAGGCTGCGTGTTATAGGTAGTGTTGAGCTGAGTCTTGAATGCAGAGGAATTATGTGAGGCCGGGGTGAGGAGGGCACACATTAGGCGTGGTGAATGGTCAGTCTTCTGCATGGAGGTGGGGTATTTACTGTTTTTTAAGATTATGTTCATCAAAAGCAGACAGAGGATCTTCTAAAGTCTCAAACCAAAATCAGAGACCAAGTGCTCATTTTGTCGTAACAATCTTAGTGAGGAGCAAAAATGGAACATTTCACATTTACATTTTAAGACAGAACCTATTCTATTTAGTTCTTACTCTGTTGTTATCTTAATTGCTTTTTTTTATGCAGGAAGAAGCTATCTCAATCTCAAACACTTAACTTCCGTCTCCTGTTCCAAGAAAGGTTTGAGACCCGGAACCTTGAGTCAGCCTAGAGGTTTGTTGGCGGGGAGATCTATTTCCAGCATGAAATGGATGTGGAGGGGGTTGGAAGAATGCAGGAAGATACAATGGAAAAACTAAAAGCTTGCCTTTTAGCTTCTCTTGAGTTTGGTATCCATAATGGGGCTCCTTATTTGATTTAAAGACATGATATGGAACATCATTTGGTGAACCCCACGTGCTTTGTGACCAGTATCTTCGAGTGGTCCCTTGGTCAGAGGTGTGGTGGGGTGCTGTGAAAAGATAACCGGCAACTGAGCCAAGAAGTGCCACCCACTCTGTGGGTTGTAAGGAGAAATGGCTTCTGGTTTCTTTCAGGGTAGCCTCTGTTAGAACAAAGCCAATACCAGCTTTCCCTTGAATTTCCACTGAGGTCTGGGAGAGAAGAGTTCTCTTTCCTCTTTCCTTCTGCTCCCTTCTATTTCACTCCTCCTTCCCCCCCTCCCCCCGAAAAAATTAGTGCCTGTGGGCACATAGCAGCAGGAACATGTGCTTCCTTGGTGTGAGAAATGGGTAGTTGTTTCCTCTCAATGTGGCTATAACAGTCAGTCATACTCCCCCTGTACCAACCAGGGTGCCAGACGGGTAAAATCCATAGGTGCCAGGTGTGCCAACCAGGCCAAGCAGTGTGCCAAGAGATTGGAGTCTATAAGCACCAGGTGTGTCAAGCAATGTGCCAGGAGATGCCAAGCAGTGTGCCAGGCAGGGGTGGTCCCCAAGAATTTAAAGGGTTCATTAAAGATAAGGAATGCCATCTCTAGTGATACAGAAAAGGAAGAAAGTATACCTCCCCAAAATTCCCAAAGACAGCCCTTTGGGAGACAAATTAGAAATGTGGGATAAACTTGAGAAGTATAGAGGAAAATGCAAGAAGAGAATGATAAAATATTGTTGCCTAATAAGGGCTGGGGTTCCCCTCAAAGGAGGTTCAGTCCTTTTGCCTAAATTTGGGTCTAATGAAAATCAGGTATGCCAAGCCTTAAATGTATGTGATCCTTGCTTGGGAAGGGAAACAGAGTTCCCAATAATAGAAATGAAAAGCATGTTTCTCAGATATTTCTGGCCTCTCTGCCTCTGTTTCTTTACTCTGACAGAAGGGACTTCTGGCCCAGACTCCTCGAGTTTCCAGCTCACCAATTTAAGCCTGGAGACTGGGTTTTGATAAGTGCCTGGAAGAGCAACAAGTTGTAATGTAATGAGAGGAAGGGCCGTTCCTGGTGTTACTTTTTACTGACACTGCAATGAGGACTGAGGAGCAAAACTGGACTCACTACTCTCAAAGGGACACCTTTTCCAGAAGAAAAACCAGAGCCAAAACATGAGCAGTGGACTGTTAATAAGGAATCTGATCGACTGAGGGTGAAGTTTGAAAAGACTTTAATGTACAATATACCAAGCCTGGTACAAAAAGGGGGAAGGGAGGTAACATTTTGGGGTAGTGGGAGCTGCTCAGGCAAACAAGTAGTGGAGGAGCAAAAAGGATTTGGTATATGGGCATCTGAAGGAAGAACTGATCCCGTAGGAAGAATAGGAATATCCTTTGAAAATCTCATGGATCCTACATCCCCCTATCCTTTTAAGACTCCAGAAATAACCTCTCCAAGTCCAGAAGGGAAATTAGGAAACCCTGAAACTCCTGAGTTACAGGCCAGTGAAGTTAAGGATGTGAGACAGACAGTGGAGACAGAGACTGGGTTTGGAGATTCAAATGCTCAGATGAAATGAGTCAGTGCTTTGGGAAGACCAGCTGCCCATACTCTAAGTCCAGATTAGCCTGGAGGGGTTCTGGGGTCTCCTTCAATTATACCAGAACGGGTTGGCAAAGGGTGAGAGTTGCAGGGATTTGGAGCTACTCTTCCCTGTGATAAAAAGGACAGCAGAAAAGATCATACCCGCTTTTGTTGTAGTCCCAGGAAACCATCGCGCCTGTCTCTCCAGATGGGTGAGAGAAGGTTTTCTGGTCTTGGGTAATATGAGTTGTGTCCAAACATGGGAAGTAACCGAGAACAACTCAGTAGATTTTTCATCCCTGATCCTCCCCTGAGCCGACCTATGGTGGTATTGTGGTGGAAGATCAACCTTACCCCCTAACTGGGCTGGGACTCATGGGTTGGTGCAGCTGGCCACCCCCTTTACCATAGCATTTGAGCATTTCTCCAAATCTGAGTCTAAATCAAGAAAGAAAGGGTCATCTGATGCTCTAATCTGCCTAGATAGCATAGGATTCACAGATTTAGACCAAAAGGCAGAGGAGATATTCAATAAATGTAATGAGAGGAGCCAAATAGTCAAAAATAAAGAGGAGGGATTGTGAGAAATGGGTAGTTGTCTCCTCTCAATGTGGATATAACAGTCAGTCATACTTCTCCTGACCTGTTTGTAGGACAAAGGTCTCAGATCCCCTCCTCCCCCTCAGGTTAGCAAGGTTGCATGGTTCAAGGAGCCCTGGTCTCAATAAGGTCCGCTCCAGAGTTGTGTCCATATAAGGAAGTATAAGGTCCACTCCTGAGTCATGCCCATACAAGGAAGAGGGGTGGGAATGCTGCGTTCTGATTAGCTACTTTTCCCACGTAGATTGTAACCCCACCAGTGATGAAAAAGGGGAAGGTCCATTCGAGTTAGGAACTAGGGTATAAAACAGGGCCTGCGAGCCCTCTTTCTGGGCACCCACTAGCTGCACACTAGGGTGCCTCCTTCTCATGAGAAGAAAATAAAGCCTTTGTCACTTCACTGCTGAGTTCCTGCAAATTATTGAGAAGAGGATGGATTTTTCCCTCACACTTGGCAAGTCTGAGACTCGGCCTCAAGGTCCTGGCTTTTAACAGTGATCCTGAGAAAGAGCTATGGTTCACCTTGGGAGTTTGAGTGGTTGGGTGTTCCTCCAGTTGGCAGCTAAGGCCCAAGAGAAGGTGAGCCAAGTAAGAAGTAACTTCTCAGAGGGGAAATGCTACCACCAGGCAGATTATGCAGCCAGAGTGCTAAAGCTGAAGACATAAACAGCTAGCCAGAGGGTTTGGACATACACAGCAAGCTGCTCAGTCATGCTGATAGGAGGCAAAAATACGGTATCTGTCCAGCAATCCTACAAAATGATTCGTGTTTTAAATGCTTGTTAACATGCAATTATGAGTCTTTTGTATATTTTAAAGAATTTTTGTGATGGAGGAAATAGTCATCTTACATAAGACAGTTACTCCTTTGTATTGTTGTTGTTCAGTCATTTCAGTTGCAGGGGGATGCGGGGGTGGGGCAGCAAAGACACTGGAGTGGTTTGTCATTTTCTTCTCCAGCTCATTTTACAGATGAGGAAACTGAGGCAAACAGGGTTGAGTGACTTGCCCAGGGTCACACAGTTAGTAAGTGTCTGAGCCAGATTTGAACTGGGAAGGTAAGTCTTCCTGACTCTAGGCCCAGTGCTCTATACACTGTGCCACCTCACTACCTTGCTTCTTTGGACAGTGAATATCTTTCTAGAAGAGAGCCTGTTAATTGCTTTTGGGGAGGCTTCCTCAGTTTTGTTTAAGGGGTTTTTTTGCCAGAACTCTGGGGTAAAGGCACTGAGCTAGAGAGTGGATGGGGAAAAGCCTGATTTCCTTCCTCTCTTTTAGGAGTCAGGCTCCCTCCAGACCAATCTGCGCTCTACCTAACTCCAGAGTGGTGGTGGGAGAAGACGCTCCACTCCACAGTCAGTAGTGAGGGAGTTAAAGCAGATAACACAAATCTACGTGTAAATGGAAATGTAAAGAGCTGTTTTCAAAGTCAAGCATAAGTGATCTGGAGATTTGAGGTCTGTCTACTGGTTCAAATGATCTTATACATGTTTTCTCTTGATGATGATGAAACATTGATTATATATCTTCTCTGACTGCTTTGCTAATTTTTGGTTCTTCCAGAAGGTTCTATCCTCATTATTTTTTCCTATTTTATCTTCTCTTGGGACAGCTAAAATCCCTTACAGCTTCAACTGGTACGTCTAGGTAGATTAATCTTAAATATACATCTTTAAGACTTGACCTTTTTCCCAAGCTCTAGGACATTTCCAGTGGCATACTGGATATTTTGACCTACTTGTCTTGATGTATCATATATAAAACCAACTTATCACTTTCCCATCCAAGTTAGCTACTCCTCTTGACTCTACTTCCTTTAATGGTACATGACTATGACCCTCCCATTCATTCAAGCTCAAAATTTGGGAATCATCTTTCACATGACCTCTTTCTAACCCTAGATCAAATTAGCTTCCAAACCCTTTACCACAAATTTTGCTTTAGGGTTCAAATTGGGCACTGACAGATCTGTCTATACACACACATGTGTATGTCTATATTGACTATGACATTCATATCATGTCAAAAGATGAAATTTTCAATTTTTGCTTTGTGATTTCAGTGGAACGATCTTTAGAGAGAGGATTTACTAATGAAAATAATATCAGCGGTTTTTATTTTGGAAAATGTAGATAACTGGTCCCACTACTCAACATCTCAATTCTGCCTTGCCATCAAAGATATAGTCAAAGAGTAAGAAAAATGTATTTATTACAAAATATCTTTCTTTACAGACATAACAGGCTTAAAGCAGTGTTCATTTCTGAAAAACAATAATAGTAAAAAGTCTAAAATAGGAAATCTTAAATAGAGCTAACTTCCTGACAGAAAAAAAGCAAGCTACAGTTGTACTCTGGTCTAAACTGCCTGGTTAAAAGTTACAAGTTTAGACATGTGTGAATTCTTTCAGATCATGAAAGAAAGAGTTGACAAGATTCCCTAAATACCTTTTAGCCAAAGTGATTAATCTTTTCTGGAGGTAAACACAATATACTGTTAATAATATAAACCTTATAAGAATGGTGACAGTTGTAGTATTTTATTATTGACACTAATGAAGTACTAGGAAATAAATGTTAGGCACTTTCTACTAAATAAAGGACAATTCTGTCAGTTCAATTATAAAATTGAGGACCAAAAGCTCTAAGGTAAATATAGCAATGAAAAAAAAATGGTAGCACATATCATCAAGGTTAATTGGTATTACAATCTTAATTCAATTAGAACTTATTTAAACACCCATGAGGTGTGCCAGGCAAACTGCTAGGTGCTGGACTCTCTGCCTGTGAGGAATTTACCTTTTATTGGAAGGAAATGATGCACACACAAATAAGGCAGTTTCAGGGAAGAGGAGAGCACTTACTCCCTTCTATCATTCTAGGGTTCCAATAGTGGCAAATTTAAGTCCAAACATACTCATTTCTGTACCCCTCCAGAAGAGACCCCTAACAAACCCCAAACCACTCAGTCGTTGGAATGTTTCAAATGAAAAAGAGGCAATTGTTTTAATTCTCTACTTTCACTTTATTAGTTTGAATCTATACCCTTAAGATGAACAACATTTTAAGATTTTGGAAGGACTGGTAGAAATGATCTGCCTACTCATTTTGTGGATTTGAAAAATGAGGCCCAGAAGGTTAAAGCCTATCTAAAATTCCATAGTTAGTTGGTGAAAGACTGGTCTTGGAAGCCAGATGTCTTGATTCCACTCCAATGTTCTTCACTCTCTCTATTCCTCAATGAGGTTCTTGAAACTTGTAAAGGCTAAAATTCTAGCTAAACTCTCTAAAATATCTAATGAGTGGTCGTCAATAAATTATAAGCTTTAGCAAGAGTTAGACTTTTAAGCATTTATTAAGGAGAATAAGAATTTGGTAAAGAGAGAAAGGCCTACATTCATCTATCTATTAAAGGGAGAGCGCATTTCTAGCTCCCTTCTCCACCGGAGTCCTCAGCAAAGAGCGAATCAGAGCACCAGGCTCCCCCTTCTTCCTCCCACAAGCAAACATCACTTCCTGATGCCAAAGAAAAGACCTTCACCTCATGGTGGAGCTTTTCTACAGTAAGTCTCCAGCAGGTGGCGTCATTCCAATCGTTACATAGCGTTAATATCCAGACAGGCCCCTGAACAAAGAAACAGGCCACCTAGCTTCCAGACACCTACTGCAGCAAAATTCTAGAGTTCATATCAGAGCAAATAATGATCAGAAAAGTCCAATGAGAAACAAAAGTGACGTCTTCCACCCGCACAAAATGCAGTGTCTGGGCAGCAGGAAAGCAGATCCCAGCAGAGACACACACCTAGGTAGCCTCTCTCTGACACTGAGCACAGAAGGGCTTGAGACCAGTGAAGGCTGGGAGCATGGCCACAGCTCTTTAATATTCTTTTGGCAAAATGTATATTCCATTTCATTAAAAAAAAGTATTTGGGACACAATTACCTTCTCTGCTGGCAGTATGTATTCCTGCATAAAACGCTTCACCCTCAGCAGAACTTCTTGGCCTGTCCTAGTCTGGAGGAACAATCTTCCTGTAGGATCAGGCTGTGAGACTGTAGCACTCAGAGTTCTTTACCAAAGGTAAAACAGGTCAGTTAGTGTAAAATTCCAAATGATCCCCATGAAACATTACTGAATACCCCATTATGACTGGTGGGGTGCTTGGCTACGGTAAAGAAATCGTCCCTGCCCACCAAACATTTAAAAATTGGGGCATAAATGGTACACATTCATTAAAAGCTATAATCTGCTTTCTACAGTTTTATATTTTTCTTACCTCTTTGTGAGTTGCAGTCCAATCTCTGCTAGGGGTTTGACAACATCAGCAAACAGAACACTTGTTTCAGATGCAGAATTTCCCTGAAGATATCTGGCATATACTCCCTTAAATGCAAAACAACATAAGCACTCAGCTTTGTCAACAGGTATTCATTCACCTCAAACTCCAGTCTCACATCTCTGCAGACCACCCAGCTCTGATGTGGTTCTATCACATCACTGACCTAGACTAACCACACTCAAAGGACACTAACTTTTCAACCAGCAGGCCAATTCCACTAACTTATGGCAACGGCCTTAGCTGTCTAAACCAGAGCGCCATGTTCCTATCACCTACACAAAACACTTTCTTAGCAGAGAGGACAAACTGTACATTTTAAATGGACGTTAGATAGCTATCAAAGGAACCGTACTTGCCAATTTCAGTGACTGGAGAAATCATTTAGGAAACCAAATAAACATCAAAGCTGTGGAGCCAAAGAAAAGGTCATTGTGCAACCTCTAAAAATGTTTGCTCTGGGTTAAGTTCTAAGCTGACTGAATCACCCTTTCCTGTTCTAACAATTATACATGAAAATGGAGTCTCCCCATTCCAACTGATCCAAGGGATCCCTTCTCCTAACAGGGCTAAATGGATACTATTAGTTTATCCTCGATTCTCCTTGTTCTTCCTCCAATTTGACAGACAAAAAATGTCAATTATTTAATTTGTGTTATAAATGATATTGCTATAGATTTTCCATCTTTTCTAATTCCATGATGGTAATATGGGTGAAATTAGTTTTTAAAAAACCTAAATACAGTTAATATACAAATTTTAATCATTCATCTTTGATGTTTTTATTTTGATCTAGCTTTTCTTTTTTAAACCAAGTGGGGTGAGTCACTGAAACTCCTTAATGAAATGAAAAACTGTTTCACGTTAAAATTCTATTTGCTGCCCCCTTGTAGAAATGGAAAGATTGAGAAAGATTTTCTAAGATCTGTTTTGAGGAACTCACTATTCAAGGCATTCAATCTCTGTAAAGTAATAGGATAAGAGGACACGTAATGGAGATTATTGGTAGAAGAGGCAGTTTGATGGAGAATGCACGAACTTATAAAAGTAGGAAAAAACGCCTACTTCTCTCCAACCTTTTTTGACTTCTTTTTGGTTCCTGACCTGCTTCTTGCCCTCCTGATTCCTTTTGTCCCATACCTGGATCTCTGTCGTAATGACATGTCACCAGAAATCCAATATCTTATTTTTGAGTTACAGAATCTTTGACTTAGAAAAGATGTTAGATGTTTTCTAAATGAGCCATTTACTATACAGTCCATCCTGATGTCTCCTCTATTAATTACTTAGCTAGTAATAATAATAATGATACCTGAAATTTGCATATGATTAAAAAGTTTACATAGGACTTTACACACACTATCTCATCTATACCTCCCAACAATCTTGCTATTATTGTTCCTGTTTTTAGGTGACAATACTGAGGCTCGCTGGAGCCATTTTTCCATTGCATTCCATTTGTAAGTGCCTTCTATGCACCAGGCACTGTGGGGGTACAAAGACCAAGGTGGAAAAGTCACTGTTGTCAAGGAGCCTTCCATCATGGGGAAACAACATGTACACACATACACACGTACAGATAAGCATATGCAAAATGAACAGTGCGCTCCCTGTAGTAGCTGCTGTTTTAGATGAGCCTGGGAAGACACCAGGGCTCACAGAAGTGAGCAGCTTGCCCAGGGGCACAGAACTTCCACATCTGGCAGTGGTGTTTGAATGTAGATCTCCCTGACTCGAAGCCTACCCCTCTACAAGTGTTTTTAGCCTCTCCTTGAAGACCGCCAGTGACAGAGAACTCATAACCTTACGAGGTGGCTCATTTTATCTTTGGACAGCTTTCTTTGTTGAGACATTTTTCTTTTCCTTGAGCCAAAATTTGCCTCCCTTTTCTTTCCCATGTTAGCCTTAGTTCTGGGCTCTGGGCAAAACAGAATAGCCTGATTTGCCTTTACAAAGGAAAACCAACACTGTCTTCCCCAGTGTTGCAAGTTTGAGCTTATCTATGCCAAAGCTCCCCAATTATTTCAAGCTTCTTCCATATGGCCTAATTTCACCTCCCCTCATTTTCCTGGATGCCCTATGCAGTCACCCATATTCCCTACAATTTGGACAACAGACTGGTCACAATCTGCTAGATGTGAATTGAGGAGGAAAGAGAACTGTTGGGACCAGAACCTCTGACTCCTTTATTCTGCACACAATTCTTTCATATTCAAAGTCTCTATTATCATTTCTAGCGGCCACACCACATGGCTAACTCATACTGAATCTGGAGTACACTAAAACCACAGAGTCTTTTTCATATTAGCTGGTATACAGTCATCTCTCTCCCATTCTACATGGGGATAGTTGATTTTTTAAAACCCAAGTGTAAGACTTAACATTTACTCTAATTAGAGTTCACCCGATTATGTTGGCTTAGTCAGACTGTTCGGATCTTCCTAAATTCTGATTCTGTCAGCCAACACATTATCTTGCTAGCTTTATATAACCTGAACATTGGGTAAGCGGGCCATCTATGTAAAAAGTATAAATGCGAAAATCTGGTGTGCTTAATTGCTAAGATAAAATGTAAACACTTTCAAATCAAAAGGTAAGCTGGCAATGACCACAATAATAGAGAATTTTTCCTACTGGGGTCACAGTGTGGGTTATTCTTGCCGATCCACCAGCACCTATAGCTGGAGCCCTGTAAGAAAGGGCCAAGCAAGAGTTTAACCCTTTTCCATTTAGGACACAAAACCAACTGAAGTCTAATTAAGAATCTGCTTTGTAACAGGTACCGTGAGATGAAAGGTGACAGTCTTTGCCCTTATTTTGGAGCTTACTCTCTTAATAGAGAAGCAGGGAAAGCCCAGACATTTACTGAGCACCTACTACATGTAAGGCAGATGCTGTGGAGTCTTAGATCCTTTCTCTTTTCCTGTTCTCCTTTACACGCGAGCCACTGAACATCTCTCACCGTTCCAGGCCACGTCACTTTTTTTTTTTTTTTGGCCTTCTTGTTCTTATTCTGATGCTTCAGTGGCCATGTGTGGAGATCATAGGGTTTGAGCTAGAAGGAACTTTGAAGACCATCTAATCCAGCCCTTCCCTGTAATCATTTTTCTTCTTTTTCTACCATGTAACAGGTCTGCGGGTTCTCTACTCCTGGACATCTCTTTCAAGTCAATAAAAAATATTTATTCATCAACAACAGTAGGTAAAGCATTCAACAAAGAAAAACAAACTCCAACACAGCAGAATCACCCATCTAAGGAGAAAAGAGCCTATAGAATATTGAAATCTACTCATATGTTGCTGTTTGCTCCATATATAGATATATATATCTATATATATGTCAATGGGTTAAATGAATATACTTATACACATACTGTCTTTAATGCTAGTAACAGTGCTTTCTTCATTCTTCAATAAGACAAATCATAACAATAGCTAGAATTAACTTAGTGTTTTAAGGTTTGCGAATCATTTTTTCAAATGGTATCTCATTTGATCCTCACAACCACCCTGGGAGGTGGGTGCTATGAGGAAATGGAGGCAGACAAAGATTTAGTGCCTTGCCCAGGGTTATACTGCTACTAAATGTCTGAGGCCACATTTGAATTCAGGTCTTCCTAACTCCAGGTCCAGTACTCTATCCATGGCACCAGTTACATCCATAAAATCGGAATTTTAAAAACTGTGAAATATTAATATCTGTGTTCTAACCTAAATAATTACCTGCATTATTCCCGCTAATTTGAAATATGAAAGAGCAAGAAAGAAGTTCCAGTTGGGAAGTGTAGTGCTAATTCCTCTGCAGTGGCAATAAATTAAAGCCAGTTCTTCCGCTGATGGTATCCCTATAAAAACAATACATTATTTTTATCTAGAAAGTTACAGTAAGCATAAAATACTATCACATACGTACCTTTGTTTTAAACTAAATAAATCAAATCATTTAACAATAGTTTTTCTAAGCTCTGGTTCTTTAAATGCACTAGATCAAAATGTGCAATTATTAAAATGGAATTAAAAAAAACTTTTGAAAATTAGTTCTTTATTCATCTTCTTAAGCTAAAATTTAGACCTCTTACTATAAGTTCAGTGAAATCTATGAATAAAAACTTTGCAAATTAGTCATAGTTCTAAGACTTTAAGAAAATTATTTAAAAGTCTAAATCTGGTTTATTATTGAGACATTAGTTATGGAAAATGAAACAAATCTTAAATTAAGTCATCTGTGCAAAGCTTCAGTTTCATACCTGCACTATGTTGCAAGTTATTGATTTGATTTAACACTGGTAAGTTCCTAGGCCAAAAGAAGAAGGAGCAAAGATATGCTAAGTCTGATAAAGGGTGGCCGATGGTTGAAAGCTCCCAGTCCAGAACTGCTATTACACGAGCCTTTAATGAAAAACCCAAAACAAAACAAGAGTTTTAATAAGTTAGAACTTCAAAATAGCTTTTTAAAAAGTTAACTAAATTGAATCAATTATGTCCACACCCATCGTTGCTTTGCTAAAAAAAAAAAAAAAGCAAAAAAACCAGTTGTTTTGATAATTGCAATTATGCATTGCCATCTCTCAAATAATATAGGATGGACTACCCTACCCTAGTTTGTAGATTATCCAAACCTGTTTAAATATTTCTTCAGATATAAAAAGGTTTAGTGAAATGAGAAAAAACATTATTGACTAAAAATATGATTATGTATTAATTGTGCATTTTAATGCTGGGCCTGGAATCATGAAGACCTGAGTTCAAATGAGACCTCAGATACTTCCTAGCTGTGTGATTCTGGCCAAGTCACTCAACCTCTGTCTGCCTTGATTGCCTCATCTATAAAAGAGGGATAATAACAGCACCTAGCTTGAAGGGTTGTTGTGAGGATCAAATGAGATAATAATTGTAAAGTGCTTGGCACAGTACCTGGTACACAGTAGGTGCTATAGAAATGTTAGCTATTATTATTATAATCCACTAGTTATATTTAAATCATTAAAATATTGATACATACAGAAGAGCATGACTTTTGTGTAAATTATCCAAATCTCTATCAACTTGGAACTTATGAGATGGCCATGAGGTCAAAAGATCTGATAATAACAGCTAACACACAGAAACGTGATTGTTTACACTTGATATACATTTTTATTTGATCCTTACAACTACCCAGTGAAAACAGGTAGTTTTACAGAAAAAAACGAGTCTCAAAGTTCTGATTTGCCTAAGATCAAAGAATAAATGGCAAAGTCTACATCTGAATGGAGCTTCTCTGACTCCCCAATTAGTACTCTTTCCACTTTTCTATAGCTGCTCTAAGGTGCCAGATGGGGATAGGGCAGTCAAAGTGGGAGATAGCAAAGATAAAATCCCTGTTTTCATGAAGTTTACAATTAAATTATCTATAAAAACATATGTGGAAACACACACACACACACATACACACACAAACACACACACACACAGAGTCAATTCTTGAATTTGGGATCCATTTATCCTGTTTCTGAAATACATTCTCTTTGTCTTTCTCTTGCCCTCCTCTAATTCTCATGTTCTGATCATTTCATTTTTAAACACATAATAACTGACACTAAGACCACCAGACAAAGAGCAGACCAAAGATGAGAGAAGATAGCAGACAGTATATTTAGTTATTCTTAGGTCCCTAAAAAGGACCAAAAAACTCTTGAAATTTGTGCAAAATGAAGTTTAAGATGCTGAATAAAATTATGTTAGGAGGCCCTGTGGCTATACTCCTGTAACAAATACCAATGAAGAACATCCCTTTCTTGGGATTCCTATAGCACTAATCTCTGCTACTCATTCTAGCCATCATATGCTGCCACATAGGGCTTTATGGTATTCAACAGAAATGTTTTCTTCTTCCCAACTAGATTTTAAGCTTTCTGGAGGCAAATATTCCATTTTTCTATCACTCAAAATGTCTTTTGAAATGCTAAATACAAAATAGATGGCTGAAAAAATACTAGCAAACTTTATTTCTGCCATCTTTGTTTCACTGCCATGGATAAGTAAGGATATGTTTAGGGATAGGGGTGGGGTGGAGAGAAACATGCTTATGTCAATAACCATACTCAATATAATGAATAATAACTGGTAGTCTATAGGGCTTAAGACAATATATAGCATTAATGAAGTCTCACCTTTTTTTCACACTTAAACTAAACATCACTCGTTCCTTGAGTTCATCCTCTTAAAGCATCCTCCCCAATTCCATCACCATCCTGATCAACATGTGCATAAAGCCATTTTGTTGCCCTTCTTCATTCTGTCCTTCCTTTCTTCCATCTATTCTTCATTCCATCCATTCATCCATCCATCTATCCATCCATCCATCCATTCATCCATCCTTCCTTTCTTCCAATCAGGGTTAAGTGACTTGGTCAGAGTCACAAAGCTAATAAGTATTTGAGGTCAGATTTGAACTCAGATCATCTTTTTTGGGGGGGGCAGGGCAATGAGGATTAAGTGACTTGCCCAGGGTCACACAGCTAGTTAACTGCTAAGTGTTTGAGGCTGGATTTGAATTCAGGCCCTCCTGAATCCAGGGTCAGTGCTTTATCCACTATGCCACCTAGCTGACCCCAAACTCAGATCATCTTGACTCCGGGACTGATGCTCCTTCCACTGTACCACTTAGCTGCCTTCCTTTTATACATTTCTAATTATGTCACAGACATCACTCGGTACCAGGTTTTGACCCTACATAGAAGAATACACCAATGCCACGACATTTTTGCTCCCTTGCAATAATAAATATTCTGATTGGTGGTGATTCTGGAAGCCTCAGCGAAATGAGAGGAGAAGTTCTGACATTTCGGGTGGAGAGAACAGCTATTTCAGATTTTGCCCAGCGCTAACCTCAGCTCCCAGTTTAATTTACATTTTGGAATACCTCTTTTGGATGGAAAATCAAGTTATCTAATTTAAAATCGCCATGAATCAAACTTTTCTCCTGGTCCTTTTCGGGCAAGTTTTCCATTAACCAGGCAGAGAGTTGGTTCATGGCAGGAATGGTCTGATGAGCAGCAGCTTGATATTGCCTTGTCCATGTTGACACCTGCAGATGGAGATGTTGCCTTTAGAATTTAAAAGTAAATTAAAAACAGATATTCTAATACGTAAATAAATTTGAATTATATTACATTTTATTTCGCTATTAAAATGTTGCAGCATTTATATGGCCAGGTAACACCAGACACCCTCTTAGGCCTTAGCACTGTATTAGGTCTTCATGTGATTGGTGCTAAATATACGCTGACTCATTGACTGAAGGCAAATAGGAGCCATGAAATAATTAATTCCTAGAAACACTTCATAAGTATTATTTGTCTTTGTAGGATGCTTGTGAGATATATATCATACATGATCAGGTTTTTTTACATTTCAAAAACAAATTTTACTCTTATCTTTTGAAAATATTTTTCTAAGACAGTCTTACAGACTAACTACCACGTCACCTAAGATGTAAGATAGTGGACAATGACATAACTTCAAGATGACTAAGTTTTCAGAAAGTTTATAATTAAATAAACCCAACACAAAAGTTTATTTTTTAAGCCATTCACTAAAACATCAACAGGATAACTTCTGAGTTAACAATGTTCAATTACTGTATAAATGTGCTGTCAGATTAATAATTAACTTTTTTTTTCAGGGCAATGAGGGTTAAATGACTTGCCCAGAGTCACACAGCTAGTAAGTGTCAAGTGTCTGAGGCCAAATTAATAATTAACTTTTATTTAATTTTTATTTATTTATTTTTTTAGTGAGGCAATTGGGGTTAAGTGACTTGCCCAGGGTCACACAGCTAGTAAGTATTAAGTGTCTGAGGCCGAATTTGAACCCAGGTACTCCTGACTCCAGGGCTGGTGCTCTATCCACTGCGCCACCTAGCTGCCCCAGTAATTAACTTTTAAAGAACACTGACAGCAATGACCATTTAGTGAAAATGTAAAATAAGGAAAGAATGACCAAGTATGTAAATTATTTTACTATTTTAGCTACAAGACAGTCACTGTCTTTGGTTCTAAACTTTTAAATTTCTTCACTTAAAAAATTTGGATATTGAAAAACAATTTCATTAATTAAAAATAAATGTTTGTTTTACTGATTGGTTATTGCTACAATGATACAAGAAAGGAAGGAAAATTACTGCTAGCAAGTATTCAGACTTTGCAGATCTGAATTCTCATTATCTCAACCTTTGTACTTTCTGAATGGTCTCCCTGTATATAATCTTCTTCCTTCTCAAATTTATCCTATCAATCTTGCCCAGTGACACTTTTAAAAAAAATTTTTTTTATTTAGAATTTTCCCCAAGTTACATGAAAAAAACCACATTTTTTTACATTGATTTTTAAAAATTTTGTGTTCCAAATTTTCTTCCTCCCTCTCTTTAACCCTCCCTATGCAATGAAGCAATTCAGTATAAGCCATACATGTGCAGTCATGCAAAACATCTTCACATTAGTCAGGTTGTAAAAGAAAATAGATAAAATAACTTTAGAAAGAGGAACTAACAAATAAAATTATACTTCAATCTGTATTCATATACCATCAGTTCTTTCTCTGTTGATGGTTTGCATTTTTCATATATCCTTCTTTTTTTTTTTTTTTTTTAGTGAGGCAATTGGGTTTAAGTGACTTGCCCAGGGTCACACAGCTAGTAAGTGTTAAGTGTCTGAGGCCGGATTTGAACTCAGGTACTCCTGACTCTGGGGCCAGTGCTCTATCCATTTCATATATCCTTCTAATAGCATCCTGTTCATCATTTCTTTCACAGTTACTATTGCTAACTGTATTACCTTCCATTCTATTCCCTCCCCATGACATTTACTCTATTTTCTATCTTCTTTCACCCTATCCCTCCTTGAAAGTGCTTTGCTTTTTACTGTCCCTGCCCCCAGTCTGCCCTCCCTTCCTTTGCCTCCCCCCACCCCCATCCCCTTTCCCTCCCACTTTCCCTCAGGGAAAAATATGTTACTATACATACTTGAGTGTGTATATTATTCCCTCTTTGAACCAATTCTGATGATAGTAAGGCTTACTCCCCTGCTCCTTCCCCATCTTCCCCTCCACTCCATAAGCTTTTTCTTGTTTCTTTTATGTGAACTATTTTACCACCTTCCATCTCTCCCTTTCCCTTTCTTCCAGTGAATTCCTCTTACCCCTTAACTTTATTTTAAAGATGTCATTATGGGTCAGCTAGGTGGCACAGTGGACAAAGCACTAGCCCTATACCCAGGAGGCCCTGAGCCCAAATCCGGTCCCAGACATAAGTCACCCCCACCCTGCCTGCCCCACAAAAAACAAGGATAAACAAAAAATAAATGCTTTACAGATATCATCTCTTCATATTCAATTCACACCTGTGCCAAGTATATTCCTTTCAGCTGCCCTAATACTGAGAAAGTTCTTATGAGTTGGAAGTATTATTTTCCCATGTAGGAATGTAAATAGTTTAACCTTTTAATATCCCTCATGATTTCTTTTTCCTGTTTAACTTTTTATGCTTCTCTAGGGTCTTGTATTTGAAAGTCAAATTTTCTATTCAGTTCAGGTCTTTTCATCATGAATGCCTGAAAGTCCTCGTTTTCATTGGAATCCCATTTTTCCCCCTGAAAGATTATACTCAGTTTTGCTGGGTAGGTGATTTTTGGTTGTAATCCCAGTTCCTTTGCCCTCCGGAATATCATATTCCATGCCCTCCAATCCTTTAAAGTAAAAACTGCTAAATCTTGTGTTATCCTGACTGCAGCTCCACAGTATTTGAATTCTTTTTTTCTAGCTGCTTGCAATATTTTTTCCTTGACCTGGGATCTCAGGAATTTGGCTATAATATTTCTGGAAGTTTTCTTTTGGGGCTCTCTTTCTGGAGGTGATCAGTAGATTCTTTCAATTTCTATTTTACCTTCTGCTTCTAGAATATCAGGGAAATTTTCCATGACAATTTCTTAGAAGATGATGTGTAAGCCCTTTTTTTTTTTTTTTTTTAGTGAGGCAGTTGGGATTAAGTGACTTGCCCAGGGTCATACAGCTAGTAAGTGTTAAGTGTCTGAGGCCGGATTTGAACTCAGGTACTCCTGACTCCAGGGCCGGTGTTCTATCCACTGCGCCACCTAGCTGCCCTAAGCCCTTATTTTGATCATGGTTTTCAGGTAGTCCAATGATTTTCAAATTGTCTCTCCTAGATCTATTTTCCAGGTCAGCTGTTTTTCCAAGGAGATATATCATATTGCCCTCTATTTTTTTTTTATTAATTTGGATTTGCTTTATTGTGTCTTGATTTCTCATAAAGTCATTAGCTTTTATTTGCTCTATCCTAATTCTTAAGCAATGATTTTCTTCAGAGAGTTTATGTACCTCCTTTTCCATTTGGCTAATTTGGCCAATTTGGCTTTTCAAGCTGTTGACATTGTTAAGGGCTAAAATTCTAGCTAGTCTGTCTAAAATATCTAATAAGTGGTCACCAATAAATTATAAGCTTTAGCAAGAGTTAGGCTTTTAAGCATTTATTAAGGAGAATAAGAATTTGGTAAAGAGAGAGAGAAAGGCCTAGATTCCTATCTATTAAAGGGAGAGCACATTTCTAGCTCCCTTCTCCGCTAGAGTCCCTAGGAAAGAGAGTGAGACCGAGCGCCAGTTTCTTCCTTCTTCCTCCCACTAGCCCGCATCACTTCCTGATGCCAAAAAAAAGGACTCCTGGTCTTGCCCTCAAAGACCTTCGCTTCATGGGCGGAACTCTTCTACAGTAAGTCTCCAGTAGGTGGCGTCATTCCAATTGTTACAACATTTTTTTTCATGACCTTCCTGCATCACTCTCATTTCTCTTTCCATTTTTTTCCCTACCTCTCTGACTTTTCCCTCTAACTCTCTCACTTTATCTTCAAAGTCATTTTTGAGCACTTCCATGGCCTGAGACCAATTTATATTTTTCTTGGAAGCTTTGGATGGTGGAGCTTTGACTTTGTTATTATCTTCATCTGAGGGTATATTTTGATCAAGCTTTTGATGGTCATCTGCTTTCTCTGCCTGCTAACTTGACCACCTATTTCTTGGCCTTTAACTCCTTAACATGTAGCGCTGCTTCCAGCATACACTGATCCAAGCCACAGTAGGTCCCAGGGGGTATGATTAGGCTCGTTATCAGCCTGACTGGCCTGTAAGTAACCATGGACTGCTTTCTCTTTAAACCGGAAGCAGAAGTCTGATTGAAATGTGATTCTCTATGGTCAAAAGCTTGGTGTGCCTGTGCCCCTCCCCCACGGGGCTGCTGCTACTCTGCTCTAGCAGAGACTGCAGCTATTTCCCCCCAGCCAACCACTGCACCCCCTCACTGGTCCATGACCACAGTTTCAGAAGGAACTTCTGAAGATTCCGAGGCTCTGGAGGCACGGCCTGCCTGGGGCTGGCTCGGCACCAGGTGCTGAGCTCCTCTTACCTGAACAGCAGATGATCTCAGTCGCCTAATTAAGCCATCCATGGCTGGAAAATAGTCTCACTCTGTTCTTTTGTGGGTTATGCTGCTCCAGGAGTTGTCTTATGGCATTATTTTTGGAGGTATGTGGACGGATTTGTTGGGAGCACAGGTCATAGCCTTTCCTCCTCCATCTTGGCTCGCCCCCCTCCCTGCCCGTGACACTTCTTAAAATACAACTTAAATCATGCAATATCCCTGCTCTTGTAATGATCAAAAATTTCTCCTTATATCACTTGATCACATCAACACTCCATTCTACGGCTTAGCTTTTAATCTCCTCTATAAATCGGTGCCATTTTAGCTATAAGACCCTACCTCTCATTCCTTCTTAGTTTCTGCTCTCTTTAAGCCACACTAACAGGCTTCCACATCTCTGCTCATGCCCTTCCTCTCACCTTCCTCTCCATCCCTCTAAATTCCATCTATCCTAAAAGAATCAGCTCCACTTTCACTTTCTCCATGAAACTATCTTCTGTATGTTAGCTTATACTGATCTTTCCATTCCCAGATCATTTCTGGGACAGTCTACAAAATTTAACACGCAATTATATACTCTCTTGTCTGATTTTCTAGTCATTCCATGTATGTTCACAGGATCAGAGTATTAAGATCTCAAAGAAGCCTCAAACTTCAGTTAATCTAATCACCTCAATGGCCTAGAGACTGGGACATTATTTACTCAAGGACAAAAAACTAGGAAGTAGCAGGTTTACTTACCTATCCATGTGAATAGTAATCACCCTCAAAAGGGAAGAGGGGGCTAGAGCATTGATTTTAAAAAAAGGATAGGGGGCAGCTAGGTGGCGCAATGGAAAGAGCACCAGCCCTGGAGTCAGGAGTACCTGAGTTCAAATCCGGTCTCAGACACTTAACACTTACTAGCTGTGTGACCCTGGGAAAGTCACTTAACCCCAATTGCCTCACTAAAATGAAAATTTACAAAAAAGGATAGAGTTCAGTTGTGTTCCCCTAGCACTGTAATCAGAGGTCATTCACTGAGTATACACATACTTCCTGCATACAATTCTTACCAAAAATGCCAGCCAAAACATCTCTGTTGAGTAACAGCCTAAGAAGGACAGCCTAGAAGTGGTGGGGGGTGGGTGGGGGGCAGGCAGCAGTATTCTGACTTGCTCACTTGGACCAGTAAGTCATGGGGTATGAAAGAAGGTACGTCTAGTCCTGGCAGGAATGACCAGGAATGCAGTGTCCTCCAGGAGAAGCCAAGCCTCAGTTAGTGCCAGAAGACGGAAGGAGAAAGAGAGGGAAAGGACCAAAAAGATGTTTATTAATTACAGAGGAGGAGCACCAGAGGGTACAATGAAAGGGTGGGCAGATCTGAAGGACACTGGAGGGGTATAGCTGAGCTGGGTAGGAATAAGGGATTGGATAGCAGCATTCATGAAGGGCAAGGTCTGTTCTTAAGCAATTGAAAGGTTCAGTATCACTGGAATGTAAGTATCCATGGAAGTAAGAAAGGAATGCTGGGAGGAGCTCCACTGGGGAAGTCGATGATTAGGATGTCCAAGGACTTCTCCCTGCCAAATCTCATTTACAATACCACTTCCAACCTGACTTTGGCTATGAGGAGTCAGTTGCAGGAATTTTTTGGAATTATAGCCTGATTTGAAATTATAAAATGATCTCTTTATGCTGAAGGGGGGGCATCTTTTTAAGGTTTAACCTTAGAACTCATAATATAATTTTTTTTTCAAAAACCCTCTTACCTGGGTTCATATTTTTAGAATAACAATATGCATTATTTACAAATACATCAAATATTTTGATCTGTGGTATAACTAAGAAAATGACAAGAAGAGGTGTCTATTACCTGTCTCTTGCAGTACTCTTCTCCTTTACCATATACTTCCAGACCCAAGGTCTGTATATTCAGCGAATGCAACCGGGCCAGGGTTTCTACTGCAGCCACATATAAGGCAGACCGTTCTGCTGGGCTAATTTCCGAAAGACTGAAAT
This sequence comes from Dromiciops gliroides, assembly GCF_019393635.1. NCBI lineage: Eukaryota > Metazoa > Chordata > Mammalia > Microbiotheria > Microbiotheriidae > Dromiciops > Dromiciops gliroides. The sequence continues at coordinate 40,561,399 of NC_057865.1, forward strand.
CACGAAAGATCCGACCCTACAAAATCAATACATCAGAGAGATTTTTAAAAAATTTTACAGCTCACTGTTACCATGTTATTTCACTAATGATCACCATCATTCCTCAACATTTGGAAGAATGTTACAAACAAGGTTTGTAATCAAACCTTGGATTCTTTTCAAAATTTATTCTGGAAATATTCATTTCAAATATTGGGCTTAAAAAGAAGATTCTGTTGTTATTCAGAAAGAAAATGATAACAAGGGGGAAGACAAGTTAGGACAGATAAAAATCCCCAAATGCAATCTTCATTGCTTTAACACTATCTCAACACTTTTATTTTACCGCTCATAAAATTTTGGTTCCTGATTTGGAAATTAATTAAAAACCAACAATATCAACAACAACAAAAAAACTTCCAAGAAACCCACTATCATCTGAGTAAATTCTCCCTTCCCACCCCCATTGTCATCTCATAGATGTGTACTGACATCTAGAGGATAAAGAAAGACTTAGGCAATTTGCTCTAACAACTGACTTTGGACCCAGTATTTTTTAGCTAAGATTAAAGAGAAAATTAGAAATAAAAGTTGGTTGCATGACAGATAAAAGTTTAAAACTATGGAAAAAATAACCTTTATTCAATAGGTAATGAATCAAAGGAAAATAAGCCATTTTTAACTGGAAAAAATAGTCAACTGTAAATAACCATATGAAAAAATGATCCACAATCACCAATAAGAGGAATGCAAGTTAAAACAACTCTGAGATTTCATCTTCTACCTCCCAGACTGGCAAAATAAGAAACTGCTAAATGTTGAGGCTGTGGGAAGACAGGCACACTCATGCACTGTTGATGGAGCTGTGCAATGGTCTGAACATTCTGTATAAACATTTGGAATTATACCAGAAAAACCACTCAACTGTGACTTGACAGAGAGATGCCCTTTGCCCTATGGATGGCTGAGATAGAAAAGCTGCACTTTTTTTTAGGGAAGCAAAGGACTGGAAACAAAGTGGATATTTATGGCTTGAGGATTGGCTGAACAAATCATGGCATGTTAATATAGTAGAATATTGTTGCACCACAAGAAACAACAAATATAAAGAATTCAGAGAAACCTGGGAAGACTTGTCTCAAATGATCCAAAGTAAAGCAAATAGAACCATGAGAACAATTTACATATTGGCCGCAAGAAAGTGAATGAAAAATACCATGAAAATAGCTCAGAATTCTAATTACTGTAGTGATCAATCATAACTTCAAGGGTGAAGAGAGGCAGTGGATGAAAGATGTGGAAAGGCAGATGTAGTTGGACCTGACCCGCAGGTTTTGTTTTGCTTCCATGTACTTCTTTGTGACAAGGAAGAATTCAATTGGGGAGTCAGTAGGAAGTGATGTGGATATTAAAAAACAATAAAGTATTTTTGAAAAAAGAAAAATAAGCACTTGAATTACTTAACATTTTAGGAAATATTTTCCCACTTAGCAGCTAAAATAAATCCATTCATTTGATCCTCATCATAAATAGCAACAATACAATAACCTTATGCATTCATTTACCTGTACATGCTCCATCACATAAAATTCGGTTCCAATCACAGAGACATCGCTGCAGTATAGTAGAGGCTTAGGGACTGGAAATCCATTAGTAAACAAGGCTTTCTGCACATTGAATTCTCTATCAATCTAAACAGAATAACAGATTATTCAACTTTCAAAATCCCAGTTCTCCTGATGTGTAGTTCAGCATTCTTTTCATAACAGAAGCATATATAACAATGTTTAAATACCCTAGCCTCTGAAATATGAGGCAGAAAGGTACAGTGTGGGGTGGGGGATTGGGGTGGGGAGGGAGAGACAGGGAAAGACAAAGAGAGACAAAGAGTATGAGAGCACTGGATCTGGGGTCAGAGAACTTGGGTTCAAGTTTTGACTATCTGTGTGACCTTAGGCAAGTCTCTTTCACCACCCTGGGAACCTGTTTCCTCCCTTATAAAATAAAAGCTAGCATTAGCTTACCATGAAATCCCTCTCCAGTCTAAATCCAAGATCCTAATAATTTATTTTTATGTATCTATTTATTCATTTATTTATTTAATTCATTCATTCATTTATTTTGGTGAGGCAATTGGGTCTTACCCAGCGTCACACAGCTAATAAGTGTTAAGTGCCTGAGGTGGGATTTGAACTCAGGTCCTCCTGACTTCAGGGCTGGTGCTCTATCCACTTGTGCCACCTAGCTGCCCCAGATCCTAATAATTTTAAGTGTATTTTTATTTTTAATTTGTCTGCTACAAGAGAAAATGTTTATAGGACTAGATTAGTAAGATTACTTATGACAATAAAAATCATTTTCCAAGAATATTACAGTACTTAATTTTCCTTTGAAAAGTACTATTAGTTCCCAAATTACTAAAACTCCTATAAATTATGAAACTGGTTCTTAATTAGATGTACAAGTAGAACCCTATTTTAATAAATACCACATAATGTCTAAGCCAATTTAAATCAATTGCAGAGACGGGGGTGGAGGGATGTGGGGGTGGTGGTATTGGTAGAGGGGGTAAGGAAGCTGTCTAATCCTGTGATGTCAGTGCAGGGAACTCCTGAGGCACATACTCCCTCCGCCAATAGAGATCAACAACTCTTTATGTAATTTATCATCTCAGTGCCTGGGGCTGTCTCGAAGTCCTTTGCAGGCTCTAAATCCAACTTTCCTATGTTGTGTTCTGTCTGTCCTCCCAGCACTTCTGAGTCAACAAGCACGGAACCTGCTGCTCCTCCTGCCTTCAACTTCCTGTGACTACTACTTCTAGTTAGTCATTAATCAATGAGCAGTTATTAACTGGTACTAACACTAGTGCACGTTGGCCGCCATTTTATAGTTGACAAAGTTCTGTCCTCGCCAGTCCCATGCAACAGGAGCAGTATTATTGTCTCCAGTGCCTTAGGCCACATAGCTAGAGCTGGGAACTGAGCTGGCTCCGATTCTGATTTCAGTGCTTATTATTTCCAGGGTTTATATCACCAGTTCTTCTTTCACCCAGAGTGGAAATACTGGTTTCACCTCTGACTCCCCCCACATCTATCCTGTCACTAAGTACTCCCCATTCTGCTTCTGAAACACTTATGAAATCCGTCCCTTCTCTTCCTCTGCCATGGCCACCAGCACCCTCATTCACAAACTGTTGTCTTCTGTTGCCTGTTAGTTTACTAAATGGTATCTCTGCCTCAGCTGTCCAAATTATACACTACTGCTAGAATGATTTGGCAAGAGCACAGCTCAAAAAAGCTCCCCCCCAAAAAATCCCCAAAGCTTCAAAGGCTCCTTATTATTTGTTAAATAAAATCTGATCTTCTAAACCTGGCATTCGAAGTCATTTGTGATTTGGCTGCCATCCCTCTTCCCAGCCTTACCTCCTACCTGTCCTTGTGCACACACCCCATACATACCACAGCTAAACTCAGCCACTCTATAGTCTTCCACCTTCTTGTATTCATGCACACTCTTCTTCCTCTCCAGCTCTGACTAACTTAGCATTCTTTGACAGTGCCACTCAACTTCCACTCTCTAAAAAATGTGCCCAAAGATTTTCCTGATTCTCATGGATGGAAGAAATGTCTTTCTCCTCCGACCTCCCATAGCATTTTGTACTTTTTTAAAAAAATTGGGGCAGCTAGGTGGCGCAGTGGATAAAGCACTGGCCTTGGATTCAGGAGGACCTGAGTTCAAATCCGGCCTCAGACACTTGACACTTACTAGCTGTGTGACCCTGGGCAAGTCACTTAACCCCCATTGCCCTACCAAAAAAAAGCATATAATAAAAAAAATGATACTTTCATACCACAGTTACTTACATACATGCTTCATTTTCTCTACTAGACTAGAGACTAAGTGAGAGCAGAGAATTCTCCATTTTGGTGCTCCCAACAATGGACACAGTAAGAACACGATCATTATGTTTTGAGTAAGTGAATGGCTAAATAGATCCTTGACAAGTCTGTCAATTTAATAGTCAATGTCTTTAATGTACATGTTGTCATTTAGTAAACTCTTTAAATATCATTCCGGCATTTGAATGTCTCTATGCTTTTCAAGGCGCTTTCACATTCCTTGTCCCATTTTCTCCTCTTTTGAAAACCTCATGTATCACTTTTGCAAAGTAATTTTTTTAACCATTAAAATTAGGTATAAGTCCAACACCTGAAGAACTACTACAGAAGTCTTTGTCAACAGCTAGGTAGCACAGTGGATAAAGCACTGGCCCTGGATTCAGGAGGACCTGAGTTCAAATCTGGCCTCAGACACTTGACACTTACTAGCTGTGTGACCCTGAGCAAGTCACTTAACCCTCTTTGCCCCGCAAAACAAAGAAAACAAAACAAACATAAGAAATCTTTGTCAAAGCTTATGTGACATTGCTAATAAATTAGATGAAAATCCTATTCAACAGCTTCTTTTAATTTTTTTTCTTCCATAAGTACAACATAAAGTCCCATCTGTTTTACTCCTTCAACTTCAATGGAGGTAAATCTGTCACGTAAAGGATGTGCAATTCCCTCTGTCAGTAGAGATCAGGACCTCTCCCTGCATCTGCATCCTCAGCCCCTCTTTAGCACATACTATTTCAACTCTTCCACAAAGAATCTGCATGGAATGGAGGCCTTTTCCCAGGTGGTTCTGTTTTGTTTGTTTCTTTACATTTTGTGGGGCTCTTCGCATCCCGATGTCATTTTACACACGACTTGAACAAATGACCAGAAGTCAAACCTACATAAATTGACTAGAACTAAGAACAAAGCTGTTGAATGAGTGTTCTCCCAGACAAAATTACACAGGGTTAGCCCATGGTTTGTGACTAGGGGTTTAAAGATGACTCTATTTTTGAGGTTCTACCTCTGAATTATATTTTTAGTAGAAGAGAGAAGCATACTTTCAACAAACCCGAGAAATTAAATACATTTTATTGGCTTTCTTAAAGAAAAAAAAAGCTTTAAATTGTATTTCATGAGTTTAAGATGTTCTATTCTTCAACAAATTTAACATCCTATCCGTCATACCTTGTGTGCTTTAGGAAGGAGAAAGCCAGGTGGTTTTTTCCTGAGTACATAAGCTCGATGTCCCTTCTGAAGGTAAAAGGTTGGATTGGACTGTCCTGATCTAGATGAGAGAAATAATCAGTTACAAAGATAGAAACGCAGAATTATAGAATTTTAAGAGTAGGCCTTAGATCCCTTTTTTTTATTATATGCTTTCAAAAACAGTATAGAGCAAACCTACAGTAGGGAGGCTTAAAAAGCCAAAGGTATGTCTTGACAGCCTTCCTTCTCCTCCTGGCCCTGCTCCTGACTTTCTAGATCTCAGAACCACACCCCTACGTGCCAGGTCCCTTCATTCTCCCATCCTCTGGATACACACCTTTGCAGCTCCCTTGAGTATTGACCTCCTCTTCTTCCTCTCTCTGCCCCCCACCCCACCCCATTAGACTTTCTCAGATTGTAAAGAACTCAGTAATACAAAGTCTCATCTTCTTGAGAACAGCGACAATCTTTTTTTCTTTCTTTCTTTCCTTCTTCTTCTTCTTCTTCTTCTTCTTCTTCTTCTTCTTCTTCTTCTTCTTCTTCTTCTTCTTCTTCTTCTTGTGAGGCAATTGGGGTTAAGTGACTTGCCCAGGGTCACACAGCTAGTAAGTGTTAAGTGCCTGAGGCTGGATTTGAACTCAGGTCTTACTGACTCCAGGGCCAGTGCTCTATCCACTTCGCCACCTAGCTGCCCCAAGAATAGTGACAATCTTGCATTTGTATCCCAGGAACCAGAACATACATAGTGAATACTTAATAAATGCTTGTTCATTCGTTCGTTCGTTCATTCATTTGTTCCTTCCTTCCTTCTAGATGCTCCAGTGACTTCTTGTTAGGGTAAAATACAACCCTCCCATTTGGCATTTTAAGCTCTTCATAATTGGGCTCCTGCCTATCTTTTGTAAAAAAATTATTATTAATAACTATATCTAATTTGGAAAAATTATAATAATTGGATTTACATGAAAATTATTATTATTATTTGAAAAATGATAAGTTTAGAAAAATTATAATTGGGCCGTAAGTCCTGTCGCGGTCACCATTCAAGTGAGAGAATATTTTTAATGACTAGCTGGGCCTAATTTTGGGCTAAATCTGACTGGAGGACTAATTTGAGGACTTTTGACTATTTGGCTATCTGACTGCTATTAATTTAATATGGGCCATTTATAAAGTTCCACCACACTGCTCCCAAAGTGATAAGCAAAATATTAAGAAGCCTCTTAACTAAATAATCAAAGCAGAGTTTACTTATGAGATACTATTTAAAATTAAGAATACAGGGAAATAAAATGTACAACCTGACTGCTTTGTGGCCCTTCTCTTTCCACTGTGGCTCTTTGGAACTTCTTGAATACAATAAGGACCTTAGCCGCCACTTGCCTTAGGGCACTCAGGTACTTTATTCTAACTGGAGCCCCTTTCACTTTGTAAATCCCTCTGCTTCTAACTTTCCTCTCACTGCCACTGCTGAACTCTTGTGTTTCTCTCTCACCAACCTTCCGTCTGTCTGCTCCGTCAGTCTGCCCTTCGGCCTCTTTTTTCCCTGCTCCTAGTCCTTCTTGTCTTCTGAGTCCTTGTAGCCCCCTCTCTCATCTGCTGCGCTCCAACCTTTCTAATCTCGTCAGCTGCCGCTTGACCTCTTCTCCACCTCATCTTGTCCATCCAAACCCCTTCAATCTTGTCTATCTAGTCCACCCTTGTCCTCCTCCATGAGACTAACCCCCAGGTCTATATATACCTTTTCTTCTCTCCACTCAAATCTTGGGGCTTCTTGTGCGCATACACCAAGCTAATCCTCCAGCCAGGGCTGCAGCTGGTGGGGGGGGGGGGGCTTTGCTTGAGCCTCACGTGCCCCAGCACAGGCCCCAGCACAGGTCACACCAGAGCCCAGCATCTCTCAGATACTTCCGCTCAGGGCGGAGGGAGCTGGGGGCTTCTTCCCCCCTGCTGTCTGACCCAGCGTCTTGTACAGCCCACGGGGCTTTCTGGCTCAGCTGAAGCAGAGGGGGAGGGGTACCAGCTCCTCCCACACAGAAGAGACCCTGAGGGCCTAAGGCTTTCCAATCTCAGCCCAAAGGTAGGGTCCCTAAATCAAAATAAATTTCTACACTTTCCAGGCTAATCAGTCCTCCTAACACAGTCTACATTTAAGCCAAACTGGACTAATTGCTAGACCCTACAAATGACAATCTATCAATTGGGATTCCCATTCCTGAATGCCTCTCATCCCTCTTTACCTCCATAGACTCTCAAGCCTTCAAAACTCAGCTGAGGGGGCAGCTAGGTGGTGCAGTGCGATAAAGCACCTGCCCTGGATTCAGGAGGACCTGAGTTCAAATTTGACCTCAGACACTTGACATATACCAGCTGTGTGACCCTGGGCAAGTCACTTAACCCTTATTTCCACCCCCCCAACCCCCCAAAAAAGACTCAGCTGAGATGACATTTGTTCCATGAAGCCTACCTTGATCCCTCTAGGTGCTACTGGCCTCTACTCTTACCCAGAAATTACTTTGTATTTAGTATACATTTTTGTATTTAGTTTATATACATGTATTCTTGGTGTTCATTGATTTCCCCCTAGTTTGGGAAGGCAGGTACTGACAGTTAGGGGAGATAAAGAAAGGCTCCATGCAGAAGGTAGTGCTTGGGCTATGCCTTGAAGAAAGAGAAGAATTCTAGGAAGCAGAAGTGAGGAGGGAATGCATGGTGGTCACAGGAGATAGCGAGGACAAAGGCATGGAGCTGGGAGATGGAATTTAGGAGTGTTTATTGGCTTACTGGATGGGGGCTGAGGGGCAGCTGTGCGGAATGTAAGGAAGGCCAACTTGTTAGGTCACAGGGTGCAAAAAGAGGAATAATATCCAATGAGGATGCAAAGCTCGGTTGAGGTCAGGTAGCATGAATGGCTTTAAAAGCTAAACTAAAGCATTTATATTTGATCCCAGAAGTGACACACAGCTGTATGAGTTTAGTGAATAGGTGAGTCAAGCAGTCAGAGCAGTGCTTAAGGAAAATAATTTTGGCAGTGGTGTGTGGAATAAACTGGAGTGACAAGAGACTTGAGATAGGGAGATCAAGTATATGACTTATAATCATTTAGGAAAGGGTCTGAACTAAGACGGTAGTTTTGTGAGCAGAGAGAAGGGTTTAGATGTGAAGGATGCAATGAAGGTAAAAAGAGGAAAATTTGGTAACTGATTAGATAGATGGGATAAAGGAGAATGATGAGTTCAGGATAGTTTGTTTTTGGTAAAGAGCACTGGACTAGAAAGTCAGCCCAATCTGGGTTCTAGACAAAGACCCATGCCCTAGAGAACATGGCCCTTCTGGACTGGGGCACTGCCTCCCCAATCCCCCTCCACCCCCAACTATCAACCTCCCCACCCTTACTAGTGAGTGTCTTATATAAGCCAGGTCCAATCATGTTTTACTTGACTACTTAGCTATCTTCTCCTCAGACCCACTTCTTCTGCTCTGGAACCATACTAAAATCAGTAATGCCATTGCAATTAGAAAAGATGTGTCAATTTGCTCCCTCATGGCTTTGCTTACCATGCCTGTAACTTTTTTAATGGAAAAAAAACCCTCAGCAACAACCAAAGCTAGGTTATTTTTCAATTTACAAATATTTCTTTTCTCTCTCCCATCTCCCAATTAAAAAAAGAAAACCCAAAACCTATAAAGGTTCATTTGCTAATGAGTGTTGCATAATTAATCTGTTCCACTGACTGACCTCTTTATTTTTTAATCAATACCAAACTGTTTTGATGATTACTTCATTATAATATCATTTGAGATCTGGTATTGCAAGGGCCCCTTCTTTCCCACTTTTTCCCCGCTATTTCTCTTAAAATTCTTGCCCATGGTTCCTTCTGATGAATTCTATTTTTTTAATTCTCTGGTAATTTTATAGGTTTGGCACTGAATAAGCAAATCAGTTTAGATAGTATTGTTATTTTTAGTATATTAGCCCACTTTATTCATGAGCAATTAATAATACTGCAAATATTTAGGTCTGGATATATTTCTAAAAAAGTTTTGTTATATTAATATAGTTCCTGTGTGTCTTGGTAAGTAGACTCCCAAGTGTTTTACATATTCTATAATTATACTACTAATAATAACAGTAATAATTATTATTTTGGTAAAGGATTTGGGGGCAATAAGGAGTCACTAAAAATTCTTGATAGAGAAGAGTTATGGTTATAGCAGACCATTGGGAACATTAGTCAGGCAAGTGGGCCTGGAAGATGGATTGAAAATGTAGTTGACTATATTCATTCCTGTGGTACTACAAGGGGCAGCTAGGTGGTGCAGTGGGTAGACCACTGGCCCTTAAGTTGGGAGGACTTGAGTTCAAATCTCATTTCAGACACTTACTGTGGGACCCTGGGCAAGTCATTTAACCCCAATTGCCTTAAACATTCAGGGCCATCTCTAATTGTCCTGATGTGTATCTCGACACTGGACCCACATGGCTGTGGAGGAGGGAGTGAGGTTGGTGACCTTGCACAGCCCTCCCTCACTTAAATCCAATTCAGTACAAGTCATGACATCAGCCCAATGTCATGGTCCTCTTTGAAAATGAAGGACAAACAACAACTACCACCATCTTAATAAAGATCATTTTGATGCTATAACATTTATATACTACTTTTAGGGATTGTAAAGGGTTTTGCATATGTTACCTCATTTGATCCATATCACAACTCTGTGAGGTAGGAGTTGTTATTATTCTCAGTTTATGTATAATAAAACAAATCCTTTACATTGTGATGTTTAAAATCTATATTGTGTTGTCTAAAAATTATAATGTGTGGTTGCCTTAAATTAGAAGCTTTAGCACAAGTCTTTGGGCATTAAGCATTTATTAAAACATACCAGGTATTCACGTGGAGTTCAGAAAGTTAAGAAAAGGCCTATCTAGCCTAGAGTTCCAGCCTGATCTGGTTCTTCCTCAAGTCCTCCTGCCACAAGCCTGCTTCAACAAGTTTTTTTATAGGTCCAGAGCATAGGAGGTCCTTACACACTGCTTCAAGCTGATTGGTTAGTGTCACCCAAATCCATTGGTTCACTGGACTTAAAGGTGGTCTTGAGTTAAGTTCAAAGTCTTTAGCTTCTGAGAACAATGCTTTCTTAAGGGCTAGCCAGGTGTGGTTACAATCTAATTAACTTGAAGTAGGCTAATCAGCAGTCACTCTCACTTAATTCAATCAGTTTAGATTAATCTCCAGGTGGGCCTTTGAGTATCTGCTAAATCCCATTATTTTATCACAACGTTCTTCCTCATTTTTCTCCTTACTGCCAATTATCTTCCTTTCCGCATACATATGGTCAGTGACCTCTCTTCACTAGGTCCCTATTGCTCATTGAATCAAGTTCAGAATAATTGGCCTGGCATTCAAGGCCCTCCACAATCCAGAAAGCAGATTCCCTTTCTAGTCTTATCTTATACTATGACCTTCCACTCTTCCTTCTAGATGAATCTCTCTTCCTGACACACATTGCTTCTATGCCTTTGCTTATGCTGTTTATTAGCTATGGAATTTTCGCTCATTCACACTTCCTGAATGCCTTTCCATTTTTTTAGACTAAGTCCAATCATACCAAATACCACTGTCCATTTTACCTTCTATGTTCTGCTCTATCTCTTATTTGATCATGAATTTCTTCTTTGTTCCTCCAATTTCTTTATGTCACCCTTTATGTCTAAGTCATGCAGCCATTTGGAAATGATCTTAGTATATGGGGTGAGATAATGGTCTATAACTAGTTTCCAGATTACTTTCCAGTTTTCCAAGTTTTGTTCAAATGAAAGGCTACTAGGCTTTTTCTTTCTGTATGTTGTGTACCTAATCTGTTCTTTGATCTTGTCATCACCCACAAATGCACACTTCCATGTTCATGAACTTTGACGTATCTTTATTTAGTCAGGATCTGTTATCTCACCTCTCCATCTACCTTGCAAACCCAAAGCCTAATTGTAAAATTTATTTTTAAAAAATTATTTAACATTCATTTTTTTTCAAAAAAGTATTTATTTTAAACATTCATTTTTTAAAATGTAGAGTTTCAAATTCTATCCTTATCTTCTACCCCTCCACCACTCCACTGAGAAGGCAAGCACTATGCTATCAATTATACATGTAAAATCACACAAAATATATTTCTATATTTAGCCACATTGCAAAAACAAAGCAAGAAAAATACAGAAAGTGTGAAAGTCAGACACCACTTCAGGGTTTATCAGTTCTCTCTGTGGAGGTAGATAGCATTTTTTCATCATGAATCCTTTGGAATTGTCTTTATTAATCAGAGTAACCACGTTTCACAGTTGATCATCATGACAATATTGCTGTTACTGTGAACAATGATCTCCTGGTACTTCTCACTTCACTTTACGTCAGTTCATATAGGTCTTTCCATGTTTTGTTCTTTTTATTTTATTGAAACCTCACCACTCATCATTTCCCATAGCACAACAGTACTTCATCACAATCACATGCCACAACTCCTTTGGTTATTCCCCAATCGATGAGCATCCCCTCAATATCCAGTCCTTTGCAGAACTGCTATAAATATTTTTGCATATTTAGGTCCTTTCATTTTTTTTCTTTGATCTCTTTGAGGTACGTTGATGGTTCAAAGGGTTTACACAGTTTTATAGCCGTTTGGATATAGTTCCAAATTGTTCTCCAGAATAGTTGGGCCAGTTTACAACTGTACCAATGGTACATTAATGTGTCTGTTTTCCCCTCCCCTCCAGTCATTTCTGACAGGTGTGAAGCTGTACTTCAGAGCTGTTTTAATTTTCATTTCTCTAATCAATCGTGACTTAGAACATTTTTTATGACTATAAGCAGCTTAGATTTCTTCTTCTGAAACTGCCTATTAATATCCTTTGAGTCTCAGTCTTATATCAACTGAGAAATGGCTCTTTTTAAAATAAATTTGACTTAGTTCTCTATATATTTGAAAAATGAAGCATTTATTAGAGAAATCTACTATAAAATTTTTGATATTACTCCATTGTCTATGGTACTATTTATCAAATTCTAGTTTATAGTTTTCCTGATTATCTCTTTTAATTAGATCTAATTGTGCTTTTGCTTTGTCTGAGATCATGCTTGCTACCCCTGTCTTTTTTTACTTTAGCTGAAGCATATTAAATTCTGCTCCAGCCCTTTATTTTAACTGCATATTTCTATTTCAAGTAAGTCTCTTGTAAACAACATATTGTTGAGTTCTCATTTCTAATCCATTCTACAAACCGTTTCTGTTTTATGGGTGACCTCATCCCATTCACATTCACAGGCAAGATTACTGTGTTTTTCCTTCCATCCTTTCCTCTGTTTAGACTTTTCTCTTTTTACTGTCCCTTCTGACCAGTGGCTCTTTTGTTCTGCCCTCCCTTTAATCATCCTCTGCCTTTCTTTTATCCCCTTCTCCTATTTCTCGATTGAGTAAAAGATTTTTATAACCAACTAAATTTGTACATGTATCTTTTCCTCTTTGAACCAATTTTGATGAGACTGAGGTTGAAGCATGGCCTACTCTCTCCCCCATTTTTTCCTCCACTATAAAAGCTCTTTCCCGTGCACCTCTTTTATGTGAAAAAAAGTTCCCCATTCTACCTTTTCCTTCCCCCTTCTCTCAGTACATACCTCTTTCTTAGGACTTCATTTTTAAAGATCATTTCAATATAATCAATGCACCCCTATGCTCTCTGTCTGTGTAAACTCCTAACTGCCTAAAAATGATAACATTCTTAGGTGTTCCATGCATCATCTTCTCAAAGAGGAATAAAGGCAGTTTAATTTTATCGAGTCAATTTCGATTACTCTTTCATGTTTACCCTTTTATGCTTCTCTTGAGTCTTCTGTTTGAATATGAAATTTTCTCTTCAGTTCTGGACTTTTCAACCGGAAAACCTGAAAGTCCTCTGTTTCATTAAATATCCATTTTACCTCCTGAAGGATTATATTCAGTTTTACTGGATAGGTGATTCTTGGTTGTAATTCTAACTCCTTTATTTTCTGGCATATCATATTCCAAGCCCTCTGCTCCTTTAATTTGAAAGTTGCTAAATCTTGTGTGATCCTGACTGTGGCTCTACAATGTTTGAATTCTTTCTTTCTGCTTGCTTGCAATATTTTGTCCTGGACCTGGGAGCTCTGGAACTTGTCTATAATATTCCTGGGGTTTTAATTTTGGGATCTCTTTCAGGAAGTAACCAGTGGATTCTTTGTATTTTCACTTTACTCCTGAGTTAAATTAGATATTAGCAATTTTCCTTTATGATTTCTTGAAATACTATATCCAGGGGGCAGCTAGGTGGCACAGTGGATAAAGCACTGGCCCTGGATTCAGGAGGACCTGAGTTCAAACCTCGGCCTCAAGACACTTTACACTTACTAGCTGTGTGACCCTGGGCAAGTCACTTAACCCTCATTGCCCCACCAAAAAAAAAAAAAAAGAAAGAAAGAAAGAAAGAAAGAAAGAAAGAAAGAAAGAAAGAAATACTATATCCAGGCAGGTAGTTCAGTGATTCTTAAATGATCTCTTCTTGGCCTCTTTGTCATGTCATCTGTTTTAGCTTTGATACCTTACATTTTCTTCTATTTTTTCATTTTTTGGATTGATCAATAATCAATACTTAATAAACATTTATTAAAGGCATATTATGTACAAGGCACTTTGTTGAATGTTGGGGATAGAAGGAAAGAAAAAAGACAGTCCCTGCACTCTCAAAGTTTACAATCTAATGAGGGAAGACAACACACACAAAAGCTGAAAAGCACGAGGGGCAAGAATAGAAAGGAAGGAGGTTAGCTAGTAAAGCGGGCCATGATGAAGGTAGGTAGGAAATGACAGAGGGGCTGCCCTAGCTGCTCTTCTTAACTGGAGGATCTGGAAGGGACTCTCTGATGTCTTCCCTCTACCTTCTTACTGGGTAAGACCCAAGGAGTACTGGGTATGAAGAGGTATGAGTTTCAGATTAAAAAACACATCAAACTATTTCTTGTCTCATGAAGTCATTAACTTATGTTTCATCCCTTCTAACTTTTTTGTTTGTTTGTTTTATTTTTTGGTGAGGCAATTGGGGTTAAGTGACTTGCCTGGAGTCACACAGCTAGTAAGTGTCAAGGGTCTGAGGCCGAATTTGAACTCAGGTCCTCCTGAATCCAGGGCCAGTGCTCTATCCACTGTGCCACCTAGCTTCCCCCTAACTTTTGATAAGTCTATTATTTCGGTATGGTTTTTTATATCTTGTCCTAAGCTCTTAATTCTCCTTCCAAATCTTTCCTTCAATTGTCATTCCTTTTACATTTCTTTCCTCTAGAGCTCTCATTCCATTTATAATTTTAACTCAAAAATAGTTCTCCTCAGTGGAGCTTCAGTAGAAAGCTGATGGCCTCCGTCAGTTGGTAAAAAAGGCTTTGGTGTTGTCATTGTTTATCCTTCCTTCCCAAATAGGACCATGACATTGGGGTGATGTCATGATTTGCACTGAATTGGATTTAAGTGAAGAGGGCTGTGCAAGATTACCAACCTCAATCTCCCCTCCAGAGCCATCTGAGTCCAGTAGCAAGATGCACATCAGGACAATTGGAGACGGCCCTGGATTTTAAGGCAATTGGGGTTAAGTGACTTGACCAAATCACATAGTAAGTGTCTGAGGTGAGATTTGAACTCAGGCCCTCCCAATTTAAGGGCCAGTGCTCTATCCACTGCACCATCTAGCTGCCCCTAGCAAGGTTCTGCACGTTCAGAGTGATAGAGCCACAGGGCTAGCCCCCATCTAAAGCTCTTGCTCATATTATTCACCTGTGGGAGTTCATGATCCTCTCTTCCACAGTTCCTGACTAGTTATCTAAATGCGCAATTCATGATTGTGGACTGGAAAACTGATCCACTGTTGTTTCTTCTTGGATTTTCCAATCACTACTTGGTCTGCTACCTTCTAGATCTTTTTTGGAGTAGTCATGGGAGAGCTGGTCTGCACTGTTTCCTCCTATACTGCCATGTGAGTACCCAGAGAGCATTTCCTTGAAATGTTCCAAACCAAAATACTCCTTCCTGGCCACTGCTCCTCTGGAAGTGCTTCAAATAAGCATTCCTCAGGGACAGACTCTCTTCTCTCAGTTGTTTGGATCTCCAGAGTTCAGCATATAGAAAATCTTGAATAGTTTTCATTCATTCACTCCTTCCTTTGTTCATTTATTCTAGTCTAGGTTCTGCCACTTTCTCATTGAGTAACTTTAGGAAAGTCACCTAACCTCTTTGGTTCCTCAGTTCTAACTGTAAAATTAAGTGGTTGAACAAGAATTATTCATTTTATACATTCAAATTAGGTAGAAAGAATTTGGCAACTCATTGAATCAGGAGTAAGATGGGAGAATCAAATATGACTAGCAATGATAGTGGAATAAAAAAAAGATCTGGGAGTTTTGGAAGACTGCAAACTTAATTTGCAATCAGGCAATAGTGAAGTCTGGTTGAAAGAATTGGGGAAGCTTACTTAACATGAAGCATGAAAATACAAGGGGGTGACTTGATATCTGTCTTCAAGTATTTGAAGGACTTTGGTTTGGGTTTGTTCTGTTTATCCCCAGAAGAGAGAACTAAGAGGACAGGAGGAAATTGGGAGAATTTCTTATAAAAAACTTTGTAACAATTAGAGCAATCTAAGGCAGTACTTGAGGTCTTTAAGTAGAAGCAGCATGACAGGTATGGAAGATGAAGGCAAGGATGGTTGGATACACCCCTTACAAATAGATTGTTTAGTTACTCTCATGTCTGAGACTTGGTAGAGTCCTTTTATACCTGATTCTACCCCACTTGGCTACAAGCTTCTGCCAAGTTTGTGATCATGGAGTTCCTTTGCCTTCTTTTCCTGCGTGAAGGCAATGAAACTGATTTATCTATCTAAAGTGGTTTCTGTCCTTCTGATGCTCTTGAATATACAGAGGGAGATGAGATTCCTGATTGATAGAGATAATTCGAAGCATGACACTGTGTACTTGTATATTACTAGAGCTGGTTCCAGATTTGGGGGGAAGATACATGTGGACAGAAGAAACTCCAGAAAGTAAAGAAAGAAACTCCATGGCAGGGATGCATGGGAAGTATAAAAAGGGAGCCTGCTATATCTCTGAACTTGTTTGAGATTCTAGAATTGGGGTTCTTTTTTGTTCTTTTGTTTTTGTTTTTGCAGTGCAATGAGGATTAAGTGACTTGCCCAGGGTCACACAGCTAGTAAGTGTCAAGTGTCTGAGGCTGGATTTGAACTCAGGTCCTCCTGAATCCAGGGCCAGTGCTTTATCCACTGTGCCACCTAGCTGCCCCTCCTAAAACTGGGGTTCTTAATCCTCTTTGTGTCATAGATCACTTTGGCTGCCTGGTGAAACCTATGAACCCCTTCTTGAAATAATACTTTTAAATGTATAAAATAAAATACGAAGGATTACACAGGAAACCAGGTAGATTGAAATAAAGATGTAATTTTTCCCCATCCAAGTCTAAAGAACCCCTGAAATCTATTCATGGACTCCTGGAGAGGGCCCAAGGACCTCCCTCACATTAAGAACCCCTCTTTCAGAGACCATCAGGATGGACTTCATCAGGGTGAGATTGTTCTTTCTTGTCTAGTTTGACCTGAACTCTTATTTCCCTCCCAGTTTAAGAGCTTAGTCACTCTTTTGTGTCCTCTGCTATATTCTTATCTATGTAACTTCTCCAATTTCTGTTTACTATTTTCTTAGGTAAACGGGTTAACTAGTGATTTGATATTTGTGCTGTTCTTTTGTGTGAAAATGTAAGCTAAGAGGGGCAGCTAGGTGGCCCAGTGGATAAAGCACCGGCCCTGCATTCAGGAGTACCTGAGTTCAAATCCAGCCTCAGACACTTGACACTTACTAGCTGTGTGACCCTGGGCAAGTCACTTAACCCCCATTGTCCCGAAAAAAAGAAAAAAAAAGAAGAAAATGTAAGCTAAGGGCTACCTTCCCTCTTAGAAGTGACCAGCAAAGCAGCTTTACTGCTCAACTCAGACTTGTACTCAGAGCAAAGATATCTGGGAGATGAAAGATAGATATCATTCTAGTTTGGATAGCCTTCCTGGAAATTGAAGAATAGACTGGCTGGGCTCAGATGCCCTGGACTTTGCTTGTCCCTCCCACTATTTAGTGAGTATGCTGAAGGTGCAGGAATAACTCTTGCCTCTCCTCTACTCTATAAAGGTGGGGAAGACTTCAGATTATATTTATCCATGCCGCCTAGCTACTGTGTATAGAGGTGACCTACATACATATGTGTGTGTGTGTCTACAATCAAAATGTTTAAAGTGGGCCCCTCCTCCCTAATGTCCCAAACACAGGCTACACTTCTGCTATGCCTAGGGATTCCTATTTCACATGTATAAACTTGTTTTTGTTATCAGTGGTAGTGGGAAGAATTAGCACTATTATGCAATTTGCATAGAGCCCACATGAATTCATTACCCAAAACATGATTGGAATTAAACATCAGAACTTAAAGATGACCTCTGCCCTCATTAATGTAATTTGGACTATGTGGCTTAGATGCCCGGGTTATATACAGATTTCAGAAAATGACTGCACAATTTTCTTGCACAAAACTTTGAAAAGGACCTACTTATTTCCCAGAAAGATTTTAGTTTGAACTATTTGGCATGCACTTGCATGATAACAGGTTCCTTAGAGATCACACAGTCCAGTTCCCAAATCCTGCAGTTTAGGAAACGGAGGCTCAGGTTACATACATAGTCTGTAAATAACAGAACAGAGACTTGAGTCCGGGTCTTATTCTTCCCACTAACACAGCTGCCTGCTCAGTAGTTTGAGCTACTACTCCACTCTTCTCCATCTTTTAGCTCAACCTACTAGGGTATACACAACTGAGGGAATATGTAAAAGAAGCCTGTCAACAGCGTATATTTGGTATGTAACCATATTATCCTGTTTTGGTATTCCAAGAGCAGTAGCATTAGTGGAAAAAAAAAATCTGTGGATTGGAAATTGCCCAATTGTTGAAATAACCCCAAACTCTGAATTGATTCCCAATAAATGAAATTACAAAAATTCTACCGTATCCCTCAGGAAGCATATCCCTCTCTTCCTAACTGCGTCCCTAAGGCTGCAATTACAACATTTTATCTGTGTGAATGGGGATTCTCAGACCTGTTCTCAATCAAAGCAAGAAAAAGGCTGAAATGCCAGGATTTCCTTCAAAAACGATGTCCAGAATAAAGCAGAACGCAGCCTATGTTCTGACAAGCATTTAACAGCTGTCCGCTACTCAAGTTACGTAGTAAAATCTGACCTATTTCGTTTCCTTTTGAGGAACGGAGCGGGTGTGGGGAGGCTGACCGACAGCCCAGAGACATAGGGACTAACGAGGGGCTCTCGGAGCACCGGCTCGCTCAGAACTTTTCACGCGGCCGAACCTCGGTTTCCCCCCTGCTGGGGGCGGGGGCTGTGCAGGGTCTCAGCACTACGTCCCGGGTCGGGTCTTAGGGGGCGCAGCGGGGATCACAGGCGAAGGGAAGCTCCATCCAGCCGCGCCCCGTTACCTGTACTGGGCGATCCTCAGCGCCGCTGTGGGCTGGGCTCCGAAGCCGGCCAAGTGCCGGCTCAGGTAGTCCTCCAGCGACCTCTGGTCCAGCGTGTGCTGGGGCAGGACTTCGCCTGTGTCGGGCTCTCCGAACGCTTCGGGCGCCATGTCCAGCTGCCGATGCCGCTGCCGCCACCGCCGACGCTGGGACGCCACGAAACCGAGAACCAAAATCGCCTGCCCAAAGCTATCTGGACCGACCTCTGTTCGGGGCGGGGCGGGGGGAGAGGGAGGGCGGAGCCGGGGGCGTGGGAGGCCGAGGGCGGGGCCCAGGCCGGGTCATCCTATCCTCGCTGTGTGGGACTTGGCGCAGCCCCCAGGGGCGGGGCTGGGCGGGATTCGGGGACGGCCCTCCGATCACTTCCGCCCAGTACGCTGCCCTTGGGGGCGGGGCTCGTTCTCTCGTCCGCGATTGGCTCACATTGTGGTTGCCTAGCAACGGCGGCGCCACCGCTTTCGGTCTGTCTCTGGTGGCTTAAGAAGAGCTTCCACTTTCCTCTGGCCCCAGAGGACGAGGTTCGTTCTTCTAAAGGAAGGGCAGCTGCTGGAGTGAAGCGAAAGAAGCCACACCATCCCTCCTTTCAAACAATTCATTGGAAACCGGAAAGCCAATTGGTCCCTCGCAAAAGGACCCTCCGGGAACGTAGGTGCTGAGAATAGACGGTTCCGGCCCTGGCTGCCTATCGCGCCCGGGGAGGGAGAGGCGTGGGGCCAGGAAGGAAGCGTGGCCGAGGGAATGCGATGGCTGTAGCACACCGGAAGCGGCCCCGGGGAACTGAGGCGACGTGTCTGTCTGGCGCGGAGTGGGCGCTCCCTGGCTCGACTTTGGTGTCCGCCGGCAGGTCCTGGCTCGCGGAGCAGCAGCGTGGGGCGGCGGCGGCGGCGGGGGAAGCGGAGGCCCGGGCGAGGGGCGGCAGAGGCCCAGGACCAGGCCCAGGCCATGGCTTCCTCCTCGGCTGAGACGGCGGAGCGGCTGCGGCGGCGGATCCAGGAGCTGGAGCAGGAGCTGGCGCTGGAGCGGAGCCGGCGAACCCCGGGGGGCTGCGCCGGGGGAGATGTGGGAGGGGGCGGAGGAGGCCGGGCTCGCATCGACAAGATGAGCCCCGAGGTGGTGGATTCCAACCCCTACAGGTGAGTCCGGGCCGGCCCCGGGTCACCCAGCTGGCCAGCGGCGGAGCCGGGACCCGAACCCGCCGGTGCCGGGCTCTTCCCCGGCCTTAGGCGCCCGCGGAGGCAGAGCCGCAGGGCTGGTCGGGCCGCGTGTTTCCCCCTTTTCAAACCCCAAACGCGCGACGTCCATAAGGCCAGCCAGGGTCAAGGGTCCCCTTCCCCCAAACTTCCCCCCGCCCAGGCCAGGATCCAGCTCAGGAAGCGCTTCCCAGATCTGAGACGAAGTCGGTGTCCTCACAGATGGAGAGTTGGCGGGGCATCTTGAGCCCCGAGTACGCCTGTAACATTCATCCGTTAGAATGTTGTGTCAGCTTCTTTCCCTCCCTCCAGCCCCTTCTGTGCACTTGGAGAAGGCAGGCAACATTGTATCCCTTATACACACGGAGTCACGGAGAACGTTCCCGTATTTGGCTCTTCCTTTTTAATTTAACTGGAATCAACTCTGCCACGAAAGGCCTTCCCCTCCTCCCCGGTCCCTGCCCCTTGCATTGCTCCCCTCCTCTTTTGGCTTCTTGTCTGCTTGCCATTCATTGCCCAGGGAAGTTTATCTGCAAGTACTGTTTCTTCTCTGAGCCCAGTCTCAGACTGTCCCTGAGAAGGCTTGGTCTTTTCTAAAATGGACTAACGTAGTTTAGAGAAAAGCCAGAGCAGTGCCTCCACGCTAGGCAGAACAGAAAAGACAAGGGTTTACCTCCTCCCAACAACAGTAGTTGTTGACAGTGGGTTTTGGTGTGGAATGCTGTTTTTAGGGCCTTTGATAGGAAGTAAAAGGAGTAATGGCTTCTTGTGACTTTGGATAGTGGAAACCACACCGGGTGCTCGTCTTACCTCTTATCCCCAGTGGGACCTTGGACAAGTCCTGCATCTCTCCTGCTGTAAAACGAAGAGTTGCACTTGATCAACAACCAATTTATTAATGGCCTACTATTTGTACTATCCTCAGGGACTAAAAGATAAAAAAATAAGACTGAGAGCCACTGCCTTCCAGGAGTATTCAAGGTAGCTTTTGAGATTAGAGCCCAATATCATGCTTCTTCAATAAATAATTTAATGATTAGCATTCAAATGAATCTTTAGTTTTTTGAAGACTGAACCTCCCCCCTTAAATGACAACTTTTTAATTTGTTTCCGTTTACTGTAATCTTGTGTTCCTCTCTGTATATATATAAAAAATAACCCTTTAATTTTAGCAACGCTTTTGTCACTAAAAAGTTCAGAACACAAATCTGACTGCTTCTTACAATTTTTGTTTTACTTCTAAATCAGGAAGACCTGGTTGTTCAAGTCCCATATAGGTTGACTTCTTAGTACCTTAAGGACAGAAAGAAAAGCCTAGTTCAAATCTTGCCTCTGACTCTTCTGTGATGCTGGCAAATTAGTAAATCTGTATTCTCCTCAGGCTACTCTCCAGGACTTCTCTTTGAAATTAGACCTTTGTAGTATGTGTTAGTGTACAATTCCAGCCCTGTGCTATGCAATTCAGGGGTACAGAAAAGCTATGAGATGTAGGACCTGCTCTCAAAAACTTAAGAAGACCATATTTTACATTGAGGGCTAACCTACATCCTCTGGACCAAAATGGCTTTGTGAATTGCAAATGGGAAGATGGGAGAGAGCTGGAGGTGCAGACTGTACAGAAAAAGGAGGACATTGTGACCTGACTAACTGTGATTTGTAATTTTGGTCATCTTACTAAGTGTTAAAAACTTTGATAAAAAAATTAAACATAGAAGAAGAGTAATGAAATGAAATTCACTTTTGTACCTAAAGATTCAGAACTTGTAACTTCCTCTTGCCCTAAAGAGGGCAAAAGGCAGATATAAAAATCTGCTTGATCTCATTAGTGGGGGGTGGCGGGTGGGGGGGGGGGGTTATATTCCATCTTCTAGTGGAGATCATAGGATTATCCTGGCTTTAAATCCTTAGGGTTAGAGGTGAAATGAACTTCAAGAGACCTAGAGGTCCAACCCTCTAGTTTGAACAATGAGGAAATTGAGTCTCAGAGTAGGTAGCATGACTTGCCCAAGATCACAAAGTTAGTAAAGCTCAAAATTGAACCAAGGTCTCCTGACTCCACACCCAACACTTTCCCCATGACATACATCCTGTTTAGTGTTTTTTGTTGTTGTTTTTAAATGTTTTCTGGGCACCAGAGTAGTACTCAAGACTGTTCATCTGTAGTCTTTACTTTCCCAGTTAAGACTAGCCTGCAGACTTGTTAGTTTTCTGTGTCTAGCACCTAGTACTATGCAAAAAAACCTAAAATGTTTAAAACGTTTTTGATAATTTTTAAAACCTTTTTTCTTTTTCTTTTTAAGTCGTCTGATGGCATTGAAACGAATGGGAATTGTAAAGGATTATGAGGTATGGTATTTATTTGACATTTTTGAGGATTTCAACTCCAAAATAATTTTTGGCAACTTTTATGAAGTTTATCAATTAGAGTATTTTTACTGTGCTTTCCACAGAAAATCCGAACCTTTGCTGTAGCAATCGTTGGTGTCGGTGGAGTTGGTAGTGTAACTGCTGAAATGCTAACAAGATGTGGCATTGGTAAGGTAAAAGACACTTTTCTGTCTATCATTTGATGAACCATTTACTCCTGGAGGAACACAGGTACTGGCCGTATTATGTTATTTACACGTAACATACACATGCATACGTGTACCCCCTGTACTTGAAATAAGTTGAAGCTATTGAAATAAACATATTCAAGTTCTAGTCTAATGTTAGATTGTGGTATGAAGTGAGCCTTTGTTTTCAGATGCTCTGCCAGTACAGTGTAAAAATTGAGCAGGTCCAGTGAAGCTATCTGCTTCTCTGTGTTAGTATAGTGAAATACTCATCATCACAAGATTGGCCACCAAGGATTACTATTTTTGACCAGTGTCCTCTAAATAAAGTAGAGCTCTTTGTTAGAACTTGGTCGTTATGTTCTTACTTCCTGAGAGGACTAAGTGGTACACATAATAGAAAAGGCCTCCAGTATAAAACTGATTGCACTTGTGACAAAGTCCTGCTGAAAATTCTTATGGACTTGCAATGAATTTTGAACCAATTTTCTTTGTGTTTCTTGATTTGTCTTTTTAGTGCCATTATTTGGGGTTGAAACGTTTGTTTTGTTTTTACCTACAATATCTGTTTGTTTGTTTGTATCTACAATATCTTACACAAAATGGGCCAATAAATGCTTTTTGAGTGAGAACTGATAGTCATTTCTGTTGTTTACATCTCATGAAACTTAGTGGTTTTTTTAACCTTATGAATTGCTTTAGTATTTGAATTACCAGTGAGGTGTTATTCATAAAAATATTATTTATTATCTCTAGTTGTTACTATTTGATTACGACAAAGTGGAACTGGCCAACATGAACAGACTTTTCTTCCAGCCCCATCAAGCAGGATTAAGCAAAGTTCAAGCAGCAGAGCATACTTTACGGTCAGTGGAATAGAGATTAAATATCCATTATTAAGTGACTCCTTACAGTGTCTTGCATAAAAAGTTCACCTGCTGTCTAGGTGGAGCTCTAGTATTTTATTTGAGTCAGACTGTAGTTTGACTCATATTCAGCAGGTGTTGCTGCTTCTTAACAAGTTCAGTAGATACCCAGGATGTCCTTGCAGAGTTTCATTGAATTAGCAGCATTGTTTAATAAACTTTTCTGCAGACTGAAAGGGAGGCCTCACTCCTGCCATATGAGTTGATCCTAGTTTTGAAGTTTGTCTTTTTAAAAAAAACCTTTACAAGCTCTATTTTTCACTTTAACCACTATCTGAGGTGAGAGAGAAAAGGAAAATAGCAAGAATGATTCTTTTTTTAAGATGACTCTAAGTAAACAATTACAATTCTGAATTAGTACAAAATGTTCTGAAGTTCTTCTGACTCTTGTTCTTTTTCTTTTAATTGTTATTTTGTTCTCTGCCCCTACCAGTTTTATTGTAATTATTTCCCTTTTGTCTCCTTAAGGAATATTAATCCTGATGTTCACTTTGAAGTATATAATTATAATATCACCACAGTGGACAACTTTCAACATTTCATGGATAGAATAAGGTAAAATATGCTTATTTAGAAATGTTCTATTGATGCTTCCCCCTTAATTTAGTTTTGTGCTTGCTCTCAAAATACCTTCTTTTGAGTTATTTATAGTCAGATAGGATCTCAATAAATAATATGCGTTTTTTAAAAAAGCTTGCATAATTTTTGGCCTGTCTTACAAAGATCCTTAAAAGAAAGATCCAATTCATGTATCGCCTGTTTAAGTTCTTGTTTGTAGTTACATTCAGAAATTATTTTTTAAAGCTATAACATGGAACATTATAATATGCTATGACAAGAGTCTACTAAGTGTATTTAGTTTTAATTATAGTATTTTCTGGTGCTTAAAGATTCGCCATAGTCTGGGTTATATTCTCATTTGACAAGTGTGTTTGTGTGTATCTGTTTATGTTGCGGGATAATGCTAAAAAACTCTTTTCCATTTTGAGAGAAAGAAGGACACAGGAAAGTGGGTTTGTTGTAATCCTCGTTCTGTCTCTTACCAGGACTATTGGGATAGTGGTCCCTTATCCTCTCTGAAACTGACTTTTCTCATATGTAGAATGCAGAAAGTAATTCCTGCTTCTCTCACAACGTTTTGTGAGGTTCAAATGAAAGCATGTATGTAAAAATGCTTTTCAGCTAGAAAGTGCTGTGCAGTGAAAAGTATTGAGTAATTTCAGTCAGTTAACAATTAGCAGTAAGTGCTTGCTATGTGTCAGCACTAGAGTATGTAGAGAGAAAAACAATCTTTGTCCTCAAGGGGCAGTCTATAATTAAAGAGATTGGGACCTACTATGTCCCTAGTCAGTAACTAGATACCTACAAGATACAAAGGAGAGGAGGGGACTAGGAATTAGGGGCCCTGGGAAGGTAGGCCTAAAGCTGATCTTTGAAGGAAGCCAGAGAAACTGAGGTAGAGATGAGGAGGTGGAACATTTCAGGCAATGGGGCAGCCACTGCAAAGACCTGGATGTGTGGGAGATGAAGTATTGTTGTGTTAGGGGAATTGCAAGTCAGCCATTGTAGCTGGATTGTAGAGTGTGGGGAGGGGAGCCAGGTCTAAATATTGGTAAGGTTGGGAGGGGCTGGGTTAGGAAGACCTTTCAGTGCCAAACAGGAGTTTATATTTGATCCTGAGGGAATAGGGAGCCACTGTGACTGGAGGGTTGGTGGTGGCTAGGCCTGTGCCTTAGAAAAATCACTTGGGCACCTGAGAGGAGCATGAGTTGGAGCAGAGGGAGAGACCTGAGACAGACCAGTGAGAAGCTTCTTCAGGAATTGAGCCTTGAGGTGAAGAGGCATGAACAAGGGTTGTGGTGTAGGAGTGGAGGAGGTGTTAGGAAGGCAGAAACAGGATTTAGCCATCGATTGGGCATGGTGGGTGAATGTTGGCACCGAGCTTGTAAACCTGGGTGTTGCCCTTGACAGGGATATTGGAGTTTAGAAGGGAGGCAGTGTTTGGGGAAATAGGCAATGAGTTCTGTTTGGGGTATGTTGATTTTGAGATGGCTCGGTGACCTCCAGTCTGAGATGTTTAAGAAGAAATTGGAAATTCATGACTAGCTCAGGCTGGATATAGAGATCTTTAGAGATGATAATTGAACCCATAGAAGCAGATGAGATCACTGGGTGACATAATGTAGAGCACTGGGTCAAAGCTACATGGAGATGTTTCCCTTAGAAAACCACAAATGATAATTATCTATGTTGTATTTTATTGATTTTTAAAAATATATTTCTGATACAGTTTATTCTGGTTTGGGCCTACTTAGGAGTATTGTGGGCTACTACACAATATATGGTTGGTATAGAGTGAAAGGAGAAGGGCCCCAGCACAGAGCCTTGGTTAGCTGGTGTGGCACGGAAGAGGAAACAGCAGAGGAGCCTGAGAGGAATGGTTGGATGGATAGGAGAACAGGAGAGAGAGAGAGGACAGGAAGAGAAGGTGATCTCTAGGGTCAGATGCTGCAGAAAGGTCGAGAAGGGTAAGGATGGAGAAAAAACCATTTGGAAATGTATAGCTAAATTTACATAGAAGAAGACAAGGTAAGAACATGTTAAAAGACTTAATATTGGGGGCAGCTATGGTGCAGTAGATAAAGCACCAGCCCTGGATTCAGGAGGACCTGAGTTCAAATTTGGCCTCAGACACTTGACACTTACAGTCTGTGTCCCTCATTGCCCTGGCGCGCCCCCCCCCCCCCCCCCCCCCCCCCGCCAAAAAGACTTAATATTTTATTACCTTCAACTTAATGAAATATGAATAATTGTCTCTGCTGAAGAAATTGCAAATTTTATGAACAAATGCCCTCTATGTATATGGTGTCTATCAGAATGTTGCATTCTATATCCAGTTCAAAATATTTTTTCTTATTTTTTTCTTTTGATTAGTAATGGTGGCTTGGAAAGTGGGAAACCTGTTGACCTAGTTCTGAGCTGTGTGGACAACTTTGAAGCTCGAATGGCAATTAATACAGTGAGTACTTTATTTTGTCTATGTAAGATATGATAATGCATGTATTAGATTTAATATGTCTTAATTCTCATCTGAGCAATAAATGATTTTTATGAGCCCTAAATCTGAAGTGTTCTAAAATTTTTATCTCTAAACTGATTTATTAGATTATTTTTGAAATTTTTTTCAAATACTCACATCTATGGATATTTTTGTAGCTTTTGGCTATATATAGCACATTCAGCAATAGTACTTTATAGCTCAAGCAAAAATATCCAATGCAGTCGAAGACTCCTTGTTTCTGAGAAGGGTGTGTGTATGTGTACGTGTCCATGCATGCATGTGTGCAATTGTGCATCCACACACATACTTCTCAGATGTATTATTTTTTTTTTTTTCAGTGTATGGAATAAAACAAGGATTTCCATATAACATAGTACACTACAAAAAGATGGTTACACATTCAAGGGCAAATCTACTGCAAATCAACTGCAAATCTGCAAAACTTTAAAATATATTTCAGTTGTATTATTTTTAAAAGATATTTTGATAGAGCTGTTTTACAGTAGTACTTATTTGTATTTGAATTTTCTTGACATATTAAAATGTGTAAAATGCTATGAAGATGGTGTTTCTTTTCTTTTTTTTTTAGTGAGGCAATTGGGGTTAAGTGACTTGCCCAGGGTCACACAGCTAGTAAATGTTAAGTGGCTGAGGCCAGATTTGAACTCAGGAACTCCTGACTCCAGGGCCGGTGCTCTATCCACTGCGCCACCTAGCTGCCCCTGATGGTGTTTCTTAATATCATGTAAACATTTCTGTTGAATTAGTAGAGTATTTTTTTCCTTATCAAAGTACATTATCATTTTCTTAATTGCTGTTAGGATTCTTTTGGAAAGGATTTTTACATGTACTGATAATTTCAGAAGTGTTGATAATTCAGTAAACCAGATTTTGCTCTATACTAATATTTTTAATAGAGAGGAAAAACCAAATCTAGTAATCAATCCAAATCATAATTTTTTTGCTTCTATTATGATACAAATTGAATTAATTTTAAATATGTATATCTATGGCATGTGTATATAGATCCTCATTTTTCATGAAACAACATATGTGGTAAATTCTAGCCTTTTATTCACAGCTGTGACTTCATTCTACTTAGGCTTGTAATGAACTTGGGCAAACATGGATGGAATCTGGGGTTAGTGAAAATGCGGTCTCAGGGCACATACAACTTATCATTCCTGGGGAATCTGCTTGTTTTGCGGTATGTACTACTGTTGTTTGGTGTCCATTTTTTGGTTCCAGAATTTTTAAAATGTAAAATTTAAACTGGAGAGAGATGGGAGTGAAATTATAACCCTAAGTTTATGTTTTTCTCTTTGGGCATCTCTTTTACTTTTTTTATTCCTTTAAAATAAACTTAACTTTTTTGTTTTCCTTTTCCTTAAAGTGTGCTCCTCCACTGGTAGTTGCTGCAAATATCGATGAAAAGACACTGAAAAGAGAAGGAGTTTGTGCGGCTAGTCTTCCCACTACTATGGGAGTGGTAGCTGGAATTCTTGTACAAAATGTGTTAAAGTGAGTGCTAGAAAAAAAATGTCTTAATTGTCCTGTGTATATATAGTATAAAAGTAGTATCTATGAAAAGTTGAACTGGATGGGAAAATCATCTGGAGACTGGTTTTCTTAAGTCTATAGTTTGGAGTACCTTTTGGACATTGGGGTCTTTATGGACCACTGATTTACTTTTTTTTTTGCGGGGCAATGAGGGTTAAGTGACTTACCCAGGGTCACACAGCTCTCATTTACTTGTCAAGTGTCTGAGGGCACATTTGAAGTCAGGTCCTCCTGAATCCAGGACCAGTGCTTTATCCACTGTGCCACCTAGCTGCCCCCTGATTTACTTCTTTAAGTGTGACTAGGTATCCCAATTTTCCTTAAATAAGAATTATTTTTAAAATAAACTATTAATTATGGTAAGGCCTTTACTTTTTCTTTTTTTTTCTTCTTTTTTTTCTTTTAGTGAGGCAGTTGGGGTTAAGTGACTTGCCCTGGGTCACACAGCTAGTGTTAGGTGTCTGAGGCCAGATCTGAACTCAGGTACTCCTGACTCCAGGGCCAGTGCTCTATCCACTGTGCCACCTAGCTGCCCCAAGGCCTTTACTTTTTGACAGCAAAACTTAGCCAAGGACCAAGAAATAAGCCATCAGGGTTTCTGAGCAGTAATTGGTCACAGAGTTCATAAGGCACATGTGCTTTACTTGTGATCAGATTTTTCAGGCCCTGCTCAGAGCTCCTTTGTTCTTTATTTTACACATAATTCTATTAGTAGTGGATTTCAGGACTCCTAAGCCCACAATAAATTAGAAGTACCAATTTTTGGAAGAATTGCAGCAACCGGTGTGCTGCTAGTAATAACAGACTAAAGGAAGCAAGCCAGAAAAAATAGAAACATGCCATACACTGTGATCCAGAACAGCACCTGAGGCTTTGAGGCTAGGAGCACATAGCCCTTTATGCCTCAGTAAAAATATGGAATAGCTGGTGCACATAACATGACCCTGAATGATCACAAAAAGCAGAAAAAATGTTTAGTTGCCTCTGGCTAAGAGGTATCAGAAAAGATGCTTAAAGTAGTAACCATCCAGAGCCCTTTGGAAAATTTAAGCAGTGTATTTTCCTGAAGGGACTTGCATGTTTAAAGGGCCCTGAAGCCGCTGGTAGTTTGGCATTAGAAAGTCTTTGTCTACTTAGGCTCTGAAAGGTTTCATTGCATACCTTTGGGACTTACTCTTTACTCTGCTAAAGAGTCCCTGCCTTCTTCTGCTGTTTCCTAGTATTAGATGAACCTCATAGCTTAATGACACGCCAAGTTCTTTCTTTAGGCATTAAGCATTGAGTTGTCAACTTATTTTAACATTCTAGGTCAGGCCAGAAAGGGGACTGTTTCATTGTTGAAGTTTCCTTCCAAGTTCCCTCCTGTTGCTTTTAAAAAAGAATTGTGTCCGGCTCCAGCTTAAGGAGACACTTCACTTCACAGGGCATTGCTGTTGGCCCTCTTCCTGGGACCTTAAATTTCTATTAAGATAGATCCAAAATATGCCCCATTCTGGGCTATGCTGTTTTTGTGCTGTGCCTGCTCACTGCAGTCGGGGGCCATTCAATGTTTTGTGGCTTTCCCCCACCCTGTTAGTTTTCTTCTTTACCTAAGTCCTTTTACATTTTATATATATTAAAAAACTACTTTGGCTATGACAGCATGAACTATTAGATGGGACTCTCCAGTACCCCAAACTATGGTCCTCTAGGGCTGAGAGGATGTGCCATTGTGCCAGTTTTCATTGGTAAGGGAAATTTTTCATGACTAAATTTTTCCACCATTGAAGTCACAGATCTGTTTATGGTGTAAAAATAATGCCTTGAGTATAATTTAAACAATTTGCTATTTCATCATGCTAATACACTAAGGTGAATTATTTCCTGTATGAAAACTTTAATAATCTGCTTTAATTAATATACAAGAATAATTTGTAACTTTGCCAGTCTATTATGTCTGAATGAATGCTTGAAAAGTTAATGTTTTCAAACTCATAGTTATAAATTTTGTTGTTAGAGACCTCTTATCCTCCCTGGGACTCGAGATTTAGGTTCCTATGAACTCAGCCTAGTCAGAATGTGTATATGTGTATGCATGCTTAGCCTTTTTTCAACCCAGCTGTATTTTTTTTTCAAATTTCTAATTTTTCTAATTTTCTAATTTCAAAAATTAGGTTTCTGTTAAATTTTGGGACTGTGAGTTTTTACCTGGGTTATAATGCAATGCAAGATTTCTTTCCTACTATGTCCATGAAGCCAAATCCTCAGTGTGATGACAGAAACTGCAGGAAACAACAGGAAGAATACAAGGTAAGCTTTTGTTCCTTAGGATTATTAGAGGGGCATTTATTCATAGGAATGGAATGAATGCTTTAAACTTATGATAAACCAAGGGCTTATTTAGGTTTGGAATCCCGGGAGGAAAGAAGAGTTTGCCATTGAGTGAAAGCAATTTTTAAAAAATCAAATGAAGTTAATCACATTCATGTCACATTTTTGTTAAAATTGTTTTAGTGGCTTTTAAACCTTTTTTGTAAAGAAGCCTGTGTAAGCTGATCAGTTTCTGTGACAGAATTTAAAACTCTTTAGTTCTAGAGTTCATGTTTGATGATCTCAGAAATATATTGATATTTAATTTCTGCAGAAAAAAGTTGCAGCTCTACCCAAACAAGAGGTTGTTGAACATCAAGAGGAAGAAATCCTGCATGAGGACAATGATTGGGGTAGGTGTTCAATTAGGAACTGAACAGCAGCAGCAACCCTAACACCATCCATAATAAGGATCTTTATTTATTTATTTAAACCTACTTGTGATGAGGAACTCACTATCACTTCTGAGTGACCATTCCATTTTTATTGATTTTTTTGGTGAGGCAATTGGGGTTAAGTGACTTGCCCAGGGTCACACAGTTAGTAAGTGTTAAGCGTTTGAGGCTGGATTTGAACTCAGATCCTCCTGAATCCAGGGCCGGTGCTCTATCCATTTCACCACCTAGCTGCCCCAACAAGGATCTTCATTGCAAAAATGTCTAAGTCGCAGGGTTAGATGAAGACAAACCAAAGTCTTCAAGCCAAGGAAAACAGGTTCATTGAGAGAGGGATCCTGTCTTACAATAAAGCCAGTTTCAGGTCTAGGACCCAAAGACCCAAGCCTCAGGATCTAAGGGTATTTATACACAATAAGCTCCTCCCACAATTTTAACACAATCCAAGTGGTCCATGTATAATGAGTATGAAGTAGAGAGAAAGAAACAAATCAGTTTTTCATCATTCAGTTGGCTAGGCCATTGGATTCATTTTGCCACCATAAATGATGACAATCTGATGGCATTCCACTGAGTTGATTGCCAATGTCTGACTTTCTGACTGTGCACCATACTAATATTCCAACCTTTCTCTTACTCTGAGTGGTCCCTTTCAGCTCAGAAATTACTCTTTTTGGCATTTTACCTTTAAGCTGATTGGTAGACACCTAACCACAATTGGAATTGAGTTGATGGATATCAGTTATGTGGTTTCCAGACCAGTTTACAATATAGCATTTGTATTAACTCTACCAGTATCTGTCTTATTCCATGATTATTTGCTTAAGCTACTGAAGAATACATAAACATGTTAAATCACAGTTTGTAGTCTATAAACTGATTATTTAATTAAATCAGTTATATCTAAGGGGTGGGGAAAATCTCACTCACACCTCGCATAAACCTTTTAGGATTGTAGGAGTGCTAAACTAATCCCTACTTTTCCAAGCTACTTAGAAATCTAGAATTAAATTTAATTCTCCAGGTATCGAGTTAGTATCTGAGATTTCAGAAGAGGAGCTAAAAGATGCTTCTGGTCCTGTTCCTGACTTGCCTAAAGGAATTACAGTGGCATACACAGTTCCAAAAAAGGTACTTCTAAAAAATGAGCATGATTTAGGAAATAAAGTCACAACAACAAACATCATGTGGAAATGTTTTGCATGTATAGTTTTTCTTGTCATCTCAGTGGGTGGGGGAGGGAGTAAAGGGAGGGAGAGAATTTGAAACTGAACATTTAAAAAAAGAAATAAATATTTTTTAAAAATCTGCAAGCATGTGAAACTTTTATCTGTCAAAAGACATGTTTTTGCTTTCTAATAATCTTTCACACTAAAAAAAAAAATCTCCTTAACACTTTTTTGGCTATATTCATTGAGAGGTAGGAGTTGTTAATACTGGTTTAAATAGCTTTGTTCTATATGTAGTATATTTTACATTTTATCGATTTTGAGAAATGATTTTGTATGTTTCCTTTATATCAAGTATTATCTAATAAATTAAAATAAGTGATTGTTTTTGTTTACTACTGATGTTTTAACTGGTGAACCATTTAAGATTTCTGAATTTTGTAATTCAGAAGATTGATGGGACAGTAATGGAATTTGGGGTTTTTTTTGGTAACTCCTTTAAAAGTCAGGTATTTTTTTAGTCAGTGGGGTTTAAATAATTTGAGGTGAGAACTGATGGTCATGTATTCCTGAAAGCAAGAAATGTGTGATGTTTTCATTAAGTTTTTTTTTCATCTGGTAACAGGCAGAAGATCCTTTGCCTGGGGGTGAGTCAGTGGAAGATTCTGGGGAAAGTTTGGAAGAACTTATGGCCAAGATGAAGAACATGTAGCCAGGAGCCATCTTGTTTCATCTTTTCCCTTCTGGAGAAACTGAAGAAATAAACTTTCAAAGAGTCGAGAATTCCTGCACTGTTAGTAAAGCGTAAGGTGGTGTCATTTGATATGTGGTCTTTATTGGTACTGTGTCTTACTCTTGGAAATTAAGAGTACCTTGATTTGATTTCTTTTATTCACCTGAAGAGTCCTCAGACTATGAAGAAGAAACTGTAAGAGGCTGTGATATGTCCTCAGGTCTAGCCACTGAGATAGAAGGCTTTAGGCTCCAAATAAGAAGGTCAGTGCAAATAAGTGTCACCCTCTATAATAGAAGCTGTGGAACCAGATTAGTTGTGCCCAGAAACCCTTTGACTCCATTGGGATTTGGAGGCCAATTACGGTTCAGATTAAGGAGTTGTCTTTGCTGTACCTTGATAGCATACATGCTACAATACTGAAATTGAAAATACATTTTGTAAACTTTAAAAATATTAGTATATGATGTTGAAGTAAAGGTAGTGATCAGTGAAATCAATGTTTAAAGTTACGTCTGATGGGACACGAATATTTGGTCACTAAGAAGGTAAACCATACAAGCTGATGCTTTATCATATCCTGGATGTACTCTTTCAAGATGATTGGTTATTCTGATTAAATTTACATTTACCAGCCTTCTGAATATTTTTCAACTTAGTTTAATATCTTACTTTTATCTAGGTATCTAGATAGTTTAATGTTTCACTTTTATCTAGGTATCTAAGATTATGTAGATACTAGGAAAAAGAAGCCCTTGATAATCACTGCGTGGCCCCTAATGTTAAATTAGCTTTTTATTTGGGCATTGTGACTTAATTATCTTAGATTCCAATCTTTCCTGGATGAGTTGAAAATTGACGTTTCAGACTTACACAGCTTAGAGAAAAAAGCCCTTTTGTTGGGATCAGACTGAGAGGGATGCTCAACTGGAAATAGCTTCCTGTTTTTCCCCATTACAACAGTCCTATTCACAAATGTCTCTTTTTAATGGTGTAGCATACATAGATGAAACAGACCAGTAACGGCCTGGTTGAAAGAAATGTGTTTTGTTTTTTAAACAAATGACATAGTTATAAGTTATTCATGTACTTTTGCTGTATTGTTTCCTTTGCAATCACGTTTTAAAAATATAGTTTTCCTTCTAATGCTCTAATGAAAGTAATATTTTCCACTTTTTTTTGCTTTGAAGACCATAGCCGTCTTTGAACTCTAGTGAAAGAAGATGCTGATAATTTACTAAGTAAGGACTTTATATGAATAAAGTAGAAAAAGCTTAAACACCTCAGTAAAATTTGCAAAAAAGATAAACCTCATGTAATGTGACTGTCTTCTGATTTTCCAAGGCTGTATTGGTGATTATCATCATTTAATAGTGAAGGGAGGAAAACTGGGACACTGTAGCTTTGTTTTCTGGGGTACTTCAATTCTGTACCTCAGCTTATTGCAGTCTCCTGTAGTTCATAGGAATTTTGTGAGAATCAACCTCTGTGAAATGTTTATTTCCTTGGAAATGACTACATTGCCATCGTAAGGTTTTACTTACTTGTTTTTAAAAGAGGAACTCTGATCTGATACATGTGTTCTGACAGTGGAAAAATAATTAACAATGTTGAATATACACTTTCTTAATGCTTTTTGTGTGGCATTGTGATTTCATTCCTGGAAGGATTTCTCAGTATGGAAGCTTCCTTCCACCAATGAAGATGGGCATCTGATCTGTAAATCAGTCTTAGCTGTGTGTGAGAACTGAGAGGATAAGATTTGTTCCCTGTCACACTGCTGATAATGTGTCTAAAGCAGGCTTTGAACCCAGGTCTTCCTTACTTCACCATACTGCCTCTCAGTTGTTTATTGCATAAAGTTTCTGCAAATTAAGAAAAAGAGTTAATGCATCATTACAGTTTATTCAAAGATTGGTTAGACATAACAACTGAGGAACCATACTGTCTCTTTTTTAAAAAGAATCTTAAGCATTGAAACTGACTTTCCCCATCATCATTTTCCAGTATGTTGTAAATGTGCCTTTTTTTAATTTAAAAGCTCACAATCAACAAATACAGATAATATGGAATATAATTTGCAATAATCATAAAATCAAAACTATTTGAATATTAAATACTAAACCTTGTGTCTCTTGAATATCAATCTTAATCACTGATCCGCTAAATTGTAGGAAATAAAGTTGAAGCACTTCCATAATTTGTGCCCCTTCCTAGCTTTTTTCATATGTATGAAATAATGGGCTTCATGTATATGTATCCATATACAATTCAGATAATATATGCACACATACATATTTAGAAAACATATATGTTTAATGTACACGTGCACAACAAATGCTAGGTTATAATAGGTTATCCATGACATGGAGGGCCGGTGCTCTAAATTTCAATTCAGTTGTATCTTTTTTAGCTCATTCTATCCTAATGAGAAACCATGATCTTTAGTTTGAAATAAAGTAGAAGGTAGCCAGTTCTGCCGCTGAGTATCCCTCTCACTCAGGCTGCCCTTCTTTGTATTGGCAAAAGACAGAGCAATCAATATTAGATTTGAGATGAAATAATGTTAAAATGGGAGGTTTGGAAAAAAAAATTTATTCATTTTGAACTTACATACAAAAAGACAGAAACATTTCTATGTTCATAGTAAAACAGAAAAAGGATTCAGTAAGAAACCACGAGTCTCCATTTCACACTGTTGACTTTTTTTTGGAAAAACTGTAATAAATGCTACAGATAGTTTTCAAAACTACCCTGCTTTTCTGTGCTTCCTTCAGAGGCTGGATTTGAACTCAGGTCTCCCTGAATCCAGGGCCCATGCTTTATCTAGTGTGCCACCTAGCTGCACCATTCCGTGTTTTTCTTTTTTTTTTTTTCCCTTTTTGCGGGGCAATGGGGGTTAAGTGACTTGCCCAGGGTCACACAGCTAGTAAGTGTCAAGTGTCTGAGGCTGGATTTGAACTCAGGTCCTCCTGAATCCAGGGCCAGTGCTCTATCCACTGTGTCACCTAGCTGCCCCCATTCCATGTTTTTCTAAAACCATTATAGTGCAGTAGTATTCCATCAGAATCATATACCACAGTTTAGCCATCCCCCAATTGATGGACATCTTCTCAATTTCCAGCTTTTTGTACAAAGAGAGCTGCTATAAATATTTTAAGACACATAAGTTATTTTTCTTTTTTCCTTACCACCTTGGGAAACAGAGTAGTGGTATTGCTGGGTCATAGGGGATGCACGGTTTTATAACTCTGGCCATGATTCCAGATTGCTTTCAAAAATTGTTGAATCAATTCACAGTTCTACCAACAGTGTATTAGTGTCCCAGTTTTTCCATGTCCCTTCCAACATTTATCATTTTTCCCTTCTGTCATTTTAGTCAATCTGATAGTTGTGAGATTATACCTCAGAGTTGTTTTAATGTGCATTTCTCTAATCAATAATGATTCAGAGCATTTTTTCATATGACTATGTATAGCTTTGATTACATCTTTAGGTTTTTCCAGGTATATCACATTGTCGGCACTAGGGGGTAATTTTATTACCTCATTGCCCATTCGGAGTCCTTCAATTTCTTTGTCTTCTCTTATTGTTATTGCTAGCATTTATAATACAATATTTTTTATAATAAATATTTTTATTTATAATTTTGAATTCTAAATTTTATCCCTCTTCTCCTTTCCCTCAACTGTCCCTGAGGTGGTAAGCAATCAGATGTGGGCTATAAATGTGCAATTATGTAAAACATGACCATATTAGTCATTTTGTCTAAGAAAACTTGAATAAAAGAAAAAAATGAAAGTCTGTGTTCAATCAATTAGTTCTTTCTTTGGAGGTAGATAGTATGCTTTATCATTAGTCCGGGATCATTTTATTGCTAAAAATAGTTGTCATTCATAATTCTTCAAACAATATTGTCACTGTGCACAATGTTCTCATGGTTCTACTCATTTCACTATACATCAGTTCATACAAGTCTTTCCAGGCCTTTCTAAAATCATCCTGCTTTTTATTTCTTATAGCACAATAATATTCCATCACTATCATATACCAGAACTTGTTTAGCCATTCCCCAATTGATGGGCATTCCTTTGATTTCCAATTCTTAGCCAACACAAAAAGAGCTGCTATAAATGTTTTTGTACAAACGGGTATTCTTCCCTCCTCTTTTTGGGGATGTTTTTGGGATATAACCCTAGCAGCGGTATTGATGGACCAAAGGGTACGCACAATTCTATAGCCCTTTGGGCATAGTTCCAAATCGCTCTCCAGAATGGTTGGATCTTTTCACAACTCCACAACAGTGGGTTAGCATCCCAGTTTTCCCATATCCCCTCCAACATCCAATGTTTCCCTTTTTTGTTATATTTGCCATTCAGAGTTGTTTTAATTTGCATTTCTCTGATCATTAGTGATCTAGAACATTTTTTCATATGATTATAGATAGCTTTGATTTCTTTGTCTGAAAACTTCCTGTTCATATCCTTTGACCATTTATCAATTGAGGAATGATTTGCATTTGACTCAGTTCTCTATATAATGAGAAATGAGGCCTTTATCAGAGAGATACTTGTTTCAAAAATTCTTTCTCAGTTTTCTGCTTCCTTTGTATTCTTGGTTATATTGCTTTTGTTTGTACTAAACCTTTTTAATTTTATATAATAAAAATGATCTATTAAAAAATTTTTTTTGCACTCTATTCTTTGGTCCTAAATTCTTCCTTTGTTCATAAAGCTGACAGATAAATGATTCCATGCTCTCTTATCTAATATTGGATAACGGTGGTAATGAACATTCTTGTCTGACTCCTGATCATATTGGGAAGGCTTCTAGCTTATCCCCATTACAAATAATGCTTGTTGATGCTTTTTTAGGTAGATATTTCTTACCATTTTAAGGAAAAATCCATTTATACCCATGCTTTCAAACATTTTTAATAAGGAATAAGTGTTGTATATTGTCAAAAGTTTTTCTGCATCTATTGATATGATTTTTACCTTTGTTATTGATATAATCAATTATGTTAATAGTTTTCCTTATGTTAAACCATCCCAGCATTCCTGGTATAAATCCCATTTGGTAACGATGTATTGTCTTTATGATATATTGTGTTCTCCTAGCTAGTATTTTTTTTTTTTTGCGGGGCAATGGGGGTTAAATGACTTGCCCAGGGTCACACAGCTAGTAAGTGTCAAGTGTCTGAGGCCGGATTTGAATTCAGGTCCTCCTGAATCCAGGGCCAGTGCTTTATCCACTGTGCCACCTAGCTGCCCCACCTCTGGCTAGTATTTTATTAAGGATTTTTTTGCTCCATATTCATTAGTGAAATTGGTTTATAATTTTTTTCTCTGTTTTTTGCTCTTCCTGGTTTAGGTATCAGGACCATATTTGTCTCATAAAAGGAGTTTGGCAGGACTCTTTCATTGCCTTTAATTCCAATTAATTTATTTAATATTTGAATTGTTTGATCTTTTAATGTTTGGTAGAATTCACTTGTAAATCCATCTGGCGCTGATACTTTTTTCTTGTTTGTTTATTTTTGGCGGGGCAATGGGGGTTAAGTGACTTGCCCAGGGTCACACAGCTAGTAAGTGTCAAGTGTCTGAGGTCAGATTTGAACTCAGGTACTCCTGACTCCAGGGCCAGTGCTTTATCCACTGCGCCACCTAGCCGCGCCCCCCCTTTTTTTTTTACATTTTAATTTTCTTTATTATTCAAAAAACCATATCCTTTTTATTTACTTTTTTGACTCTGTGCCTTCAACACCTTCACAACAATTTTCTGTTCCTCAATCAGGAAAGCACACTTGATCTTGTCACAGACACATTTAGCACACATGGAGCCACCATAAGCCCTGCTGACATGCTTTTTGGTCTTTGATAGCCTCATAAGAACTTTAGGTCTCACTGCACGAACACCTCGAAGTCTTCCTAGGCACACACCACAGGCTGATTTTGGTGCTTTTCCAAGTTTCTTAGGATAAAGGTAAACAATTCTGTTACCTGGGGTTCGTGACACCTGAGTTTTGTTGGAAGCTGTGTTGTAGGACAACCTACGGCGATATGTCAGATGCTGAACCATGTTTAATTTCTGTCGAGTCCGTTCCCCCCTTTTTCTTAAGAAGCTTATTTATAGCCTGTTTAATATTTTTCTAAAATAGGTTTATACTATTTATTTCCTTTTCTGTTAATATAGGCAGTTTATTTTTTTGAGTGTTTTTTTCCCCATTTCACTTAAATTTATTGGCATATAATTGAGCTAACTCCTTATAATTGCTTTGATTTCATCTCCATTAGTGCTATAGTCACTCTTTTCATTTTTGATATTAATGATTTGGTTTCTTCTCTCTTTTTGATCACATTAACCAATGATTTATTGTTTTTTTCTTAAAACCAACTCCTAGTTTTATTTATTAATTCAGTGGTTCTCTTACTTCATGTTTTCCTTCAATTTCAG
Source organism: Dromiciops gliroides (assembly GCF_019393635.1). Lineage (NCBI taxonomy): Eukaryota > Metazoa > Chordata > Mammalia > Microbiotheria > Microbiotheriidae > Dromiciops > Dromiciops gliroides. The sequence goes on from NC_057865.1 coordinate 40,600,498, forward strand.
AAAGCTATGTGTGGGGCAGCTAGGTGGCGCAGTGGATAAAGCACCGGCCCTGGATTCAGGAGTACCTGAGTTCAAATCCGGCCTCAGACACTTGACACTTACTAGCTGTGTGACCCTGGGCAAGTCACTTAACCCTCATTGCCCTGAAAAAAAAAAAAAAGCAGAAAGCTATGTGTTTTATAGGTACTACAAGATTTAGGCCAACACTAAAAGAATTTGAGTTACAGTTCTCTAGAAAAGCCTCAGAACTTTAGGGTTCTTTTTTTTTTTTAAATTGATACCACCTGTTTTGACAAAAATCAGTCACTTCCCAAAAAATTCCTCCCTGTTATCCCACATATTACACCACTACAGTACCTTCCTCTGGAAAACAGGTGAGCAACTTGTTCCATCATTTCCCTGAGATTGTTGGGCACTGTTTCTATCTAGCATTTTGCTGTTAACAAACAGTGCTGCTATGTATATTTTGGTACCGATGACTCCTTTTATAAACATACCTGTGGGGTTCCTGATTGGAGCAGAGGGATATAAAACTACTTTGATATTTTTCCCACCATTGCACCTTGGTCCTTCATGATCTCAAGGTCCCTGATCATTCCGGTTGACCTGGATGCTCTTTTACTTACTGATATCCTTCCTAAAATGTGGTACCTAGAACTGAATATGAAATTTCACGTGTGGTTTGATCAGCAGACAGTACAGTGTTAAGACTTCTCTTGTCCCTCCCACACATCAGCTACTCCTTTGATGGTATCAACTTTTCATGTTGTGCAGATGACTTCTATTGACCCACAGGACATGAAGGCCCGCAACTTGTTCAGAGAAATCACCATTCGGTCAAGCTTCCTCTATTTTGGACTGGTGGAATTTGAGTTTTTAGAATTTGAAAGCACTTGTCCTTGTTAAATTGTATTCTTAATAATGTCAACACAATGGATGTTTTTGTATTCTGTCATCAACATGCCGTCTGTGGCCTTGGAGGTTGTTTAGTCACATCTGACTCTTCGGGACCCCTTTTGGGGTTTTCTTGGCAAAGATACTGGAGTGATTTGCCATTTCCTTCTCCGGCTCATTTGATGGAGGAGGAAACTGAGGCAGATAAGGCTAAATGACTTCTCGCCCAGGGTCGCACAGTATCTAAGGCTGGATTCGTACTCAGGTCTTCCTGACTCCAGACCTAGGGCTCTATCCACTGTGACACCTAGCTGCCACCATCACCATTACCACAAAGAAAAAGGATGTTTTCTAACAGCGGAATCATTTTTTTCTTTAAAAAGGTCTACAGAACATCTGGACTTATAGACAGTCACAACAGAAGGATTACAAATATTCTAGAAACTCTTTTAATGGGAGGTTCAGAAAAAAGATGTTTACCCTGAATTACCTCTCATGTGGCATCTTGCTTCTGAACCTCCCATTAAAAGGGCTTCTAGAATATTTGAAGAACCTGCTTTGTTCCTTTTGGGTTATGGGTAATGATAAATATGTCAATAGAAGCTTGACTGACAGCTCATTTAGCTCCTCAAATAGAACTAGTTCTCAAGCATTTACAATTTCACCATTTTAATTAAATAATTTTGCTTACTACAAAAACTCTAATAAAAACAATTCTCTTTTCAAAATAAACTGCTGCATAATGGAGCCAGCACTCACTGCAGTATACCTAGATGAGTCAAGACCCCCTAAGGAACATTTATAAAGCACTTCCCATTTGCCTGGCACTGTACTAAGTGCTAAAAGGACAAACACCAGAATGCAACAGTCTGCCCTCAAGGAGCTTCTGTTCAAAGGAGACGTGTACAAAAAGTCGTTTGGGGTGGGGAGGAGCGGCCAGGTGCAGGAAACAGGAAAGGCCTTGTTATTGCAGAGCGTGTTTAAGGAAATGAGGGATTTTGTAAAAGGCAGAAGTGGGGAAGCAGAACCCTGTGCACAGGTAGGAAGGCTGCACTGTTGTGTGACACAGAGCAAGGCCAGCATGGCTGGACTCCAGCATGTGTAACAAAGGATCATCTATAACAATGCCAGAAAGAAAGGCTAGTGGCAGACTGAAGAGCTCTACCAGTGCTAAGCAGAAATTTTTGTTTTTAATTCTAGAGGTGATAGGGAGCCACCGATTTTTTTTTTTTTAGTGAGGCAATTGGGGTTAAGTGACTTGCCCAGGGTCACACAGCTAGTAAGTGTTAAGTGTCTGAGGCCAGATTTGAACTCAGGTACTCCTGACTCCAGGGCCGGTGCTCTATCCTCTGCACCACCTAGCTGCCGAGACCGAATTTTACTGAGCATGTGTGATAGCATCAGAACCTTGCTTCAGGATAGCAGCAAGGCAGATAAATAATTTGGCATTCTAGTAAAAACCAGGAGATGAGGAAGACAGTTTTCGATTTTTATTTTAAAAGTGGAATATAGTTATGTCATCTTCACCTTTGCAATTAAGGCATGTTACACATTAAAAAGAACAGACATAAGATAAAACAAAAACTTTACATGACAATACAAAATGCCATTCGAGGTGGGAGGTAGCAATCTCCTTTATATGGTGTGGTCACCTTCATTTTCAGTACAAGAAATGGCAGAGAAGTGTTTCAAATATAAATGATGAATGGACTGAGTTTCCGTAAGGGAGAAAATGTCAAAGTTACATTTTGACAAGTCAAAACTTTGTTCAGAGAGGTTTGGGATGATGAGGTTTAATACCTTTTATTACCTCAAATACCAAAGTATTATGATGAACAATAGAGAAATGTAGGAGTCATTTATGAAGTTGATTTTTTTTAAAAAGGTGATTATATATTAACATGGTTTTCTTAAGAAAAATGACAGTGGGGGCAGCTAGGTGGCGCAGTGGATAAAGCACCGGCCCTGGATTCAGGAAGACCTGAGTTCAAATGTGACCTCAGACACTTAACATTTACTAGCTGTGTAACCCCGGGCAAGTCACTTAACCCTCATTGCCCTACTGCTACCCCCCTCCCCCCGCCCAAAAAAAAAAGAAAAGAAAAGAAAAATGACGGCAGAAGAAGTCACGATAATATAGCAGCCAATGTTTAACACCAATAGTTTACGTTCATATAGTCAAATCAAGATAAATTATCTCTTTAATCCTCAAAATCTCTACGAGGTAGGTAGGGAGGTAGGGCTGCTGCTTAAAGGAACAAATCTTTGAAAAAGAGAGGATGCTGTCAATTCTAGAAGAGCAAAGACGATGAGAATCCTTGAATTCCTGACATGAAAAGTGACTGACCTCATGGCAAGAGATGAGAGAGCATCTTGTTCTACGTATCTTGGAAACTGTCATACCCCAGAAGTGAATTTAGAGGAAAACCATAAAAATATTTTTAAACCTGGCACAAGGTATCCACATTTAACTCCATCTCTCCTGACCCTTTTTCATCCCCAGAGTCACTCTGTCCCATACAAATACCACAAAACACTAGATCAGCACGAGGCAGCCAGAGACAAATAAGTTAAAAAAGAAAAGCAAAAAACCACCTTGTTTTAGCCTGAAATAATACTGTCCCAAGCCTTGAATAAATCATTGTAAAGTGCATTGATGTTGGCTTTAGTCTGGGTAGTCTGTGCCTTTCATTAGCACATGTTCCTAAGGAGGACGCTGCTACCTTTGTCCGTGGAGAAGGAAGACATTGGGGGAAAGGGTTGTTTTTAGACTAAATGTGTCTCCGCTTGAAGAGTGCCTCGACAGCGCATTTCCCCCGACGAGAGACGTCTCTGCTTCCTTTATCTCCATAGCTCTTTTGTAGAGCTCAGCAGCCTTCTCAAAATCTCCTCCTTCATAGCTTAAAGAAAAGGAGCAGAAGTTTAAAAAGCGGTGATTCTAGTACCACGACCATTCGCAGAGTTCACAGGAGACAATGCACCTGGGAACAAGACGCCATTTGATGCGGAGCTTCTGATCAAGTGAATTTAATCACTCAGAAGGATAAAAGAAAACAAGCCTCCAATCCAGTCCTGAAGCCTCCACTCTCCTGCCTCCGGGGCCCTTCCCTGGGGTTAGGCTGGCTAGTCCAGCAGCACAAATGGAAGAAATACACGGAGGATGGGCAACCAGGTTTTTAACAAACGAGTTTTACTGCTGCCTTTTGTGTTCACGTCAGTCACTTCAGGATCAGTTCCCCACTCCTCCATCCCTGACAAAGAAAGTAAAGCTGTTCTAAAAATGAGAGATCTGTTGTTGGACACATGTAATACACCATTCTCAAAAACAAGCAGATGTTTCACTCAAGGCATTTAGCCTGATGCATGCACATCAAAGGGCCTGTGTTCTCTATCCTAAGACCAGTTACAATTTTAGGGTGGAAAATAATAAATACCAGTGACTTGATTTCCATTACTATCAATGTGTGGAGTTACATCACCTAGGGAAGCAGGAATAATTCTTTTCCCCAACCACCCACCAATGTACTTGTCAATACATTTTCTATCTTCATTTGTAATGTGTAAAAAAAAAATTGTTTTGTTTTGGCGAGGCAATTGGGGTTAAGTGACTTGCCCAGGGTCACACAGCTAGTAAGTGTTAAGTGTCTGAGGCTGAATTCGAACTCAGGTCCTCCTGAATCCAGGGCCAGTGCTTTATCCACTGTGCTACCTAGCTGCCCCGCAAAAAAAAAAAAAAAATTAAAAACATCTTTTTTTCCACAAGAGTCCAACTACATGAGGGAAAAGAATAACAATCTTACCTCAGCACAGCCAGATTTTTTAGTGTTTCACCCACTCGTGGGTGCATCCGACCCAAACTGTCTTCATAAATCTTTAATGCTCGTTCATACAGTGGCAAGGCTTCAATAGGCTTTTTCTTAAAGTAAAGAAATAATCATATTGCTTGCTAATATATGATAAATATACTGAATTGCTAAAATTAATATTCACACATCAAGACAAGTTGAGTTATTTTCATATGCACAAAGAATACCTTTATTAAGCGAATAAAGAAATAGTTTATTAATCAGGAATATTATAAGGCTACTGGATGAGAAATCCTGGGTTCCAATCCTTAATTCAGTTACTGATCTGACCTTAAATCAAACATTTAAATTTTCAAAAATGAATTTGCCCTGTCTGCAAAATGAGGATAATTCCTGCCCCTTCCCTTAATTTTTCTTCCTTACTTCAATTATCTTTGATTTCATCATTAACACAGAGGGCAAAAGCTCTATGACTTGACAGAGAGTCTTTGAGAGTGGCTATGGGCAGGAAAATTCAAACAGGTCAGGGCTGTGCTGAGATGATGAGCCTCTATGCACTCTGACCAAGGCTGGTCCTTCAATGATGGATTTTCAACCCAGCACTGGCTCAGTTCTCCAAGTCTTCCCAACTTTACAGGAGGTGCTAACACCTTGTGCTCTGCTGGCATTTCCTTCAAGAACCCACTGGGAATCAGCATTAGATAAAGGCTTTAGGGCAGCATTCTCTCACGACTTCTTAGGAATATGGAGATGGATATAGGACAATATCGCAGGCATTAAACTCATCCATTCTACAGTTACTTAGTTTAACTAATCTGGGGGGGGTCAGTCGACTCTATATTCTCACAAAACTTGATAATTATTTTTTAAAGTGTGTAAATGAAAGGTTGAGCAACTAGGTAGCACAACGGATAGAGCTTCAGGTCTGGAGTCAGGAAAACTTGAGTTCAAATCTGGCCTCAGACCCTTCCAACCTGTGTGACCGTGGGCAAGTCACTTAACCTGTTTGCCTCAGTTTCCTCATCTGTCAAAGGGCTGGAGAAGGAATTGGCAAAGCATTCCAGTATCACTTAAAGAAAACCCAAGGGGGGATCACAGAGAGTTGGACACTGCTGAAATGACTCAACAACAAGCAGAAGGTAGCATTAGTGTATTACAGTGAAGAGAAAAGAGGACTAGACTTGAAGTCAGAAGTTCTGGGTTTGGCTCCAGTATCTTTCTGGATCCAGGCTCTCATGTGCCTTTAATGACTCTGAGCCTCAGTTTCCTGGTGTGTAAAATGAGAATGCTATTACTTGTACAAGTGCCTGCTCTCTCAGGATTATTGTAGGAATCAAATGAAATAAAGCGTGTGAGGCTTTTTAAGCAAGAAAGTGTTACGTAAGTTACTACTACTATAATTATTTTGAAAGGCCATTAAACTAAAAGGTTTCTTACTGCTATTTTTTCAAATTCGGGGAAGGTACACTTTATTGTGAGGGGCTGGGGAGGCAATCAGAGTTAATTGACTTGCCCAGGGTCACACAGCTAGAAAGTGTCTGAGGCCCAATTTGAACTTAGGTCCTCCTGACTCTAGGGCCATGCTTGATCCACTGAACCATGTGGCTGCTCCTCTTAATGCTATTCCAAAGGACATATCAAGAAACTGTAGTTCTCTTCAAATTATTTAGACTTTAAAGTGACTCTGCTTAAGTAAAATTTCTTTTAAATGTACTCTATCAGATTGGAAAGGCTTAAGGTAAACAGCTCACAGCTGCCATATTTAAGGATCAAATGAGCTGAGTTTGAAGAGACTTGCCAAAAGGAGATTGTTGACCAGATGATGAGGTTTTTTTGGCTTTAGCAGCTCATGGGTCGCATCAGAGGAGAGCACATACACTGAGGGCAGCATGGATCTTTTGACATACACTACAAAAGAGGGGATCTATAGAAGCTAAAAAGTCATGGAGCTTACCATTTGGCTATAAAGAACCGCGAGGTTCACCAAGGCAGTAGCGACGCTAGGATGTTTTGGACCAAAAGATTTCTGACGTATTTCTACAGCCAATTCATACAACGGCACGGCCTTGTCAAGTTTCCCCTATAAAATAAGAAATATCAAGGAAGTAAATTACATTATGTAATGAAAAATCTGCTTTTTTTAAAAAGGAAGGACATTATAGGGGAAAAAAACAGCACACCATTAGTTCCTGGCTCACTGCCCAAGGTTAATTATGCACATTTAATAAATTTACTAATTTCCCTCAACCACTTTTTTTTTTTTTTTGCTTTTTTGATGAAGCAATTGGAGTTAAGTGACTTGCCCACGGTCACATAGCTAGTAAATGTCAAGTGTCTGAGGCCACATTTGAACTCCTGAATCCAAGGCCAGCATTCTATCTACTGCGCCACCTAGCTGCCCCAACCACTTTCAACATTTCATTCATTTCTTAGTTCAACAAACATTTATTAAACACCTATACCATGTGTAAACCAACATACTGCATGTATGCTAAAGAGATAAAGATAAAATCCAAAATGGTTCCTGTCTTAAGAACTTGCATCCTACTGCCTATCCCCTATTCCAGGGATAAATGAGACTGGGTGAGGGGGATGAGAGATGATTTTTAAAAAAAAATTAATTCTAGGCTTACAACACCTCACATGCTTGGCATATAGTAGAGTGGTATGATACCAAGGTCATTTGACAATTCCAAGGATTTGCTGGCATGTTCTTGAATATGCTGGTGCTTAGTGCAAATATAAGTTGGGAAACTGGACAGTGTTAAGTCCTACATAAAAGGAAACGCTGTAAATACTCATTATAATGTAGTTATGGATAAGCGTGTTGTCTCAAGCTGAAAGAATATAGGATATTGGCCTGAGTTAACTATACTGGATGTGCAAACATGATTCATTCTCAACTTTCCTTAATTGAATAGATATCACTTAGAGAAATGCCTAACTGTGAAGAACTCAACTATTTATTTTACTTAATTCTTTACTAGTAGAATTCATTCTGGTTTCTTTCTTGTTTATATATTTGAGTGTCAAAGTGTTTCTCACAAGTTGGAAGAGTACGCCACCTGACAAAGAAATCCCTTTTGGCATTCATTTGATATATTTAAATATAAGCCCTACAAAAGAAGGGTAGTTTCAGCCAACTGTTATTTAAATGGCAAATCAAGATCATGTGTATGATTCTGACAAAAGAACAAAATTAACTTTCATTCAGATAAGTGACAGGTGAAAACTATATCCACGAAATGAAATTGAGTTGAGAGTGGTCACGGGAATGAAATATGTGAATTTTCCACTAAAATCCCTCTCTCTCCTTCCTCCTCCATCTCAGCATCAGCTTGGTGCAGGGTAGGTTCCATGCCCTCATCTTTCAGTCATGGGCTATGATAGCAGCTGCAGGATGTGCTACCTGGGGTTCTGTGTTCTAGCACCGCGTATGTACCGAAAATGCTCAAGCAATAGAAGGGGCCTCTTAGACCCTACCTTTATGGGCCTGTAGCAACTGGGCATTTTACAATGTGTGTATTGGGGGCAGCTAGGTGGCGCAGTGGATAAAGCACTGGCCCTGGATTCAGGAGGACCTGAGTTCAAATCTGACCTCAGACACTCGACACTTACTAGCTCTGTGACCTTGGGCAAGTCACTTAACACTCACTGCCCTGCAAAAAACAACAACAACAACAAAAATATATGATGTGTGTGGCTGGCCCTGCTCCGATGCCTGCTTTGGATGCAGAGTCACCCGGTTTTTTCTCATTTTATGTCACTAGGAGGCAGGTCCTCCCCCAAGCCACAAAGGCCTCAAGTACAAGTGCAGGGACAGATTAGGTGTTGTCGGAGGATGGGCTCATCAGCGGACTGGCTGCCCTCTGATCTACTATAACTCTCAGAGAACATCAAGTAAGTCACAGACAGGTGGTGGGAAATCTATAGTCACGTCATTCCATACTGATCTGGATTACAGCTAAAGAAGAGTCACTTCAGAATTGTAATTATATAATTTAGATATATTATATCGTATAATATTCTATTCTATTCAATATAATTTAAAAGTGGGGCCATGGCCTAAAATCACCATGCTGGCAAAAATGCTGACATTTATAACACACTTTGTAAAAACTTCTGTTGTAAATTGTGAATCGTTAGGGGCCTCTTACATCTCATCTAATTAAAGACGGGGCCTCCTACATCCGTCTAAATCTTCATCTTACAAATGAGGAAACTGAAGCCCAGAAAGAATAAGTGTTTTGCCCAAGGTTGCACAGATGGTCAATGGCAAAGCTGGATTCCCAGGCCAATGGGCTTTCCCCTAAGTCTGCTGCCCTTACCTATGTCATAATTTTATGAGGGCTCAAATCACAAATGCACTTTCGTTTATCCCTCTACTTGACAGAATTGAAAGTCATTGTGATGTAACAGCCCAAAGAAAAGTTATTTATCAAAGAGAAGCAAAATCATTTATGTGAAAGTACTGGGGTTTTAAATGGAATATCCTGAAACACAAAACGTAAGCAGACAAAGCAAGCATGACTAAAACGAACACAGACCACTTTCTTGTACAGGATTGCAAGATGCTTCCCTGTGTAGGCCAGGGAAGGGTGGTCAGGGGCCAACGCTCGCCTCCTAATGTCCAGGGCTCGTTCATAGAGTTCCTCTGCCTCTGCATACTGCTTCTTCTCATTGTAGAGAGCGGCCAGATTGTTCAGAGACTGGGCACAGTCAGGGTGGTCTGGTCCTAAGACTCGCTCCCTCATTTCCAAAGAGCGCTTCAGAAACAGATCAGCAGCCCTGTGAACAGGAACAACCCAAAGTGTCTTTAAGGCAATGAGTGGGGTCTGTAAAATTAAGCACTTCCAAGGCAACACCTATTTGGGCGAAATGAAGTGGATCATTGAGCAAATATCTGTATATTTTAACACAGTAAATAGACAGCTTAGAAAACTTAGACCAACATCCTATCCTGCCCTCCTATAAAAAACAACAACAACAACAAAACCCAAACCCAAAATAATTGTTTTCCTAAAAGCAAATTTGGGGACATTAATTACCCAAACAATGGCCTCAATGTTCCATTTCATAAGCTAATGTGACATATATAAGCTTTGCATAATATTTTATAATGAATGATTTTGAAACAAAAGTTCTTTCAAAATCATGTCCCGGGGCAGCTAGGTGGCGCAGTGGATAGAGCACTGGCCCTGGAGTCAGGAGGACCTGAGTTCAAATCCGGCCTCAGACACTTAACACTTACTAGCTGTATGACCATGGGCAAGTCACTTAACCCCAATTGCCTCAGCAAAAAAAAAAAAAAAAAAATCATGTCCCTCCTTTGGGAGACAGTTAAAAACAATCCAAGTTCAACATTCCCCAAATATCTAATTGCTAATGGATCTTAATACAGTGGCCTAAATGTTTGTAATATTTTTCTGAAATCCGAAGGTTTCAATGAGTTAATTTTTTTCTACAGTACAAATAAAAGTCCCAATACAAACCACCCTCTTGACAAATACACTACAAGGAAGAAAAGACAGCCATACAAATTTGCTTGTTATTAATTACTAATTTTATGTTAATCCCAAGGGATTTTTGTTGGTCATAATTTCAGAGAGTAGAATTTTCCATCTAAATTCATGTTTCATGAATACATTTGACATATTTCCAATAGTTTATTTGATTCACCAGCCAATATCATACTCATTAGGAGAGTGGGAAAGCTGTTATTTGGGCTAACATTTTTCTAAAGAATGTGACTAGCTAAAGGTAGAAGGTGACCACAGCGACTCATTAAAAGCCCTTAAGGCATAGGAAAGACTGGGTCAGTATTGGAAGGAAGAATAAAAGCCTTATGGATGAAATCATAGATGTATCAGGTATTTAAGTATTTTTCTAAGTATACTCATCCTTTCCCCCCTTTCCTTATCCTTCACCACATCCACTGATATCCTTAAAAGGACTGAAGTCTTTATTTTGTTAAGCACTATGTATTCAGACTATTACTGAATACTGAAGGTGTGTGGGGGGAACAAGACATTTGTTATTTAGTTCAGGTGTGTCAACTCTTCAGGACTCAATGGACCGCTTGCTGCACAGCAGGCTCTTCTATCCTCCACTATTTCCCAGTCTGTCCAAGCTCATGTTTGTTGCTTCCATGACACTCTTCATCTCATCCTCCATCATCTCTTCCATTTACCTTCAATCTTTCCCAACATCAGGGTCTTTTCCATGAGTCCTGTCTTATTATGTGGCCAAAGTATTTAAGATTCAGCTTCCAATATTTGACCTTCCAGGGAATAGTCTCAATCAATTTCGTTAAGTATTGACTGATTTGATCTCCTTGCTGTCCAAGGGACTCTCAAAAGTCTCCCATACCACAATTCAAAAGCACTGATTCTGGAGTACTCAGCTTTCCTTATAGTCCAACTCTCATAGCTATACGTTGCTACTGGAAAAACCATATCATTGACTACGTGGACCTTTGTCACCACACTGATATTTCTGCTTTTTAGTATGCTGTCCAGATTTGCCATAACTTTCCTTCCAAGGAAATTTCATGGCTGCAGCCACTGTCTGCAGTGATCTTTGAGCCCAAGAATATAAAATCTGACACTGTTTCCATTTCTTCTCCCTCTATTTGCCAGGAAGTGATGGAACTAGTTGCCAAGATCTTAGTTTTTTTTGATGTTAAGCTTCAAGTCAGCTTTTGCACTTTCCTCTTTCACCCTCATCACGAGGCTTCTTAATTTTTCACTTTCTGCCATCAGAGTGGTATTATCTGCATATTTGAGATTGTTGATAATTCTCCTGGCAACCTTAATTCTGGCTTTTGATTAATCCAAAGGAATGTAGTCAATGAAGCAGAAGTAGATGCTTTTCTGGAACTCATTTGCTTTCTTGGTAATACAGTGCATGTTAGCAATTTGGTCTCTAGTTCTTCTACCTCTTCAAAAACCAGCCACCCCTTCTGGCAATTCTCAGTTCATATAATGCTGAAGCCTAGCTTGTAGAATCTTAAGTATAACCTTGCTGGCATGTGAAATGAGCTCAACTGTTCTATAACTTGAACATTCCTCGACATTGCCCTTCTTTAGGACGGGGATGTAAACTGATCTTTTCTGATCAGTGGCCATATTGGCATATTAAGTACAGCACTTTAACAACATCATCTTTTAGCTGGAATTCCATCAACTCCACTAGCCTGATTGTTAGCAATACTTCCCAAGGGTCACTTGACTTCATTATCTAGGATGTCTGGCTCTAAATCAGTAACCACTCAACCATAGTTATTAGTGATGGTCAAATCTTTCTTGTATAGTTCTTCTGTATATTCTTTTTTTTTTTAAGGGGCAATGGGGGTTAAGTGACTTGCCCAGGGTCACACAGCTAGTAAGTGTTAAGTGTCTGAGGCCAGATTTGAACTCAGGTACTCCTGAATCCAGGGCCGGTGCTTTATCCACTGCGCCACCTAGCCGCCCCCTCTTCTATATATTCTTGCCAACTCTTGTTTTTTTTTTTTCTTTCTTTATTTTTTCCCATTACATGTAAAGATAGTTCTCAACTTTTGTTTATACAAGCTTTCCAATTTTAGATTAGGTTATATATATACACATAATATACAACTTTTGTTTATACAAGCTTTCCAATTTTAGATTAGGTTATATATATACACATAATAACATTAATCCTATTTCTGCATTAGTCATGTTATAAGAGAAAAATCAGAGCAATGATGAAAAACCTCAAAATAGAAAAAACAACAGCACCAAAAACAAAAGAAATAGTATGGTTCAATCAGCATCTATACTCCACAGTTCTTTCTTTCTTTTTTTTTCTTGGATTTGGAGATCCTCTTCTATCATGAGTTCCCTGGAACTCTTCTGTACCATTGCATTGGTGAGAAGAATATAGTCCATCACAGTAGGTCAACACTCAATGTTGATGATACTGTGTACAATGTTCTTCTGGTTCTGCTCATCTCGCTCATCATCAGCCCATGCAAGACCCTCCAGGTTTCTCTGAACTCCTCCTGCTCATCATTTCTTACAGCACAATAGTATTCCATTACATTCACATACCACGACTTGTCCAGCCATTCCCCAATGGATGCTTGCCAACTCTTCTTAATCTCTTTTGCTTCTGTTAAGTTTCTACCATTTTTGTCTTTACTCATGCCAATTTTTACATAAAACATTCCTTTGATGTTTCTAATTTTCTTGAAGAGATCTTTTGTCTTTCCCATTCTATCGTTCTCTTTTATTTTTTTGCATCGCTCATTTAAGAAAACCTTCTTATCCCTCCTTGCAGTTCTCTGGAATTCTGCATTCAGTTGGGTATATCTTTCCTTTTCTCCTTTCCCTTTTGCTTTCCTTCTTTCTTCAGCTATTTGTAAAGCCCTATCAGACAGCCATTCTGCTTTCTTGATCTTCTTTTTCTTCGGGATGTTTTTTGTTGCTGCTTCCTGTACAAATGTGTGCACTTCTGTCCATGGTTCTTCAGGCACTCTGTCTGCCAGATCTAATCCTATAAATCTATTCATTGCCTCCACTTCATATGCATAAAGGATGTTGTGTAGGTCAGACCTATATGGTCTGATGATTTCCTTACTTCAATTTAAGTCTGAATTCTGCAATAAGAAACTCACGATCTGAGACACAGTCAGTTTGAGGTCATGTTTTAACTGACTTTACAGAGCTTCTCCTCCTGTCAAATTATATAAGGAATCCAACACTGAATTAAACAGCCTTCTAGTGGGGATATGAGGAATTCCTTTATGTATTATTACATGCTTACCAGAAGCTAAAGCACAGGTTATCTTTACTGATTTTTCAGTCAATGCATTACTTACTCAAGATTATTTTGTAGATAATACAGAACACCCAGCTCATTGAGGGTTCGAGCATTATCTGGTGTGTCTTTGCCTAATGTAAGTTCTTCTAATTGTAGGGCCCGTCGACGCAGGAGGGCAAATCCATACTAAAGCACAAAGAAAAAATCAATTTGTCATCAGTTTATATTGAAGCAATACATAGTTTATTAATCATGCTTTCTTTTTTCTTCAAAGGCAACTGCCATTATTTAAGTCATGACTAATTTAAAATTATTATTCATTAAAATCATACCATGTCCAAGTTTTTTTTCATCACTCATATGCCAAACTTCATTAAAAATGCTTGTGGGGAAGCAGATGGTGGTGGTTCAGAAAACGATTTGTCGGCATAACTTGTGTTTCATTTTATTTTTAAATGAGCAGAATTGCAATTATAAGGCTGGCTTCCTGACTGCCCTTTCAGGATTTTTACTTTTTTTTTTTTAAGTCTGAACTTAACCAATACCATAAAAGACAGCACAATTTAAAAACAAGCAGAAGTATAAAGCAACTCACTAAGTCATCATTGAACATCCCCACTTCTTAGTTAAAATCAGACATAGATTATTTTAAACCATGACAAATGAGAAGGACTTTGAGGTTTCATGGAGCCTATTTCTTACAACCTTTTAAGGTAAAGACAGTGCAAGTATTATCATTATTATTACTACTATTACTACTACTAGTAGTAGTAGTATTTCCATAAGAGAGAAATGAAAACTGGGGCTCATATGAAAATACTATGGCTAATTAAAAAAAAAACCTAGTTCACAAATTTTTTAAAAATTGTGTTTGTATAGAATAATTTTTTTCTTGCTTCCTTGTAACTTAAAATGCCAAGATCTTGATCAGACTTTTGTTTAAGGGGACCCTGTTTCTATTATCCCTCCTGAATATTCTTCAGAGTCACATTCTAGCTCAAAACCCCAAAGGGTTTCATAGCTCTCCTTTCTTGATCGAGCAACTTGCCCCTCACCAAAAGTAAAGATTCAGATGAGGGACACTGTTAAACTGGAAAGGCCTTAACTAACACTTCAAGAATGCAAAAAATCAAGTCCCTCACTTTGTGAAAGGAAAAAGTCTACGATGCTCTCTATATGAAATTCAGAATTCTAAATCCTTCTTTGAGTTTCAAATACATAACAAAACAAAACCTGTATTTCTTTACCAAATTGCCTTTTCTTCTTGCAACCTTCTGTCGGATTTTAAAGGACTTTTTCCTTAGATGCTCAGCTTGTTCATATCTAAGAAAGCAATGTCAAAGAAAAATAAGCTAAAAGGTAGAAGCATATGTTCAAACATTACTTTGTTAAAAAGGAAATATTTTAAAATACACATATGAAGAAATATTTTTGGTTACCATGTAATGCAGCGCTTTCATCTAATGAAAATTCTTGTGAAATTTAATGCTGCTAAAACCAAAAGTGTCTCATGTCATAAAACTGAAACCTGGCTTGACAATAATGTCTCAGAAAAAACAAAAAGGATTTAATTTATAGACTAGGACTAGCCTCTTAAGGTCTTGGGGATTTAGGTTTTTGTTTTGTGGGGTGGAGGAGAAAAGGGAAGTGTTTTTGTATTCCCAGTTTCTAGAACATAGGGATGCTTAATAAATATTTCCTGAATTAGTCATGCTAGGGATCTTCAATTTTGTCTGATTCAACTCTCCTACATCAGAGATAAGGAGCAGGAGGCACTGACTTGCCTGACTGAATAGTGGTAGAATCAGGGTTAGAACCCAGGTCTCCCATCCCCCAGTCTAGGGCATCGTGATAATCCTATTCATATCACCCAAGTGGGTTATAATCACTAGGTCCAGGTTGACTTGGTCAGTCACCCCTGCGGATACTGTAGCATTTTGAACTGGGTCAGAAATTTGCTCTCCAGTCTATCTTCAGGCAAAATGAAAGCTTTAATTTGCAGCACTAATTAGTTACCTGCTGAACACAGTGTGGTTCTTGTTCAATACGGTCACTCCATGTAAATTCATCCTAAGAAACTCTACTTACTTAAACACACTGTCTACACAAGTTATGAAAATCAAGAAACACACACTGACCACTTAAGTCCTCCTCACCCCTTCTCACTCCCCACCATGAGGTTACTTATTAAAACACAAATTAGCCCAACCTCCACCCCTGACATGACAAGACCACGAACTTCACTCTTACTTGTTTTGTTTCTGATACAAGGTTGCAAGTGCATCAAGTTCCCGGGCAATAAGAGGATGCTCAGAACCGTAAGCATTCTCTAGGATTTCCAGGGCTTGTTTATAAAGCTGCTCAGCATTGCCAAATTTTTTCCACTGCACATAAACACTTGCCAGCTGATGGAGGGACTGGGCCACTCGAGGATGATCTGGATCCAGGGCTGTTTCTCGGATTTCTAAGGACCTCTGCAAGGGAACAATAGCCTACCCCACCCCGTCCCCCCCAAAGAAATAAAATTCAAACTGAGAACTCTTAGGGACTTTCTTTCTTTCTTTCTTTTTATTTTTTTGGTGAGGCAATTGGGGTTAAGTGACTTGCCCAGGGTCACACAACTAGTAAGTGTCAAGTGTCTGAGGCCAGACTTGAACTCAGGTCCTCCTGAATCCAGGGCCGGTGCTCTATCTACTGTGCCACCTAGCTGCCCCTGGGACTTGCTTTCTAATGAACTATTTATTTCACACTAAAGGAGGATCAAGAAAAGCTCGAACAGAGGAAAGGGAAAGGACTCTCCACTTAGTCACAACATGAAAACACCACATTTCTGAGGAATCTCTGAGGCTCTTACCTGACTGAGAAGGCCCAGGTCCTTGAGAAACTGCCCCAGGGTTTCATAGAGATCAGCTAAAGACATCATGCTCTCTTCCCCTTCACAGTTCTTCTCATACTGCTTCAAGGAGTCAAAATATTCAGCGGCCATGGATCCCTTATCTCTCCCAACGAGCTGCCAATAGCTCAGCAACTCAGCAAAGTGTCCCCTGTTTTAACATAATCATTTACTGAGAAGCCACAAACATTCGCACACAGACACACAGTGGCTTGAGAACAAAATTCATACCACGCCAAAGGGCGATTGTGTCTGAGATTTCACTTTTTCCCGTTATTACATGACATACAGAAGCTTTTCCTGTATATCTACCCACTTCACTGTAATTCAGCGGGTGCTTTGTACTCAATGGTAAATGTGGAAGAACTGTTGCTATGAAAACTACCAAGTCCATGCTTTGTTTAAAAATGAAAGCCAAAACAAGT
Source organism: Dromiciops gliroides (assembly GCF_019393635.1). Classification (NCBI taxonomy): domain Eukaryota; kingdom Metazoa; phylum Chordata; class Mammalia; order Microbiotheria; family Microbiotheriidae; genus Dromiciops; species Dromiciops gliroides. The sequence continues at coordinate 40,617,300 of NC_057865.1, forward strand.
AGATGACAATTAAAAGCATTTCCATGAAGAGCTACAGCCCCTTGACTAGTCAAATGCAGATATGTTTAGAGGAGGATCATGTAATGACACCAACACATTAAGTTGACAGCCAACATCTAGGCAGTCAAGGTCCAGGATCACTCTGTGGTTTTTTGTTTGTTTGTTTGTTTGTTTGCCAGGGCAATGAGGGTTAAGTGACTTGCCCAGGGTCACACAGCTAGCAAGTGTCAAGTGTCTGAGGCCGGATTTGAACTCAGGTCCTCCTGAATCCAGGACCAGTGCTTTATCCACTGCATCACCTAGCTGCCCCCAGGATCACTCATTATGTAACTAATGGGAAAAAGAACAGTGTGGACTAATAAAGCTGAGAAAAATGATGGGCTCTAAATGGGCTCCTAGTCTACATTTTTTATCGCCAAGCTGCAAGACAAAAGAAAACATGTTTCTTCTGCTGATGATAGGGGACTTGCCATTCTCCAATGGAGAATGCATGAAAATACAGGAAGGGAAAAAAAATCCATTAGATTAGTGGCCATAAGGAAGTAAAAAGTTAACCTCAAGAAAGGTCACTAGGGAGGAAAAAAGAATTCAAATCTAAACATTTGGATTTGTAAGGATGGGAACAAAATTCTAATATTCACAGAGTCACAAGTTGTAATGTCAGTATTGTAGTCTATATTAAAAACAAGCATGGCACGAAATACAACAGACATAACACAGACCCTCTCATTGTACTCATCATTAATCAGCCTTGATTTAGAGCATGGTACCTGGTCTCAAAAACTGAAATCTGCAACACAGGAAGGAAGGAAAGGAAGGATATAAACTTTTATTAAATCCTTCCTTTATGCCAGACACTGTATTAAGTGCTTACAAATATTAACTCATTCGATCCTCACCACAGTCCTAGGAGGTAGATGCTGTTATTATCCCCATTTTTCAGCAACAGAGGTTAGAAGACTTACCCAGGGTCACACAGCTAGTAAGTGCCTGGGGCTGGATTTGAACTGAGGTCTTCTTGACTCCCAGTCCAGTGTTCTAGCCACTGTCCCACCTACACACTTCCAGACACAGGATTAGAGCTAGCAAGGACTGTGAAATCTTGTCCTTTCATCTAGTCCAGGGCTTCTTAACCTGGGGTCTGGATATTTGTTTGTTAAAAAAAAAAATTGGAGAACTGTATTTCAATATAATTGGTTTCCTCTGCAAGCCAATATAATTTATTTCATGCATTTAAAAAATTCTTTTGAGAAGAGTTCCAGAGGCTTCATCCAGCTCTGAGGGGCAGTGACTCCCAAAATGTTAAATCCTGTTCTAGTCTGACACCCTCATTTTGTAGAGGAAACGGTGGCCCAGAGAGTGGATGAGACTTGGGTCACATGGACATAAATTTGAGAGCTGGGGTTTTAACTCTATGCACAGAGAACATGGCAATAAGAAGTGGCCTCCCCTGGGGCTGTGCTGAGATGTGGAGGAATATCAACCTCTTCTCATCCTAACCCTATGACATTAGGAACCTATTTTTCTCTCCTCCTTATTCTTCCTTTTGGGAAAACCTGGCCATATTCAAGTTCTCTACAGGCAGTGGACAGAGTGCCAGTCCTGGGGTCAGGAAGACTCATCTTCTTGAGTTCAAATCCAACCTCAGACACTGTCTAGCTGTGTGACCCCGGGCAAGTCACTTAACCTGTTTTGCCTCAGTTTCCTCATATGTCAAATGAGCTGGAAAAGGAAATGGCAAATCTCTCCAGTATCTTTGCCAAGAAAATGGGGTCACAAAGAATCAGACATGACTGAAAATGGCTGAACAACAACAACATTTTCTATAAATCTGAATGATACTGATTTTTAAAATGCCTTGGTTTTTAAAAGTCTATTTTAAATCCAAACTAACCAACCCATTGAGATCTGCTCTCTTCTTACCTTTTATAAAGATTCTGAGACACGAAGAGGTTGAGCAGACATTCGTGCAACTTCTGTTTGTTGCCCTGTTGTTGGAAAAGCCAAGGGAGCTCATCTGCACACCTCCAGGTCACTCGGGCTTTACTAATGAAAAGAGGGGGAAGAGACTTGATGAGACTCAATGAAATAATTACACAATGAATTTGGTGGCCCCCCAATGCAGTGGTGGGGGGAGTAGGACGATGATGAAGTCATGGATTTTTGAGGCATTAAAGGCAGCCGATTACTGTGGTTGCTTTGGTCTTTGACACAGGGGCCATTAGGTTCAGGTTCCTGGTGTTGTCTTGGTTACTAGCCAAGATAGAGTCAGGGCATGATTCTTTTTTTTTTTTTTTTTTTTGCAGGGCAATGAGGGTTAAGTGACTTGTCTAGGGTCACACAGCAAGTAAGTTTCAAGTGTCTGAACCAGATTTGAACTCAGGTCCTCTTGAATCCAGGGCTGGTGTTTTATCCACTGCACCACCTAGCTACCCCCATACTGAGACTTTAAAAAATATGATTGCTTCATTTGTAAAATGAGGGAATTGGCCTACATGGTCTCTGAAATCTCTTCAAGCTTTGGATCTAAGAACGTTTCATTTTTATCCATATGGTAAATTCCTGGCACAGAAATCTTCATTACCAAGCTGTATCAGCAACTCATAAGAAATTTAAAGTCTCTGAAAACTTCCTGGGGCATAGTTAAGTTATGCCCAAGGTCACACAGCCAGGACACATCAGGAGCAGACATGAAGAGAGGTCTTCAGGACTTCAAAGGTGGGCTGTAACTTCTACGGCACACCTCCTCTCCTCAAAAAGAAAACTTATATTTGGAGTCTCATATACTTTTGGCATTTGGGGGGTAAGGAGGGGATTTCAATTTATTTGCCACTAACAAGTTCTTAAAGTAGAAAACCACATGAAGAGAAAATAGTGTTGTTACTCACAGTTCACAAGTGAAAATAGAGAAGGACCAAATTGAAGATCTGAAATACCTTAGTTGCGAGGTGAAGTATTCTATTAACTTTTCTCTATATGTAGAAATAGCTTGACTTTCTTCCATGTATTCTAATCTCACTGTTTCCCAAGCCTAGGAAAACATTAATAAATCTTAGCATTTTATTAAGTGATACATTGCATATATGTTGTCTTCCTTATTAGACTGTAAGCTCCCTGAAGGTAGACACTGTGTTTTGCCCCTTTTTGCACCCCCAGTGCTTAGCACAGTGCCTGGTATATAGTAGGCACTTAATAAATATTTATTGATTACTTTATTATTAGACACATCTATCATGGGGATTTTCTTTGAATGAATTATAATTCCAAATCTATCACTGTATATAGAACTATAGAAAAAAAAGGCATGATGAAGCTGTGGGGGGTTTGTTTTTTAGTGAGTACTATATTTAGTGCAATAGTGACATTTGATAAAATACCTCTATTTCAGCATTTCTTTTTAGGAAAAGAAAGGATTAATCCAAACGTTAATTTATGTATGAAAGATCTCAGATATATGGGAAGTAAGGTGACATAATAGAGAGACAACAGGCAATGTCCCATGCAACTCTTGAGTTAGGAATGAGTTACCAACTACATTAGCGGAGGGAATTTCCACATTGGGAGCTCCCCACCTCAGTGGAATCATAGGCACAGTGCTGGAGATGCATGAAAAATACCAAGTCAAATATGAAACTGAAAATAACAGAGGAAGCAAAGCTGGCAAATGAGACTGAGTAGATTAACAAACAAAAAATAGGAAAACAATTCAAAAACACATTCCTACTCACAGAAATTGAATGATATTAAACTTGGGAATATATTTACTTTTTTATACAAATAAAAGTTGATAAAATAAAACAGGATTTTGATAGCATCGGGTTCCTTTTCAAATTTCTTCAAATGATAATGGTATCTTTTAATTTACTATTTCTAAATTGCAGCCTTCATCACGTCGCCACCCTCTGTTCATCCTCACAGGGCACAATCATTTGATGGCATCTTTGCTGCCTACTGCAAACTTTCTACTCTTTAGCCTGGCATTCAAGGCCCAGTACCTGCCTTTCCTAGCCTTAGGGAGCTCCATGTTGTCCTGCCTGTATAGCTTGATTTCCACTGTTCCCTCTCACTGGAATGATCTGTCCTTTCAGTTGGGCACAGCTAAACCCTACCCACCCAGCGAGGACTGGATCAAAGGCTACCTCCTCTACAAAGCCTTCCCTGTTCTCCCTCCACAGAGATCTGCCAATAGGAAGTAATCTCTCCTCACCTGGAGCACTGGCTGGTGCCTTCTCACCTGTCTTTTGATTACTGCTCCCATCCCTCCCACATGTGATGGCATCACTAGATTCTAAAGGTCATCTCATTCATCTTTGGATCCTCTCCTAGAATGCAGTTCAGTGACATTCACATAGCAGGCTCTCAGCAGACACTTTTGGCTTTAGATGGATCAAAAGTCACAGGTAAAAGGTACTTTGGCAAATATACAAAACAGACCACTTACCTGCAGGTGTTGGAACTTGAGTAAACCACAACCATAAGTCAATAAACACATTTTGTGCAAGCTGTGAATGAGGGATGTCAGCACAGACCAGGACAGGTCAGGGTAGAGTTCCATCAGCTCAGATTCACTCACTCCATTGTGACTGATGCTAACCAGGCAGAGGATCTACAGAGCAAACAGTCTGACATCATGAACCTTACAAATAAGGGAGCAAAATGCTATAAAAATCCTTTCATAAGAATTTCCCTGCTCTCAAGAGCTGGTTATGCGAAAAAAAATCAGTTCCACTAATTTCTCCCAATGTGCCAACAAAGCATCCAAAGATGTCATTAAGCTATAGGAACTTCATTTTACAGAGTTTAACATACACTGAAATAACACAAAAGGCCTCATACCATAATATGCATTATACATGCACAGAGGAATAAAAGGAAGCGCCCCCCCATTCCAAATTTATAAAATGCAATATTTCAAGCTATGATAAATGTGCTTCAAAGGGACTAAAGGTATCTTAACAAGAACTTTCCTAAAAAGTGAGCATTTCAAAAGCATACTACTGATAGGCTTCTAAGTCTAGAATACAATTATTCAGAGGTAAGCTAGTTTGACAGCCCTCTTCCATTCAGACAAGAGTTCATTTAAATCATGCCATCTGCATATTTCAGTTAAGCACATCTAGAATTATCTGCATACACGTGGGCAGATTCCACAATTATCTATAAGAGGTCATGAGCCTGCTCACAGCCTGCTAAGCTGCCAAGAAACATCCATGACAAGTGTAAAATCAGGGGAAAGGATGCCTTGCCCCAAATCGTTCACCCACAGGCAGGAATTGGTGGGGAGCAGCTCCTATCTGACTCATCATATACAGCTAGTACCTTCCAGCTCTGATCAGTAGAATCAAATAGATTATCTTGGGGTGTCAGTCCAGCTGGGTGCATGGGGATTTTCCTGGGCAACGCAGACATTAGTCAGATGTTTTACCAAACAAATCAGACTGTTATAAGCCCCCACAACAACAGGCACACTGTGATTTGCTGGCATTCTTGGATTTACATGAAACATCTTTAATAACAACTTAAAATTATAGCATTAAGCAAAGACAAAATTTAAGAAATCATTAATTAAAAAGTCATACAAATAAAATGTAAAGAGAACAAAGTATTATTAAAAAACCCAACCCTTTTATGACACTCTGCACTCACCTCCTTCATTAGGTCTTTTTCTCTATCATTTTCCATGGATTCCTGAATAGACCTCAACACCAGCCTATACAAAGACACGGTATCCTGACATTGGAAGCACTGTTGCAAGATTTTATCTATGTTGTCAGCTCCTCCAGCACTGCTGAAATGGGAGAGATCTGAACTGCTTTTCATGTCATCAAAAAACTCATATTGATCCTTGGATAGAAAGCAGATTTTATTCCTTCATATGGCAAAATCTGTTGATAAACTACAGGAATCCAGAAAAAGCCTCACTACCCCAAACTTATCAGAGATAATAGTGGAAGTCACAAACATCCTGGCATGGGGCTATGCAGGGCACTTATGAAAATAAAAAGAACTAGAGGTAGCAATTTATAGATTCAAAGAGATCTGCTTTTGTAACAAAGGAGCGTGGCCCCTTTACCCTTTGTATATGGTGTTTCCCTGTGTGGATTACACCATGGCTAAGCAGGGAACTTTCAAGAACAATCCTCTACTTGGCCAAGAGTTAGTACTAAAAAGTTAGGTAAACATATTTAATAACACCTGACAATTCATCAATTACCCCAAGGTTCAGTCATCCACCCAGGGGATCAGTAACTAACTCCCTAGTACTCTGCAGTTACTGCTACAGCAAAGCAATGGCCAACCAATGTCTTGGAAAGAGTTACCACTCCACCCCCAGCTCTACCCCGCTCCAATGAACAGTGATGGCTTCCCAAATTTGCATGCTGATGAAATGGTTTTCAGCAAACACAAAACATGCAAGAAAGAGTTCTATGGAACCACAGCTTACCGTGTGATCATTTTACTCAAAAGGGTGACATACAAGGCATTGCAGGTTGTGGCAGAACGACAATGTCGCTCTAGTTTCTTTTCCTAGAACAGAGTTTACCAAAAACAAAATAAAACACAAAATCCAACCTGAAATAAAGCAGTCAGAACTGCTGAGGCTTTCACATCACCAGACAAGGGGGCTAGGCTGTGTAATCTTGATCAAGGTGACAATTTCTACATGTTAGAATACATTCAGATTTGGTAAAATTCCTGATTTCATAAATAAAGAAGGCAGATATGAATTTTGGGGAGTGGGATATAACATGCTCCCAGACATATTTAAAGCCGCCATATTTCCAATTATACAAAAACATGAGATACCAAATCTGTCACTTCTGGTTTGGAACAAAATGCATTTAACCATGTGGCGGCTAAAACTCATTTTCACTTGTGATAGTGACCAGTTCCAAGAACATTTTCTTTAAGAAAGCTGATATACAATGAGATATATCTACTAAAATTAAAGTACATACCTGTTCTTTAGTCAACTTAATATCTACACAGTTGCATTCTGCAGTAATGAGAGTTTTTGCATCCACTGAATTTAAAGGATCAAGATGAAGTGTAGGCCACAACCTTATATTTAAAACAAGAGAAGAAAAAATGATATCTTGGTCTAATAACATATTATGTGCTATCATAAATATACCAGCAAAAGACTAAATTCTTTGATGAGAATCAGAATTTCTATTCTACTTTGGAAATATATGAAATATATCTAGTAAGCCTCATATCCCATATGTTAACGTTAATTTGGTTTGTTTCCTCTTAACATAATCATATCATCGCTCTTAAAATATTTTTATAATCACATATTGCTATGAAATAAAACAGTATAAACACAATATTGCTAAGGTACAATATATTTAGAAGGTATTGTTCTATAAAGTAAAGTCATCTTAAACATTTATTGGGCACCTGCTATGAGTAAGGCACCATTCTTAGGGATACAGTGAGAGGTACAAGACATCTCTGGCTCTTAAAGAGCTTGTAGCCTACTATCAGTCATTGCTGCTTGAGATCTACTCTACTGAAGGACATGGAACTCTTATCTCAAGAGCTCACTGTGCGTCTGTATTATGGAAAACCTCTAGCTTGCCATCTTGGCCTGCATGGGCTCTCTCACTCTCCATGAGAGAAAAACGACCATTTCCCTTGCTTTGCTTTGGATAATGTATCCAACAGTGCCACCGAACAAAAATCTCAATTCCCAAATAAGACTATTATCAATAGCTGAAAATATCTATGATAAATTTGGTATTTAAAAAAATCTCAAATGCATCAGATTTAATGTTCACCAATTTTACTCAAACATCAAAAATAAAAAATATTAACTAAGTGCCCACCATTCAATAACCCAGACATTCAAATTGACACTCACCACTGATGGGTGAAAAATTAGCCCTGGCAAGAGAAAAATGAAGTGACGGCAGAGTATGGACTGCAGGTAATATTGTCCTACTTAATGCTGATGCTGGCTGGTAACATTAACTGCATCTTGGTGTTACTTGTGAGTAGAAAACAGAAAGAGGAAAATGTTAAGCCTTTGTGGGAATGATTAGAAAGGATCAAGAGCAGGGGGGCCAAAGGGGACACTATAATGGGCAAGAGGAATAAAGATAGAAGAGAAGTAAAGACTAATCTAATGGATGAAATTGGGAAGGAGAAGGCTCATAATTTTTCTTGGCAGGTTAAGTGAACTTTTTATGGCAGGACAAGTTAAAAAAAAATTGATATGTAACACTGCCACAAAGCACATCCCGAATTTACATATTTATAGCTAGACAATCTGAAAGCATAACTTATTATCATACCTCCATGCCGGAGGGCATGTTTCTACATTCACAGACACAATTACTCTCACATTCACCGGCAGGGGATCTATCAGCCATTTCATGTGCTTTTCAACTTGCTTGAAAATACAAAAACAGAATCCATCCAATCTATTAGTTCAAACTCACTGAGAATCACATTCTCCATAATAACCAAAGCAAAAAAAAAAAGGGGGGGGGGTTATTATTCAGTATGTTGGACCTATTTTTGAATAATTATACAAAAATGTTATTGAATATTTCTTGTTAATGATATAATACCTTCCATGTTAAGAGTATATATTTATTGTATGGTAAAACCACTAGAATTACTATCTAGAGAGCTCCAAATGGTAAGGAAATATAAAGTCTTTCCATTTAAAATATGGTGAGCTTATTTTTATCATATAGCAGAATTCATCTGAAAAAGTTTTTAGACCAGTCTATCAATCTTAAAATTAAAAAAATAGGGATCTAGCTATTCAACAATATCAATGGTTTCACTAAAATGACTGACCTTCCCTTGATGAATAATTGGCACTATATTCTTTAACTATATTAACTATATTCTTTAACCTGTCTGGCTTCCTCCCAGGAGGAAATTATCAAATCAATGGAACAGAAATGTAAAAGACTTCTCTTGTGATTGGCAATGCTTCTGCTTCTTTTCCAGAAAAGACGGTGCAGCCTAGTGGGCAGAGTCCTGGACTCAGAGGTGTGACAGTCATGCCATCTTTGATCCTGTTTCCTTGTTTGCAGAATGGCAGTAATACCTGCACTACCTACTTAAAGGGGTCTCGTGCATCAAGAAATCTGTAAACTGTAGGGCAAGGGGAATTACAGCTGGACGGGGGCTCAGGTTGTGTAGCTGAAGCTCTTCACTTTGTTGAGGAGCAAACAGTTCCAGAGGGTGATTTGTCCAGGCTCATGTAGATAGTAGATGGCAGAGCTGGGATTTGAACCTGGATCCTCGAAGGCCAGTGCCATGAAAACAGGAGCACTTATTATTCCAAGTTTACCAAGGAGACTATGAACATAAAGTTGGAACAGTACCTGGATCTGATCTATAGAATCAATGATGATGATGATGCTGCCTTGATGACGAGCTGAGAGCTTTTCTAGCCATCGTGGAAACTCCTCAAGGAGTTTACCTGGATCCAGCGTTAGCCCAGATACTGACCAGGAATGCTGCATCAGCTGCAAAGACAGACACAGACACAGACACACACACACACACAGACAGACAGACAGACAGACACACACACACACACATTAGCTGCTGCATAATTTGTACAGGCTGTGATGTACAAGCAGAACATATTTCTATCTGCAGAGACCTAAATGGAGATGTGACTAAGACAAACTTCTACAGCCATGATCGTCATTACTTAACAAACTGAAAATTAGTGTGTAATTCTGAAAAGAACTCAATGATTGTCAGGCACTTAGATGCTAACTACAGCCATGACATCGAAATAAGAATTTCACTCAGAAAGAAAAAAGGTTCCGGTTTACCTTTAAAGTCAGCCGTTTAATTATTGAGGCTGACTCTGAGCTGGTGGACATGGGCCTCCCCACAAAGTGATACAGAATTAGTGTGTTTGGAGAATGCTTTTGCTGCAGCTGAATCCTACAGAAAAGACAAAGTGTTTTTTTGAGAAACAGTTTAGAAAACTAGCTGTGTGATTTTCCAACCCCGCCCCCAATCCTCCAAACATCTTAATTCATAATAAGGAAGCTTATCAAATGCCATCAATCTGTCAGCAGTTACATATTCACAGTCTTTTTCATTGTGCTGAAATCTGTCTCCTAAGGGATTATGGAATTTAGGAATTCTTTGGAACAGTAATCATCTCATTATAGTTTTATTTCGACTATAAATTGAAGCAACTATCTGAATGTTTCCAGCCAGGGTTGTTTAAATTAGAATTTAAAGTACAATTAAAGTGAATGATCACCTTTTTAATAACACATTCTTCTAATGAACTAAAGCCATTTCTGTGCTAAGAGATAACCTAAGTATTTCCCAAATGTAAACACAAATTAAATGAAAAGGTTCTGGAAAAAAAGAAACTTTAGCTTTCTCTGTAGTGCAATGCAAATAATAACTAAGACAGACTCCTTTCTTATGACACCTTGTTCAGCTCACATGCCACAATCAATTAAACATGTAGAAAAATTATTGGTTTAAGTTAAAACTCCAAGGAAAAGACTGATGGCACCAAATATCATTTTAATAACTCAATATTAAGTCTGTTTCTTAATTTTGCCATCATTAATTTTGTCCCAATTTTCAATGAAATGTAAATTAAAACTAGAAGGTGATAATTCAGCCTAAAATAACTTAGCCAGCTCCAAGAAAGCGCTTATGTAAGCAAACTACATAAACTGATCATTCCCCTGTTCTCCATTTGCCCAGAATGTAATTATTGTTTGCACTTTGTGACATGTCCTTATAAGTCACCCAACTGTTTCCTCCATAAAGATCTTGACTGCCCAATGATATTACAAGCACTTCAGTGACAAAGCTGTGCACAGAGCAGGAGTTCATTGTAATTCTAGTTAAATAATTAAAACTCAAAAACAAAAGGTAAATTGAAAACAACAATGACAACAACAAAAACTCAGACCATTTAGATAAAAGAAGTGATTTCCCAGAACCTGGTCCTCCAGACACGAGAAGGGGCGGGATAGGTGCTGCTGCTGCCACAAGATCATTTAGGCGCTGGTAATACTATGAACAAATAGAACATAGAAGTGGTGAGGTGTTCCAACACTGCTAATGCCACAAGAAAAGATACAGCTGATGATCAGTTATAGGCTTTGAACAAAGAGAATGGGAATAAACGAAATCAAGAAATAACCTAAAATTCCCAATATTAGACACTAACACCTCACTAGGTTTTCTATCCATAATAGGACTTGCATACATAACAGCTATCAAGTATACTTAGATTCAAAGGAAAGAAACCAAATATAATTGATAAAAGATTAAAAAAAGATTACAGCTGGCTTAGGGCCAACAGTATGTGACTCAAAGTTCCCTGCAGCTCTAGTAAAATGATTAGCTGGCATACTACTCTAAATCAACGCCTAAAGTTCTATTCCTGGAATCTCACACAGAGTGATGCACTTAATTGGACTCTTAAATAATTTTGATAATGATGATGGTTCTAAAAATACAAAAGTCCTGACATTCTTTATCTCGTAAAACCCAGTAACAATCCTAATTAGTTAGGTGGCAAGAACTACTCTTAATTACAGAAAACTGATTTGGTTTAAATTACTTGCCAAAGTTCCCACTAAGTATACTGACACGACCAAGAAAAGACTGAGTTCAGAATTCTATCCACAATGAGGAAATAAAAGTGTTATCAAAAAGCAAATCATGTCATTTCATTGTTAAAAAACCTTACTGAAAGGTCAGCTTGGCATCCAAGGCTTTCAAAACTGGGTTCCCATTTATCTTTCCAATCTAACAAATGTGAACTCATTGTGCACTCCCTGTCCTCTGAACATGCCTTGTTCTTTCTTGTCTTCATATTCTTGCTTAAGCTGTTCCATTTACCTACCATGTCATCACTCCTACTGACTCCTATATAAATCATATCAATTCTTCAGTGTCCTATTGGGTCCAATTTGGGCCTCCACAGTCTTACCTTGCCCTTCCGTGCTAGACTCCATGTGGCATTTATCTATACACTGCTCGAAGCACACCTAAGTATCTGTCTTCTAGTATTACACAAAAGAGAAGAGGACCCTCCCCACGTCCATCACTCCCCAGTGGGTTGGGAGTCTCCAGCCCAAGCTTTCTCCACACCCAGCTCTAGATTTGGGTCTTTTGTAATTCAAGAGTTGTGGTACTTACTCTCCTTGCCTTGCTATTCTAGCACTTTATATTTTTTATGTTCTAGGTGCTTCCTTTGGATGTTTTTAGGTTACAATCTAAATCCTTAGCTTTGACTATCCTGTATCTCAAGTTTTATTTGTATAAACACTTAATAAAAAAGGGATTAATTTGGCTACCGTATAATTGAATAAATGGGCAGCTAGGTGGTGCCACAGTGCACAGAACATGGGATCTAGAGTCAAGATCTGAGTTAGAATCCAGCCTTAGACACTTCCTAGCTGTGTGCCCTTGGATGAGTCACTTAGCCTATCTGCCTGAGTTTTTTTCATCTGTAAAATAAGCAAACATCTACCTCCCAAGGTTGCTATGTAGATCAAATGAGATATGTGTCTGACACATAGTAAGTACTATATACATGTTAAGTATTATTATTATTAATTTATATGTGACTATACATTTATTATATTATGTATAATACAGTAAATATATAATCATATATAAATTAATATATACCTTATATGAACATATAAAATGATATACTATAAATTATACAATACATCATAATATAAAACATAAATATTAGAAATATAATATAATATAGATTAATATATTATATACACACACACACACACATACACTTTTCAAGTTTTCTTAATTTTGTCTAGAAACTAGGGTTGGCCCTCACTATTACTTTGAGCTCTCTGGTAACCCCAACCCTGAATTGGGTTATTGTGCGGGGAATGAGATGAGAGGCCAGGCCAGAAATCCTGATTCCTGGCTTTCTGTCACAAAGTACAAAGGATGTTTCTAACAACTGATTTTTAAGACCTTCTGCTTTCTTGTGCACTATTAATAAATAAAAATGTTTTTCACGTTTACAAGCCTTTCATGTCACTCTAGGGACCTAGCTTAAGCCTATGCTCCTATCTTCCTACTTATAATCAATCCAAAAGATCTGACTTGGGTTCTTTAAAAAAAAATTGTTTTTTTCCAACGAAGTCACTGTCTTTGTCTCTGTCACTCAGCTCCTTACTTTCTCAAATCCCAGATCATATGCAGAATTAGAAGCCTGTTGAAAAGCCTCCATTTGTTCTTGTTCATCATGGATGTCCCACAAAACGTCACCATAATCCTCTTCTACTGGAATGGGAGACTCCTTCTCATTGTCCAAATCTTTCATTTCTTGCTCTGTGTTCTCGAAACCCAATATATCCTAAACAAGAGAACATCCACATAAAAACAGGAAGGGTGAAGACACATTTTCTCATTAAAACCCAAGTTAACATAATTCATGGTCTCAAAGAGTTATAAGATAGCTATAAAGTTTATCTTTTTTTTGGGGGGGGGCTGGGCAATGAGGGTTAAGTGACTTGCCCAGGGTCATACAGCCAGTGTCAAGTGTCTGAGGCCAGATTTGAACTCAGGTCCTCCTGAACCAAGGGCCAATGCTTTATCCACTGCACCACCTAGCTGCCCCCAGCTATAAAGTTTATCATTCTAGCTAGTTAGTGAGAACAATTTTCTGACTATACACTAATGTCTCGTTAATGGAAGAAGGGTAGACTGCCTTTATATTCTGGGTCTGTTGGGTGTGTCTAGAGATCAAGCAAGAGCATTAATGAATTATTATTTCTTGCACCTGATACGTTAACAGATAAAATCTCTGGACACCACTTAATCCCAACTCTAAGGCCTTACAAGCTACCTCACATTAAGAGACTGTTAAAAGCCAGGCATGGTGGTGCACACCGATAATCATGGCTACCACAGAGGCTGAGACTATCAGATCTCTGAAGTGTGGACATTCTGAGCTGCAGTGGGCCATGGTGATTAGGTGTCTGAGGTCAGTTCCACATTAGTATGGTGAGCCTCCTAAAGTGAAGGAACACCAACCATGTAGTCTAAAGAAGGGTGAACTGGCCCAGGTCAGAAATGGAGCAGGTCAAAGGTCCTTTGTCAATCAAAGTGTGATTGAGTCTGTAAGTAGGCTCCGCATTTCTAAGCTGGGTGAGATAGGAAGACCCAGTATTTATTAAAAAAAAAAAAAAGAAGACTGTTATATATAGTCTTTTCCACTTCCTGCATCAGAATTCCAATTCTCACATCTAATTTCTTGCGTATTAAAGCCAAATTTTTGAACACCATATAAGTGAATACAGAAATAACTTACTTTGCCTACATTTCAAAAATCTCTGAGTGAAGTGACCTTAAAGTACAACTTTTAAACTACTATTTCTGTAATACCTTTCAACAGAAGCTATCAAAATGCTTCATAGCTGTTGCAGTATGACACAATTCTATGAGCTAGGTAAGGAATAAAGAGAAATACTTTCCTAGGGTCACTTAGTAAATATAATGGACAAAAACCCAGGAGAATGTACTGTGTTTTCTAATAGGAGAGGTAAATTGTTTTGTCTTAGAAGGTTTAAAAAGCCCCACAAAACAAAGAACCCTCTTGCCTGGTTTTTTTCCTGAACAACCAATGTTTATGGAAAAACATTGCCTAAGAACACTTAATATCAAGTCTTAAATGTTAACACTTGTAATCCCATATACCTGTTTAATAATTTTTTCCACATAATTATAAGTTTTGCACACTCCTTCTGCAGGTTCTCCTTGATGGTCAATAATCTGAAAAAATGAGGCACAAAATGTTTTAGTACTGAATTTCTTAATGAACATGGGACTTACAATCATAAAGTCTTAACTGGAAGGAACCTTAGATATCATCTAATTCAGAACTGGAGTAACTCAAAAGAAACACGAGATGTACAAATTTAGAGCCATCTCCAGTCCTTATGTTCACAGGGACTATTTGTGCCTGACCTGAAGCAGAGCCTTCTGTGCTTGTATTGGTCTGATCGGCCACAGTGAGACACACTGTAACTTGGCCTCAACATAGTGATGTCATTTTGGTTCCTTTTGAGTATGAAGGAAAACCACCACCCATCCAACCCCCTCATGAAAAAGCACAAAAATTTAACTCTATTTTTCAATCTTGGGAATTATAACAGATGTTCTAATTTTTTGCTCCTTTTTTTCCCTAAGAGGAAAAGGGATAGGGATTATACTTGTGATTTTAATGGTAAAGGGAGCTTCCCAGTGAGAAAAGTCCCTCTACTATTGCAGGTTAGCAACCTCTCTTCAACTTACAGTCTTAGAGACTAAAGGAACTGCCTAGAGCACTAGGCATTCAGTAAGGTGTCCAGGGTCACATTGTTAGCATGTATTAAGAGGTAGAACTTGAACTCAGGACTTCCTGGCTCAAAGACTGGCTCTCCATCCATGATAACATGAATCCATAATTCTAGCTTAGTAACATTTAGTGTACAATACTTTGTGAAACCATACATTAAACTTTTTTTGTGTGTTTTGTTTTGTGAGGCAATGAGGCTTAAGTGACTTGCCCAAGGTCACACAGCTAGTCAAGCATCTGAGGCTGGATTTGAACTCCAGGGTCCGTGCTTTATCCACTGCGCCACCTAGCTGCCTCTCATACCTTAAACTTTAAACAAACATCTCGAGACGCATATCCTTCATCCTTCTGAGGATATAGTTAATTTAGTATGTTGTACCTAACTCTAACATATGGACACTGGAATGGTCAATGGAAAAAATTTGATAGTTTTATAGTATAAGTACAATGAAGAATACAATTATTTTATTTTATTAAGGCTCTTATTTATTGGATAAGTAAGCCATAGACAGCTACTAAAAACCTTTAATTAAAGAAAGAAAAATTCTTACATCTGGTTGTTTTTATTTTTCTCTAGCCTGTCAATTTTCTACAGAAATCTTCAATTTTACCCTTAATATCCACTAAATTAAGTTCACTAACTATTCCCTCTCAGTACATGTTGTTTTTTTTTTTCAGGGCAATGAGGGTTAAGGGCCCAGGGTCACAAAGCTAGTAAGTGTCAAGTGTCTGAGGCCAGATTTGAACTCAGGTTCTCCTGAATCCAGGGCCAATGCTTTATCCACTGTGCCATCTAGCTCCCCCTCTCAGTATATGTTAAACCAGGCTTGCAAGCCAAATTAAAATAGACACTCTACTTGTCATGCAGACATTCACGATCAAAGAAGGAACTAGGTGGTGCAGTCTGGGCTTGAAGTCAGGAGGGGCTAAGTGTGAACACTGCCTTAGTCACTTACTAGTTGCCTGCCCCGGGCAAATCATTTAACCTCTTATTTAAACACCTCAGTTTTCTCATCTTCAAAATGGGATTAATACCAGCGCCTATCTCACCAGTGTTCTTCTGAGGATCAAATGAGGTGTTTTGCAAACCATAAAGCACCTTAAAGCATCATCGTCACCATCATCACTGCCACCACCCCCATCAACCATCATTATCCTCATCGTCAATATTGGGATGGAGCCAGAAAGAAGTAATATGACCACGATCAGTTGTTTATTCTTCTTCTATGTTTTTGGAAAAGCAGCCCACAACACTGAACAAGACCATTCCTCTCTCCCTTACTTCTGTGTCTGCGCAGGTGGGGAGCAGCCCTCAACCTGCCCTGGATGCCAAGGCTCCGTGGGAGGAAAACAAGTTGGTAATTTGGCCAACACCATTACCTAGTGCTACCGCTTCCACCTCTCTGTCATACAATACTGCTCTTGCCTGTGCTCTAGAACCCAACCCAGGTGGCTAAATAATGACAAGTCACAGGCATGGGCCCAGGTCACTTTCTGGGCTGTCCGAGTCTTCTTCCTCTAGCCATTACTCACCTCTTCATACTCGAATCAAGTTTTCTTTCAAATTTACCTTGGCCTTGTTAGCCTTGTTCAAGTAGGAAACTTGTTCAATCAAGCGCTGGACAGAGTCGGAGCTGACTTGACCATCCTCCAAGCGGTGATAGATCAATCTCGGCTTTCCTTCAGAGTTCTTCAAAAATGCCTCTTCGCAGTCCTCCAACAAGCAGCTAGATTGGAAAACAGCATTTCTTGTGCTACATTACACTGTTGTAGCAAACAGTTCAAACAATCACCTTAAGTTTCAATAATGGACTGGATTATAAAGACTATTCCTAAGAGTCCCTGATGGAAAAAAAGCATTTCTCTAATTATTCTCTGTTGGTCACGAAGAAAAATTTTCTTTTTCTTTCTTTCTTTCTTTTTTTTTTTTGGGGGGGGCAGGGCAATGAAGGTTAAGTGACTTGCCCAAGGTCACACAGCTAGTAAGTGTCAAGTGTCAAGAGGCTGGATTTGAACTCAGGTCCTTCTGAATCCAGGGCTGGTGCTTTATCCACTGTGCCACCTAGCTGCCCCAGAAAAATTTTCTTAACTAAGCCATGATAATTTACATATTGGGGGCCACTTTAAACTCTATTATCACACAGTTGGACTCCAATTTTTTCTTTATATCTATGGAGCTTAGAGAATATTTTGGGCTAAATAGTAACTTAGATTTTTAACATAATGGAGCAAAATTGTGGTATAGATGTAAAATTTAACCACGCCATAAATTTACATATAGTTTTCAAGTGAAAAACTTGTTCCTGTTCCTTTCCAATATTTCCTCAAGCTGTCATTCTCTCTCCTTTCTTACTGGTAGCCTCCTGCAGTAGCTATCACAGCTATATTGCCCACACTGGAATGCTCTGCCTCTGACCTCTGGCTCTTACAATTCCTGGCTTCCTTTTATGACTCGGCTCAAGCAGCACATCTGCCGGGAGGCTCTTCCTGGTCCTCCCAGCTGCCAATGCCCTCCCCTCTGTGGGGGCCTTCTCTCTATTGAGTATTTTCCCCATATATCCCGATTTATTGTGATTACATGTAATTTCTATGTGTTGCTCTTTACCAGAATGAAGTAGCTTCAGGGCAAAAGCTGTTTCTGTCTTTCTTTAATCCCTAGAGAAGTCAACTTGTGTCTGGCATGAAGTAAATGCTTAATAACTGTTTGTTCACTCATCTGTTCACCAAAACAGACAACATCTATTAGTGCCTCTGTTTCTCACTTTTTAAGGCACAGAAGTTGGGCTTCCAGTCTGACCTCTGTAAGAAAACAAGTCTTTCCAAGGTCATTAAGGAATTCTGTTCATTCCCAAACCCCAGTCTTTTGTTGATCTTTTTTTTTGGGGGGGGCAGCTTTCGACAGTGTTGATGACACTGCTGACCACCACCTCCTCTCCCCAACCTGCCTGCTAACTCTAACTCCTCAGTTTCCTTTCCTGGTTCACCATCCACATCCTGACCATGGACTTTCCCAAAGCTCTGTCCTGGCTTCTTTAATCTCACCCTTTAATGGTCACATTTACACTCACAGGATGAATTCTTCTCTCTATGCAGTTGATGCCCATAATTCCAGGCTTATCTGTCTCTTGAACTTTAGTCTTTCACATTCAAGTGCTTCCTGGACAGGTCTGCCTGCTAGATGTCCTAATGACATCTCAAACTCAGCACGTGCTAAACTGAACTAGACAACCCCTTCCCCCATTTCCCCAAACTTCCCCATGTAAGGGGGAACAGCATTATTCCAGGTACCAGGTTGTCTCCCTCCACCAACCTCTTTATAGTAAGTTGCCAATGTCCATTCTGTTCTACCCAAGCATCTCCCACATCCATCCCTTCCTTGCCATTCACATGGTCCCTGCCCTAGTTTCAGCCCTCATCAACTCTTGTCTGATGACCACAACAGCCTCCTAACTCTTCTGCCCCACTCCAGTCCACTCCTCAAAACAGCTGACGAAATCATCTGCCTAAGTTGTAGGTCTGCCCTCCCTAGCTCAGCAAGCTTCCATGATTCCTTAATGAGTCACTGGGAGTCCTTTCGCATGTGGCTCCAACCCACCTACTCTTCTTGACGTGCTTTATGTTCCAGCTGAAATTAGACTACTTGATATTCCTCAAATGTAATCCTCCATGCCTTGACACAGCTCCTTTCATTAGACTGTAAGTTCCTTGAGGGTAGGGACTGTCTTTTGCCTTTCTTTGTATCCTTAGCACTTAGAAGAGTGCTGGCACATAGTAGGTACTTAATAAATGCTTACTGACTAACCTGCATTCGCAGTGTAGGCAATGCCTCCTTTCCAGTACAGCTCCTTGTCATCTCAGCCTTTCAGAATGCTGATCTTCCATCAAAGATCAGCCCATATGCTTCCTGCTCTGAGGCTTCTCCTAAGCCTTATACTCATCTGTGCCCCTGCTGAAGCCCCTTGAAGGTAGTGATGGCTTCATTTTGGTCTCTGCATGCTCAGGTTTTAGCACAGTACCCGACATGGAGTAAGTATTTAATAAAATCTGTTCAGTTGAAAATCTAACTGTTGGGGGCAGCTAGGTGGCACAGTGGATAAAGCACTGGCCCTGGAGTCAGGAGGACCTGAGTTCAAATCTGGACCCAGACACTTGACACTTACTAGCTGTGTGACCCTGGGTAAGTCACTTAACCTTCACTGCCCCACCAAAAAAAAAAAAAAAAAACCACAACGAAAAAGAAAATCTAACTGTTGCCGTCATTATGGATGTCACTTCCTGATTTTCTTCTTCTGGACTTTTTCACTTGCCTTTCATTTAATCATCTTTATCCTGACTAGAGAACTGAAATAGAATTGATAGCTGAATTTGAATTTTTCAAAATAACTTATTATATTGAAAAAAGAGAACCAGAAAAAAACCACACCCCGATATGAATCCAAATACCAGGAGTAGAGAAATAAATTATTCACTATGGCACTATCTCCCCCAACAACACATGTAAGGAACCAACAAGCTACAAATAATACCACATATTGATGTAATGGGTTTTACTGAAATTATTAAAGAAAGGGAAATCCCAGAATCTCAGCCTTAGAAGGGACCTTAAAAGCCCTGTCTCCAGCCCACATGAGAAGTTAAATGCCCTCAAAAACATAAGTAATAAGTGGTTAACCACACACTGCCTGAAGGCCTCTGCTGAGGATAAACACACGACTGTCCAAGGCTGTTCCTATTAGATATTCTTTTTTTTTTCTTCTTTTGTGGGGCAATGAGGGTTAAGTGACTTGCCCAGGGTCACACAGATAGTGTCAAGTGTCTGAGGCCGAATTTGGACTCCTGAATCCAGGGCCGGTGCTTTATCCACTGTACCACCTAGCTGCCCCCCTATTAGATATTCTTGATCATTTTATTTTTCTTTGGTGTCATGGATCCCTTTGGCATGGCCTCTTCTCAGAATGTTTTGAAAAGCACAGGATAACCAAGGAAATGAACGGTATTCAAAGACGAAGAAAGCAAGTTCTCAGGCTGCAGGTTAAGAATGCCTGCCTAAAGCGGAGCTAAACCTAGCTTTTTAAAAGTCTACAAAGAGAAATCTACATTCTCTTATTTCTTCTTGAACATATTTTCTTCCAAAAGTAAGGGTCCCTTCTTGAATGGTGTCTTCAAACAGAGGCTGGACAACCACACTGGGTTAGGTTATCTTAGGAATTCTATCTGCACTATGAGCTGGACAAGATGATCATCAAAAGCCCTCCCAACTCTTACATTCTGTTATTCTCATTCCTAAATATATGTGGTCTGCTTTCAAACAAACAAACAAACAAACAAAAAACCCCTTAGTCTATAAAAATCAACTGATAAAGAAGATTAAAAAGGGTCAAAAATAAATTTTCGTTTTAAAAGTTTGAGGGATCTTTTAAATAATGAGCTCCCCTGGCATATCTGAAATGCGTTTCAATTTCCATGTAGCTATTTAGGAGCCAATCACAGAAGGTGATTTATACTTTCATTCTTACCCAAGAAATGAATATTGGACTTTAAATAGTCCTTAGCCAATACAGATAATGAATTATCTCAGTAAGACAAATGGGTAAACACATTTTGGTGATGTGTTCCAATTGAATAAAGAGCCATTAGGACACTTTTTAAACAGCATAAATTAGGAACATAAAAAATTAAATTAGAATGCATATTTTAAGTTCATTATAAGCAATCTGTTTACTATATACAAGTGCAATCTAATAATAAACTGGAGATTCATTATACTTACCTTGGTAAAGTTAAATGAATAAACAAAATAACTAATGAACTCTTCTCAATTTCCCATTTTCTTACATTGAAGTAATGATTTCCATTCTCTATTGGAAAATAAATTGCATGGAAGAAGTATCCTATTGTCTCACACATTCTTTGGAGTTTGGGTGAATAGTCCTAATAGCAAAAACAAGAAGTATGAAAGCATGATTTATTAAAGGTCAGCTAACGTTCAAGCCAGCTCCATACTATTTAAAGGCGATATGGTATTGTGGAAAAGGCAAAGGATTTAGAGAGCTAAAACCCGGGGCTCCAATCCAGCTCTGCCACTAATTACTTGTGTGATCCTGGGTGATTACTTCCCCTCCCTGGGCCTCAGTGTTCTCATCTGTAAAATGAGGCAGTTGTGGGGCAGCTAGGTGGCATAGTGGATAAAGCACTGGACTTGGATTCAGGAGGACCTGAGTTCAAATCCAGCCTCAGACACTTGACACTTAACTAGCTGTGTGAACCTGGGCAAGTCACTTAACCCTCACTGCCCTGCAAAAACAAACAAAAAAATGAGGCAGTTGGATGATCTCTCTAAAGTCCCTTCCAACTCTACAGCCTATCCTTCTACAAAATGAATATTCTACTCATGAGTCATGGGGGACATCCATCTGTCCATCGCAAAGGAAATAAAATAACAAAATTTGCTATATTAACTTACTCTCAAGAATGATGGCAATTCCAAATGTAAAAGATAAGTCACATCAGTTCACCATACTTAATAACATTCTTCAGCTAAGGAAGTAATATGTAATATCATGGCAGAACCAAGGACAAAATGGTATATTTATCTGCCTTGGGTGCTGGATTTCATTATGAAAAAACACAGGGAACAGGGTTCTAAT
This sequence comes from Dromiciops gliroides, assembly GCF_019393635.1. Taxonomy (NCBI): domain Eukaryota; kingdom Metazoa; phylum Chordata; class Mammalia; order Microbiotheria; family Microbiotheriidae; genus Dromiciops; species Dromiciops gliroides. The sequence goes on from NC_057865.1 coordinate 40,639,290, forward strand.
AATAATGTCGGGAAGTAGACACTTGCCACTTGCAAGTAGATAAGGGTTCCTAACCTTGTTCTGTGTCATGAAATTCTTTGGCAGTTTGGTGAAACCAATGGAAGCCTTCCCAGAAGAATATTCTTAAATGCATAAAAGAAAATACCAAGGATAACAAAAGGAAACAAATTATATTGAAATAAAGATGTATTTTTTCCATCCAAGTTCACAGATGAACTGAAATCTATCCATATGTCCCCTGGGGGTCCATGGACTCCAGGTTAAGAATCCTTGGTCTAATACTATAAGTTGTAGAGGGGTCCTATGGGTAGAAGTTTATCACTGGGAACTCCCTATCCAGATAAAAGGGGATGAAGGAGTAGGAATTGGGTTTCCCTCTGCTTGGAGAAGCTTCTAGGTTAGAGAATTTGAAGGCCTCAGAGAATCTTCTCAGAACAATATCCAGTCCTTTTCCAGCCTTGCAAAAAGTGGCAGAAGCTGATTCAGTCCTACTAGGGGAGGACAGAACAAAAGCTAGGGAAGGAACTGAGATTTGTGGGGGGGAGTAGATGGGGGTTAGTGTGAGGATCTGAAAGGAATGAATGAATGAATGAAAAAGCATTTATTAAACACTTACTATGTACAAACACTGTACTAAGCACTGGGGACCCAAACAGAAAAGCAGAGATGATCCCTGTTCTTAAAGACCTCAAATTCTCATGCACGAAACACAATACACAGGAGGTTTTGGCCACAAGTCAGGGTACTAAACTCCAGTTGTGGCCACTCTTGTCTCCCCAGAAGTTACTTGGGCCCTATAGAAGTAGTACAGAAGATAATCTATCATCTGGATTAGAAGAGGTGGGGCCAGCTCTCTAAAAGGGGGTGTGCAGATTTTACTTCAGTGAGCCCACATTTTATAAGACACTCACCCTCAAGAAAATGTCCATTTCAGGCTGTGTTTCATCCGTGTTGATGAGGTAACATCTGACTGTGTTACTCCACAAAGAATGTGAGAACAATGGAGTAACTTGTAATAAACTAGCTACAGCAGCATCCCAGTCATCTGCAACCAAACACAATGTAATTATTTCATAGAATGACTGCCAGGCAATCTTTTAGATGGTGTTCAACAAGAGACTAGTATACAAAAACTCATATTGTGACTGTATTTTAAAGTTTGCAAAGCATTTTTCACAGAGTACCTCATTTTAGCCTCGAAATAACCCTCTGAGGTTGGAACTGTGAATATGATGACCTTCATTTTAGAGAAGGAAGCTGATGCCCAGAGAGGCTTGGTCACTTACCCAGAAGCGCCCAGCTGGCGACTATTTGTGGCAAAATTCAAACCCAGCTCTTCCTAACTTCAAGGCCAGCATTCTGTCCACTAATCCACACTGCCCTCCAACTTTGAAAAATATTCAATAGATTGTTTGGATATTTATTAATATAGAAATGATCTTTTAGAGTATGAAATTACACTAGGAGTCACCAATTGCCCATTCAAATTGCAACCTAGGACTATTCCCCTGGGGTAATGAAAGCCACTGGTGGTCCGCCCAAAGATGTCAATTCCTACTGAGATTTCTCTTTCAAGGAAACTTCAACCAATTGTTAGTTGAAAGGTATGGTAGGCCATTTTTTTCAAAATCACCTTGGTCAAGCCAGGCTCTTCCTCTGGCATGTGGGTTTACCTAATTGTTGATGATTGAACTGCAGCGGCCTCAGACACTCACTAGCTGTGTAGCCCTGGACAAGTCGATTCACCCTGTCTGCTTCAGTGTCCTCATCTATAATAAGAGCTGCACAAGGAAATGGCAAACCACTCCAGTATCTCTGCCAAGAGAACTACAAATGGGGCACGACGAGTCTGAAACAACCGAAAACGACCGAGCAACAATGAACTACACTGTTTTCTAGATAGAAGTTGAAAAAAATGGACATGTAATTCTCTGACATTTGGCTAAAAGATCATTAAGACAACGATCCAAGGCAATTCCAAAAGACTTATGATGGGAAACCCCAGATAAAGAACTTTGGAGTCTGAATGCAGATCAAAGTACACTATTTTCAGTTTATTTGTTGTTGTTATTTTTTCTTTCTTGTGGTTTTTCCCTTTTGTTCATATTCTCCTTTTATAACATGACTAATATGGAAATATGTATAACATGACTGTGTATGTATGTACATGTGTATACATATAAATACATACACACATACATACATACACACATAAATAAACAAACAAACAAATAAATAAATAACCTTGCCATCTTGGGGATGGGAGGAGGGAAGGAAAGGAGGGAGAAAAATTGGGAACTCAAAATCTTACAAAAATGAATGTTGAAAACAATCCTTTTGTGTAATTGGAAAATAAAATAACATAACTACCAATTTTTTAAAAAAAGAAATGATAAATGATAAAAGATCATTACATTTTTATTATGCCCTTTTAAAAAAAAATCAGTCATTTTTGGACATGCCCTCCACTAATTCTTCAATTTCCTTACAACAAAGAAAAATAAGTAAGCAAAACCAAGAGACGCAGAGTCCATATCATAGTCCCCCGTGGCTCTTTTTCCAAAAGAAGATTGGTATGCTCCTTTACTTTGGTAAGGATGTAATGCTTGTTTCCACAGATAATTTTTTTCTAAAAATGCTACTGACATTTAGATAAAAGCCACAGGCACTATGTGTCCATTTGACAAAGAGTTTTTCTTACAATCCTACCATACTCAACTTAAGAGAAAGCTCATTTCAAAGGTCCAACAAGTCACTTATCAAGGCTGGTCTCAGAAATTGGGCCGCCCTGAATGGCCACCCACCTCATGCTTCTAGCTCCCATAAATGCAGGGACAGAGGCTAAAAAGGGCATGGACAAATCCTTTGATGGCATATTCTTGATGTTCTATTGCACTGTTAATGAATTCAGGACTAGAAACATGGTCCTTACATATCTTAGAAAAGACACCCATTGAAGCGTGCTGCCCCAGGGGTTTATAACTGATCAGACTCCTGTGTGATTCCTAGGTAAGCCAGGCAGGATCATTCCATTCCATGGCCACACCCTGCACCCCTAACCCTGGTCAGCCATACTGCAAAGACATGTTACTAAATAGGACCACCCTGTGGACAGGGAAACAGAGACCCATGATCACTCTGGGGAAAAAAATCAAGCTTATACTCACAGCATAAAGGTGTATCTTACCTCTGTTAACATTTGCAAATGGTCCTTCCACATCTATAGAACTATGGGCAAACTCAGGTCCCCTGTGAGATTGTTGAAGTTGCATCATACTGCCTATGGAAGGCTCACTCCCCAAAGCACCACCACGCCAGTAGTCACATCGAGTTCCAGTAGCTTCAAAAACAACAACTTTTATTGCTAATAAGAGCCAAGTTATAGAATCTTATTTAATAAGCCTGCTCAAAATCTTACAATTCTATTTTCTTTATCATATTCCTGATGACTTACCATGTTCACTTAAAAAATTCCCATTATTGTACAGAGCTGTAAGGAGGACCATTACAATTGGATACCAAAACTATGTTAACTAGACCCATCTAAATGAAAGCCAATTAGTATTTGAATACTTGGGTGAATAGGTAGAAAAGACCTAATCATATAAGCATCTGTATACATTAAATAAATAAGAAGACTGTAGTTACTGCATGTCTCAGTATAGAAGTAAACTAGGGGTAAAGAATTTTTGCTGGCTTTTATAATACTGAGGAGCACTATATTTCTCTCTTCCACATTTATACCTGTACAAATCTATATCAAAAGCTTCTAAATATGCTCAAATCCATTATATAAACCAGAAGCTTTTGCAAAGATAAAGGAAGCACTCCAAAAGTGATCCAGACACTTTATGAATTTCAAAAACTGCAATGCATTTTGGGTTTTTCATAATATTCTTTAATATTTAAATCTTTAATATATACAGTATCACTTTATTTATACTGGATCATCAGAAGGAAATGTGATACGTGATTTTTCTAAATAACTGAAGTCATCCCTTTAAATGTCCAAATTCATACCACTGCAACCATTTTGGAAAGAAATATTTCCATAATATTTCGATATACTTCTCTGTCTTCTTAAGCAGAGGAAACTATATATAACTTAATTTTTATCAATGACTCAGGTTCATCATTATGAACATCAACTGCTATGCCAGGCTGGGACAAAGATATCCTATGTGTACGGCTCTGTAATGTTAACTAAATATGCACACACTACTATGCAGGTTACAATCTTGCCTCTGTTTTGTTTTGTTTCTTTTTAAGTAGATTTTTTTTTTGTCTCCTCTTGTTACTGTCTGTATAAATGCTCTTTGCAATCATGCCCCAGTGGTTTTATGGTTCAGTAGGCTGATAAGAACTGTATCTAAAGTAAGAATTAATGGACTGTGAATAAGGGCCTGATGGGCTCTTTTAGGAGTAAATTACAGAAGCTTTAGGTTATGGACATTATCATATATTTTTGCTGCTCAGACACAAAACAAACAATTTATTTCAAGGTTCTGGTTATGTTCTAGGTCAGTGCTGTCAAACATAAACAGAATGGGATCCCTGTGTCCACATACTGACTCAGAAAACCACAAATTAACATTATCTATGTTGTACTGTATTTATATTTGCTTTGTTAAACATTACCCAATTACACTGTAATCTGGCACCAGCTCCAGGATGTGAGTTTGATATCTCTGTTCTGGATACTTAAGGTTGCAATTAAAAGGAATGTTTCTGTTGCATTATATTGTGAAGATCTAGATCATGGTTTTTTTGTTTTTTTGTTTTTGCTTTTTTGGCGGGGCAGTGAGAGTTAAATGACTTGCCCAGGGTCCCAGCTAGTAAATGTCAAGTGTCTTGGGACTGGATTTGAACTCAAGTCCTCCTGAATCCAGGGCTGGTGTTTTATCCATCTAGCTGTCCCCCTAGATTATGATTTTTAAATGTCATCTCTGCACTAATAATATAAATAGTGTTCAAACATCTTACCCGTGACATCTGTGCAATTGTCATCTGAATCAGACTCTTCAGGATCAAAGACCTGGATGCCCTGAGCCTGCAGTCTCTGTAGTTTGGTTTCCAGCTCCCGTTTGGCTCTTAATAAGTCCTGAATTTCATTTTCCTTAGTTTCCCTAAAAATCTTTAAAAAGAAAAAAATAATTTAAATACATTTTTCATAACTAGAATGTTGACTGCCCATCTAAGAATAGTTTATACAAATATTTTCTATATGAAACCATTATTAATTTGACCTTAAAATCTTCCCTTTTGCAAACTGAATAACCCCAGATCTTTCAGCTTTTCCTGGATGATCTTATTTAAAAGGCTCACTATAATCTCTAAGATTAAATAGAAAATCCTGCTTGGCATTCAATGCCCCTCAACCTGGCCCCATCAACCCTTGCCAATCTTCTTATACTTTCCTCTCTCCCAATACTCTGAGATCCAGTGAGTCTGGTCTCCCTGCTGTTCCTCATAGAAGACACGCTCTCTCCACTGTAGGTATTTTCAGTGGCTGTTCTCCTTGTCTGCACATTCTCCCTTCTTACTTCATTGGTTTCCTTCCAATCCCAGCTAAAATTTCCTTTCCTAATCTCCTTAATGCCAGTGCCTTCCTTCTGTTGCTTCTTTCCAATTTATCCTGCACATAACTCATTTAGACATAGTTGCTTCCATCTTGTCTCCCCCATTAGATTGTAAGTGTTTTGAGGGCAGGATGATCTTTTGCCTTTCTTTGTATCCTTAGCACTGTGCTTGGCACATAACAGGTGCTTTAAAATGTTTACTCACTGACTAAAACTCATCAATTATCTCCTTGATTTCTCAATGTTACTTGAGAATACGGGGGTAGAAGGTTGGGCTAGATGACTTCAGGAGAGGCAGGTTTTCCACTCCCCCAGCCCGTGTTCTGATCTATAAAATCGGCCTAGATGACTTCAAAGATGTCTTTTAACTCTGAGATTCTATGAACTCAGAAACAGATTGGGATTTTGGTTCCCACAGAAGTGGTTTATTTTCTCACTACTGTTTTCTTACTATTTCCTCATCTGCAAAACATGGGAGTAGAGAAAGTTATCTCTAAAGCCCCTTCCATTTCAGACGTGAGCTGATGCTACTGGGCTGGTTTTCACAATGTATTTAACTGCTGTATATAAAGGAAACAATCAGAGGCATTTATTTACCTTGAATTGTCTTTTAACTTTATCTCTATCCTGTTCAAATGTTGCTGCTCTCTCCATAGCTTGATATTTAGCTTCTAAAGCACTTTCCTTTTCTCGAAGTATCTTCTGATAAGTTTTCTGAAGTGCCTAAAAAAACCCCAATGATCTTGTAAATCTTTCTGTCAGGCAGCATCATTATTCAATTCCACATTGCTTTAAGTAACAAAATAAGAGGAAACAATTGTTTTAACCACAAATATAAAAAGACAGCTCTCCAAACTGAAGATGTCTTATCTGGATTGCCCCAAGGAGAGCTTTTGATCTTTAGGCAAACTGTTCCTTTTTTTTTTTTTAAGAGTAATAGGTCAATCTTTTAGTTTCCCCATGTCTCATTTACCTCAAATGTAAATGCAAACAAAAACACCCATTTCATTGGCTGAGCTTGAAAAATGTTATCATGGGACTTTCATAAGATACTTATAAAAGAGAAAGGAAGTAAAAGGAAGTAAGCTACTTTAGGCAACAATCAGGGTTGATAGCAGCAGAGTGAACCAGTCTATATAGACTCAGCAGCACTCTGACCAGCCCAATACGGGCATTATTTCTGCCCCACCCAGCTCACCGAATCAAGTCTCCTTTTGGCCTACTCACTTATTCTGGGCTGAAGCTGTATCTGTGAAGCTAGAATTTGAAAATCCCAAGTACACTGCATACATGTGACCACTAGACAGTGCGATAGGTGGGCAAACCACTGCTGATTAATATGTCCCCCTAACTTACTGCTGAAAAAGAACCAACAATTCCTGGGTAAGTTCAAAAATAAAATACAGAAGCACTCCTATATCAAGGCTACTTTTCCATCTTTGGAACAGTCAGTGATTTGCTCCTCCTGAGCATGGAGTAAAATATGAGCAAAGGTATTAAGGTGGAACAGTGTGTGTGTGTGTGTGTGTGTGTGTGTGTGTATGTGTGTGTGAAATATGTGTTGGGGATGACAGGTGCACACATGGAAGAAGGCCCTGTGAGATAACACTGATTTCAGGGGCAGCTAGGGGGTGCAGTGGTTAGAGCACTGGCCCTGGATTCAGGAGGACCTGAGTTCAAATTCAACCTCAGACACTTAACACTTACTAGCTGTGTGACCCTGGGCAAGTCACTTAACCCCAATTGCCTTGCCAAAACAAAACAACAACAAAAAAAAGAGAGAGAAAATTGATTTCAGACAGGGTGGTCCCAGATCAAGGAAGACCCTGAAGGAATGTGAAATTTATTTAGTATGTCACACAGGCATACTCACAGTTTTAGGTGATTTTGCCCATTCTGCACCCAGCCAAGAAGTAAAAGAAAAAAAGAAAAGGTCTCTCAAGTGGTAAAAACTGATTATCACAATATCCATCCAAGTGTATGTGCTTTACTTACTGGGAAGTCTCCAGACCCATACTCAGAGTATTTTGTCTTAGGCCACACATCAGTCTAAAAGGCACCTGTGTTCCAGATGCTTAGATTATTAAGGCAAAGTCCTTTGGAATTGATTTTATGTAGATGTAAAAGGGTTAAATTAAAAAAAAAGTTTTAGTACTCAGAGGTAAACCTCTAGAAATCTAGAAAACAGGGTTATCTAGAACTCATTGCCTGCTGGCTCTAGATAGCCAAGGTTTTGTGGTACTGCTTTAGGTACTAAAATCCCAGGACCTAGGATCACAGATCTAGAACTTAAAGGGACTTCAGAGGTGAGTTAGTACAACCCGGTCATTTTATAGTTGAGGAAACTTGCAGATATTAAATGTTAGAAATGGGATTTGAACCCAGGTCTTTTAGCTCCAGAGCCAATGTTTCTTCTACTGTACTATTCCATTATTACCTGTGTAACCTTAGACCCATCATTTTATCTCACTGGGCCTCGGTTTCTTCGTTTCTAAAGTGGTAGTGTATCTGGCCTAGATGAGACCTCTATTATTTCTATTTATGTACATATATTTATATGTGTGTGTTTTATGTTATATAGTGTATATATATTACTGTTATGGCATATATTACATATTTTATTTTATATGTATATATAAAATACACACAGAATGTCCTAAAAGTCTTAGTGCAATTTTAAGCTATTAAAGTTTAAACCTGCACTATGACTTTTGGGACACCCTGTGTTTTGTAATTTCTTATGTATGTAACAGGTTGTTTCCCCTGCTAGCACGTTAAACTCTCTTAGAGTAAGAACTGTTTCAATTTTGTCTCTGTATCGACAGCACTTAGCACAATTCCTGGAACACGGTAAGCATTAAATGCTTGTTGACTGGTTAGAGCATCTTGATAAAAAAATCTTTGGGAGACCAAACACAGGTACATACAGGTATGGGTATGCACATATACAATAGATTGAGACTGATAGTGTCCTTAAACAGATAATTCTCTAAGGGTTTTTTTGTTTGTTTGTTTGTTTTTGGTTTTTTTATGCCTGGATTGAACGCTATGGAATGCTCAAAGCACTAGATTTGGATTCAGACAATCTGGGAATTTTGATCCTGGCTCTGTGTGACCTTGGGGATGTCACTTCACTCTGTGGGGCTCAGTTTTCTCATTTGTAAAATAAGAGAGTTGGCTTATCATTCCAAGAATTCTTTTAGCTCTAAAACCTATTATGGTGAAGAAAACCAGGTATTCCAAAAGGTTGAAAGGCCAAGCAAGAATTGGGAATGTTTCTTCTGGAAATGAGATTTAGGAAGGACAGGATAGCTGTGCTCAAGTATTCACATAAAAAAAGGATCAGGGGGGCAGCTAGGTGGCATAGTGGATAGAGCACCGGCCCTGGAGTCAGGAGGACCTGAGTTCAAATCTGGCCTCAGACACTTAACACTTACTAGCTGTGTGACCCTGGGCAAGTCACTTAACCCCAATTGCCTCACCAAAAAAAAACAAAAACAAAAACAAAAAGGGATCAGGACTGTTTTGTATGGCCTGAGGGGCAAAATTAAGAGCAATGGATACACAGTACAAAGAGACAAACTGAGGCTTGATGTTAGGAAAAACTTTCTAACAGTCAATTGTCCAGAAGCTGAAGGGGCTGCCTCTGGAGGTCTTTAAGCAGACTGGGCAACCATTAGTCAGGTATGTTGAAATAGAAAGTCCTTTCAGGCATTGATTGGGCTAGATGGCTGTTGAGGACCTTTTCAAGCCTCAAACTGTGGTTCTGTGATCTCTCCAGGATCTTATGACTATATGAAGACATATCTAGAAACCACTATCCTTATTTCAGATCTCTTGTTGGTCAATGCCTCAAGGGGACGTGAGGCTACTAGAGCTTCTACCAATGTCTTATTCTGGTGACCCACTGGGGCAAGGGGTGAACCAAGGGGATGGACAAGTACACATGGAAAAGACATGGAGGTGGCCTCACCAAAGGCCATCCCAGTAGGGTACAACTTCTGGCCAGTCTTACTAAGTGATAATGTTTTTAAGTACAGGTGGCCTTAGGATGGGTCTAGTTTATCACCATGCTAGCTAGACACAGAGGGATGAATTTTCTGGGTACTCAGTCTGTAAATGAAAAAATGTTCAGAAAACCCCTGGTACCTCATTCTATAGCAAATGAAATAAACTGTACAGTTTACCATGCAAAGGCACATAAGAAATAAAAGTAAGTAATTCCAATGGCAGTTAAGTGGCATGGTAGATAGAGCTCTGGGCCTGGAGTCAGAAGACATCTTCCTGAGTTCAAATCTGGTCTCATAGTAGTTGTGTGACTGTGGACTAGTCACTTAACTTTGTTTCCCTCGGTTTCCTCATATGTAACATTAGCGGGAGAAAGTAATGGCAAGTCACTCTAGTGTTTTTGCCAAGAAAACTCCCAATGGGGGCACAACTAAATAACAATTTCAATAAGGTTACAGAGCTTGAATTTTTTCCTACCAAATATTTCCAGGCACAATATCTCAGATTGGGAACCCCTGATAGAATAGGTTACAGAGGGGTTGTACCTCGGCATTGGATGAGAGTTATCTTTAAAGTCCTTTGAGCACTTCATAAGTGTCCTGAAGGAATGAAAGCAGATATCAAAGATGACTTGGAGGATTAGTTGAGACAATGGAGAAAAAGATCAACTGACAGTGACTGGCTCATTCTGAGGACCTGGGTTCAAATTTTGTGTCTACCACTTATTACCCGTGTGATCTTGGCCAACTTCAGCTGCCCGGGCCTCCATTCCCTCATCTTTAAAATGACTAGATGGATTCCAACTCTAGACATAGGATGCTACGATCCTCTCTGAGACTAGTTTCCTCCTCAGTAAAGTGAGTGCACTGAGCTGGACGGACTTCCAGATCCCTCCAAGCTCTAGAGTTCTGATACTCTCTGGGCCTCAGTTTCCCTATTTGACCTTGGAGTTCCCTCCCAGCTCTAGATCTATGGTCCTCTCTGGGTCTCAGCTTTCTCACTTGGCCCCAGAAGGCCTGGGCCTCGGTTTCCCCATCTGGCCTCCGAGGCCCCTGCCGTCCTCCTCATTTACCCCCCGGCGCCCCCGCGGTCCTCTCTGGTCCTCGGTCTCGGCCCGGCGCGCGCGGTCACCTGCAGCTCGGCCCGCAGCCGCTTGTTCTCCGTGTCCAGCTTGGCCTCCCGGCGGCCCATGGCCAGGAGCTCCTGGTTCTTGCTGACCCGGAAGATCTCGTACTCCTTCTTGAGTCGCTCGCACTCGGCCGCCGCGTACTCCAGCTCGGGCACCGACGAGCCCGTGGACTTGAAGCTGGCCCCGAGCAGCCCGCCCGCGCCGCGCGCCCCGGCCCCGGCCCCGGCCCCCGCAGCCCCGGCCCCGGCGCTTGTGGCCCCGGCCCGGCGAAACGAGCCACGCAGCAGGCGGGCCTTGGGCTTCACCTCCACGGGGATCTCGCACGCTTCGCCCCCGCCGCCCCCGTACGTGTCCTCGATCACCTCCCCGCCTGCGGGGCTCACCAGGGACGAGGCGGTTCCCATGGCGCCCCGGCGCGCGGCCGGCCGAGGGCGCGCCCCAGACCACGGCCCCACCCCCTCGTGCTCCCACCCTCTCGCGTTCCCCCACCAGGGCCGGCCTCGTGGGCGTGGACTGGAGGCTCGGGGCGGGCTCGCGGCTCGCTCCATTCCGCCCTGGGTGTCTGTCGGCGGCCCAGGGCTTGCCTCCATCCCTCCCTCCTCCATCCCTCCCTCCTCCATCCCTCCCTCCTCCATCCCTCCCTCCTCCATTCCTCCATCTCCTCCTCCATCCCTGCTTCTCTGTTCCTCCATGTCTCCATCCTCCTCCACGTCTCCTCTCTTCCTTTCTCAATTCTATCTCCTCTTCTTTCCCTGCCTTCTCCATCCCTTCTTTCTTCATGTCTCCTCTTCTCCATCTCTACTCCATCTCTCCCTCTCCATTCCCCTCTCCTCCATTCCTCCTCCTCTGTGTCTCCTCCATCCCTCCCTCCTCCATTTCTCCTTCATCTCTCCTCCTCTCTTCCTTCCTCCTCTTTCACATCTCCTCCTTCATCTTTTCTCTTTCCCTCCCTCCTCCACATCTCCTCTTCCTCCATCCATCTTCCCTCATCTCCTCCATATCCTTTTCTCCATGTCTCCTCCTTCTGCCTCCCACCTTTCTCCCTCCTCCTCTAGGCACTCAGAAGGTGCCTCCCAGATAGGGCTGGGCAGGGCTGCTGGGTCCCAGACCCCAGAGATGAGGGTCTTCCTTCCCATGGCTCTTGCCCAGAGCAGAGCTCTAAGCCCACATCACCCAGTCCTGCTAAATTGGGAACAAACAGGAGAAGTGTCCAAAACCAGCAGGTGAGAAAGCAGACACGTTATTGGATGGATTTTCAAAAAAAAAAAATTCAGTATATGATGTGATATGGGTGTCTCTATCTGTATATATGCATATACACATTGCCTCAAAAGTTTTAGTGCAGTTTTAAGCATTAAAGCTTAAATGTACATAAACACACATTTAATGTATATGTATATATGTTGCTGTTCAGTGATGCCCAACTCTTTATGACCCCTTTGTGGGGTTTTCTTGGCAGAGATATTAGAGTGGTTTGCCATTTCCTTTTCTAGCTAGATTTGAACTCAGGAAGATGAGTCTTCCTGACTCCAGGACTGGCATCTACCTGCCTGAAAGGAGTTATCATTTTATTCACTTGGCATGGAGGACTCATTTAAGGTTTTTCAGCTGGGCAATAATGTGTTCAGAGCTAGGCATTAGGAAGATTGCTTTGGCAGTACTGTGAAAGAAAGATGGATTGGTGAGATGGAGAAGTGGGATGTTAGAGATAATGTAGGATATGTTGTTCAGTCCTTTCCGGTCGTTCCTGACTCTTTGTGACCCCATTTAGGGTTTTCTTGGCAGAGATACTGGATGGGTTTGCCATTTCCTTTTCCGGCTCATTTGACAGATGTCAAAATCAAGGCAAACAAGGTGAAGTGACTTGCTCAGGGTCACCCAGCTACCAAGGGTTTGAGGGCAGATTTGAATTTAGGTCCTCCTGACTCTAAGATTACTTTGTAGATAGAAAAGCAATAAAACCTTTTTCTGTAAATATAGTTGAGAAATTAAAAACTAATGGAGGATTTAATTATGTCCTTCTTCCACTCAAAAATAGACCATGACTCCCTATTGCTTATTGGAACAAATCCAAACTCCTTAATTCAGAGCCCTTTGTTAAGTGCACCCTCTCCTAACCTTTCACAATTCTATCATCATCTCTTACTCCCTAACAGGCTTCATTCATTCTGACCAATTTGATCCCATTACTTCTCTTCCCACAATAATGAGTTTATTCCCACCTCCATGATGACTAATGTTGTTCTACCTTCCTTGAAATGTAATTTCCCTTATCTCCATCAATCCAAATCCTAATTTTCCTTCAAGACCCAGCTCAGAACTCCCTATTCCAAGAAACATTTCCTGACTTATACTACGATGTTCTTTCTCTTACTTGAAATTTAATCACTTGTCATGCACTTACTTCCACATTTAATGAATGTGCATTCCATCAAACCTACCTTATTTCATATGTAATTTATTGCTTAGATGTCCCCTCAAGACACTTAAAATGTGGTTGTTATCCCTACCCTTTTAACTATTTATATTTCATAGATGACAAACATGTATACTTATTCTTTCAGCTCTTGAGATAACTTTTTATGTTCCATTTACTGGTAGAAATAAAAGCAAAAGATTTGGTTATCAAATTGGATCCATCAGTCATTTTAAGACTTTCAGAGAACAGTTTTTCTTTTCCTTACCTTCTGACTAACTCAGTGCCAGAACTTGGAGGCTGTCCAAATGAAAATGTAAAATACCTTTGCCAAGTTGTGATATAAGAACACAGATGCTAGAGTTAGAGGTCATCCAGTGTTTGAACCTGCCCTGTGCCATCCTGTCAAGCGATCATCCAGTCTTCATTTGATCCCCATCCCAGGACAGAACAGAAAGCCCACTCTGTAGTTAGAGTTCACCTTCTCCTTTTTGAAAATAGGGCAACAGTTGCCTGCTCCATCCCTCAGCATTTCTCAATGCTTTCTCAAAGGTCATAAACAGTTAAATAATAATATCTTCAAAGTCTTTCTGTACTCTGGGATATCATTTGTCCAGGCCAAGTAGCTTGAATTCATTTTAGACTAGCTAGGTGTTTTCTTACTATCTCTTCACTTATCTTGGGTTTCAACTCCTCATAATAATTTTTGTCCTATCTATCTTTTTTAGTCAGGATGACTCTCTTAGAAGAAAAATAGAAATTGAGATATTCTTTCTCTCTGTTATCTGATTCCCTTAGGTCATCTACCTTAAGCATTAAGCCTTTCTCTTCCTTGTTCTCCGTATTCAAAACATGACCTAAAAAGCTCTTTCAATTAAATATCTTGGTGGAATATATTGTATTGTCATTCAAAGATGACATATTTTGTATAAAGTTTCATTAGTTATGAGCCACCAGCAGGGAAGCTGAGTTGGATTCCTAAGTAAAATTCCCATAATCAAATGATAATAGATAACATTTTATAGAGCTTTAAATGTTCCAAAGCACTTTATGGACTTCCCTGATACACACACACACACAACTATATATGTACACACATATACATATATGTATATATTTTTGTGTACACATATACATGTGTATGTACACATACACACACATACATGTGTGTATGTGTGTATATATGTGTGCATATCTATCATCCATCTGTCTCCCTGTCTGTTTGTCTGTCTATCTATCTAAATAATTTGATCCTCACAACAACCTTGTGAGGTAGGTGCTTTTATTATCTTCACTCACCAATGAGGGAACTGAGGCTGAGAAAGGATAAACAGCTTGCTCTACTAAGTGTCTGACGCAGGATTTGATCTTGAGTCTTCCTGGTTCCAAGTCTAGTGTTCTACCCACTATGACACCTAATCGACTCATTCTTTTGTTCAGAAAGCCACATCACAAAAGTAACAATATAGGGTTATATCAGATATCACCTGTGTCAGTGATTTTGCTTTAACAGAGTTCATAATCTGAAAGTTTAGTGATATATGGTATACTTTCCAATGTATTTTGCATAAAGATTGTATACAAGGCTAGGGACTAGACCTGTACTTTCACTGATAGAGGGAACTCCGAGAAGAGGAAAATCTGTCCACTAATGCAGGTAGCACCTTATTTTCAATTTATAATTTTAAAGTGTTAGAGTACCGAAAGGTTAATTAATTTGCTCAGGATCACAGGCAGTAAATGTCAGAGGTGGGACGTATGGTACAGAGCACACATAATCGAAGGTCTGCATTTGAAAAGAGATGATGCAGAAATTAAAAGAAAATTAAGACTGAAGGTATGAAAAAAATCAAATCGGTAAAATTGGTTAATTCCACGTTTAATGAATATGTCATTTCTTGGCTACACTTTGATCTATCCAAACTGGCCAAAGTCTCATGGAATAATGTTTACTAGATCATATTGTTGTCTTCTTACACATAAGAGGGGCATCAAGGTAGGATGGCATGAGTGCTGGATGGGCACCAGAAGATCTTTGTTCACATTTGTCTTGAGTATATTTAGTAAAGGTAGACCGAGGTACAGACTCCAAGTAAGATCAGTTTATTAACAGTGATGCATATAATTATTAACAAGCAGATCACAGGGGCAACCTCAGTAAAGCCAGTGACCCCAAGAGAAGGAGGGGACCCTATTTACTGACACACAACAAAGAAGGGGATCTTGGGAGGCATGGAGAAAAGGTGATAGGTTGTAGGGTTGGGACAGGAACATTATGACTGGCTATACTGTGGAAGGGGGCAGCTAGGTGGTGTAGTAGATAGAGCACCAGTCTAGGAGTCAGTCCTCAAATCTGACCTCAGACACTTAGTAGCTGTATGATCAGGTCTTCATCTGTAAAATGACCCAGATAACGAAATGCATACCATTCCAGTATCTTTGCCAAGAAAACCCCAAATGGGGTCATGATGAGTTGGACATAACTGAACAACAATTAGAACTAACATCACAAAACTGTTTTGAGGATCAAAAAGGATAACGTACATATGATATTTTACAAGCCTTAAAATACTTTACGTTGTTGTTTAGTCATTTCAATTGCGTCAGACTCTTTAGGTTTTCTTGATGAGGAAACTGAGTCAAAGAGGGTTAAGTGACTTGCCCAGGGTCACATGGCTAGGAAGTATCTGAGGTCACATTTGAACTCTGGTCTTCCTGACTCCAGGACCAGTGCTCTATCCACAGCGCCACCTAGTTTCCCCAGAACTATACTTTACTAATATCTATTTGACAGCTGAATGAAATATAGACTGGACACAAGTTTGTGCCAATGAGAGACTTGGAGACCAGCTAGCAGCCCATTACAATAGTCTAGACTTGAGGTACTAAAGTCGTATGCCAGGAGAGTGTAATGTCAGCAGAGAGAAGGGAAAGAATATGAGAGATGATGACTCATCACTGTGGCCTTTGGGGTATGATGAATTTCCTGGATACTTCTGGTGATGTGGTGGCCTAGCACTGAAAGGGCTTTTTGCTTTGGTTTGATGCTGAAATTGTGGGTGGCTCTGTGGTCTTCCCTTGATCTGTGACAGTAATGGAGGGATGGGTGTGGAGACCTGGCTGCTTTTTCTCTTGTGTTTCCTTTCCTGAGCATGTGAATAGACATCAGCATTGAGGTGGAAGTGACCAGTCTAAGAGAAGCTTTTGCATTGGAGAGGATGGCTGTTGTCAAAAGGCTTGGCACAAAGCTGGCCATTTTGTCAGCAGATGTACTGGGTACTTTTTGGCCGGGGGCGGGGGAGGGGAGTGAGGTTAAATAAAAGCCTAATCAGAAGTCTCAGAAACCATATTCTGATGATGCTCAAGTATCAACCTCCCTGAAGATTATAACTAGGTTTAAGTTGTGGATCCTGTTTTAAGTTTGTTTGTTTGCTTTGTGGGGTATGTGTGCATGTGTGTGTGTGAATGTTCTGTCTTTAGCATTCTTTTTTTGTGTTGGAAATATATACTCGTCCCATACGTGATTCATATTGTACATTAAGCAATTTTTAAATGTCCTTTTCTGAAAAACCATAAGTATTAGCCTTAGCCTAAACTTGAAATAGTTTTTCCCAGGGATACAGTGGTGGGGGGTAAAGAGGTCATAGAGTGAGGGAAAAAGGAACCTCTGTTACCTCTTAGTATAGAAGGTCCCTAGGAATGGATCCGGGGGGACCACATGCCTGGGTCCAAAGCAGAGGGGTCCTTTAGTAGAAAGAGGAGTGGAGATAGTACCCCTGCACCAGTGGGCTCAAGAGCTGATTTTCCACTGTTAGATGATGATCCCATGATCCCTGAAGTTCCTTCCAGCTCCCAATGTCATGACAGTAAAGATGCAGCATGGTACATGGGAGCAGCTGAGCATCCTGAGGGAGAGACAAGTCAAGTCAAACCCTTATTACCACCCTGCTCACCAAATCTCCTTAACCCCTGTTGGAGGAGGCCTAAGACTCTGAAACCCAAAGCTCTTGAATGGCAATGCTCCCCCCACCCCTCCCCACAACAAAACCCTCTTATAGGCTGGCCCCCTCAGCCATCATTGAGGGGAGTAAACTTTGGGGAGGATGGACCTTTCATGATTGCCACCATCAACACTCACTGCCAGTGATGAGGCAAGGAAGCACAAGAGCCCAGGAATAGCAGTGCCCCACAAATCACTGACCCTGCCTGCAGCCCAGTCCCCACAGGTATCATCCAGGGGAGCAGCCCTTATAGAGAAGGGGCCAGTCTTTCTCCCCAATTGCTAATCATTTGTCATGATACAGAAGGCAAGCCAACCTAACTGAAGTTGCATGGCCCCTTGAGGGAGAGAGAGAAGGTGGCATATGTCAAACTATGTCAACCCCTTCGACCACCACCTCCCTCAGAAGAGAAGATCCGGGACCTTGAACCCAAGAGCTCTGGGAATAGTAGTGACTCCTAGACCATCAGCCCTGCTTCCAGCCCAGCCCCTACAGCCATGATTCATGGAAAAAATCCAAAACCTTGTGGTGATACAATCTGCCACCTGACTCTTTAGGTGCTGCTGTCCCCACCTCCTCATTGCCATAGCTCAGGATTAGTTCATTAGAAAGTTCTCACCACCAAAATCCTTGGCATTGTCAAATGGGTTAGTATCAGAGATGGAAGTGGTTTCACCATCAGGAATAATATCAACGATACTTTACTATCTGCTTTGCTCTTGACCAGTAAGGACCAGGGTTTTTTTCCATCTAGAACCTTCTGTATGTGTACTGTCCCCCTACTAAAATATGAGATCCTCGAGAGCAGATACTGCCTTACTTTTCCATTTGGGTCCTCTGAATTTAGCACAATGTATTGCACATAGCAAGTGGAATGCTTTTTAATTGATTCATTCATTGTGCTATGGAAAAAGTATTAGCTTGGGATAGATAAGAACCTGCAACTAATTTATTAACAATAGTCAGTGGCTGTTCAGTTGTGTCCAACTCTTCATGACCCCTCAGATTGGGAGTGATTTGCCATTTTCTTCTCCATTGTGGACTCATTTTAAAGATAAGGAACTGAGGCAAATAGGGGCTAAGCGACTTGTTCAGGGTCACACAGCTAGTTTCTGAGTCCTGATCTGAATTCAGATCTTCTCAATTCCTGACCCAGTGCTTTATCCACTGCACCACCTAGCTGGTGTCAACAATAGTCTAACCTCCCTTAATTCCATTTCGTTGACCTAAACTTTCTACCACTAGGGGTCAGCATGATTTAGCAAAGAAGATCAGGATCCAGTAGGACTAAGAAGTAGTTTGTAAAAGAAATACACTGTCCTTCACCTATGGAATTGATATTACCTAGCCACTGTTAATGGGGTATACACATATAGATATATGTATCATACATATTTATGTATCTATATTCTGAGTTGTTTTTCAGTAACAAAGATGATGCATCCATATTCCCACTTGGTTCCCGTCAATACTAGTGGCTGGCTAGAGTCAAGGGGCTATATATTAGAGTAGAATTAACTGGTCCATGTGGGGAGCACAGTTTTGACACTGGCCCCATTAACCCAAATGTTTTCAATGAACCAAACAGAGGGTAAAATAATTTTTGATGGGAAGTTGGAGTTTCTAGAATGTTTCCATAGCTAAATTGGTTCTCTATTCTCTTAGATGACTAAATCTTTAAAAAGCTGATATTGGCTCAATGAAAGGATTAGTGCATTAGTTTTTTAGGGGGTATATTGTCTCATTACTGCAGTTACTCCTTTAAGTGGTGGAAGTCACAACCTATTTTTTTATTGTTATTGACGAAGTCATCTCATAAACTCTCCAGAAAGGATCTACCCAGTGCTCTGAAAACCTTAGCACAGTGTCAGACAAATAGTAGGTGCTTAATAAATGCTTGTTGACTGACTTCCACTGTCTTTTAACATTCTGTTTGTTCTCTTACTGTGTTCATTGGTTTTCCCTACTTCTCCCTACATGCCCCTTCTCCTTTTTTGAAGTCTCTTGGAAGACATCTTTTATACAATAATGTAAAGGACAAAAGCCCCCAAAAGACCTTACCCAGACAATTTCCACTGAGTGTTGCAGCACCACATAATGCTTTCCCCCTTCATAAGCTGTGTAGCAGCCAAGCTGGACTAGTAGCTGTTTCCTCCAGTTCTAGACTCTCTCTCTCACTTCTCTGTATTTGCAAAAGCCATCATCATCTTTGCCTGGAATGCACTCTCTTCTATCCTCACTTCTCAGATTCCTCACCTTCTTACAATGCTCGGCTCTGGTTTCACCTCTTTCATAAAGTCTTGCATTCACCTCGCCTCCGAACCCAGCTGTTAGTGTTTTTCTTCTCTTCAATTAACTTAGTTGTATGTTCACTGAACTCCTCGGTACTTGGGCCACTTCATCCTTGAACATTCCTCTACCATGCTGCCCCTCTTCTCCTGGTGGTTGTGTTCCTTCTGGAATTATCCATTTGGAGGTTTGGCCCATGATGATCATGTCCTATTTTCTTCCATGTTGTGCTTCTGACTCTGGAATTTATCTCCATACCTCCACACACGTACATTCTCTCTCTCTCCCCAACCCCCTTCCAGCTCCCTTTTATATGTTGTCTTCTCCCATTAGAATGTAAGCTTCTTGAAATCAGAGACTATTTTATTTGTATCTTTGAATCCCTGAGTACCAGTGTAATCCCTTGTGTATTGAAAACTCTTTGAAAATGTTTGTAAAATTGAATGGAATTTGACAACTTACACATTGGGGAATGGATATGGCTTATAAAATTCTGCCAGCTCTTTATGGATTTATATGTTAATTTATTAATTAATTAATTTATTTTTGGTGAGGCAGGTGAGGTTAAGTGACTTGCCCAGGGTTACACAGCTAGTGTCAAGTGTCTGAGGCTGGATTTAAACTCAGGTCCTCCTGAATCCAGGGCCAGTGCTTTATCCACTATGCCACCTAGCTGCCCCTTTGTGTTAAATTTTTAACAAAAATATTTATCCCAAATATTTTTCCATACTCTGTTCCTTTTCTTTTTATTCTAGATGGACTGCTTTTTGTTGTACAAAAAAAAATCTTACTTTCATGTTATCAAATCCATCAGTATTTTCTATTGTATTTTTTTATGTATTTGTCAAACAGAAAAATGTTCCTTCTTTCCACAATTAAGGTAATAATTTAATTCTGCTTTCCTCTATTTTTATATTTAGCTCATTAAATCATTTGAAATTAATTGTGTTAAATAGCATATCATACAAGATGTCCCATTTTCCACCATATTGCTATCTAATTTTCTCAACAGTTTTTCTAGAATGATGAATTCCTTTCCCAGTGTTTTGTGATTGTGGATTTGCCAAACATATCTCTTATATGCCTCTGCTTCTAATTCTGAATTATCCACATCTTATTCCATTGAAAATCTATTTTTCTATTTTTCTTCAGTCCATTTCCAGATAATTTACCTATCTTTCCTAGGTTACTGACACCTACCTATCTCTGAGAGTCTCTGACTTTCATCAAAATTAATTTCTGTTGAAGTTCCACATGAAGTCTTTTCTGCACCTCCTATGCACTAGTGCTGAAGGAAGTTACATTGTATTTCTTTTATCTATATTATAGTTTTTATGATATGTGTACAGTAAACAATGAATGAACGTTACCTCCAATAGAATGCTTCCTTCAAGATACACATTTGTATCCCTGTTCCCTAGGACTGCCTGGCACATAGTAGGTGTTTAATAAATGCCTGTTGATGGATTGATTTGATATAAATTATAGCCTTAGAGTGGGATTTGAGCTCAAGCAGTAAGTGTGTGTGTGTGTGTGTGTGTGTTTTCGGGGCAATGAGAGTTAAGTGACTTGCCCAGGGTCACACAGCTACAAAGTCTTAGATGTGGGATTTGAACTCAGGTTTTCCTAACTCCAAAACTAGTATTGAATATACTGTAACCATGCAGTGGCAAGTGTCTGAGGTAGAATTTGAACTCAGGTCCTCCTGAATCCAGGGATGGTGCTTCAAGCAGTGCATTTTTTTTTTGCTTCATACTTATCTTTAATATTCTTGCTTGTCCTTTCATTTTTTTATAAAGCAGGCCATTAGTATTTTGGTTGATATTATATTAAATCTATAAATTAAATTTGATACTATTGACCTATTTATTATATTGTTTTGGTTCAGCCAATTAGGTAGCTTTTTAATTACTTAATTCTTTTTTATTAAATTAAATTAAAATTATTTTATAGTTATTTTCATATATGTCTTAGGTTTGCATGCATAAGTTAATGCCCAAACATTTGAAACATTTTGTCATTGTTTCCATTTCATCAATTTCTTCTGTTTTTTGTCAGAGAGGAAAATGATGGCTTTTTGTGGTTTGGTCATATCTTGATATTTTGCTAAAGCTATTATTATAATAAATATATTTTGCTGAGTATCTTGTTTTCTAAATAAGCCATTAAATCATCTGCAAATATAGGACTTTTGACCTTGTCTTTGACTGTACTTATGCCATTCATTTCTCTTTTTTTTCACTTACAGCTAACATTTCTAAAACTATGTTGTTCACTCACGGTAAGAGCTGACCTCTGTTTTTAATAGGGATCTTGCTGATGTGCCTCCATCAAGTGGAGAATTAAAAACTCCATCAAGAACTATAATTAAATAGAATCCCTAAACATAATTGTATTTAATTTTAGACCTCGATTAAAAGAATTTTAACCTTCAATAGTATGGAAGACTCCTTTTACTGAATCAAATCACAACCTATCTATGACTTAGAATGTCCCAGAGTGTTTCCTGATTTTATACATAGAGGTTATGTGGCTTATCCATGGTCACACAGGTACAAAGTCTTAGATGTGGGATTTGAACTCAGGTTTTCCTAACTCCAAAACTAGTACTGAATATACTGTAACTCACAATCTTTTCTTTTTTTAAAATAAATCTTCTTGATTTTTTTTTTGTTTTAACTATTCAAATTTCTCCTAGCATCCCATTCCTTTCCCCCTCCCAGGGAGCCATCCCATATAACAAGGATTTTTTTTTTTGGTGGGGCAGTGAGGGTTAAGTGACTTGCCAAAGGTCACACAGCTAGTAAGTGTCAAGTGTCTGAGCCGAATTTGAACTCAGGTCCTGTTGAATCCAGGGCCGGTGCTTTATCCATAGAAAATTTTTAAAGGATAAGAAGAAGAGAAAACAAATCAGCAAAACTGATCAGTACATTGTAAAAGTCAGAACATATGTCCAATATTTCACACCTATAAATTTTTCAGCTCTGCAAAGAAGAGGGGTGAGGTAGGTGTTTTCTCATATTTCTTCTTTGGGGTGACCTTTGTTCTGTGTAATTCTGTAGTGTTCATCATCTGTTGTTTTGTTGTGATTGTTCTTTCCATTGATATTGTTGTCATCTTCATGTTTATTATTTTCTTGGCTTTGCTGACTTCACTTTGTGTTAGTTCCTTTAAGTCCTTTCATTCTTCTCTGTATTCATCATAGTCATCATTCCTTAGAGTCTTGTATTATTCCATTATATTCACATCCTACAATTTATTTAGACCTTCTCCAATTAATGAACATTTACTTTGTCTCCAGTTCTTTGCTACCACAAGAAGTGGTGCTAGAAATATTTTGGTGTATGTGCAGACCGCCCCCCCTTTTATTGGTTTCTCCTTTTATTCTGATGATTTGTTGTTTTGGACTTGTTTTTGGTATATGGATTTATTCATCTTCCAGTCTTTTTAACTGCAGATCCAACTCAGTAATTTTCTTTTTTACTTTCATCTTAATATAAACTTAGAGGAATGTAAATTTGCCTCTGAGTACTGCTTTGGCTGCCTCCTATACATTTTGATACTTTGTACATTGTAATTATTTTTAATATAATTTGTTATTTCTATAATTCTATAACCCAAGAATTATTCAACAAATCATTTTAATTTCCACATAGATATATCTTTTGACAATATTGCTATTGTTTATTCTGGTTTTATTGTACCATAATTTGTAAATACAGAGTTTTACATTTTTGCCTCTTCTAAATATACTTATAATTCCATTATGCCTTAGAATTTTTGTACTTCAAACATACTTTTAAAAGTATATATTTTCAGGGGCTGCTAGGTGGCACAGTGGATAAAACACTGGCTCTGGATTCAGGAGGACCTGAGTTCAAATCCAGCCTCAGACACTTGAGACTTACTAGCTGTGTGACCCTGGGCAAGTCACTTAACCCTTTCTGCCCCACAAAAAGAAAAAAAAAGTACATATTTTCTATTTTTCTTATTCTATCTTCTCCACATATCTGACAAATTTAGTTTCTTTACTTCTTCAAGTTTATAACTTATTTTTGTTTGAATAATCATATCATAATTCTATTAGTACAGTACTAAATGTCACACAATTATTGGTTTATTTGTTTTGATTTATTATATTGGTTTATTTCTTATAACAGTAAACTTTTTCTTTACAAAATTTAGTTATTATGCAGTTGTTAATGAATATATTTAATATATCTTCTGTTTATAGTTCTCTTGTAAAATTCAGTGCTTCATAGGAGCAGCTAGGTGATGCATTGAATGAGCACTGGTCCCGGAGTCAGGAGAATTCGAGTTCAAATCTGGCCTCAAACACTTGACACTTACTGGCTGTGTGATCCTGGGCAAGTTACTTAACCCCAATTGCCTAAAAAACATCCAGGGCCATTTCCAGTCGTCCTGATATATATTTTGCCACAGGACCCAGATAGCTCTAGAGAGGAGAGTGAGGCTGGAGACTTCACAGCCCTCCCTCACTTAAATTCAATTCACTGCAAGTCATGACATCATCTCCTGATGTCATAGTGCTCTTTGAGAATAAAGGACAAACAACAATAATGTTTTACAATTTGTATTGATCTGTATCTGCTATCTTCACTAAAATTCCACATTTTTTAAAGCTAAGATGAACCATAGTAATTTTTCTTCCATCTTATCAACTTAAATCTATAGGTTTATTTCAACATTATGTGGGTTTATAATAGGTAGCATGTTTTTTAACCCATTCAAGTTATTTTATTTTTAAAAGGGAATTAAATCTATTTATACTGAAGGATATAATAGTTAAATCTTATATTATAATTATCATTTTCCCAGAAAGGAACAATAAACATTCACTAATATTAATCATTTCCTAACTTTAACAGACATCTCTACACCCCCCCCACACTCATATAACATTAAACAGATCCTTTAATTTGTACTATTTGCCATCATTTTTGTGGAAAGTAGACTTCCTCACTCTTCTACTCCCTATTTAAGATGACATTGTTGCTTTGAGATTGTTCTGTCTCCTATTCATTCTTACTAATTAGTCCCATTTTTTCTGAGTTAATGTGCTATAGTGGAAAATGTGCAGAAATTAATTCAGGAGAACTACCAATTCAAATTCCTCCTCTGGTAGTTACTAGTTATATGATGATAAGCAAGCCTGTTAAATTCTCTGAGCCTCAGTTTCCTCATCTGTAAAATGGGGATAATAATACCTGTAGTATTTATCTCATATGTTGTTATGAGGATAAAATAAGCTAACTTATATCAAGCATTTTTCAAACCTTAAAAATGTATGCATCAATTATTATTATTATTAGTTTTTTTGAAATGTCCTAAATTAACTTATTCCTTTCATCCCTTTGTCTTACCCCCTTCCTCCTTCAAATCCATTTGTGTCATTAAGTTGCTAAAATATATTTTTTCCATCATCCTTTTTCAGGAAGCCTGCTATTCCTTAAATTTTATCTTCTAATTATGTCATTTAGATCCATTACTTTTATCTATATAACTTTCAAATTTGTTCCCAATTGAATGTTTTTTATTTTATTTATATGCTTGCTCTGTTGTTTTTAGTATTTTCCCTCCAGTAAAATGATTCTATTTTTTTCATTGAATTCATTGTTTTGTTTATGTTTTTCCTCAGATATTTCTAATTTTTTGAAATTTATCATCTTGCCTTGAGATACCTCAGTCACATACAATTCCTCTTTTATTTCATTGAGAAAATCATGTCTTTTGTTTCTCGTGCTACTTTTGGTGTTGTTTTTTATTCTATATTTCTATTGGCATTTTTGCCTTTGTTTCTTTTAATATACTATCTTTTTCATTGCAGTAGAACTTTTGTTTACTTGTTTTGAGTGTTTTTATTAAAGATAAATTTCTCTCGGTGGATTTTTAGGGGTTTTACTTCTTTTGGTTGTTTCTATTGCTGTTTTTGAAAGGAATATTAAGAAGCTCTCCTGTCATTTTCTAGAAACTCCCCTTCTGGTATGGAATCTCTCCATTGTTGGCTGGATTGGTCTTCAGACAGCAGAA
Organism: Dromiciops gliroides; assembly: GCF_019393635.1. Lineage (NCBI taxonomy): Eukaryota > Metazoa > Chordata > Mammalia > Microbiotheria > Microbiotheriidae > Dromiciops > Dromiciops gliroides. The sequence goes on from NC_057865.1 coordinate 40,664,763, forward strand.
ATAATATCTGTCTCTGGAGCCATTCTCTAACCCTTGAGAAAACCTGCCAAGAGCATGTGTTCTATTGGCAGAACATTTGAGAACTCATTGTCACCTTCCTAATGTAGTGAGGCATCAGAGTAGGGCTTTTGTGAAGGTCAAATTATATTTTCTGTAACATATGTATTAATTACACATTATATAACATACAACAAACATATCCTATATGCTACATAAAGCTGTTTGTTCTTTCCTTTTGAATTGATGTTTCTAGTAAGCAAATAGAGAAGAGGAATAGGTGCCAAGATCAGTACATTTGGAAATAGTGGTAGTGGTTTGGGGACTGGTAGTGGGGAATAAGACTTGGAACCAAAGAGCAAGGCAAAACTCTGGGCTTTAAGCTGCATATAAGTCATTTTGTAAGGGTATTGATATAATAGAAATAATAATAACTCACATTTCTAACATGCTTTAAAGTCTACAAAGCCCTTGCCTACAAAGTGGTAGGTTAACTAACTTCCTTGCCTTTTACTCATCTATAAAATAATGATAACAGTGGAAGTTCTCTAGTGCTCAAAAGTGTTAGCAAATTTTATTCGGTGGTGATCCAGAAAAGTGAAGAAGAAAAATAAGCTACACAGAGGGAAGTGCAACAATGCTGGTTACCTGGTGTAGAAGAGTGTATAAAGATAGTTTAAAGATGTAATAAACTTCACATTTCACCAAAAAAAAGAAAAAAAAAGAAAAGTGTTACTGACATGCTATCTCCCTAGTGTGGCTGGTCCAGTGACATTCAACCTGCCCCTGGGCGATTAGAAATTGTTCTACCAGGAAGCCTTGCCCTCCCTTTACTACAGATTTCTCCCTGAGTTGGGGGCTAGGGGCCGCTACTAGAGCTAAACTAGCACAAGTCAGTCTTGGCAATGATAACTGACATTTATAAGAAACTCTAAGGCTTCTAATGTGTTTTTCATGGTCTATTTTATCTGAGCCTCCCTGCCACCCTGCAATGCCAGCTCTACAGGTATCTTTTCTCTGGGTCTAACATCATAGAAGCTAGAAAGTGTTATTGGTGGGATTTGAACCCAGGTCTTCCTGACTCCAGATCACTCAAAAGTCACTTGCTAGTTTCCACAGGCTTATGGAAAACCATCAACTTAAATTATACACGAAGAATTCATGGATTTAGAGCAGGAAGGGGCCTTAGAGTTCATCCAGTCCAAAGCCCTCATTTTATTGGTGAGGAAACCAAGGAACTGACAGGTGAAACATTTTGCCCAAGTTTGCAGAGACTCTGAGTCAGAGTTGCAATTCAAACACAGGCCCTTTCTTTCCAATTCAGGACTTTTTCCAACATACCATTTTGCAAATGATTGATGAATTTTAAAAGAGAACATAAGATTAGCAATTGTAGTATTCAGGGACTCTGCACTTTTACTGAGGCATCTAGGATAGAACAGGCCTGGAGTGAGGAAAATCTAAGTTCAAATTCAGCCTCAGACACTTACTAGCTGTGTAACTCTGGGCAAGTCACTTAACTTCTGTCTGCTTCAGTTTCCTCATCTGTAAAATGGGGATAATAATAGTCTTATCTCACCGAGTTGTTGTGAGGCTCAAATGAATTAATACTTGCCAAACAGTACAATGCTTGGCACATAGTAGGTTCTTAATAAGTACTTGTTTCCCTCCTTCCTTCCTTTTCTTGTCAAGTGGTAATAGATATAAATGAAATAAAATAGAACAGGGATTCAGCAACAAAAGACATTAGAAAAAGAGCTTATTTTTTCTCAATTTGGTTAAATTCCTTTCCACAAATGACTCAGCCATGCTTCTCTATGAAAATGTTGACAGGCTAGACAGATACATTTCATTTATGGAGATGTTGAAGGGTGATTCAATTGACAGCCCAACAACACTTATCCTCTTGAAAACAGACCGAGTGCTGACATATTTGCTTCAATAAACATATATCACTGGGGAAGCTAAATTGGCATCTCTTGATGGACTGCTCCTTTGATGACCAACTAGGAATCAAGAGTCAGACCATGTCAAGAAATTGGTTCATTGGGTCTTTTAGCAAAGGGGCAAAAGATTGTTCCCTTCTCATTCTAGCCTCTCTGTCTTCCTTACATCATCAGGGTATCATTTAATGATTGACTATACAGAGAAAGGAGCCATAAGAAAGAGATAAATTATATAGCATGACAACAGAATAGAAGAGAATAATAGGATCAAATGAAATCCAGGATTCTAGGCTAAACTTTGTTGCAAACCATTGGGCAGAACCATTGATGGTGTGCTTCATCGGTGTTTTTCATCTGTGAATAATGAATACTTGGCTCCCTTTGGTTATGAGAGTCTTTCAGATGTTGATTTTGTATTTTTCTCCATTTATATTAGAATCCTGTGTTAGAGAGTCCATCTTTATGGGTTGAACTCTCACCTGTCTACAAAGACCCTCAAATCAACTTGTTCACTCCTTTCCCTTTTCTTCATGGTCCAGTGCTCTGTTAATGAGATATCTAAAATAGGATTTTCATTTAGTATTCAAATTTAAATATGGTAAAGACAGAACTTCTTGACTTTTCCACATGTCCTACCTCATAGGGTAAGAAAAAGTACTTTGTAGGCCTGATGGCACTGGAAAAGCTGTCATTACTATCCCTGCCAAATTTCTTCTTCTTACTGGGCAATTACATTGTATTCCTGACCCATCAACAGAGTCAAACTACACAAACAAAACAGTTTGGACACATTTTCATGATTCTATACCAAGAAGGAGAGTGTCCAGTGGTGCCAGACCAGGAACCATAGGGTCACAGGACCACAGATTTAGAGTGGGAGGGAACTTCAGGGTTCATCTAGTCAAACCACTCTATTTTACAAATGCAGCAACTGAGATCCAGAGAATTGGAGAGTCTCTCCCAAAATCACACAAATAATAAGACAAAAGGTATGATTGGAACCCAGGACCTCTGACTTTAGCTCCAGCTCTCTTACTACTGTGCTATGTTGTTCTTTAACAGCTGTCACCCCCTCCAATCACCTCTTCTGTCTGTAGGCTAAGAGGCTTGAACTTATTGTCTGCTAGGGTAGTATTAATATTCCCCCAGGAAGAAACTTTAGCTAAGACAGTGAGCTCAATTTAATTAGTTTCTATTCTGTACAAGACATTTTTTTCTATCACTGGAGCTGGTCAAGGAGAAGCCATCTGATCATATATTGATGTTGTGGAGGGATTCCTACATATTGTATGGGATGAAGTAGTTGGGTAGGTTGGACATGAGGACACTGGCTTCTGAGATTCTTTTCAATGAGATTTCTTTTTTTTAATAAACATTTTTATTTAAAGCTTTGAGTTTCAATTTCTATCCCTCCTTCCCTCCCTCTCCTCCTTTCTCCCTGAGGCAGTAAGGAATCAGATACAAATAATAGTTATTTTGAATAAGTAGACTCGAATGAAAGAAAAACAATGAAAGAAAGTAAAAAACAGCATGCATCAGTCTGTGTTCAATCAATATCACTTCTTTCTCTGGAGGTGGAGAGTGTGCCTCATCATTAGTCCTTTGGGATTGTCTTGGATGATTGTATTGCTGAGAATAGTTAAATCATTCACGGTTCTTCCTCAAACAATATTGCTGTCACTGTGCACAATGTTCTCCTGGTTCTGCTCACTTCACTATACATCAATTCATACAAGTTTTTCCAGACCTTTCTGAAACCATCCCGCTTGTCATTTCTTATAGCACAATAATATTCCATCACCATCATATACCACAGCTTGTTTAGCTATTCCCCAATTTATGGGCATTGCTTTGATTTCCAATTCTTTTTTTTGGGGGGGGAGGGGCAATGAGGGTTAAGTGACTTGCCCAGGGTCACACAGCTAGTAAGTGTCAAGTGTCTGAGGCTGGATTTGAATTCAGGTCCTCCTGAATCCAGGGCTGGTGCCTTATCCACTGTGCCACCTTAGCTGCCCCGATTTCCAATTCTTAGCCACTACAAAAGGAGCTGCTCTAAATATTTTTTTGCACAAATAGGTCTTTTTCTATTTTGGGGGGATGTCTTTGGGATATAAACCTAGCAGTGATATTGCTAGATCAAAGGATATGAACAGTTTTATAGCCCTTTGTGCATAGTTTCAAATTGTTCTCCAGAATGGTTGGATCTTTTCACAACTCCACCAACAGTGGATTAGTGCAGTGCAGTTTCACACGTGTGTGTGTGTGTGTGTGTGTGTGTACAGTGCAGTTTCTATGATTACTTTTAACTGGCTGCTGGTCCTGCCAAATCCTGCTACTTTTTATTTGCCCAATGGTAGATTTTACCCCATGCCTTGTTTTTCTTGGGCCAAGAGGGCAGAACTAGGAATAAATAGGTAGAAGTTATTTTTTGACTTAGTAGAAAGAAAAAACTCTGTATTAGTTAGTTCCATCCAAAAGTGAAATGGGCTTCCTTAGTCCATTGGCAACTTCCTTAGGTTACCTTAAAAAGCTTAGTGTGCTGCCTATAACAGAAGTAAAGGCTAGGTGACCACTGCTGGAGATGTTGGAGAGGAGATTCTTGGTCGGACTATGCCACCAGTAAGGTCTCTTTCAACATGCAGATTATCTGAATCTGTGAAGTTCATACCTTTCCCATTCATCTCTATGTTTATAGCCTTCACTGCCTGAAATCCCTTAATCATTGAGCATTTATTAAAGACCTACTGTATGCCAAGCAAATACAAAGCATGAAACAATTCCTGCTGTCAAGGAATTTACATTCAAATGGAGAAGTAAAAAGTTTATGGTTTAGATATTCTTGTGTAAGAAATAACATTTTTTGCGTGTGTGTGAGGCAATTGGGGTTAAATGACCTGCCCAGAGTCACACAGCTAGTAAGGGTGAAGGGTCTGAGACCGGATTTGAACTCAGGTACTCCTGAATCCAGGGCCGGTGCTTTATCCACTGCGCCATCTAGCTGCCCCTGAAATAACATTTATTCAGGATAGTGAACATGGGATTACTATCCAGTACAGTAGTCTCACATTTAACCAGAGATCACTTGTCCAGTAACCTTAACTGTGTAGAACACAGAAAGGTGCCTAAAAACAAGTGAAAAAAGGCCATAGTACCCATAATAAATTTATATTCCATGCACTAAAAATCCCACACCTTTATTTCAGGCACAATGCCGACAAGATTTGCTTCTCTGGTTTCCTGCCCATGAAAAGGTTTCAAAGCCAGCACAAAAACTCCCAGCCCAGCCCCAGCCGACTTGGGGCACATTGGAGCCCTCCCATCCTCTTTCTCCCAAAGGGCCTCCTCTTTGATTGCATCCAGTGCAATATGTCTTCTTCTCTATGACCTTAGGCCATCAGTAAGAAGACTTTAAATTGGGTTCAGTGTACTTTGTTTATGAAGGCAAGGCCATATGTAATGTATTTTAGAAAGATTTCCAATATGGAAAGACTTATGTGGACTGATGAAAAGTGAGATCAGCAGAACACAAAGTCTGGCATGTACATTGACCAAAACTATCTAAAAACTTAAAGACAACAGGGATTTAGAAATACCCAGATAGATTTGGAAGAGGAAACAGGACAAATATATTGTTTATTGGTGTTTAAAATTTTTTTTTTAATTTAAAAAATTTTTTAAAAAAGGATATGTTTTACATTTTCTTTTTAATCAAAAAAGGCAATTCAAATGCAGAAGTTTAAATGGGAGACAATCTATTTTGTTTATTAGATAGCTTGCTGGTCTGAAAATTTCACTTATTTCTTTTTTATATATAATCTTTATATCCAAATATGTATCTTTGTCTTCCCATACTCAGTAAACCATTCCTTGTAACAAAACAAAAATAAATAAAAAAGAGAAAAAGGCAGTTCAGCAAAGCTAGCCAACATATAAGCAGAATTTGACTGCACATGCAGTGTTCCATAGAGATAGTATGCCACTTCTGCAAAGAAGGAAGGTTGGGAGGGGGGAGGGCACATTTTTTCATCTATAATGACCTGCTAATGTTGGCTGTTGTAAGTATAGCATTTATTGTCATTAAGTTAAAAACACCAGCTTAAAAAAGAGAAAGATTTCTATCTAAATAATTTAATTAAAAATTTCTTGGATACTTCAGTGGAGGTAGCATTTGTCTATAAAAATCACTTACTTGGAAAAAATCAGCCCCCAACAGTGCCAACTAAATTGTCTTTTATATATATATATATATATATATATAGAGAGAGAGAGAGAGAGAGAGAGAGAGAGAGAGAGAGAGAGAGAGAGAGAGAGAGTGAGGCAATTGGGGTTAAGTGACTTGCCCAGGGTCACACAGCTAGTAAAGTGTTAAGTGTCTGAGGCTGGATTTGAACTCAGGTACTCCTGACTCCGGGGCTGGTCCTCTATCCACTGCGCCACCTAGCTGCCCCTTATATAAATATTTTAAACCCCAAAGCATCATTTACAATTAGTTAGTTCTTTTTTGGAGGAGGGGCAATGAGGGTTAAGTCAGTTGCCCAGGGTCACACAGCTAGTAAAGTGTTAAGTGTCTGAAGCTAGATTAGAACTCAGGTCCTCCAGGACCGGTCCTTTATCCATTGCACCACCTAGCTGCCCCAGCATCATCAACAATTACAGAACTACAAGACCTTGGAGTTGGAAGGCATCTTGGAGGATATCCCATCATTAGATGGGATCTTTTGTTCAATCCTAATTCTTAGGCAATTATTTTCATCAGAGAGCTTTTGTACCTCCTTTTCCATTTGACTTTTCAAGCTGTTGATGTTTTCCTCATATCTTTCCTGCACTCCCCTCATTTCTCTTTCCATTTTTTCCTCTAGCTTTCTAACTTTATCTTTAGAGTCCTTTTTGAGCACCTCTATGGCCTGAGACCAATTTGTATTTTTCTTGGAAGCTTTAGATATAGGGGCCCTGATGTTGACATCTTCCTCTGAGGGTGCCCTTGGTCTTTCTTGTTATTGAAGAAACTTTCTATGGTCCTTACCTTTCTCTGTCGGCTCATCTTGCCTTTCTTTTACTAGACTCCTTAAATTACTTAGCTCCTTAAAGTGGGGCACTGTTTCCAGGCTGCAGTATCCCAAGCTTAAGAAGTCCCAGGTGGTATGATTTAAGGAGAATCAGGCTCTTCACTCACCCAGCCTGTTCCCTGGTCCTCAGATGACCCCAAACCAATTCGCTAATCAACCAGCTTTGTGTGTTGTGGTTGTTAGCTCTGCGAGCCTGTGCCCCTCCCCCCCCCCCCCAGCCACTGCTACTCAGGCCTACCTCCTGGTTCTCAGCAGGGGTGTAAAATCCAAGTTCTGCCTTAGCACCAGCATAGACCCCTGTAGTCTCCCCCCTGTCCAGGGCTCAGCCCACTCACCAGACTGTGAGCTTAGTTCCAGACAACACTGGCACTTCAGCTGATTCAGAGGCTCTGGGGGTCTGCTTTACTGGTGAGGCCTTAGTGGGACTGGATCTGTGTCAGAGTGACTGTGGGGTTGGGCTCGACTCCTGTATCAGCACAGCAGCTCCCTCCTTCTGACCTTCCAAGCTGTTCTTGGTTAGAAGATGATTTCAGCACATTCTTCTGTGAGTTTTGCTGCTCTGGGCATTTTCCTATGGTGTTATTTGGATGTTTTTTTCCCCATTAGATGGGATCTTGAATCTCTTTACAACATTTCCAACAAGGGGACATTCAATTTCTAATTACCTCCAAGGGGCATAAATTATAACATGAAAACCATGCCTCTCTATAACTTGCTACTAGTGCTTTCCCCTGGAGTCAAGAAGAATAGGCTCTTCCGCATAACAGTCAGTCACATATTATAATACAAGAATCATATCGCTCTTAAGTCTTCCCATCTCTAAGCTACATGGTCTTTGTCTTCAGCTGACTTGCATATTGCACGGATTCTGGTCGCCTCTCCCCATCCTTAACACTGTGATGAAATAATGGGATTTAGCAGATAACTCAAGGACCCACCTGGAGATTAATCTAGACTGATTGAATCAAGTGAGAGTGATTGACTGCTGATTAGCCTACTTCAAGTTAACTGGATTGTAATCACACCTGGCTATCCCTTAAGAACGTATTGTTCTTAGAAGCTAGACTGTGAACTCAACTTGAGAACACCTTCAAAGCCAATGGATTTGGATGATGCCAACCAATCAGCTTGAAGCAGTGTGTAAGGACCGCCTCTGTTCCAGACCTATAAAAAGCTTCCACAATCAACTCACTGGAGAGTTCCTGGTTAAAGCAGGCTCGTGGAGGAGGACTTGAGGAAGAACAGCAGGCTGGAACTCTACGCTAGGTAGGACTTCTTTTTCTTAACTTTCTGAACTCCTTGTAAGTATCTGTATGCTTTAATAAGTGTTTAATGCCTAAAGACTGGTGCTGAAGCTCCTAATTTAAGGTGATCACACAATATAGATTTTAAACATCACAATACCTTGTGGATCCTAGACACTCTCCAGTTAATCAGTGTTTCTCCTAAAATGCAGAACCCAGACACAATACTCCAGATGTATACAGTGGGACAATCACTTCAGTCATTCTGGACACTATGTCTTTTTAAATAGTCTAATATTATACTATCATTTAAAAAATGTACATTTGAGTGTTGACTCATGTTGAGCTTACAGGCTACTAAAATGCCCAGATTTTTTTCAGATGAACTATTCCCTACCACATCTTGTACTTGTAGAATTGATTTTTTTTATCATAGATGTAGAGTTTTACATTTATTCCTATTGAATTTCATTTTATTGGCTCTAGACCAATGTTCTAGCCTATTGGGAGCTTTTGCGTTTCTGACTGTCATCTAATATATTAGCTTTGTTTCTGGGTTTCGTGTCATCTATGAATTTGAAAAGTAGCCTGGGGGGGCCGCTAGGTGGCGCAGTGGATAAAGCACCGGCCCTGGATTCAGGAGTACCTGAGTTCAAATCCGGCCTCAGACACTTGACACTTACTAGCTGTGTGACCCTGGGCAAGTCACTTAACCCCCATTGCCCTGCAAAACAAAACAAAAAAACAAACAAACAAAAAAGAAAAGTAGCCTAGGTGCAGCATTGATGACCAAGCACAGTTCCTGGGACATTGTACTAGAGACCTCTCTTTAAATTGTCAGTGAACCAGTAATGACTGTTCTTTGAAGTCAATAAATGTTTTTGTTGTTGTTGTTGTTGTTTTGGGGGGTGAGGCAATCGGGGTTAAGTGACTTGCCCAGGGTCACATAGCTAGTACATGTCAAGTGTCTGAGATCAAATTTGAACTCAGGTCTTCCTGACTTCAGAACCAGTGCTCTATCCACTGCGCCACCTAGCTGCCCTGTAATGACTGTTCTTTAATTCCAGCCATTCAAATAGTTTCAAACTCACCTAACCATATTATTGGATATCTTTCATTGTTCTGTCTTGTCCACAAGAATAGCATGTAAGATTTTGTCAAGTGCTTTGCTGAAATTGAGATGAACTAAATCTAAATGATACCTTTGCTCTATGAGGCCAATCCATCAAAAAAGGAATGGGGTCAACCTAGAATGGCTTGTTCTTGGTGAAGCCATGTTGGGTCTTTGTGATCAATACTAAATTTTTGTGAGAAAATAATGGGATTTTGGCAGATACTCAAAGGCTCACCTGGAGATTGATCTAAACTGATTGAATTAAGTGAGAGTGACTGATTTTGCTCATTGGCTTACTTCATGATAATTAGATTGTAAGCACACCTGGCTAGCCCTTAAGAAGGTATTGTTCTCAGAAGCTAAGGACTTTGAACTCAACTCGAGACCACCTTCAAGTCCAGTGAACCAATGGATTTGAATGATGCCTACCAATCAGCTTGAAGCAGTGTGTAAGGACCGCCTCTGCTCCAGACATATAAAAAGCTTCCACACTCACTTTGAGAAGAGTTCATGGTTGAAGTAGGCTCATGGTGGAGGACTTGAGGAAGAACCTGACCAAGCTGAAACTCTAGGCTAGATAGGCTGAACTCCATGTGAATACCTGGTATGCTTTAATAAATGCTTAATGCCCAAAGACTGGTGCTAAAGCTTCTAATTTAAGGCAACCACAAATTTAGATTTTAAACACCACATTTTCTGGATGTATACGATAGATCTAGACTGTATTGTATATGCCTTCCAAAAATTTTGCCAAGTCAATACCCTGCTTAAAAAGCTCCAGTTATTCCCTTATTGTCTATGGGGAGAAAATATAAACTCCATGGTTTGGCATTTGAAACCTTTCATAATCCAACCCCAACCTACTTTCCAGGGTTGTTATATGTTACTCCCCTTGATGTATCTGATATTTCAGCCAAACTGCCCTTCTTGCTGGCCCCATTACACAGCAAGAATGCTCCATCTCCATGCCTCTGAACTAGCTTTCCCCCATGTCTGGAATATATTCCCTCCTCAATTGTACCTCTTAGAATCTCTAGCTTCCTTAAAGGCTTGGCTCAGGGGCCCCTTCCTATAGAAAGCCCATCATGATCCCTGCAATTGATAGCCTGCTCCACAGGTTCCTGAAAATCACTTTGCATTTCCTTATCTGATTTTATGTTGCCTCCTCCAATTATGTTCCTTGAGGACAGGGAGTGTTTTATTTTTGTCTCTGGATTCCCAGCATCTACTGTAGTATCTGGCACATTGTAAGCATTTAATACATGCTCATTGAATGAATGAATGAATGAATGAATGAATGAATGAATGAATGGAGGCTCCAGCATATAAAGTCCTTTTACTGAGTTTCATTTTTGGGGGGCAATGATAGGTTCTCTTTGGGTAACTAGGATCTGTCTTTGCCTCAAGTATTGAAACCTTAGGCTTCTAGCCTCTTCTAAAAATAATTTTCTTTCATTTTCTGCAGCTCTGAATTATCCCCAAAGTTTCAGCTTCTCAGAGTAAATTGACTTCTCTTGACATTCCAATTTATTTTAAATTATTTTTCTTCTCCAAAAAATAATTCATTTATACGATTGTGCTCTGCCATGAAGTTCTGATTGTCTCCACTGAAGATGTGTGTATCCTGGGAGCTTTGCTTCTCTTATGTCTCTGTGGATTTCAAATAGTGCAGTATCTATGTGAACCACAGAAGCTGATGAGATGTATTATCTAGGTTTTCTGGCACCGGCCAAGTTTTGTCATATTTCTTTATTGTCTTGTTTTTCTTTTTTTTTTCCTTTTTTTCCTTCCTGAAATAAATCAGTGATCTTGCTCATCTGTGTTGGAGGGCTACTTTGTCAAAGATGAGCAAAGCACTGAGCAGCTGGGTGACACCCTGCCATCTCCCTGGGATATTTATGTTACGGGTTTGAATTTTTGTATCCCACTAGGATGCAGTGATACAAAGTGCTTGTTCCTGCATTAAAATGTCATCATTGCATTCCTTGTTTATTTGGTGGTCTCTGGGCCCATCTGGTGACTTTTTGGATCTCTTTTCATACAAATATCCAGAGGTTCTCTGGGAAGTTTCTAAAGATTTTTTCATTTCTCTTTTCTGTTAGTGTTTCTCTTTTTAAAATGAAGATTTTTTTGGTGCATTGTTTTTTTACCAGTCATTTCTGAATCTACTCTCCCAACCCTGCCCCACACACTTTCTTGTAACAAAGTAATATCAATAATAATAAGCAAGAAAAAGTGGTAGTGTCCATATCTGATGATATTTGAACTTTTTTTTTTTTACTCTTTGGTGATCTCACTCCCTACAGAAAGTAACAGAGGACCATAGATCTAGAGCTATAAGGAACCTCAAAGTCCAGCTAGTCCAACCCCTTGATTTTACAGATGAAAAAACTGAGGCCCAAGTTATAAAGTGAATTGTCTAAGAACACACAGGTAATAAGTATCAGAAGTGGGATTTGAACCCAACTCTTCTACCTCTAGAGCCAGTGCTTTTCTGTTGCATTGATACTTATATTGGGGACAGCTAGGTGGTGCAGTGGAAGAAGCACTGGCCTTGGATTCAGGAGGACCTGAATTCAAATCCAGCTTCAGACACTTGACACTTACTAGCTGTGTGACCTAGGGCAAGTCTCTTAACCCTCAGTGCCCCACATAAAAAAGAAAAAGAAAAGAATACTTATATTAATGAAAACAATAGCTAGCATTTATGTAGTTTTCCCAGTGTTTTATAAACTTTGTTTTATTTTATCCTTACAGTGACTAAGGGATATATATATATATATATATATATATATATATATATATATATATATATATACTACTGTTATCTCCATTTTACAAATGAGGCAGAGAGGCTAAGTGACTTGCCAAGGTTACAAAGCAAGAAAGTGAGTCTGGGTTTGAGCTCAGGTCTTCTGGATTACAAGTTCAATGCTCCATCCACTGTGCCACCTAGCTATACCAGATGACCATGTTTCACTCTATTCTCCAGGACCATTTTTGGTTTTTTAGTTGCTCAGATATTGGCTTCCTTTGATAGATCCTTTTGTTGCTATTGTCCTTCTGATCCCTCCTTATTTCACTCTTCCACCATGAGGAGGGATTTGGGGTACAACAAACTTTTGGCTCAGAATATACCACACCCATTGGCAAGCATCTGCTGAGTGCTATGCCTCATCATGTCTTGGAGGTAACTCTAGAAGACTATACCAGTGGAATGAAAATCCAGACATTTGCTCCCTACTAAATTGGAAAGGCTTCGAGTACAGGCCTGGTGAATGACTGTATGTTTATGGTCCATGGACCAAAGTTGCTAAATTCTAAAAGCCTTGTCACCAGGCTGGTAGCAGAATAATCACTTCTCTTAGCCACAGCAACTCTAGAAGACAGCCTACAGTGTTGTAACATTGGATGTATGTATCGACAGGAACCCTAGGTCCTGGAAGTGTTGAAGTAAGGAGTCATCTAGCATGATTGGGGACACAAAAAAATTCACGTCCCTTAAGGACATTATAGTATTGTTAGGATAATAAGACTTAACCTCCATAAATCAACTGAAGAAAGAATAAAATAATTTACAAACAAGGACCAAATGGTGAAGTATAGATAAAAAGTGCTCTTGGAATTTAAGGAGAGCAGAAATAAAAGCTATAGTAAGATCACAGGATCTCCAACGGAGGGGAATCTCAGAGATTTCCTGGTCTGATGTTCTCATTTTACATGTGTGAAAACTGAAGACTCCATGGTTGAAGTGCTCTTCCACTGTAATAATCATAGTAATAGCAAACATTTAGATAGGGGTTTGTTGTTGTTGGTGGTGGTTTTTTGTTTTTGCTTTTTTGTCATGTGTGTGTGTGTGTGTGTGTGTGTGTGTGTGTGTGTGTTTTATTTTATTTTATTTTATTTGCTGGGCGTTGAGGGTTAAGTGACTTGCCCAGGGTCACACAGCTAGTCCTTGTCAAGTGTCTGAGGCCGGATTTTAACTCGGGTCCTCCTGAATCCAGGGCTGGTGCTTTATCCATTGCATCACCTAACTGCCCCCTTAGATAGGGTTGTTTTTTTTTTTTTTAGTTTGTTTGTTTTGGTGAGGCAATTGGGGTTAAGTGACTTGCCCAGGGTCACACAGCTAGTAAGTGTCAAGTGTCCAAGTCTTGGATTTGAACTCAGGTCCTCCTGAATCCAGGGCTGGTGCTTTATCCACTGTGCCACCTAGCTGCTCCTAGATAGGGTTTTGTTTTGTTTTTTTTTGGTTGGGCAATAAGGGTTAAGTGACTTGCGTAGGGTCACACAGCTAGTAAGTGTCAAGTGTCTGAGGCTGGATTTGAACTCAGGTCCTCCTGACTCCAGGGCCAGTGCTCTATCCACTGCACCACCTGGCTGCCCCTAGATAGGGTTTTAAGATTTTCAAATTGCTTTACAAATTTTAGCTCACAAGCCAAGGCCATACATGTCATATCTGTGTGACCTTGCATGGATCAGGATTCAAATGTAGATTCTTTGACTTGGAATCCAGTTCTAGTGTCACATTGCCTATCTTTGTGGAGGAGGTAAAACTTTGAGCTGGGTCAGAAAGGATGGTAGGTTTTGGTTATGAGAGAGGCATTGCATGGAGGGCTGATGACAGCATTAGTAGACCTAGAGGTAGAAATGAAGACCGTGTATGAGAGGGGTGGTAAACAGGCCAGTTTGACCAGAACACGAGGTCCTTAATGGGGATTAATAAGAAATAATTTTGGATAGCTAGCACACAAAGCTTTGTAAGACTTGATTGGCAGGGCAGCTAGGTGGCACAGTGGATAGAGCACTGGCCCAGGATTCAGGAGGACCTGAGTTCAAATCCGACCTCAGACATTTTACACTTACTAGCTGTGTGACCCTAGGCAAGTCACTTAACCCCAATTGCCTCACCAAAAAAAAAAAAAAAAGAAAAGAAAAAAGACTTGATTGGCTCCCTACTTTATTCAGGTGGGATTCACCTTCTAGAGCCACTTGCATGGCTCCATTAGTGGGAAAGACAATTTTATAATGATGATTTATCGTTACCAATAGCTTTGCTTCATTCCATTCCATCTCGCCTATCCATTTTAATTAAACCTTCTTCCTCATGGTATTTTCCACTGTACAAAGTCCTGATCTGTCATTCAATCAACAAACATTTATGATACCAAATATGTTTAAGATACCATGTTAACATGATGGAGGGAGGGTAGGATGCTGAGATACAAAGAAAGTACAAATAAGAGCTTACAAGGTAAATGGGGAAATGATAAAAAAGCAAAAAAAGTTATATGCTAAAAGAACCTATTTAAAGCAGCTCAGGGGCAAGAGCACTGTCAGGTAAGGACTGTAATCCATTATTATTTGTCAACTCATCTGTGTGTGACTTTTCAGAATTTAAAAGGATGTGACTGAGAAATTCTAAGTCAAATAGCTGTTTGAGGACTGTTGGAAGACAAGGGCTGTTCTCTATTAGGACCTTTCCAATCATATCCGTCAAGAAAGGTGGATTTTTTGTCCTTTTTTACATCATAAGAAATATGTTAGGAAACAAGGACCCATGTGATACAGAAGTGGCTATTTGATTCATACTCGGGTTCATTAGATCAGATCGTTCACCCAGAATGAGAGGAAGGACATGGAAATAGAGATAGCTAGATTGACTGGTGAATATCCATTAGTCCAGCCCCTGGGATTCCCAAGGAACCCTGCTAACTTCTGTGCTCAGCCTTGTGTGCACTCCTTGAGTTCCCCAAACTGGGCTATCACCTTATTGGATTGGCCATTTCTACAACCTTCCCAGGAACCATCAATTTGTAAACGCCTCCAAAACATCACAAACACCTGGAGAACATTTTCATACACATCCTCGCAACAACATTTATCATCTCAAGTGCTACTCCTTGGGAGTTGACCAGATATCTCCTTTTACACCTCCTTTCCCCTCCCAATTCTCAGGAATTTGTTTAAACACCATGTGAAGCAACAATGATTTGTGGGCAAGAGTTGGTAGGAAGTTTATAAAGGAGAGAAGGAGGTGGGCCAGTACTTTCAGTGAAAGCCATGGATAATAGATAGAGTTGAGTGCAGCCCATTCCATGGGAAAAGACCTTAAGGGAAGTCTCCAACATGTCAGGTAGATCCCATGATTTGTGAGACGATATGGACAGGGAATTGCACAGGATGAAATAGCACGAGTTGAAACCTTCAGCATTGAGAGAATTACCCACTTTGCTGAGATCCTAGGTCCAGTGAACCTAGTGAATAGAGTGTGAACATTCATAGATAGAAAACAGATCTTCTCCTCCTTACTTTCCAGCTCCCCCACCTTCCTGCATTGATGAGTAGCTTTTCTTTTCAAGAAGGTTTGGGAACAGTGTAGCATTTTAACACATTTTAACTCCAAGATCATTTAGAAATCTTACAAAAACAACCAGATCTTTTAAGATTACTGCCAAAAGAAACATCCAAAAGTAGGGGTGTTTCAGATTGCTTTCAGTGGAGTTGTACCCAATGTGAATGACTAGGTTTGGATTGGGCTTATCACATGGAGTGGTTTTGAAATGAAAACCTGAAAAAGTATGCTAGCAGTTGCTGTTCCCGAAATTTGAAAACTAGATGGGTTTTAGATTGGTTTCCCAGGGCAGGTTTTATTTTTTGGGGGGGGGGAGGGCAGGGCAATGAGGGTTAAGTGACTTGCTCAGGGTCACACAGCTAGTAAGTGTCAAGTGTCTGAGGCCTGATTTGAACTCAGGTCTTCCTGAATTCAGGGCTGGTGCTTTATCTACTGTGTCACCTAGCTACCCCACCCAGGGAAATTCTAAATGAAAAAGCTAGGTGTTTGGACAGATAGAGCACTGGTCTTGGAACCAGATAGACTCATTCCTGCATTCAAATCCTGCTTTAGACACTTCCTAGCTGTGTATCTCTGGGCAAGTCATTTAATCTTGTTTGCCTCAGCTTCTACATCTGCAAAATGAGCTGGAGAAGGAAATAACAAACCCCTCGAGTGCCAAGAAAACCCTAAATGGGGTCACAGAGTCAGACAGGACTGAAAAATGACTTAACCGTAGTTAATTTAAGTGGCTTCACTTATTTTTTCCCCATTAATGGAAAGCAGAGATAGAAATCTCTTTGTAGCATTGGATACTTAGTGAAAGGATAGCTAGTGTTTTGTACCTAGAATAAATTCAAAAGCCTACTTATCTTATTAACGAAAGGCACCTATGCAAGCTTTTTGGTTCAGTGATGCTTTGTCAATGGAAAGAATAGTGTGAATATCATTCTATAGCAGAAGGGAATAGTTATAGGGGATTGATTCAGTTCCCTTTTTTTTTTTTTTTTTGCGGGGCAATGGGGGTTAAGTGACTTGCCCAGGGTCACACAGCTAGTAAGTGTCAAGTGTCGGAGGCCGGATCCGAACTCAGGTACTCCTGAATTCAGGGCCGGTGCTTTATCCACTGCGCCACCTAGCTGCCCCCGATTCAGTTCCTTACACAGTCCAATGGCTGATTGTAGAGAGAATATCATTGCAGGCTGTTGCAATTGCTTGTGCTGTTCTGTGAAGGGCATTTTTATTAGGATCAATCCTAGCCTTAATCACTGAATGAGTGTTACCTCAGGCAAACTGAGACCTGTTAGAGGCCTTAGTTTAAGAGGGTGAGGTCTCCCACTGCATTGGGGCCATCTCCAGTCATCCTGATGTATATCTCACCGCTGGACCCAGATGGCTCCAGAGGAGAGAGTGAGGCTGGTGACTTTGCACAGCCCTCACAGTCCCATTCACTGCAAGTCATGACACCTGTCATGGTCCTCTTGGAGAACTAAGGACAAGCAACAACATTAGGATCAATTACAGTAGCTTCGGGCCTATCATCAGAATGCTGGCCCTTTCTAGGGAGGAGGGAAGGGAAGGAACATTTATTAAATGCCTATTATGTGCCAGGCACTGTGCTCAAATGCTTTACAAATATCTTATCTGATCCTCAGAACAACCCTGGGAGCTAGGTGTCATTTTTATTCCCATTGTACAGATGAGGAAACTGAGGCAAATGGGAGTTAAGTGACTTTCCCAGGGTCACACAGATAGTAAGTGTCTGAACTTGGATTTGAATTCCAGTTTTCTTGACTCTAGGCCTAATGTTCTATCCACTTCACCACCTACTTTCACAACTAATCGGCACTCAAGGAGCTGGCCCAGTTTGCATTTTTTCAGACTGGAAAACTAATAGGACACAGAAGTTAAATGACTTGCTGAGAGTTATTACACAGCTCTTCTTGGAGCCAGTAGGCAAGCTCAGGTCATCTGATCTATAACAAGTGCTCTTTCTACTATATAATCCAGTGCTTCTAGGACATAGTTCAAGTGCATTTATCTCATTTGATCTTCACAAGACAAATGTGAATTTAAAAGCACCCCTGATTAAAGGACTGTTGCTTTTAGCATAGCGGCTGCTCTTCCTCTTCTATGGAAACCCCTAAACTGCAGAAATAAGTTACACCAGTCTGGATGAAGAGTCACTCTACAAAGTCATCCCCTGACTTGGCTCTATTTCCTTCTTTCTTACCATCTGAAGCCAATATTTATGTAAAAACTAATTTGCATGTAATTTCATAAAATTAAATATTAGCTTCCTTAATAGATTCCTAACTTCTTCTAAACCCTCTTATTAAAAAAGTTTAGCTTTGTTTTCCCAAAGAAATTTTAAAAAATATTTAAACACCCCTGACACAGTCCTTTTAAAACTTAGTCTGGGAGCAGCTAGGTGGTGCAGTAGATAAAGCACCGGTCCTGGATACAGGAGGACCTGAGTTCAAATCTGACCTCAGACACTTGATGCTTATGAGCTGTGTGACCCTGGGCAAGTCACTTAACCCTTATTGCCCTACCAAAAAAAAAAAGAAAGAAAAAAGAAAACTTAGTCTGGCTAATGGTTCCCTAAAATATGTGAGACCTCTTAGAATTTTAGCCCTGTTCAAATATAACAAAAAAAAAAAAAGAAAATATTGGATGTTGGAGGGGATGTGGGAAAGCTGGGATGCGAATCCAATGTTGATAGAATCACTGTGAAAAGATCCAACCATTCTGGAGAGCAATTTGGAACTATGCCTAAAGGGCTATAGAACTGTGAATACCCTTTGATCCAGCAATATCACTACTAGGTTTATATCCCAAAGACTTCCCCCCAAAGAGAAAAAGACCTATTTATACAAAAATATTTTTAGCAGCTCTGTTTGTGGTGGCTAAGAATTGGAAATCAAAGGAATGTCCATCAATTGGGGAATGGCTAAACAAGCTGTGGTATATTATGGTGATGGGATATTATTGTGGTATAAGAAATGACAAGCAGAATGATTTCAGAAAGTCCTGGAAAGATTTGTATGAACTGATGTATAGTGAAATGAGCAGAACCAAGAGAACATACTGTACAGAGAAAGCAATATTGTTTGATAAAGAACTGTGAATGACTTAACTATTCTCAACAATACAATGATCCAAGACAATCCTAAAGGACTGATGATTGAAGCACACTATCCATCTCCAAAGAAAGAACTAATATTGATTAAACACAGACTGAACCATGCTATTTCTCATGTTCTTTCATTTTTTCTTTTATTCAAGTTTTCTTATACAAAATGACTAATATGATAGAGTTTTACATAATCTCACATGTATAACCCATATCTGATTGCTTATTACCTCAGGGAAGGGGGGGAAGGGAGGAAAAGAGGAATAAAAATTGGAACTCAAAACTATAAATTAAAATATTTATTTTTTTAAAAAGAATTTTAGCTCTGTTGAGAGGACTTTTTATTAAAGAGGTTCAGGTCTACTAGTCTGTTAGTGTTTTCCGGATTGATGGTACAGGCCATTTTATTGCATTTGTTGAGAATTCATTCAGTAAAACTGTGCACTTGCAGGTTCTTGTTTTTTTTTTTTCAGGGCAATGAGGGTTAAGTGACTTGCCCAGGGTCACACAGCTAAGTGTCTGAGGCTGGATTTGAACTCAGGTCCCCCTGAATCCATAGCAGGTGCTTTATCTACTGTGACACCTAGTTGCCCCCACAAGTTCTTGTCATATATGTTTTTAGCATTGTAGCTCAACAAATGGCTCTTTCCAAACCATTTGTTCATGAGGCAAATATATATGTTGATATTTAAACACATCTGGGGCAGCTAGGTGGCGCAGTGCATAAAGCACCGGCTCTGGATTCAGGAGGACCTGAGTTCATATCCGGCCTCAGACACTTGACACTTACTAGCTGTGTGACCCTGGGCAAGTCACTTAACCCCCATTGCCCCGCCAAAAAAAAAAATTAAATTAAACACATCTAATGTGTATATATTCATAGAAGAAAATAAGTTTATCAAAGTATAATATCCACCATATTTATTTATCCACCTTATTTATCCACCATTCTTCTTGCCCATTCCATACCCCATAACCCTTCACATTATCCCCTGCTTCCTTCATTTACTTGAGCCTCTGGTGAAAAAGTAGCCTTTAAGAAAATGATATATATGTATACATAGATATACATATATATGTCTTACATATGTGTGTGTGTATATATATATATATGTATATGTATGTCTGTGTTTGTTTGATTTTCCAATATACTTGACCCTTCCCTTATAACAAAGACAAACTACTAAGAAAGACTAGCCACTCTTTCATCTTTTCCCCATCTGGACCCTTTGGTGAACCATTTCAGCTCTGCCCTGTTTTCCTTTCTTGAATCCTTAGTGCCCTTTTATCACTGATAACTCCCACCAAGCCTCAGCCTTTGATCACTCCCACCATTTGCCACCTTTGTCCCTACTGAAGGTGGAGAAAATCATGGATCCATTCTGGATCCACTTCAAATTTATGTTACATAGCCTCAACTGGGCCTTCTCTGCTGCTAGGCAGTCCTACCATACCTCCCTTATCAACTCACTATCCCACACTCCACAGTGTTTCTTCTAAACCTTCTTCTCATCCCTCTTCAAACCTCCCATGGCTCCCTCCCCTCACTCTCTCAGCTGAGAACTGTGCCCCATATTTTACAGGAAAATTGAGATCACTTGTCCTAAGCTCTCTTCTTCTATTTTCTTCCTCATTTCCTGTCACTGAGATGCCTTCTGCCACTCTCTCCTCCTTTACCCTTGTTCCACATTATGAAGTGGCCTTACTCCTTATCAAAGCTAACTCCTCCACTGTAATGATTGGAATGACGCCACCTGCTGGAGACTTACTGTAGGAAAGCTCCGCCTTGAGGAGAAGGTGTCTGAGGGCAAGCCATGCAGCTTTTCTTTGGCATCAGGAAGTGACATTTGCTTGTGGGAGGAAGAAGGGCTGAGGCTGGCTTTCTTGTGCTCTTTCATCTGGACTCTCGTGGAGAGTGGAGCTAAAATGCGCTCTCCCTTTAATAGATAGATGAATCTAGGCCTCTTTCTCTCTCTCTTCACCAAATTCGTATTCTCCTTAATAAATGCTTAAAAGTCTAAACTCTTGCTAAAGCTTCTAATTTATTGGTGACCATTCATTAGAAATTTGAGATAGTATAGCTAGAATTTTAGCCCCTTACACCACCTATTCAAAAAATCCCATTCCATCCTGTCTCAATCAACAAATTGTTCCCTTTATAATCCCCACTCTTTCACTTAATTTTAATGTCTACTGGCTCATTACTGTCTAGAAACATGCCAATATCTCCCCCATCTAGAAAAGAACCCTCACTTGATCATTTCATTCCCACTAACTACCATCCTACCTCTTTTTTTGCCTTTCATAGCTAAACTCCTTGAAAAGGTCTTCTATAATAGGAGGCTCCATTTTCTTTCCTCTTACTTTGTCCTTAACACCTTAATCTTATCATTCCACTGAAACTACTCTCCAAATTACCAGTGATCTCTTAGTTGCTAAATCCAGCGATACTTTCTCAGTTTTTCTTCTCCCTGACCTCTCTGCAGCCCTTGATACTGTTGATCAACTTCTCCTCTATGATACTGTCTTTTCTTTAGGTTTTCAAGACACCAACTCTCTCCTAATCCTCCTCCTCCTGATCTGGCTGTTTCTTCCCTCTCCTTTGCTAGATCTTCTTCTAGATCACACCCTCAGGGTTCTGTTCTGGATTCTTTTCTCTTCTCCATCTACACTGGGTGATCTTATCAGTTCCTATGGCTTTAATTACCATCTCTATGCTGATGATTCTCAAATCTACCTCTTGCCTCAGCCTCTCTGTTGATCTCCAATCCAACATCTCTAACTGCCTTTCAGACACGTCAAACTAGATATCCAGTAGATATCTCAAATTCAACATGTCCAAAATGGGTCCCATTATCTTTCCCTTCTAGCCCTCCCCAACTACCCCACTCACCTATTACTATAGAAGGCAACATTATCCTCTCAGTTCCTCAGGCTTGCAACCTAGGAATTATCCTCAACTCTTCACTTTCTCTCACTCCCGATATCCATTCTGTTGCCAAGACCTGCCATCTTCACCTTTGCAACATCTCTCATATGTGCCTCCTTCTTGGCTCTCACATTGTCAACACTGTAGTTCATGTCCTTATCACCTCCTACCTGGATTATTGCAATAGCCTGCTGCCCCAGGTCTCTCCTCTCTCTAATCCATCCTCCACTCATCCACCAAAGTACTTTTTGTAAAGCACAAGTCCAACCATATCTCTCCATATTTAAGAAACCCTGGTGGATCCCTATAACTTTCAGGATCAAATACAATATCCTCTGTTTGGCATTCAGAGCCCTTTCACCTACCTCCTACAACTCTAGTCTTCTTCTTCCTTACTCTCTGTCACATCCTCTTTTATCCAGTAATACAAGCTTCCTGACTGTTTCATGAACAAGACACTCCATCTATCTGTTATTCTTTTCTTTTCTTTTTCTTTCTTTTTTTTGGTGAGGCAGTTGGGGTTAAGTGACTTTCCCAGGGTCAAACAGCTAGTAAGTGCCAAGTACCTGAGGCTGGATTTGAACTCAGGTCCTCCTGAATAAAGGGCCGGTGCTTTATCCATTGCAGCACCACCTAGCTGCCCCAAGATACTCCATCTATCAACTCCAGGCATCTTCTCTGGTTGTTTCCTATACCTGGGATGCTCTCCTTCTTCAACTCTGCTTACTGGCTTCCCTTAAGTTCCAATTACAGAAATCCATTCTCAACCCCTCTTAATTCTAGTGGCTTCTCTCTGTTAATTATTTCTTATTTATCCTGTATGTAGCTTTCTTTGTATATATTTGTTTGCATGTTATCTTCCCTATTAGACTGTGAGCTCTTTGAAGGCTGGAACTATCTTTTGCCTCTTTTTTTTTTTTTTTGTATCCCTAGTACTTAGCACAGTGCCTGGTACATAGTAGGTACTTAATAAATGTTTATTGATTGTTTGAAAGAAAATAACTTTGAAAATGACCTCATATAACAGTGTCTGCAACATGTGGCTCCTACAGTTTCCCACCTCTTTACTGAGAGGAGGGAGGTATTTGTCATGATCTGTTCTCTTAAACTAAGACTGATCATTGCAATCACTTTCACTCTGCCTTTCTTATTGCTTTCTTTTAAATATTATAGTTACTGTTTATATTGTGCTCTAGATTTTACTTGCTCTACTCTTTTAGCTTGTAGAAATCTTCCTGTGTTTCTCTGATTATCTTATACTTTTTGTTTCTTATGGTATGATAACATTCCATTACATTGATAAAAGTTCAGTCTTTCCTCAATAGGTGGGTCCTCAGGTTTTTTGCTCAGGGTTTCCAGGTTTTTTGCTACCACAAAAAGTGCTACTATAAATATTTTTGTACAAATGGGACTTTAAAAAAATATTTGAACTCCTTAGCATACATGCCTAGTTATGTAATTGCTTGATCAAATTATATGAAGAGTTTAGTGGTAATATTTCTCACACACTTCCAAATTGTTTTCCAGATTGACTGGAAACCATGCTTTTCTTCCCACATCCCTTGTAACATTGTCTATTTCTTTCTTTTATCATCTTGGTGACCCTTTTTATCAAGGTCAACCATTCTATTTCTGCCATTGACCTCATCTCTTTATGCCTTCTTTGGGATCTTGCAGCTTCAGTCACTTCCCAGTCCTCTTCAGCCTGGTATTTAAGACTTTCTGCAATCTTATTGCAAATACCAGCTTTAAATTTGCCCAAGGCCAGTATGACTGTGATCCTCCCTGGTCAAAGATATCACCACAAAATATTAGAAAGCCCTGCAGCAGTAGAGTTGGGAGATAGATCTCAAAACATATGTCCTGGCCACAAGTGCTATCTACCAATCTGTTCTTCCTTGTTTTTTCTCTACTGTGTATTTGTGAAAAAAAATGAGAGAGTAGATTCCAGGATTAAGGAGGGCAATATTATATTGCTATGACAAAAGCACAAACCCCACAACTGTACTATTTTGTTAGGTACCTTTGCCTTGAACTAGTCTGTTTGACTAGTAAAAGTGAACATGTTGATAGAGGCTCATGAACTATGGTTTTTGAGTGAATTTGGACCTACAGAGTGCCTTGAATCTAGTACTTAGGGAGCTCATATCAGTGAATATTATCTCAGATGTTAGTTACCAAAACAGGCAATGTGATGAAAGATGTTGAACATATCTGATGCCACATTTTAAATTGAAGTGTTTAGCTTCATGTGTGGATGGGCTATTCTAAACCTGATATACTTTGTTAATAAAGAGGACCATAGGATCATAAATTTAGAGTCGGAAGGAACCTTAAAGGTCATAGAATCCACCACTACCACACCCATTTTACAGACAAGGAAGCTGAAAGCCCAGAAAACTTAAGTGAATTCCCTGAAGTCACAGGTAATAATGGCAAAGCTGGAGGTTTCAATCCAGCCTCTCTGATTCTGTAGCCAATGTTCTTTCCACTGTACAAGGGCACATTCTAATGAAAAACTTTTTTGGGGTAAGAAATAACTGTCATCTGAAACTTTGCCCCAGACATCTCCATTGCTGTGTGGGTTATGTCAATCATTCCACCTACATGAAGCTCCTTCCTTTGGGCTATGGTTTTCTAGAATGGTAGTTTTGAGTTGGAAGGGACTGACCTAGGGATCATTTAGCTCAAGTGCTTTATTTTATAGGGAGAAAATTAATATTAAAAGAAGCTAGATAACATGTTTAGTGTCACCCAGTGATTGAGCTAGGATTAGAATTCTGCCTTGTTCTCCAATTTGGTGCTTTTTTGGTTTTTTCTTTTTTTGTGTGTGTGAGGCAATTGGGGTTAAGTGACTTGCCTAGGGTCACACAGCAATTTGGTGCTTTAAAAAAGGTATTTTATTATTTTCCGGTTACATATAGAGATAGTTTTCAACATTTGTTTTTATAAGATTTCCAATTTCACATTTTTCTCCCTCCCTCCCCTCCCTTCCCCCCTCACCTAGACAGCAGATAATCTTATTTTATATATATATATAGTCATTAAACATATTTCTGCATTAGTCATGTTATAAGAGAAGAATCAGAGCAAAAAGGAAAAACCTCAAAAAAGAAAAACAACCAAAAGCACCAAAAACAAAAGAAATAGTAGGGTTCAATCTGCATCCATATTCCACAGTTTTTTTTTCCCCCCTGGATTTGGAGAGCCTTTTCCATCATGAGTCCTTTGAGACTTTCTTGTACTGTTGTATTGGTGAGAAGAATCTAGTCTATCATAGTTGATCAACACTTAATGTTGATGATACTGTGTATAATGTTCTTCTGGTTCTGCTCACCTCACTCATCAGTTCATACAAGTCCTTCCAGGCTTCTCTGAACTCCTCCTGCTATTTATTTATTTATTTATTCATTCATTCATTCATTCATTTATATATATATATATATATATATATATATATATATATATATTCATTCATTCATTCATTTATTTATTTATATTTAGCAACAAACATTTATTTTATTTTCCAGTTACATGTAAGGGTAGTTTTCAACATTCATTTTCATAAGATTTAGAGTTCCAAATTTTTCTCCCTCCCTCCCTCCCTTTCCTACCCCCTCCACAAGATTGTAACCAGGTTATATATGTACAATCCACAAGTGTTCTTTTTATCAGTTCTTTCTATGAGGGTGCATAGTAAGCTTCCTCATCAGTTCCTTGGGATTGTCTTGGATCATTGCACTGCTGAGAGTAGTTAAGTCATTCACAATTGCTTATTCAACAATACTGCTGTCACTATGCACAATGTCCTCCCAGCTCTGCTCACTTCACTATACATTGATGTTCATTAGTCTTTCCAGGTTTTTCGGGGATCATCCTGTTTGTCATTTCCTGTAGCACAAGACCATTCCACTACAATCATATAACACAGTTTTTTCCATCATTCCTCAATTGATGGACATTCCCTTGATTCTCAATTCTTAGCTTCCACCAAGAGTTGCTATAAATATTTTTTGTACAATTTTCCCCCTTTTCTCTTTTTCATGATTACTATCGTTACCTGTTTCCCTTCCATCCTATTCCCTTCCCCATGATATTTATTCTATTATCCATCTTCTTTCATCCTGTCACTCTTCAAAAGGGATTTGCTTCTGTCTGTCCCCTCCCCCACTCTACCCTTCCTTCTTTTGCCCCTCTCTCTTTATCCCCTTCTCCTCCTATTTTCCCTGCAGGGTTAAAGAGATTACTCCACCCAATTGAGTGTGTACATTATTCCCTCCTTGAGCCAATTCTAATGAGGTCTTTGAGTCAATTCTGATGAGTGTTAGGCTTATTTACTGCCCAGATTAAATAGATTACTCCACCCAGTTGGGTGTGTCTGTTAGTCCCTCCTTGAGGCAGCTCTGATGAGTTTAAGGTCTTTGAGCCTTTTCTGATGAGTGTAAAATTCATTTACTGCCCTGCTCCTCTCCCATCTCTTCCCCCACTCCATAAGCCTTTTCCTATTTCTTTCATGTAGGATTTCACCTCTGCTCTTCCCCCTCCCCCAGTGAATTCCATTCACCCCTCAATTTAAACCCTAAAGATGTTATCACCTAGCTAAGTGACACAGTGGATAAAGCATCCCCCCTGGACCCAGGGGGAATTCCAGCCCAAACCCGGTCTCAGACACAAGACAGTCACCCATTGTACAACCCCAGGTATATCCCCCAGCTCCAATTTTTTATGGTTCACTAGGATCTTGTATTTGAAAGTCAAATTTGCCATTCAGTTCAGGTCTTTTCATCACAAATATCTGAAAGTCTTCTTTTTCATTAAAGTCCCATTTTTTCTGATGAAAGATTATGCTGAGTTTTGCTGGGTCGGTGATTCTTGGTTTTAATCCCATTTCCTTTGCCCTCTGGAATATCATATTCCATGCCCTCCGGTCCTTTAATGTAGAAGCTGCTAGACCTTGTGGTATCCTAACTGGGGCTCCAAAGTACTTGAATTCTTTCTTTTTGGCAGCTTGCAATATTTTCTCCTTGACCTGAGATATCTGGAATTTGGCTATAATATTCCTAGGAGTTTTCCTTTTGGAATCTCTTTCTGGAGGTGATTGGTGGATTCTTTAAATTTATATTTTAGTTTCTTCTTCTAGAATTTCAGGGCAATTTTCCCTGAGAATATCTTGGAAGATGGTGTCTAAGCTCTTTCCTTGATCATGGTTTTCAGGTAGACCAATAATTTTCAAATTCTCTCTCCTGGACCTATTTTCCAGGTCAGCAGTTTTTCCCAGAAGATATTTCACATTGCCCTCTATTTTTTTATTCATTTGGATTTGCTTTATTGTGTCTTGGTTTCTCATAAAGTCACTGGCTTCCATTGCCTAATTCTTAGGCAATTATATTCATCAGAGAGCTTTTGTACCTCCTTTTCCATTAGGCCAATTTGACTTTTCAAGATGTTGAGTTTTTTCTCATGTCTTTCCTGCACCCCCCTCATTTCTCTTTCCATTTTTTCCTCTACCTCTCTAATTTTATCTTCAAAGTCCTTTTTGAGCACCTCTCTGGCCTGAGACCAATTCATATTTTTCTTGGAAGCTTTAGATATAGGGGCCCTGATGTTGACATCTTCCTCTGAGGGTGCCCCTTGGTCTTCCTTGTTGAAGAAACTTTCTATGGTCCTCACCTTTCTCTGTTGGCTCATCTTGCCTTTCTTTTACTTGACTTTTAGCTCCTTAAAGTGGAGCACTGTTTCCAGGCTGCAGTATCCCAAGATTAAGAAGTCCCAGGTGGTATGATATAAGGAGAATCAGGTTCTTCACTCGTCTGGCCTGTTCCCTGGTCCTTAGATGACCCCAGTCCAACTTGCTAATCAATCAGCTTTGTATGTTGTGGTTGTTAGCTCTGCGAGCCTGTGCCCCTCCCCCACCTGGGCCACTACTACTCAGGCCTACCTCCTGGTTCTCAGCAGGGGTGTAAAATCCAAGTTCTGCCTTAGCACCAGCATAGACCCCTGTAGTCTCCCCCCTGTCCAGGGCTCAGCCCACTCACCAGACTGTGAGCTTAGTTCCAGACAACACTGGCACTTCAGCTGATTCAGAGGCTCTGGGGGTCTGCTTTACTGGTGAGGCCTTCCTGGGACTGGATCTGTGTCAGGGTGACTGTGGGGTTGGGCTCGACTCCTGTATCAGCACAGCAGCTCCCTCCTTCTGACCTTCCAAGCTGTTCTTGGTTAGAAGATGATTTCAGTATATTCTTCTGTGAGTTTTGCTGCTCTGGGCATTTTCCTGTGGTGTTATTTGGATGTTTTTTGGAGTGATCGTGTCATGAATTTGGGAGCTCACTGCCTTTCCTCCACCATCTTGGCTCTGCCCCAGAAGTCTACCTCCTGCTCATTGTTTCTTTTTTTTTCCTTTTTTTTGCAGGGCTATGGGGGTTAAGTGACTTGCCCAGGGTCACCCAGCTAGTAAGTCTCAAGTGTCTGAGGCCGGATTTGAACTCAGGTACTCCTGAATCCAGGGCTGGTGCTTTATCCACTGCACCACCTAGCTGCCCTCTCTCATTGTTTCTTACAGCACAATAGAATTCCATTACATTCATATACCATGACTTGTTCAGCTATTTTCCAGTTACATATAAGGTGTAACGATTGGAATAACGCCACCTGCTGGAGACTTACTGTAGAAGAGTTCTGCCCATGAAGCGAAGGTCTTTGAGGGCAAGACCAGGCATCAGGAAGTGACGCGGACGAGTGGGAGGAGGAAGGAAGAGACTGGCGCTCGGTCTCGCGCTTTTTCCTGAGGACGCTGGTGGAGAGCGGAGCTAGAAATGTGCTCTCCCTTTAATAGATAGGAATCTAGGCCTTTCTCTCTCTCTTTACCAAATTATTATTCTCCTTAATAAATGCTTAAAAGTCTAACTCTTGCTGAAGCTTATAATTTATTGGCGACCACTCATTAGATATTTTAGACAGACTAGCTAGAATTTTAGCCCTTAACAGATGGCTGACCACGAAGAGGAAAGCTAAACCTCAGTCTTCTGATCTTCTGGTTGGGTAAGGCATTTTCTCTACCCTCTCCCTTTAACTGCTAAGTACTGGCGTACTGGCTGTGTTTTCCCTTTAAATTTTTTCAAACTTTTTCAACCTTTTAAACTCCCTAATTACCCTATTTTTGATTTTCGTCTGTTTAACCAGACAAATGGGAGATAAGATCATGTTAATGCTTTGTTTTTCTGGATTTTCTATTTTTCTTTTTATTTTTGTTAAAAGAGCCAGCAACATACTCACACAAGGAAATATCTCCCACTCTCCCAACCATGCTTTTTCAGAGAAACCTGAAGAGATTCCTGCAGCTTTTCCCAGTTCTAACACTAATTGTTGCTCTAATTTTGCATGCCTGGAGGCAATGACCCACCCTCTAGAAGTTTTTAATCCCCTAGCACCTGGAGGCAAAGTGGGGGAAGAGGAATCCAGGCCTGAGTTCAAAATCAAGTCTGATTCAAATTGTGCTGGTCCCTCCCCTCCTCTCCAGACCCCATCCTCTACTCCCCCCATGGCCAAGCCCATTGCTTCCCCTGCCCGGGAAGTCCAAAGATCTAATGCGCATGCTCAACTTTCTCTAACTACATTTGCAGCTTCAGGCTCAGCCCTTCCCCAGCCTGGCTGTGCTTCTGAGACAACCTTAGAAAACCCTTTAAATTCCAGATATGCTCGTTTTGTTCATAATTTTGCTAACCTGCTTTTGTCTTTAATTAGTAATCTTATAAAGCATTTGTATGGTGAAAAGACTGACAGACAATATAGAGGGGTTAAAGAAGAAAAACTTAAGCTGAATAAGAATGACAATCATCACCATAGTTCAAGACTCCACTTCTTTTGCCATGGAAGTATATATATTTTACAGAAATGTAGAAGTAAACAGCAAGGTATTGATATGAGTATTGGGGATTTTAGATATTGGAATCAAAAGTGTTCTGAATTCATTCAGAGTGATAGTATCAGTTCAGAGGTTACATAGGATTTCTATGCTATTACATATACATTTTGAAATTAATGGTATGGGTTTATTTTCATAGAGATTTTCAGGCTTTTGAGATTGTGTCTTATACTTAGTTTGTAAAACAAGGAGAATATTTGTAAAAGCTTTTTATAGTCATGTGATCAAGTTTATATTTTATAATACTCTTATTGATATTAAATTCATGCTCATTTAGATTTCCTTAGTTTGAATTTCACTGTTTTTTATTGTTCCATGTGTATTTTCTTCTATTCATTTATCTAATTTAAAAAAAATTGAGAGATGGTATTGATTTCATAATACAATGTTAATTCTAGGAGTATTGTGCTCCCATATTCTGAGTTGTTTGTTTTTGTTATTTTTTCTCAACTGATTATTTGATCAAACTCTTTAAAGCATTTCCTTGGCAAATTGGTTGCCATGGCAAGTGTAAATTGATTCTAGAAGTATTATTTTTGATAAGCATAGTCCAAAAAAAAAAGGGGAACATTTGTAAAAGTTTTCTTTTTTCAAAAAAAAAGTTTTCTTTGAGATTCTGTTGTGCTTTAACTTGTATTTAAATATGTTCAGATTTTTCAAAAAAGTAATTGTATACTAAGTTAAAAAAGGGGTATTATTTGAAATTGTTGCATAATTATATATTGTGTTCTGAGTCAAGATGTATTCATATTTTTTGCAATGATTTATTATCCTCAATTTTTAAATCCATATGAGACTTGGATTATGGGAACTTATCATTTAAGACACTAATTGCCTTTATTCTGAGTTATCAGATGCCAGTTGGCCAAGATGCCATCCAATCACAAGAGGAATACATGCAAGAGCAGACACTGAACATGAGGGGAGAAATGCATGAAGTCAAGGTATGGCCGAGGGAACAGCTTTTGACTAATGTTGAGGTTGGATTCTCTTGGTTTAATATTTTATTTTATTTTTCCCCACAATATTGTACAGATGGCTGGAAGTATTCATCCCACCCATCTCACTCCTACACCTGGCTTCTATGCTCCCTCCTATATGCCTGATGCCATGGACATCTCAATCCCATGCATCTGATTAAGTTTGACTCAGTTTCCTCCAATATGTTCGGTGGCATGGACATATATTCCATCCACCTATTTTAAGCCTGGCATACTGCATGGACAGTACATATTGCTCAAGTGTGGGAATGCTCATATCCCATCATTTCTCTGTTCTTTTATGGTAACCCCCATAATTATCTCAGGTGTCATGATAAATAACAGTGTTGAATTTGGCCTTGACACCTGTTACCAATTATATTAGATTTTCTAATTTCTCATAATGGCATGAGGATAATTAGGCAGATGATGCAAAAAGTGATGAAACAAAGATAAAAATTATTTTTAAAAATTAATATCGCAGCAATTGTCTTCTCAATTACTCTCCATAAGGGGGGACTATAATAATAATGTAATTTTAAAGAATGGTTCAATTTTTGTTTTATTGTATGTTTCACGTGTTAACAACTAAGATTCTGTATTCCCTTAGACATGTTTTTGAGAACTTTCATTGTTTGATTTGATTATTGACAAAGCTATTTTAAAGTTGTGTTAAGCTCAATTTTGTAGGAAATTTCCTGGCTGATTACCAGCATCCACACATCAACCCCTGAAGAGACTTCCATTCCACGACTACACCTAGAGGACATCTGAGAAAAGACTTTCAGAGACTTTAAATGAACAGTTTTGATTTGTTGTTTTTGTTGTTTTTTTTCTCTTTCTGTTATAATATACACCATCTGTAACATGTATTCTCTGCAGAGGCCCTCCCTTTGCAAGACTAATGTCAAAGCGTCGGTTCATGAGGACAAAAATAAAATCGCTCCTCTGGACAAAACTTTCCTCTCTTCCTTTTCTATATTGTTGTTCACATATTATTAGTTAGCAATAGTTATCATATTGTTTTTACTGTTCTGTCAAGGAAACATTTTGTTTCTTGAGGAACAACAGGGGGGACTGTAACGATTGGAATAACGCCACCTGCTGGAGACTTACTGTAGAAGAGTTCTGCCCATGAAGCGAAGGTCTTTGAGGGCAAGACCAGGCATCAGGAAGTGACGCGGACGAGTGGGAGGAGGAAGGAAGAGACTGGCGCTCGGTCTCGCGCTTTTTCCTGAGGACGCTGGTGGAGAGCGGAGCTAGAAATGTGCTCTCCCTTTAATAGATAGGAATCTAGGCCTTTCTCTCTCTCTTTACCAAATTATTATTCTCCTTAATAAATGCTTAAAAGTCTAACTCTTGCTGAAGCTTATAATTTATTGGTGACCACTCATTAGATATTTTAGACAGACTAGCTAGAATTTTAGCCCTTAACAAAGGATAGTTTTCAACATTTGTTTTCATAGGATTTTTTATTTCCAAATTTTTCTCCCACTCTCCCTTCCCTCCTTCCTCCCCAAGAAGGAAAGCAATCTGATATAGGTTATATATGTGCAATCACATTAAACATATTTCTCCATTAGTCATCTTGTGAAAGAAGAATCAGAGCACAAGGGAAAAACCTCAAAAAAGAAGGAATAAAACAGCCCCAAAGTAGAAAGAGTATGGTTCAATCTGCATCAATAATCCACAGTTCTTTTTTCTGGATGTTGAGAACATTTTCTATTATGAGTTCTTTGAAATTGTTTTGAATTGGTGCATTGCTGAGAATAGCCAAGCCTATCACCATTGTTCATCACACAATGTTGCTGTTACTGTGTACAATGTTCTCCTGGTTCTCCTCCTCTCAGTCAGCATTAGTTCATGTAAGTCCTTCCAGGTTTCTCTGAACTCCTCCTGCTCATCATTTCTTTTTTCTTTTTTTTTCTTTTTTTTGGTGAGGCAATTGGGGTTAAGTGACTTGCCCAGGGTCACACAGCTAGTAAGTGTTAAGTGTCTGAGGCCAGATTTGAACTCAGGTACTCCTGACTCCAGGGCTGGTGCTCTATCCACTGTGCCACCTAGCAGGCCCCCCCCCCTCATCATTTCTTACAGCACAGTACTATTCCATTACATTCATATACCACAACTTGTTTAGCCATTAACCCAACTGATGGGCATTCCCTCGATTTCCAATTCTTTTCCACCACAAAGTGAGCTGCTATAAATATTTTTGTACATTTTGGTCCTTTTCCCTCTTTGATGATCTCTTTGGGATACAGACCTATCAATGGGTCAAAGGGTAAGAACAGTCCTGTAGCCCTTTGGGCATAGTTCCAAATTGCTCTCCAGAATGGTTGGATCAGTTCACAGTTCCACCAACAATGCGTTAGTGTTCCAATTTTCCACAGCTTCTCCAACATTTATTATTTTCCTTTTTGTGTCATATTAGCCAATCTGATAGGTGTGAGGTGGTAACTCAGAGTTGTTTTAATTTGCATTTCTCTAATCAATAGTGATTTAGAGAATTTTTTCATATGGCAATAGCTAGCTTTGATTTCTTCATCAGAAAATTGCCTGTTCATATCCTTTGACAATTTCTCAATTGAGGAATGACTTGGACTCTTATAAATTTGATTTAGTTCCTGATATATTTTAGAAATGAGGCCTTTATCAGAAATGCTGGCTGTAAAAATTGTTTCCCAGCTTTCTGCCTCCCTTCTAAGTTTGGGTACATTGCTTCTGTTTGTACAAAACCTTTTTAATTTAATGTAATCAAAATCTTCCATCTTGCATTTCATAATATTCTCTATCTCTTGTTTGGACATAAATTGTTTTCCTCTCCATAGATCTGAGAGGTAAACTATTCCTTCCTCTCCTAATTTATCTATGGTATCACCCTTTATGTCTAAATCTTGAACCCATTTTGACCTTATTTTTGTATAAGGTGTAAGATGTTGGTCTATGCCTAGTCTTTGCCATACTATCTTCCAGTTTCCCAGCAGTTTTTGTCAAATACTGAGTTCCTATCCCAGAAGCTGGAGTCTTTGGGTTTATCAAACAGTAGATTACTATAGTCATTTACTACTGTGTCTCCTGTGCCTAACCTATTCCATTGATCCACCACTCTTTCTTAGCCAGTACCAAATAGTTTTGTTGATTGCTGCTTTATAGTATAGCTTCAAATTTGGTACAGCTAGTCCTATGGTGAACTCTTGAGAGTTGATTGGGTTGATGGGGAGGGGAACAGGTTGCTCTAGGAGGGATCACACTGTCCAGGTCAGAAATGGAGAGGTCAAGTCTTCTTTGCTGATCAGCAATGGGATCAGGCTTGAGAGTGGCTGCTTCATTTTGTTAAGATAGAGACCCTGTTTTCAAAAACACCAAACCATAAACCATTTCTAATTTTGTACTTGGTAGGGAAAAGCTTCAAATGTTTGTTGGCTAGGAGTTTCACAAGCCCCAAAGCTCTTAATAATCGCAATATCTTTCATTTACCATATAAAGTGTTCTCACACTTGTGATTTTATCTGATCCTTTGAAAGGTTGGTAGAGCAGGAAATCTCATTTAGTGGAAATTGTAAAAAATGAAGCTCAGAGATATTCAATGATAGACAAGTTTCCATTGATATTAAGTGGAGGAGTAGTATTCAAACCCAAATCTTAGGGCATCAAGACCAGAACTCTTGTTACTGCAGTATACTGCTTCGATGGAAGCTTTCTGGTTCTCAAACAAGCATTTGGAGCCATCTAAGATCATTGAAAAAAAACCTACCCACTGAAAGCAGACATGTAGAAATGGGCCAGGCATGTTGCAGAAAACAGGAAGCACAGACATGTTGTAAGAGCAGGTGCAACTAGATAAGGATTGGCAGGGAGTTTCTTGTCCCATTTTTTCCCCCAGCATCAGACTGTGCTGTGCACCTCATCCTACCAGATGTCAGGAGGCAAAATTCTTTGGGTCTTTTATTTTTCTTGATACATTGAAGGGGAGGGGATGGAACCAATCTCTTCAATTTACTTCAAAGGGAAAAAAATCTGCAGCCAAGAAATTTTCTCAGCTTATTTATGAAAAGCGAGTCATCACTTCATTTTAGAATGAGGTAAACAAAGACATAAAATTGTACCATACAGATCTGTCACAGTGGGCTCAGCTTTTAAATCATGCAGAAGGATCAACACTGCAGCTTCAAACCAGTGCTTTGTCATGCCCAACTAAGTAGTTGAAATGCTGGTAAGGAGGGAGAAGAGAATTCTCTTATTATTTACGCTGTTAAACATAATATCAGAACTCTTCTTAATAAAGGCACAGCATGACCAGTGGTGCCATTCAAGTGACCTCCAAAAAGTAAACCCTTTCTTTAAGCCTTTATGAAAAGCTTTCTTATTGCTTGGCTTTATTTCAGGTTAGATGAGCAAATCAGGTGAAGAGGAAATAGTTCAGACACTGATCAGAAGGAGTCTGGAACTGCTGTCAGTTTAGGCACTATCAGGCAGAGTGTGTTTTATTTTTGCTCAAGTGCCTGGTTGCACATGATAGTAGATGAAGCAGTTGCAAACTTTTTGAGGCTCATCTGAAACTTAATTATGAATGCATTGTTAGTAGAATTGTGAACTGATCTAACCATTCTGGAGAGCAATTTGCGACTATGCCCAAATGACTGTAAAACTCTGCATACCCTTTGACCCAGCAATACTACTACTAGATCTATAGCACAAAGAGAGCAAATGAAACAAAAAGAAAAAGGACCTATATGTACAAAAATATTTATAGCAGGTCTTTTTGTGGTGGCAAAGAATTGGAAATTGAGGGGATGCCCATCAACTGGGAAATGTCTGAACAAGTTGAGATATATGATTGTGATGGAATACTATTCTGCTATAAGAAATGAGGAGCAGGATGTTTTCAGGAAAACCTGAAAAGACTTACATGACTAGATAGCACAGTAGATAAAGCTCTGGCCCTGGAGTCAGGAGGACCTGAGTTCAAATCCAGCCTCAGACACTTGACACTTACTAGCTGTGTGACCCTGGGCAAGTCACTTAACCCTCATTGCCCTGGAAAAAAAACAAAACAAAAAACAACTTATGTGACCTGATGCAAACTGAAGTGAGCAGAACCAGGATAACATTGTACACAGTAACAGAAATATTGGATGATGATTACTTGTGAATGACTTAGCTATTCCTAGCAATACAATGATCTAAGACAAAAGGACTCATGATGAAAAATGCCTCCAGAGAAAGAACTGATAGAGTCTGAATGCAGACTGAAGCATACTTTTAAAAAACTTACTTTATTTTTTTGGTTTTGTTCTTTTTTGGAATGTGCTCTCTTTAACAACATGACTAATATGGAAATGTTTTGCATAGTGCACGTATATGAACTGTATCTAATTGTTTACCATCTTAGGGTAGGGGGAGAGAAGGAAGGGAGGAAGAGAATTTGGAACTCAAAATAAAAAAAAGACAAATGTTAAAAATTGTTTTTATAATTAAAAAATTAAAATATTTTAAAATACTAAAACCAAAATATTTAAAAAGAAGTTTAATTCTGAAAAGTAATCAGCATATATAACCTAATTTTGATACTTGGATGGATTCTCACTCTCATTATCATACTTCCTCAACAGATGTAGATCACAAATCCATCCATGACCATCCAAGCTTCATCTTGTCCCTACTTTCCTAGAAAATCCTCTACATGAGGTTCTTTACTGTGTGTCTTTAAGAGGCTTTCTTCTAGCCATAATGCTACATATAGTAAAATATAGTCGATGTGGTAAATGCAGTAGGCATGGTCTAGTAAAACCTTCATCCCCACAAATTATCTCTTTCCCACTTGGAGATGACCAAAATCTTCATCCTTGGAAGTTTTGGCCCTACCACTGGGTCCCCAAGCTCTGATAGGGACGTTATTTGCCTTATTTTGCTGGAACCCAGGCCTCCACACAACTTCCTGCAGTCTCTTCTCCATCCGTTCTCTCCAGGTTTTCTAACTTCTATATGATATCTTCCATTATGATCATGTTAGCTCCTGTAGTGCAAAAACCTTCTTGCTCGCTCATTCTTGTTTCCTTAGCACTTATCAGAGGACCTGTAACAGTTATAAATCCCCGCCCCCCCCAATACATATGTGTAAACGTTATTTTATAATTGCAAATAAATTGGTGGTAAGTATGGTAACCATCAATAGAAGATCCAAATAAAGGTAAATCAAACCCTACTAGTGTTCTTACTCTACCGGCCATTTAAAAAGCCCAAATGGAAATCATTCTGATATTAACCATTTTACCTTCATTTTAAGGCACTTATAGTAATTTCCTTCTTCAGACACAAAGTCATTGTCTGGAACCAGATGCATTTTAATGTGATGCAAGGGTAGGCTACCTGCAGGGATGTGCCAGAGCCAGAGCTGATTGTTAAATTTTCAGCGTGAGCACTTACTCTTCAGAAATTGGCAAACTACAAATCAGGGCATGGTTTATTGTTTTGTTGATTGTCTAGAACTGAGAAAGTAATAGAGATGTTAATAATGCAATTAAACTTGCAAGTGTGTCATGTGTACATTTCCCCCAGCCCCCAGTGAGAAGCCTGTTGTTAAAAGCTTACCTCTATACCCTTGGCTACATTAAATTAGAGGCAGTGCAAGGGGTGTAAGCAACCTGCTTCAACTTATATGCTGCCTTTGTTTAAGTCTTTAGGAAGGTGGGAGGAAGACTTGGTGTCACATTATTACCTAACAAGGCAGCATATTATCTGAGATTTCCACTAGGTGGTGCTATAGTCAAGTCACCACTCCATTGGTTTTGCCAGTATTTCTCTGGCAGGGGTATGCAAAAAGCCTTCACTACCACTGAGCCCTGTTGCCATTGAACTTATTGGGGAAGTAAAAAAAGGCAAGTTGGCTGAAGTATAAATTTAAACTAGAGGATGTTGAACTACCAGTTAGAAAATATTAAATTATGAAATCTATGGTCTGTACACAGCTCAGAGCCCTCACTTCCTATGTCAGAGCTCTCCTTTCATTCTCACTCATCCTACAAATCCAAAGGGCAGAATTGATGAGCAGACAATGGCCACACTAGTTGATTTAACATAGTATCAATGAAAGTAAAAGGTTGCACCATTTCTGGAGATTATGTGGAAGCTTGAGCAGGGTCTCAAGCACCATGAGATGACAAAGAATCTCATTTGCTATGGAACTGTAAGGTCTGATGGCTTAGAAGATGTACAAAAGGTAGTCTCTCAATGCCACACTCTCTCTTCTTTTCTGATGTGAATTTTGCAGTGTTCTTTTCAAATTTAAACTTATTTTTAACACTTGTTTTTAAAAATTTTAAATTCCAAATTCTCTTCATTTCTCTTAACCTTCCCTCACCCACTGAGAAAGCAAGCAATATGATAGCAATTATACATTCAAAGTCATGCAAAATTTATTTCCATATTAGTCACGCTGCAAAAACAAACAAGCAAAATGCAAGAAAAAGTCTAAAAATAAAGTCTAAAAAAGTATGCTTCAGTCTGCCCTCAAAATTCACTAGTTCTCTCTAGAATTAGATGGCCTTTTATCCTGATGGGTCCTTTGAAATTGTCTTGATCAAAGTAGCTAAGTCTTTCAAAGTTGATCATTGCTACAGTATTGCTGTTATTGTGTAGTGTTCTCTTGATTTTGCTCACTTCACTTTTCATCAGTTCACATAAGTCTTCCCAGGTTTTTCTGAAACCATTGGGAAGGATTCTTCTTTTTCTTTTTTAAATTAATAAAGTATTTTATTTTTTTCTGTTACATGTAAAGATAGTTCTCAACTTTTGTTCATACAAGCTTTCCAATTTCAGATTTTTCTCCCTCCCTCCCCCCCCCCCCAGACAGCAGGTAATCTGATATAGGTTATATATATATATATATACACACACACATATATACATATATACATATGTATATATACACACTTACATACATAATAACATTAAACATATTTCTGCATTAGTCATGTTATAAGAGAAAAATCAGAGCAATGACGAAAAACCTCAAAATAGAAAAACATCAGCACCAAAAACAAAAGAAATAGTATGGTTCATTCAGCATCTACAGGAAGGATTA
This sequence comes from Dromiciops gliroides, assembly GCF_019393635.1. Taxonomy (NCBI): domain Eukaryota; kingdom Metazoa; phylum Chordata; class Mammalia; order Microbiotheria; family Microbiotheriidae; genus Dromiciops; species Dromiciops gliroides. Next base: position 40,703,510 of record NC_057865.1, read on the forward strand.
TTCTTTAGCTCCACACAAATAGTGTGGAGAATGGGGCTGTTGCCTCATTCCTCCCTCACTCCTGTTTCCATGTGACTCGTAGTAGCTAAAGAACAAATCCAACCCAGGCAAACCCGATTTTGGACTGCCTCTTTTGTTTTTCCTTTGCTGAGAAGTGATCAAGCATTAGCTTCGACAAGGACAAAGTGTCCAGGAGGTGATTTTGTGAGTTTGGAGAACCTAGAGCTCTGTGAGTAAAGTGATTGAGGCAGTAACAGATACAGGAATGGTTTACTGTGGAAGTAGGTGAGCATGAAGTTTGGGTCAGAGGTATGATGGTAAATGTTTAACAAACAACTCTATCTTAAAAAAAAAAAGTATGCCCTGTACACTTTTTTTTTTTTTGGTGAGGCAATTGGGGTTAAGTGATTTGCCCAGTGTCACACAGCTAGTAAGTATCAAGTGTCTGAGGTCAGATTTGAACCCAGGTCCTTCTGACTCCAGGGCTAGTGCTCTATCCACTGCTCCACCTAGCTGCTCCTTGCCCTGTACACTTTTAAGTTTAATCTGTATTATTATTTTTTCCATCACTTTTTTAAACCTAGACAATCAAGAAAAATAATAAGTTCTAATTTGTAGTGTTTGCTCATTTCTGAGGTGTAACAATAGACACTGATAATCTGACAATCAGCTTTACAGAGCCAGTTTGAATTGGCTCCAGCACACTAAAGTAAAATGTAAAATGCCTAATCAGCAATTACACAAACTCCTTTATGTTCTGATGAAGTTTAAGTATCATCCTCCCATGAGATTGTACTAATAGTTATGTTAAGTTACCGAATCCTATCCTATTCAGTCATGCTTGTGGTTTCTCTATGTTTAGCCTTTGGTTTGTGTATAGGAATAAATCACCTGTCCCATACCTGACTGATTCATACTGTACATTGAATCCCTCTTTTACTTCATGATGTAGGGATACTTGAATGTGAGCCATAACCATTGCCTTATATTAAGGAAGACTTATTGAGCTAATGAGCCTGATCCTTCTAGTTAGAGGCAGGGTTTCCAAGCCTAAAGCTAGTTTAAACTGTGTGCCTAGCTTAAGATTGATGTAGTACCCCAGCTCTTGTGGGCTCAGGAGTTAGTTATTCTTCAAGGCTAGATGACCAAGGGAAGATAAAGGAAAACAGGGCAAGTAGACTGGGATCCGTAGCTTCTTTTTATTCAGTTAGATTTTCAAATGTTTCCATTTCTGGCCACTGTTCCTATCTTGCATCATACATTGGTGTTTGACTGTTTTATTCTCCAGACTCTAGCTCAGCTTCAAAAATTGGTCTAACTGCCCACCTACAGACTCATAGCAGCTCTCCTTCCACGGGGTCTGATCACGATAAATGGAGGCACAGGTCAAGGAAACTGGTAATCCAAGAGTCTGGAGTATCATGCATGATGGGCAGAAAGTCTCAGGTTTACTCTCTGTCCGTCTATACCCTCATGGTTGAAAAGAATTCTCTCTCAAGGTCAACCAAAGGGGAGGAAGGAGAGGAAACATATAGGGTGAAGGCTTGCATAACCACCAGCAGCACAGAGGACAGAAAATACTATGTCATCAAATTATCATCAGTAGGGAAATTATAAATCCTAACAGATAATGGTGCCTCAAAAGAGAATTGTATGGTTAGTTAGGCTGAAGCATTGACTAGTGATGAGAGCACACATCTGCAGGACCACCCTTCTAGGCTAGAGTTCCAGCAGAGCTTTGCCACTGTCTTGACATTTGTCTTAGTCACATAAAATAGGGACTATAAGGTTCCTTGCTGGCATTCACCTTGAAAAACCTTAGATATTTTGTCTGGGGTATCCAAAGAGGCAGCAAATGTTCAATTTGAACCGTGTGGGTTCTGAGTTGAGTGAGAACCGAATCTTGCTACAGGGAGCAAGTGGCAGTCCTTGACAAACAAGGGGATGACTTGGGCTCTGCAGTGAATGACTTTGGAACTCTGCACTGAAAGTGACCTTGTTAGATCTGAAAAGGAAGGAAAGATTAGCTGGAGATCAGCAAACGGTTCCATCACCAAAATGACAGCAGATGTCAAGAATTAGAAACAGTTCCTCTGACCTATAGCTAATCACCTAATCATCTGATGATTATTGCTATTCAGACCATACTTTAGATTGCATTCATCAAAAATCAGCGACCTGATCATGCCTGTGACCAAATTTTAATCATTTTCAAAATATAAACAAATGATGAAATCATTACAGCAAATGATGAACAGTGAAGTCTGTGAAAGTGATATTTTCTATGGTGATTAAATTCTTTAGTCTTAAGGATGCTTGAATTGTAATTATGTGAATGAGATGGATGGGGGTGTTCATTTTAGATGGGAAGAAAAACGTGTCAATCAGTACAGCATTTGGTCTATGGTTGTTTTAGTCCTTCATGTTTAAAGATACTATAGATGTATATATGTTGAGGGATAAGTTCCTATCATTCAACCAATACCAATCAATAATTAGCAATTTAATAAACTGTTCTAGTCTCTTGCCTTTCTTCTCCACCTTCCAAATAGCTGTCAAAGTAGTTTTTCTAGAGAACAAGTCTGATTCCCATTCTCCTGATCTAGAATCTTTGTTGTTTTTGAGTCATTTCAGTCATGTTAGACTCCTTGTGACCCCATTTGGGGGTTTCTTGGCAAAGATACTAGAGTAGTTTGCCATTTCCTTCTCCAGATCATTTTATGGATAAGGAAACTGAGGCAAATGGGCTTGCCTAGGTGACACAACTAGGCCAGATTTGAACTCAGGGAGATAAGTCTTCTTGATTCCAAGTCCAGTGCTCTATGCACCATGGCACCACTGGCTGCCCTCAAGAATCTTTAATGCTCCCCTTTGGCTCTAGTATAAAATGCACACTCCTTAGCTTAGCATTTAAATCTTTTCACACTCTGGGGTCCAGCCAATTTTTCTTTCTAGACTAGTTGCACATATCCTACATAACAATTCCAGCTTTATCTCTATTACTTGAGGTTCCTCAAACTTGGCATTCCATCTCCTTTTTCTGTATCTTTGCCCATATTGTGTTCCCCCTCCCATGTCTGGAATGGACTCTTCTTTCCCTGCACCTTTTAGGATCCTTCTCTTCCTTCAAGGCTCATCTCGGCTGCCACCTCCTATGGAAAGTCTTTCCTGATCCCTTAGTTGTTAATGTTTTCTCCCTTCTCAAATTGCTTTGTATTTACTTAAACCTAGGAAAATATATGATTATTACCTCACTGGTACATTGTGAGACCTTCTCAGTCCCTATTAGCAAGCATTCTGTTCATAGTGCTAGAAAAAAAAACTTTATTAAAAGGAGGTAAATTAAATCGAAATCTCAAAATGAGGAGCCATGCAAAATCTCAATGGAGATAAATCTCCATTGAGCTAGAGACTGGACCTGGGATTGCCTTGATATGGTGAGACAGTTTGCAAACTTAAAATGTAGCAAAAAATAAATTAAAATTAAAAATAGAAGAAGAAAATAACATTTAAGTGATGTTTTCACCTTTTGGAACCACACTGACAATAGATCCTTTGGGCTTATCCTATTAATAAGTTATTTTCCCCCTCTCTTTTATTTCTAACCCTACATGATAGTTCTAAAAACTGGTATCAGAATTTTCTGTCATTGACCTAGTTCTTACAATATTTATGTTCTAAAAACAAATCATTCTAAGAACAGCATTCAGAGTAGAGAACAAGATCTTCTTATTTTATCAGTTAGAAAGAAGCATACTTAAATGGCATCACTCACAACACAGGGGTATTCTTGTCTAGTTCATAATCTAACCAAGGATTTCATACTGTTGCATTATAATCTTAGGGAATTCATAAAGAAATTCCTAGTCCAGAAGAGCAGATTGTAACAATATAATACATAATTTTCATTGTTTGAGTTCATGGTCATTTACATTTCAATCATGGTCTTCAATGATCAGTAAGAACACTGAATAGGGAATATGAGAAGGTTGGATGATTGATGGTATCATCCATAAAGTCCCATGGCTACAATCAAGAATGAGAGTTTTGGATCTTCCTGGAAGCATCCATGCTAATGAATTGTGACCTGATTTTCAAAAAAAGTCTCAAATCTCCCCAAATCAAGCCTTTATTTATTTGCCACATGCAATTTTAAGAGCTATTTCTCAATCTCCCTCCTTTTGTATATTAAAAATGCTGACTGTAACTTCTAAAAACCTGAGAGCTTAATTCAAAATTCTGTGTGAACCAACCTTGTTATAAGATTTTTATTTTTGCCTTTGTAAAATTTTGACCTAATTGCTGAGGTTTTATTACAGCTCCAAATACTTAATGTCCTTTTTTAGAAATATAGTCATATAGGTATGCTAACATACTATATGCTATACATTGGTCTAAGAGTACTGTAAAAGAAAAAAGCAGAGTTGTTTGAGAAAATTGCTGAACTGCTCATGCCTTTTGACTCAGAAGTTCCTTTTCAGGGATTATATCCCAAGGAGCTCAAGATGGGAAGAAAGGCCCCATGTATACCAAAGTATCTAGCTCGACACTTTTATGGTCACAAAAAGACTGGGGGATGAATGAACCAATTGCAGTGTATGAATACAATGGAATACTCTATACACTGTACAAAATGAGGAATATGAAGAATTCAGAAAAACTTGGGAAGACATGGCAACTGATGATGAATGAAGTAAGCAGAATCAGGAGAACAGGAATGACAATTAAGCAACACTGAGAGGTAGACAAACTCAGGTTAATTTATGTGAACTTTTTGATTGTGGAGAACAGATGATGAACTTTATCTCCTTATAGAGTTGGAGAGGTTCAGGGTATGTGTGTATGGAGAATGTCACATGTTCTGTCAGATGTGGGCATTCAAAAAAGTTAATTTTATCCCTTTTTCTTTTTCATAAGATTAAGTCTTGGGTCAGGGGACATTTTGGGAAGCGATTGGTAGAAAACTTTAAAAACAAGGACATGAGTCTATGATAATAAAACCCTATTCATTGTCATAATTACTTGGTGAGGTTTGCCAGCATATTCTGCCCACTTCCTTGAAAAAGAGGTAAGAAAATTTAAATGTAAGAAACAGAGTCACAAAGTTGTAACTTAGACAAGATTACACTGTACTAATGTCTACAGAAATTAATAAATCTTTTGGCAAGGATTAAATCTTGTAAATAAAAGTGGTTAGTCCACAATACTGGTGCAGTGGAAAGGGTGCTGGACTGTTTAGAGAAATTTAGGTTTGCCTTCCCTTACAGCTTGTGTGATCCCGAGCAAATCACATATGCTCTTGGACTCTCAATTTCCTTATCTATAAAATGGCAATAGTGATAACACCAACTTCATAGGGCTTTGGGGAAGATCAAGTGAGGTATGGCATATAAAGTAATTAGCAAACCTTAAATTATCTTAAGTATCAGTTATTAATATTATTCATTAATAACCCACTATAAACCTCATCACCTCCCTCAACTTTCCTCTCAGTACATTTTAGATTTTCTTATTTTTCAAGGAAGTGGGTAGAACATACTAGTAAGCCTTATCAAGTAATTATGACAGATAAATAGAGTTTCCTTATAATAGACTCAAGCCTGCATTTTTTACTATAATATCTCTCACATTGCTTGTATACCTTATATTTATTCTCAAATATATATGAGATATATATATATGTCTTTAGTATACATATATACACATACTCTCATACACAGATACACACACACTCTCCATGTGTATATACTCATACACATATACATGATTGAGTAAGAGTGTGTGTGTATATATGTGTGTGTGTGTGTGTGTGTGTGTGCCTCATCCTCTAAACCAAAGCTTCTTAAACTGTGGGTTACGACCGCATATGGAGTCTTGTAACTGAATATGGGGGTCATGAAAAATTTGCAACAGTAAAAGGTTATGTATATCTATATAGCTGGGGTTGTGTAAAAATTTCTCAGGTGAAAAGGGGTTGCGAGTGGAAAAAGGTTAAGAAGCTCCGCTCTGAAATAAGCTGTGAACACATTTGGGGAGAGGTCATAAGATCACTGTAGATCATAAGATCGTGCGTTTTCCGTTGGAGCAGTCCTTAGAACTCATCTAATCTAATTCCTTCATTTTATGTATAAGAAAAGCGAGGTCCAAAGCAGTTAGCATTGGCCAAAGGTCACATGGCTAGCGCTGGATTTGGAGCCTAGATCGTCTACTTCTTTCATGTTTCCCTCAATCTCTAGCACTCTGTGGGCCCAGAGCTTGTGCTCAATGGATTGATTTTTTTGTTTGTTTGTTTTTTTTAGTGAGGCAATTGGGGTTAAGTGACTTGCCCAGGGTCACACAGCTAGTAAGTGTTAAGTGTCTGAGTCCGGATTTGAACTCAGGTACTCCTGACTCCAGGGCCGGTGCTCTATCCACTGCGCCATCTAGCTGCCCCAATGCATTGATTTTTTAAAAGACTCTTCCTGTCATCTTGTGCTGCTTTTGAGCAGTTTCCCCTCCTAAATGGGATTCCCCAGGAAAAAAAATAGCCGCTCATTGGTAATTTAGACCTATTTGTAAGTTCACGTTTTACTCCTAGAAAACAAATACTCTGGAGAGGACAGAAAATAATTAAGGCAAAACTTTTGGAAAATGTACATTACGTAGGCATAAGCAAGTGTTCATTGGGAAAGATGGCCATCTGATATCAGACTCTACCCTGTGCTCATTTATTTCTCTTTTTGGCTACAAAAAGAGAAAAAATTAGGACTAATATTGTTCTTGAACCACACCATGTTATGTTTTCTGTATAGAAGTATGTTCTGTTTTAATCAACCAGGAAATGGAGACTGCTTCCCATACAGCCACAAAATCTTGAAAGTATTAAATATGATATAATATGGAGTATTTCAGTAACTCACTCCCCCAGTTATGGGATCAAAATCTATTTTTTCCTTTGTTCCATCTGAATCTTGTGGCTTAGTCATTACAAAAATCCTTATAGTTATGGAAGCAAGATTAATGTAAGGTTTAACATGATGTTAGACAGCCAGTTCTTGGGCTCTTCAGTTTATCTATCTTCAAGTACATCACTTTATGTTCCATTTATGCTCAAGTTTATGACCTGTCAATTGAAATATTAGTCAGTAGTCAAGGTCAACTATCTTTCTGAAAGAACAATACTCCTTTACAGAGTAATACTTTTCTGGGATATTGGATTTTATATTTCATGTATAAAATTTCATCTAATCCTATATTTACCAAACCAAAACTTATTTGGAAGGCAGTGACCTGAGAGATGATGTGGGGTAGTGGAGAGACCTCTGGACTCAAAGTAGAAAAAGAACTACGTTCAAACACTGCTCCACATATTTACTAGCTATATCCATAGAATTCTCAAACCCCAAATATCCAAAGCAGAACTCATTATCTTTCTTTCTTAAACCTACCTCTATCCCACATTTTCCTATTACTGTCAAGAACACCACCATCTTTAAAGTCACTCAGGTTTTCAACCTTGCTGTAATCCTCAACTCCTCACTCTCACTCTACATATCCAGTCAGTTGCCAAATCTTGTTATTTCTATCGGTACGTCATCTCTGCCATGTGCTCCCTTCTCTCCATACATACAACCACCACCCTAATTCAAGTCCTCATTACCTCTCTTTTGGACTATAACAGTGGTCTCTCATTTATTCTCCTTAAGTCAAATCTCTCCCAAGTCCAATCCATATTTCACAAAAGTGGAATGGGATTTTCCAAAAGTGATTTACCTAAAATGCAAGTTTGACTATGTCACCATCATATTCCATAAACTACAGTGGCTACCTGTTCTCTTTAGGAATATATATGTGTATATATTCCTTTAAAATGTATAAAATATGATTATCCTAGATTATATGTTCCTACTATGTAATATAATACTTTTATTATTCCATATATTTATATATTCTATAGATAACAGGAAGCCACTATATATGCAAACACATATGGAAACCACTGTAGTATACGCAAATGTTTGAATATCTATCTCTCTCATTTAAGACTTAAATAAATAAAAATATTTATAACTGGACCTCTCCTCATCTTTCCAGCTTTCTTACCTACTACTCCTCTCTATGCACACTAAATCTAGTCAAGTGGTGTCAAACATATTGAAATGAGGGGGTCACTGAACCATGTATAAGGATCCTTACAGGTGGTATGTTGATTTAGAAAACCACACACTAACATTATTTCTGTTGTATTGTATTTTTTGTTATTTTGTTAAATATTTCCCAATGACATTTTTGGGTTGGCTGTACTTGGGAGTTTTGCTGGCAGCTGGTCAGCCATGTCACCTCCCATCAAACCATTCTGTTCTATTTAGTTCTCTGCCCACATAGTGCCCCTTCTTTTATCTTTGCAGAGATTATCCCTCATCCCTAGAATCCACTTCTTTTTCCGCCTCTGCCTGTTGGATTTCCTGGCTTCCCTCAAGGCTCAACTTAAACACCATCTTCTTCATCCCTGGCTACTAGTACCCTCTTTCCCAACACTAGCTTGTATTCAATAGAGGCTCTGGACTCCCTCTCCCAGCCACAACTTCAGTGGCAGGTTAGGTCCACAAAGCAAAGGTACTTACTGTACTATCTCCTATCAAAGTTATAGGAGTATGGGGGACTGTGACTCATGTGACTCATGCTTTTACTTAAATCCTGTAGTCCAGTGTAGTCTCTCCAATATCAATTGTGAGGTATCTCTTCAATGTCAACTAATCAGTGATGATCACCCTAGCCATGATTCCAGAAAACTGATGATACATGCTACACACATTCTGATGGAGAGATGATAGATTCAAGACAAAGGATAAGACATACAAGAGATCCCAAAAGTTTTAGCAAAGTTTTAAGTTATTAAAGCAATTAAAGATTAAAATGACACTCAGGCTTTTGGGACACTATATTTTTACACATAACCAAAGTAGGAATTTGTTTTTCTTGACTGTAGTTTTTTAAACAAGGTTTTTTTCCCCTTTTCCAGTAGGAGGGAGGGGTGAGGCAGAAGGAAAAGAAAATAAATGAAAAAAAAATTAAAAAGAAGTTAGAGACAACAATGCTGGTTTCTGCTTTGGTTAAGATTGTTTTTCCCATTTATTTGAAGTTAGAGTATCAGAGGGTGAAGCAAAGATGGCAGAGGAGAGTCTGTGACTCCTGCAAGCTCCCAATAAACCCATCCACTCACCCCCAAATAATGCCATAAAACAAGCCCTGGAGCAGCCTAACTCACAAAGAACAGAATGAGACTATTTTTCAGCCAAAGTTGGCAACTGGGATCACCTGCTGATCAAGCTGATAGAGGAGCTCAGTACCCATCCCAGAACAGACCACACCTCCAGCACCTTGGAGTCTTCATCTCCAGCAGCTTCTTCTGAGGCTCGGCTCACGGACTGGTTAGGGGGTTTGGCAGTTGGTTGGGATGAAGTGACTGCAGTCTCTGCTGGAGTTGGGGTGAAGTGCCCTGGTTCTGAACCAGTGGGCCAAATTGAATGGTGGCAGCCCAGTGGGGGAGGGGCACAGGCATGCCAAGCTCCCGACCATAGAGAATCAGATTTCAATCAGACATCTGCTTTCAGGCTGAAATGAGTAGGCAAAGAAAACAGCGGACAACAGACAGCTTCTTTGGGGGCACCCTTAGAAGAAGATAATAACAAAGTCAAAACTCCAACATCCAAAGTTTCCAAGAAAAATATGAATTGGTCTCAGGCCATGGAAGCACTCAAAAGGGACTTTGAAGAGAAAGTAGGAGAAATAGAAGGAAGATATAGAGAGATGGAGGAAAGAATGAAATGAGAAATGAGAGCGATGCAGGAGAGTCATAAAAAAAAGTCAACAGCTTGAAAATCCAAATGGAAAAGGAGATACAAAAATTCTCTGAAGAAAATAATTACCTAAGAATTAGGATTGAACAAATGGAGGCTAGTGACTTTATGAGAAACCAAGACACAGTAAATCAAATCCAATTGAATAAAAAAATAGAGGGCAATATGAAATATCTCCTTGGAAAAACAGCTGACTTGGAAAATAGATCCAGGAGAGATAATTTGAAAATCATTGGGCTACCTGAAAACAATGAACAAAATAGGAATTTAGACATCATCTTCCAACAAATTATCAGGGAAAATTGCCCTGATATTCTAGAAGAAGAAGTTAAAATAGTGAGAGAATCCACCAATCACCTCCTGAAAGAGATCCCAAAAGGAAAACCTCCAGGAATATTATAGCCAAATTCCAGAGATCCCAGGTCAAGGAGAAAATATTATAAGCAGCTAGAAAAGGAGAATTCAAATACTGTGGAGCCCCAGTCAGGATAGCATAAGATCTAGCAACTTCTACATTAAAGGATTAGAGGGCATGGAATATGATATTCCAGAGGGCAAAGGAACTGGGACTACAGCCAAAAATCACCTACCCAGCAAAACTGAGTATAATCTTTCAGGGGAAAATGGGACTTCAATGAAAAAGAGGACTTTCAGACATTCATGATGAAAAGACCTGAACTGAATAGAAAATTTGACTTTCAAATACAAGACCCTGGAAAAACATAAAAAGGTAAACAGGAAAAATACCTCCTGAGGGATATTAAAAGATCAAACTGTTTACCTTCTTACATGGGAAGATAATACTTCTGAATCATAAGATCTTTCTCCGTATTAGGGCATCTGAAAGGAATATACTTAAACAAGGGCACAGGTGTGAATTGAATATGAAAGTATTACATATATAAAGCCTTTATTTTTTGTTTATCCTTGTGTTTTTGTGGGGCAGGCAGGGTGGGGTGGTCCAAAATAATTTCAAAGAGCTTCATAATAGAAAATGTTCTCAACATCCAGAAAAAAGAACTGTGGTTTATGAATGCAGATTGAACCATACTGTTTCTACTTTGGGGCTGTGGTTTTTTCCTTCTTTTTTGAGGTTTCTCCCTTGTGTTCTGATTCTTCTTTCACAATATGACTAATGCAGAAATATGTTTAATGTGATTGCACATATATAATCTATATTAGATTGTTTTCTGTCTTGGGGAGGAGGGAGGGAAGGAAAGGTGGGAGAAAATTTTGGAACTGAAAATCCTATGAAAACAAATATTGAAAACTATCCTTACATGTAACTGAAAAATAATGAAATATTTGAAGTTAGAAACAATCATCTTAAAGGTTTTCAGGGGACCTTAATATTTCCTGTGTATTTCATCAGAAATAGTTTCCAAATATATCCCATTATGTGGCATAATAGAAGAAATGCTAGACCTAGAGTCAAGGATATCTGGATTCAAATATCAGCTTTAATACTTACTACTTTGTGACAGTAGACAAATAATTGAACTTCTCTTGGCCTCAGTTTACTCATCTGTAAAAGGGGGACGATGATGCTTGCAATAACTACTTCACATAGTTTTGGAGAGGCAAAATTGAGAAAATGTGTGCAAAGGGCTTTGTAAACCTCAGAGTGCTGTATAAATGCCACCAATTATTATTATTAAATTCCTCTCATCTTTGTGTTTGATGGAGCTCACATAGAAGTGATCTTGGGACATGTCACAATTTTGTTATTATTCTCTCATGGTTAGTATGCAATGAACTATGATGCAAATAGATAAAATGTGTTTTTTGTTTGTTTGTTAATTGATTTAAGTATTTGATTGTAGGCTTATATTCTGTTTAACCACTGAACGTCTCTTTGGGACAAATTCAGTAGTAGAAATGATGATAGGCAAATAATTGTATGGGCTCCTTGTTTCCACACAGGTTTTAATATCTAGCAATTGTGAAGCACCTTAAGGTTTGCAAAGTGCTTCACCTCTATTACCTCAGTTGATCAATTTTATATCCAAGTGGTTATGTGATTACAGATAAAACTATTTTTAAATTATGGAATAAAACAAGCATTTCCATAACAGCATAATTTTTTAAAAAATGATTGCACACAAAACTGCAAATCTATTATGTACAACTTGCTATTCCTTTTTAATATATAATAAAGTTATCATGTACATTTTTTCTTTTTTTCCTTTTTTCATCCCCCACCTTCACCCTAGAGATGGCCACCATTAGACACAAATAGGTATGTACACACACACATATACATATATATACATATATGTATATATACACATATATGAAATTCTATAGGGAGAAAATATATAGAGAGAATTCTATACATCTATTTGTCAGTTCTTTCTCTGTGTGCAGATAGCACCTTCCCTCATATGCTCTTTGTAGTTAATTTAGGGATTTTTATAAAAGTCAAAATGACCTATCTGCTCAAAGTTTAAATACAACTACTCTACATCAGAAGGGGGCAAAACCTTGCAATTCAATGCTTTTGTTTCCTGCCCCTTATATCCTTGAATTTGATCAAGTAGGTTGGGAGTAGGTGAGCACTCAATTGATCAGGAGTTCCCTATTCATTGCCCCCTCCAACACACACACACACACACACACACACACACACACACACACACACACACACCACACCCTAAAATACATAATCAAGTGGCCAGAATTATACACATCCAGAGGCTCACTTATAGACTAACAAATGACAAATCCCTACATTCCAAATACAACCCCCCAACTATCCTTGAGAATTTAAACTTTCAGATTCTGTAGAGGCTCATATGCACCTTCTTTATCAGACTTTGACCAGTATAAAGAATGGTTATTTTCAGTCAGTACCCAATAAGCTTCTTAGTAGGCTAAGGGTATTTTCTTTTAAACTCAATTTACCTAATTTGCATTATCTGTGGCAGTGACTGAACTGGGCAAAAGATACCAGGACAAACCCATGTGCTTCTGCTGTAAAATTTTGAGGGAATTATCAACTCCCTGTTCACATAGGGATTTAGTAGGTGCTATTTTTTTTGGTTGCCAACTGCACTGTTATGTTATACATTTCCTTTCAAAGGCTTCATCAATCAATTAGTCTGAACTATTTCAGAATAAGACTGATGATGGTGGTGATGGTGATGCTAACAAAGGTGATGATGATGGTTTTGGTCAAGAACTGTTATTTCGTTGGTATAGGGAACACCTAATGCAGAGACCACCTGTTCTTATGCATATTGGCACCAGCTCTGTAACATATATGATCTTAGGGAGTTTCCTGGAATACTGATGAGATCAAGAGACTTGTCTAGGGCTGCCTAGACAGTTTGGAATGGAAGCAACACTTGAATCCAGCTCTCCCTGACTCTAGGACCAACTCACTATTAATTACACTAGATTGTCTCTCCATTATTATTGAAATATAAAATATATTAAGATATAAGTACTTATGCACATATAAATATTATATGTGTCCTAATACATGATATCTTGATTGATGAATTACATGGAAGTAGAATTTCTTCATCACACAGTCAGCCACAGTAAAAATCATCCTCATAAACTGTGAGTCATTTTAGTCTAGGCTGTATCAGGCTGTCAGGAGAGAAAGGATCTGTTTCAGCTTTGATGGCTGCAGAGCTATTGATCACCCAGGTGATGCTAGGCATCATATAAAGATTCCAGGTTGCTAAGGATTTTTTACGTTTAATTTTCTTTATTAGAGTCAGCTGTTACAACATTGTGACTTATCCAATATATTTATATTTGCATATTTCATCTATAATTAAACTTCCATGACAGATACAGGAGTAGTTGAGGAGAGTAGTGACTGTTCCTGTTTAGCAATACAAGGAAGCTGCTCTCGGGGACTTAATAAGGAGGTAAGACTGGCATTGAGAGACTGTATGGGACCAAATCAAGTCAAATAAAATAAAGTCACTGTCTAAGAGCAACCTATTTGCTGCCCCTAAGTGGAGGCATGAGAGAACATATATTGGGTGATCACCAACTTAATCAATAACACTATCCTTGTCCACTAACCTTTCTGACTAATTTCAAAGGTCACAATACAGGTCAGAGCAGATTTCCTATTCATTTGCTGGAAATGTTCTCATTTCCTTCATAAAAAGATAAAACCAAATAGGAGATAAAAGCAATAACGAGAATCAGGTTTGCTACATCCACATGCACCTTCCATTACTCAGAGAAAAGCTTCCTTTTGGCATAGTTTTCAGAAGTAGACCTAGTATCTGAAACTAATTAATTAGTAACACACACCTGTGTGCCTAGCACAGCTGGAATGTGCTTGGGGAACTGTCCAGCTTGGAGGGAAGAGAAGAAGGTTGGTAACTAAAGATTCTAATTCATCTATATCCTTTTCTTATGCTTTTCTTTTTGCCTTGTCTTTGCCTTAGCCTTTTGCCTTGTCTTTCTCTCCACCCCACCCCCACCTTTGTCACATTCCATCCCATCATTTCCACTCCAGCATCCTATTTCTGCTATTATACGTCTCTCTGTGTATAATGTATGTGCATTTATTTTCTAAATGATTTTTAAAAGCATCATTTTTCTTTATATCTGTTATTTTCATATCTCTATAAAGACAGAAGCTGAAATATTCTTTACTGAAACTACTAAGTTGAGGATCTGTCTAATCTTTGGTTTTCTAAACCATACCTATAGGTGAACAGTCTCTCAAGGTTTCTCAGGAGCAAAATACCAAGTTGAGAGTGCTATTTTATCAGATTGCCTGGGTTGTAATTGCATATAAGCAGTTAGCAATTTAGCTCCTCTTATCTGGAGAACTTTATTTGTTTGACAGTAACAAAATAGTAAAAACATGTTATTTCTTGCCATGCCTAGTTTTTTTAGACTATTCTTTGACCCAGTCCTTTTTGTTTTTGTTATTTGTTATCTATGCCCTTAGTCCTTTCTGGAGTGATGATTGGGTCCTCTAACCTTGTGCTAATAGGAAAGAAAACATTCATTCAACCCCTGTGTTTTCCAGAGAGTGTGCCTGGAAGTCTGTTTGAATTTTCCACAAATAAAGCAGGTAGGGATAATTGCCCAAGACATTTGTCATGTTCTTCATGGCATAGTTTGTGATCACAATTAGTTTCATCATTTTAACCTTCTAAAGGTTTTCTTTCTAGATTGTTGTTTATTCCCATGTGCATAATTCATCACGGGGATTTGTAAAGACCCATTTTTCTTCAACTAGAGCATAAGAAACCTATCTGCTATTGGAAGGGGAAAGCAAGTATCTTCTTTTCAAACCATCACAATGATTTTAGAGAAATCCCACTGTGCAAATTCAATTATATGGAAGAAAATCAAGAAATGTTTGCTCATTTCGAGAATGCCCTGCTTATGCTGATGGCAGGACATACCATTAACTTACAATGGTCATTTACAGTGTCATAATACAAGTATAATAATAAAAACAAGTCCCACTTCTGGCATTCATCTTTGCAAATGTCATTTGTAAGACATCCAAATAACAATAATATAAAATTATATTTTTGTCAAGCTACATTGCATTCAAGTTACATGAATATGAAAATAGCAGATGAAATATAGCACCATTGAGTCCTACAGCTTCTGATGATTGTCATCTATAATTTACAAAGGCATTGTGCTTATGCTCCTTGGTATCAACTTGAGATGATTTAGGCTAGAAGTGGTGCTGGTGAAGTAGTGGTAGAAAGGTCCTGGTATGTCCCTGTTTAATGCAACTAGGAAAAAATTAGTGATGGAGGCAACTCAAACATTATTTTATGTCCCTTTTGAAATTCTCATATATTTTGCATAATTATAAGAGGGGGCTTGGCCCATGAGGGCCCAGTTCTTAGAGTAGATTTAATGTTTATAGGATCATATGATTTAAAGTTTTAGGCTTTGTTTTTGTTGTTTTTGTTGTTGTTGTTAATTGATAGGCTGATGTTTTTTCCCCCAGTAGTATCTATAATCTGGAATGAAATTCTTCTACTCTTCCAATCTTGATTTCGAATGGAACTCGTAGGTCATCTAGTCCACCTCCATGTAAATAAGGAATTCCTTCTATAGATAACCTGGTGATCGTCCAGCTTGAACTCTCCAGAGATGGGGTAGTTTTCCTTAGAAAGTAATGAGTTCCTAATTTTTAAGATTGCTCTGATTGCTAGGAAATTCCTCCCTGTTGAGTCAAAATTGTCCCTCTGTCACTTAGAATTTCATGATCATAGATTTAGAACTGGAAGTGACAAAACCATTCATCTCACCCAATCTCTTTATCTTATAGATAAGAGAACTGAGTCCCAGAAAAACTAAGTGATTTGCTTAGTTACATAGATAATAAGTGGCTTCTTGAGACTCTGTTTTCTTTCCTATGCTCTAAACATGAGTATAGGAAAAAATTGCCTGGTCTTGGATCATATGACTGAGTGATTCATCAAGATCAAATTTTTGCTTCAAGCAGGGACAAGTAGATAATATGTTAGAGGATAACAAAGATTTTCAAGGTGAAGAGAGTGAGAAAGATGCTTGTATTCTAGTAAAATAATCTAAACAAAGGGGAAAGGCCTTTCAGGCTTGCTAAGATCAGTTTATCTTGTGGAATTTACAATTTTCTAACTATAAATTTAGCTGACTAGAATAGTGCCATATGATAGCCATGCTTTTATTTTAAATGTTTTATTGATGCTTTTTAATATGACTGTCATTTCCCAATGCCTTTTCCAGAATTTGTAAAGCAGTCCCTTGTAATAAAGAAAAAGAGTTCAGAAAAATAAGTAGACACACCAAATACTCTGACAGTGTATTTAGCATTCTATACATGTGGTCTACTACATCTCTGCAGAGAAGAGGGAGCATGTTTAATTTTTGGTCTTGTGCAATCAAGATTAAGGTTTACATTAACTTGCATTCTGATGTCTTTTATTTTACTTTATGTTGTATTTATTGTGTATACAGTTTTCTTCATTATTCTTTCTTTATTCTGCATCAGTTCATGAGAGTCTTCTCAGGTCTCTCTAGTTGTATAACATTATTCCCATTTAAAAATCCTAAATTCGTTAAATTGTGGGCAGATGCATAGGGTTTTAGGTTGAAACTATATTCAAAGGAAAACATTAGACTTCAGTTAATTGAGCTTCAAGGATTCTCAGTGTTACCTTGCCTTTAACTCTATTATGAGCAGACAGCTAGAGAAATCAGAGTCCAATACTTTTGGAACTGCTGCTATAGCATTTAGAGCTTTTATGGATACGATGCTGCTTATGGTGTTCCTGTAGTTCTCACTTCTCTTTTACTCTTTCATGCAAATTTGCATGTTGAAAAGAGTATAGAAAAGACTGGCTGACTACCTGAGTGATATTTTTCAGGACTCTAAAATTATTTTAAAGAAATACTTATTTCACCAAATTCTTTTAGAGTCTCTACACATGTAGTTTTTCCTAAAAGTTCCCTTCTTGAACAATGGGCCTCACAATAACAACAGCTGATGTGCTTATAATGCTTAAAGGTTTGAAAAGAGTTTTACCTATGTTATCTCATGTGCTAAATACATGGGAAACACATTGGAAGGGAGACTTGCAGTATTTTGCTTTACCATATCAGAAATTTGAGGGGCAGCTAGGTGTCGCAGTGAATAAAGCACTGGCCCTCAATTCAGGAGGATCTGAGTTCAAATCCAGTCTCAGACACTTAACCCTCATTGTCCCGCAAAAAAAAAAAAAAATTGAGAGAGAGGGTACCGTTATAGACAAAGATCTAGCCTAGAAGCCTATTATGACTCACCTTTGAGACATAGTGATTATATGATTCCCAACAAGTCATTTAATCTCTCAGTACTCTAGTATCTAAAAGTTGGAAGTTGTAGAGAAGATGCCATCCTGCATTGGTAGAAGGAATTCCTTCACCTGGGAGTTCACAATATCATTGAAATCACAAGGCCTATTTTCATCTTTATCAAAAGCTACTGGTGATGTTACATGACTGAAAGTCAAAGAATACTAGTTTCTGAAGAATTAAAAATGACTGCCAGTCAGATAATAATGGAGATGATGAATATGAGTACGGTGCAATGTGTAACTAATAAGAAACCATGAATAACCAGAGGAAAGCATGACTGAAAAAAATTATGGCCAAGGCACATGGCAAGAGTAAAGGATATCCAATGAGCCCTCTATATGCTTTGCTGCTATCCTTGCAGACTCAAGAGTAAACAAAGAAGTCTCTCAGTGTGTTGAGTGGACTTCCTGCAATGGACTTATAAGAGGATATAGAAAACAATTACATGAGATGGGCAGACTTGTATTCTTGCAATCTCTATTACTGGAGGGAGCATCTACATTGATGAGAGCACAGATTCACTAGAGTTTTTGAGGATCTCATTTGATCCTCATAGCAAGTCTGTGAAGTGAGTACTATAGCTATTTTTTGGTTCAGTTTGTTTCCAGTCATGTCCAACTTTTTGTGATCCCTTTTTGGGGGTTTTCTTGGCAAAGAGACTGGAGTGGTTTGCCATTTCCTTCTCCAGCTCATTTTACAGATGAGGAAACTGATGCAAACAGGGTAAAGTGACTTGCCCAGGGTAACACAGCTAGTAAAGTGTCTGAGGTCAGATTTGAATTCAGGTCTTCCTGATGCCAAGCCCAGCAGTCTACCCACTGTGCCATCTAGCTGCGCCTACAGCTATTATTACCCTCCATTTCAAAGATGAGAAAACTGAGACT
Source organism: Dromiciops gliroides (assembly GCF_019393635.1). Lineage (NCBI taxonomy): Eukaryota > Metazoa > Chordata > Mammalia > Microbiotheria > Microbiotheriidae > Dromiciops > Dromiciops gliroides. Next base: position 40,722,066 of record NC_057865.1, read on the forward strand.
TAGAGATGTTAATTAATTTAACTAAAAATGTCAGGTTGGATTTGGACTGAGGTCTGTCTTGATTTCAAGTACAGTACCCTTTCTATTATGCCATACTACCTCTTCTTTTCATATATTGACACACAGAAACCATATTGGCCAAACTCACATTACCCAGGTAGTTCTCAATTCCAAATGATTGGAAACTTGGAAGAGGAAGACATGAAATCATAGCTTTAACAAATGGGCTGGCCTGCTTTTCCTTTATATAGCTTTAAGAATAATGGATTTACACTATTATTTCTAGGATTTGTGGTTTCATTAATGTGGTATCCCTTTCCACAATTCAAAAAAACCTCCTTTGTGACTTATTATAAAGCCTTTGAGAATTACTGTGTTCTCCTGGAAATGAGCCTCCCTGAACTTAGCTAAGATGTGGTCCATAAATGGTAGACATATACCATCCTCAAAGCTTTACATGTTTGGTAAATGATGCCAGAGCTTCGACTCCAATGATGTTTAAGACCCCAGGACCTCTTCCATGCCACTATGAGATATTGGAAGGTGTTCCAATATGGGAATGTCTAGACTTAGTCCATATTAGGGGATGGATGAGATTCATCTTTAGAAGTAGCCTTGGACAAGTTTTTTTTTTTTAATTAAAAAAAATTTTTTTTATTTTTTGGTGGGGCAATGAGGGTTAAGTGACTTGCCCAGGGTCACACAGCTAGCCAGTGTCAAGGGTCTGAGGCCAGATTTGAACTCAGGTCCTCCTGAATCCAGGGCTGGTGCTTTATCCACTGTGCCATCTAGCTGCCCCCCTTGGACAAGTTTCAATGGAAAGACAAAAGATAATAGAGCTAATGTCAGATTAGTAAATAGGAGAATGTAAAAATTCCATGCTGGCAAAAATGCCGGAATTCTAGGTTGAATTTCCAGGGATGGTGAGTCAATTTACCCCTTTATTACCTGTCTCTAGAGGGGGAAACATTCAGATATCTACATAAGTTGAATGTTCTCTAAGGATAATTTGATTCTAGGAAGGTGTCCTTCCCTCGTTTGCAAAAAGACTTTGTTTCCTAGCCCTTTCTCCTCATTCTTACAAACATACCAGACTGCAGGTTCTTTTTTTTGGTGGGGTAATGAGGGTTAAGTGACTTGCCTAGGGTCACACAGCTAGTAAGTGTCAAGTGTCTGAGGCCAGATTTGAACTCAGGTCCTCCTGAATCCAGGGCCAGTGCTTTATCCACTACATGACCTAGAGACTGCGGATTCTTTACAAAGTTTATAAAAGCTTAATACATGAAATTATTTAAAAGCAGGGATTCTTGACTTTTTTGTATTGTGGACCCCTTTGGCAGTCTTATGAAGCCTATGCACCTCCCCCCTCTCCCGAATGATATTTTGAAGTGTAAAAAATAAAATACATCACATTAAAATGGAAACAAATTATATTGAAATATAATTATGAATTTTTAAAAAAGAATTTTCAGACCCAAGTTTAAGAACCCATGATATAAGGGATTAAGGATGGACTACTCTAAAGATGTATTATTAGATTTTTTTCTAAATGAGGATAACCAGAGTGTGTGTAGGACCATAATATTGTATAGATTCTTGTATAAATTTACACATACAATAAAATAATTTCAAAGCTATTTTTAATTTGAGTGATCCAGAAAACTCTAATAGAGGGCTTAAACTTGTCTATCAGGGTGGACAACCTTGGGCAAATTAAATCCCTTCAGATGATTATATGCAAAATATTGTGCTGTTAAAGTAGGCCATATCCATTGCCATCAATACTGGTTCCTCAATAGCTTTCCTCTGACTGCTAAAAAGATTTATAGCCTGCTTTTTAAAAAAGATAATGACCCCATATCCAATTTAAATCTCTAGCTTGAGAGAACATATCCCTGTCTTAACAGTTTTTTTTTTCTAGTTCTGTCTTCCCTAGAAAACAATTACAGTAAAGCATCATAATGTGCTTTGCTTTCCTATGGATTTAATTATACAACAGATCAAATTATGTCCTTCTTTTACATCAGTATGTGCATACATTGTTACTGTAATGCTTAAAGCCTGTAACCTAGATGTTATTGAGCTTGGATAGACTCCAAAAGGGATTATGAAGAGACAGATGTAACTGAAACAACTAAATAAGAAATTTGGAGCTATCCATGGTACTGAACCAGTCCAGTGCTGATGCTGCTAAATTGCATCTAAGGTACCGAACCAGCCCACTTCAGGAATATAAACACCTTCACTGCTCAACCCAAACCTACCTCCAATACCATATCTTTTGATAATTTGCCCATCTGGATCTTGATACAAACACATCATGGTTTATAAAACCCAAAGAGCCTTCTTACTTCTTTCTGGTTATCTTGACATTGCTATCACTTTGCAATTTCACCAAAATACTGAAGACTTTTCCTTAGTGTATTGATACTGAAGCTTGGAATTCCAATGTGTCCTCACAGGACATCTATTTTATTTCTACAGTGTTTGGTGTTTAATACTTACCTACCTAGGCTTGTGAATTTAGTGTGCCTTGCTTCTGATAAAGACTTATTGCATGGGTCTAAGGGAAGCATGCCTTATGTGCTGTGTGACCACTTAAATTCACTTCAATAAGTGAATTGCTAAGCATCTGCTACATATAAGGCATTGTGTTAGGCACTAGAGATACAAGGAAGAAAAAGCATCTAGTCTCTGTCTTCAAAATTCTTACATTCTACTCTCTGTGTGTGTTTGTGTGTGTGTGTGTATTTTATTATATGTGTGTGTGTGAGGAATAACATGTGCACAGAAATCAGATATAAGGTTTCTTTTTGAAGGTATTCTGGTCTGTTTATCCTTATTAGGGAATGGGGGAGATTCAGCACCTGCTCCTGGGGTAGTTAAGTTGTTTAGTCTAAAATATAAGCTTACTTTCAAACTGGTCTTCTTGTATGTAGACCTTTGCCTGAATCCACAGGTTATGAAGGTTATTTTTCAATAGTAGGAGTAAACGAGGTGAAAAATACTTTGGTTATACTGGGGCCCAAGGGGTTAATAAAGGGCCATGGAGCCAAGTTGAGGGCAGAAGAAAGCCACAGGGCAAAAAACCCATGGAGGGGTCTAACAACTACAAGTTGGATGAGCTTCAGCTAATAGCCTGAAGGAGATGGCCTACTTTAACAGCACAATATTTTGCATATCATCATTAACAAATTGCCAAGTTCAAATGGGCAATGATCTAGGTTAGAGTTTGAATATCAGACCATTTTTTTTGAACCAAAAGATCAGATAGGAGGAAGGATAAGAGGGAAGGACACTACTGAGATAGAAGGAAAGCCAAGAGAGACAATAGGACACACATCACCACAGATCAAGAACAGATGGGTAAGTCAGCCTGCCAACTGGGGATTTCTAGACCTGATAATAAGCCTGTGGGTACAGTCATTATTTGGAGACCATCCCAGTCTTGCTCTTCTGGTTCTTAGTGTCTTTCGGGTCTGGCTGGTGGTGGTGGTGATGGCACATGTTCATGTCTGACAACTGCCCTAATCCCAGAGTTCTTTTGTATCAACTTCTAGGTTTCGTGCTCAAATTCTATCAAACTATACAAATTATGTCACTCAGTTAAGCTCAATTATTGTTTGTTCTTTGTTCTCAAAGAGGACCATGACATTGGGGTGATGTCATGACTTGCAGTGAATTGGATTTAAGGGAGGGAGGGCTGTGCAAAGTCACCAACCTCACTCCTTCCTCCAGAGCCATCTGGGTCCAGTGGCAAGATAGATATCAGGATGACTGGAGATGGCCCTGGATGTTTAAGGCAATTGGGATTCAGTGACTTGCATCAAGGGTGAGAGTTAACTCATGGATGGTCCATATCATTTATCTGTAGCCTCAAAGTTTCAAGAGATTGGGGAGGACCCTCAGCATTAGACTGTGAGCTCCTTGAGAACAGAGATGGCCTTTTGGTTTTTAAGGTTTGATTGGTTTTGTTTGTTTGTTTGTTTTGCCTTTTTTTGTATCGCCAGTACTTAGCACAGTGCCTGGCACTTATTAGTAAGGCACTTCCTATATGCCATCTTACTAACTGACTGATTCAGCATATTGGGTGGACTACATGAGGAAGATTCACTGGAGGACTTGGACAAAATGCAAACAAAATGCAAAAGCATGGAGGGTTGTTGGTCACAAATTCTATGGTGCCATGCAGTGTGGCTTTGCTCCTACTTCTTGGACATTTCAGATCGGGACTGTGACTTATAAAAGCTTGAGAGGCATAGCTTCTGGGTAATGAATCATTTTATTAATTGTGTTAGCGAGTAATTAATAAAAGGAGTCAGTGGCACTCTCGAATGTCAAAGAACACTCATTGAACCCACTCAACACTTATATGCCCTTGGAAGAATGGTGTTCCTCAGGGTGGCAATCAACTCTGATTGGTTAATAATTAATGAGAAGAATGAATACAATAATGAGAGGTGGATGTATTCTAATGAAGGTGTCCAGGATAAGACTGATCACTCTTGCTCCTAGATTTCTCCCAGATCACTCCCAGCCTTGAGCAATCTAGATAAAGTATCTAACCCCTCCCACCTACCCATGCTTGAGTAGAACACAATGGACTTCCCTACTTGGGTGGGGTCTGAACAACATTGAGGAGAAAGTTAATCCAATCTCATTATCATCAATGTCTTTCAGATGCTGGCTTGATCTAGTAGTGAATAAGGAAATAGGAAGGAAAAAAAAATCCTGGATCTCCTCAATAATTGATTATTTAATAATAATTTCTTTCAGGATTTTATTTTTTTTTAAGCCAAAATTTTATCATGGAGCTTTTCTTACCTGATGCTTTAGGACTTTAGACTGTTTGTAACACCTTATATATATCATTAAGATATGTGCAAAGTGGGACAACTTTGTAGCAGTTCAAAGCCTCTTTTTTACATAGAGAACTAAGCCAATTATGCTTTAGTAATTTTGTCATTTGTAAATTCAGAGTAAGTGCTTGGTCTAGTGTAATACCATCTCAAGGCACTTGGCAAACTAAATAAGAGTTAGAGCAGGCAAGAAGAAAAGAGTTTTACATTGGGGAAGAAAACCACTTCAGTAGTTTAAAATATTATTTTCTTCTGAGACTCTTCAATAAAAACAACTTAGGTTTATATCAATTAACCCAGTTCCCAGAGAAGATGCAATTCTATGCTAATGGATTTTTTCCTTGATAGTTCAAATCTTGGCTTGGTCCCAAAAACATTTTCTAGTTTTATATGACTCCCTGATTGAGCTCTGAAGAGAAAAGCCTATCAGAGTAGGCTTTTAATCTTCTATATTGTTTTTAGAGATCCTGTGGTAAGGTGTCTAGAGGCTTTCAGCAACTGGTAATCTAGTCTCAAATGATATTGTTTCCAGCTAGTAGGCCTCAGACTGTTGTACGTGTATTTAGTACATGGTACAAGAGATAATTATTAAGCTCAGCATTATTTCCAATTCAAATTTGGATGGAAGATGCGGTGATATAGCTTTCCATGTAAGGGCAAGACAGAAGACAGTTAAATCATTTGTTTATAAAAACATTTGAAGGAGAGATTTTAGCATCTGCATATACATTTGATACCTGATTCTTCTCCACTTAGGACTTTTGGTTCTAGTATTCTCAATGTGGTTCTAGGGCTGCCTTTCTAAAGCAGACAGAAATTCAGTGTGTCACTGTATTATCCAACAAGGAACTACAATATCTGAGTTGCCCACTAGGTGGTGTTCAATTGAAATGCCAGACCAGCATTGTCAGCTTCTTTCTGTGGCACATATGTGGAATAACTTTCCCAAAAGGCTGTAGTATCCCAGTTGGTCATCAGATATATTCATTCTGAAAAGACCTGGGCTATACTGCCCAGATCGTATGCATATGCATATGTGTATGTGTATGTGTATGTGTATGTGTATGTGTATGTGTATGTGTATGTGTATGTGTATGTGTATGTGTATGTGTATGTGTATGTGTATGTGTATGTATACACACATATTCATAATACAACACATATTTGTATGTACCTACACATGCATTTTGTACAGTATGTATTTGTGTTATGTACACATTCGTATATGTAGTACCTTAGGAAGATATTTTTCTTCTAGGGAAATATAAATGTGATATAGGACAGTTAAAGAGTACATGACTTTGTTATTTCTGAATACTGACTTGTTGTGTGATCTTGGGTAGGTAATTTCATCTCTTTGGTCTCAGTTTCCTCATCTGTAAGATGAAAAAGGAGGGTGAAATAAATGATCACTAAAATCCTTTCATGGTCCATGATTCTATTTTGTTGCTTAGTGGGTCCATTTCTTGCCATGTCCAGGGGGTTGAGAAAGTTGTTTAAATTTAAGTTCTTGGGGGCAGCTAGGTGATGCAGAGGATAAAGCACCAGCCCTGAATTCAGGAGAACTTGAGTTCAAATCTGACCTCAGACACTTGCCACTTATTAGCTGTGTGACCTTGGGCAAGTCACTTAACCCCCATTGCTCTGCAAACAAACAAACAAAAAATTCAAGTTCTTGAAGTTTATATTAAGTTCTTTATTTAGCATCCAATGGGATGTCCAATGGGACATCTTTTGGGGATGTTATTTCTAGAAGATCTTGTAGGTCTTTATATAACTGATCAACTTAGGCCTCTTCAGCATCAGTGGTTGGAGCATAGACTTGTATTACCATCATGTTGAATAATTTGCCTTGAAATCAAACCCATATCATTCTGTTACTTTTGAGATTATACCCCAGTACTGATTTTCTCACCCTCGGTGGCACAATGGATAGAGTACTGGGCCAGGAGTTGGGAAGTCTCATTTATATAAGTTTAAATCTATCTTCAGACACTTAGCTTTGTGATCCTGGGCAAGTCACTTCACCCTGTTGGCCTCAGTTTCCTCATCTGTAAAATGAGCTGGAGAAGGAAATGGTAAACCACTCCAGTGTCTTTGCCAAGAAAACCCTAAATGGGGTCATGGAAAGTCAGATGCAAGTGAAAAATGACTGAACGACAATTTGCATAGTTTGGTGTGATGGGGATTAAGGAAGATGTAAATGCAACATCCAGGATCCCCACTATAAAGTGGGTTATCTATGTCTAAGGCATCCTGGTGGTGAACATCCATTCAAAACCATGTGTTCCACATCAAAGTGTTTCTTTTACCAGCCTACCAGAGGACACATAAATTCCAAGCAAAAGACATCTAATTAAATAGTTTAGCAGTTTAAGTGACATGTGTACAGGGTTATTTTCTCCCATAGTTTGCAATGGCAGCAATGGAGAGTTGGTTATATACAGGGTTATATGGCTAGGGCAACTCATGTCCAAGAGTAAAGTATGTGTGTATCTCTATATGTCTCTCTCCCTCTTTGTCTCTTGACATTGCTTTGATTCCTACCATACAAATGACATCTCATCCTAGTTATTTCTATTTTGTGGATTTTTCTATGGTGAATGTTTCAGTCCTGATGCAGAAGCCCTCTAGCTCCTAGCACATTCCAAGAGGCATCTTGACACAGTCCAGCTGTAGAGTTAAGCTGACTTAGCCTATGAATATCAGTATTTATAAAGTGAAATGCAAATGATTTATATATTATTCACTATTTTGGATAAATCACACTATTATTTCTCCACCTCAGTATTCTTACTTAAAGGGCAGGTGACTACTTTCAGAAAATGACTAAGGGGCTGTCTACAAAATTCTGGCTCTGAAATCTCTTTGTCGCTCTCTGAAGGAGCTCTATTGGATAATGTTCTAATCAATTGTTGCAGGGGCAGGGGGCATTGCTGCTATTTGTTTCTCTCTGGGCTTCTTCTCTGGGCGTTGTATTCACTTGGATTTTTTCAGAATATTTCATTCTCTGCCTAATTTTTAACTTCTATTTGTCTCCTAATCTTTCTGACTAAGCATAGTTATAGAGGCAGGTTAAGAAGGCATAGCCTGTAAATTGGAGTTGGGGAGAAACTGTTTGAGAAAGGACAGTTAGAGAGGCCTCTGAGAAGAAATGCAGGCCATTTGTTAAATGGTGTCTTTGTCCTTTTCCTCCAAATCAGGAATCCTTATCTAAGGAATGGATTTCCTGGGATGATCCTCATTCCTGGCATTGTTGGAGAAGATGCAGTGGAAGGTTGTCATCAGGGTGAGTACAAGTTGGAGCAGCTTGTTTTTTTTTTTTTTTTTAAATCTGCCCTGAGGAATTCCCTTTCTGAGAGCCCAGATTTTCACTTAGGCAGATTGCCAGTAGTTATCACACTTAATGTTGGGCTCATCTTGCCAGCATGCTGATAGAATGCTACTCTCCAACAGATAGCCTTTGAAAACCTATAGAGGAGTAGTCTTTAAGGAGGCCATATAACTAGAGAGCCTTTGGCATAGTGATCTGCCCTGAACACTGAGGATTCTATGCAGCTCTTTATCCATAATTTACATGAAATGGCCACTCATTATCCTTACATTTGTATGTAGGACTCATATGCTACATAGAAGGATTAATTCGGTTCTTTGCTTACTCAGGGGCTACATACAGATGATGAAAAAACATTGCACATGGCCCTCAGAAATGCTGACTTGTGCTTGGATCATTCTGTTGTATCCAGAGTTCACCCAGGACAGGAGGTTATTGGTTATTTTTTACCACCAATATTAGATGTCTTGCTGGGCCAAGGAGCCTTATATACAGTCTCATGAAGCAAAGGTATTTACTGATGGAAATGTGCTTCCCTGAACCTAAAATAAACAAAGGCTAAAATTTTAAGTACTATCTCCTTCTCAAACTGGGCCACTGAGAAGGCCTCTAATGTTAAAAAAAGCAAGGGGTATAAAAGAAATATTTCCTTACAGAGGGCTTGTTCAATTGCAGGTGAACAGTGGCAGAATCTAGAAATAATTTGATGACCCTTTCCACATGGACCATTTGAATGACAAGAAATTTCATTCATTCTGTCTTTCATTCTTCCACTCAGAAAACACTTAAGTACTGTTCTAGGCAGTAGGAAGAGACAGAAGAATAAATAAGAAATGGTCCCTGTCCTCATGGACGTTATAATCTAGTATATTTGAATATCTTACCCTCAGTTCAGATATCTAAATTTTATATTTGAAATTACTCTTCTGATTCAGCTATGTTGACTGCTATTCTGTAGAGTCAGTCATGTTTTATTAGCTACATTATAAGTCCCTTGAGGTCAAAGACTATGTCAGGGGCTCTTTACCTTTTTTGGGTCATGGGCCCCTTTGGCCCAATCTGGTGAAGCCCCTAGGATTCTTTCTCAGAATGTTTTTAAGTAATTGAAAGAAATTCTAAATTTCAGTTAGATGTTAGTGAAAATGAAGATACCACTTTTTTTCCCCAGTCCAAGTTCGCAGATCCTCCTTGATAGAGTCTGTGTATCCTATGCGGTTCTTCAGCTGTATGTTTTACATGAAATGGCCCTGGACTATGCTATTTTAATATTTGTGGGCTCAGTGCCAAGCACAGTGCTTATAACATAACAAATGGTTGATAAATTTTGTTGAATCGAGGAATAGTGTGTTACGTTAGACACTTCATGGCATTTTGGTTACCTTGTCTTAGATGCAGAAAACAGTTTTGTGTTTGAAAAAATGTTCTTTGCTCCCATTGTTTCAAAATAACCTGAATTCACTGATAGTTTCAATTTGTTACTCTGCATCCTGAATGGATGCTCTAGAATTTTGGTTGGTCATTCCATTGATCAGAATTCTTAAGTCTTTCAAAGTTGTTTGTCTTTAAAATGTCATTGTTAATATAGAAATTATTCTCCTGGTTTTGCTTACCATCCAAATCTCCCCAGACTTTTCTGAAAATTGCTTTTTTTTTTGTCATGTCTTACAGCACAATAGTATTCTATTCCATTCATGTTTCATATTTTGTTTGGCTGTTTTTCAATGGGTAGGTTACCCTTGTAGTTCTTAGTTCTTTGTCATTATAAAAACAAAAACAGCAACAATTGCTCTGCTATAATTATTGTTGCAAATGGGTCCTTTTCCTTCTTTATTTGATCTCTTTGGGGTATAGACCTGGAAATGTATCACTGGGTCAAAGGGTATGCACAGCTAAGTGATTTGGGGGGGGGCATAGTTTCAAATTGCTATCAGAATGGTGTGCTCATCCACAGTTCCACCAGTAAAAAGTGTGCTAAAGTGTCTATTTTTCCACAGTCTCTCTAACATCTGTCATTTTCTTTTTTTGTAAACCATGCCAATTTGGTGAATGTGAGGTGACACCTCAGAGTTGCCTTAATTTGAATTTCTCTATTAATAATTTGGAATCTTTTTTTTCATATGGCTATTGATACCTTGGATTCCTTCCTTTGAAAACTGCCTGTTCATATAATTTGGCATTTATCAATTAGGGAATGGCTTTATTCTTATACATTTTAATTAATTCCATGCATATCTTGGAAATGAACCCTTTCTCAGAGAAATTTACTGTAAAAATTTTCCTCAGTTAAACTTCTTCCCTTCTAATTGTAGCTGCATTTATTTTGTTTGCACAAAAACTTTTAAATCAAAAATTCTTTTTCTACCCATAGATCTGAAAAGAAATTTCTTCCTTGACATTGGACTTTGTTTATGATGTGACCTTTTATTTCAAAACCACATATGAATTTGGGGGCTTATCTTGGCATAGGATGAGAAATGTTTATCTTAACCTAATTTCTGCCAGACTGCTTTCTAGTTTTCCCAGCAGTTTTTTCTTCAGATAACATTCTCTGAAAACAATCCCTTTGGTTTTTTTCTTTTTTCTTTTTTTTTTTGTAAGGCAATTTGGGGTTAAGTGACTTGCCCAGGGTCTCACACAGCTAGTAAGTATGTAAAGTGTCTGAGGCCGGATTTGAACTCAGGTCCTCCTGAATCCAGGGCCAGTGCTCTATCCACTGTGCCACCGAGCTGCCCCAATCCCTTTGGTTTTTAAGACTTTTTTTTTTTTTTGGTGGCATGGAAAGTACCTCTTTTGTTAGAAAGTTCTTATGTTTATTTTCTGAGGTATGCTATAGGTCTACTCTTCTTTCATTAGCTGAGTGATCAACTGCAGTCATTTCAAACATAGCACCAATTGAAGTTGAGAAAGGCAGTTTTCTGCCACCATGTATTTAATGAATGTTTGTCGATTGATTTAAGTTCTTTCTATGTGCCAGACACTGAGGTAGGGATAGGTACTGGACTTGGGATTTTCTTGATAATAGGAAAGCTCTTTTTATCAATTCAGGCATGATACCTCTTCAGCTAGGACACTGTGAGGTTAGGTGAGCTTCCCAGGGCTTTAAATGCCAAACAGAGGAGTTTGTATGTGATGCTGTAGGCAATAGGGATCCACTGAAAGTGTTTGAGAAAGAGAGTGACCTGGTGAGAACTCTGCTTAGGGAACACCATTCTGACTGCCATAGGAAGGATGGGTTGGAGTGCAGAGAGACCTGAAGCATGGAGACCAATTAGGAAGATACTGCAATCTTCTAGATAAGTGGTGCTGATGTCCGAAATCAGGGTGGTAGCCATTAGAGAGGAAAGGAGATGAGTCCCAGAATGTTGTGGAAATGGAATGAATGGGCAGGATTTGACAACTGATTGGCTATGGAGAAGTAGGGGAGGGACAGTGATGGGCGGAAGATTATTCTGGAACTGCAAACCCAGTGACCTAGAGGTTAGCATTGCCCTCAACAGAAATAAAGAAGTTTCAAAGAGGGATGGGTTTGGGAAGGTAGGACAGAAAATGAGTTCTCTTTTGGATTTGTTGAGTTTGAGATGCCTGTTGTGGCACTCACTATGAGACATCTAGTCCACAGATACTCCAGATAATTGGCAGTTACGGAGACAAAGGGAAAGGCAGCAATCTACACTAGACTGTCTTAATTGTGCAATTTGGCTTTGTGCATGGATTTAATTAATCATATATTTGTCAAAACTGCCTTTCTCTCCTGAAGATTCATATTTATTTAACCTCTCTGAGGCTCAGTTTCCTCATCTGTATTAAGAAGATAGCAATCCCTATAATAGCTACCTTCCAGGGTTGTTGTGAGGACAGACCTCTTCTAAACCTTAAAAGGCTATAGCAATCTGAGTTGCTGCTGCTGTCACTGGGTTGACATTATGGTATGTGCCTGCCAAGAGATACCTTTAGTGGTATTTCTCAGTTTTGGCAGTTGTCACTTTGTACAATAGACAGGGTGACTTCCGGAAGCGCATGAACATGTTACTGCAGATGTGACACAATTCTAATTGATACCATCTAGTTTTATCTGCAGCTTTTTCTGCTGGGATGCATCTTTGCAGCCAGCCAGTATCTCCCAAATGAGTGGAGGAGCTAGCAGAGAGCTTTGGAAGCTAAAGATAGCTGTGAAAGGGTCAACAAGGCTGAGGATGCCGTGACATTACGAGAAGCCTGAGTATGAAGTGGGAAACTGGTGGCAGCATCAGCAGGCTCATGGCAAATGGATGGCCAGACTGTCACTCTGACTTTATCTTCCTCTTGAGTAGCCTTCCAGGAGACCTTGTTATTTTAGTAGCTCGGATTCTAGGAATCCATTGTTGGTTTACAGCAAGCATTCCTAAGGCCATGGCCCCTGGGTGTCTCCAGTGGTGGAGAGGATCAAGAATCTATCAAAATGTCACTCTCCATTTGGATTATGGGTTTGCACCCTTCGTGTAAGTGCTAAGTTGTGGTAAGTTTCTCCCCTGGGAACAGCAAGAGTCTACCCCAAATGGGATATATTTCAAGCCATCTCTGCATAAGTGCTGCTAAGGGATGGAGGCCAACCTGGGCAATAGTTGAGCCTTCTGTGACTAGGGAGGTGAAGATTGAATTTATGTCTTTTCAAAAAAAATCTTAAGGCTTCTTATATAAGTATTGAGGCTTTCTGCACTATTAAGTAAGGGATTCAGGGATAATAGCATTATCATTTACTTTGGAATAGATCTATGATTTCACTGGCCTTGGGATCTCTGAGTGAGGACACTTTTCCTACCAATGTAGATAAGTGACTGCTCTACAACCTACCAGTCTTGCCTGGGATACTGAGATGTTAAATGACTTGCCCACAGTTATACAGTCAGTGTGTATTAGAGACAGGATTTGAACTCAGATTTTCCTGACTCTGAGACCAACTCTCAATCCATAATGTTCAAGCTGCCTCATAAAAATTAAGAGAACACATATTAAGAATAATAACAATAGCTCACGTAACAACTGTAGTTGTTGATTTGACTCACATACATACATATATCAATAGAAATATTACATCTAAATCACTTTGAAAACCTTAAAGTGCTGTACAAATGCTCACTATTATTGTAATCAATCCAATTTATGCATCACATTATCATGGGGAAACAGCTGTTCTGTGTTCTAGCTTCTCAATAGAATGAAAGCTTTTTGAAGCCAGGGGAGGTTTTTCGTTTCGTCTTTCTATCCTTGGCTTCTAAAATAGTGCTCTGCAGGCAATAGATGCTCCCTAATGCTTATTGAACAAAACACAGTGCTTTAGGGCTTACAGAGTGTTTGCCCCACAAAATCCTTGCCAGGTAGGGAAGAGGAATGTTGCAGTCTGCATTCCTAACTTATAATTTCTGCTAGCACCTTTAATTATATTTTGCATCTCTCTAATTTATGTGTCTCTCACCTGACTAAATCATTTTCTCTTCCTAAGTTTTTAACATCTCATTTGAAAATACCTAGAAACCATTTGTTCCTTGGGAGTTGAGAGATGTAGGTTTTTTGTTTTAAATGAAGTTATTTATCTTCTGTTCTTTCTTTAATGCAGTTGATATCTGTCTTGATCCATGTGAATTCCCTCCAGCAAGCCTTCCGCATACGAAATCTGTGTTTGGCCATGTGCAGATGTTTGAATTTAAATTGGACAGTATTTTTTAAATGTGCTTAACTCCTACAAGGTAAAGGTAGAGAATTCCATCATTAATGAAAGGACTGTTGGGAAATAATACAACATAGTTCATGTTCTTATCTCAGGCTTGTGGCTTTTTCAGGGCTTCTGGCTATTTGGTGATATTTTTATTCTTGTTCCTTTTTCCATACTAAATAAGAGTGATTGTTTACAGCATGACCCGTTAAAAATAAGACACATTTAATAGGCTGTGGCTAACGTTTACAACCTCGTTTAAAGGAAAGGGTGTTGGATTTGAACTCATAGGGCCTGGATTAAAATTTCACTTCTGTTACTGGCTTTGTGATTTGGGGCAAATCATTTCATTTCTCTGAACCTCGGTTTCCTCATCTCTAAAACAAAAGAGAGGTACTAGGTGATTACTGTTCCTTCCTGCTCAAAGTTCGATGAACAGAGTTCACTGGAAATGTATCCATCTCAAGGAAGAGATCTTAAATGGGTGTCTGTGACTTTTTAAAAAAAATGATAACAACTATTTCAATTGAATTGATTTCCTTTGTAATCCTATGCATTTTGTTTTATGCATTTAATAATAGAATTTACATAGCATTTTAAGGTTTGCAAAGTGCTTTACACATATGACTTCATTTGATCCTGATGATAACCATATGAGGTAGATGGTGTTATGATCCCCATTTTACAGATAGGGAAACTGAGACTGAAAATGTTTAAGTGACTTGCCCAGGGTCACACAGCTATTAAGTGTCAATTATCTGAGGTCAGATTTGAACTCAGGTCCTCCTGAATCCAGAGCCAGTGCTTCATCCACTGTGCCACTAGCTGCCCCCAGCAGTAAATATTTGAGGCAGGATTTGAACTAGGTCCACTATGCCATTATTCTTAGAAGAAGTACAACATAGTCTTATATTAGGGTCCAGGACACCAAAAAGGTTACCCTTGGTCTAAAGTGTATTACCTAGATAAAAAATCCCTTTTTTCTGGACTGTTATATGGTTGAAACCTTTTTTACTTTGCTGCTCCTTCTGAAGGAAGGATTAAACATTCCATCCTATTTAAACTAGATGAACTACAGTAAGCAAATAAGAACAAAATTTGATGAAACATTTGAGAAAACATTTTTGGGGGGGTTGTTCATTCCACTTCCACAGTTTCAAAGGTTAGCATCCTTTCTTTTTATGTTTTCTCCCAGGAAAGAACTTTAAGCTAGGCATCGTCTTGAAGTCCAAATAATCACTTAATTTTCATTATCTATATTAAGTGATCCAGGAGTTTCGGAATTCTCCTAACTCCCTTTTCATATTTGTTCTCATTTTGGCAACCTCTCTTCAGCTGGATCTTAATTTTTTACTGTGTAGTCTCTTCTTCCCCAAATGGATTTTTATTCTTGGAGTCATATAATTCACAGCTAGATGAGAACCCAGAGATCATTTAGTGCAATGCTATTATTTGAAAAAGGAGACACTGAGGCCCAGAGATGACGGACATCTTCAATTTTCACTAGATCTGACAGATCCTACCAAGAATGGTGGTGGACATTTATATGACACCTTAAAGTTTGCAAAGCATTATACCTGTGTTATCTCATTTGAAGTTGAGAAGGCTTTGAGTCCAGGCAGGCAATGTCCTGTGTGTCCATCATCTGCTAAGAGCCAGCCTATTTTACAATCCGTGGCAAGATCATAATTATCATTTGACACCTTCCTATTATTTGGAATGGAGAAAACAATAACTTTCCATTCTCTTACTCCAACCCTACCGGAGCAATAAGTAACTGAAAAGGGGGCAGTCATGAGCTGTGTGAGTTGTTTGATGAGACAGCTTTTTGTTGCTAACTGGTTTGGATCTCCTGAGTTCCAAACTAACTTAATACCTTAAATATGAGAAACATCCCCCCTAATCCTCAGGTGTGACATAGAACTTGGAATGCAGAAGGTGTGGTTTTTGCCTCCTAAAACAGGGCAAGGAGAATGCTACAGAGGGGGAATTTTCAATATTTTCCATGCCATGCATATAAAGCCTCTGGACCCGTTCTTTGAGTAATTAAAAAATTCATAATTGATTAAAAGGCTAAATTTCAGTGAAAATTGAATGAAAATCAAGATGTCAATTTTTCCCCCATCCAAGTTCATGTAGGTGAGTTCAGCCTGACATAATATCCTATGACATTATTTTTTGAAAGACAAAAGAGTTGCTGTCTGGGAGCAGGAAGTAAGCTCATTGATGACCTCAGAGTCCATCTTGTCCAATGCCCTCATTTTACAAAAAGGGAAACTGAGGTCTAGAGAGGTCAAATGTCTTGCCCACTGTCATGCAGTAAGTGGTTAAACCAGGATTTGAATCCAGACTCAGTGATCTTTCCATTAGAGCCTGCTATTTGCTGGTCTAGAACCAGTCTAAGTTTGGAGAACTCAGCACCAGAAGGCTCACTATTAGATGATGACATTTTTTTGACAAGACTATAATAGCTGATTTTTTTATATTGCATTTCAAAGATTGTGAAACACTTTGCTTGCATCATCTCATTCAGCCTTTCCAGCAACCCTGTGAGGCAGACATGGCAGATGTTTTATACATTACTACATTTTGAAGCTAAGGAAACAGCCTCAGAAAGTTGAATGACTCTATTGACTTGCCTGTGGTGCCTCAGCTGGTATAAGAAGCAGGATTCAAACCCAAGTTTTCTGGATGCTCTTTCCACTATACCACACTGCCTCTCATTTTGTCCAGACGATTTATTAGAAATGATGAATACAGAGAAAATAATAAATGTAGCACTAATATAGCCTAAACATAATTCACTAGACAACACACATCAAATATAAGTTGTTCTTTCCAATATCTTCGGGAACAAAAGAGTTACAAAGTATTTTGGAGCACGAAAAAAGTATAGGGTGGTTGCCATATGCATCAGGGAAGCAAGAACCTGGAGCTGTGAAACTGTCATCCTCTTAAAGAAATGTATCAATGTGATGCCATTGGTGCCAACCAGGGTCCTCTTCTAATGTTTTGTCATGTTGTACAGATGAATAAGCTCTAGCACATTCTACCAAGTAGGAAGGACTTCCTATGGGCTCAGTGAACCACTGTGAGGCTGTCCCTCAGCCTATCTAAGTTCAGAGATATTCATCACCAGGTCTATTGAAGGGTGATAAGACTCAGGACCACAGCACCTTTGGAATTGTTATAATTATACAATGACATTGCATTTTAATGAACAACAGATTTGAAAGACTTAAGAATTCCAGTCAATGCAGTCACCAATCATACCTCCAGATGATTGATGATGACCTATGCTTCCCATCTCCTGGCAGATGGTGGGGGACTATGGGTGCAGAATGAGACATACGTTTTCAGGTATTAACCAGTGTGGCTGACGTCTGATTTTCTGGACTGTGCCAAAATTAGAAAGGAGGGGGGTTTGTTTTTCTTTTGAGAGGGGAGAATCACAGGGGGGAATTTTAGAGGTAAAAGGAGAAAAGGAGATCAATGAAACATTTAAAAATACTTAGAAGAAAGCAGAAGGAAGTTCAGAAGGAGATACTGGCAAGCAGAAAAGTGTGGGTACTACCATGCCAAATTTAATATAGACTGGAAAAAAACAAGTGCTTTGTAACAGAAATGCATGGTCTCAGAAACAGCTCTCTTTTTCTCTTCTTTCTATGTGGAAATGTTCAACCTTCTGGTGCTGAGTTCTCCAAACGTAGGCTGGTTCTAGACCAGCAAATAGCAGGCTATAATGGAAAGATCACTGAGTCTGGATTCAAATGCTGGTATAACTACTTACTGCAGGACCCTGGGCAAGTCATGGACAAGATGGACTCTGAGATCATCTATGAATTCACTTCCTCCTCCCAGGCAGCAACTCTTATGTCCTTCAAAAAATAATGTGATAGGATATTATGCCAAGCTGAACTCCCTTACATGAACTCGGATGGGGAAAAATGACATCTTAATGTTTGCCAAATTCATAATATTTTTTTTTGAAAATAACAAGTATTATGGTTATGTGTATGCAGTGTTTGTTTCCTGTACTGCTAGATTGGGAACTTCTTGAGGGCAAAGACTCTTCTTATTTTTTGTATCCCCTTGAGCTCACTGAGTGCCCTGCGCTGGGAGCCTCCTTAACACCAGAAGGAATGGAATTTAAGGATCCTCTAATGGCCTAAATGTTTACTGATTTTGACCTGCAAGAGGAGTTAGTCTCATAAAAGTGATTGTAGAGGCCATTAATTTGACAGTGGAGGACAGAATGTCCCCTCAACCAACAAGTTTTTTTTAATCACCCACCCTGTGCCAAATTTTATGCTAGGCCTTGGGGATACAAAGAATTGGGGATACCAAATAATTTAGAATTGACATCTGTGGAAGTTTCAAAGGAACCTGGGATCACCTGTATGTGGACTCATGGGGGGATGGGCTTGATACCAGAGGGATTCCAGGTTTCTCTCTCTGGCTCTATCCACATCCCAGAGTAACTCCAAGGAACTCACAAACAAAAAGCTTAGGGATGACTTATGTCTGGGGTCCCCTCAGGTGCCAGTAATAAGGGCTCTTCTAGAAAGCTACTCAACAGACTATGGGTATAGATAGAGCAGAACTGTTTATTATCTCCAACTTAGAAACTGCATAAGAAGCAGAGGCATGCGTGAACAAACCCCAGGAAATTCAAAACATCTTAAATGGCCCATTATACTCCCCCTGAAAGTAAGAACAACCTTTGGGGAGTAATTTTGCAGTTAACTTAGCCCTGCATCATCTGAGTAACTCACAAAGTGTAGGTCTCCTGGCCAGCTGGGCCATGGTTTTCTGTGATCTGTCAGCTACAGAATGACCCCATCTTTTCTTCAAAGAAGCATGCTGTTAAAGAAATTTTCCTTCCTTGGCAGCAGGCACCCAACTCAGAAACTCTCAAACTAACAAGGTTATCAATAACCAGAAACATCAGTTCCTCAGTTTGTTGGTTGCTGATCTATGTTTAAAGAAGGACAGAAAAGGGCAAAAGTCACCATTACTACTTGGGGTTGGGGCTGCAGCTGGGGTGGATAGAAGGGATGCCTTTCTTCCCCTTGCTGGAAGTCCAAGAGAGAGCAAGCATATGCAGGAGAAACAGTGAACAGGCATTTACTAAATTGTTATTATATTTAAGGCACTCTGTTAAAAGCTAAGGATTTTTTTAAAAAGTCAAAAACAGTCCCTGCTCTCAAGTTCATATTATAATGGAAGAGGCAACATGAAAATAACTAGGTATATATAGGATACATGCAGATTAGATGGAAGATAACCTCAGATGGGAAGGCACTAGCAGCTGAGGAGACTGGGTAGGTCCAAAAATCAGGATATAATGATTTTTTTTCCTTAGCTTGTATTATAGTCAACCAAGTGGCATTTATTAATCACTTACTGTATGCCAGGCACTATGCTAAGCACTGAGATACAAAGAAAGGCAAAAACTGGTCCCTGACCTCAAAGAACTCACAGTCTAAAAGAGGAGACAACATACAAACAGCTATGTACAAACAACAGCAACTATTTATCTATCTAATGTAAAACAAAACATATGTATAAACTACATATATATGTACAAACAAAAAGTATATGTATACAAACGATATAGATGTACAAACAAGATATATGTATATGTATGTATATGTATATATACATGTATACAAATATACATACACACATCAATGAAAAACGGGGGTTGGTTATTATCCTTTGTTCTTAAGGAGGACCAAAATGACATCACTATGTTGGGGTCATGGCACAGTGTGTCTGACTGTGACTTATCAGACCAATACAAGCTCAGAAGGCTCTACCGCACTTTGGGCACAAATAGTCCACATGAACATTTGGAGTGCAGATGTTTCTAAGTTTGTGCATCTTGTGTTTCTTTTGACCTACTTGCAATTCTGCTTCAATAATAGAGCACAGTGCCTTCTTTGATGTGGGCACACCATGCTGAGCAATCTTGTGTCAGTGTCTCCCATGTCATGCAATCAATTTCAAAGTTCTTCAGAGAGAACCTGAGATTGTCCTTGTATTGCTTCTTCTGACCTCCATGTGAGTGCTTGCCTTTTGTGAGTTCTCCATAAAATAATCTTTTAGGCAAACACCTATTTGGCATTTTAAAAATGTGGCCAGTCCATTTGACTTGCATTCTTTGTAGCAGTTCATCTTGAGAAAGGACATCAATGTCTGGTATTTTATCTTGCCAGGTGATCTTCAGAATCTTCCTAAGAAAATTCACATGGGATTGATTCAGTTTCCTGGCATGGCTTTGGTAGACTTTCCAGGTTTCACAGGCTTACAACAATGATGTCAGCACAAGAACTCTGTAGACCTTCAGTTTGGTAGGCAGCCTAATACTTCTTCTCTCTTACACTTTCCTCAAAACTGAGCTAGCTGTAGCAATGCTTGCCTCAACCTCATCATCTTTGTGTACATCCTTGGAAAGTATGCTGCCGAGGTAAATGAACTTATCCATAGCATTTAAAATTTCTCCATTTGCTATAACTGATGGTTCCATGTATGGATGGTGTGGTGCTGATTTCTGGAGAACCTCTGTTTTCTTGGAATTAATTATTAGTTCAAAATCAGTACAAACATTGGAAAATGATCTATACTTTTTTGTATCTTGGCCTCAGAGGCTGCATTGAGTGTACAGTCATCTGTGAGAAAAAAGAAGAAAAAATGCACCAATTCTCCCTCCACTTTAGTCTTGGCTTGTAGCCTTTTCTAGTTAAATAATTTATCATCAGTGCAATAGCTGACCTTGATGAAGAGTGGAGGCACTAAGATTAAGGAGGATTAAGCCTTCTTATAGTAGATTTATAGATTAGGGATTTGTGAGAAGATTTGATCTACCACTGAATCTCAATCACCAATCATCTTTGAAACAACTTCCAACCACTGGGGACCAATCGAGAGTAGCTGTGTTGGGCAGCTAGGTGGCACAGTGGATAAAGCACTGGCCTTGGATTCAGGAGGACCTGAGTTCAAATCCAGCCTTAGACACTTGACACTTAACTAGCTGTGTGACCCTGGACAAGTCACTTAACCCTCATTGCCCTGCAAAAATAAATAAAAAAAAAAGAGTAGCTGTGTCATCTCAGCAAGGCCTACATCCAGAATTTCATGGAAGGCATACTAGTCTAGCAAAGTAAATCCCCCGATAATGTTTGTTATACCTTCTATTAGGGAAGAATATATATATATATATATATATATATATATATATATATATATATATATATGCATATGTACATATTTAGTCTGTGACTTAGTCACAATCATCTAAGTTACAGATTTAGATATGTACATATGCATGTATAGACAAGGCAATTGGGGGTTGAGGTAGAAGACACTAGCAGCCCAGGGAAATCAGAAAAGGCTTCATGTCGAATCTGCTGCTTTAGCTGAGCTTTAAGGAAATGTGATTCTAAGAGGCAGAGGTGAAGAGAGAAGGCCTGGTGATAGCCTCTACAAAGGTTTGGAAATAGTGGATGAATTACCACTTGTGTGGAATGACAAGAAGGGCCATTTTTCTGGCCAGAATAGTATATGAAGGGATTGGCCCTTGTCAATACAATGGCCAATCACAATTCCAGAGAATGAATGCTGAAGCATGCTACCCAACTTGTGACAGAGAGGTGAACGAGACACATATTTTTGGGATATGGACAAAACAAGAATTTGTTTTGCTTGACTGCATATTTATTACAAGGATTTTCTATTTTTGTATTCTTTTTTTTTTTTTTTAAAGTGAGGCAATTGGGGTTAAGTGACTTGCCCAGGGTCACACAGCTAGTAATTGTTAAGTGTCCGAGGCCGGATTTGAACTTAGGTCCTCCTGACTCCAGGGCCGGTGTTCTATCCACTGCGCCACCTAGCTGCCCTCTATTTTTGTATTCTTTTCAATGAGGGAAGGTAGGAGGGTGAGAAAATAGATTTTTATTCATTGAAGAAAATAAAATTGAACTTGGAAAAAAGTGCATAAGATGGGTGGAGGGAAGTGTGTAATCAGGTGGGATGGATAGGTTGGAGCCAGTTTTTGAAGGTCTTTAAAGGTCAGATAGTGTTTATATTTGATTCAAGAGATAATGGGGGTGGGGCAGCTAGGTGGCGCAGTGGATAGAGCACTGGCCTTAGATTCAGGAGGACCTGAGTTCAAATCCGGCCTTGGACACTTAACAATTACTAGCTGTGTGACCCTGGGCAAGTCACTTAACCCCAACTGCCTCACCAAAAACCAACCAAACAAACAAACAAAAACCCCAAAAGAGATAATGGGGGCTATAGAAATTTATTGGGAGAGAAGGGCGATGTATGACAGAGACAGAGAACCCTCTTTGGAACTGTCAGTCCAGTCATTTTGACCATCTCTGTAGCTAATGGGGCATCATTGAACCAAAATGATTATATAGCAATTGGGAGCCATTGTTAGGATGGATCAAATCAGATATGGTTATTTTGATCGGACACGTCTCTAGCCCACCACAACACTAGAGTTTAAAGTACATGAAGGCAGAGAAGATGGCATTCCCACTCTCCTTCCCATCTTCCATTCATCAACTCGCAGTACAATGCTCTCTCTGCATAAGGAACCTAACAATGTTTGTGTAGTCAGGGCCCTGTTCTCTAGGATAATAGAGATTTGTTTCAGTGGAACTGGGTGGAAATGAAATGGGGGCCCCAGCTATGGATTTTTTTTTTTAATTCCTGATGATGTGGTTTAAAATGAAAGCTGTCTCTTGATTACATGGAGAAGGCTATTGGAGCCATCGTGTTTTGTTTTTATTTTTCATGACTTAGCCAGGGTCTATTCCCTCCGCCCTTTTTTTCTTACATAAGAACATTCTTCCTTGTTTTCATTTAGGATGAAAAGCAGCCCCTCAGGCTGCTTGCTTTGGATCTCCCCCATGGATTAATAAGCACAAAAGCTATTATTGTTCAGCTTTCATTACTGTTCTCAGCACCTTTCTGTTTGTTTGAAGCTGAAGGGAAGCCAGCAAAGCATACAAACAAATATATTTTCTGTGGGCTCTTGAGGTTTATTATCAACACAAGGACCCACATCTGGGTTCAAAGAAACTCAGCTCTCTTACAAGAAGGAAACTGATAAGAAAAGTTCCAAGTATTTTTTGTTTGTTTTAATCTATAACCTTGAAAGCAGCCTTCTTACAAATGGAAAAATGAAAGTCCTTCCCCCACTCCCCCACCCATCCACACAACTCAGGTCCTAGTCATTTTTCTGGATGTTGTAAAAGGACGTTATAAACACAGTGGAAAGGAAGAACAGGAGAGAAATCCCTAGAAAGAGTTATTAAGTGAGGATCATGGAACAGCAGGAAATAGAGTTACAATTTGGTAGCTGAGAAGTTGAATATCCCTGTCTATGAGAGCTGCTCTGAGCACTGATTTTAAGGAATGCTTTGATTTTTCAGGCTTTGCTTTGCCACCTCCCCAGATTTTCTGCATAAATAGGGCATATATTGTCTTCTCCAAATTGAGAATATTCTTGATCATGAGTTGTGCTTCTCATATACATCTCTAATGTCTGACTCTCAGAGGAGCTGATGGGGTCTCTGGAGGAAATCTGGAGGAGGTAGCTCCATGAACAGGTGTTGTCTTTCTGGTTTTGGTGGGACCTAGGACCACACCTTGATTTTATCGTATGAGAAATTCCCTCGACCAATGCAGATTGGCATTTGCAAAGCAACAAGGCATAGTGTATGGGGCACTTTCTTTGGGGTCAGGAAGAACTGGTTTAAGGTATAGCCTTGATTCATGTTGGCTAAGTGACTCTGGGCAAGCCACTGAACCTCCTAGAGCTTCCAAACCACTATCAAGACTCTATCCAGCAGAGAAAAATGTTGACTTAGTCTTCTCCCTATTCTATCTGAAAAATTTGACTAAATTTCCCTACAGAGGATTACAACAGTCAGGCTGCAGGAAGAAGAATCAGGCTAAACAGACCACATTTTCTACCTCCACGGATTTATCCTCAGTGGGACAATGTTCCCCTGCTCCCTGCACACAAGGTCAGCTTCACAGACCCAACTTTGGAAATGCCTGGTAGCTATGTACAAGTTTAAAAGATTAGCTCTATTCAAGCAATCTCATCATTGAAACCTATCGATCAGTGAAGTCTCTAAAAGCTATGAATGCCTCTGGCTACATTAAATGTGTCTTTGTGGATGGACCTCATTGGCTCACTATTGTAGAGAGATTCAATTTTAGAACAAATAGTAGTAGTAATAATAATAATAATAATAATTTATATAATGCTATGAGGTTTTGTTAAGGGCTTTACATGTGTAAGTCATCTCATATTAACCCTGTGAGGTAGGTGCCATGATTGTCTCCATTTTGCAGGTGAGGAAACTGAAGCTGGCACAGATTAAGTGACTTCCCCAGGGTCATATAGCTAATAAGCATGTGAAGTAAGATTCAAACTTAGGTCTTCCTGATTCCAAAGCTATGCTTTATCCCCTGCAAATCCCAACTAGATTGTAAATATCCCAAGGGCAGGAACTTTATACAGTATGTCTCATAGAGCAGGAGAATATTCTGTATTTGTTGATGACAAGTGAAAGAAAGTACCATTTGACATGGAGTGGAGAGGAGTCAAATTTATAGAACTCCTTACTCTGAGTTGGCTCAGTCTGACAAAAAATAAATTCAGAAATGTGAGAAGTTTAGAGATGCAGAGTAAATTACCAATGTTGTAAATATCTCTAGGTGCCCCTTTCAGGTGAAGACTTCTAGGCCAAAGGGCCTTAGGTCTGACCCAGTACGAGAATTCTTATACCATGTATATGTTGGAGGCTGTTTACCCCATCCTGTATTATCATTATCATTTGTCTCCTATAAAAGCTTATATTCCTTTGAAGATGATGAGATGTAGTTGTAGGCGTAGACAAATATGAGGTTCAGGGAGGGAAGATTTCCATCCTCCATGTCTTAGAGAAATATATTCTTATCCAGTCTGAGCATAAAAAGGGTAAACAGAACACAATTCAATGTGATTTAAAAGATGACACATGCTGATTCTTACAAAATGCACTGGGCCTGACTTTCTAAGCTTCACTTAAGCCAAATTCCCATTAATTAAATTAATTAATTAAATTAATTTATATAGGGCTCTCCTTGTATGCCTTTGGGGGCAGTGTTGTCGTCTTATCTTTCTCTAACTAAATTGATTCCCAGAATTAGATTTGGATGAATTAAACCCCCCACATCTTAACCATATATTGACAGTTATAATGAACTGTGGGTCTTCAAATAGGTTGTGTCTAGCACTAAAACTCAAGTCAGCCAATTTTCCTTGAGCATAGCCTGTAGACAAAGTAATGACTATAGGTATTAAAAGAAGGATAAAGATGCAATCCTAGCCCTTGAGCAGTTGGCAATCTAGTTTTGGAACCAAGACATAAATGTGTCAAAAGCCAAGTGACAATACAGAAAAATAACAATAACCCAGGAAAGTCCTGGCTCCAGTCAGGACATGATGAATTGCCATGTGTGTTGTACAAAACAGTAAATAGTGTAGGAGTTCAGAAGGGAGAAGACATCATAGTGGACTGGTATGGACTAGGGAAAAATTATATAGGAGGAACGATTTGTGCTTGGTCTTGGAGTCTGAAGATCCTTGGAAAAAGAACAACATTCAAAGTAATTAGGCCATTTCCCTCCTTTGTACAGGCAGTTCCCAACTTAGAATAGGTTATATTCCAATAGTCCCCCACTAAGTCAATTGTTTTGGAACCTGGAATGCATTTTCCCATCAAGATGATGCCATAAATGGTTGCAAGGTTGTCTGGCCAGCCTGCTCCTGTGTTTATTACATTTTATAAGATCAGCGTGTGCTCTCTTTTAAATCACATTTATTATGTTCTCCTATCCTTTGACTGCCCAGACTGGACAACAGGCCTGGAGGACAGAGAGTAGCTGGAGAAGCAGTTGGGTTCCCTAGACTATAACAATGCTTCTGTGAGAAAATGCACTCAAGAATGAGACCTGAGATGCCAGGCCTGCATCTTCTCCAAAACTTGCGGCAACAGTAGGGTCTGTCCCCAGCTACTGTGGTCTGGGGCAAAGGTTCTAAAAGAAGGAGAGGTTGGAAAAGTGTAGGGGGGGTGAGACTAGGGCTTCTGGAGGGTAAGGTGCTGTGGGCCCCAGGGCTTTCTATATATTTAACTTTGTGTTTTGCTTTTCTTCTCAAACTGCCTTGCTTCCTTTCTCACTGATATCATTAACCTTACCGATCTAGAACTGGAAGAGGCCTCAGAAATCTCCTCCAATGCTCCAATTTCAGAGAAGAGGAAACTAAGCCTCAATGGATGAATTCCATACCCGGAGGTCATATACCTAGTAACAGAACAGGGATTCTGACTCCAAATGCCTTGTGACCAAGGTTTCTTTTGTACAGAGACTTTTTGAGTTTCTAAAGGTTTTTTTTGTTTGTTTTCTAAGGGTTTTTTTGGGAAAACTTCTGATAAAAGAACATGGGGCTCAGAGAAGGAAGTTTATGGAATTCCTTACTTTGTGAGTTGACTCAGTCTGACAAAAACTAGATTTAAAAATGTGAAAAGTGGATATTGCATAGGGTTAAGAGAGGAAGGAAATTTGTAGAACTCCTTCCTCTATGAATTAAAATAAGAAAAATAGATTCAGAAATGTGGGGAAGAGTAAAGTTACTCCTGTGTCTTCTATTCCCTTTCTTTTTTCCACTTTAACATCATTATTTTGACTGTTCAGGGATCATTATATTCTAGCTCTATAATAGCTAGCCATCATGCAGAGAGAGCCAGGGCAAACACTTGGGGAGCTGGAACCCATCAACAGTGTTTGCAAAATGATAGAAGACCTAGGATCCACTGAGTAAATTCTCTCTGGAGGATTTATAAGGCCCAGTGGGGTGAGGTTTGCACCATGCAAGAGTTAGACTTGTTCAGTTTGGCCCTAGAGAGTAGAGCTAGGAGGGGGACCGTCTCCTTTTCATCTTTGTACCCTTGGCAGTTGGCACAGTTGCTTTGTATGTGTCAATTGCTTTGTTTGTGTTGGGTTTAAATTAACTGTTGAATGGGTGGAAGATAAATTTCATGCTTAATGTAAAAAATCCCAAACAAACCAATCACTCCATAACAATTAGAGGAGGGGGTTTTCACTGTGTGTGTGTGTGTGTGTGTGTGTGTGTATGTGTGAGTGAAGATCCCTTCGACAGCCTCATGAAGACTTTGGACCACTTCAGAATCACATTTTTAAATAACTGAAGGAGATGCTCAGTTTCATAGATTAGCAAAAAATAAGATCAATTTTCCCCCTATCAAAGTTCATAGACCCTGAGGAAAATGTTCATGAACCCTGTGAACTCCAGGTTAAGAAGCCTTGAGTTTAAGCTGTCCAAAAGGGGGGGGGGCTATTTGGGAAAGTAAGAGCATTACCTCTCCCTTTTTTTAGAGGTCTCCAGGTGAAGGCTGAATGAATATTTTCCAACGTTGATGTGTCAGGAATACTTGTTCATATATGAAAAGGATGTGATGGCTACTAAGGTCCCTTCCAAATCTGGGATTCTGTAATTCATAGCAGCATTATGGAGTTTTTCTTTTGTACCTTGACTATTGGCCTGGCCTCATGAATGAATGGATGAAAAGAATTTATTAAACAGTTACTGTGTGCAGAGCATTTGGCTACATGCTAAGGATTCAAAGATGAAAAGCAAGACAGTCCCTTTCCTAAAGGAGCTTACATTTTAAAAAGGATGACAACTCATATAGTCAGCTGGGTTTTCAGTGATTAGAGTGTTAGACTTGGAATAAGGAAGACCTGAGTTTGAATCTGGCCTCAGACACTAAATGGCTGCATGACTCAAGCAAGTATTTTGCCCATTCTCTGCTTCAGTTTCCTTATCTGTAAAATGAAGATAATACTTCATAGAGTTATTGTGAGGACCACATTCAATAACATATATAGAGTGTTTTGCAAACTTCAGCATCATCTTCATTATTGTTAGAGGAGTGGAGGAGTCAGGGAGGAATTGTTTGGTCTGGAAAGTTACAGGATTGGTGAGGGGAACCGTAGGGCAAATGATTGATAGTCATCTCCAGGAATATTGGTTTGATTTGGTTATTATTTTCCAAACTGTGACCTCCAGAGTTTGGATAAGAGCCTTCTGGGTACCAGGACTGTTCTTAAGTGGACAGTGCCCTCAGAGATCTTCTATTCAGGTCAGCATTCCTGAACAAAGTGCATTGAAACACGATTGCTCCTTTCCACTCAGTGGGATGCTGAGAATACAAATATCAGCATGCCATAAATTCAGCCAGAGTTCTCTTAAAGATTTCTATGAAAATTAAAGAAGAGGCTAAACCCTATGTTTTAGGTCTGGTTTTGACCTCCCTTGCCTGATCTTCAGATTTCCTTTTGGAATTGATGCTGCAAACCTCAGCTAATTTTAAACTTCACTTATGGGACTTGTGTCCCCTAAATGCCCTCTTTTCAGAGATACTGGAAAAAATTTTTTCTTTTTTAATATTTTAATTTTGTTAAATATTTTTTAATTACATGTAAAAATTTTAACAACTATTTAAAATAATTTTGAGTTCTAAATTCTCTTCCTCCACTC
The DNA here is from genome assembly GCF_019393635.1 of Dromiciops gliroides. Taxonomy (NCBI): domain Eukaryota; kingdom Metazoa; phylum Chordata; class Mammalia; order Microbiotheria; family Microbiotheriidae; genus Dromiciops; species Dromiciops gliroides. Next base: position 40,750,580 of record NC_057865.1, read on the forward strand.
CTCTTTCTTCCTTGAGAAGGCAAGCACTTTGATATCAATTATATGTGTCAAGTAATGCAAAACATATTTCCATATTAGCCTTGTTGCAAAAGAAAACATAAACAAAATTAAACAATAAAAATAATGCTTTAAAAAGTATTTTTTAATCTGTATTCAGAGTTCATCAACTCTCTCTCTCTCTCTGGAGATGGATAGCATTTTTCATCATGGATACTCTGGAATTGTCTTCGATCATTGTCTCAATCAGAGTAGCTAAGTCTTTCAGAATTGATCATCATTACAACATTGTTATAACTGTGTACAATGTTCTTCTGGTTTTGCTCACTTCACTTTGCATGAGTTCAAATAAGTCTTCTCAGGTTTTTCTGAAGCCATCCTGCTTGTCATTTCTTATGGTGCAATAGCATTCCATCACAATGATATACCACAACTTGTCTAGCCATTCCCCAGTTGATGAACTTGCTCTTGATTTCCAATTCTTTGCCACCACAAAAAGAGCTGCTATAAATATTTTTATACAAATAGGTCGTTTTTTCCTTTTCTTTGATCTTTTTGGTGTAGAGACTTAGCAGTGGTATTGCTGGGTCAAAGGGTATACACAGTTTTATAGTCCTTTGGGCATAGTGCCAAATTGTTCCCCAGGATGGTTGGATCAGTTCACAACTCCACCAACAGTGTTTTTGTGTCCCAATTTCTCCACAACCCTTCCAGCATTTGTCATTTCCTTTTTCTGTCATGTTAGCCAATCTGAAAGGTATGAGGTGGTATCTAAGCGTTGTTTTTATTTGCATTTCTCTAATCAATAATGATTTAGAGCATTTTTATGTGACTATTGCTTTGTGACTACCTCTCCTTTGATTTCTTCTTCTGAAAACTGTCTCTTAATATCCTTTGACCATTTATCAAATGGGGAATGGCTCTTATTTTTATAAATTTGACTCAGTTCCCTATATATTTGAGAAATGAGGCCTTTATCAGAGAAACTTTCCTGTTGATATTGGAACATATTCGAACAGATTCCAGAACTGCTATTCTTAAACCTTGTGATGAGGGTTTACTCTGGAAAGTTCTTAGTCTCTTCTTCAAAAAATAGTGATCTTCAAGAGCTTCTTTCACCCTTTGTAGCTTGTTGCTGAATATTTTTAGTTGTTCCATGTCCTGTTTGTTTTTTTGACTCAAGAAACCTTTCTCTTTTTTTCTTTCAGAGAATCAAATCATTCTTCATTAATATAACATTTGCCTTCCTTGCTCTGAAAGTGCTGAAAGTCTGCTAGAAAACAACTAAATATATCTCTAGAATTGATGGCAGTGTGGAATTTGAGCTATTATCCTTTTTTTCTTTCTTAACAGGTCACTGTAAGTTCCTAGAAGGTAGAACTATTTTATTGGATTTTGCATCCCCTGCACCTATCTCAATGCTTGGCACATAGTAGGAACTTAATAAATATTGCATTTAATTAAATCTAAGGGTTATGCTGAAATCACATAGATGGATTAGATGCACATCATTTTGTAGATGAGATGCTTTCTTGAAAAATCACCCAGAACAATGCATGCCTATATCTCTTCATCCATATTACACCTACTTTTCATTATACAATTGGAAATATTATTTCTTTTTTTCTCATCTCTCCATATTTCAACCTTTCAATATCAGGTCCAAGCTAGAATGGAGTTGAGCTAAGCATAAAGGATGAATGGTGATGTTTATGAGTAACTGGCTGACTCTGAGTGCATTTTAAAATTAGATATGACCAGTTTTTATTACTCACACTAGTGAAGGAGCAGAGACACAGATGATCTCCAAATCATTAATATTTGGATTTGGAATGAACTGAAATGAACAGAAAGAGAGACACATATTTATGACATCATGGAATTTTAAAATGGGAAAGGACCCTTAATTTGACTTTCTTCTTTGGTAGATGAGACAGCTAAGATCCACAGAAGGTGAATGCATTGGCCCCTGTCTGATTTCTATATGGAGCAGCTTCTGTTTCATCTGGCTGCTGTCTTTTCTCCTCTGTAGTTGCCTGAGGCTTTTAGGTGCCGGAAAAAGACAGGAAATACATGATAGAGAAGGCCTCTGGGTCATTTAACTTCAGTGGAGTTGCTTGGATTGATCCTAATGTGAACCTTGGAGTGGGACATTCAAACGGAGAGTCAGAATGCCTTGTACGATAGGGAATAGACATCAGAAATGCTGAGCTTGTGAGAGGTGAGCCAGAGAAGGTGGAGATTGCTCTAGCTTGTGTTCAACAGGGGATGGGGGAGGGGGGCAGCTAGGTGGCGCAGTGGACAAAACACCAGCCCTGGATTCAGGAGTACCTGAGTTCAAATCTGGCCTCAGACACTTAAAACTTTCAAGCTGTGTGACCCTGGGCAAGTCACTTAACCCCAATTGCCTCAAAAAAGGGGGGGCAGCTAGGTGATGCAGTGGATAAAGCACTGCCCTTGGATTCAGGAGGACCTGAGTTCAAATCCAGCCTCAGATACTTGAAACTTACTAGCTGTGTGACCCTGGGCAAGTCACTTAACCCCAATTGCCTCAAAAAAGGGGGGCAGCTAGGTGGTGCAGTGGATAAAGCACTGACCTTGGATTCAGGAGTGACCCTGTGTGACCCTGGGAAAGTCACTTAACCCTCATTGCTACACAGACAAAAAAACAAAACCAAAAAACAACAACAAAAAAAAGGGATGGGTACTCTCCAGAACTGGGCAGCAACCTTGGGAGAAGATGCTCAGGTCAGTGGTCCATAGCTGTCACTCCTCTGGGAAAGCCTGTCATTTCCCTCCCCACTCTCATTTCATTTCATTTCAATGTTTTAATTGAAGATTTCCTCAGTGAATGCATAGGTTGTAAATCCTGTAAAGATTCTGTAGCAATTACCAAGCAGGAATATGGGTTAGTGGTAGGAGAGCCTTCTCTATCTTTTTTTATTCTTTGGGGTCCTTCCCCATTTTGAGGTGTTTTGGGAGTAGATTCTTTTAATCAGTGCCATCTACAGCACGGATTTCTTCTGTCTGTACTTGGTCTGATATAGTCACTTTTCTTTCCTACTTCATCTTCCTAAAAGCTGTTTCCATTATTTCACATAATAAATTGGCTGATGGAGGTGGTAGAGTCCAGATGTGGCAGTTCTGTTGTTGTTGATGAGAATAAATCACTGAGAAAATGCTGGTAGATCAGTTAGCTGCCAGTTGATGAGATTTTTGCTCACAGCAACCCGTGAAACAAACAAAAATATGTAACATTTATCTCTTGTGCAAAGAAATATGGGTGTGTATGATTGATTGGTGGGGGGTGGGTTGGGCGTAGGGGAAAAACAAGCCTTTTGGAAGCACCCTATGTTCATTCATCTCTGATGTGTAGTTTGGCATTACTAACTCCCAAGGAGATTTGGGATGCTTAGTCTTACTTAGAGACCCCAAATATTCTTGATAATATTGCATGGTCAATTTTTATTTGTTTCCTTGGAAACCAGTATTTTAATCCAGATTCTAATTATGACAGGTGTAAGAATAACAACTGTTGGGGTGGCTAGGTGGTGCAGTGGATAGAGCACCAGCCCTGGAGTCAGGAGTACCTGAGTTCAAATCCGGCCTCAGACACTTAACACTTACTAGCTGTGTGACCCTGGGCAAGTCACTTAACCCCACTTGCCTCACTAAAAAAAAATAAATAAATAAAAATAACAACTGTTGCTATGCTCAGGAGGGCTGGAGCACTGTACCTTCTTCCTGTTCATTTAGGGGCCTTTTAAGGTCTGGGCCCATGCATATGGATTAGTTTCAGTCCTGGAGGAGCTTTGACCACCTACACAAGGATTAGGTGATTGTGATTACCAGAGAACTTGTACCTGGAGGGAATTGTTTGCACAGTGCAGAACAGAGGTGATATGTGAGATGCCCATTCAGCAGTCCTACAAACTGCTTATGCCTTGATATTAGGTGATTTTGTTTCATGGTTTCTGGCTTATTACAGCCCTATCCCATAGGCCAGGGGAAAATTACTTAAAGCTTAAGTTTTAGCTTTTTATTATTGCTCAGTCATGTCCTGCTCTTCATGACCCCATTTTGGGGTTTCTTTGCCAAAAAGTACTAAAGTGACTTGCCATTTACTTCTCTAGTTCATTTTACAGATGAGGAAACTGAAGCAAACAGGATTAAATGACTCACGGAATCATACAGATAGTAAGTGTCTAAAGCAGAATTTGAACTCAGGTATTCCTGACTCCAGGCATGACGCTCTGTCTACTGTACCATCTAGGTATTGTTTAGGGTCTTCCAATGAAAGATGGAGACAGAAAGATACCTATTGGATAGTGTAGAACATGCATAAAAGGACTATTTTCTCTGCCCAAAAGAAATGCTTAGTGGATACAAGACCCAAAAGCATATACTCATAGAGCCACTTAAACAAGACCATTATCATGTAACCACTATTATACCCTTTCAGAAAACTGATACTTAAATAGCAAGGCATAAGCAGTTTGTAGGCCTGCTGAATGGGCATCTCACATATCACCTCTGTTCTGCACTGTGCAAACAATTCCCTCTAGGTCCAAGTTCTCTAGGAAGCCAGAACAAGGGGTCATCCTCCGATCAGTGGTCATCTTCTCCCCCAAGAAGCCTAGCAGTGGATATAGAGAGAACAGCTCTTGAAGTTCACCTGGAATCTCCTAAGGACTTGGAATCTCTCAACATTTTGGATTTATAAAGTGGCTTCCAAAGTTGGGCAAGTCTTTTTCAGTATGGGCTATTCAATCACCCATGAGCAGGCAAGGAAACCCAAAGGAAAAGAGGAAGGCAGGGGCCCAGGATCCAGCTCACCCAGCAGATGGCCAGCTCTAGCTGCCACATGGGAGCAGGTGATATTCCACTAGGGTGGAGAAAAGGGCACTGCCTCTTTCATACTCCCTCAAAGCAAGTTCAGTGAGGGAGAACTAACTACTTGCCACATGGAAGAGGTGAAGCAAGAGAGACAGTGAAATCACTCCCATTTGGAAGTACACTGAGTGAGTCACTGTCCTCTGGCTTAATTTAAGTATAATAGTTCATTTAAATGATGGTAACCAAAAATCTTTCTTCCATTTTGTAGCTGGTCTAGCAAATACACATGTATTTGCTTTTATTTATTTATTTTTGTGTGTGGGGCAATGAGGGTTAAGTGTCTTGCCCAGGGTCACACAGCTAGTAAGTGTCAAGTGTCTGAGGCTAGATTTGAACTCTGGTCCTCTTGAACCCAGGACCAGTGCTTTATCCACTGTACCACTTAGCTGCCCCTCATGTATTTGCTTTAAAATAAAATATAGGGGGCAGCTTAGTGGCACAGTGGATAAAGCACCAGCTCTGGATTCAGGAGGACCTGAGTTAAAATCCAGCCTCAAACACTTGACACTTACTAGCTGAGTGACCCTGCGCAAGTCATTTAACCCTCATTGCCCTGCAGAAAAAGGAAAAAAACACCCCACCCCCAACAAACAAATAAACAAATAAATGAAATATAGATTCATAGTTATTTGACACAATTTGATATAACTTCCCCCAAGTTCATCCATCATGGGCTGGGGGACTAAGGGACCTGCATGCTTTGCTGAATCAGCACAAAGTAAAAGCTCCTTCAGAGGTAAGCACGTGCTCCTTTTGGAAGTCTTTTAATCTGACTTGCAGCTGTAGTCTTCTATAAGTATTCTCTCCCCCATTAGAATGTGATCACCGTGAGAGCAAAGACTACCTCTGCTTTTCTCTTTCTATCTCCAGTGCTCATCCCAGTGCTTTTTGCACACAGTAAGCACTTAATACATGTTTTATTCATTCATCCATTCATTTTAACATTTCATAGGCACTCAACATTCCGACTGTCCATTTGTTATCCCTTGCATTTGTTCCATGGCCATCCAACCATTTTGTTCTCCGCAATCAGACATTTCCGTGATGTTTTATTCTCTTCACTGAAGTGCTATTTTGCTGTGTCCTTATCATGGTGTTGTGGCCTTGGGTTTTCAGGCTATGCCAGTGAAGGGTAAACTTCTAACAAGAGAGAAAAGCTTTGCATATAGGCTGGTATCTGTCATCCAAGGACTAGCTTTAGTTTGGAGAGGCTCTTCACTAAACCAGCTGCAGCACAATCATGTTTTGGCCCTGGCTCTCAAAGACATTCCCTTGAGTCATAAGTGAAGGGGTGGACCTATATGAATAAGATGGGCTTCCCAAAAGTATCTTTTGTGTAACTTCTTGCCTTCAATTCATTGTTGGGAATATGCTTCAGTCCACTTACACCTCTCTTGTACTTAATTGTTTGCATTTTGTCTCTCCCATTATAATGTAAGCTCCTTGAGGTCAGGGACTGGGTTTTTGCCTTTCTTTATATTCCTAGCACTTAGCATAGTGCCTGGCATATAGTCAGGCCTTAATAAATGTTCGTTGATTGATGTACCATGTATTGGATCACCTGCAATTCCGAGTCATCCGAGATCATGGTTTTATGTGATTTGAAGCTATGTAGCATCACTGGGAGATACTGACATCAAAAGATTGATTTTCATGAAAGGAAGCAGTTTTGGATCATTGAAAAAAATGGCACAGGCTCCTAACTGCAATCCAGCTTGTTTTCTTCCTCCTTTTTAATGCTGGGCCCAATTCATCGTCCACTTCTAGTTCATGTCTAAAATATGTTTCTTTCTTTCTTTGATTGTTTTTTGTTTTGTGGGGCAATGAGGGGTTAAGTGACTTGCCCAGGGTCACACAGCTAGCAAGTGTCAAGTGTCTGAGGCCGGATTTGAACTCAAGTGCTGCTGAATCCAGGGCTGGTGCTTTATCCACTGCGCCACCTAGCTGCCCCTAAAGTATATGTTTCAATAAACTAACTCAGTGGACTGCTTATCCATCTATATGATAAGCATTCTTCATCTATTTTGTTTTCCTGCATGGATTACTAAGCTAATGTCTTTTGAGGGACTGTAAGTCTTGGTAGAATTTGACTTATTGGGCATTTCTAATGCAATCAGTACCATGCTATCACCAAACAGTAGCATCTGGAGTATTTCACCATTTATAGAGACATAGCCCTTTTTGGATATTGTGTGACACAGCCTCCATGGTGAATCATGCTGATTTACAGAAAAGGTAAATTAGGAAGGATTGTGAGTTGTCATTTGCTGTACAGAAAGACTCACAGTAGGATTCCTTTAACAAGCACTCCTAGTGTTTTTAAAATGTGATTTAATTTTTAATGATGTAGTTTATACACAAGTTTTCAGGAGCAAATCAGATTCTCAAAATAAGGTCTATCTGTATGATACAATAAGCATTTATTAATCACCCACTATTCGTTAGGCACTGCACTAAGTTCTGGGGATACAAATAAGACAAAGAAAGACAGTCCCTGCCCTCAAGGAATTTATAATATAATTGGGGGGGACAGCACATAAAAGGAAGCTGGACAGTAGAATAGAGGGGATCCAGGGTTATCTGCCATGGGGACATAATGTTCCATGGAGTCTAAACCAAGCAAAGGTACTGATGGAAAGTGATGGAAAGTATTGCTCAAGCCCTTCATCTAAATGAAAATCTACCATCTTTGGTTAGAGTCTCTTGATACCTCTCCATCACAATCTCTACTAGATTTCTCTATGTAGAATCCATTATAATAACTAATGTGTAGAGAGAATTTGTACTTTATTTCCTTCTGACTCCAGTTCAAAGTAGGATGGGGTTGGGACCTCACAGGAGCTGTGGTTATTGCATGGTGCTATTGGAAGAAAATTATGTGGGGATGTGAGAAAATATGAAGAATGTGGGAAAGGCTTTAGCCTAAACTTTCTATCCAGAATGGGGACAAGATCATAATGTGAGCAAACAGAGGATGTAGCTCTTTAAATGAAAGGAATAGAAACATGATCTGAAACAGAAGCCAAAATTGGGAGAGAGGAGTTCTGAGAATCATTTGTATCTAGGCTTTGCCCCACCTTTCTAGTATTTTCATACTTGGCCAGCACTCTGTGGCCTAGCAGTACTGACAATCTCCTGATTGCTCTTGGCACATGCAAGCTGGTTGTCCCTCATTGTCTCTAGGATAAATGGGGTCTTAAGGGAAGACTGGTATCTCTGGTGTGAGGGCTGCCAAGTCCATTTTCAGGACTGCTTTCTACCTTTGGGGTTCACCTTCCATCTAACTCTCACCGGTTGCTCCAAAAGGAAGCTGTATCCTGGTTAAATCCTTTCAGCAGAAGGGCTAAACTGGGTTGAGGGTAATCAATGGGCCACAAATCCATCACTGAGTTAGGGGGCCAGTTACCTCAAACATGTGAATACTTCCCTGGTGGAATAGGCAGATATGATCTATTTGTTTCAATAAGCCATGAAGGTGGTATCAGGAACTTCTAAGTGAGGTAACACCTACCAGCCTTTTCTATAGTTTATGGTCTTAGTGAGTTGCCTGAATCACTGAGGGATCAAATGATTTTACCAAGATCATGCAACCAGTGTCAGAGACGAGATCTGAGCCCAGAGCTTTCTGATTTTGAAGCTAGCTTTCTATCCACTGTCACATGGCATCTTCACCCCAAATATTTTGTGGAACCTATAGATGATGAGCAGAAATGAAGTCATAATCATGAGAAAAAGGAAGAAAGAGGCTCAGAACAACTGGCACATGATATTTTTGGTAAACAGGAAAACAAAAGGAGATTGACGTGGTCATTATTTTCCCAATTGTTCAAGTCTTGATCATGGATATGATGGACCAAACAAAGGACTTCTGGAGAAAGAGGCTTATGTACACATTAGCAGCATTCCAGATTCCAATCAATGCCTTCATTTTATAGTTGAGGAAACTGAAGCCCCATAGGTTATCACTTTCTCAAGGTTGCACAGCTATTTAGTGGCAGAGCCAGGACTAAAAGCTAGTCCTTGCTCTTTCCTTTTATATCATTCTCCCAAGGAAAAATTACAAATAAAATTCTGTTGTGCCCTGGGAAATTTCCATTGCTGTTGAGGATGTGCTGTTAGTGAAATATTTCCTTATTTCACTCATCTCAAAAATAATTAGGATCTACCTTGAACTATGATCTACATGTCTAAGCTTTACTTTAACTACAGGGGAAGACAAGTGATGACAGGAAGGTGTGTGTGTGTGTGTGTGTGTAAATGAAAGGGAAATATTGGGAGCTTTTAACAAAGAAGGAAAGACATCATAGTTTAGGAATATGTGGAATGGTATTTATTTCCAATTATTATTATATTATTTCCATGTAAACTTTCTCCTTCTGTATATATCTCATCACTCTGTAGTCCCATCTACACATACACACCCACCCCCACCCCCCCCACACACAGAGAGAAATGAACACACATGAATTTTACTCTTCCAGAATATTTCTTCTCTCTTAGGCCATTTTAGTTATAAGGAACAGCAATGGTGACTGTGTAGATTTATTCAGAAGAATTAAAGAAGCTTGAAGTATGTGGTTTGCCAAAACTGAAGCGTTAGCAGGGGATTACTAGGTTTTATTAGATTTAAGATAGTATCAACATGAATTGACTCACAAATTTGCCAACCCTCCTTTTTTCAAGTAGTAAAATATTTCTGTAAAGGACTACAGATAGGGGAACTATATTAGTAATAATGATAGATGCCTGATACATGTGCAAGGTGTCCACAAAATCTTTCACACTTGCTTTAAAAGTACACTAGGGGGGCAGCTAGGTGGCGCAGTGGATAGAGCACCAGCCCTGGATTTAGGAGGACCTGAGTTCAAATCTGGACTCAGACACTTAACACTTACTAGCTGTGTGACTCTGGGCAAGTCACTTAACCCCAATTGCCTCACCAAAAAAAAAAAGGACACTAGGACCTTTGGGAGACCTCATATTTGTGAGACTCTCCAAAAATGAGGTGTGATTTGAGAAACCCTGCCAGGCCCGCTTACCTAAAATCATGCCTTTTACTAGCCTGCCATGATGCTTCTCTTCCCTCCTATCTAGCATATTTTGAAGCACTATTAAAATTACTCTTCCCCTCCAGTCTTCATTTTAAAATATATACTTTCTTGGGATAAAGGGAGAGCTCTAATAAAGGAGGGAGGATTTTTTTCTAGGCTTCTCCTATTAGCACATCAGTGCAGAGTAGTTAGTTATCTTCTTGGACACTTTGGAAGGTACAAGGTAATAGTCAGAAGGGCAGAAAACCAAATTTAGGACAAAGAAGGTCCATTGGGAGAGATGTTTAAGAAATGAATCTCAAGCAAAATAATGTAGGCCAGGGAAATAATGAAGGCCAGGGAGCCTTCATGATTCAAGTCCCTGGCATATAATTGGTATAGAGTGGTGTAACAAGTCATATGTTTTTGATGTGGATATGTTTTGGTATGGATATGATCGGACTAACAAGCAAATGAAAGGACAGAGAGGGGAATATTTCATCAATAGACATCTGGCTAGTTGCAAAGTCTTGGCCACAGCCACCCTTCCAGCCGTATTGCTGACCATGGTCCTGACACAGCTCATCCTGCAGGCACAGCATACCACTGACCAAAGTGCTGATATTGCCGAAAAGCTTTTGTTTCTGAGAATTGCTGAGTCAAGGGGCTGAACCTTCTTCTCAGGGCAAAGGTGATTCAATCATTTCTACCTATCTACACTAGCCCAAACTTAGAGCTTATAGTTCTGGTTCTATTGTAGGGGAGCAAGATTCTATGTCCCAAGCAACTTTTATGTTTTGCAGTGTCTGGTGATGGAATTTAAAATTTTCTTTCCCTCTCAGCTGAGCATCATCTGCCAATCATGCCATCTGTGCTTTCATAGAAACCATTCATAAAAAATGTCAAGTAGGCCAGTGCCAAGGGCAGAACCCCACAGCACTGAATTTGATTCAACAATTAGATATTATGCCCCTACTGTGTGCAAGCCACTTTGTTAACCATGGGGAATATAAAAACAAAGGTGAAACAGTCCTTCTGAGGAGTAGCTTATGTTCTATTGGAATGTAGAATGGCAACATTGATTGACCATCAAAGACCTGCTTCCAGGTTGACATTAGCCTATTAAACACGTCTACTATTTACATAGCGTTAAAAAAATTAGTTCTAAAACATTATGTATATGAGACTCATAGAATCCAAACAAGCTAACATTAGGTATGATTAACAATTTTTAAGAGTTTTATTGCACTTTCTGTCTTTTATATTAGTTCATTTCCTAGTGACTCCCAACTATCACCCCAGGAAAATCCTTACCAGTAAAAAAAATCAGTCAATCAGTTTAAAAGAATTTATTAAGATTCTACAATGCACCAGACCCTATGCTTGGCACTAGGTATACAAAGACAAAAGTAAAATGATACATGCCCCTGAGGAGATTACATTTTCTCAAGAAAGACAAAGAGTACATACTAATATACAAAATAGATTCAAGATAAATGGGGGGTGGGGTGAAGGAGGAAGAGCACTAGTATTTGGGAAGATTAAGAAAAAAACAGCTATATAGAAACTGACATTTTAGTTGTGTTTTGAAGGAAACTACAGATTCCAAGGGGGTGAAGGTGGGGAGTAGGAGGTGGAGATGAAAAGTCCAAAGGTACAGAGACAGCAGATGGGGAGGTGAGTATCAGGAATTGCAGGATGGCCAGATGGACTGGATTGCATTGTCTGTGGAGGGGAGTAATAACCTAGAGTTAATCAGGTAGTAACCAGAGAGTAAACCTGGTAGCCAGTTTATTGAGGCTTTAAATGCCAGAGCAATTTATATTTGCTTTTAGAGGTAATAGGGATCCAATGGAATTTATTGAGTGGGAGAATGACATGATCAGGACTATACTTTAAGAAAAATAACTTTAGGATATGTATGGAGGATGGATTGGAGTAGAGAGAGACTTGAAACAGGGACCCCAGTTAGAAAACTATTGCATTAAACAGCCAAGAGGTGATAAGAGTCTGAGCTAAGGTGATGATTGTGTGGGTGGAGAAAAGGGAAGAGGAGTGAGAAATGTTGTGGAAGTGGAAATAACAAGTTTTGATCACAGACTGTATATGTAGAGTGAGTGAGAGTGAGGAGTCAAGAATAACACCAAGGTTACAAACTTGGGTGATGGACTGCTTGGTAATGCCCTTAACAGAAAGAGGGAAGTTCAGCAGAGCAGTGAGTTTGGGAGGAAAGATAAAGAGTTCAATTTTGGACATGTTGTGTTTGGGATGCCTATTTAAATATGTATTTAATAAGCAGTTAGTCATACAGGATTGGGGAAGGGAAGAAACTAGTATTGGATTTGGGAATGATCTCCATAGAGATGATAATGTTATAATGTTATAGGGTCACCAAATGAGAGAATATGGAGAAAGAAGCGAAAGAAGCCAGAACAAAGCCCTGGGGTATGCCACAGTTAAAGGGTGCATGATATGGAGGACGATCTAGCAAAAGAAGACAGAAGAAACAGTCAGACATATAGGAGGAGAATCAAGAGAGAGCAGTATCATGAAAACCCAAAGAAGAGAATATCTAAGAAAAGAGAGTGGTCAGCAGTTTTGGATGCTGCAGATATTGAGAAGAATAAGTATTAAGAAAAGGCTGTCAGATTTGGCAATTAAGAGATCATTGGTAACTTTGGACAGAGAAGTTTTAGTTGAATGATAAGGTCAAAAGCTAGACTATAAAGAAGAGAGGAAGTGAGAAGAGAGGAAATGTAGGCATTAACTGTAGTTAGCATTTTGTAGTTTGAGAAAAAGAGGAATAACTAGTGAAATAATATAAAAGATAGGAAGCTCAATAAAAAATATCAGATGACAGCTTGAGGTAGGTCTTTGCTGTTAACCAGCTGCTTAGTCATGTCTAACTCTTTGTGACCCCATGGACCATAGCACCCCCAGGCCCTTCTATCTTCCACTATCTTCTGAAGTGTGTCCAAACTCATGTTAATTGCTCATACTAAGGTTTTCTTTTCTCCTTTTGCCTTCACTCCTTCACAATATCAGGCTCTTTTCTAATGAGTCCCATCTTATCATTATATGTCCAAAGTATATAAGGTTCAACTTCAGTATTTGTCCTTCCAATGAAGTGTCTGAATTACTTTCTTTAAGTATTGACTTATTTGTTCTCCTTGCTGTACAAGGGACTCTCAAAAGTGTCATCCAACACCATAATTCAAAAGTATCAATTCTGAGGCACTCAACTTTGCTTATAGTCCAACTCACACAGGCATACGTTACTACTGAAAAAAACATAGCTTTGACTATTACAGATCTTTGTTAGCAAGGTGATGTCTCTGCTTTTTAGTATGCTTTCCAGATTTGTCATAGCTTTCTTTCCAAGGAACAAGCATGGCTGCAATCACTGTCTGTAGTGATTTTTGAGCCCAAGAACATAAAATCTGACATTGGTTCCATTTTTTCTCACTCTATTTGCCAGGAAGTGATGGAACCAGTTGCCGTGATCTTAGTTTTCTTAATGTTAAGCTTCAATCCAGTTTATCTACTCTTCTCTTTCACTCTCATCAATATGTTTCTTAATCTTCACTTTCTGCCATCAGAGTGGTATAGTCTGCATATTTGAGATTGTTGATATTTCTCTTGGCAACCTTAATTCCAGCTTTTGATTAATTCATCCTGGAATTTTTCATGATGTACTTTGCACATAAGTTAAATAAATAAGATGACAATATACAGCCTTGCCGTACTCTTTTCACAATCTTAAACCAATTGTTCGTTCCATGTTCAATTCTAACTTTTGCTTCTTGACCTGTATACAGGTTCCTTAGGAGACAAGTAACATGATCTGGTACTCCCATCTCTTTGAGTACTTGACACATATTTTTGTCATTCCCCAAGACAAAGGCTTTAGTGTAGTCAATGAAGCAGGAGATGTATTTTTCTGGAACTCCTTTGCTTTCTCAATAATACAACAAAGGTTGGAAATTTGACCTCTATTTACACTGCCTTTTTGAAAACCAGCCTTTATTTATAGTAATTCTCAACCAGATAGTGCTGAAGCCTATCTTGCAGAATCTTAAGCATAACCTTGTTAGAGTATGAAATGAGTGCAGGTATTTAGTAATTTGAGCATTCTTTGGCATTGCCCTTCTTTTGGATTGGGTATATTAAGTATAGCATTTTAGCAGCTTCATTTTTTTGCAGGGCAATGGGGGTTAAGTGACTTGCCCAGGGTCACACAGCTAGTAAGCAACAAGTGTCTGAGGCTGGATTTGAACTCAGGTACTCCTGAATCCAGGGCTGGTGCTTTATCCACTGCACCACCTACCTGCCCCCTAACAGCTTCATTTTTTAGGATTTTTAATAGCTCAACTGCAATTCCATCACCTCTTCTAGCCCACTTGACTTCATTCTCCAGAGTGTCTGGCTCTATATTAGTAGCCATACTATCATGGTTATCAATGATGTTAAGATCTTTCTTGTATAATTCTTGCCACGTCTTCCTAATTTCTTCTACTTCTGTGAAATCCCTAACATTTTTGTATTTTTATCATGCCCATTTGTGCATGAAATATTCCCTTGATACCTTTAATTTTCTTAATGATATCTTGTGTCTCCCATTCTATTTTTTCTTTCTATTTCTTTGCATTCCTTGTGTAAGAAAACTTTATTATCTCTCCTTGCTGTTCTCTGGAATTCTGTATTCAGTTGGGTATAGCTTTCCCTTTCTCCTTTCCCTTTCCCTTTCTTTCCTCAGCTATTTGTAAAGCTTCATCGGCCAGCCAGTTTGCTTTCTTGCTCTTCTTTGGTTTTGTTACTGCCTCCTATACAATATTGACCATAGTTCTTCAGATGCTCTATCTAGCAATTCTAATCCCTTAAATATATTCACAACCTCTACTTCATATTCATAAGGGATGTTCTTTAGGTCATACCTATGTGGTCTGATGGTTTCCCCAACTTTCTTTAAGTCTATATTTTGCAATAAGAAGCTCATGATCTGAGCCACAGTCAGCTCCAGTTCTTGTTTTTACTGACTGTATAGAGCTTCTCTACTTTTGGTTGCAAAGTAGAGAATCGATCTGATTTCTGTATTGACCATCTGGTGTTGTCCATGTGTAGAGTTGCCTTTTGCATTGTTGAAAAAGAGTGTTTGTTATGACCAGTGAGTCATCTTGACAAAACTCTGTTAGTCACTGCCCTGCTTCATTTTGTATGCTAAACCTAAATTTTCCTATTATTTCAATTTGCTTTGACTTTCCACATTAGCATTCAAATACCCTATGATGAATGTTGTATATTTTTGGTGTCATTTCTAGAAGACATAGGTCTACATAGAACTCATCAGCTTTGGCTTCTCCAACATCAGTGATTGGAACATATACTTGTATTACTGGGATGCTGAATGGTTTGCTTTGATTTTGAACATATATCATTCTGTAATTTTTGAGATTATACCCCAGAACTACTTTTCTCACCCTTTTCTTGACCATGAGGACTACTCCATGTAACATGTAATATTACAGTAATATATGTAATGATCACTTGAATTAAATTTACTCATTCCCATCCATTTAAATTCACTGATACCCAAAATACCCATGTTTATACTTTCTGTCTCCTGTTCAACCACATCCAATTGACCTTGGTTCATAGGTTCCTATGCAATAGTATCTCTATAGCATTGAACTTTCTTTTCAACAACTACCACATTCACAGATGAGCTTCTTTTTGGCTTTGGCTCTAGCTGCTTCATTCTTTCTCAGGCTACTTGTAGTTCTCTGCTCGTTCTTCTTAATGTGTTGAACACCTTTTGGCCTGAGGGGCTCATCTTCCAGTTTCTTACCTATTATCATTTTAATACTGTTCATGGGGCTTTTTTTGCAAAGATCCTGGGGTGGTTTGGCATTTCCTTTTCCAGTGGATCACCTTTAGGTCAAAACTCCCCACTATGACCTATTTATTTTGTATAACCCTGCATAGTTTCATTGAGCTACACAAGCCCCTCTGCCATGACAAGTCAGTGATCCAGAGAGGGTTTTCAGGGATGAAGGATTCTTGGGCATACCTATAAGCACCAAGAAAGGAATCAGGAGAAAAGGAGAGAATGAAGATTAGAAAGACAAAGAGGATAATTGGGGGTAGACAAGGGGGAGCATAACAAGAGTATTTGTAAAGAGGTTGGTCTTTGTGAGAAGGGTCATCTCTTTATCAAAAACTGGAATAAAGATGAAAGAATGGAAAATAATGTCAAGAAATATAAGCTGTAGAGAAAAAGAGAAGAGGAAGCTTATATAGCTCATGGCCTGTATTTTTTCTGTAAAATAAGGGCTAGATTGCTCAGGGTGGGTATGGGGTAGTATGGAAAGATCATGGAGAGAACAGAAGAACTGGAACAGTTGTTATGCAGAGTGTGATAGACTCCAAAGCCTTTTAAAATGTGGGTCATGGGGGGCAGCTAGGTGGCACAGTGGATAGAGCACTGGCCCTGGAGTCAGGAGGACCAGAGTTCAAATCTGGCCTCAGACACTTAACACTTACTAGTTGTGTGACCCTAGGCAAGTCACTTAACCCCAATTGCCTCACCAAAAATATGTGGGTGATGGCCCCACATGGGGTTGTGTAACTGAATGTGGGGGGGGGTTTACAAAAATTTGGCAGTAAATATTTATATATGTATTTTATATACTTATGTACTGTGGGGTCATGTAAAAATTTCTCAGGTGAAAAGGGATTGTGAGTGGAAAAAGGTTCAGGAGCTCTGGGGTAGAGAATCCATTAGGAAGGAGTAAAAGGATCACATCAAGGGCTTCCTTGAGATAAGATAACATAAATTTATAGTGGACCTAGCAGGGCTGCATAATTTATCCCACGTACCTGGGCTACCCCACAGTGGCATATGAATAAGAGTGGAGGAGGCAGATGGAGGAAGTAATCTGAAGTTGGGGTTTGGCAATAGGTGGAAATAGGGAAATTGGTAATGAGTGGAAATAGGATAAGAGAGTCAGGTATCCAGGAATAGAGGGTAGTGTTATTTTGAATTGATTAGCTAAAGGGTAGAGACTGGAATAGAGAAAAATGAAGCCAGAGAGGAACAGATGCTCTGGAAAAGTACTGAGCAATAAAGGGAATGGGGGTCACAGTGAGGACAAAGAATAGTTTTAGAAGGAATGAAACATAGAGGGATGGAATGATAGATGGTTCTGATAAGATACAGCAATTTTAGGGTTCTTGATGAAGCAAGTGGAACAAATACATGGATAATGGCAGGATCAAGGGTGTGACTATGGCTGTATGTAGCTGAGATGGTATGAGACTAAGAAAAGCAATGCAGCAAAATTATTGCATACATTGACTATGCCTCAAAATGTATACCCTATTCTGCACCTATAGTCTACCATCTCTCTGCCAAGAGCTGGAAGTATGCTTTACTCTGAGATCTCTGAGACCATAATTAGTGAAGTGATCAAAATTCTGAAGTTTCTCAGCATTGCCTTCCTGTACATTAGTGGAGTCACCATGTAAATTGTTCTCCTGGTTCTACTTACTTTACTCTCTTGACTCTGCCTGGAATTTAATTTTAAAAAGTGATTGCCAAGACAGGTCATAGAGAACACAAATTCAACTCAGTATACTACATCTGCTAAAACAAGTGTCTCCCAGATGAGAATTTGCATTCAGGATGATCACAATCATATTTTACATTTCTGAAGCACATTTTAACTTTTGTAAAACTCTTTCTTTCAGAACAATCAAAGAAAGATTAAATCCACTTGACACCTAGCAGAGTACTTACCAGCACAGTGGGCACTTCAGTATTTGTTTAAGTGTTAAGAGTATTCTATTAAAAATTAAAAAAAAATTTTAAAAAGAGTATTCTATTGACTTCAGGGATAATTGGTGATATATGGATGGCAACTGATTTAACTGAAATTCTCAATTAAGTAGACATGGCAGCATGGCCTAGTGGATAGAGGACCATTCATGGAGTCAGGAAGATCTGGATTTCAGCCCTGCTTTTGACATGTTAGCTGTGTGACCATAAACAAGTCATTGAACTTCTCAATTCCTGAGTTTACTCTGTTAGGTTTTAAATTAATGGTCAAGTTGATAATCCACATAGTCGGAATGAATGGAAAAATACTTATTAAGCACTTACTGTGTACTGGTATGATACTAAGTGTTGGCAATACAAATAGAAAAGTGAACTCTTCTCTTAAGGAGTTCCCGTTCTAATTGAGGGATGCAGCACATTCAGAAAGGGCTGGTGGAAAGGCCCAGTGGGCCTTAGGGTTCATCAGCAGGATGGATAGCAAGCTCCAGAGGTAGAGAGAGTTACCAAACTGGGACTTCCCTACATTGATGAGGTAAGGGGGCTAGACTCTTTTCTCTACTTCCCACAAGATTCAGTTAAATAGAGCATCTCATACCCCAATAGTGCTGGATAAAAAGAGATTTCAGAGAATTCTATACAAATGATTATTACAATAATGTAGATTACTCAGGGAGAATGAAGATCTGACCATTTTACATGCTTAATCAAGATATGAACTAGGTCAGGGCATTTCGAATTTCAAAATCTCTCCTCTTGCTGACATTTACAGAGTTCTGTTCTTTTCACTATACTATTCAGGAGCAATGAAAGATGATGAGATACTATCAGTCAGCACTAGTCACCTTTGGATCATATGACTTTACTAGCTGAAGACAGAATCCCTGCTGCAAAGACACCAGAACAAGAGACTGGTGTTGGAAGGGCACCTTTCACTTGCTTGTCTCTTAAGGGGCATCATATCCACAATCCCATTCCCAAAGGACAGAATCCAGTGTCTTGCTCCTAGGGCTAGTTGACAGATATGTAAAATCACAGGTAGACTGATAGCTGCTCCCCAATGACCACCCCTCTGGGACGGATCTCATGGGCAAGGCTTTAATTAATGCTAGTTCTTCAGGTGTCATATTTGAATGAATGAGATTTCTTCATTTCCATGATTATATTTTAATGACTCACAGAGCACACTAACATCCTTTGTAAATGAAAGGTAAGAAGCTCAACATTGGGGGAAAATTATTATTGCTATTTTTTCCAAGAATGCACCAGGATGTGCTCTTTTCTTCTTTGCCTAATTAGGTTTTATGAGCTTTTTTGGCAAGGAGCCAATTGCCATTCCTCTTTTTCAACCCCTTGCCCCATATATCCATTCTAATTTGGATTTCAGTTTTCAAATTCTAAACGATTTTTCAAATTTGTACAGCATGTCTGATTTTCCAAACGCAACTTCGAACATTTTATATGTTTTATCTAGTTAGTCCTCTCTGCAGTTCAGTGGGGCAGAAGGGACAGAAAATGAAGTGGAATCATACAATGTTACAACTGGAAGAAATGTAGAGATCAATCTCTCCAGCCCCCTCATGTTATCCTATTTTCTCAGTTTGCCATTGAGGCAAGGTGGCACAATGGAAAGAGCATTATGTTGGCTCTAGAATCAGAAGAACTTGGGTTCAAATCCTGCCATTGAGGTTTACTGCCTCAATGTGTGATTTGGGTCAAATTCTTTTACTCTCCTGTGCCTCAGTTTCTTCATCTGTAAATTGTGTGTGTATGTATGTATGTATGTATATATATATATATATATATATATAAAGGTATATACATATATACCTACAAATACTAGATGACCTCTAACACCCCTCCCAAATCTAGATGCCTCATCTCCTGACTCCCATACCAGAGTTCTCTCTGTCCCCGGCCACATAGTGGCAAAACTCAGGCCTGCTTATTTACAGTTCTGAGCTATGCCTCTTAAATGACATGGCTGGTCAATACAGAGTTGAGTTACATGGAGCTGGGGAAAGAGTGAGTGAGACAGAAA
This sequence comes from Dromiciops gliroides, assembly GCF_019393635.1. Taxonomy (NCBI): domain Eukaryota; kingdom Metazoa; phylum Chordata; class Mammalia; order Microbiotheria; family Microbiotheriidae; genus Dromiciops; species Dromiciops gliroides. The sequence continues at coordinate 40,770,375 of NC_057865.1, forward strand.
TTATGTATAATCGCTTTCTCTTTCTTTCATTTTCTTTCTTTCTTTCTTTCTTTCTTTCTTTCTTTCTTTCTTTCTTTCTTTCTTTCTTTCTTTCTTCTCCTCCTCCTCCTCCTTTTTCTTCTTGGCAATGAGGGTTAAGTGACTTGCCCAGGTTCACACAGCTAGTAAGTGTCAAGTGTCTGAGTCTGGATTTGAACTCAACTCTTCCTCAATCCAGGGCCAGTGCTTTATCCACTGCACCACCTAGCTGCCCCTACATAATCACTTTCTGCAACAAACACAATTAGAATTAATTACCCAGTGGCTGGTGTTTACGTTTTTTGGTGGCTATTTCTCAGTCCTCAATTTAAGACACTCTTCAGGACACTATCAGATAAGTGCCTTCCCTGCCAATACACCCACACCTCTGATTATTGTTGCAGTAAATCAGGGAAATTGGCCATTTGGGCAGTTCAATTCATCACCCTCTTTTCCTTCCTAAAAGAAACTTCTTGTATTTCCCTCCAGCAACTTCTTCTTGACCACCAAAACATTGATCGATTTTTTTGAAGCACAGCTTCAGAACCTTTGTCTGGTTATTTGGGCCTAAGGCCCAAGTAAGACACCTTTTTTTTTTTTTCAGTTTTAAGTATTAGTTTGCCAATGGTACAGCTGCATTTCCCTATGATTGTTCTTTTGAATTTTGACTTGCTAGCTCTTCCTCGTATGTGTCATTCCATTTCCTATACCCCATGTATTACACAGGGGCTAAGGCCTCATCTCTAGAAGGTACTCCCTTCTACTGCCACGTCACAGAATTTCTAGCTTCCATCAAAATACGGCCCCAGTATCATCTCCTTGATGGAGACCTTCTAGATATTTCATCTGCCCTTCCCAATTTTTTTTGGCGAGGCAATTGGGGTTAAGTGGCTTGCCCAGGGTCACACAGCTAATAAGTGTTAAGTGTCTGAGGCTGGATTTGAACTCAGGTCTTCCTGAATCCAGGGCTGGTGCTCTATCCACCGTACCACCTAGCTGCCCCCCTTCCCAATTTTTTTAGAGACTACTAGGTGGTTCTGTGGATACAGCATTGGCCTTGAAGTCAGGAAGGCCTGAGTTCAAATCCAGCCTCAGACAGTAGCTGTGTGACTCTGGGCAAGTCACTTAACCCCATCTGCCTTAGTTTCCTCATCTGTAAAAGGAGCTAGAGAAAGAAATGGCAAACTACTTCAATATCTCTGCCAAGAGAACCCTATGGATAGTACTGGTGTGCTATGGTCCATGGGGTCATGATGATTTGGACATGACTGAACAACTCAGTTTTTAGTACTCTTTCCCTTTTGAAGCTCCTTTTTTTTTTTAAACAAACAAACAAAACTTATCCTAGTACATTTTTTTTCTTTCCAGTAGGATGTAAGTTCCTTGAAAACAGAGATGTTTTCATTTTGGGCTTTCATTGCCCAGTATCTAGCTTGATGTCTAATAGAGTAATTATTAAATAAATGTAATAAGAGTTAGCTGGACTGATTTGAATTGAACCTGAAAGGGACCCTTAGAGATTGTCCAATTTTACCCCATCATTGCATCAAAGGAAAAATGGAGAGCCAAAGAAGTGAGACATGGTGGTTGGGTTCAGGATTTCAAGGAACACCAACAAAGTGATACACTAAGCTGCTCTAACCACTAGTTTTCTTGATTTATGAAAACCCACTTGGTAACTTAGTGAACATATTCAGTCATGCAAGAAGCATACTGGACACGAATCCCATTTCACAGCCACCAAGGGTCACTGCTTTTAGCCTGCTTTGGGAAAGTGGAATTGTACAGGAGTATAGCTGAAACCCAGGCTCAGTTGAGGCAACTTGTGGTTCTAGATGGCCCCCAGCTGTTAGGGGTGACATGGGTTTCATTTGATATAGACAAAGAGAACTGGAGAACCAATCTTAGGGTACCTTTGAATAGACCAATCATGAGCAAACCAGATCACAATAAACCAGAAGTTGGTAGAATTCTTTTAGTCAGAAGTTTTAATTGGGGATATCCATGAATCACATGAGTAGTTTTCACAAAATGACTTATCCCAGGTCAGTACAATTTTTGGCTACAAATTCAATCTTTTTAAGGCATACAAACTGTTATTAATTAGATGGAGTTCTGTGCCACCAGGAAAGGAAATATCCTAAGGATATCAGTCTTCTGATAGAAGTTTCATATGCAATATTTGTCATACAGTGCAGTGAACTTCTAGGTAACTGAGTGTTAACCATTGCTTGGTTGAAGGTAAAATGACTTTACTATTTCAGCAATTCTAACCTGTCCACTTTTCATTATTATAAGTTGCTGGGTTTCTTACAAAATAAATCCCACTGATCTTTATTAGTTACCCTTCATAAATCTGATTGCTTCACTAATTGTTTCAGACAATAGTCTTTCTCAGCACACCTGTTTCATGAAATGATAAATAGGTAGAATTGCATATTACTGCTGTGTTTTCTGGTTATTTGGGGAGAAAGGATTTGCAATTGTGTATCAAGACAACATTTTTTAACCAAAACATTCTAATAAAACCACTTTGAATTAAAGGTAGATTTTCCATAGAATCAGATTTAGAGTTGGAACCGTAGCTTAGAATTGGGCCCTCAGAGGTTTTTTAGACTAACCCCTACTTAAATTACAAATCCCTTCTTTCATATTCCTATTACATTTTCATCTCACCTCAAGATCTCCTAGGACAGACAGTGCACTGCCCCATAAGGAAGCGTATGCTTATAGGCTGGATAGCCTCAATGGCTAGGAATGGTTTTCCTTACATTGAATAGAAATCCACATGTGAATAAATGCTCACATGGGTCATAGTTCTCTAGATAGAACAATCTAGTACCTTGTCTTGTTGGGGTTTTTTGTTTGTTTTTGTTTTGTGGGGCGATGAGGGTTAAGTGACTTGCCCAGGGTCACACAGCTAGTAAGTGTCAAGTGTCTGAGGTCAGATTTGAACTCAGGTCCTCCTGAATCCAGGGCTGGAACTTTATCCACTGAGTCACCTAGATGCCCTTAATACCTTGTCTACCTACAGTGGGTCATCTTGAACTATTTGAAGACTGTTGTTCTCAAGTCCACTGAAGGCTTCTCTTTCCAGGCAAAGCTTCCACATTTTCTTCCTCAGAAATGTTCACCTTAAATATGTCTTCAAACCATACAATGCAGACTTTTAAAGACTGTAGGAGAGGGTGTTCTTTCTCAAAGGAAACCAGAGGACTCTGCTGATTCCAGATGGCAGCTATTGGAGGACAGAGGTCTGCTTATAAATGTTTAACAATTAGCTCTCCGGGGTGAGGGAAATGCAGCCATGGTATACTCTTAGTTTTAATCTGAATTATTTATATTTCTCTATCATGTTCTTAACTCTAGACAATCCACAAAACAATAAATTATTCCCTTATTTGTAGCATTTGCTGATTTTTGAGGTATAAAGACTCACACTGAAAATTTAATGATTGGCTCTAGTAAGTCATTACAAACTAGCTCCAGCACATGTCTTTCCAAAGGGAGATGTTGAGGGGAGGTGGCATAAATAGCATATTTTAGATGACTGTCATTCAGTTTTGTAACTGACCTCCCACTTTACCAGCTCTCCCCACTTTCTTCATTCCCCCACAAAATCTGCATCTTTTCCATCTTCTTCCTGCTTTCTTAACAGCCATGCTTGCAGCCTCCATTCTTGCCCTAACCCAAATGTCCTTTTCTCTTGATCCATTTCCTAATAATGGAACAAAATGCCAATCGATTGCAACTTTTAAAAAAGGCTTTATTTTTCTCCATGTCCTCCCCCCTCAGAACACAATATCCACAAACAAATTCCTATAACCAGTTACCATAAATGGATTTTAAAAATTATTTGTGAGGGTGGCAAATTTAATTGTTCTACACAACTTCATTAAGAATTATCTAAGATATTTCAGGACAATGCACTATCCCTGGTAGAGACTAATGATGAGTTAACATTACTGCTACAAGATCAATGAGCTAATTTATTTTCACCATTTGGAGCAGCAGACTGAGATCTTATTCCTAAAATTGGTGTTTAATTTTTCAAGGTAATAGCTTATAGAGAAACTCATCTTGGAAAGACACTTAACTCACTCCTGTCATTTTCCTTTAATTTACAGGTTTTCATTTTACAGAATCCCAGGTTCATACATCTATAGAGCTAGAAGGGACTTAAATGGTAATGCAGTTCAACTTCCTCATTTTATAAATGAAGAAACTGAGCCCGGGGTAGTGGGGTGCTGCTGCTGCTGGTGGTGATGAAGGGACTAGCCTAAGGTCGCAGGGGGAGTAATTGACAAAGGGAGAATATGAACCTCTGGCTCCAGAGCCACCAGTTTGCTATTATACCATGCTGCTTCCCTCTTCAGTGTTCAAGACTCATCATTTCATTCATGTGAATTCCCTCTCAGCTAATAGGGATAACTGTCCCCATCTACCTGAGTGGTTGGTCTTCATGAACCATTGTGGGCAAAAAAGTCATCGCCTCGTGGCTGGTCTCCTAGTGCTAAGTCTTTCTGTGTTTATCCTGGTGTTCAGATGAAAGACACATAGCTCGTCACCAGGTCCAGAATGAAAGCCATCCCAGATTGTCAGGCCCTACCAGAGGTCACACTCTGCTGTCACAGTCTCTGAGAACCCCAGGGTCATCTCCCATTGCCCTCTGTTTTTTCATTGAATTAGATTTGCTTTACTGTGTCTTGGTTTCTCATAAAGTCACTAGCTTCCATTTGTTCATTCCTAATTCTTAGGCAATTCTTTTCAGCAGACAGCTTTTTTTAATCTCCTTTTCCATTTGACTTTTCAGACTGTTGACTTTTTTCTCATGACTCTCCTGCATCGCTCTCATTTCTCTTTCCATTACTTCCTCCCTCTCTCTAAATCTTCCTTCTATGTCTCCCACTTTCTCTTCAAAGTCCCTTTTGAGAGCTTCCATGGCCTGAGACCAGTTCATATTTTTCTTAGAAGCTTTGGATGTGGGGGCCCTGAGGTTGTTATCCTCTTCTGAGGGGTGCACCTTGATCTTCCTGACTGCTGAAGAAACTTTCTATTATTCTCAACTTTCTTCGCTTGCTCATCTTTTGTTTGACTTTTAACTCCCCACTGGGGGCCCTGCTTTTAGGCTACACTACTGTCCCCAGCTTCAGAGGGTCCCAGGTGTTTTGGTTTGAGGGAGGGCAGGTTTTTTCTGGCCTGGCCTGTTCCTCAGAGTCATCTCCATGCCATAATGAGGTATTGGAATCAATCGTCAGTGGAGGAAAAATGTTTTTATATTATTATAAATTTCACTCTTCTGTGCTTCTGAGATGAAAAAGTTTTAATCACAGTGGGTGCCATTTTGGTAATTCTCTTCTGCAGGTAGAATTAACATTCCTTTGTGAACGGAATATGCTAAATTGCTCAGATTTCCCCTCGTGTATTGCAACTTGAGATGACATCTCCAAGAGCTTCATCTTAGTTGAAGTATGACAAAATATCCCAAATTATGCGCAGCTGAATTATGCCCCTCCTCCCCCCTCGCCAAGTGTCAGATTCTTCTCGTTCTGTGATTTAAAAATTTTTATTATTTTTATTTTTTGGTTCATGAATTTACACTAGGCTACACCATGCAATACTATTCATTGTGCTTTAGGAGGGGACATGGTCCCAGTGAGGAATAGCCATAAGCCTAGGAATATGTTCCTCTAGACAAGACCAGGAAGGTCTTTAGTTTAGGTGGAATATCTGGCCTCTTCCTATGTGTTGAAACTTCAGAACCACTGTGAAGTCCTTTTTCTTCACAAAGGATCTCTTCCTTCCTTTTTACTAAGGCCTGAAATTCCTCGAATAGAGGATAAAATCTTTCATTCCACAGTGAAAGGTATGGTTTAAAATAAATATCCAATACAGGTTAGGAGAAGTGACATACTTGTTCAAATTCATACTAAGATGTAAATGATTGATGCTGTGTAAAAAGGGCTGGAATTGAAATGAGAAGATCTAGGTTTAAATCTCTTCTCTGATCATTACTACTTGTACAATGTTGGACAAGCCATTTGGCAGTGTGACCATGTAGAAAGAATGCTAGTTTGGTAGTTAGAAGACTGGAATTAAAATCCTGCCACTGCTGCTTTTTCTACCTGTGGTATTTTAGACAAGTCACAATCTTTCTGAGTCTCAGTTTCCCTCATATTTAAAATGAGAAGTTGGCCTAGATGTCTTCTAAGGTCCTATCCAGTTCTAAATCTACAATAATGTATCTAGATAATATTTAACTTTCTTTCCAGCTCAACCCTTTTCTAGGGGCAAGGTTTCTTGGGGGGGGGGGTGAGGAAGGAACAAAACCAGAGGCAGTTGTACTTGAATGAGCTGCTCTAATAAAGTTGGGGGGGAAAGAGTGTTAAAGAGAAAGACTGGAGGTGACAAATACAAGGACACAATGGTTTAGCATAAGGAGTATTAGAATTAAGAAATCTATGTCTTAGTCCTGCTCTAACTAGCTTTGTGACTTTGGGAAAGTCCTCTTTGGATTCCAGTTTCCTCATCTATGATCTCCAACGTCCTCTTTAACTCTTATATTATGATTCTTAGGTAACAGGAGGGTTGAGGATGGATGGACTTGTGTATTAGACCCCTCCACTAGGGTTCTTGCTAAAGCATAAGGATGAGCAGGGTCTCTTGGTTGGCCCCCTGAGGTATAAGAGAGGTGCTTGACTTTTTTTTGCCTGGTCCTATAATTGTGTAAGTGGTGGTGGTTGTGGTTGAATTCTTTCCATCAACACAAGTTGGCAACTCTCTGTCACTTAGAGTAAGAGTCTTGCCCATATTTTTGAACCTGAGTTTTCCTCATTCCAAGGCCACCTCCCTGGACACCATACTGTCTCTCCGTGTAATCTCCTCATTTGATGTTGTAGAATCTCTGCCTCTAATACCTGCTTTTGTACAAAATATCAAAAGCATATTTACATTTTTACTAGTCTGCAAAATTTTCCCCAATTCTTCCCCATGCTTTCCAATGGCACTGCTGAATCTTGCGTGGCCCCAGGAAATAGATATATTGTTCTATTTTTCTTCAACTTTGTCCTTAGGTCACCACCTTGGAAGCACCAAAATCTTGCAAACTTGCATATGACTGTGATGAAATACTCGTGCTGTGGGAAATTTATGCTTCAGAAATTAGCAAATACTATAAATCAATATTTGATTTATTATTTTGTTCATTGTCTAGACTTGTGAAAGTGATGAGGGAAATTTTAATAATCCAGGTTAAACTTTAAAAAGATATATATATATATATATATATATATATATATATATATATATATATATATATATATATATATATATTTGGGGGGGAGTTAGTCACTAAACATTTACTAGCATGCCACCATTTCTAGACAGGTCTCCCACTATCTGCTTCATTAGTGGGCTCATTGAACATTCAATTCAATTCAATAATCATTTATTGAACATCTATCCTGTGCCAGCTCCTGTGTTATGTGCAGGCAAAGAGCTTAAGTTCTACTAGTGGGGGAGACAACATGTATTTAGTTGAGTAAATACAAAATATATACAAGGTAAAACCAAAGTAAATTGAGTGAGATTGTTTGCGTATGCAAAGTGCTAAGTGGTGAAAGCAGGAAAGCTCCCCTACAGGAGGGGATGCTTGAGCTAAGCCTTGAATGAAGCTAGTAGGGATTCTAAGCGGCAGAGCTGAGTGTATTCAGCTGCCACAAGAGCACTGGAGAGATGACTCTTCTGCCAACACTTCCCCTCCTCGACCCAGTAATCTTCCGAGGTTCGTGCCATCACCTAAGAAACATCCAGCCAGCTTTACTCAGGTCCCCTAGGCCATCACAGCTCTCCACTTTACCCACTGTCCAGTGGCTTAGTAGACCCAAAAGGGCTGGCTGGATGAGAAAGGTTTGCATTACTATAGTGTCCCCTCTAATTTGTCCATCCCTACCTCTCTCAAGTAGCTTAGGGCTCATTCACTGCTTAGCTCCTGGGACCCAAGCCAAAAGAGTTCTGGATGCTGAGAAATCAAAGCAGTGAAATCCTGAGAATACTGGCAGATGATTACCAGAACCTGAATGTATTCCCACTCATCCAAGTCTAATCAACTGAGGCAATAAATCCTATGCAATAGGGCAAAGCAATTAAACACATGTGTGTCATTTTCTTTTTCAGATGAATATAAATTTCATGGTATATAGACTTTTGAGACATAATACTGAAACTGAGTCTGGGGCATTTTACACTTCTCCCATAAGATCACATAAGAATTCAGAAATCTGATGAGATTCAGGACTGAATTGCCATTTTCTAAGGGCTTAGTTTAATGAGAATAGTGAAGTTTCCAAAAAATCTCAGCTCTCACGTCTTTGTAGCTCCTTGTTGAGTCTCGACTTCATTGCTGCTACAGATTTGCTGAAGACTTGACATATTTGCCATTACCCAAATGGCATTTTTTCAGCTGAGTTCAATTAACATTTTATTATGCAAAATTTTACAGGCACTTACTCTTTAAACTTAGAGCCTTGAATGAATAACACTTTTATCAGTCTGTTTCCATGTCTTATTGTGGCTAAGTAGGGATGGTTAGAACAAAGATAACTGATGGATCATTGTCAGTTATAGACTTAAAGTTCAAAATCTCCTTTTCTATCTTTCAAGGCCTCAGGGAGATTCTTCTCTCACATTTCCCAATAGAGTGTTAGTCTTTGAGTTAGCAAGACTTGGGTTCAATTTTTACCCCAACAGCCTTTTGCTGTGTGACCCCAGGTGGGTTATTTATCTTCTGTGACCTGTTAGTAATCTATTAAATGGGGACAATAATACCCATAGCACTTAATTCACAGGTTGATTATGAAGTTTAAGTGAGATAATTTATGCAAAGTGTTTTGCAAACCTTAAATGTCAGTTGTTTAGTTTTTGGCAGTGGTGGGAGTTGTCATTATCTTATTCTAATCTTTTCTGGTAGGGTTCAGATAGAAATGGTCATAGGACAAGACTCTTTCCTGCTATTATTATTTTATATATAAAATTCTGCAGCCTATTGCACCATAGTATTGGGATTTAATCTCATCTAGTGGAGGTTCACAAAGAGCATCCTTAATACAATCCCAAGAGAAGACAGGATGGCAGGAATGATATGTACCTCATCTTGTTCCCACTTGATTTTGATTTCCTTGGCCAGGTTTACTTGGAAAAGGTTTTTATTCCATTTAGCTTGGAGACAGTATGTAGCTGCTATAGTGACATTTATTAAAACATAGTTCTGAATTCTTTATGGATCAATGTTATGCCACATAATTTGTTCTGTGATGATGATCCATGCAGTTCAATAGTTGAGTTCTCCAGGATATTTTGAAGTTAGTTTTTTCTGATATTGGGGTTTGTTACCTGTCCATTCAGGAAAGATATCTTCTGGAGTATAATTCTGGTCACTGGGTCATGTCTTAATAGGTTTGGGGTAAGTAGCAGATTTTTACAGCCTGCAGTAATGTGTTGTATAGTTTCTACTATTTCCTTGAATAATCTACATTAATTATGAAGTCCAGGCTCCTGAAGAATAACTCTTCTGGAATTTCTAGTACTAATGACTTAGTCCTGAATTACCATAGAACTCTTCATCTCTGCCCACAAATTTCCATGTCTCAAACATTTATTTGATGCTTCTTTGTTAACATATTACTGGCTGAGTTCATGCAGATGTGACCCTTTGAAGGCCTTTTGATTCCATCCTTGGATCTTGGCCATTTCATGGGCTCTGTTTGAAGGTAAAACACTTTCAGTTACAGTCAGCTGATAGTGGCTAATGAAAGCCAATTGTTAAATTTTCAGTATGAATATTTATACTTTGGAAATTACAAATGCTATAAACCAGGCCTCAATTTATTGTTTTGCTGATTGTCTAGACCAGGACTTCTTAAACATTTTCTAGTCATGACCCCTTTTTCACCGGAGAATTTTTTACATGACCCTAGGTATATAAAATAGGTATACATAACCTTTTACTGTTGCCAAATTTTCCATAATCCACACATTCAGTTACCCACAGTTTAAAAGCTTTGGTCTAGACTTAAGAAAGTGATGAAGAAAATGTTACTAATTCAGTTTAAACTTTAAAGAATGTTGTATGTATTTTTGGTGGGTAGGGGAAGGGAGAGAGCTGGTTGTTAAACATTGACCAGCACACAACTAGTTACCCTTGGGAAATCCAATGGTATGTACTTGTTTTTCTCCTTTACTTTTTCTCAGTGAAATGATGTCTCCTTTTTCCAAAAGTATTTCTGTAGATTTTTTTTTACCTATCATGTGCTCTAAGAATATCTGTCAATCCTAAAATGATGATGATATTGTTGTAAAGATAGTGTTTACTTTGGAGTATATAGAAGTCACTCTTGGAATCATCATGAGTTTTCAAATCAGAACTGACCTTTTAGGTAAGACTCCATTGTGTCAAAATCTCTACCTTCCATCTCCCCTTCTCTGCCAACTTTCCCAGAGGAATGACTATGTAGGAGCAATGATCCAGTGATTATAAGAATTAATGAGGGGCAGCTAGGTGGCACAGTGGATAGAGCACCAGCCCTGGAGTCAGGAGTACCTGAGTTCAAATCCGACCTCGGACACTTAACACTTACTAGCTGTGTGACCCTGGGCAAGTCACTTAACCCCAATTGCCTCATTTAAAAAAAAAGAATTAATGAGCACACTCACAATGTCACTTCAGTAAAGTAATGAGAGATCACACCCTGAAGGGGCATTTAACTCTTTCATCTTTAAAACTTCTGCCCTGGGACTCTCATTCTCCTGATTGGTAAGTGTCTCAACTGACAGCTAGATGGCACAGGGAATAAAGTTCCAGCTTTGAAGTCAAGAGGACCTGAATTCAAATCTGGCCTCAGACACATACCCTGTTTGCCTTAGTTTCCTCATCTGTAAATTGAACTGGAGAAGGAAACGTCAACCCACTTCAGTGTCTTTCCCAAGAAAACCCCCAAAGAGGTCATGAAGAGCCAGGTATGACTAATTGACTAAATAACAAACAGCACCTGACCCACTATTTCAAACAGGCTGGGGACATGCTTCACTTTACTGTTTACTCTCTGGACATCTTTTCACTAGCTGCCTTGTTGTCAAATGTATGTTCTATTCTTTATTGAATTTCTAGAACCATAATCAAACCAACTCTTCCATTGCCCTTGCAGAGGGTGTGCCAGTCTCTTTCCCAATGGCCCAATTTATCATCCCTATAACTTATTGCCCACTTCCCTATGTATATTGTGTCCTCCTATTATAATGCCAGTTCTTTGAAGTCAGGGAATGTTTTTGCTTTTTTACGCTACATCCATGATATTTCCTGGACCTAATTGTACTATTCACAAGGAAGTAGGTTTAGCCTGGCATACCTATTCTTGAATAAACCATGTTGGCTGTAGTCAGCACTGCTTTCCACTATGTTCCCTGACTCCCAACCCAAAGATGCATTGTACCAACTGCCTCAAGTTTTACTGATGGTAGCTTAATGATTTGCAAAATTTTCAAGTCTTGCTCCTTTACTTCTGTGTGTGTATCCCATCCCAATTGTTCCTTTAGTGGTGCCTTTGATCTTATTGCCCCTGCTCTATTTTTCCTCTCCTCTCCTTCATTATATAGCACCATATTCATTTCTAAAAGTCAAAAGAAAACTGGACCTGGGTAGTTAAAATACATGGTATCAGATAGTGTTGATATGGTTACATTTCTCAGAGCAAGAGGTGAAAATTGGGGAAGGAAAGATGTGTGGAAGGCCAAATGACATGACTAGGCTGAAGCATCGTCGGGGGCCTGAAGTTTAGTTAATATAGTAATCTCTGACCAATCAAACACCATACATTCCAGATTGGGAGAACCAAAGGTGAGTTTAATTCCTTTAGTGCATGGTCCACATCAGAGGGCATAGTAATAGTACTAATGGCAGGGAGGCCTGGTAGATAGAGTCAGTTAAAGACAAGTAAAAGGCTTACCATGATGTAGTAAGTTAGAGAACATTTCTAAATAGTGGACCCCAACAACATGTCATGACCCTCTAGGAGTATCTGGCGAAGAAAGAAGGCAAATAGTGGGGATAACCCTGGGCAGAGTATAACCAGCATCAGGAATGATAGAATCAAGAATCACAAGAAGATGATTTTTTTCTGAATTGTTTAATTATAGGGTTGTGACTGTGAAGGGAGAAAAAATAAGACCAACAGAGGGATGATGGACTGGGAATGTGGAGGAACTAAGGGACTGGTGGTCATGGTTACAGGTTTAGGAGGAGTATGATAGTGGGTAAATTGGAAGGATAAGAGATTAAAATCAAAGAAGAAAATGCCAGGCTTCAAGCTAATGGAGGTAGAGCAGTTTGGTGTCCAAGATGTGATTAACCCTGTAAGTGACTAAGATAGGGCAGAAGCTGAGGTCTTAGCAATTGAGAAGGTTAATGAAACAGGAGATTAGGCAATCATTGTGAATATTGAAATCATCCAGAATGAAGGCAGGGGTTGAGATGAAAAATACTCATGGAGAAAGAAGGAACAGTGACTGTAGAGTCTCTTAGATGACTGCAATAAAAGTTGAGACATAATAATAGGATGTCAAAGGGGAAGAGGTTGCTGAGTGATAATGGCAGAGGTGTTCATTCTTGCCTAGGTTAATAATTTCACCAATGTTCTTGACCCCCTACTTCCCCTTCTCTTTCGGGATTGCGCTCCATCATTTGTCTGCTTTGCTTCGGCCTCTCACATCTTACATTTGTCCGTCTCCATTGGTATGTAGGTGCTATAATGGATAGAGTTCTGGACCTGGACTCAGGAAGACCTGAGTTTGGAGCCTCCCTCAGATGCTTCTTAGTTGTGTTTCTCTCTTACCTTCGGTTTCTTCCTCTACAAAACAGGGATAAAAAATAGCTACTACCTCACAAGATTGTTGTATATTGAAATAATATAAGTGAAGGGTTTTGCTTAAAACACTATACAAATGTTAGCTATTATTATTACTATTATTACCCACACACTCAGATAAAAACCCCTTCATCTGACCCTATTACTCTCAACGAACTATTTTAGTTCCATTGTGTCTTATATTACTGAAAGTCTTAAAAGAGTAGGTCCTCATTGCCTCCATCTCCTTACCACCCATTGCTTGCCTCTTATTTGCTCTACCATTTATTTCATTGCTATCTGACTTCTGCCCCTCTAATCTACTGAAATGCCTCTCTTAAATGTCACCAATCACCTCCTAATCACCCAATTCAATGGCCTTTTCTCAGCTTTCATTTTCCTTGACCTTTCTGTAGCATTTGATTCTGTTGAGTTCCCTCCCCCATCTTGAAATTCTTTCCTTCTTTGGTTTCCTTAACCCTTTACTCTCTGATTCTCCTTCCACCTCTTTGATCTCACCTGGTTTTGTTTTCTTCACTGGATCCATCTCCTTCCCACTCCCTAAGTATGGATATTCTCTAAGGTTCTGTTCATAGCCTTCTACTCTTGTCTCTCCAGACTTTCTCTATTGCTAATCTCATTTATTACCATGCCTTTAATGATCACCCATATGTGGATAATTCCCATATATACAATATTATTACAACATTATAATGTATATTTAATAGGTGGATAATTCCTGTATGCATATATGTGTGTATGTATTTCTAGCCCTCAAATCTTTACTGAACTCTAGATGTATATTTCTTGCCTATTGGATTGTTGAATGCCCTATTAGCTTAAATGTCACACATCTCAAACAAAAATTATCTTCTATCACATCAACTTCTCTGTGACTCTGGTAGATGGAAGGTGATATCTCTTTTATAAATCATTTCTCTGATTAGGTTGAGGAAGGAGAAATATCTCACTAGTTAAGTGATTATGTAGGACTGTGTTTAGATGATCCAAGTCTAGCAGTAATAGCCAGCTTCCTGCTTGGTTGAGTGAGTCCAGGATTAAAAACCAGTGAATAAGCTAGAAACAGAAAGTCTAATTGGGTTATATCCAAACTTAGGGTGTGATGTTTTTTAATGGGAGTTACTCTCCATGTTTGGGAACCCTAATGGAGAAAGCTGTTAGGGGGATGTGGTCCTAGACCAGTGGGGAATCATGTTTTTCATGGACTGGGTCAGAGAAACTTTAGAGAGATAGACTAGATGAATAAGTTGAAAGCAACTCAATTAGAATTTTCTTATTGCCATATGAGAGCATTTTGAAATTATATTTTCTTTTTCCATGTAAATACATATTATTTCTAAAAGCCAAGACAGCACAGATGTGGTAAAGGAACATGGGAAATAGTGGCAGCAATAGAAGAAGAAATAAAATTTGGGGTTAGAAGGAACCCCAGAGGGCATCTAGTTTAACTCCTTTATTTTATAGATAAGGAAGTCTGGACCTAGACTGGTAAAGAAGCGACTTGACCAAGGAAACATAAGATTAGGAAACTCAGTGCCTTGAAGGGAGTTTAATCATAAGGGATTATAAGAGATAATAAAAAGAGAAAGTGGGCCAAAGGCAATGTCTGCCTTCATTCTAAGAAGAAGCTAGTGACTTGGAAATGGAAATATCTCAGGTGGGTGGGTCCTTCATAGTATCTTCTTATCCCTCCTAGAGTATAAGCTTCTTCAGGACTGGGGTTATTTCTCATACTTCTTTATATCTACCACAGCAATTAGCACAATGCATTCCCTATGGTTCCCATTCAGCATGTACCAGTGGAATGAATGAAAAAAAGAAAGAGTGGATTCTATTCTGATGTTCGCATCCTTTGAAGAGAGACTATAAGTCTGCTATGGTTTAGGAGTAGTCACTCTCCATCAATTGTGTGCAGATGAATATTTACACAATAAAAAGCTTCAAAGGTCAGAGAGCTGAGGATGAGGATAAAGGCATGCCTGTTCCTGACTCTGTAGCTACAGGTCCCTAAGCAGGCCCCTTAGCTGCCCTGATCAGCATGACTGCCAGAGGCTCCACTGGTCAATGATTGAGATCAAGATTCTGGTATTTATAGCACAGATCAATGGAAGAGGATTCTTGTTTGATCTCATTCAACCTGCAGCCTTTATCAAAGGCTATGTTTTGTTTTAAATAGGATTGGACATGATTTCAGTTTATATTTAGTGATTTTTTTTTGCATGTATTTCTCCCCGCCCCCTTTTCTAGAATATCTGGACACCTCCTGTAGGGAGTTAATCAACAAGCATTTATTAATCAACTACTGTGTGCCAGGCATTATGCTAAGTATGAAAGAGACAAAGGAAGGCAAATGGATTTGAACCTAGGTCCTCTGACCCCCAAAGTAGTATCCTTTCAACGTCTGTTATTCTGTCTACATATGCTATTGGAACATCTTCTTTGTTAATGGAGGCACTCCTGGAAAGTGCAGCACTATGGACCCTGGACTCTGATTGGTGCTTTCCCCTTAGTGTACCCAGGCCCATCCCCTTTTCTTGGCCTTCTCTAAGAGGCATTCCAGCCTCTTCCTCCCATTGGAACTCAAACTCCTGGGCCCCCTTGGACCCTGGACTCTCACCTTATTGGTGAACTTTTACCTCATCTTGCATGGTCTGTGGCCTCATGTTCTCACTCTTCCCATCCTTTTTCTGATCTACTTTCCCTATGTGGGATGTCTTCCTTCTTTAGTCTATAAACTCAAATAAGGTAATTACTATCTCCCTTAACTGTTTTCCCCCAGCACTTAGCTCAGTACCTAGCATACAGCAAGCACTCAATTAATGCTTTTTATTTCATTCATCCACCCCTCCATCTGATTTGTTTACTCACTCCACTTTTTACTTACTGCCAAAGAGATCACATGTTGTAGTGCTCAGTACACTGGGCTCAGAGTCAGGAGTTAGGAACCTGCCTCTGACATACACATAGTAGGCTTGTTACCAAAACTTTTCTTGATTTAACACTTCACCTGCCATGTGATCGGGGATTTGGGGGTCATGTTCCTTGTCTGTAAAATGGGACAATAATAGTTGTATTTGTGATTATAGTAACATTGTATACAGAATACAAGGGCTGCCATGAGGACCAAGATATCAGTATGTTTTAGAAACCACAGCTGTTTATGTTCTAAGAGTTCAGGGAGAAGCTGTTCAAGGAGGGCTGGAGTAGTGAAGGAAGGATTCACAGAAGAAGTGAGGGCTCCTTCGTGCTAAACCCAAGGCTACCTGTTATGGACATGGCCCTGTGCTCAAGGATGTTAGCATTTCCTTACAGGAAACCATGAAATAGCAACACAAGGCAGAGCAATGGGCCGGAAAGCCAGCAGAGACTGGCTCTGGGATAATAGGACTTTTCCCCAGCAAGGCTTTTTGGAAATACAGCCTAGAAACACAACCAGTACTTATGGCTTTTCTTAAATGACTATTTGCCCGTCCCTCCTCTTTATCTTGTAGACATTCTGCCTGAAAGAGTTTGGGCCTGGAGATTTTGCTGAGAGCTCTGACAGGCACTGTGGCTGTCTGGGGAAACAGACTTGATCACAGTTCGTAAAGAATCTGTGTTTAATTCTTAGGTTGGCTCGATTTCATTCTTAGAAGATGGATTTTCATCTTATCTCAGCTGCTGTCGGTAAGCCTCCATGGGTTGAATCCTATTTCATTTCCATCTTTGTAGGCTGGATGAATGGTGCAGGAAGGAAGCCGAAAAGGCTTCAAGGAAAGAGACCCTGATCAGAGCAGTAATGAATAATTCTGGAATTTTGGAAAAGCAATGTGAAAGGGGTCTACAAATCCCAAGGTCATAAGTTCAAAGCTGGAAAAGACTTTGGAGCTCACTAATTCCAACTTTCTCATTTTACAGATAAGTAAACTGAAGCCCAGAGATATTTAAATGACTTGCTCAGAGTCACATAGCTAGCAAACATTGGAGGCAGGATTTGAACCTAGGTCCTCCTGATGTCAAGTCCAGTGCTTTTCTACTATACCAAAGGTTTTTCCAAACAAATTTGGTTGGGCTCTGAGATCATAGGAGGGAGGAGGAAACCTGGAAGAAGGAAGGTGGTGGGGATGGATGGGGAGAAGCTCACTTCAGTGCAGTAGTCCAGGGCAGAAAGGGAACTTGCTATCTGGTAAGTTTCTGTTGTAACTAATTATTCTATTGCAATTAGTCTTACTTTAGAGGGATTAGGGTGGTGTAAGGGCTAAAAAGCTGGCCATAGAGTCAGAAAGTTAAGAGTTTAATTCCCACCCCTGATGCATACTCCAGGCAGCCTTTCAGTGCCCAAGTAAGACTACAGAGTTGCAGAAAGTGCCAGCCTGAACTTACAGAGGAAATTCCCCAAACCAATTAAATCGCAGCTTGGTCTCATCAAAATGAAGACAAAACCAAACCAAAAAGCCAAGAACTAGGCACTAAGCTCCATAGTTCATGCCTCCTGAAGGAATCCAATTGATCCAGTACATTCCAAATTTCAGTACCCCAGCACAATGCCCTATTCACCTTGCCCTACTTACAACTCATCCATAATCATACAACAGGCCAAGGGTTCCTATCCTGTGGACTGAACACTCTTGGGAAGCATGGCCATTCACTTAAGGCATCCTAGCATCCATATGTGTCCAAGCATTGCCATTTTCATTGTCATTTTATTCCAATAAAACATGCAGCATGATGCAGCTCAACAAATAGGCAAACATAGCCTCCTGTAGACCAAAGAAGTGTCTGGTAATGCTCCTAGCACTATCTTTCAAATCTGTTGATGCTTCTGTGATTGAGAAAATAGAAATTCATTTGAAAACATTACTGAATTCACAGTAGCTTTGTGCCATCATGCATTTTCTCAGGGAGCAGATCCAACTACTACTGTATGAGGTCCCTGGGATTATTATTCTTTTTTGCTGCAAAACAGTTTAGGAACCACTGGGTCAGGACATTTGTTTATGCTTTAAAGGAGAGATTTTTCAGAGATAAAGGAAATGTTCCTTTTTGAAGGTTCTTTGATTTAATTAGCACAGGCACTCTTCTCACAAATCAGATTGGCAGACTAGTGAGGAATGTGTTGGTCTTGGAGTGATAGAGACCTTATTTTATATCTTGCTTCTTACACTTACTAGCTGAATGATCTTGAATAAGTCACTTAATATCTCTGTCTCAGTTTCTTTATTTGCAAAGTGATGGAGTTTGACTTTGATGGTCCCTCCCCGCCCTAGATCAATGACTCTATGAACATTTCTTTCTCTCTCTCCTCTTGTTTCTTCCTCTTCTCTCTTTTTCTCTCTCCCCCTTCTCCTCTTCCCCTTCTCATCCTTCCTCTTCCCCTCCTCTTCTTCTTCCCCCATTTCCCTCTCCTTCCCTTCTGCCTGAACCTGTGATTTCATTAGAGGAGGATGGTACTTCCTCTACTAAGTCAGATATCTCTTCTGAACTCATAGTCTTAGATAAATGCCTTCAGCACTAAGCAGTTAAATGTCTTGCTCAGGGTTCCAAAGCCAAAATGTGCGCTGTGTAGGATTTGAATCCAGTTCTTCCTTGCCTGTGAAGCTACCTAGTATGCCTATCCCCTACACACAGTATTGCTATTATAGACATATTAGTATCTTCCTGAGTTGTCATAGCTGGAAAATTTCTAGCGATCAGCTGTTCATGTCCAGACTCTGAACTTGGTTGGTCCTTAGATGATGGGTACATTGCCTCCTAGCATCTAGGTACAGGCTCCTACCGAGAGTCTTTCCAGGGCTTGTTTCCCACTAGCATCCACTTTGAAGACTCAGGGTCACCTCCACATCAGGATGAGATGTCCACTAAAGGACGACTTTAGACAGCATTTACTAAACATATGGAACTCATTACCTCAGGAAGCTGTGCAAGCCAGAAATGGAAACAGGTTCAAGGAGAGTCTCTGTAAATTCAGAGGTGGTCAGTCCAACAGGATGGGGACATTTAGGATACAAGCTCTGCTGCAGAGGATAAAGACAGCAGCTGCTTAACTTTTCCACAGAATGCCCTTTGGTGCCACTCTCAGGGATGGGAAGCTGGGCTGAATAAACCCATGGATCTGACCTGGTGATTGAATTTAGTTTTGTCTTCCTGAATCTTGAAAAAGATGGTATCAAAAAAGATTACAGAAATCTATATACAGAGCAAGAAGGAATCTCAGGGGCCATCTAATTTCATTCTCTTTGTTTCCTCATCTGAAAAGGGAGGGGGAAGTGACTTGCCCAAGGTCATACAGGAACTGTAAGTGGTAGGATTTGAACTGAGGCCTTCCACCTTCTCAGCTTTATTCTCCCTTGTGAGGACAACAACCTAAATATATGTCATCTAAATCACTTGGTTGGAATGTAATCAGATGGTAATACTGACATAAGTTTTTCTCTGTGTGGGGCAGAGGAATCACCCACAATTCTTAGAGTTATAGTTGGGGGATGAAAGGAAGGAAATAACCACCCCCCCTTTTCAGTCAGATTCTAAACAAAGTCCAGGGTTCTCAATCCTTTGTGCAAATATGTTTCAAGCTCACTAGTCAAAGAAATTATGATTTTTGTATTAATAAGATTCTTGAAAAATAAGTACTTCCATATCTATATTTTAATAACTCTGGGATCTCGCTGATATGGGTGTTCACTTTATTGACACAGATTACAACTCATCCATGTCTTCTCACCCTGTGTTAATGTTGTCTGTTTTCTGCCATAGCCCTTCCTAGGAGGAGCTATCCAAAGTGCTAAGGACCTCTTTCTAGGCCTTAAAAAAATACTAGTGCATCCACTTGAGATGTTCTTTTATCCATCTCTCTCTCTCTCTCATATGTGACTGGCCTGGCTCCTTGCCTGGTCACATGCTTTTTTAGTATAGTAATCTCTTACAATACTTCTTGTTCAGAGATAACTACAAAAACATACTGAGGTGCCTCCTGTGCCTAACATTCACATCCCCATTGCTTTTTTTGTCATGTCCAACTATGATTTTTGAAGGTTAGTGAGACAAGATTTATAACCATACAGAATCGCTGGGCAAACATTTATTTTAAAATTTGGGTTTTTGTCCAGTGGAGCAGTTTAGAATTATTGAAAGAACCATACCGGGGCAGCTAGGTGGCACAGTGGATAAAGCACCAGCCCTGGATTCAGGAGGACCTGAGTTCAAATCTAGCTTCAGACACTTGACACTTACTAGCTGTGTGACCTTGAGCAAGTCACTTAACCCTCATTGCCCCACCAAAGGAAGAAAGAAAGAAAGAAAGAAAGAAAGAAAGAAAGAAAGAAAGAAAGAAAGAAAGAAAGAGAAAGAACCATACCATTTCCCAATCAGAACCCATCAGAAATAAGTAGCCCAAGAAAACTGGGAGTAATTCTGTCCTTTTAAAGTCACATTGCTAAGGCAATAAGTATTGTGTCAGGGCAGGCATAAAAAAGTAAGTTAGGCCATAAGCCTAAAATAAGTTACCCCTTTCCTATTTAATTATCAAGGTGTGCTGCTGACCAAATGCCTGACCCTATTAAGTAATGAGGGCCAAGTGCTGCCAGTCACATGCTCATTCCAAGCAGCTATGTGCTCTATGGGAGCACATGGGAGCTATGTGCTGCCCAACTGAGGGTTACCTGAAGAAGTACCCAAGTTCTTCATGGATTTCAGAGAGCTGACTAGCTTCCCAACTTGTTCTTTTCATTTTGTGGGTGGGAGAAATCATCTAGAAGTAGTCTAGGGGCATGGAGGTGTATCCAAATATACTCTTGGCTCTGCCCCTACCCACTTAAGAAAACCCCTCCTTCTTACCATTGCGTATGCATTTTAGTGAAGTTTACTCATAAGCATGGCATGACCATATAAAGTCCTTTAATTATGACAATAGGAAAAGGACTTATTGAACACATTAAAGCAGCCCCAATAGAACTGAGAGCCTATAGCTACTTCCCAGAACAAGCAGACCCAAACTTTTTGTCTTTAAGCAAGCTGAAACTTGGGAGCTCAAAAAATACAGCATGGAAACCAATTCAGACCTCTTCTTTGTCTGCCAAGGCAAGGCAAATGCAATACTCAGTCTCTTCTCCCACTGCCCCCACATGGAAATTGCAGGATCCATTCAAGGGGCTGTTCCACTAACCAACCAAAAGGTCAGTGTCCATATGTCAAGGTGACTTAGTAATTCAGGAAACAACTTTAATTGTTTTTTCCCTCCTCCTGAAGGGCAACTTGTTGCTCTCAACTCAGGTAAACTTTTACTTACTGATTCCTCTGTGGTTCTCCACATCAGCAAGTGCCTTGGGGGTAAACTACCTCCCTAGAATGTCCTGTGCAAGACACCAGATGAGAAAGATGCACAGGAATTAGTACCCTGATTTTTTTCTCCTGGGAACAAAATCTCAACCATAGCTGGTATCTACAGTCACTTGCCCTGAGCCAATTGACCCACTGAGTTTCAAAAAGGATTGGTTACCTTGCTTTTCTTCCCATACCTTTAACTTCCTCCTCTGGTTACTGTATGGCATTGGAAGAGTGAGGAGGAGGAGGAGGAGGAGGAGGAGGAGGAGGATTAAATACATGTTCCTTATAGAGACAACAAAATATAGTGGAGCATCTGAGACCTGGAGCCAAGACAGCTGGGTTCAGATGACAAAATATGTGACCCTGGACAAGTCTCTAAACCACATGGAACCTGTAACATCTATCTCATATATGTAGTAGCTTTTGTAAGTACCTTCAAGCACTCTGAAAGCCTTAAGGTACAATATAAGTGTCAGTTGTTATTGTTTTAAATAGATTTTTTTTTGTTGAATCATTTCAGTCTTGTCTGGCTCTTTGTGACCCCATTTGGCAGAGATACTGGAGTGGTTTGTCATTTCCTTCTCCAGCTCATTTTATAGATGAGGAAACTCAGGCAAATAGGATTAAATGACTCACTCAGGGTCACACAGCTAGTAAGTGTCTGAGGGATTTGAACTCAGGAAGATGAGGCTTCCTGACTCTAGGTCTGGTGCTCTATCTACTGTGCCACCTAGCTGCCTTTAAAAATTTAGTTTTTAGTATATGATTGTGTCTATTTCATTAAGATATAGAAGGTGTTTTATATGCATATATATGTATACATATATATATATACATATAAATATATCATAGCAATCATAGCAATAGGAAAAGCACTAATCAAATACATTAAAGCAGTCCTGGAAAGCTAGGGGGCTGGAGCTAATTCCCAGACCAAGTAGCTCCAAACTGTCTTTAGTCAGGCCACAACTCCAAGAAATAAAATCCAGTAGCCCTGGTTCAAATTCCCCTTCACCAAACCCAGAGCTGTTGTAAAACACCACCTGTAGTGAAAAAATACAAATATTGATTTGCTATTTTGTTTTATACAATTAGATTTTTTGTATCTCTAGTTCCTACCAGCAGAAGGAGGCAGGGCTATTTGTGAACAATAGCATGTTGGTCCTGGAAGGAGACTTAGAAATTATCTGGACCAGGGAATTTATAACATTTTTTCCATCATGGATCCCTTTGTCAGTCTCCTGAAGTCTATAGACTACTTTTCAAGGTAATATTTTTTTTCATAATTGAAGGAAATGCTAAGTTTCAGTTAGATGTTAGAGAAAATAATGATGTTATTCCCCCCACCCCTCAACCAAGTTTACAGATCCCTTGATATCTATTAGACCAGAGGTTAAGAACCCTTGATCTAGTTCAACTGAGACCCAGAAAGCTAAGGTAATTTATTTTAGATTTAGGAAGGAAGCAGAGGACATCAATGTGAGTGGCATGCCTGAAATCTAAGGACCCAGAACAAGATTTGAGGGACCACTAATACAAGAAAAGTCACATGAGGACTCTTGTGGTTTCTTTGTTTTTCATCATCCTCTTCCCCCCAAAGACTTTTTGGCTACATGAAAAAAATGAAACATTGCTTTATTTAGACTCATTTGCTGGATAAAGATAAAGTTTGGGGGAATTGATTATCTTTGAATATGATAATGACCCTAAACATAGCCTCAGCGGTATATGGTGCCCTTTTAGAAATGAAAATAGTACATGGAAAGGTTTTGCCCTACAGGTGCTTTGTCAATGTCAGCTTGGCCAAGCTCAGCTATCTGCCACATGCAGATATCTGTGCTAGACAAAGAAAGTCTGGCTGCTTCCGAGGTTGTTGTCCTGATTTCTTGGCCCTCCTCTCTTGGAGTTCATTGAGTGAGTTTTAGGTGGACAGCTTCTGTTCCAGATCTCCACGATCTCTGTGCTAAGGGAAGAGACCCAGAAGTGTGTGTGTGAGGGTAGAGATAGGGGGAGCAGTAACGAAGAAGTTTAAGCACCTTCATTTTATTCAAACAGACATATGTATGTATATATGTTTATATATACACATATCTCTATTTGTCCATCTGTCTATCTATCATCTATCTTAGATATGTCCAGGTACACCCCTAGGAGGGTCAGCCTTCTAAACTACTGTCCCTCTTGAATTACCTTGACAAGGTATGAATTCCCTGGACAAAGTGTGCCTTCCCCATAACATATATTATTTTTTTTAATTATGAAAGTATTTTTATTATTTTCCAGTTACATGTAGAGATAGTTTTCAACATTTGTTTTTTTTTAAGATTTCTAGTTTCAAATTTTTCCCCTCCCTCTCCTCCTTCCCCCCTCCCCAAGACAGCAAGTAATCTGATATAGGTTATATATGTACAATCACATTAAACATATTTCTGCATTGGTCATGTTATAAGCGAAGAATCAGAACAAAAAGGAAAAACCTCAAAAAAGAAAAACAATGGCACCAAAAACAAAAGAAATAGTATGGTTCAGTCTGCATCCATATTCCACAGTTCTTTTTTTTTTTTCTGGATTTGGAGAGCCTTTTCCATCATGAGTCCTTTGGAACTATCTTATACCATTGTATTGCTGAGAAGAATCAAGTCTATCACAGTTGATCAACACATAATGTTGATGATACTGTGTACAATGTTCTCCTGGTTCTGCTCATCTCACTCATCATCAGTTCATGCAAGTCCTTCCAGGTTTCTCTGAACTCCTCCTGCTCATTGTTTCTTACAGCACAATAGAATTCCATTACATTCTTATACCACAACTTGTTCAGCCATTTCCCAATTGATGGGCATCCCCTCAATTTCCAATTCCTTGCCACCACAAAAAGAGCAGTATAGCATATATTATTGATCAGAAATTTTGAACAGAAAGACCTTAGGAGACCCATAATCATAGGATATTAGATTTAGAGGTAGAAGGACCCTTAGGGTTCATGCAGAGTTCCACTTCCACATTTCCCAGATGGAGTTTCTGAGGTCTATGGAAATTGGGGCCACCTAAGTGTTTTGTTTCACAGATGATAAGTCTAAAACCCAAGGAAGTTATTGTTCAAGGTCATGTAGTTTATAAATGGCAGAATCCAGATCCCAATCCACTGTGGCTCTTCTGACTTCAAATCCAGCAAAGGGGCTTAGCTTCCATTGTCCCACAGATGGAACCTTTGTTTAGGTGATGCTGATTGAAATTCATAGCTAACCCATATGCCTGAGATGCTCGTTTGGGCCTGTTTTTGAGGCAGTTGGGGTTAAGTGACTTGCCCAGGGTCACACAGCTAGTAAGTATTAAGTGTCTGAGGCCAGATTTGAACTCAGGTACTCCTGACTCCAGGGCTGGTGCTCCATCCACTGCACCACCTAGCTGCCCCTGGGCCTGGTTTTTAAAGTGATGGCTACATTGAGACTCAGGGAGAACTGGAGAGAAAGAAGAGGTCAGACAGAAATGTGAAGTTAGAGGCAGAGGATGGAATTGAGTCCCTTTGGAGGAACCTGTCCATCTAATATTTTGGTGAATGGCATATGCCCCTTCAGGAACCATGGGTATAAAGGAATTGGCCCCAGATTATGATACAGACTAATACATAAACAGAGAACCTACCTCCACATTTATGATGTCCAGACTCTCCCTTCCCTTCATCCCAAGACCCAAATCAAGAAATCTTTCCTGGTAGAATTTGAGTAATCATGATGGGGAGTGGCAACGCTGTTTGAAAATAAAGAGAACTCAAAAAAATATATAAATAAAGAGAACTCGGGAGGCAGCTAGGTGGCACAGTGGATAAAGCACTGGCCCTAGATTCAGGAGGACCTGAATTCAAATCTGGTCTCAGACACTTGACACTTACTAGCTGTGTGACCCTGTACAAGTCACTTAACCCTCATTGCCCTGCAAAAACAAAGTAAAGAGAACTCATTTCACTTAAAGTCTCTCTGCCAGCCTGCAGAACTCCAATATATTGACTAAGAGCAGGGAAATATTTTTAGCACGGGCTCTTCCCCAGAGCCTTCAAACTATGCCGTGTAGGCAGCTACCTATTTGTAAATACCATCTCTGACTGAGGTGGACACAAGTCACCAGCATTTGTCCAAGTGATTTATAATAAGTCTTTCTTCACCTATTGGTTTTCTTTTTTCTTTCCACCAGACTCTCTGAGGACAGGGGAGCTTAGTGGGCTTCTCTTCAGGCATCAGTCATTGGTTCTCATCTTAGTGTGGTCCCTACAATAAAGGTCTTCAAGGGGACAGAAGGCCAAGGGGAGAGATAGACAGAGACAGAGAAGGATCAAATCCAGTATTTTACCTTTGATGTAGAAATGACATTAGCTGCCCAGGGCCAAGGACACCACTGCAATAAAACCCAATTTTTCTGCATCAGATGGGCCACTTTCTGTGTAGTAAGGGATCTGGGTTCTCTCCATCAGCAGCCATCTGGGTTTTAGAACATTTGTCAGCTAGAGAACTCGCTGATCTGGAAAAAGTGGTTTTTCATAGGATAGCCCAAAATACATTTTTTAAAAAGTTATGGAAAACTGGCAGTGGCTCATTTAAGGTGCCAACTGCTGACAAAAGTTTTTACCTAAAGATGTCCTAGATGGAAAAAAACAGTGCAGTGTTTTCAGTTAAAATACAAAGGGCGATATCTCCATGTCTGGCTGCTCAAAGATCAGTTGAAAGAAAAAAGAAACTTCTTTTTTTTTTTTTCTTTTTTTGGTGTGTGTGTGGGGGGGAGGGTGTCAGTTATGAACTTGGGGATCCCTGGGAAACCAAGCAGAGTTGAGAGGGTATCCTTTTCTTTGCAGGGCTTTGTAAAAGTGCTTGTTTTTGGTGTTATTGCAAAGATTTGATCAATATGCTGTTAATGTCTATGTTGAACTGTTTTCCCTGGAAATTAATACTTGAGCTGTAGAATGGGCCCTGGGCCCACACAGTTTCTATCTCCCCACTGAGGGGCTAGCCTAGGCCCTCTTTTAATATCCACAGGTGGTAGTCATTGTAATTATGGCAATTTATTTGTTTACCCTCCAGAGTACAACACAGCCCCTCTCTAGGGAGATGTAGTCAGTAGATTGTGTTAAGAGAGTTGCTATGACTCCTGCAAAAAAATCCATTCTGCTGTGACTAACGCAGAGATAACCCTCTTCCTATTTACCTAAATATCTGGTGGTCATTTAGGCTTACAAATATCTACTTTTCTATTTGTCAGAGAAAGAAAGGTGCCTTTAATGAAGCAATGTGGTAAAGTAGGTAGGATGCTGTACTTAGCTATGTGATCCCCAAGCAAGTGACTTAACTTTTCTGACCCTCAGTGTCCTCTTCTGTATAGTGGGAATGATAATAGCACTTATCTCACAGAGTTGTCATGAGGCTCAAAGCAAGTAATATATGTAAAGTACTTTGTTGCCCTTAAAGTGCTATATAATTGAAAGCTATTGTAGAAATATTGAAGAATAGTTATTTAGTTTTATTTTAGTAGCTAGATATTTTATGCAGAAAGGGTGGACAGTTTTATATCTTAAATTCACCTCTGCGTGTAATGAAACATTTAAATGAGAAAATATGCACAAAGAGCTTTGCAAAACCCTCATCCCGGTGTGCATCTATTACTGATTGGACTGGGCCAGTCCCACATGGCCCACTGTGCGTTGATTATCTCCTTCTCCTTCCCTGCCGAAGGAGGAGATTAAGCAGGCTACCCATAACATGGAGTCAACAAGCCAACAACTCAACAAGCAGTCATCAACTGTGTTGAACCTTGAGGATGCAAATACAAGGAAAAGAAAGACAGGCTATGCCCAGGAGTCCTGAGGGAGTGACCATGGCTGGCCTGGGCTCTTCTTTAAGATGGAGGTTATGGGAGCAAATGACCCATCGGAGGAAGAGGCGGGGGGGGGGTGGGGGGGCAGGCAGGGCAGATGTGTGGAGAGATCATCTAGGGTGGGAAGGCTGCTAGGGCATGGTGGAGAAAGGTGTCTGGAATGTTAGAAGCAGAGCTAGGAAAGGAGTGAAGGAATAGAGAGGATGGGGACAGAAGGAAGAATGCTAAAGGAATGTTAAAAATAGATTACTTATAGAAACAAAGTAGTGATGGTGATGGTGGTGATGTTAATTATTATCATTATTACTCATATGACTATTTTTTTCATTAAATGAAGAATAAGTCCAAAAGTAAGAGAAGCAGAATGGTAGAGTGAATAGAAACCTCCAAATTAGGAAGTCCTGGATTCAAATACTAACTACATGACCTTGGATAAGTCACTTAAGTTCTCAGTGCCCCACTTAGTTCTCCTAAGGCCATAAGTTTTAGAAGAGTTGCCATTCTGCACTGATGGAGGGGCTTTCCACACCAGATGTTCTTATAGACACCAATAATAACAATAGATCACATTTGTATATCACTTTAAGTTTGCAAAATGCTTTCCAATGTGTAGTCACTTCCTCTTCACAACAATCCTGTGATTTACACATTGAGAAAATGAGACCTAAAGGGGGTAAGTGACTTGCTTATGGTCTCGTAGCCAGTAAGTGTCTGAGGTAGGATTTGAACCCAGACTTTCCTGACTCCAACTTCAGCACTCCATTCACTGCCATCTGTTTGCCTAATACACAGGCCTACTTTTTAAAAACTCCTATAAGAGTAAAGAGAGTGCTTAAAAAACAAAACACAGCAGAGGCTTTGCATCTAAATGAGTGCCATCCTTCAAAGCTGTCCCCTTGTGAGATTCTCCTAATGGTCCTGAGGAGGAGGGCAGGGTGAGAAGGGAGACCATCAGCTCTGCTCAAAACCATTTTGGAAGCTCTTCCTGGAGAAATGTCTGCAGAACAAGCTTAGAAGTTGTCCAAGAAAATTTGTTGTTCTTTTGACCCCAAATCTGTCACCTCCGTTAGTCAGCAGACCTGGCTCCAAATGACTTCTGGCAAATGACTTTCTAAAAGCAAATGGATCCTCAGAGGATGCAGCTTTGTTCCCAAGGAGGATATTCCAATGAATATGATGCAGACACAGGAGGTAAGTCCAAGGGATGAGTTCAAAAACTATTTTAAGCAAAGGCTCTATGGTAGGAGGATTCACCTTCAAGGTGACTCCTTTGAAGGGGAAGAGATCCATGGCACTTAAAAAAAATCATAATGCATTTATATAATACTTTAAATAGTGGACTATTTATATGTATATATAATACAATAATATATGTTATATATATGAAACATTTATGTAGCACTTTAAAGGTCCAAAGTGCTTTACGTGCATTATCTCACGTGGTCTTCTCAATAACCCTGGGAAATAGGTACTGTTATTATCCCCATTACACAGATGAGGAAAGTGAGATGGAGAGAGATTAAGTTTGCCTAGGATAACAGTTAGACAGTATCTGAAGCAAGAGTCTAAGTCAAGTCTTTTTTATTTTATTTAGCACTGTACATATTAACTTAATTAAGAATAGTAGAGCTAGAGGCAGCTAAGTGGCACAGTAGATAAAACACTAGCCCCTGGATCTAGGAAGACCTGAGTTCAAATTCGGCCTCAGACACTTGACACTTACTAGCTATGTGACCCTGGGCAAGTCACTTAACCCTCATTTTTCTGCCCCCAGAAACCCCCCAAAACAAGAATAGTAGAGCTAGAAGGGATCTTTGATACCATTCAGTTCAACTCTCTTAGGTCCTGGGAAAACTGAGGCCCAGGGAGATGAATGACTTGTCCAAGGCCACAAACCAGTAATGGCAGAAGTTAGGACTTGAACTCAGGTCTTGCCCTTCCAAATTCAGTCCTCTTTTCACTAAGCCAAGTAGCCTGTATTGAGCTTCATTTTTCATTTTATAGTTGCATGAGTTAGTGGCAGAATTAGAAATAGAAGCCAGATTTCCTTTGCTTTCAATCCAACTTTCCCATACTCTGTTATCACACTATTAACTCTAATGCCAAGATGTTGAATTTAGTTTGGGATAAAGAAATTGTTCAAAAGAATTTGGAATAATGATTATCTTAGACTGTGCAATAGAAAATGAGCAAATTAGTAGAATGCCTCAGTCCTTCAAAAGAGCCATGATTTTATCTAGGTGGGTAATTCCTCTATGGGACAGCTCATCACTCTTCAGTTAATTGACTACTAAGAGATCCTGAGCAAATCATGTGACCTTGAATATTAAGCTCTTACTATGTGTCTGGCCTGGTGTCATGATGTCTTGGCCCTAGGGATACAAACAAAGGCAAAGACAGTCCCTACCCTCAAGGAGCTCACATTATAATGGGGGAGACAACATGTAAATAACTAGGAACATACAAAATATATACAGAATTCATCTAAGGTCATTTCAAAGGGAAAGTCATTAGCAGATTGGGACCACTGCAGAAGACTTCTTGTAGAAAGCAGGATTTGAGCTGAGTCTTGAGAGAAGCCAAGGAAACGTGTGGAGGTGTGGAGAGAGAACATTCCAGAATATCCATAGAGGATACCCAGTACAAAGGAACCAAGACAGGAGGTAGAGTGTCATCTGTGTGAGGAACATCAAGGATGTCAGTATAGCTGGATCCAAGTATGTGAAGGGGACTATGTAAGACTGGAAAAGGAAGCTAGAGTCAGCCTATGAACTGCCAAAGGGCATATGTTTGAACCTGGAAATAACAGGGAAACACTGGAAAGTTGTTGGTTGGGGGTGGAATGATTTGATCAGAACTTCACTTTAGACAAAAAAATCACTTTGGTAGTTGAGTGGAGGATGTATTGGCATGGGGGAAGAGGCATGGCACAGGGACCATTAAGAAGGCTATTGCAATAATAGTCCAAACAAGAGATGATTAGAGACTGAATGAGGGAAGTATCTATGTGATGGAAAGAAGGGGGCATAAACAAGAAATATCGTGCAGGTTGAAGCAACAAGGCTGGGAGCCACTTTTGGTATGCGAGATAAAAGTGAGGAGTTAAGCATGACATCCCGTTCCAAGCCTGGAATACTGGGAGGATGGTAGTGCCCTCAGTAGAAAATAGAGAAGTTCTAATGATGAGGAAATTGAGCCTAAAATGCTTTCAATAACTTGCAGGTAGATATGAGTCCTTTGTTAGAAACTTGTTCTCAGTGTGACCTGGGGAAAGTCATTTAATCTTTTAGTGCCCCAGGCAACTCTAAGGTTATCTGTTATCACTGAGTTGTGGATCCACCCTGATAGAGATATGGGAGAATGTTCTGTGTTTTGCTCATGTTGGTTATGTGGGTCCATATGCATCTGTCTAGATGTGGCTTAAAGGGAGACAAGAATAGATATCTCTATAGTCTCCTTCACCCACCATTTTCCAAGGAAAACTAATTCCTTACAGGAGGGGAAACAGCAAATTGGGATAAGAGGATGGACATTCTGTTTTCTTCAGATAAAGGACACTGGACTAGATTTATGTCTGTCTGCCCTCTAAGTGTTTTTATACTAGGGAATATAATTTTTAGGTTCAAGATGCACCCTTGATCACTTTCCCTTAAAGAGGGAGGAGTGGGAGGGACAGCTGGAGTGGATAAAGTGCAGTGGATAAAACACCCCCCCATTCAGGAGGACCTGAGTTCAAATCTGACCTCAGACCCTTGACACTAGTTGTGTGACCTTGGGCAAGTCACTTAACCCTCATTGCCCTACCAAAAAAAAAAAAAAAAAGGGAAGGAGTGAGCTGTATATCCAAGTCTATATATCCCACCAAATTCCAGTTACATAATGAATACATGTAGGGGCAGCTATGTGGCACAGTGGATAAAGCACCAGCCCAGGATTCAGGAGTACCTGAGTTCAAATCTAGCCTCAGACACTTGACACTTACTAGCTGTGTGACCCTGGGAGAGTCACTTAACCCCCATTGCCCTGCAAAAAAAAATAATAATAATGATGAATACATATAGCAGATAGAAAACAAACTCATTTATCCTAGAAGATTACAAATAGAAATCAGAAAATGTTTACCAATGAGACTATATCAGAAAATACAGAGTGAATGAATTCTCCTACTGGGATAAACCAAGAGAGAGAGTCTCAGATCACATCCAAGGGTAAATTCCCTGGTCTGTAATATAGTAAGCTGGGAATAGGACATGATTGAAGCATCAGGACCTGTATATATAAGCTTCTTCCAAGAGTCTTTCTCTCCCTTTAGGGAACTGAAGAGAATCTGGAACCACATATTTTCTTTCTCAAAGCCAGAAACCAGAAGACTGAGAAATCTCTTCTCTCTCAAGTTCTTCACAATTATGCTTCTTATACAGATATAAATCATTGAATAATCAATTTTCACCAATGAAGAGACTCATATGTAAATGATCTTTTGGAACCAAATAACACTGATAAATGTCACACTAGGAATTCTTCCAGTGGATGAAATCACAGGTTTAGATTATTTAAAAAAAAAAAAAGATCTACTAGCATTTGTGTTCCATAGCCATACCCTTGAAGAATCTGGAGTTAGCCACCTTCAGTGCACAGGTCTTCAAAGTAAGATTTTAGGGGAAGAATTAATTAATCTATCTCCAAGCATTTATTAAGCAGCTACTGGGCCAGAAACTATGCTAAATTCTGGGGATACAGAGATAAGAACTAATGAGTTCCTGCCCTTAAGGGGCTTGCATTCTATTGGGTGAGACAACATGTGCATGGGGGAAGGCCAGAGGGATCATGCAGAAGGCATTACTTGAGCCCCACATTAAAGGAACCAAGGGATTCTTTTTTGTTTTTTATTTATTCATTCATTCATTCATTTATTTATTCATTTATCTATTTATTTGTGTATTCATTCATTCATTTATCTATTTATCTATTTACTTATTTAGAATTTCCCCCAAGTTACATGTAAAAACAAATTTTTACATCGATTTTTAAAACTTAGTGTTCCAAATTCTCTTCCTCTCTCCCTCTCCATCCCCCTTAAGAACTCAAGCAATTCAATATAAGTTATACATGTGCAGCCATGCAAAACATGTCCAAATTAGTCAGGTTGTGAAAGAAAACAAGCAAAAAAACTTTAGAAAGATGAACAAAAAAACCCCCCTTCAATCTGTATTCAGATACCATCAGTTATTTCTCTATAGATGGATTTCATTTTTCATAAGTCCTTCTGATAGAATCCTGCTCATCATTTCTTACAACACAATAGTGTTCCATCCTAATCTCATCCCATAATTTGTTTAGCCATTCCCCAATTGATGGGCATCACCCCAAACCTTTTTTATCTCTTGTAGGATACCAACCTAGTAGTGTTATTGCTAGATCGAAGAGTATGCATGGTTTTATAGTCCTTTGGCCATAGGAACCAAGGGATTCTGAGAGATGGGTGAGGAGGCAGCAGAGTGTACACATGGAGATGGGGCATAGAGTATCCTATGTGAAAAATAACTTGTGGGTCTATTCAGATGAGCCATAAAGTGTGAGAAGGGAGATAGAATATAATAAGGCTGGATAGGCAAGTTAGGACCAGGTTGTAAAGGGTGTTAAATGCCCAGAAGAGAAGTTTGTATTTTCTTGTCAAAGCAATAAGGAGTCACATAAAGTTTATTAAGCAGGAAAACAGGACAAAGGTCACACTTGTGCTTTAGGAATAGCATCAATGAGCACATAGAGGGTAGTTCTAGGTAAGATAATAGATAACTAATCACAAAATCTCAGGCTTTAAAAGAACTTCAGCAAACATTGAGCCCAACCTGTACCTAAACTGTAGAATCCCCTCTACGGCATCATGTAGCCTTTGCTTAGAGTCTAGTGAATACCCTGAAGGACTTATGATGAAAAATGCTATCCATCCCCAGAGAAAGGACTAATGGTATTTGAATACAGATTGAAGCACAATTTTTTAAGCTTTATTTTTGTTGAGTTTTTTTGTCTGTCTTTCACAACCTATTATGGAAATGTTTTGCATGACTACACATGTGTAAGTTATATTGAATTGCTTGCCTTCTTAAAGGGAAAAGGGAGGAAGGAAGAGAATTTGGAGTACAACATTTTAAGAATGGATATTAAGGGGTGGCTAGGTGGTGCAGTGGATAAAGCACCGGCCCTGAATTCAGGAGTACCTGAGTTCAAATCCGGCCTCAGACACTTGACACTTACTAGCTGTGTGACCCTGGGCAAGTCACTTAATCCCAATTGCCTCACCAAAAAAAAAATGGATGCTAAAAATTGTTTTTACATGTAATTGGGGAAAAATAAAATTTTAAAAAGAATCTAGTGATGGGGGAAGCCCAATACCTCCCAAGGCAACTCAAGGTGTTAAACAATTTTGCTTATATTGAATTAAAGTTGGCCTCTCTGACATTTCTGTTCATTGTTTCTCAAGATGCCTGCTACATTCAAGCAGACAAGCCCCTCTTCCACATGCCAGCACTTTAAGTACCCCAGTACAATAAGTATGATCTACCCTTCCAAGTCTTCTCTCCTGTAGCATTATTATTATTATATCAATTATATCAATATAATAATGATGGTGATGAAGGCTCACATCCACTCCTTCATTCCTCTTTGAGATCTGCTTTTGCTTCTTCAGACTTATTTTTCTAACATATCACAGCAGCCTGGAAGACCTCTTGACCCCTGTGTCCCTTTCCTCTGATTGGTCAGTTCCTCTTATAACCTCTATATTAAAGAAGTACCCAGAAACTTTCACTCCTTCATTCATCTCCAGTCTCCACTCTATACTCTCCAGACTTCTTTCTCCACCACAGCCCTCCCCCAGGGATACCTCCTCTCCTTCAACCACTTCAGCTCCCTTTTATGCATTGTTTTCCCCTATTAGAAAGTAAGCTCCCAGAGAGCAGGGACTGTCTTCTTGCAAGAGTTTGTATCTCCAGCACTTAGTACAGTGCCGAGCATGCAGTAAGTACATGTTCTTTATCTATCAATATGTCACTGCGGAGAGGTGGTGGTTAGGCATTCCTGCATAAAGAATTACACTCTCACATACAGTCCTATAAAAATTAAAGTGGTCTTTTATTTGGCATTAGGAAAGTGAGCTAGTTGGAAGTCAAAGACTTCTCTCCTCAGGGAAGGTTTAGAAATATTCTCCTCATAGAACAGAGGGAAGGCAGAAGCTTTTATAGAGGATAGATAGGGTGTCCACTTGAAAACTGGCAAGTTCCCTTGTGGGATGGGGGTGGGGAAAGCTTGTCATATCCCTCATAGTCAAGGGGGATTTTAAAAAAATGATGGTCCTGACCTTTGGGGTTATCTCTGTCTCCTAGCTCTGGTCAGGTAGTAGCCACACCTAAGTGACTTTCCTGCTATAGAATTTTGTCTCCCCTTACTTCTTAGGTATGTCTGTCCTGATATCTAGTTGGTCAGTCTAAACTTTAATAGTCTCTTGATTCCTCAATATGTCTGTCCTGTTATCTGGTCATCTTTGGTTTTGTTTCTCACAGGAGAAACTTCTGATTTATTTCAAGTCTGATGTCATATCTGTCAATCTATCCACCCACCCACCCACACATCCATCCATGGATCCATCCACCCACCCACCCATGCATCCACACATCCACGCATCCACTCACACATCCATGCATCCATCCATCTAGCCATCCATCCAGGCATCCATGCATCCATCATTTATAAGTCCCTCTTCATATTCTCATATTTCTTATAATATGGTATAATATGGTCCCTATAATTGAATACAACCCTCCAGATGTGTGGTCAAAGTAATACAGTCAAATACATGGTGCTGAATGACCATGCATGCTTCCAGGCAGCTGGTATTACCTGCCCTCTAGCTGTATCCCTTCATTCAGTTTCATATGTAACAAGATATTATAGAAAAGTGGTATTATATATAGGGCATCAGAGTTAGGAAGAGAGGAATTCAAATCATATAAGATAGTTGCTAGCTGTATGACCCTGAGTTTAAATGACTCTCTCACTCTGTTTCCTCATCTGTAAATGGAGATAATAATAACATCCACCTCACAGGATTGTTGTAAGAATCAAATGAGTTAATATGTGTAAAGCACTTTACAAACCTTAAAGTGCTTTTAAAATTCTAGCTATTATTGTTGATTATTATTATTATACTCTTGTATCTCTTCCTAAGGACAGCTAGGTGCTACAGTGGATAGAGTGAAGGACTTGGAGTCAGGAAGACTCATCTTCCTAAAAGTTCAAATTTGGCCTCAGATACTTACTATCTGTGTGACCCTGGGCAAATCATTTTGCCCTGTTTGCCTCAGTTTACTCATCTATAAAATGAGCTTGAAAAGGAAATGGCAGACCACTCCAGTTTCTTTGCCAGAAAATCCCCCAATGGAGTCATGAAAAGTCGGACAGGACTGGAACAGACTCAACTACAACAACAATCTTCCTAATATATGAGTCTAATGTACATGTTCTTTTTAATTTTTCATTTGTATTTGTTCCACTTAGATACTAAATTGTAAGTTTCTTGTAGAGACCTTTGCTATTTTTATTGTCACTCCTTATTTTGAAAAGTACTATAGCCAATGGTATATGTGTTTTTATGTCCCTGGTGTATTTATTTCATCTATTTATTTATTCATTTGTTTATTTATATATTCACATATTCATTCAGCCATTTATTTATTTGTTTATTCATTTGTTCACTTATTTATTTATGTTTCCATTATTTTCTTTATTATTATTAATTTTTTTTGATTTTGTATTTTCCATTAGAATGAAAGCTCCTTTAAGGTAGAGGTCATTTTTTCTCTTTCTTTGTATTCCGGGTACTTTGCATAGTCCCTGGCACATCCCAAAGTGTTTAATAAATGCTTTTTGACTAAACCAAATGACTGGACACTCAACACATGTTGCTGACTGAAACATAATGACATAATGACAGTATTTGATAGTGGGTACACACTGGCCCAAAATTAAATGAACTGTGTAAATACAACTTGGCTTTTTAGGCTATTTTCATAAAGATACAGAGAATTCTACCAGAACATGGCTAAATGATATTTGCTAACTGAGAGATAAGATTGTATTTATAATTAAGAAACCCTGCAGATTTCTCTGAAGGGCAGATGCCACATGACTATAAATAAGTCAACTTTGTCCCAACTACAAATAAACAAATGTGTTGGAACAGAAATTTTACAGCTTGGGTTCCAAGAAGCCTTCAATCTGTTCCATTTGGGGCATAAAAGGATCAAAAAGTTGATGAAATTTACAAAATCAAATTGACATGCAGAAAGCAAATCCTAACTTTTAAGCATCTTATGATTTAAACCCACTAAGTAAAGTAAAATATCCTCTAACTTCAAAATATAGATTTTTAGGAAAAGAAGTGGCTGCATAGTTGTTTCCTAGCCATCAGTATGCTCCATAAATTTTTTTTAGGTGAAACCCTCAGTTTCTCTCTCTCTCTCTCTCTCTCTCTCTCTCTCTCTCTCTCTCTCTCTCTCTCTCTCTCTCTCTCTCTCTCTCTCTCTCTCTCTCCCTCTCTCTCTCCTCTATATTTTTAGTTTTGAAGATAGAGTATGGATCACTTATGGGAGCCCCTTGAGGGAGTGTGTGTGTCTATTGTGGATTCAGTTCTGCATTTAGCAAATGATAGGCACCCAACAGTTAATAACAGTGAAAACAGTGCCCCAAATGCATCTTGTAGATGACTCCAGTGAAAGTAATTTGCCCCTAAGCAAAAGCACAATAAGGCCATTAGACTTACCCATACTCATAATATTGTAGGTCAAAAATAAGGCTATTGC
Organism: Dromiciops gliroides; assembly: GCF_019393635.1. Lineage (NCBI taxonomy): Eukaryota > Metazoa > Chordata > Mammalia > Microbiotheria > Microbiotheriidae > Dromiciops > Dromiciops gliroides. The sequence goes on from NC_057865.1 coordinate 40,807,330, forward strand.
TAAACATTAGAAATTAATGTGCCCAACCCAATCTTCCTCCTTGGGCTTCTGAAATACATCCACTGGCTCTCCCTCTCTATTGTTCCTTGTCTCTATAATCATCTGTGAAGGAAGACAGGAGATTTTATATGGAGGAAGAAATGAACATTGTTGTCACTTAATGAAATTCTGTGTGTCTCTTCACAACTACCCCATGATGTTCTCTGGCCCATATTCCCGCACCTGGTAGGTGTCCCTATATTCCTTGCCACCACCCTCCCCACCCCCACCATGATTATGTCACCCTGGTGCCTCATTTCCTAAGTGTAGACTGGAATTGTGTGCTTTGTGAATGGTAACACGTCAGGGGAGGGAAGAGGAGGAGAAGTGGAAAAATCAAGGCATGCAAATAAACAGTCGGATGAAGAGTGAAAGAAAATGGTTCTGTGGAAATTAACAAAGCAGCGATAAAGTCAAAGTCTGTTCAATGGTGTTTCAAAGTCCCAGGGCTTAATTTCATTAAAAAGGGATTAGGCCTATTTCCAATCTGGCCACATGTTTTCTGATTTGTGTTCTCACATCAAAAAGAATAGGTGATTTAACTTTTTGCAAGCCAGATCTAATTTCTGATATGATTCCTGCTGTTGGGCTCAGTAGACTCTGAAAGGAAGGAGCCAAATATGAATTTTGGTTTAGTTTAGTTTCAGAGTTTTTGTGGAGATTCAGTTTCGTTAGAAGAAATCTTACTCTCTTCCCAATTCTGATTTTCAACCAGAACTGAAACTGTGGGCCAAAATGGAAGGCAGAGAAATTACATTTGGAGAGCTCACTGCCCAACTCATGGAGAAATCATCAAACTAGATACAGAATGGGGCATATGCTGTCAGATGTGACTGATGTCATGATTTGTTTTGCTTAATTGTTTCTCATTGTAAGAAGGGAGGATTATTTTGGGGGGGGACATTATTGGGATGTGAAAATATTACTTTTTAGAAAACAAAGAATCAACAATTTTTTTTAAAAAAAAGAAAGTAATGGATGAATCTTAGAGACCAAGTTCTTTGCATGTGGGACTCTATCTCTCATCTCTGGGAAATTTTATTGGCTATCTTCCATGCCTGAACTCTCTCTTTCTCTCTTCATCTCTTATTTCCCTGCCTTCCTTCAAGTCTCAGTTAATATCTCACTTCCTGCAAGAAACCCTTCCTGCTTTCCCTTAATGCCAATGTTTTCCATCTGGGATTGTCCCCAGTTCATCCTGTATATATCTTATAAGTACGTATTGTTAGCATGTTGTCTTCCCCATTAGGTTGTGAACTCCTCAAGGTCAGGAACAGTTCTTTGTATCCCTAATGCTTAACATAGTGCCTCACACATACTAAGAAATAAATGTTTGCTGATTTGATGATGTAGAGAAAAATTTAACTTGACTTGACAATAGACTTAGTGTGCAGGACAAAAAGAGACTACTCCAAAATTTAGAGTGTAGAAACACTCACAGGTGGAAATGTCATTAATGGTAAAAAGAAATTAACAAGAAATATAGACAAATAAGATTAATATGCAGGGTCATGTGTCTGAATTTTCCATATAAGTGAAATTATTTAAGTACCTTGTGTTTTCAAAAATCCTGGAAGTGCATTTCAGTGGGGTTCTTTTTGGGAAGTGCCAAATCCAGTTCTGCCTGGCACCCCCAAAGCACCATCTTCCAATTCCTGTGGCTGGAACAAAATAACAACACAAGTGAACAACCATATGGAGGGGACACAAATGCATTCAGAATCACAGCCTGAGGGGTGCTGGGGAAATGGTTACCTTATCTTAGCCCAAAGCTTGTCAGGGGTGTTTCATCTGTCCCCTCAAGGACAATTGTTTTTCAGGGTGCTGCAAACTGATTAGTCTCCTTCCTTTGTTGACGATGTCCAGGGCTACATTTTGGCCATTTTTTGAAAGAAAGCATTACACCGACCAGTGGAAAAAAGGAAGTAAAAATGAAAAGGAAAGATCATCACCCTGCCTACAAGAAAAATTCATTAATGTAGGGAGCACATCTGTGGCAGCAGTTTCAACTTACTACTGTATGAAATGGCAAGTGGCAAAAGGAAGACACAAATGCCCAAACCAATTTTTCTCTATTATTCTGCTTTGCTAGGCCAGCTGACTAAGGGCCAGACTCTACTCTGGCTAAACCTGAAGGATCTAGCAACCCACACAACGGAACTTCAGCCACTCAACAACATTCCCTTTTACCTAATTCTCCTCAAACTCTCTGAACAATTTGGTGGGGGGGGGGGGGGAGAAGATGGATAGATGGATGGATGGATGGAAAGATGGAAAGATGGATAGATGATGGATAGATGGATGGAGAAATGAAAATATCTTTCTATCTATATTCCCCCCAACCAAATTTTATACACACACACACACACATATTCCTTCTATATGTATATACAAAACACATCTGTGGATCTATTATTTAAATATCTCTCTAAGCCTGTAGAATTTTATGGACTGCTGATAGCCACACACATTTATGTATATAGAAATAAAATATTCATGTGTTTTTGTTTCTTAGGATATTTTACCATTAAATTGAATTAAATAATTAAATGTTGACTTCGTGTCTTGACTTTGCCCTTCTTTATCTTTTCTTTTTGGTCACATATTTGGAGGCTCCAGGGGTCACTACATTGGCAGCAGCCTCTTTGTGAGTAGGAAAGAAGTTGCCCCCTCCCCTCCTCCCCCCACCCAGAATGCATTGCTTCTGAGTGCCCTGGGAAAGAATTGTCGAGGAAGGCAATGTTGTTGGGAAGGTGAGGAAACTTGAGAAAGGCAAGGGATGCTGTTAGAGGTGGAGTATGAATAGAGTCACAGAATGTTAGTTCTAGAAGGAACCTTGGGGTTCATTTAGTTCAGTCTTATAGATGAGGAAGCATGAGGCTAGAGAGATGAAGCGACTTGCCAAGGTCATACAGACACTCACCATGTGGTCCCAGGCAAGTCACTTAGTCTCTCCCAGCCTCAGTTTCCCCATTTGTATGGGATAGTAATATCACATACTTCACAGGGTTGTTGTAAAGATCAAAGGAGATAATATATTGAAAGCTTTGCAAGCCTAAAAGTGCTCCACAAATGCTAGCTATTATACAGCAGGTTTGGTGGCTGAGCTAAGACCAGAAACCCAGACTTCTGTCTCCTACTACAGTGCTCTTTTGGGAGATGGGGGTTGGGTATTGTTTAAGGATATCCATAAGTGATGGCAGCAATAGCAACAGGCCATTACTACAACTAATAACTACACAGCAATATTTTCTGGAGAATTGAATTGAGAAAGAAAACAAGTTAATTTGATATTAAACCTTATGTGGTATATATTTTACTTGCTGTGGCATACATGTATGGATGGTAATTTGATTTCGGATGGAAATAGGAACTCTTTTGTCTCACACTATAATGTATGTCTAATGTGGGTTGTGAATCACATCTGCCATATCTAGGAATGGCTTCACCGAATAATGATGTGTCAACTTTAACTTGGACTTTTATGGCAGATTTTATAGTGAAGAGAAAGATACCCATAGTTATTTTCTTGGCTGTGATTAACATTATCATCGACTGTATTTCCACAAATGAAAACATTACTACTGTTTTAACTCATGTGGGTTTAGTTGACACCTCTTATTATCTTGCCAGGTTAAAGATTATTTTCCTGGACAATTTGTTCTGATTAAGGCCAGGTTTCAAACCTGGAGTGTGCATCTCATCCCTTTGCTAGAAATTTTCTACCTTTTGACTTCAGAATCCAAAGGCTCTCAGCCTAGAAGAAAATTGCCTCATCCATTTTATCTCCCATGCCTTTTCATCAGGGTAATGCATGTTCATGAAAGGCTTTTCAAAGATTTCTGGGACAGGTGGGTGACCCAACCCTGCTGTTGCAACCATTTGTGGCTGGAAATACATCGGCTAAGTGAACTGGGTACAAACTCTACAGAGTTATCCTCTTGAGGATTGATTGTCAACCACCTTTCAAAAATCTTTTGGGAGTGAATTTTATTTGCTATATTTCTTCTTTTTTTATAACAAGTTCTTATGATAGAATAGCAACCCTATTCATTATTCACTACATTCTTAACTTATTAGGTATATTTTAGAAATCCAATTCAGCAGTCATAAAAAGGAAGCGAATGTGATTATTTTCGGTGACCTCAAATGCATATTTCCTTTTTATTTTCATAGAAGAAAGGAGATCGTTTTGCCTCAAATGCCAGATTTACTTCATATGTCCATTCCAGAAAATCACACCTTTTAGAAACTATTTCAACAGATGTTTTAATACATGTATTTGATTACAATATTGTCCCTTTGGCATCTTAGCACACACAACAACTATGTAATTTTAAAAAAAAATTGCTAAACTCATGAATTTTCATCTTCATTTGTGCCTATGGCCAATTACAATAGAAGAAAGGTCACTCATTTTTTGTGGGGATGGGGAATCTTTAATATTCCATTTTGATCTGATGGAGAGAATCAAATGAGCTGGACTCATTTAACATTAATGCAATAACTTAAAAGGCTTAAAACTGCATGAAGACTTTTGGAATACCCTGTAGTTCATTTGTAAAAGACATTACTATTTTCCCAAGGCGTGGTCCTAGAGTCATCAGTAAGATTCCTTATCTCTTGATGTTTTCTTCTCATTTTCCTTTCTTATCAAACATAGTCACTGACTTATAAATAAACCCCAAATGAAATTATTTTTGGCTTAGATATTGGCCTGGTCAAGTACCATTCTATTTTGTTCTGTCCTATTCTAGCTCATTCTATCTGTTTAAAAAAAAGTTGATGGGGCCCTTTTCAAATCTGGGTCATTCTCTCTCTCTACCCAGGGCCAAACATTCTTTCCCTTTTCTCCATTCTGGGTCCACATGCCACACACTTCTGATGGCTAATCCTCAGTGGGAGTTCTGTGAGCTCAGCTGAGAGAAGAATTTGGCGTGGTCTGTTCTAAGCACAAAGGGATCGGCTATGGTCTGTTAAACCCTAAATGATGGACTGTGTGCAGCTGACATTTCTGAGTTACCTCGATGGGCCTGTGAGTCAGTCCTTCTTCCCTAAAGAGCATAAGCATGGAAAGAGACTTTTCTTTTGTCAAAATTCTTTGAAGCCTTGATTCAGCTTGTCTGGAAAGTTTCCACTTTCCCCAGGTTGTTGTCTTTAATTCATATTCTTGAACTTTGCTCTGATTCTGTCCTTAGAATGAGAAATGCTGGGGCAGCTAAGTGGCACAGTGGATAGAGCACCGGCCCTGGAGGCAGGAGTACCTGAGTTCAAATCTGGCCTCAGACACTTAACACTTACTATCTGTGTGACCCTGGGCAAGTCACTTAACCCCAATTGCCTCACTAAAAAAAAAAAAAAAGAATGAGAAATGCATTATGGTTGTGTTCTCACTTTGAATGCCCCATTATTTTGATCTGCCCAGTGTTCTTGAACCTGACCTTGACAAACATCCCCCCTGAACCCCTACTAGACTAAGATATCTGTGAGAACAGGGTCTGTGCCTGGCCTAGACTTTGTTTCTCTCATATAACCTTATCCAATTTTCTACACATGGCAGACAATTAATAAGAATTTATTCAGTTTTATTGCATGACATTTGAAATGCTTACTTTGACCTTTGCAAAACATAGATACTCTAGGAGATTGTTACTTCAGTTTTTTTTCTTTGGTGAGGCAATGAGGGTCAAGTGACTTGCCCAGGGTCACAGAGCTAGTAAGTGTCAAGTATCTGAGGCCACATTTGAACTCAGGTCTTCTTGAATCTAGGGCCAGTGCTTTATCCACTGTGCCACCTAGCTGCCCCAGTTACTTCACTTTTGTGGGTGTTAGTTTCGTTGTCTGTAAAATAAGGGGGTTGGAATAGGTGATTCCTTGTGGGACCTTGGGCAAGTTACTTTCCCTCTCATTATCTATAAAATGAGAGAATTGGACCGGATGATTTCTGAGGGCCCTTTCAATTCTAAATCTGTTATTACTCAATTGGAAATAGTTTAAGACATATAGGTAGGCAGTTTATTCTTTTTTAGAAAAACCTGGGAAATGAAGAGTATAGTTTCTTACACGAAACTTCATTGTACCAAAATTCACCACTAAAGAACTCATTTCACAGAATCAGTTAATCAGTTAATAAACCAGAATTTAATATGTGCCATTAACTGAGCCTAGAGATGCAAGTGCAAAGAAAAAATAATCTCTAAATAGGGAATGGGAGAGATAGCAGCAAGCACATATATAAACATATTCAGTATAAACATAAAGGGAATAGAAATATGTATGAACTAGTTAAATACAAGGTATTTCTGGGGGGAGTAGCATTAGGGAAGGTTTCTTGTAGAAGACAGTGTTGGAACTATATCTTAAAGAAAATTATGGACTCTATGAGGAAAAGGAAGGAGGGAATAGAATATGGAATGGCATAATATGTGCAAAGGTAGAGAGATGGGTAATGGGAATATTGTGTGTGAGGAAAAGAAAGCAGGCCAATTTTATTGGGTCACACAGTGATGGAGGGAGGATTATGTCCAGTGGGCCCCGAAAGGTCTGTTGTGGTCAGGTCATGAAGGGCTTTAAAAGCTAGTCAGTACAGAGCTAAATAATTGAAGAAATATTAATTGTTCTTGGGTAGGCTGAGCCAATATAATAAAAATGACAATTCTACCTGAATTAATTTACTTATTCAGTGTCATACCAATAAAACTACCAAGCAATTATTTTATATAGTTAGAAAAAATACTAAAAAAAATTCATCTGAAAGAACAAAAGGTCAAGATTATCAAGGGAATAGATGAAAAAAAATCTGAAGGAAGGCAGTTTAGCAGTACCAGATTTTAAACAATTTGGTACTGGCTAAGAAATAGAGTGGTGGATCAGTGGAATAGATTAGATACACAATACACAATGATAAATGACCATAGTAATCTGGTGTTTGCTAAACCCCCAAATCCAAGCTTTTGAGGCAAGAACACATCATTTGAGAAAAATTGCTGGGAATACTGAAAAGCATTTTGCCAGAAACTAGACATAGATCGACATCTCACATTATATGCCAAGACAAGGTCAAAATGGTTAAACTATTTAGACATAAAGGGCAATTTCATTAGTAAATTAGAGGAATATATATGTGCACATATATACATACACACATGTATATGTCTCTAATATATGGAAGAGATATAGAGGATCATGAAAAGTCAAATGGATAATTTCGATTATATGAAATTGAAAACAAAACCAATGCAGCCAAACAATTTGGAACTGTGCCTGAAGGTCTATAAAACTGTGTATATACTCTTTAACCCAGAAATACCATTACCAAGTCTGTATCCTAAGGAGATCAAAGAAAAGAGAAAAGAACCTATTTGTACAAAAATATTGATAAAGTTCTTTTCTTATGGTGGTCAAGAATTGGAAATCAAGGGAATAGATATCCAGGAACAGCTGAATAGGTTGTGGTATGTGATTGTGATGGAATACTATTGTGCTTCAAGAAGTGAGGAGAAGGGGCAGCTAGGTGGCGCAGTGGATAGAGCACTGGCCCTGGAGTCAGGAGGACCTGAGTTCAAATCTGTCCTCAGACACTTAACACTTACTAGCTGTGTGACCCTGGGCAAGTCACTTAACCTCAATTGCCTCACTAAAAAAAAAAAAAAGTGAGGAGGAGGATGCTTTCAGAAAAACCTGGAAAGATTTATATTAACTCATAAAAGTGAAATGAGCAGAACTAGGAGAACATTATATACAGTAACACCACTCTAATGATGGTCAACTCTGAAAGAATTAGCTGCTCTCAATCTCACTGTAACTCTAATGAACTTTGAGTGCAGATTCTTTTTCTTGCTTTTTGTTTTGTTTTTGCAAGATGGATAATACAGAAATATATTTTGCATGACTTCACATGTATAATTGTATATTGTATTTTTTTTTTGCCTTCTCAATGGGTCGGGGAGGAGCTGAAAAGAGGGAAAAAATTTGAAACTCAAAATTTTTTTAAATGAATGTTAAAAATAAATGATTTTTTACAAAGTTAATCAGAAGGGTTTATATTATTCTAGAGGCAATAAGAAACCACTGAAGTTGATTGAATAGGGAAGTCATTGGTCAGTTTTGCATTTAAGGAAAATTACTTTGGTGGCAGTGTGTAGAAGGGACCGGGGTGGTGAGAGACTTGAGGCAGGGAGACCAATTAGGTGGCTGTTACAGTTATCTTAGTCAGAGGTGATGAGGGTCTGAACTGAGGTGACAGCTCCTTGGGTGAGTGGAGAGAAGGAGTTGGATGGGAGAGATGTTTTTAATGGAATTTTCAGGATCCAATGAAGCTGGCTGATGAGAGAAGGTTGATTTCAGACTGGCCCTCTGGGCTAAGCTAAGGTCACTTTGTAGGCCATGTGTAGAATGTGTTCTAATTGAATGTACATGAATTCTTGCTTCAGTCTGATACAGACCCAAGACTTCCATGGCATCTGACTTTTCCCCATGCACTTATCAGTAATTTGCAATGCATCTATGCCACCTGAGCTTTCATGTAGCCTGGGGTAAATTGGCGGGGGCACAAGGTGCATGTATATATGCGTATGTGCACATGTGAGAGTCCCAAGACCACTGTAGAAGTCATCTATAAAATGAAAGGCCTGGACCACATGATCTCTATGGTCCTTCCTAGCTCTAAAATTCTGTGATCTATAAATGGATAGTTGCTATGGTAATCCTATTCTTGTTTTAGAGTAAGGATAGGAAAACTGAAGAAATAGGCACAAATATTTCTCTAGGAGAGACCCTGCCTTTTAATATAAGAGACTTGATTGTGCACAACATCCCCATCAATGGATGATAGGCCAAGTGTTACCTCTGGTCTGCCATGAAAAAAAGGGAGGAAGTGATCCTTGGGTACTCCAGGGAGGGTCTGTGCTGGGTTTCAGCAGCACTCACTTCCCCATCTGGTTTTGTGGTTTGAAATTATTGACTGTTTACAGAGCCCCATCATGAGTACCATTATTACTGTTTGATGAAGAGAAACTAAGACCCATACGGAATTCTCCTTTTCTCCCAGTGGCCTTTATTTCTAATTAAATCTGATTGGCTCACGGGAATCCCAGGCTGCCACACAGAACACCGAAGAACTCACAGGAGGCTATACTCTGGTGGGTTGCTTGAAGCTGGGGTGTGGAATGATGTGGAACATCTCAGGGCAGATTACATGATTGTAGGAAATGTTTGGCACCCAGCAAAATGCTACCTAATTAGAAAAGGCTGAAGCGTGAAAGCCCCATGATTATTAGCCCTTTAGAAGAAATAGGTCAATGCATATGTCATCCTGCTGACTTGATGACTTCCTGAACTTAGGATCAAAGGAATCTTCTTGCTCTCTGCTGAGATAGTGAGGTCCCCATCACTAGAGGACGAGCACGGGCTGGATAACTACTTTCTGAGTAGCTAGTAGAGGGTGATATATGGTTCAGGTAGGGGTTGTTCCTTCATCTTCCTATAGTTTTATGCATGCCAGTGGTGATAACGATAATGATGATGGCTAGCCTTTATAGAGCACTTTAAAATGTACAAGATAAATATTCTCTTGTTTTATCCTCATGACAACCTGGGAAGGTACGTGCTGCTATTATCTTCACTTTTCTAAATGAGGAAACTGGAGCAAATAGAGGTTAAGTGACTTGCCCGGTATCATGCAGATTGTGTCTGAGGCCAGATCTGAACTCATGCTTTCCAAGTTCAGTATTCTGCAGACCAAGAACCTAAAGAGACCTCCGAGGAGAGATAGGTAGCCCAACCCAATTGAGTAAGTCACTTACCTTTACTAAACCTCTGTCCTCTGAAAAGTCTCTAAGGTCCTTTCCACTTCCGGGTCTATGATTCTTTCATTCTTCAATCCCTCATCAATCAGTCAAGAAGTATTTGTTAATACTAGCCCTGTCGGGGCAGCTAGGTGGTGCAGTGGATAGAGCACCGGCCTTGGAGTCAGGAGTACCTGAGTTCAAATCCAGCCTCAGACACTTAAACACTTACTAGCTGTGTGACCCTGGGCAAGTCACTTAACCCCAATTGCCTCACTAAAAAAAAAAAAATACTAGCCCTGTGCTAAGCCCTGGGTATACAAAGCAACAGCATAAACAGCCGCTGCCCTCAAGTTAATTTAGATTGGAACCAGGGAGAGAAAAGGCACATAACACATACAAGAGAAAGGCAGAGTAAATGGAAAGGGGCCATGGAGGGGAAGGCAGCAGCACAGGGGAGGGGGCCAGGAAAGGGCTTTCAGTAGAAGGTGATGCTGATTTAGTGAAGTCTTAAAGAAAGAAGTAGACATGAAGAGGGAGGGAGTTCCAGGCTGGGGAATTTATAGTGCAAAGTCATAGAGAAAGGAGATGGCATGTCCTGTGTGTGGAAAATGCTGGTAAGGCCAGTATGGCTGGAATGTTGTATGTGGAGGAGAGAAATGTGTAAGAAGACTGGAAAAATGGGGAGAGGCTAAATTGGAAAGAGCTTTAAATAGCAAACAGAAGCATTCATATTCATGTCAAGCCAACAATTATTGATCACCTACTGTATGCTAGGCATTTTGCTAGCCACTGGGAATACAAGAAAAGCAAACAAAACAAACCCAAAAAACAGTCCCTGCCCTCAAGGAGCTTATAATCTAAAAGGGGGGGGCAACATGCAAATAACTATATTCAGAGGAAATGTAGGCAGAATACTGGAGATAATCTCAGAGGTAAAGCATTAGCAATTAAGGAAGACTGAGAAAGGCATCTTGCAAGGGGTGGAATTTTGCTGAGCCAGGAAATCCAGGAGGTAGAGTTGAAGAGGGAGAAAATTCCAGGTATGGGGGACAGTCAGTTAAAATGCAAAGTCAGGGGCAGTGAGGTGCTGTAGTCAGGGGCAGGTAGGTGGCACAGTGAATAAAGCACTGGCCCTGGATTCAGGAGGACCTAAATTCAAATTTGGCCTCAGACACTAGGCACTTACGAGCTGTGTGACCCTAGGCAAATCACTTAACCCTCATTGCCCCACCAAAAAAAAAAAAAAGAAAATGCAAAGTCAAAAATGGAGTTTCTTGTGCTCAGAATACTAAGTTTATTTGATCCTACAGGTCATAAGAAACCACAGGGGATGCCATCCTCATAACATAGAATGTGAGTTATCCTGTTGCTCATAAGACCCAACTCTACTGAATATTTTCTTGACATAATTGTTTCACTGGATTAATGTCACAGGGCAGAACAAAAACTCCAATGACCTAAAGATCAAGCTATTCACTGCTGGCTCTTCTAAAAGGCAGATTTAGCACCTAGAAGCACAAGACAGTCCTCCTCAGAAGCACAAGTTTTCATGTTTATTCCATATGTAGCATATTTCAGGTAGAACACTACAGTGTCATACTTTAATTGTTGTTGTTCAGTCGTGTCCAATTCTAGTTGATTCTCCGGTATTTTGTTGTTTAGTTGTTTTCAGTCACGTCTGTCTCTTCATGGCCCCATTTGGGGTTTTCTTGGCAAAGATACTGGAGTGGTTTGCCATTTCCTTCTCAAACTTATTTTACAAATGAGAAAACTGAGACAAGCAGGGTTAAGTGACTTGCCCAGGGTCACATATCTAGTAAATATCTGAAGCCAGGATTTGAACTCAGGAAGATGAGTCTTCCTGACTTTAGATGTGGCATTCTATCCACTGAATCACTTGGCTGCCCACAATATCATCATACCTCTTAGTTAACCATCTGCAAAATGTTCCAGCTAGGCATGTATGTATGTATGTGTATTATGCATGTATATATGTGTGTATATGTATGCAAATATATTCATATAGCTGAATATACTGGGATGGCCTTTGAAATCAGTCCCTGGAAGTATTAAAAGAATAACTTTGTCATTCTTTTGTCTTCCAGACAACAATAGAATATCCCCTCTTCTCTTTCCCTGGGAATAATTCAGCATCTTTCTGAATGGAGCCTAGGGCACTAGGGCAACAGCCCTACGGGTGAATTCCCTTCCTTCTAAACAGCAGCAGATAGTGTTGGGAGTGATTTAAAGTGATCTATGATAAAAAGCATTGACACCAAAAGAAAGAGCTTGGAGGTTCCTCCCAGGGAAAAGAGCTGGCCTGATGGATGAGCTCTCAGAATGATGGGAGGAACTTTAAAGATCATCTTCCCTGAGTTAAAAAACAAAAACAAACCTGCCAACTCTTGGCTCAACAATTTATTGCTTTGTTTGTTGCTGACAGCTTTTCTGAAAAAATTTCATCAAATGGAAACTGCATATATGCTCAAATGAAGACAAAGGTACTCAGTAAATCCTTATAAAGTCTACTCCCAGTGATCCATACATATTATTGGAATAGAATAGAATCATGGAGGATACTTTGGTGCATATTCCCAAACCCTTTTATATTGTCTTTTATAATAATTCATCAAACTTTAAAAAACATAATAAAGGGGGCGGCTAGATAACACAGTGGATAAAGCACCGGCCCTGGATTCAGGAGTACCTGAGTTCAAATCCGGCCTCAGACACTTGACACTTACTAGCTGTGTGACCCTGGGCAAGTCACTTAACCCCCATTGCCCCGCAAAACAAGCAAACAAACAAACAAAAAGTTTATAAAAGACTTTTCTCCTGTTCGGGGAGATAGGTATCTCAGAGAACCGTGTCTCTGGAACTATCTCCCCTTGAGATTCCTCTTGAGGTATACTTTCTCTAGTGCTCAAATAAAATCTTTTAAAAAAACAACAACATAATAAACATTTTTTATTTAAAGTTTTGAGTTCCAAATTCAATCCTTCCTTCCCTCCATCCCCTTCCCCCTCCCTTAGGAGGTAAGCAATCAGATATAGGTTGTACATGTGCAGTTTTGTAAAACATTAGTCATTATGTATAAGAAAACTTGAATGAAAGAAAAAAATGAAAGAAAGTGAAGAATTGCAGGCTTCAGTTGGTGTTCAATCAGTATCAGTATCTTATTTCTTTGGAGGTAGATAGTATGTTTCATCATTAGTCCTTTGGGATTGTCTTGGATCATTGTATTTTTAGCAAACTTTTTTGTGTTTTGTTTTGGTGAGGCAATTGGGGTCAAGTGACTTGCCCAGGGTCACAGAGCTAGTAAGTGTTAAGTGTCTGAGGTTGGATTTGAACTCAGGTCCTCCTGAATCCAGGGCTGGTGCTCTATCCATTGCGCCACCTAGCTGCCCCTTCAGCAAACATTTGATGGCCACTGGATAGAGTGCTGGACCTGGAATCAGGAAGACTCATCTTCTTGAGTTAAAATCTGGCCTCAGATGCTCACTAGGTATGTGATTCTACACAAGTCACTTAACCCTATTTGTCTCAGTTCCCTCATCTATACAATGAGCTGGAGAAAGAAATGGCAGACCACCCTAGTGTCTGTCAAGAAAACCCCAAATGGGGTCACAAGAGTCTAACACCACCACCACCACCAACAACAACAACAAGAAGCATTTATTGGGAACCTACTATGTCCTGGGCATTGTGATAGGTGTGGGGAATACAAAGATAAATGTGAATGTGAAATAAGAAATACAAGAAATTAATCTCTGTCTTCAAGGAGCTGAGGACTGGGGGAGGTAACACACACAGATAACTAAATATATTGAAAGACTTAGCGATCAAAGTAATTTCTGAGGGCACATGTGGCTCCAAGATACTCTGCATCAAGTAGAGGATGGACAAAAACCTAATCAGTGCAAACTCCCTTCACAAAAAGTGCTTCAAGGAGAGCAGAACCCAAAAGATCACACTGTCTTAACTGCTACTCTTGTGCCTGTTTTCATGCTTTGCTCTTATTACAGATCTGTTCTACTCTTTTGCAGAAAATGCATTTTAAATGTTTCTACCTGCCTCTGGTTCCCCCTGCCTACTTGATTACTTGGCGGTGTGGTTCAGTGGCTAGCCAGATTTGGAATCAGAAGGCCTTGGTTCAGATCCCCTCTTTGCTACTTACTACCTATGTGACCTTGACTGAGTCACTTAATCTATCTGGGGTCTCAGTTTCTTTATCTACAAAATTAGGGTGTTGTACTTAGAGTTCTCTAATGTCCATTACTTTGCCTTTGGGGCCCCCCTGAAGATGGTCCCCTTCAGTGCTTTGGCTCCTAACCACATCTCCAGATACTGCAGGTAAGATATAATAGCCTAGATAAAAGATGGAGGATGTGGCCCTTGGTCAACCATCCTTATGTCACAATGAGCAAGGAAAGTGGATCTGAGACTCATGGTTTTGTGGGAGTAAGCAATGTATTTAGGTGGCACAGTGGATAGAGCAATAAGCATGGATCAGGAAGATGCATCTTCATGAGTTCAGACACTTCCTAGCTGTGTTACCCTGGGCAGGTAATTTAACCCTGTTTGCCTCAGTTTCCTCACCTGTAAAATGAGCTGGAGAAGGAACTGGCAACCCACTCTTTGCCAAGAAAACCCCAAATGGGGTCATGAAGAGTTGGACATGACTAGAAAAGCAAATGAATGACAACAATATTCACTAAGCATCTTCAGTGTGTGAGAATTGTGCTAAAGTGCTGGAGCAGATAAATAGATGATGTTAGACTTAGGTGATGACCTCAAGTGGCTTCTAATTGGAGAGAGAAAATAAGGCATACTAGAACAATTAAATAAATATGGAAGACAACCATAAAAGCAGTGTCTCCCTAGACAAGATGTGCTAAATTCATTCCTATCCAGCCCTATCCAGCCCACACTGCTGACTTATCTCCGCAGGACCTTCTCTACTTTTACCCGGAAAGCTCAGTGCACCCCTAGACTTCTCAGAATTGGAAGTACCCACCTACCCTCATGGCCTCTCCCTCTGATTGGCTGGCTCAGGCCATGCATGTTTTCATTCCTCTCCAAGCTGCATTAATTCACTCATCTCCACAAAACCATCTCTACAATGGTGGAGATTGGAGGTAACTTCCTCCCTTTCCATTTTCAGCCCCCTTTTATGTCTTGTGTTCCCCAATTAGAATGTAAACTCCCTGAGAGGAAGAACTACCTATTTTCATGCTAACATTGTACCCCTAGTGACTACACACACAGCCTGGCACATAGTAAGCATTTAATAAATGCTTGTTGACTTAAATGGCAAATGTGATTCTCTTAATAACTACTTCTGAATTCAGAGGCTGTTGGGGAAGTCTAATCTGTGGTTAAGGATGAACAGCTGTGTGCTGATGTAATGGAGGGAGGGAGAATGTTTCCAGGATCACAATACAATCTGCTCTTCTATTTTCAATACTATTTACAACTCAGGTTTTATTGCCATTTAATTTGGCACTTCACAGAAGATGCTGGCCTGGGAATCTGTGGATTTGGTTTCCAGTCCTGGCTCCATGATTTGTTAGTTATTTGATGCTGGGCAAGCTCTCATAGCTTCTAGGGGCCCAGTTGCTACATTATTAAAATAACCATTGGCACAGTGGATAGAGCACTGGCCCTGGATTAAGGAAGACCTGAGTTCAAATCCAGCCTCAGACTTGATACTTACTAGCTGTGTGACCCTGGGCAAGTCACTTAACCCCAATTGCCTCACTAAAAATAAATAAATAAATGAATGAATGAATGAATGAAAGAACGAATAAATAAATAGATAAATGAATAAATGAATAAGTAAGTGAGTAAGTAAGTAAGTAAATAAATAAAAATAACCATAACCCCCCATTTCTGGTATAGGAGACTGATACTCATGTGTGGCTTGTGGAATCAGTCTCATTACACTCTAGTCACACCTCATATATTTAGCGTTTGCTAAAAGTATGCTCTAAAAAAAAAAGTATGCTCTAGACACTTAGACTGCATGTCTACTGTCACAGACCAACCCATTTGCTTCAACTGACTTTCCTAGTTATATTAGCCAAAAAGGCAGATGTTTGCCTGATGATGTAGCCATACACACAGCTGGCCACCCAGCCCTTGGGAAAGGCTTGGGGCCAAATGACCCATTAAACAAAGAGCTCTTGGCCTATCTCATGAAGAACTGAACAACTGTGTTTTAGATATGTTGCCATTCTTCTCCAATCTAAGTTGTTTAACCCTAACTCCCTGTTCTTTATGCCATTTTTCTCATACCCCATCCACTTCCTCCCCAGCAATGACTGGACCCCCCTGCTAATCTGACCTGGGTTTTTGACATTACTCTTGCTCCCTCCAGCCTCCAGTTGCTCTGGTTCCTCCATCTCATGTGAATGCTATCTCATGCAAATTATTCCTCCCAAATGTAAGCAAGATTTTCACCTGGCTACCATCTTGCCTGCCTAGATTGCATCTCCAAAGTATTATAATAAGGGAGACTTCCAGGTGTTGATTAACTTGTCCTGGGAGTCAAGACAAAGAACTTCTGTTGACCTGACCAATCAAGTGTGAGAAATAATTATTAATAATTGATATCTTGGGGGTCCCAGTAATCTCCCCTTCTTTCTTAGTACTTCCCCACCTCCCACTACAAAGTATAAGTTCTCCTTGAAAGTAAGATTCATCTGGGTCAAACCAGACCCAAGCTTAGGAAAGAATCAACTGTGGTGATAGATCCTTTTGTCTAGATAGCTGAAGGATGATACTGATAATGTTATTAATGAGATTAAACCACACCCAGATGGAAATTATTTTGTCCTGATCTGCTTGAGGGGGGGTGTGTCTAAGTTTTTTCTCTGAAATCATCTTACCAAGAGTTGAGTGACCTTAGTCATGTATCCCTGAACTTCATTTTTAATATAACCCACCTCCAAGTCATGTTAACCAATGAAATTTGATTATTGTTAACCAATTGTATTTGGTTGCTATGTGATGGACCTCCTACATTTAGAAGGTAGGTGAACTGAGACCCCACTGCCATTAGGGGTCTTTGGTCTAAGAGAGATGGCCAGTAGACCTCCTTTTATTAATAATCGACCTGCCTATTAATAAAATAATTAAATTATCCAGAAACTATGTCTCTCATATTTTTAATTGTCACACAAGGAAATGTTAGCACTCAAAATCAACCTTTGGCTAATAGTTATTTCAATACCTTGAGAGTCAATTAGATTCTGATTTCCTTGTCTTTGGTCTACTGTTGGCCTGGTGTTACTCTCTATCTTCCTCATAACAGTACATACTTTCAAGGGCTGTTATAAGGATCAAATGAAATAAAGCATTTAGCACAGTGCTTGGCACCTTTGTTGTTATTCAGTTGGTTCAGTCATGTCTAACTCTTTGTGACCACATTTGGGGTTTCCTTGGTAAAGATACAAGACTGGTTCAACATTTCCTTCTCCAGCTCATTTTATAGATGAGGAAACTGAGGCAAACAGGATTAAGTGACTTGCCCAGAGCCATACAGCTAGGGTCTGAGACTGGATTTGACATCAGGTCTTCCTGATTCCAGGCCCAATACCCTATCTATGTGCCCCCTAGCTGTCCCACCTGGCACATTGTAGGTACTTGAGAAATTCTTATTTCTCCCCTCCCACTTGGCCAGGGTCCCACAGAGAATAAGTGTCTGAGGTCAGATTCAGATTCGTCTTTCTAACTCTGAGTTCATGCCATGTAGCTGCTCTGAAATGGAAGATCCAACCAACCACTCCTCCCTACGCTCAGTCATGGGGTCTTACAAGGTGGCATGAATAGGAGTGAATAGTAGAACATAAGATTTTGCACTGGGAGGGATTTTAGAGTCCTGATCTCATCCAGCCTTATCATTACACAGAAGAAAAAACTGAAGTCAGATGGGTTAAGAGTTTAAGTAGCAGACCTGGAATTTGAACTCAGGTCCTCAGACTCCCAGTACTACACCACAGGAGCCCACCTGGGACCTTCAACATGCCTTCTAGGAGAAAGGATAACTGGGCCTGAGTATGGACAACCTAGATGTGCTGCTGGCAAATTCAATCTCCTAGCTCTGGTTGGGGTTGAGTGGCTACAGAGTTTATGATCTGCAGAAGAGCTTGTCAGGGTGATGGATCTGTTGGGTGGCCAAGTGCAGGTTTGCATGACAGCACATAACAAAATTGAACTTACTAAAAAATGAATTGCAGTGAAACTGGTATTGATGAAGCTGTCTCATAGAACTGGAAGTCTGGAAGCACACCCGGGTTTTATGATCATAGGGGGCGGGGGCAGTATTGCCATGCACCCCAAGAGCATGGATGCCCCAGTGCCTCCAATATCACTTTGCCTGTGTAAAGTTACTTCTCTGAGACAGCAGAGTTATTTTTTTTTCTACTGGTCAATCTGTGGGAGAAATATGTGCAAAGCTGGGGCATAGGAGGCAGACGGGAGCTTAATAGGACAGTCTTCATGACAGTGTTGGATGAATTGTGATGAATTGTGTCAATGGCTCTAGTCCTTGTGATGAATTGTGTCAATGGCTCTAGGTCTGAATGTATTGGTGTGGAAACTGTGGAATGGAGTCTTCTCTTGTGGAAATCCTGGTCTTGTGCTTAGAGGGCAGACTAGAAGACCATTGCCAGACTCCACTGCACGTGCTGCCTTCCTGCCTCGGTTGGGCTCCTCTGGGAGCCTCCAGTTTATTCTGTATCATCTTGGATGTTCATAGCTGTTGGTGTGTTGTCTTCCTTCATTAAACTGGGAGCTCCTTGAGGACAGGGCCCGTTTCTGTTTTTCTTTGTGTTGAACACAGTGCCCAGCATGTAGAAACACTTGACCAATGCCTCACTTTGCCTTGCATGCTAAGGAGAGGCACCAGAATGAGACTTCAGTGAAGCATAATGAATCATTATTATTAATAAATCAGGTTCTTGTTGTTGGTGCTTCTCTTGAGAAGAGTAACCATTTATTAGCTAAGGTGATATTCTGTGGCTCTATGGGGACTGCCACTCATAGAAAGAATGACTGAAGGTAGGTACCTGCTAGTTAATTCAAGGTGTGCAGTTCATTTCTGAATACTTAAGCCTGTTCTATTTTATTGATAGGCAGGAATGACTATAATCAAGAGAACTACTTTTAGTTCAGAAGAGCGGTATAATATGTGGCTCTGATCAATTAATTTACCAACATCTCTTTCCTGCTTACAGAGAGCCTTAATTTTAGTATTTAACTACAACATAGCTGTGGCCTTCATATGTAGAGTCAGGTCACATGGGGAAAGCGTAGATTATCATTGAGCATCAGCCTAGATGTGTAAGATCTGATGAGGTCAGGGATCCTTCCCTGTTCCTTAGAAAAGGATAGTGACAAATATTCACTTTGGTGACACATTTCCTCCATTGAAGTACTGCACAGATACTTCAGGAAGATGTAGAGATGACTCTGGGTTCTCAGTGGCTGTGCCAGCAGTGCATGGCTAGTCTAGGCTTCTGAAATTGGGACTCATGGACTTCTGCTAAGTTGTGGAGTTTTGTGTTGATGGAGAGAGTACCCATATTGACTGCATAATAGCTCTTTGAAATATTGAGGAGTCATCCATTTATTCTTTTTTTTTTCTTTTTTCTTTTCGGTAAGGCAATTGGGGTTAAGTGACTTGCCCAGGGTCACACAGCTAGTAAGTGTTAAGTGTCTGAGGCCGGATTTGAACTCAGGTACTCCTGACTCCAGGGCTGGAGCTTTATCCACTGAGTCACCTAGCTGCCCCCTGCGCCACCTAGCTGCCCCTATCCATTTATTCTTAGTACAGTGGACTCTTCTTTTTTTTTAACTTTGTTCACTATAAAGGGTCTTAGAATTGTGAATTGTTGTTTGTTTGGGCTTTTTTGCCCTTTGTTTTATTTACTCATTTGCTTTAAAGACCACACATAAGACTGAAGAGTGACAGGCAACCCCAGGGCTTTGTGTTGACTCTCCCCATTCTCCCAAGACCAGTGAGGCCATGTGCCTACTTTTCATTAGGAAACCCCAGTAAAGAGTGAGCTATGCCTCCATTTTCCTATGTAAATTGGTCATAGAGCACATTGGGGCTTATAATATTTTAATAGTACCCATAAATTCAAGGCTCTGTGGCATATGATATGAGCTGCTTTGTGACGGGGGTAGCACAAGGTCTGGAGGTTAGGAAAAATAGATATGAAATATATATATACACATACATAAATACATACATATAAACATACACACAATGCACAATACACATACATACATATGTGTGTGTATAAATAAAATAGATATGACCCTAGGGTCAGTGTTATGACAGGCATAAAGATGAGGGTAGGATGAACATGTAGGACTATGTGTGTGAGGGAACAATAGAATTTCAGTTGTGGTTTTTTTTGGGGGGGGGCAATGAGGGTTAAGTGACTTGCCCAGGGTCACACAGCTAGTTAGTGTCAAGTGTCTGAGGCAGGATTTGAACTCAGGTCCTTCTGAATCCAGGGCCAGTGCTTTATCCATTGTACCACCTAGCTGCCCCCTAGAATTTCAATTTTAAGGGATCATGTGGTATAATGAAAAGTCCACTGACTTTGGAGTAAAGAGACAGACCTGAGTTTAAATTCTGTCTTTGGTATTTATTACTTTTCTAAGTCTCTCTATTTCTAGAGTGCCCCCCCCTCTAATGTTACCTTGAATCTATTTTGTCAGCATCCTCCCATGCTCCTCATAGCATATAAGCCCTTTGAGGGCAGAAATTGTTTTTATTTTCTAGATATGTATATGTACATGTATACACGTATATATGTATATACATATTATAGATGTGTATATTTGTATGTGTGTACTGTATTATATAAGTATGTATATATATAATATGTGTATGGGTTTTATATACCTATCTTATATTTATAGAGAGATATGTGTATATGTGTGTATATATATATATGCACATATATATTTCCTTCATGCACCTAGCTATTTGCATAGTTTCCCCAGTTTAAATGTGAGCTCCTTGAAGAAAGGAGCTGTTTTTGTCTTTCCTTGTATCTTCATCCATTAACATAATGCCTGGTACTTAGTTGGTGCTTACTAAATGTGTGTTAATTAAGGAATTAAATGAACTCTGGCAAATTAGCTAACCTCTCTGAGCCTCATATCCTTCCACATTAAGATGACAAGATTGGACGGAATGAACTCAGCCCTCTTCCAGCTAGCTCTAAATGATTTGCCAAGGTCATACAGTCCAATCCATATCTGAACAACAATCCCAGTACAGAACCTCTCCTGACAAATAGTCGCTCAGTCTCTGCTTGAAGATCTCCAAAGATAGGAAACTCACTACCAAATAAGCTCACATACCTCTTTTGGATAGCTCTAATTATTGAGATGGAAAGTTTTCCTTATTCCAACCTTACTTTTGACTCTCTGAAGTTTCTTTCTATTTGTTTCTAGTTCTGCCCTCTGGGTCAAGGAAATGGAAAGTAAGGGAGGATGAGGCCTCTGTGGTATCTTCTTGTATGGGCAGCATCTCTTGTCCCAGGTTGCATTGACTGCTTTTGGTTACCAACCTCTGAGGACCCAGAGAGGAAATTAAAGCAGAAGTGGAGGCAGGGAAAGAAGTATATTGTGTGACACAGAGTCCCCTTGCCTCAGGGAATCCTCTGCCCTTTTAGAGGAATAAATGAATAAATGAATGAATGAATGAATGAATGAATGAATGAATGAATGAATGAATGAATGCATTTATTAAGGACTTTCTGTGTACCACAGTTGCTGAGAATCCTAAGACAAGAGGGAGGACAGTTTTTGCTCTTGTGAGAAGATGGCTGGAAGTTAAGAGCAGCATTACTGAGGCCAGTCCAATATGGTGGTCTTTCCTTGTAAAGGACACCCCAATCAAATATGTGAATCTCAGACTTGGGGTTTAGATATGGACATCACTTCAGGGCTTGGCTTCTGGTCAGTGGAAGGCAGCTGGTAAGAGACTGGCTGACTCATTCCCCTTGAACTTTTTGCGTGTGTGTGAGGCAATTGGGGCTAAGTGACTTGCCCAGGGTCACACAGCTAGTAAATGTCAAGTGTCTGAGGCTGGATTTGAACTCAGGTCCTCCTGACTCCAGGGCTGGTGGTCTATCCACTGCACCACCTAGCTGCCCCTTCCCCTTGAACTTTACTCCCAGAACCCCTGTTCCCATCACAAGCCATACAATTTCTGAAACCCTAGCCACAGACATTGGGACTCCTGTTGGCTCAAACTGTTGGCATGATGCAACTATGAAGAGGCTCTCATTTTCTTTTTCATCTACTTGACATTTGGGCTATTTCTTGGGGGACTGAGCTCAGTCTCCTTTGTCTGTCAGAAGCTCAGAGTTCTGACACTCACTCTTGTGTTCCAAATGGTCTCTAAGGTATTTCCTCTCTCAAAAGCTGAGCCTTTCTTTCCCCCAAAGGCATGAAGGAGCCTGGAATGCTTTAGAAACCTCTCTGGATGAAACTGAACTCTGAACCAGCTTGTTCAAGCATCTAACCCTTCCCAACCGCAGGCATTGTGGTCCTGTGTCTTAGCCCCTTGGGGCAGCCGTTTACAAATGGAGAATCGAATGTTCACCGGTCTGTTCAGGGTCACACAGCTAGTAAGTGTCAAGTGTCTGAGGCCAGATTTGATAGAATGGACCTGGTTGAATTGAATAGGACAAGAAGGCAAGTCAGGATTGTGGTTTATATGGCGGGAAATACCTATACTGAATAATCCTAATCCTAAATGTTTTAGATATCAAATCTCATACCATCCTTACAACAACATTTTTGAGGTAGTTGCTATGATTATCCCCATTTTGCAGATGAGGAAATTGAGGCTGATAGAAGTTAGGTGACTCACTCAGGGCCATACAGGTAATAAGTGTCTGAGGCAGGATTTGAGCTTGGAGCTTCCTGACCACAAATCTGCCATGAAACTTAGATAATGACAATCAAGGACCCATCAAAGTACAGTAAATTAAATGTTACCTAGGTAACCTGAAGCAGCAGCACAGGGGCTCCCAGAGGGTGGCCTGGGGCCTCTCAGGTTCTGAAGCCCCATCTAAAGAGTACATCTGGTCTTATGTGGCACCTCTTGCTTGAGAGACAGGAGGCCAAGAGAAGGACAGTAATGATGCCATCTTTTCAGCTCCCCCACCCCACCATCCCTTAGCCCTTGCTGGAGAAGAGCAGTTGTCTGACAAAGTGAATCCTTTACAAGGAGAGACTCCACCAAGGGCAGCTTACCAAACCATCCTGTGACCCAGTTGGGGGGGAAGAGAGTCAGGCACTGGAAGCTAGCACCTCACTGTAATGATACAGTTTCCTGCCTGGGAATAATGAGCTCCTATGGTGTCATTTGGCAAGGTGATAATTAGACTCTCCATGCTGAGACACTCAAAGGGAGGGGCTGTGTGATTTTCATGGAGGGGTGTCTTTGAGGAATAATCCATAGATTCGAGCCATAGGTGTGGGACTGCCCCCTTGTCAATATCATAAAACCCTGTGAAGAATTAAGCTGGAGAGAGCAGGAGGAGATGGGGGGAGGGGGAGCATGGGAAGCCAATTCCTGTTGTGTGGCAATTATGTTTAATGGAATGGAACCCCCGAGACCATCATAATGTACAGTTGCCTTACCTAAACAATTTCTTTTCCCATCATATAACAGATGAGGCCGGGAAACACGGCAGCTTCATGACCGATGAGTGCCCCCAAGCTCTTCTGCTTTGTCATGCTCAATGGGGAAAACTGTCTTCTAGCTTAGCGAGCTGCTCTGGGCCCTTATTTCTATGTCTCCTGATGGTGTGCACTGTTTTCACATCATTCAACTTACAAGGTGCTGAGGGCTTATTTAAGACTTAAGGAGGATCAGCAGCTTTCATATGGGAAGTTTCAACCCACCTTCAGAGGGTACTCATCAACCCCCCAAGAAATAATGCTCAGTGATGCTGTATTGATTGGACATTTGGTGGAAGGATATTAGTATTGCTTAGAGCAGCTAGCTACCAAGAGGTGGGACAGGAGTGGAATCCAGGGGTTTCTTTAGACATGGAGGGAAGAGAGGATTCTGGGGTAAGGTGGGGTTTTTGCATAAATTAATTTTAAAAAACAGCCTCTGTGAAAGATGAACAGATCACAGCCAAAGCAATTGTGAGAGCTCACAGTCTGTTGGGTTTTTAATTAATTTATTTATTTTGGTTCTATTTTGATGGGGACTCTATGGGAAAATCATGTTTCATATTTTAAATATCACAGAATTTTATCAGCTATACAGATAAATGTTTAAAAGGTGAACAAAGTAATTTTTAGATAGTGTATTTTAATGCTGGGATGAAATAATGGCCTATGCTCCCCAATTCAGTAGCCTGAGGTTATCATAAGAAAGATTATAAAATATTCATTTTTTCATAATTACTCTCAGAGGTAACGTGGAAAGAAGTTTCTAAAATTGAGAAGTACCAGTCTGTGGAGGCAGATGCTACAGGGGAAGAAGAACAAAGAGAAGACTGAACAGTTAATGAACGTTAGCCATTTCTATGTAAGTAGTCCTCTCTCCAAATTCCATTCTCCTTCAATGGATCCCTGAACTCACCCTTTTGGGGTATACTATCAACTAGTGTATGTCAAAAGCCATCCTATCCTCCTCATGGTCCATTCCTGTCCACATCTTTCCATAAATCCTTTATAGAATATTTAGACAATGCACCAGCATCCTTCAGGTTCTTTTAATAGTGAAGCAATATGGTATGTTGGAAAGAGAGATGGTCCAGGAGTCACAAGAGAGCTGGATTCAAATTTGTCTCCCATACTTACCAGGTGTGTGACTCACAAATCCTCTCTGGATCTTAGTTTCCTCGTTGGTGAAATAGCAATAGACTAGTACCTACCTCACAGACCCAGTGTGAGGACCAAATGATGTAAAGTACTTTGAAAACCTTTAAGGATCAGCTCCTGAGAGGATGGGAAAGATGGGTCTGGAGGCAGAAGATTTGGCTTAGAATCCTGACTCTGCCACTTACTATTTATGTGATCTTGTACAAGTCACTTAACTTTCATGAGTCTTTACATATGTATGTATAATACTATTTCTTGGATACCAGTAGCTTTTGGCAATATGCTACAGTCTGTTTATCCCTACCATTCATCTGTCCATTGTCCTTTGGGGTTGCCTGCCAAGGGATTATTCTGAGATCATGGAGTGAGTTTTATGCTTTGTGGCTTTCTAGAATTATTGGGAAGGTTAAAAAGATAAGCTTCTTTTTTTGGTGGGGGGGGGGCGTAGTCTGGGAGCAGCCCAGGTTGAGGATGATTGAATGGGCTTGGAAGTTTCTTAAACTCAACCCAGCAAACTATCCTCCTAGTCAACTCTGGCTATACCTAAATGTTCATTTTTTTTCAGTGCCTTTCCACAATATATGAACCAATGCACTAAAAAAGTTGACTGTCTATTTAATTGGATGTCCTAATTTGGGCAATATTCATTTCTTCATCCACTTGTTTTTTCCTGCATGGATTTACCCCATCTTTTGGCCCTATCTTTGGGGTTGGATCTTTTGGGACCCTTGTAAAATGTTCAAGGGAGACCCTTTGAGAAGACTCCCAAGTCAATGCTTTGCTCCACAGTCAAATACTTTAATATATTCAATAAGCAATAAATATGAGTATTTCAAATTCAATATACTCAAAACCAGAACTCATAATCTTTTCTCATCATTCTTTCAGTCATCCAGTTTTATAACCTAGAACTTATACTTAACTCTTCACTCTTACCCAAGCCCCACATTCAATTTAGTGAAGCCTTGTCAACCCCCTTCTTCAATATCTCTTGTATTACCCTCCCTGTCAGCTCACACCACAACCATCCTAGGCCAAGCCCTCATCACCTCTTATTGCACTAGCCTCCTGCTTAGGTTCTCTCTCTCTGCTCTCTCCCTTCTCTAGCCTAATTTCCTCACAGCTGCCATATTAGTATTCCTAAAAGACAGTTTGGGCCATCTCATTTCTCTGCTCAAGAAGTTTCAGTGAATCCTGATTGCCTTTAGGGTGAAGCCGTACACTTTTGTTTAACTTACAGAGCTTCACAGTCTGACTCTAGCCTTCCTTTCAGGTTGTTCATGTATTACTCCCCTCTGCCCTCTGCATTTAACTCTCCAGTCAAACTGGTATACTCACTGTTCGTCTGTCCATGACATTCCCACCTCTCATCTCCATGCCTTTGCACAGGCTACCTCCCATGTTTGCAAGGTCCTCCTTCCCCTATCTACCTCTTAGAGCCCCAGATCCCTTCAAGGTTCAGATCAATTGACACCTCCTTCTAACAACCCTTCCTAATTTCATTGGCTTTTAGTATCATCCCCTGTGTAATGGTGTATTATATCCATGTAAACATATTTAATGATATACATGTAATATACATATATATATATGCATTTATATTCTATATTATCTTTGAGAGAGAAAAGAGTTAAGGATGATCCTAAGGTTATGAACCTAAGAGGAATGAGAGCTCTTGATGTTTGATGGTCAATATAATGATATTTCCCAGACACTAACATGCAAAGAAGATAGCCACAAGAAAACCAAAGGAATACAGAACCAGTAACATCAGGTCAAGATAACTCAAGGATGAATTGAGCATGGACATGTAGGCAAAACTGGACTGTTCCCTAGACAACTGAGAAACCGCAAGCTGGAGTTTGGACTGAGCAAGTCCAGGGCTATGCTAATTTATGCAAACGACATCATAATGAGACTCAAGAACAAATGTAAGGCTGATATCTAGGTAGGAAGGGAAGTGTGTGTGTGTGTGTGTGTGTTAGGAGAGAGTGAGATAATCAGTCACAAAGCATTTATTTAGCACTTGCTATAGCTAGACAGGGGCTAGCAGAGGCAGCTAGATGGCTCAGTGGATAGAGCCCTGGGTTTGGAATCAGGAAGACCTGCATTCAAATGCAGACTCAGATACTTACTAGTTGTGTGACCCTGGGCAAGTCACTTGACCTCTGTTTACCTGAAGCCACTGGAGGAGGAAATGGCAAACCACTCTAGTATCTTTGCCAAGAAAACCCCATGGAGAGTATTGGCTTGCTATAGTCCATGTGGGTCAAAAAGAGTCAGACATGTCTGAACAACAATATGCTAGGAACTGTGTTAGGAACTTCTGGGTCACAAAGATACAAACCAAGGGTCCCTGCCCTTAAGAAATTCTCATTCAAAACTTTAAGTAAATAAAAATGTTTATTATAAAAAATAAGTTCACATTCAAAAGAGGGAGACATGGAAGCATAAACTAAATAAGTTTATATATAATACATACAAGATAAAGACAAGACAATTTGGCTGAGGGAGGCACTGGTGGTTGGGGAGAAAAGGAAATACCTGATGAGGAAAGGGATATTGAAACAGAGCCTTGACTGAAATTTGAGATCCCAAGAGGTAGAGGTGAAGAGGGAGTGGATTCCAAGCATGGAAGATAGATGGGACAAAGTCTCAGAGTTGGAAGGTGAAGCAACAACAACAAATAGAGTTTGTCTGGACCACTGAGTGTGGCAAGAAGGGGAGTAGTGATAATAGTGGAAATGCAAAGATAGATTGGAAATAGGGTGTTAGGAGTTTTATGTGGCAGAGTTTATATTTTATCCTAAATGACTGTAGAGTTCCTGGAGTGTATTGAACAGGTGAATATCATGTTCATCCCTATGCTTGAAGAATGTTACTTCAGTAGCTTTGTAGAAAGTTGGATTGGAGAGAGGAGTCAGGGAGACCAATTAGGAAGCCATTAAAACAGTCTGGGTGAAAGGTGGTTGGGGCCTGTGGGTGGGAGTGGAGAGAAGGGAATACATGCAAAAGATGTTGATTGAGCTTGTCAGTTGATTGGCTATGGGGAGGGGAGAAAAGAATGAGTAACTGAGAACATCGGGGTTGAAAACCATAATGACTGGAAGGAGGGTGGTGCCCTCAGCAAAACAGGCAAGTTTGAAAGAGGGCGGGTTTGGCAAGAAAGAATTTTTGCTGCAGAAATGTTGAGTTTGAGATATTAAGCAGCTATCCAGCTTGAAATGTTCCAACAGGCTATAATGCTGACCTGGAATTTAGAAGAAAAACTAAGACTGGATATATCAATTTGGGAATCATCTGAAGATAGCTCACAATTAACCAATGGCAAGTGATCTGATTGGAGTGTTTAAATGAACAAACCAAAAAAAGGAATGTGGTTGAATATGAGGTGCTTTATCCAGAGGGGAAGTTGGGTTTTGCATATGCAGTCAACATGTTCCATGTTATCTTTCAAGCATCGTACTTAAACTCGGTGTGCTTAATAAAGTTCTCAGATAAATATAGGTTTCCTCTGTGCTATTTCATACTGTGATGACCACACTAGATGGGGAAATCAGACAGTAATATGACACGCCCAAGTTGCTAGTATTTATACAGTTGGTGCATAATAAATATTTGCTGAATTGAATACCAAAGACAAGCTTCAGTTATTTAATTAGCTACCATTTTGGATTATCTGAATATGCCACTGCTCTTTTTCATAAATAATTGACAATTAACAATACTTTCCTCCCAAGCATATACATGATAAAAACTCATCTGAAATTCCTAGAGAAAAAAAAATAGTCAGTATTAGAATTCTTAAACTCAGCAAAGGACCCATAGTGTACTTTCTTTTGGTATAGTAAATGTGCAATTTAAAATGGATGTAATGCATTTTTCTGTGTTTTTTCTTTTTCTTTTTCTTTTTTTGGCAGGGCAATGAGGATTAAGTGACTTGCCCAGGGTCACACAGCTAGTAAGTGTCAAGTGTCTAAGGCTGCATTTGAACTCAGGTCCTCCTGAATCCAGGGCTTGTGCTTTAGCTACTGCACCACCTAACTGCCCCCATTTTTCTGTGTTTTTTAAGAGATGTTTTTGCAAAAAGTATAATTGGGCATATATGTATGTATGTTTCCATATATATACATACATACAGACATGTGTATGTATTACATGTATTCAAATAACGTGCAATGTTATCAGCATGAGAAAATCCCAGTATGGGAAATCTCTCTATCTACATAGATCAGCAAATGACTTAGTATATAAGGTACATTCATGTATATGTGTATTATATGCATACACATATACATGTAAGTAGATATATGACTTAGTATATTTGTTTTCGGCAGTTGCCCGAGGCACATAGAATAACTTATTCAGAGTCACACAGCTAGTATGTATCAGATCAGAGGCAAGATTTAAACTCTGCTTGGGTTCAAGACTTGATACGAAGCCCAATACTCTATTCACTATGACACAGTGCTTTCACATATGCATATATACATATAAATGGCACGATGCCTCTCTCTATATACACATATATATGATGCACTGCTTCCATGTATTTATATCTATATATACACACATACACATATATATGACATACTGCCTCTGTGTGTTGTTGTTCAGTTGTTTCAGTTATGTCCAACTCTTCATGACCCCATTTGGTGGTAGTGTGTTGTTTTTTTGGCAAACATAATGAAGTGGTTTGCCATCTTCTCTGGTACATTTAACCTATGAAGAAACTGAGGCAAAGAAGGTTAAGTGACTTGCCCAGGGTCACACAGCTAGTAAGTGTCTGAGGATGGATTTAAACTCAAGTCTTCCTGACTCCAGGTCCAGTGCTCTATCCACTGTACCACCCAGCTGCCCCATTGGGTTCACAATGTTCTGTCAGGCACTGAGGAGCTCCATAGAGGTGATTGGATGATACCTTATTCCCAGTGGACCCTTGTGCCTGGTTTATGGGCTACTGCAATGGATGCTAAGTCATGCAGTAAAAGGCATTAAGGAGGGATGCTATAATGCTTAGATAACACTGAAGGAGTCTGCTCAACTTTCATCTGAGGGCTGCATCTTGGCTAGCCATGATTTAGAATGAAAGCAATAGCTGGAGTTGAGGCTCCTAGAGCCAGTGGATGTTACAGTGAAGGTTCGGCCCAAAGCAGCCATAAACATTTGAACAGGACATGATGCTGGGGAGTGTCATGTATGAGACTATTCCAAGAGCCCTGTGAATGGGTCAAACAAAAAGGCACTTCCAGCTGCTGGCAAACAGTATGTAAATAAAACTGCCTTAAGTAAGCTCACAGCACAGGCTCCTGAAGAGGCTATAACAAAAGCGTTGGGAAAAAAATCATTTGTTTGTTTTTTAAAAATTCAACACTGAGATCGAAGAAGAAAACAAGAAAATCACCACAAGGAAGCTTATTTATTGTAAGCCTAATTCAAGGCTCCAGTTAAACTCCCTGAGAGTTGAGAGGTAGTGTGATGTAGGGACAGAAACACTGGCCTGGTCATTGAGAGGCCTGGAGCCTACTCTAGGAAGCAGCTGGTGATGCAGTGAGTAGAGTGTGACCTTGGAATAGGAAGACCCAAGATCAAATCCAGCTTCAGACTCTTACTAGCTGTGTGACCCTGGACAAGTCATTTAACCTCTGAATGCCTCTGTTTCCTCAATTATAAAATGTGGATGACAATAGTAGTACTTACCTCACAAAGTTGTTGTGAGATTAAAATGAGATGAAATTTATAAAAGTACTTAGCACAGTGCCTGGCCTATAATTGGTGCTATAAAAATGCTTATCCATTTCCCCTTCCCTTTCCCTAACCTAGCTGGTCTCTAAGGTATCTTCCAGCTCCCAATTCTGTGAATGGTGCTCACAGAAGTGGCAGCCATGGCTGTGGGCTGAAGTTAATGACCGTTGGCATGTGCCTCACAGGGTGGGTGTGAAGCTCCTATGTGATTGTTGGAAGGTACCTTGTACCTTCTAGTGCCATCTAAATGCCCATGGCTTTTACTTTTAGTACTTGGGCCAAGTCGCTGATTTCCCTTTAATTTATATGGTACCAGAATTTATTATTTAGTATTTGAGATTCTTGGAAATGGCAGGTGCCTGTATTAAAGATGGCCATTGGAATGTGTGTCAGAATAAAGGGTTTGAAAGTTCCACTTAGGGGAGAGGCTTCTTTATTTAACCTTTTGTCTCCTGGACCCTCTGGCAGTGTCTGGGGAAGTCTGTGGAGTCATTCTCACAGTCATCTTTTTAGATGCATAAAATAAAACAAACTGCATTACAAAGGAAATAAATTGTATTGCAATGCACTCATCCATATATTAAAAAACAATAGGGGCAACTAGATGTCGCAGTGGATAAAGCATGGGCCCTGGATTCAGGAGGACCTGAGTTCAAATCCAATCCCAGATACTTGGCACTTGCTAGCTGTGTGACCCTGGGCAAGTCACTTAACCCTCATTGCCCCACCAAAAAAACAAAAACAAAAACAATAAACTCACAGACCCCAAATTAAGAACTCTTCATTTCTTAGAGGTTCTGTAATATCATGCATCCATCCACCATCCACCATTCATCTCTCTCTCTCTCTCTCTCTCTCTCTCATAGAATAGCCCATAATCATCTACCTCCCTACCTACATAAATTTATCTATCATCTACCATCTGTTTATGTATCTATGTAACTGTCATCTATATACCTATGTACCTGTATGTATGTATGTATGTATCTATCCTGTCTTCTGTATCTATCTATCTACCTTCCTACCTATCTATCATCTAATCTACCCCTCTTTTTGTCTTTAATATATGTATTTATCTAACACCTATGGATGTATCTACCTACTGTCTATCATCTATGTATCTATATACCAATGTACATAGTTACCCTATCCACCCTTTCTATATATCTCTCTGTCTCTCTCTAATCTATTTATCAATGTATCTATTTACCCTATCTATCCATAGTCTACCTTCTTGCATCTCTTATCTTTTTATCTATGACCTATCATCTATGTATGTATCTAATTCTCTCTCTCTATCTATACATATATAGGTAGAATAGTAAACTTGATGTTGTGGAAACCTGAATTCATATCCTGCCTCTCACACTAACCTTGGATACACATGTCCTATAACCCCTTTGACCATTTCCTTATCAACAAACTGGTGAACAATGACGTATTTAGAGTATGTGTTTTAATGCTAGAATTAAACAATGCTGTCTGTTTTCATATTAAGGTTGTATGTCCCCATCATGCAAAATGGAAGCAATGATACCTGTAGCACCTGCTTCCCAGTGATCTTGGTGATCAGCTGATGATGCACAGATGCAATCTGCTGGCTCTCAAGTGCTGTACAGACGTAAGTGGTCCATCTGACAGAGGCTAAAGCAGAGAGGGAAGCCCTC
Source organism: Dromiciops gliroides (assembly GCF_019393635.1). Classification (NCBI taxonomy): domain Eukaryota; kingdom Metazoa; phylum Chordata; class Mammalia; order Microbiotheria; family Microbiotheriidae; genus Dromiciops; species Dromiciops gliroides. The sequence continues at coordinate 40,839,449 of NC_057865.1, forward strand.
TTACAAATGTTTCATTCCTAGTTAATCGTCACATGATCTGATATGAGAATTAAAATGTGTTTTGACATGTTATTGAAAATGTCCTCTCTTAAGGCATGCTGGAGGAATTTCCTCTCTTTATTGAATGCTGGAGAAATACAAGAATCCATTTCAGTTCTGTGACTTGGGACACATGAAATGTCCAGGGCCTGAAATTATGGATGATGGGGGCTACTTTAGCCTGCCACTTCTATTACTATGGTAGATCAAGGAGCCCAATGAATTGAAGTAATCGTATTCCTGGAAATTTAAGAAAAAGGCACGAGAATAAGCATGACCTCAATCTGGATGAATGAAGGTACAGACATGTAAAGGGAGCCATACTTTATAATCCTTTTGATTGCTAATTTGCAGTCCAAGGATCCAGTGGCTTCTTTTCTTCTAGAATCTTAGTTTGGACGCTGTGCATACCACTGCTAAAAATGATGACCTTCCTTGCTGGAATCGAATTGTTAACCCAGATGCCTATTTTTTTCCTATGGTCATAAGCCTTCCTTTCTTGGCAAATGGATTGCAAAGAGGTCAATTTCACGGGTTCACAGGTAGCTACTCTGAATGCCCCAGTGTCAGCATCCTTATAGCTACATTGGAATACCCAAAACTCCCCTAAATGGATAGCTGCCTCATTGGCCAGACTCTCATCATTTGGGTTTTCAGACTGGGTTCCCCTTACTCCATCCTACTTTCTAGTCAAATTGGCCTTTTTCCTTTTCACCATAACAGAGAATTTTATCTTTGGCCTTGGCATTCAGTGTCCCCCCAGGCCTTGAATCGTGTCCTGATCATAGCTACCTAGTGAAATCCCTAGTTCTCCTTAAGGTTCAGCCTCTCATAGGATACCTTCTCTGAGCCCTCTAATTATTAGAGCTCTCTTCCCCCCAAAAGTACTTTGTATTTACTTTGTATATAGTTTCTATTTCCTTATCTGTGTACATCAGATGCCTCCTTAGCAGAATGTAAGCTTGTTGAGGGCAAAGACTGTCTCACTTTTTTTTTTTTAGTCTTTCTATCCCCAGCACTCACCTGGTACAGAAGAGGAATTTGATAAATGCTTAGTGAATTGAACAGAAGAAAATAAATACAATTCAATTGAATACAATTCAATTCAAATTAGCTGCTATTTATTAAGTTCTAGGCACTAGGGATAGTAATAAAACTAGGCAATTCCTGTCCTCAAGATGCTTATATTCTAATGAGTCAAGAGGAATTTATCAAGATAAAATATTTCTGTATACATAACATCGCTAAGGATGGTCTAACACATACCATGGCATATGCTTCAGCAGTGCCTGTGCAAAGAAGACAAACGAGAGCTGTACTTGGCAGAAAAAAACCCAACTTTGGAAAATGTGCAGCTGGGCCTTTGTGTGTGGTGGCTACACAGAAGAAACTGGGTGAGCTCATTGCTACTGCTTTCCTTACCCTCTTCCTATTAGCCGCATGCCATTTTGTTAGCAATATCCTTGGGAGTTTAACATTTTTCCCCATTCCCTTCTGTTGCCTGCTTATCAAACCCCAGGAAAGCCAAAGCATGTATTCCCATGATGTCCTTAGCTCCACTGTTCATTCATCTCTCAGTGATTAAGCATTATGCAGGACTTTTGCATTGGGAGTCTGAGAAAGCTCTGCTAACTGTGAATGGCAGGCCTCCAGATTTCCCACACATGTCTTGTATTTTTTTAAAAAATCTCTCTACTAGAAATCAGGCTTGGAATATTTATAGGCACTTGGGGAAAGGGGAGGCTGGGTGGTTAGCTGTCTGGACCATCAAAAAAGCTGCCCTGCTAATCAGTGTTTGCATATTTTATTCCAAGAAGGAGCTATTTGGTTGGTCTATTCAGTGTTGGAGCCTTTGAAAGCCAACAATATTAGAATGGTATTAACCATTTGGAGGTATGATGCCTATTTAATGTTGGATCAGGATTTATCTTGAGTACTTGAGATTCAGTGTTAGATTATGGTGGACATTTGGAAGAACTTGCTGAAGAGAATCCTAGAATTCTGGAAAAGAATAAAAGAATTTCAGACTATGAAGGAATCTCAGTGGCAATCTAGTCCAATCCATTGTCAAGAAAACATCTCTATTACAACATGCCAGATAAATGGTTGTTCTAACTCTTCCTGAAGACCTCTAACCAGGGGGAACCCATAACCCATCACTGCACTTTTGAACAGTTCTCATTGTTAGGGAGATTTTCTTGTCATCAAGTCTAAATTTGCAACTTGCATCCATTGCTCTGATCTCTTGCCACTGGGGGTGAAACAGTTCAAGTCTATTCAGCCATCATGAAATGCTTGAAGTGTAAAGAATTAGTTGTTATTTGAGGTTTTTATGACCCCATCTTTTGGCTAGAATTTTTTTAAAAAAACCTCAGCGTGCACACTGGCCTCTGGGGCTCCGCAAACAGCAAGGTGCTCCACCCACTGGTTGTAGCTGTCACCATGGCGCTGGCACCTCACGTCATCACCACTTGCCAATGCCTACATGGGCCTGGCAAAATTATAATGATTGGAAGCCCAGTGAGGGCAGTCATGTGACTGTCAGAGCAGCCAGCATATTGGCCCGGAGCTGTGTGTGGTCAGCCTGGGGTCTGCTGGGAAGAAGGGAGATTTTTTTTGCCATTCTAGCTTGAAGCTGGAAGGCAACAGGATGCTGCTGTGTGTTCTCAGCTGATTTCTGGGTGGTGTTGTTGTTCAGGTTGTATAATTTCCCTTTCCTCATTTTATTTCCTTTCCCTTGATCCTCCTGATCCTGTTTGTGTTTTTTAAAGTTCATTCTTGTTAAATAAATCCTGCTCTGTTTTGAGGGAGGCTGTTGGTCTCCTTCCTTGCTCCAATATTGTGGCGAGCTGCCTAGCTAACACTCCCCAATTAAAAATTGGTCACTACAGAAGACAGGTATCATATCCCCATCAGTCCCGCAGCCTTAACTTCTCTAGGTTAAACCCAACAGTTCTATCTGTCAATGTTTTGACATGTTCTTGAATGTGGCACCTAGTACTTAACATAATACTCTGGATAGAATATTCTCTGACTCACCATCCCATAGCCAGGTTGCTATATCTGCCCCTCAGGGTTCTTGTGGGTACCCTGAGGGATTTACAAAAGTCTCTTTTCTACTACCATTGGTCCAAACCCCCACTGATTTTATTCTCTCCTTCCCATTAGGTGCCAGTGAGTAGCACTCCAGTTTCATGTAACTAGTTACACCAATAAGACTTTCCAAAGGGATTTTTTACATTTAATTTTTATTTTATTTTTCTCAATGTTTAACATTTGCTTTTTAAAATTTTGAGTTCTCAATTTTTTCCTCCTTCCCCATCACCATCCTTAAGTAGGCAAACAATTTAATATAGACTATGCATGTGCAATCATGCAAACCTTTCCATATCAACCATGTCGCAAAAGAAAATGCAGACCAAAAAAGCAAGAATAATAAAGTTTTTTTAAAAAAAAGTATGCTTCAATCTGCATTCAAACTCGATCAGTTCTTTCTCTGGAGGTGGATAGTATTTTTCATCATAAGTCTTTCTGAATTGTTTTAGATAGTTATATTGCTGAGAATAGCTAAGTCATTCATAGTATTTCATCATACAGTATGGCAGTTACTGTGTACAATGGTCTCCTGGTTCTGTTCACTTCACTTTGCATTGGTTCATGTAAGTCTTTCTGAGTTTTTCTGAAAGCATCCTACTTTTCATTTCTTATAACAAAATAGTATTCCATCACAATCATATAATACAACTTGTTCAGGTCATTCCCCAACTGATGGGTATCCCTTTGATTTCCAATTCTTTGCCACCAAGAAAGAGTTGCTATAAATATTTTTGTAAATATAGGTCCTTTTCTTTTTCTTTGATCTCTTTGGTGTAGATACCTAGTAGTGGTATTGCTGGGTCAGAGGGTATACACACTTTTTATGGCTCTCTGAGCATAGTTCCAAATTGCTTTCCAGAATGGTTGGATTAGTTCACAACTCTATCTATGATGCATTCGTGTCCCAATTTTTCCATATCTCTTCCAACATTTGTCATTCTCCTTTTCTGTCATATTAGCCAATTTGATAGGTATGAGGTGGTACCTCAGATAGATACCTATAAATAGCTTTGATTTATTCTTTAGAAAACTTGCTGTTTATATCCTTTGATCATTTATCAACTGTAGAATGACTCATATTATTATAAATTTGACTCAGTTCTCTTTATATTTGAAAAATTAGGCCTTTATAAAAGAAATCTGCTATAATTTTTTTTCTCAATTTCTTCCTTCCCTTCTAATCTTGGCTGCATTAGTTCTGTTTCTACAAAACTTTTAAAATTTGATGTATTCAAAATTATCCATTTTACATCCTGTAATACTCTCTCTTATTTGGTCATAAATTCTTCAGTGGGATATTATTTTGAAGATATAACAAGCACAGAAGAACAAACATTTTTCTCCACCTTGCCTCAACACCTTGGGAATATGCTCTCTCTTATCCTTCCTCACACTCTGGGGACAGTGGGCACAACCTTAGCTCAGTTCCTTCTTTTTTTTTTTTTTTAAGTGAGGCAATTGGGGTTAAGTGACTTGCCCAGGGTCACAAAGCTAGTGAGTGTTAAGTGTCTGAGGCCGGATTTGAACTCAGGTACTCCTGACTCCAGGGCCGGTGCTCTATCCACTGCGCCATCTAGCTGCCCCCAGCTTAGTTCCTTCTTAACATGTGTAACGATTGGAATGACGCCACCTGCTGGAGACTTACTGTAGAAGAGTTCCTCCCATGAAGTGAAGGTCTTTGTGGGCAAGACCAGGAGTCTTTTCTTTGGCGTCAGGAAGTGATGCGGGCTAGTGGGAGGAGGAAGGAAGAGACTGGCGCTCGGTCTCACTCTTTTTCCTCTGGACTCTGGTGGAGAGTGGAGCTAGAAATGCGCTCTCCCTTTAATAGATAGGAATCTAGGCCTTTCCCTCTCTCTTTACCAAATTCTTATTCTCCTTAATAAATGCTTAAAAGTCTAACTCTTGCTAAAGCTTATAATTTATTGGCAACCACTCATTAAATATTTTAGACAGTTTAGCTAGAATTTTAGCTCTTAACACATGGGCCCACCAAGTTCATGTCCAAAAGTGGCATAATGATAATAATGTTGTTGTTATTTTTTGTTCAGTCATGTTCAACTCTTCATGACTCCATTGGTCATATTGCACTAATATTGTCCATGGGGTTTTCTTGGCAAACATACTGTAGTGGTTTGCCATTTCCTTCTCTGATAGATTAAGGTAAACAGAGACTAAGCCACACAGCTAGTAATTGTCTAAAGCTGAATTTGACCTCAGATCTTCCTGACTCAAAGTCTAGCCCTCTATATTCTGTGCCACTCAAAGCTTTTTCAGCATGGCTGGACTTGGATGGCTAGCTTGGGATCTTCTGGCAGAACCTTTGGAAATCCAGTTGCAGAGGAGGTCCCAGTATTCATTTGTAAAGAGAGTTCCCTTACCACAAGTTTCCTATAACCAATGAACAATGAAGAATGAAATTACAAGTCTGGTCCCTCCTCCCCCAAAAAGGTACAGAGTAATTTCAGGGAGTAGGGATGGAATAAGCACTAATAATGGTGGACAGCATTAAGAAAGATCTCATGAAGGAGATGATAACTGAGAGGAAACTGGAAGGGAACTAGGGATCCCCCAGCTCCTAACCACATCATCATTTTCTTCTTTGTAAATCCTTCTCTCAGACAAAGCTTTGTGCATGCTAAGTGAAAGATCCCAAGCAGGCAAGGATCTTGGAGGCCTTATATCACCTAGGATGGAGGTGAGAGGAAGGAGAACATTCCAGGCATGGTGGCTGGTCTATAAAAAGGCATAGGGGCAGGGGATGAAAATATGTCTACAGAGAATGGCACATAAAGTAGGTTGGTTTGGCTGAAACATAAAATAGATAAAGGAGAATATTGTGAAACCAATCTGGAAAGCTAGGTTGGAGACAAATGGTGAAGGACTTTAAATGCAAAATCAGGGATCTGTATTTTATCCTAGAGGCAATGGGGAGCCACCAAAGATTTTTTATTAGAGAATTGACAAGGTCAGTCCTCAGTTTTAAGATGATTTTGTCATCTGTATAGAGGGTGGATTGGAGAGGGAGAAACTGGAGGTAAGCAGAGTCAGGCAACAAGAGAGACATTACTTGGGAATATAAAGGTGAAAGCAATGAAAAAAAACAGAAAATATATAGTACATACTAACTAGAGGAAAAGTAAATGTTAATGAATGGACAAAGAATTTTAATGAGAACTTAGAATGGGAATATATTACTTAGCATACTGACAGGTTACTTTATGCATTGAAGTCAAATATAGTTACTGAGCAAATTTAGTTGATTCTTTGCTGTTTAATGTGAGTCTTTTAAAAACACATTTTAAAAAATCATAAAAATATTTTATTATTTTCTAGTTACATGTAAAGATAGTTTTCAACATTTGTTTTTATAAGATTTTGAGTTCCAAATTTTTCTTTCTCCCTCCCTTCCCTCCCCACTTCCCAAGAGAGCAAGCAATCTGATATAGGTTATGTATGTACAATCATATTAAACATATTTCTGCATTAGTCTTGTTGTGAAAGAAGGATCAGAATAAAAAGGAAAAAAAACCCAAAGTAGAAACAGTACGGTTCAATCTGCATTCAGATTCCACAGTTCTTTTTTCTGGGTGTGGAGAGCATTTTCCATCATGAGTTCTTTGGGATTGTCTTGGATCATTGTATTGCTGAGAAGAGCTAAGTCTATCATAGTTGATCATCTCACAATGTTGCTGTTTTAAATAACACATTTTAAAAAGTAAAGGGAAGAACAGGATCCACTCCTGACGTCTTCTCTGAAACAGTTGGCCACAGGTGTCTGAATATCAGCCCATAATCAAAGTTCCTGCATGAGCTATTGTCATTGAAATCTGTTACTACACTGGAGGTGAACACGGTGCAGTGTGAAAGCCTTTGGTAGTCATTAAGGATACTTTCTTCAAGAGTTAGAGACAACTGATGTACCCCCCCTCCTCTCTATTTGCTTCATTCAATCACAAGCTATCCTCCAATCCCTTCCCTTATGTCACTTCTGAAGACTGAATTTCTATTTAAACACAAGAAAAAGACATTTATTTACAAAGGAATGAGAAAAAGTCCACTTCTTTGGGCTCAAGGCAGATCTCCATATGGCACCTGTCAGAACACACACACTCTCTCTCTCTCTCTCCCCCTCCCCCCCCCCAAGAGAGCACAATTTTGGCAATCCAGAGGACAGATCACACACATATGCTATCTCTTTGAGATTATCTTGAATTTATCCTGTATATATCTTGTTTGTACATAGTTCTTTTTGCATATTGTCTCCTCTTTGGATTGTCAGCTCCTTGAGTAGAGGGAACCATTTTTTGTCCTTATTTGTTTCCACAGTGCTTAGCACAGTGCTTGGCACATAGTGGGAATTTAACAAGTTCTTGTTAACTTGACTTGTATCTTTCCAATCATACCTTTTACACTAATTCTCATACACAAGGCATTGTTGATAACAGGGTACCACCTACTTATATCCACCATGCTTCTCTCTTTTGTCCTTTGGGTTGTTTAAAATTTCAAGTCTTTGGAGATCATGGAGTTCTATGACTTCAGTCATATAATGTTGTTGGAAGGTGGTGGTGATTGTGGAGATCAGGGAAGGCATCATTGAAATGAGCATTTGAAAGAAACCAGGGATTCTAAGAAGCAGAGGTAAAGAGGAAGTTTGTTCATGGTATGGGGCACAGCCTATGCAAAATTAAGGAGATGGGATGTCATTAATAAGGAAAAGTAAGATGGGAAATCTGGCTTCATCCGAGTATGTGAATGGGAGTAATACATACTGAGAATAGAAAGGAAAATGAAACTAGGTCATGATGAGCTTTAAATGCAAAATCAAGCAGTTTCTAGTTTGTCTTACAGGAAATAAGGAGCCACTAGAGTTATGGATAAAACAGTATTTTCAATTAAATTCAACAAGCATTTATTGAGGATCCACTGTATGTCAGGCACTGTGCTAAGTGGTGAGGATACACAGAAAACAAAATGTCCCCTGCCCCCCAAGGAGCTTAAATTTTATTTGGGGGATGTGGCACATGCCTTCATAAATAAAGCAAAGTTGTTTTATGAGAGAGAATGCCAATAACTGAATGGGAGATTTAGTGAACTAGCATTGATTAAGTGTCTACTGTGTACTACTCATTGCAAATTCAAAAAAAGGCCAAAAATAGTCTTATCTTTCAAGGAGCTCACAGACTAAAATGGGAAAGAACATGCAAATAATTATGTCCAAGCAAGCTGTGTGCCAGATAAATTGGGGGAAGTCTCAAAGAAAAGGACCTAAGATTGAGGAGGGCTGGGCAAGTCAGAAGGTGGGCCTTTAGCTGAAAGAGAATGAGGAAGGGCATTTGAGCCGTGTTTCGAAGGAAACTAGGAATTCTATTTGAATCGAATACCTCAAGGAAAGCAGCCAATCACTTATGCAAAGGTGCGGAGGTCTCAGATGAGTTCAGAGAACAGTTCTCAGGTCAATTGGACTAGATTCTACATTTTAAAATAAAAGGTTATTTTTGTATCTTAAAACATAATAGGCGTTTTTAGCTCACAAACTGTACAAAAACAGGTTGTAGGCTGGATTTGTTTCTCTGATTTTCATTTTCTGTCCCTTGAACTAAAAGGTTGTTGTTGTTTGTCCTTCATTTTTGAAGAGGACCATGACATTTGGGTGATGTCATGACTTGCACTAAATTGGATTTAACTGAGGGAGGGCTGTACAAGGTCATTGATTTCACTCTCTCCTCCAGAGCCATCTGGGTCCAGTGGCAGGATATATACCAGGATGACTGGAGATGGTGCTGGATGTTTAAGGCAATTGGGGTTAAGTGACTTGCCCATGGTCACACAGCCAGTAGTGTCAAGTGTTTGAGGCCAGAATTTCAACTCAGGTCCTCCTGACTTCAGGGCCAGTGCTCTATCCACTAAGCCACCTAGCTGTCCCTACTAGAAGGTAGAATATGATAAAGGAAATAATATTAAATAAGACTGAAGAAGTAAGTAAGAGTCAGGTTGTGGAGGACTTTGAAGACCACACTGTTTTGATGACTTCTCTTCATTAACCATCTCCCTTGAGCAGAAAAAGAACTGGCCCAAGAATGAGGAAACTGACTTCCAAGCCCACCCCTAGTTACCTTTCCAGATAGTGGATTCTACATAGTCAAATGTAGCAAGTGGTTTCCTGATCCCACTCTAAACCAAGGTGATTGTTGCAACTGTGATAACAAACCCATCAATGATTTCCTTCCTTTTGAATCCTTTCCTTAAACAAAACTGTATACATTATGCGGGCAGCTAGGTGGTGCAGTGGATAAAGCACTGACCCTGGATTCAGGAGGACCTGAGTTCAAATCTGGCCTCAGACACTTAACACTTAATAGCTGTGTGACCCTGGGCAAGTCACTTAACCCTCATTGCCCCACAAACAAAACAAAACAAAACAAAACATGCACAAACAAAACCTGTGTATACATTATGTCAGAGATCACATGTAGGCAAGAATCTGTAAATGTAGAGGCCCATTGTCATTTAAGATATTTGTTGCATCTGATTTTCAGCGGTAGAGGGAGGAAGGGAGGTGTGCTATACCAGCCTCACTGCCCCTTTAGAAAGATTTGTCAAATACCTGCCTGGCCATAACAGGACAATTGTGTTCATCACTGCTGACAAGTGACACATTCTGCTGCTCCCCTAGTTGGGAACACAGCAGAAATGTGTGATCAAACTCTTGATAGAAGTGCAACAATGAAGAAGACCCATAATATGTGCAACCAGGCAACTCCCTTTCCCTGCTCGGCTCCTCGCAAATCTTTCCAAATTAATTCCTGATGAGCTGTGTTAATTTATGCCTTCAACTACCCTCTGCACCACATCCATGCCCTGAATTATGCTCAGAATAATGAAAAGTTATTTTTTAATAAAAACTACATTAATCGAATCTGTATGAATGCTGCTAGAGCCTATGAGTCTATTCTGCAAACTAAAGAACCAATGAAAGCGTCTTATCTCTCTTCACTGAAAGGTACATTTAATGCAAGACTCATATACTTTACGCCCTTAAAAAGAAATTGGAAAATAAGAATTGGAAATATGCTCAAATTAGAGACACTTGCACAAAGGGCTCAGGGCATTGTAATCAACCAGAACAGTACCCTGGGTCTACAAAGATGTGCCACTTAAAGGACCACTGACCCAGTTGTCAAGGAAGTTACACAATAAGCTTCTGCTAGGAGTGTGGCATGTATGTCATTATGTAACATCAGGATTCTGGAATGTCTTTTCTGCAAGACTCTCATACTCTTCTACAACCATTTAGTCGGCACTGTGCCTATATAATTAACCTTAGCTATGAGAGAAGAGGACATTTTTACTTTATAGCATTTTCATGGAACTCATTTTTTAAAATGAAAGTAACAAGAAAGCTGAAGGTTTTTCAGAAGAATCAGGCATGCTGTTTTTAAAAACAGTTGCATATTGATGTTTTAGGAGTAATTCTGAAACATTTTGAAGTGTTTTATGTAAAACAACTATTGTAATGAGAAGTGGGCTGAGGATAAGATTAATTTATTCTGATTCAGCAAGCATTTATTAAGTCCCAGGCATGCTACAAGGGTCTGGGAATATGAAGGCAAAAATGAAAAGTTTTATTTCCAAGGGTCTTCTCTTCTACTGGAGAAACTTACATTGGATTGAAGGTGAGGCTTCAAGGCTATTGTTAATTTCCTATATGTTAGGATCCAGTCTCAGGAAACTAAAACACAACTATCACTTGTAAAATTAGGGGGTTGGATTGCATGGTGTCTTGAAGGTCTTTTTCTAGCTTCAAATCCTTGAGGACAAGTTCAGAAGATAGATACAGGCTACATGCCAATATAGCTAAGTGAATTCAAACCTGGCAGAGTGGGTAGTCACTGGCAGCTCCATGTCAAATTGAGGGAGGTCTATAATCAAAGAATCATAGATTGAGAGATGGATGGGAATTGAGAAGTCATGTAATACAGCATTTTCATTTTACAGATGAGAAAACTGAAGTAAAGAATAGTTAAATGACGTGCCCAAGACCATACACTAAGTAAATCACAGAAGTGTCTAGTAGAATACCTCAGACATCTGTGAATGGTCCTGCATAGACATCAATGATATGGATTAAGGCAAAGATAATGTGTTCATCAAGTTTGCATTTGACACCAATGAGGAAAGAACAGTAAATACATGGGATGCTATATCATGCTAGAATGATCGGTCATATCTAAAGAAATGGAATTTCATAGAGATTAGCATAAAGTCACTTGGGTCTAAAAAAATCATCTTTCAAAGTACAAGATGAGGGAGGCATCCTAGATTAAGCTAGTTTATGTGATAAAGATCTGCAGAGCTCTATATGAATCAATAGCAAGACATGGCAGCCAAAAATCAGCTAATGTGATCCAACATTGCATTAAGAGGTAGGTGATTGTCCCACTGTACTCAGTGCTGCTCGCACCACATCTCAAGTATTGTGTTCAGCTCTTGATAACCACATTTTTAGAAGGGCATTGAAAATCTGGATAGCAGCCAGAGGACAGTGACCAGGATCAAAAAGGGACATGTCATATCTTTTAGTTAACCCAATTGAGATCTGCCTCAACATCTCAACTCCAAGAGTCAATGTCAAATCGAAGATTTTCTAGTGAAATACTCCAAGGATATGTCCTTGACCCTTTAATAGGCAACATTTTCTACCAATGACCTGAATGAAAGCACAGTTGATATGCATATGAAATTTGCAAATGACATGAACTTGAGAGAGACAAAGTTAACATACTGGACAAAAGAATCGGGACAAAGAAGATCTTGATGGATCTAATTCCAGTTCTAGTTGGAATGTATTTAAATGTCTTGGAATTTATTTTGAGTCTTTGTACTGAGACTCAAAAAATTCAACTGCCCAAGTATAAGGTGGTGGAAGAATAGACAACAATTTGAATGCAAAATATCTAGACATTTTTCTAGACTGAAATCAACACAGCATCCAGAAATGTTAATGTTACTTTAAGATGCACACATAGAAGTATAGTGTTCAGAATTATGGAGGAGACAGTCACATTATACTTTGCCCTGTCAGGTCTGGGTGCCACATTTTAGGAAGGACCTTGACAAATAAGTACATACAAAGTAGATTGGTTGAGAGAAACCTGGAAAGAATGTTATCTGAGGATTGGTAAGAGTACCCTGGAAAAGAGAAAACAGGTATTTGAGGGACTGTCATTTGGAAGAGGGATTAAATATGTCTCTGCTTGGTCTATAGAATGAGGATAATGATAACACTGGGGTTGTTGTGAGGATAAAATGAGATAATATTTATAAAGAACTTTGCAAACCTTAAAATGAAGCATAAATGATAGTTACCAGCATGTTCATCATTATCATCATCAGACTTAGATGATAGAACTAAAAACAATGGCTTCAAATTGTTGAGAGGCAGTTTTCAACTCAATGTAAGGAATCATGTCCTGACAGTTAGAGCCATCCGAAAGTAGAATTGAGTACCTCTGGAGGAAATCAGTTGTCTTTCACTAAAGGTTTTCCAATGAAAGCCGGGTGATCACTTGTCAGGGATATTGCAGAAGGCATCCTTATTCAGGTTTGGGTTTCAGTAGATGAGCCTGGAGGTCCCTTCTAACTTCACAGTTCTGTGATTTTCCATTGCTTTTTCTTGTGAAAGAACCCCAGTAGCTGTGAATATAAGAAAACCTCATACCAGTTGCAGGAAAGGTGAGTTTAATCCTCTCATTTGACAAATGGGTAAGTGGAAGGAGAGAGATCAAGTGTATTATTCAGGATCACAGGGACAAGTCATTGCAGGGAGAAGGGCTGAATTTCAGCCTTATTCTGGCTTACTCTGGCTCTTGCACTCCTTACGGCTTCATTTGTCCTTTTTACAGGAGAGGTTGTTTTGGAAAGGTGTCCTCCAGTGAGAAAATTCACACATCTTTCCTGGCTCCAGTATATATCTTTTAAATTGCCTTTTTTCTGTCTTAGGTGAGGAGGGATATGGCATAGCTGGTCTGCCTAGGGAAGAACAGGTAATAGTTTCAGTTTTCAGCCAAAACTCTCGCCTAAATAGAGTACCTTTCATCCTAGGACCTTCCAGGAAGGAATTGTGCTTGTATTGGGGCCTACTGAAAATTTGCAATGAATTTTTCAGGAGGAAGAGAAGAAGTGATACAGAGAGTTCATGTAGATCAGAGGTCGCAACTCAGCCAGTGTCACGGATCATAAACATTCAGTGCTATTTTGGGGCAGTTCATCCTTTGAACCATTGTTCTGCATCCACGTGTTGCTATGACATTTATCAAGGGTAGATAATATACTGAATCATGATGCTCTGGGAAATTGTCCAATCGCCTTTCCTAAAAAGAGCTTTCATGGTCATTCTTCTGGATGGTTAAAGGAGTCATACTAAAATGAGGAGGAAGATGGATTAATTTAGAGGTCAGTGACCATTGAGGGCATAGAAAAGAACCTTGGAAATAAGTGTCTTCTGCCTTTCCCTTGCTTTCCATTCTGGATCTAGTGAAAATCCTAAAAATGATGGTTGAGGAGAATGCCTTGTTGGGTATGCTAGTCTCTACTGTGAGATTCTCCACTATCTAACTCCATAAATACCCGACTTTTTCAGATGTTCATGGAGTTGTGGCAAAGTGTGGGCTTTACCAGAAGCTAATTTTTCTAATGTCTAGATTCAATGCTGTTACTAGATTCAGTGTTGTTGAGTGGTGACTGGGTGGGAGGGTCTAGGATCAGTGGTGAGAAATCTAGAAAAGTTGATCTTGGTGCAGATATTGAATAATGTGTGGGTAACTATGACTTTTGGTGCTTTAGTTTCTCTCATTCCAAAATGAGGACAACCATGTCTGCCCCACTGACCTCATAGTGTTGAGCTAAATGTTTAAAAAGTACTGTGAGGGGGCAGCTAGGTGGTGCAGTGGATAAAGCACCAGCCCTGGATTCAGGAGGACCTGAGTTCAAATCTGGTCTCAGACATTTGACACTTACTAGCTGTGTGACCCTGGGCAAGTCACTTAACGCCCATTTCCCCACAAAAAACAAACAAACAAACAAAAATTCAGGTACTTACTAGTTGTGTGACCTTGGGCAATCTGCTTAATATCCCTTAGCCTAAGTTTCATCATTTGTAAAATGGGCATTCTATTAGCACCTACCTCCCAAGGTTCTTGTGAGGATCAAATGAGATAATATATGTAAAGCACTTTGTGAACCTTAAATTACATAGAAATTCTATTCATTATTATTATAAAAAAGCCATCAGACATTTAACTGAAAATGAGCTTCAGTAAGAAAAATATACTTAAGCATCTAAATGATGATGTCATCTTGTTGCCGCATCAGAGAATGATAGACTGTCAAAGTTAGAAGGGACCTGAATGGGCATTAAGCTAACTTGTATAGGAACAGGGACTTTTTTCTCTAACCTCCCCTGTAAGTGATGACCTGCTTGGAGGTCTCCATGAGGGAGAAGTCCCTAGTTCTTAAGCCAGTCATTTCCACTTAGAGATAACTCTAATTGTTAGGCCATCAAATCTCAATTTTCTCTTTTGCAACTTCTGCAGTCAATAAGCAGTTATTAAGAACTCATGATATGCTAGGAATTGTGCTAAGTGCTGGGAAATACAATGACCAGTCCATGTCCTCAAGGAGCTTACAGACAAATAGGGGCAACAACATGTAAATAGCTCAGTAAAAGGTTGTTATTTGTCCTTCATTCTGGAAGAGAACCATGACATCAGGAGGTGATGTCATGACTTGCAGTTTATTGGATTTAAGTGAGGCAGGGCTGTGCAAAGTCACCAGCATCACTCTCTCCTCCAAAACCATCTGGGTCCAGTGAAAACATATACATCAGTATGACTAGAGATGGCCCCGGATGCAGTGGCAAACCTTGACCTTTTTAAGTTTAGGCCTTTCCCAGGTTTCAGTAATAAATAAATAAATGGAGGAAACAAAAAAGAAATAAAGACAGAAAGAGAGAAAAGAAAGGAGAGAAGGAAGGAAGGAAGGAAAGAAGGAAGGAAGGAAGGAAAGAAGGAAGGAAAGAAGGAAGGAAGGAAGGAAGGAAGGAAGGAAGGAAGGAAGGAAGGAAGGAAGGAAGGAAGGAAGGAAGGAAGGAAGGAAGGAAGGAAGGAAGGAAGGAAGCTTGTCAGGGGAAGGCCCTCGGGGTTTTTATAAAAGCAGTTGCTATTTGTACTCATTCTGAGCCATTAAAAGGCCAAACAATAGCCAATCAAGCTTGGCCTGGGACTCATAGTTGGCCAATCTATGGAGTCGGAATGATTTGGGGTTAAGAACATCCTCAAAAAAAATTGAAGCCCTGAATCCCAAATCCATGAGGTTTCAGCAATCAAAACTCATATTCCTTTGGCTAGAGCACCCACAGGTAAGGATATGATTCCCTATATGGACAGAGGAAGAGAGGGACAGGGACAGGGAGAAGAAGCTGCATTGCCCAACTGGACCTTGCCAGTTGGGTTCCCAGTGGGGCAACTCTTACTCACAGAATGTTGGTTGTTGTTTGTCCTTCATTCTTTTTTTTTTTTTTTTGCAGGCAATGAGGGTTAAGTGACTTGCCCAAGGTCACACAGCTAGTAAATGTTGAGTGTCTGAGGCCGGATTTGAACTCAGGTACTCCTGACTCCAGGGCCCAGTGCTTTAACCACTGTGCCATCTAACTGCCCCCTGTCCTTCATTCTTGAAGAAGACCATGACATTGGGAGGCTATGCCATGACTTGCAGCTAATTGAATTTAAGTGAGAGAGGGCTTCGTAGACTCACCAGCCTTACTCTCTCCCCCAGAGCCATCTGGGTCCAGTAACAAGATGCACATAAGGACAACTGGAGATGGCCTTGGTAGAAGGTAATCTCATGGGGAAGGAGCTGGCATGGGCAGGTGCAGATGGTAGGATTGAACTGAGTGTTGAAGGAATTCAGGGAAGCCAGGAAATGGTGTGGAGAAGGGGGAGCCTTCCAGGCCTGGGGCATAGCCAGGTGCCAGGTTCCTACTTCTACTCTCAGGAGCTAAGCAGAACAAGTCCAAGTACACTCTGTCCATAACAGCTTTTTTTTTTTTAAAGGGAGGCAATTGGGGTTAAGTAAGTGTTAAGTGTCTGAGGCTGGATTTGAACTCAGGTCCTCCTGACTCCAGGGCCAGTGCTCTATCCACTGCGCCACCCAGCTGCCACCATAACAGCTTTTCAAGCCCTTCCTCTCCATCTCTTTCCTATTCTGGTGTGTCTGATTTAATGGTAAGTGTGTTTCAGTACATATTTTCTTTGTAAAAGATGCTCCTCATTGTTGACATTGGGCACACCACTTCATCTGCAATACATGATTTGACGTAAGTCTTTAAGGACAACTTTCCTAAGGAGATTATATGTCATTTTCTCCATCATATATTCAAACGATAAGCCCCTATGATTTAAGCTAATCAGTAACCCTAACAATTCTAGTGTTTATTATTTTTAAAGCTCGAGACAACCAAATTCCAGACAAGGTGACCGAGTTAAATCGCTTCTTATTTTAACCACTGGGCTCTGAACTGTGTGGTGTAAGCTCTTTCCATTCCCATTACTTAATATGTGGGGAGGACATAGTGGATAAAGCACTGTGCTTGGAATCAAGAAGACTCAGCTTCCTGAGTTCAAATCTGGCCTCAGACATTAGCTGTATGACCGTGGGCAAGTCTTTTAATGCTGATTGCCTCAGTTTCCTCATCTGTAAAATGAGCTGGAGAAGGAAACAGCAAACCACTCCAGGATCTTTGCCAAGAAAACCCCACATGGGGTCATGAAGAGTCAAATGTGACTGAAAAATGACTGAAGGTCAACAATGTGTGGGGAGGTAGAGGGCACAGTCTTAAGGGCTCTTTCTGTTTCCTTAGCTGGGAGAGACTGGAGAGACTCTTGAATAAACTGAGATTCTCCTAGAATGGGCAAAAGAGTGGGGTTCCCCAAATGGGAGCAATCAGGCTGTCAAGGAGCACAGGTCCAAGTGTATAGTCATGGTTGGGTAAGAGAAAAGGGAGCAATGAGTCTCCAGCATAGCCCTGAAAAGAGAGACTAAGTGAGAATGGTCAACACAGGCACAGCTCTTCCCCTTTCTGAGCAGTCACGGAGGCAGCCTTGACCCAGGGGCAGACTCCCCTGAAGGCACTTCTCCAAAAAGCTAAATGAGGATTTGTGCTTCTGATCAGAAGGGATGGCAGATGCCAATATGCCTTCATTGCCTTTTTTTTTTTTTTTTTTTTTTTTTTTTTTTTTAGTGAGGCAATTGGGGTTAAGTGACTTGCCCGGGGTCACACAGCTAGTAAGTGTTAAGTGTCTGAGGCCGGATTTGAACTCAGGTACTCCTGACTCCAGGGCCGGTGCTCTATCCACTGCGCCACCTAGCTGCCCCCTTCATTGCCTTTTGTTGTAGCATTTGGAGCCTTCAAACACATCCCCACAAGAGGGCTGTGCATTGTAGAGTCTTCCTAACATAGTCTGACTTCATTACCTTAGTCCAGGCTCTCATGCCTTCACACTAGATTGTTATAATGGCCTCCCAACTGAACCAAACAATAAACAGGAATTTATTAAATGATTTCTGCATGCTAGACACCACTAAGAGAAAGACAAAACCATTGCCTACTCTCAAAGAGTTTACATTCTAATGGGGGACACAACATGCAGATAATTAAGTATATGCAAGATGGTACACAATAGATGGAAGGTAGCCTTTGAGGAAAAAGTTGTAGCCCCTGAGGGTACCAGGAAAGGCCTCCTGTTGAGGTGGTGTTTGGGCTGAATTGTGAAGGAAGCGGGGATTCTAAGATGTAAAAGATGAGGTGGAGGGACATTCAAGGCATGGGGGACAGCCTTTGCAAGGGCATGGAGCAAGGAGATAAAGCGTCATATACAAGGAACAGTAAGGAGGCCAGTGTGACTGGATTGTAAAGCCCATCAAGGGAAGTGAGTCTGGAAAAGTAAGACAGGCACAGGTTGTGAAGGGCTCACTTCTGCTAATCTTTTCCAGTTCATCCTGAAAACTGCCACCAGATTCATCTTCCTAGAAGACCAATGTCTTCATTCATTCATTCATTCATTCATTCATTCATCAAACATTATTAATCAGGTACCTCTCCTTTTCAAGAATCTACAGTTGCCTATAGAGTGGCCTCCATGATCAGACCATTGTTCCTGATTTATTTCTCACAAATCCTTCACACCAGCCAAATTGGCCTTGTTATTCTCTTCTGAAAATTCCTCCACTTTTTATACTCTGTTCAGTGCTTCCTCCTTCACCCTTCTCTTTGCCTATCCAAACCCTACTCAGCTCCTGCCAAAGTCTTCCTTGAAGTCTCTTCTTTCCCTGCATTCCAGCAGTCCTTGTCTTTTCTCCCACATATTTAGAGCTACTTTTTCCTGTGTTTAAGTTTCTTGAGTTCAGAGACCCTATCTCATATAAACTGTGATAGACTGAGAGGAGTGCTGGGCTAGGAGTCAGGAAGACCTTAGACCGAAACCTGTCTCTGAAACTTACATTCTGCTAACTGGTGTCCATGGATAGGCATGCCTCAGGCAACTCCCTACAACCCATCTACTGATTCATACAATTGTTGTTGATCTGCAATGAGAAAGGGAGTTCCTACAATGATGAAGTCATATATTTGGTCAATGTTTTAATATATATAGGCTGGGGTGGTATAGTAGGTTGAGAGATGGCCTCAAAACCAAGAAGACCTGGATTCAAGTCTGGCCTCTGATACATCCTGGCTGTATGACCTTGGGCAATTCATTTAACTCCTTAGTGCCCTCTAAAACAATAAGCTACAGAAAAAGTGCTGATCTCCATTGTTAGAGGACATTTCCACACTGGGAGTTCTCTATAACAATGAAATCACTAGTCCAAAACATAAAAATCACCCAGAGTACCTACCATCTCTCTCTCTCTCTCTCTCTCTCTCTCTCTCTCTCTCTCTCTCTCTCTCCCTTTCTCTCTCCCTCCCTCTACTCACACACATGTATGTTAAAACCTGTCATTTATATAACAAGTGTACATACATATTTTCATTTGGGTCTCAAAACCACTCTGTGATGTAGGTGTTATAAAAGTTATGATTATTTTTATAGATGAGGAAACTGAGTCTCAGTGAAGTCAAGTGGTTTCCCTATGTTCATACATCTAGTAGTAAGTGATGAAGGAAGGATTTGAACACTGATCTCTCCTAACTCCAAATCCGGTGGTCTTTCTACTCTACCATCCAGCCTTCACTTCACCAGCCCTGCTCTGTCTTCCCAGCTTCCTTTAGCCAATATTTTTGTTGTTGTTCAGTCATGTCTGACTCTGGTTTGCCATTTCCTTCTCCAGTTCATTTTATAGATAAGGAAAGTCAGAAAAAGAGTTAAATGACTTGCCCAGGATCACACAGCTAGTAAGTATCTGAGATCAGATCTGAACCCAGGTCTTCCTGATGATGGGGCTCATGCTCTTTCCACTGTACCACTTAGCTGCCCCTTAGCCACTATCAGTCAATATTACCTCTCTTCTACTCAATCCCTCCAGAGGGCAGAAGAGAGACATCAGAGATCAGGAGAGCAGGCGGAGTTCAGTCCCTACATGCATCACTTGCCAAGTGTTGTGGCTTTCTACCTCCACAACCTGACTTGTGGCCATCCCTTTCTCTCCACTCACATGACTCTATCCTCAAACCTAAAGTTCTCTTGGCCTGGACTGTTGAAACTGCCTCTTATTTGGCCTTCATGCTTCTGGTCTCTCATCTTTTCCAATCCATGCTCTAGAAAGCTGCCAAAGTCACATTTCTAAAATGACAGATCTGATCCTATTGTCCTCTTCTAAAAACCGTCACTGGCTCCCTGTTGCCTCTGGATAAACTAGAAATACTTCAGCCTAGCATTTAAAGGGCTCTGCGATGTGGCTCCCACCTACTTTTCCATTCTTATTTCACATTACTGCCAGTCATGTACTCTTCCGCTATCTACCTCCTGTATATGACCTTTGCATATATTTTATACATGTTGTATCTCCTCCCCCCTCTCCCATGCAGTAGAATGCAGGAACCATTTCACATTTGTGGGGGGTTTTTGTTTCTTTGTATTCCCGTGGGTTCAAAAATTAAGTATACAATGGGAACAGACCTAGGAAGGTTGCCAGCACCTGGCAAATAGTAGGAGCTTAATAAACCTTTGTTGAATTGAATTGCTAAACCCATCATTCAACAAGGTCATGGGAGGAGGCTGTGTTCCTTAGGGATGATGGGTTCCCTGAATTCATTCATAGAGAACAGGGCCCACAAAGGGATAAAGATGCCAAGGTCATCCACTGCATCCCAGGTCATCTCTAGTCATCCTGACCTGTGTTGCCACTGGACTTTGATGACTCTGAAAGAGAGAGTGAAATTGAGGAGTTTGTGCACCTCTGCCTCACTTAAATCCAATTCATGGGGCAGCTCGATAAAGCAGTAGATGAAGCATCGACCCTGGATTCAGGAGTACCTGAGTTCAAATCCAGCCTCAGACACATGACACTTACTAGCTGTGTGACCTTGGGCAAGTCACTTAACCCTCATTGCCCTGCCCCACCCCAATCCAATTCATGCCCAAGTCAAGACATCACTCCATAATGTCATTGGTCCTCTTCGAAAATGAAGGACAAACAACAAGTGTCCCACAGGAGCCCTCCAATCTAATTTAATAGAATTATAGATTTAGAGAAGCGACTTCAGTGGCCTTCAAATTCCACCCCATCATTTTGCAAATGAGGACATTGAGGCTCAGAAAAATTGTGACTTGCCCAGGGTCATACTGCCAGTAGTAGAACTTGAACATAGATTTCCCTGACTCCAAGGCCAGGGCTGCACCTCAGCAGATGAAAAAGACATAAGAGAAGGATGCTCTTTGAGCTTTCCCATTTCCCACATGTTAGTTAAGTGCAGATAAGTCCCGGCTCTGGTTTCTTCCTATGATGATGGCAGATCACAGCTTTGCTCTCTGAGCCTCCTGAGGTTTCCAAGGGGAGCCTGACAGCTTCAGATGGCCTTTAGTTTACTGAGGAGATTACAAGTATGGCTGAGGGATTTGTTTCTCCATTGTGATCCTGTATTTCTCAGGCATCAGGGAGTCTCCTTGCCTTCCACCTGGAGACCAAAGCAGGCTGAGCCTGAGGACAGTTTCATTTTCCTTTAGGGCAGTCATGAAGGTGGAAGGGATTTCCTTTGGAAGACAGAAATAGCTTCTTCCCAGTGAAAGTGCAGAAGGAAGGAGAATTTAGCACCTGTGGTTCACTGTATGCTCTTGGGCTCTTTCTATATTTTTAGGGAAGTTATTTCTGCTTGAGATTAATTAAAGACACAAGGAGGGTAAAAGGATCATGAAAAATTGTTATAAAGGGAAAGATTTTATTGGAAGAAACTTCTCCTTAGGAGAAACATTATATGTTTCAGTTTTCTTTTCTTTTCTTTCTGGGTTTTTTTTTTTTTTGCCATAAGACATATTCTCCCACTTAATAGAAAAATACATCTCGGAAGCAGTTTGTAACAGAAAACAAAGATTGACTCAGAACATTAGCCTGGGAAGGGCCTTAGGAAAATGAGGTTCTCCCCAAATGTAAATGACTTACCCAAGGTCACACAGCTAGTCAGTAGCACAGTTGCGACTATAAATCCAGAGTTCTAATGCCTTGTCCAATAATCTTCCCATTACATTAATCAATCAATAAGCATTTATTAAGTGCTTACTATATCCCAGACTCGTGGGTAGCTATATGGCACAGTAGATAGAGTGCCAGGTCTGGAGTCAGGAAGACTCACCTTCCTGAGTTCAAATCTGTCCTCAGACACTTACAAGCTTTGTCACCTTGGGCAAGTCACTTAACCCTGCTTGCCTCAGTTTCCTCATGTGTGAAATGAGCCGAGAAGGAAATGGCAAATCACTCTAGTATCTTTGACAAGAAAAAGCTTATGTTCTACAGGGGGAGATAACATGTATGCACAATGTATACATAAAATAGTTATATATGTATCAAAAATACAAAGCAGCTTTCCAGAGGAGTACTAGCACCTGGGCGGATTGAAGAGATCAGGCAAGGCACCACATAGAAGGTGGTACTTGAACTGAATATTTGAAAGAAACTAGGGGTTCTAAGAGGCAGAGGTAAAGAAGAAATGTGCTCATGGTATAGGGCACAGCCTATGCAAAGGTATGGCGATGGGATGTCATTTCTAAAGAAAAACAAGATGGTCAACTTGGCTGTATCAGAGTTTGTGAATGGGGCTAATGAATACCAAGAATAGAAAGGAAGGATGGAACTAGGTCATGATGAGCGTTAAATGCTAAATCGAGCAGTTTATATTTTGTCCTACACAGGCAATAACAAGTCACTGGGACTTATTGAACAGGAAAGTGCCATATTCAGACCTGGCCTTTAGGAATCTCACTTTGGTGTGGTGAGCAGGTTAGACTGGAGAAGAGAGAGACTGAAGGCAGCACAACCAACGGAAAGGCTGCTTTAATAGTGTAATTGGGAAGTGGTAAAAGCCTGGCCTAGAATAGCATCAAGGTGAGTAGAGAAAAGGGAATGGATGCCAGAGACACAGAAGCAGAAGTGACTGGAACTGGCACCTGATTGGCTCTGTGGGGTGAGTGGTTTCTATCATGTTTTCCCTCAAAACACTCTATGGCTGCTCCAATGGCAGTATTGGAAAAAAGAAGGAGAACGTGATGGTGCTGGTGGTGGTGTGGAGGAGGAGAAGGAGGAGGAAAACATGATGGCGATGATGGTAATGATGGAGGAGGAGAAGGAGGAAGAAGAGGAAGAGGAGGCTGTCATAAGCTCTGTAGCTGAACTCATCATGTAAATAGAGGAGGGAGTAGCCATTCTTTGACTCATCCAAGTCCTCTTACTCCCAAATGTCAACTTTCTGCAGCCTTAGGTTGACCTTGAGAATGTGGGGGTTGCATTGGAAGCTGATTGAGAACCAGGGACTCCTGGTTCACATCTAGAGGTACAACCCCTATATCCAAAGTCAAAGACATGTTGAGAAATAGGGACAAACTGGTAGTGTGTTGGTGACAAAATGAATTGGAGAAGGGACAGATGAGCTGTAAGGAGAGATCACAGATGTTTCCTGCTCTAGCTTGGGGTTTGGAAGGTGAAGGACAAAAGGGACAAGATGAGGAAGAAAGTGAGTATGCTATTGGTGGGAAAATTGAGCTCTGGTTAACCTAGGAAAAGGAAATGACATATACCCATTTAACAGCAAGGAGCCAAAAGTCAAAGAATTAGGGAAATTCAGAAAGACTGGGAGTTAGATGGTCTGGCATCTAGTCCTGAATCTGCCACTAACTAACTTTGGAGCCTTCTCAAGTTTCTATTTCCTCGTCTGAAAAAAATGGTAACAACAAGAATAGCAGAGCAGCAACAACAGCTAGCATTTAAATAGCACTAAAAGTTTTGCAAAACAATATGCATGTGTTATCTTATTTTGATCTATACAACAACCCTATGAAAATGGTGCTGTTATATTAAACTCATGTTATACAAATGGAGAGTAGTTAAGTGACTTACCCAGGGTCACAGAACCAGTAAGTGACTAAGTTAGGATTTGAACCCAGGTTTTCTTTCCTCCAAGTCCAACACTCTACTATATCACCTGGCTGCTTCTAGCTAGTGCTATGACATGGCTGGGGCAATTGAGGCTTTATCATTGGGTGCTGGGATTTAGAAGGTTCTCAGAGCATTTGCACTTTTTAGGAAGAATAATTTCTTAAAATAAGAAGTTATGCAAAGTTATAGCTCAATGTCCCTCCCTTTAATAATGATGATGATAGCATGCATTTATATACTGCTTTCAGATTTGCAAAGCACATTACATGTCAGTTGATCCCCCAAACAACCCTGGAGGGGTAGACATTATTATTATCCTTATTTCCCAGATGAGGAAACTGAAGTTCAGAAAAGTTAGGTGACTTGCCCAGGGTCACATATCTACTAAGTATCTAAGGCAGGATTTGAATCCAGGTCTTTTGACTAACTAACCACTGCCATACCCACCCGTCTCTAGGCAGCAACCCCGAGTATATGTCTCATGTTACTGGTACTTGGTATGGCTCTTATCACACTCCCTCTGCATATCTTATAGGGTTGCTGTATGTATGGAACAAGATAATTTGGTGAGAGCAGTCTGTGGCCCTAATGCACTATCTCTCTTTTTTTTTTTAAATGTATGAAGTATTTTATTTTTTCCGTTACATGTAAAGATAGTTCTCAACTTTTGTTTATACATGCTTTACAATTTCAGATTTTTCTCCCTCCCTCCCCTCCCTCCCCCCTCCCCTAGACAGCAGGTAATCTGATATAGGTTATATCTATATATCTCTATACATATACATATATATATATACACACATATATATATATACACATAATAACATTAATCCTATTTCTGCATTAATCTTGTTACAAGAGAAAGAATCAGAGCAGTGATGCAAAACCTCAAAATAGAAAAAAAAACAACAGCACCCAAAACAAAAGAAATAATATGGTTCAATCAGCATCTATACTCCACAGTTCTTTCTTTCTTTTTTTTTCTTGGATTTGGAGATCCTCTTCTATCATGAGTTCCCTGGAACTCTTCTGTACCATTGCATTGGTGAGAAGAATATAGTCCATCACAGTAGGTCAACACTCAATGTTGATGATACTGTGTACAATGTTCTTCTGGTTCTGCTCATCTCACTCATCATCAGCTCACGTAAGACCCTCCAGGTTTCTCTGAACTCTTCCTGCTCATCATTTCTTACAGCACAATAGTATTCCATTGTATTCATATACCACAACTTGTCCAGCCATTCCCCAATTGATGGGCACCCCCTCAACTTCCAATTCCTTGCTACCACGTAAAGAGCAGCTATAAATATTTTTGTACATGTGGGTCCCTTTCCCCCTTCCATGATTTCTTTGGGCAAAAGACCTAAAAGTGGGATTGCTGGGTCAAAGGGTACCTAATGCACTATCTCAATGGAAGCGGTTATCTATTAAAGGAGAGGTCTGGGCTGGGACTAAGAGTTTAGGTTTCTAAAATTGGTAGAGATCCCTTTATCTAGGGTCCTACAGAACATCTTCTACTTCCCTCTCTACATTCTTTTAAAGCTCTAGGGGACCCACCTTTGGCAGGGATGGGGGAAAGCAAGCTTTCATAGACCTGAGGGCTGTTTGTTTGGTTGTGGGTTTTTTCTCATCTCAGCCCAAGTCCCCAAGGCCCCATTACCTCTCTACTTTGTTGTCTGTGGAATAAGACTGAGATTGGGTGGGAGACGGAGCTGCCTTTCAAAGTTCAAAGCCTGCAGCAAACACAACCTTCCTTCTCATCACTTCCTCTCCCCAACCTCTTTACTCATCGGCAGGGACGACAGTTCAGCTAGACTGGCTTTTGCTGGTCCTCTGTATTTCTCCTACACAGTTTAATCATCAGAGCTCTACCTCTGATGTCTTAGCTCTCATTTTTGGAGATGTTGGAGGGTGGGGGGCAACCAGCTACTTGGCATTTCTTTTGGAGTTGTCAGCATTTCAACAATATAACACCCATGTGTTCAGACAATCTAGATCTCTCTTTCCTCTGTTAAGCAGCCAGGGTCTCTGGAGTGGATGCTCATTATCCTTCCCAGACAGCCAGACAATGTATGGCAATCATTTCTAACTGGAAGTTAGACTTTATTAGGAAGGATAGAAGAATGATCCTTGTGATCTTACCCGAGATCACTTAGCTCAGCCTCAGTTTCCTTCTTTGTAAAATGAAGAAGTTGTACTAGAAAATTTCTGAAGTCCCTTACAGGTCTAAAGCACAGAATCCTGTGAAGGTCAAGAGCTAGCTTCATGATCTAAGATAAGTCACTTAATCTCTAGGCTTCAGTGTTCTCATCTATAAAACTGGGGGGGGGGTAGGGCAAAAGATCTATTGGGTCCCTTCTCACCTAAAATCATAAGAAATGCCATGGAAAATTCCTATAATTTTTGGAATCTAAGAACTGGTTGGCATTCTCTGTGCTACAGCTAGCCAGGGGATGCAGGAGATAGACTATTGTACTTGGATCCGGGAAGCCCTAAGTTTAAATCCAGCTCAGAAACTAAGCTGCATTACCCTTGCCCAGTCACTCAGCCTCTTTGTGCCTCATTTTCCTCATCTGTAAATGGTGAAGAAGGATTAAGAAGCCTTTTTTAAATCATAAAAGTATTTTATTATTTTCTGGTTATACAGAGAGATAGTTTTCAATATTTGTTTTTATAAGATTTCTAGTTCCAAATTTTCTCCCTCTCTATCCTCTCCCTCTCCCCTCCCCAAGACAGCAAGCCATCTGATAAAGGTTATAAATATATGATCACATTAAACACATTTCTGCATTAGTCATGTTGTAAAAGAAGAATCAGAACAAAAGGGAAAAACCTCAAAAAAGAAAAAAACAACAGCAAAAAAGTAGAAACAGTATGGTTCAATCTGCATCCAGATTCCACAGGTTTTTCTTTTTTTCTGGATGTGGAAAGCATTTTCCATCATGAATCTTAAGAAGCTTTTTGATGAGGGTGAAAGAGGAGAATGCAAAAGCTGGCTTGAAATTTAAATTAAAAAACCCCTAATATCTTTGCAACTGGTCCCATCACTTCCTGGGAAGTAGAGGGAGAAGAAATGTAGGAGTATCAGATTTTATATTCTTGGGATGAAAGATCACAGCAGATGGCAACTGTAGCCATGAAATTAAAAGATGCTTGCTCCTTGGAAGGAAAACTATGGCAAATCTAGACAGCATACTAAAAAGCGGAGAAATCACCTTGGCGACAAAGGTCCACATGGTCAAAGCTATGGTTTTTCCAGTAACGACATATGGCTGTGAGAGTTGGAGTATAAGGAAAGCTGAGTGCCGCAGAATCCATGCTTTCAGACTGTGGTTCTGGAGAAGAGTTCTGAGAGTCCCATGGACAGCAAAGAGGGCAAATCAATCAATGCTTAAAGAAATTAATCCAGGCGATTCACTGGAAGGTCAAATACTGAAGCTTAAATACTTTGGTCACGTAATAAAAAGATAGGACTCATTGAAAAAGACCCTGATGTTGGAACAGATTGAAGGCCAAGGAAAAGGGGGCAGCAGAGGATGAGATGGAGAGATGGTGTCATGGAAACAATGAACATGAAGTTGGACAGACTTTGGGAGATTGTGGAGGATAGAAGGGTCTGGTGTGCTGTGGTCCATGAAGAGTCAGACATGACTGAGCAACAACAACAAAAAATGGGGACAATAACAGCACTTACTACCCAGGGTTATTGTGAGGATAAAAGGAGATAATATTTGTAAACTACTTTGTAAACTTGAAAAAGCTATGTCAATGCTATTTAGCAGTAGCAGCAGCAGCATCGCCATCACCACCACCACCATCATCCACAGAAGTAGTTGGAAATATACCAAGTCGGTGAGGAGCTTTATGTGGCAGCAAAAGACCTGAATCTACACATGTGGTGGAAGGCTCCTTCCTGATGTGACTCCATCCACTCCCTGTGTCAGGGTCCCAATCAGTTACCTATTGTCCTAGGGGGGTGGGGCATCTTTGTTTTCACCTTGCAGAAGGTGTCTTGCCCCTCTTCCTATCCACCCCAGTGGAGTCAATTCACTTGACCTAGGCATGTTTTTGTTGTGCATCTTGGGTACCACAATTCCTAACCCTCTGATTCTCTTTTCTACTACTGTCTTTTAGTTCCTTTCACAAAGCTGAAAGCAAGCAAGAGGAGGAATTGGGGTACAATGATCAGAACACTGAGCCAGAGGACCTGTGTTGGAATACCACTTAGGATGCCTACTACCTGAGTGAACTTAGGGAAGTTGCTTGCTTACCTTTCTTGGGCCTCCCTTTCCTAGTCTATAAAATGAACTAGATAGTCTCTGAGTTCTTTTCCAGCTGTCATTCAGGATCCTGCGAATTGGTCAAGAGCAATAAACATTGTGGTAGCTAGGTGGTGCAATGGATAGAGTACCAGGACTGGAGTCTGGAAGACTCATCTCCCTGAGTTCAAATCCAGCCTCAGACACTTACTAGCTGTGTCATCCTGGGCAAATCGCTTCACCCTGTTTGCCTCAGTTTCCTCATCTGCAGAATGAGCTGGTGAAGGAAATGGCAAGCCACTTCAGTATCTCTGCCAAGAAAACCCCAGATGGGGTCACAAAGACTAAAACAACTCAACAACAATAAATATTCAGAGTTCTTCCAGAGACACAGGCTTCCATGAAAACCAAACAAAAGAAAATAAAAGAGTCAAATCCCATTTAACTTCTAACCTGCCTACTTCCTGATTGTCTAGTCCATGTGGACATGGGCTAATTGTTTTTAGTGACAGAGTTGATTCCCCTCCCCTGTGCTACCACCCTAATGTGAGGAAAGTGTTTCACTGGAGATGAGGAGCAACTAGTTTAAGGTCTCTGGCATTAGTGGTGGAGCCAGGAAATGTAATTTAAGCCTTTTGGTCCTGGGTCCTCTTTCAGATGCCACCACACATTATTTGTGTGCAAGTTACTTCCCCTTTCTAGAGTTTGGTTTCTCCTCTTTTGCAAAATGGGAGAAAAGGTTAGGCCAGAACATCTCTGTGGCCCCTTCCAGGGCCAGCTAACCCTAATTAAGATAATAATGATAATAGGAGCTAGCATTTCTATAGCCCTTTAAGGTTTGCATATGTTAACTCATTTGATCCTCACAACAACCCCTGGGAGGGTTTTAGAGAGAAGGAATCTCTCTTGGATTCTCTGACTCTGATTTTAGAGCTCAAGACAATATCTTCTCTCAAAATATCTGTAAAATGGGGCAGCTAGGTGGAGCAGTGGATAAAGCACCAGCCCTGGATTCAGGAGGACCTGAGTTCAAATCTGACCTCAGACACTTGATGCTTACTAGCTGTGTGACCCTGGCCAAGTCACTTAACTCTCATCGCCCTCCAAAAAAAAATCTATAAAGTACAGGCAAAAAACTCCCAGGTCCTTGAGTGAGTTAAATCCTGAGTCTCTTTCAGTTCTGCACACAAACAAGGTCATGCAGAGATGAGGTCACTCCTACTCCTTGTCTCATGAGAGTGTGGAAGCCTGCCCATGTAGGATGACATTTATTCTTTTCTTTGGGGGCTTATTTTAGGGCATGTTAATAAAAATAAAGCCAATAAAAGCAAATGATAGTAATTAATGCTAATAGAGGAAAGAGGCAGATCAGAGGACACATCTGCTCAACACGACTTTTGGAGTGGCTGGCTGGGGTTTTATTATTGGTAAAGCAGGAAGTGGCAGAGTCGGGTTCATTACCAGTTGCTGATCTACTTCAAAAACCTGTAACTATGCACATGGTTTCTGTTCAGTCACCTTTTGTCAACTCTCCAATGGCTTCAGTTTTGGAATTGTGGACTCTTTCTAGGTGTCTAAAATGACTGCTTCTTATCACTGAATGAAAGTATTTGGAAATTGAGGACATCATACAGCATCACACATAATGATTCAGATCATATGTGCCTTGTCCTGCCCCAAGTTGGTTTTGATTTCCTTTGCCCAGTTCTCTATATTTTGAAAGCTTTTTGTTCCATATAATTTGGAGATTTGGATGTGTGGTATGGTGGCAACCATCAAAACATCATTCTGACACGTTAATGGATTAGGGTCCTGTCTGAGCAGTTGTGGGCAATGGTTTTGTCTATGATGCTGCTGCAGTCCCAGCACAGTTTATTTGTTGAATTCATAAGGTTGGATCGACTGGTTGGATGGGTAGGAAAACATGGATGGAGATTGTGCAGCATGAAAAGGATCAGTTCTGATCTATAATCAATGGAAAAGATGCCCACATCAGTAAACTGGGGGATCCAGTGAAGTATCCAAGTTTGATTATCAGCTGCTTTGCTTTGGGTGATGGAGTGGGGCTTTGCTTTCCTTCTACTAATGGTGATATCTTCACAATGTAGTATATTTTCCAAAGAGGGCCAGAAGAAAATATAGGGCCAATATCCCTTACCATGGGATATCTTGGGTTTGAGAGGCTAAAGAGGTGATTAGCCTGTCCTGATCATTAGCAAATACCTTATTTTATTTTATTTAAAATTTTTTTCTTTTATTTTTAATCTATGGAAGAAAACAAGCATTTCTATAACATAGTAACTATGTGGTGAAATAGGGTGAGAGCATTGTCCAATATACAACTAATGTATTAAAGTGGAATATATTGATGGATATGACTGGAACTAAGATAGATAATGAGGGGGGCAGCTAGGTGGCTCAGTGAATAAAACACTGGCCTTGGATTCAGGAGGACCTGAGTTCAAATCTGGCCTTAGACACTTGACCTTTACTAGCTGTGTGACCCTGGCCAAGTCACTTAGCCCTCATTGCCCCACAAAAAAAAAAGATAGATAGAAAATGAGAACACAGCTCCTACAAGTACAACCCCCCCTCCCACATCCATCACTTCCTGCTGCCTCCAGAGCTTCCAGAAGAGAGACATGTTCCTCTACAAGTACAACCCCCCCTCCCACATCCATCACTTCCTGCTGCCTCCAGAGCTTCCAGAAGAGAGACATGTTCCTCCAGACTGGTAGAATCTTTGGTTGCATGTTACCCTTTGGCACACTGACATACTTATACAAGATACTATTTGAGGATCAAAGGGCAAATCTTCAGCAACAGTGTAGACTGCTCATTCGGTTCTAGCATAGAAGTAAAAGCCTCACTCCTGACATGTAACCAGCAAAAGTCTTACTGTTAATATATTGCTTGGAGGGTTTGGAATATCCTTTGGGGCAACTAGGTGGTACAGTGGATGGAGCCCTGGACTTCAAGTCAGGGAGACCTGAGTTCAACTATAACCTCAGATACTTACTAGCTGTGTGACCCTGAGCAAGTCACTTAACCTCCACTGCCTCAGTTTCCTCAGCTGCAGAATAGGGATGATATAATAGCATCTACCTCTCAGAGTCATTGTAAGTATCCAGTAGGATAATTGCAAAGGACAGAACAGTGCCTGGCTACTATGTAGGCGCTCTATAAATGTTAGTTGTCATTGCTGCTGTTATTGTCATTATTATGCCAGGATGCGGGTGGCCAAGCTCATGGATAGTCCTTCCCAGCTCATAAGTCAACTTTCACATTGCTTAATCTCCAGGACATACTCAGCAACCTTAGGCAAAGCATCACAAGTGGTTATTGTCTCATGGTGGCCTGGGAAGCCTGTATGGTGTAGTTTCTCATAACTCTCCTAGGAATGGCCTTGAAGAAGGCTGTTGTCAGTTCACAATGTCTGGGGGAGAAGGGGGCAGGGGAGAAGTGAGGCTTCTGTTGGGCAGGGAAAAACCTACTGAACTTTTAACAAAGAAACTAAGGAGCTTTTAAGAGGTTACGATGCACTCCAAGGAAAAATATTAACAAGCAAGCAAAGAAGTTACAATTTAATGGCAGCATTTCTTCCAGGGGAGGGGAATCTCCCCCAAGAGGAGTTACCCTGGTGATTTCAGGAAGCAGTCAATGGATCCAATGATGCCCCGAGGCTGGCTTAACACACACTCATTGCTGCAAATATGGATCCATGTGTCATCAATGGCTCCTCATACTGTGAGGTCAATTACAGCAGTCATATCACGTACCAATCAGGAAAAAAGATCGCCTATAAAATGGGGTCACCTTCTAGAGAGGAAGGAGATGGTGAAGTTGGATTCTGAACAGGTTGAATGGCTGGATCCAGTGAGGGGGTCATTAAAGGCTTGTTGTCAACTTGGAAAGAAGTGGAGCACCATATAGAGCCTGGCTTGCCCCTGAAATGTCCAACACTTTGTATCAGTGATTTTCATAAAGCCATAGAAGGCAATTCTGAAGAGGTCACAAAGTCAGGACATATGTTGGAACAAGTTGGAAATTCCAGTCAGGACCTGCTAAAAGACCTCAATAGGCTAAAACGTTGAGCTAAATCTACTAAGATAATATTTAATAGGGATACATGTGAAGACTTACATGGATTCAAACAATTAAGCATACAATGGGAACAGATGTAGGGAGGATAGAGTTTGTTTGAAAGAAATCTTTGGATTTTGTCAAACTGAAACCTCAAAATATGTCAGCAGGATCCACTGAGAGGAGTAATATCCAGGACTGGGGAGGTGATGGTCTGTCTTGCTATTGGTAAATCACACCTGAAGGGTTAGATTCAGTTTGGGGAACTACAATTGAGAAAGAACATTCATAAACTGGACAAGAAGAGTATGAGCAGGATGGTAAAGGGTTTTGAGATCATGTGAGGAACCCTTAAAAGAGGGACTAGGGATGACTATTTTGGAGAAGAGAAGATTTAGGGACACATTAAAATTGTCAAATATTTGAAAGGCTGTTGTATGGGAGAGGGATTAGGATTTTTCTTTTTGACTTGGCCCTAATGGGGAAGAACTAAGAGTAATGGCTGAAATTTACCAAGAGGCAAATTTCAGCTGCTATAGGGAGAACTTTCATAATAATTAGAACCATCCAGAAGAGGATGGACTATGTTGGTAGGTAATGGTGTCTTCAAGCATAGGCTCATGTATTGGGGATTCTCTTTAGGGTAAACCAGATGACCAACTCAGAGATTCTGAGATTTTATCAGAGCCATTGAAGCAGAGTGGCATCTTTTCTGACCCTGGGCAAAACAGGGATTGCCCTGAAATATTTCAAGAAGTTGGAGGAAGTTCATAGCAAGGTCCATACATTATATGTTTAGTAGATGGGAAGTATCACAAAACGATTTGAGGAATGACAGTAGATAAAGCACTGGCCCTGGATTCAGGAGGACCTGAGTTCAAATCAGGCCCCAGACACTTGACAATTACTAGCTGTGTGACCCTGGGCAAGTTACTTAACCCTCATTGCCTCATGAAAAAAAAAAAAAGATCTGAGGAATGAGAATTTGGAACTGTTACACCATAAGGGACTGAGGGAAGAACACAAAGGAGCATGGAGGCTGGGGAGGAAGGCTTGCAGTTTAATTCTCCCCAAAGAATCACAGAATCCTGAAATCAATAGCAGAGAAGCTTCCCTCTGTATGCCAAGGCTCAGAACAAAAAAAATAAGACTGAATGTGCACATGTGTCTTCTCAGTAAGCCTTGACCACAAGCTTTGTGGCTTTTGGAGAGAAAAAAAGGAGGAAGCAAAGGTGATGCTGAATTGCTCAACAATGGATGTTTGGGGCATGGAAGCGTTCAAACATACAGGCACTTTACCCAACTCTCCTTCCTTCAGCATATGTGAACCTCTCAGACCATAGGGCCCATGGCAGTGGGACTGAGCTTTGTAAACCTGGTCTTCTTGGAGAATTCCCCAAGAATATGCTTCATTCCTTACTATTCTAGTCACCCACAGGGTCATTTCTATTCTATCCTGGGAAATGCTGTTAAACAGTCTGTTTCAGAGGCTTTTTTTTTGATCTGTCAAGGACCCTCTAAGACTCTGAAAGGCCATTGAAGGCGAAGAAGAGGGGGAGGGGGAGAATACTCCACAGATGACAGCCCAGCAGAGAGGCCTTTCAGAGAGGGTTCCACAAACTGACAATTGCAGCCAGCCCTTTGAGCTGATTAGGAGGGCTGGCAGAAGCCACGAGCATTATAGTTTCTGAAGGAGACAGCTGGATTTCCCGCAGAGACATTCAGAGTACAGGTGAAATTTCAGAGCCCAGCTCTAACTTCTTACATCCCACCAGAGAAATCATCCCCAGCAGAGAGAAATCTTTCACGCCATTCCCATGTATAGAATCTAATTGCAGCATTTCCCCTTTGTCACCCTGAAGGATCAGGTATGTTGGCTATGTTGGAGTGGATGTCTGAATCAGAGCCTCAACACAAAGGCTGCCTAGCCGTTCTGACAAGCTCTTCCTTCATCATGTTACCCAGTGAGGCACTATGCCCTAGTTCTCACAGTGTCTCCTTGATGCTGCCTTACTTCCTAATCTTATTGGCTCAAGCTCTCAAGGTTTCAATGTATGCTTCATCTGAAAGGGCTCCCTGTCACAGCCTAGAACTGAGCTCTGCTAGTGGCCCGGAAGTACTGGAGAGTGGGCTAGGGCATCCCAGCAGAGGCTAATCCACATGAGCACAGGAAGGGTTGGTTCCCAGTAGGCAGCTCCTCCTATTTATGCCCACCCACATAGTAGAATGCGACACAAAGTGCCCTAAAACTAACAGAGCAGCTGTGTGCATACACTTGTGAGTTACAAGTCACTCACAGAAGCCAACATGTGAATGTATGCATGGGATCGCAGATTTAAAGTTGCAACGGACCCCAGAAGCCATCTAGTCCACAACCTCATTTTACAGCTGAGGTTCAGAGAGATTGAGTGACTTGTTTAGGGTGATCCAGCTAGTATA
This sequence comes from Dromiciops gliroides, assembly GCF_019393635.1. NCBI lineage: Eukaryota > Metazoa > Chordata > Mammalia > Microbiotheria > Microbiotheriidae > Dromiciops > Dromiciops gliroides. The sequence continues at coordinate 40,874,008 of NC_057865.1, forward strand.
TCCAAGGCAAGATTTTAACCCAGGTCTTCTTGACTCCGAGTCTGCCACTCTATCCACCATGCCGTGGGATCTGCATTAAAGATTATCAGTGCACTAAGCTCACCTAGCCTCCAAATTTCTTTCTCTTTCTTTCTTCCTTCCTTTCTCTTTTTTTCTTTCTTCCTCCCTCCCTCCTTCTCCTTCCCTCCTTTCCTCCCTCCCTCCCTCCCTCCCTCCCTCCCTCCCTCCCTTCCTTCCTTCCTTCCTTCCTTCCTTCCTTCCTTCCTTCCTTCCTTCCTTCCTTCCTTCCTTCCTTCCTTCCTTCCTCTCTTCCTTTCTTTTTGAGGGCACTGCCATCTTCCTACTCACTTGGGTTCACAACCTTGATTCATCTCTCACCCTCACTTCCCAGCTCCCCTCCCCTCATATCTCTGCCACCATATCCAGTTGACAAAATCTTGTTAATTCTACCTCTGCATCTCTGACCTCATTCCCTTCTCTCCACTCAGTTGATCACTACCTTAATTCTACTTTTTATCAGCTCTCACTTGGTCTATTGAAATAATCTTCTAATTGGTATCCCTATTGTCAGCCTCTCCCTTCTTTAATCCACCCAGCTGTCTAAAGAGCAGGTCTGACCATGTCATTGCCCTAATCAAAAGCCTTTATTGGTATCTGTTGCCCTTAAGATAAAGCACTAGCATTTAAGGTCCTACAGGGTGACTCCAAATTGCCTTCCCAGTCTCACATTATTCCCTTTCCTGCACCTTATGTTTCAGGCAAACTGGACAACTAGCTGTTTTCTGACCTAGACATATGCTTTATGATTTGCACAAGCTATTCCCCATGTCATTCTCCCTCCCCATCTCTGCATCCCAGAATACTTATCTTCCTTTAATAAAGGCCTATGAACACTACTAATTAATTTATAAAATTATGAAATGGGGCAGTTTTGCCTGGTTCTTTGGGTACTCACTGGAAAAGAACATGATGGCCCCAGGAAATCACACTTTAATAAGGTATCAAGGGTAGGGGCGAACAGCACAAAAAGTATGGAGACAAGTGGCAAAAGGTGGGGCACAGAGACAAATGGTATGGGGGTGGGGTGGAGGAAAGCAGGCAGAGTGGGGAAAACAATAGGGGACAGAGGGAAGTCAGAGAGAGTAACTCACATAACCATGGATTAGGGTTCAGAGCACTTGGCAGCATGGACCCAATGGAGATGGAGGAATACTCAAGGGGCAGGAGTTTGAGGTCTCATTTTTATAGTATTATTTTGGGGGTGGGGTAGACTAACTCTTATCCATAGCACCTTGGAGTGTGTTCATTAACATATCCAAATCAGCTCAAAGTTGTCAGTAAAACTTAAAGGTTAACTAAACCATCTCAGCGTTATCAGCACCATTTGTTCTGCTGTGAATGTTTGAACTTATCTGAGATTTATATGTTATAGGACCGAAAGGCCCTGATAACAAGGCCTAGATGTCTTCTCCTGATTTAGCACATAGTCTAAGGATGTGCATTTTGGTTAGTATATGATAGTTTCCAGACTATGTTCCCTAGATCTTTGGGGGCGGTGTGTATGTAACTTCTAGGTTTCTCCTTTGTGAACCTACTTCTTGCTACTGTTCCTTTATACTTGCTACTTACTCATAAACTTATCATACTAACCTGGAGGTGAGCGGGAGGGTCTGGGAGACCAGAACAAGATACAATTTTGATACAACCTAGGTCAATTGTTATCTCCACCATGTAACTTTCCTTAATTATTTTATATCTATTTATTTGTGTAAGTATTATAGGCTTCCCAATCCCCTACCCCGCTAGGAGAATATCAACTCTCTAAAGGCAAAGACTTTTGTTGTTGTTATTTTTTAGTTTGAATCCTCAGCACCTTCACAATAAACATAAAAAAACCTTTTTAAAAAATTGAATTGAACTATGACTAATGATGAGATTAGACTGCTAATCTCAACATTAGTTATCCACACTGAATGGAATGCATTCAGTACTGTCTTCATTCCAGTCTTCCCACAGTTTTAATGGTACACACACACACACACACACACACACACACACACACACACACACACACACATTCATTTTACCATGAGAAGCTGAGACTCAGAGAAGTGGCTTTCCCACAATCATTAAGTGAAGTGATTGAGGTAATTCAAAGCTTGTTCTCTACCACTTAATAAAAGATATAAAAAAACAAATCTGAAGAATTCTCCCTTGAGAGCTAATGAGAGCAGGAGCCTGACAGGGGTGGTGTGGGGAAGCAGGAAAGGGAATATTATGAATAGAAACTAGCACTGTCCTACCTAAGGGCAGTTTTCAAGTTTTAAGCTGGTGGAAGGGGATGTGGTTCCATAGGGTTCCTGCTAGCCTAGGGCCACAGTATTGCTGGATAAGACCACCAAGGAAGTACTGGTCCCTAGGCCAGAGTAGGACTTCACTACTGGTTCTTCAGGTGCGAAGCTTCAAGGGCACTGGGAAGTTTCATAACTCAAGAGAGTCCTCTCAGGCCAGATCAGTCAAACAGAATGGGTAGCAATCAGTGCATAAGCATCTTTCTCTTGATACCTTCATTCAAACCCTCTGTCTATCTAATGCATAACAACTTCTTCTACCTCTGAGTGTTTTCCCCAACCTCTTTCATCCCATCTTCATCTACTGCTACTAAAAACCTGGGTGATCTTATACAAGTCACTTTGCCTTTATAGACTTCAGGTGCCTCCTCTGTAAAATGAAGATATTGAATCAGATGATTTCTAAGGCCCTTCCAGAAATGACATTCTCTGATCCTGTGGTTGCATAGATGCATTTCCCTTCAGTTATATCTAACCAGTACGGAAAAGAATAGCCAATAGGTCCATAAAGTCACATTCAGATACTGAAATGGATTACCTAGGAAGAACTAGGCCATCTCTGTCAGGCTGGCCTTGTAATCTAAAATCAAGAAAGTTGGAGTAAAAATTCCAGTGTGATAAATGATGTCATGAAAATAGATGTGTTCACCAAGGAAGAGCATATGGGGTATATAATAAATAATAAAGAGTATCTCATCAGGGGACTGAGAACTTCACCTTCAGTGATAACTACCATTAGTAGCAGAGGTAGATGAGAAGTTAGCAAAGTAGGCAGAGGAGGAGCAGAGAAAGAGGGGGAAGATCAGAAGCGAATTATATCATGGAACTCTTGAATTGCCAAAGTGTTCAGAGGGATCAAAGAGAGTGGGAACTGAGAAGAGCCTACTGGACCAGAGTTGGTGAGGAAGTCACTGTTACTTTTAAGAGTGTATTTTCAGAGTAAGCCAAAGCTAGATTGTAGAGCAATCAGGAGTGAGTGGATTGGGTGGAAAGCCCCCAGAGGCAGCAGGAATAGGTCACATATTCAAGGAATTTGTTAACCCAAGGAAGGAGGGAAATGGGATTGGAGGATAATTGTATGACTTACTTAGGATCATAGATTTTTGTAGATGAAAGGGCCTTTCAAAATCACCTGGTCCAATGCACTCGTTTTACTCATGAGGAATTTGATGCTGGCTTAGCTGAAGTGACTCATCCATATATACAGATGGCAAGGGCAATACTGGGCTTTACACCCTGGTCTGCTGACTCTAAATTCACTGCTTTCATCACACTGGCTCTTCCAGCCAGAAGGGTAGCTAGAAGGGTGACCAAGGTCAAATGAAGAATTCTTTGAGGATGTTCGAAATCAGAAGGAAAAGAGGCCATAGAAAGAGAAACAGAAAGATAGAGACATACAGAGAGAAAGATGGTGGGGTGCGGGGGAGGGAAGAGAGCAGAAGGAGAGACATAAAAATTTCTGCACAGTGCCTGAGAGATAAACTGAGAAGATTCAAGTCAGTGGTTGTCAGGCAAGACAAAAGAAACCAGCAGGGGTAGGAGTACTGTAGGTCTAGGGAGCTAGATGAAGAAACTGAGGCTCAGAGAATAGCTGAAAGAGTTCTGGGCTTGGGGGCAGAGACCCAGGGTCTGACCTGATTTCTACTCTTTACTCTGGTACCTTCATTTATTTAGGATTCAGTAAATGAGGCGGTTGGACTCTAGGCCCCTTCCAGTTCCAGATCTATGCCCTTGACCTTTATGGTCAAATAGAACTGGAAGTAAGGGATTATCAGAGCCAGGACTTCTGCATGTAACTTCGTCCTGGGCTTTCCCCGCTCCAGCCCCCTGAGCAGCTCTGCCTGAGAAGCTGAAAGCAGTCAGAATATTCCAGACGTTTCACACATTGCCCTCCCAAGCACACATTGCCCTCCCAAGCCTATGAATGACTCATTGCTGTGAGATGTCACGAGGGTCACACAGTAGCAAAGTCTCTCTTGTCTCTTTTTAAAATTGTCTCAGATTGGCAAGTTCCCAGGATAGTCTGTGGATAGGCAGGATTGCAACTGTCTATGACTCAAAAGATGAGTCCCAGCAAGTTGCCCGAGAAACACAAACCTTGCTAAGGGGTCACACAGCTAGCAAGGGGTGGAGACAGATCTGAACCCAGGGCTTCCTGACTCCAAAAGCCAGCTCTCCAGACTTTGCTCCAGGCTTCCCCTATTTAAAAAGCGGTGGTCTGGTAAAGTGCTCTTGCCTCAGTTGCACTTGAAGTGATAACTAATAACTAGCCTTTCTGGTGTGGAAGAGAAGCAGAATTCTGCACCCCTTTTGCTATTCTTGTCTCCTCAAAGGGAAGGGACAGGGGACATCCTCTCTCCAAGTACCCTGGAACATCCCCTTCTCATGAGAGAGTTATGTCCTTTGGTTACAGGCCTTGAGATGTTTCCAGTCAACAGTTACAGGTCCAGTTGTCCATTATCTTTTGTTTTTTGTTTTTTTAGTGAGGCAATTGGGGTTAAGTGACTTGCCCAGGGTCACACAGCTAGTAAGTGTTAAATGTCTGAGGCCGGATTTGAACTCAGGTATTCCTGAATCCAGGGCCGGTGCTCTATCCACTGCGCCACCTAGCTGCCCCTGTCCATTATCTTTTAACTGGAATTAAAAAAATTTTTGTCTCCCCCTGCCCCAATCCATGCTCTTGTCTTCTTGTTCTGGCCTTCTTTTTCCATTTGTCATTGTTTCTTTTTCTTCTTACTGATAAGAATGTAACACTGCAAGGATGCTCCAGGAATGGAATTTCATTTTAAGGTGCAAAGTAACAAACATCTTTTGGGGGCCTTACATTTTCTCATATCATGGTTTTCAAGTTAAAAGCCTACATTCCTATCAATCTGCTGTATATGTGAACTGTCCTCCCATACCTTCCCTTCTTCTCTCCTCCTCTCTTCTTTTCTTCCTTCTCCCCTCTCTTGCTCTCTCCTCTTCTGATTTCCCCCTCTCCTCTTCCTTGCTCTTCCCTCCTCTCCTCCATCTTTTTCCTCCTCTCCTCACATCTCTTTTCCCCTCTCCTCCCCCATTCTTTACTTCCTTCCTCTCTTCTTCCATCTTCTCCTCTCCTTTTCTTTCATTTTCCCTCCCACTATCTTCCTATTCTATTCTCCTTTCCCTTCTTTCCCCTCGCTCTTCTTCTGGTCTTCCCTCCTCCCCATCCCAATCCTTTCCTTTCTATAACTAAATCTCCTTGACTCTTGCTCACCCTGTCCTGTTTATCATTGCTGCTTTTCTTTCAAAAGAAGGCTAATTCTTCATCTGTTTGTTTCATTTTTGAAAGACAGCTGAGTAAAGTGGGTAGAGTGCTAGATGGGGAATTTGAAAGACCTAGTTTAAAATCCTGTCTTTAACACTTATGGGCTGTATGAATGAGTATGAATGTCACTTAATGTCTGGGTCTCAGTTTCTTCCTCTGTGAAAAGGGGACAATGATACAAGTAATATCTTCCAAATAGAGTTGTTGAGAGGCTTAAATTAGATTGCATCTCAGAAGGGCTTTGCAAACTCCAACCTATGAATTATTAAAAATTTTTCTTTTAATATATAATTTGAGACCTACTAGAAATACCATCAATTCATAGAATGAAAGCTAGAAGAAAATTTGAGGTTGTCTAGTCTAATTTTCATTTTACATTTGAAGAAATAGGTAGAGAGAAGGGAAGGAAGCTGTTCAAGGCCCCACAGTTAGTAAGGGTCAGAGGCAGAATATTAAACTCAGTTCTTCAGATTTCACATGGTATCTTTCTCAATGTACCATGCTGTCTTTGGGGGTTATTTGAAAAAATGAATAAAATGTGGGACTTTTTTTTTGAATGCTAGGAGTTCCCCCAGAAGCTTAAACATCAATCATTATTATAACATTTGTTGGAATTCACCCACAAGTATAGGCATTTTAGTTTCAAAGCTCTTTCAGTCCTGAAATAGCTAATTTACATGACAATCTTGTAAAGCTGATTAATGTGGGTTTGACCTTGAATTTAATAGTATGGGCACAGAAATATGGAGACAGTCATCTCCCCAAGGTCTCCTAGCAAGATGGTGTCCCTGTTGGTTCAGTTTCCATTTCTTGATTCTATGCTTAGTTCAAAGGTCCACACAACCCTTCACGCTCCCCTACTAATACAGGGAAGTCACATAGGCAGGAGGATTACCTCACAAACTAAGAGTCAGTGGTAGGTAGTAGAAGGACAGTGGTGGAAAATCATGGCCATATAGTTCAGGCTCTGGATAATAATAATAACCAGCATTTATATAGTACTTGAAGGGTTGTGAAATATTTTACATGTTATCTTATTTGATCCTCCCAGTGACCTTGTGAAGTTGGTGTGATTATTATCTCTATCTTATAGATTTGAGAAAACTGAGGCTGAGGAAGGTTAAGTGTCTTGTCTAGGGATACATAGCTAGTAAGTATCTAAGACAAGATTAGAATCCAGATCTTCCTGATTCCAACCATATCCCATTTAGCTGCCCCCCTGATTATACTAGAAGGTAAATCCATGAGTAGAATACAAATGATCTAAGAAGAATGGAATTAGGGCTTCTAAACTCTTTTACATTTCTAGCATCATAATTATATAACATTGATGAATCTTTTGCATTTTTAAATAGATAAAAAAGGAGTAGGTGATCATCTCTGAAGACCCTTCCCTATCTCTTCCCCCACCCTGTGGTTCATACATATTAAAAATGTTGGTTGAAAATATAGGGTCTTTTAAAAAAATAAAAGAACAGGGACTAGTGTATACTGTTTTCAAAGAGAGTGTTTTTTTAATGGATGAGATATTTTTCTTTTTGAAATAGTATGTTGATATTTCCAAGGATTCTACTTGAAATAATAATAGCTAACATATATAGTGCTTTAAGGTTTGTCTTCTCTAATTTGTCCTTACAACAGCCCAAGGAGGTAAGTACTCTTATTTTCCCCCTTTTACAGATGAGGAAACTGGGGCAAACAAAGGTTAAATGATTTGCCCAGGAGCACAGCTAGTCCTCAGACTGGATTTGAACTCAGATCTTCTTGACTCCATGCCCATCTGTCTATCCACTGTGCCACTTAGATGCCTTTGAGAGTTTGGGACATTCTTGATAGGCCCACTTGTGTGTTTCCTGATTCAGCTGCCCACAGGAACAAATTACTTCTGACATATCATTGTTTTTGCTTTTAATATATAATCATCTTTATCAACCTCTGATCTACCTCAATCTAGCTTTTTATTAGTTGTGATTAATTGGCCCAAAAGAAAGACCCTGGCGGGCAAAATAAAAGTTCTCAAGTATATTCTAATACAACTATGATCTTATCCATGCAGGTATTCCCTTGATCAAGGCAGATTGCAACTTATGCATCCCCATCCATGCTGTGAGACAATTGTCCATGTCTTCCTATACATTCAGTAGGGAAAAGTTCACCCGATGTATTTCCCTTATTTTCTCTTGACTTTATGAGTATACCAGTGGGGATTGGGGGTATCCATCAATTTTCCTCACTCTCACCATGTGAGTAACTAACCATTTTTAGATTGTGCATTTCTTTGATCACATCCTTTACTCCAATTCGCCTTCATAATACCTTGTTTGTAATGTGTTGCTCCTGCTCAAGTGCATGATGTGACACTCCATTGCCCTTTGGATGATCATCAATTTCAGAGATCAGTTTCCCATAATTCCCAAACCATTTGAAGGATGAGAGGTATCCCAGGCTTAGCAGACTGTGTTAAGCCTTCTATAATATATAGTTCAATCTGTGTATTTTAAGCCCATTTAAAGTGATGCCAATGTAGAGAAATTACTTAACACAGTTAAATATCATTCTGAGGTTTGAAATATCAGTGTTTTCTTTTTAATGCAGAATTCCTAAAGGGCATTATGGGGAGGCAAGTGTCTTCATGGATAGTCTGTCACCTTGTAGCTCCAGAATTTGAAGGCTCATCATGTTCATGGATCAGCACCATCTCTACTCATTAATATTTTTAGCATCTGTCTTAGAAATCAGGCACAAAGATGAAGGGCTTTTAAAAATAGCCTTACACATCTTTCCAAGCTTGATACAGTTTGCCAAAGCAAATTGTTGACATCAGCATCTCCTGATTCTTTTCTTTCTCTTCTACTTCTTCCCCCTTTTCTCTTTCTTCCTTGCCATCCTCCCTGCTTGTGGGAAGGAGTTGTGTTTGGGCTTAAAGCAACCTGGGTCTCAAGAGATTTAATTAGTCCAGGATTTGCTTTTGATCAATTTGGGGATAAATTTAAGTCAAGTAGGAGAATCATAGGTTTAGAGCTAAAAGACACTTAGATGTCATCTAGTTCAACTCCCTAATTTTCAAGTGGGGAAAATGAGGCCTGGAGCAATTGGGTGGTCTCATTTAAAAAATGAATGATCTGCACCAAGTGGTCAGTCAGTATTTCTTAAATAGCTACCATCTCCCTAGTCCTGTACTAAATGTTTTGGGCAATAAAAAAAAAGAAACTCCTCTCCCCTGAGAAGTTGATTGCCTAGTTTAGGAGACAGGAAATATGAACCCAAACCCAAACCCTAAACCCACAAAGCTTGCTGGAGGACAGTACAGTAGGGTATAGACTCATGTAGTAGATTGTGGTTCTCATAGCTAGGAGGCATATTGGATATAGTGCTGGTTTGTGGTCATGAAGGCCTGAATTCAAATACTACCTCAGCCACTTTATAGCTAAATGGCCCTGAGCAAGTCTCTTAACCTCTGGCTGCCTCAGTTCCTTCATCTATAAAGTGGAAATAATAATAGCACCTCCCTCCCAGGGTTATTGGAGATAATCAAATGAGATAACATGTGTAAAGTGCTTTGCAAACCATAAAGTGCTATTAAATACCTATTTACCATTATTAGTAATAATACTTATTAATTATTATATGATATAGATGAATGGTGCTTTAGAAATTCAGAGAAGAGAAAGATTTATGAAGGCCAGGGCATTTATGGAGGTCTTATATGGAGAAGGTAGGGCTTGAAATGAGCTTTGAAGGAATATGGATTGGTAGAGAGAAAGGGGGAGGGCATTCTCAGTAGGGGGTGGGGTGGGGAATGACCCAGACAAAGGCATGGAAACATAAGTGATCATGGAAAGTACTGGGGGCAAATACCATGATTGGATAAACTGTGATTGGGTTCATGTGAGGACACTATGGGATGTAAAGTTGTGTCAGTATAGTGGGGCTGACTGATAAAATACCTTGAATGTCCATCTGGGCTGAGTATTTTATACTTCATTAACGGGGAATGATTCTAGGTTGTTTCGTAGGAGAATGGCAGACTAGAAGTCATGAGGAAGATTAATTCACCAAAGTTAGGGCATTTTTTGTGCTAGGGAGATGATGGCCAAGGAAAAATAAAACTGGTTTAGTGGAAAGTGAATTAGGTGAGGAGTTGGAAGAAGCCCATAGTTACTGACAGTAAATACTTATTTGTAATGGGAATTGATTTTTGGTAAAATGTTTTAATATCTTTTAATGAAAGCATAAAAATATCATGTTTAGTGGTGTGGGAGGGTTATCAGACTTTTTATTCTCAAATCACCTTGAAAACAACATAATTTGAATAACCCCAAAGTCAAGGGCAATAAACTCCACATATGCCAGGGATTGAGTGGATGAGCCATCATCTCCCTGATGCTCATTCAGGTTCAGAGCCCCACCCACACCTGCCTTTTTGTCCAGGGTGATTCTTGGTCCTGACCTCTCTGTTGTCTACCCTTCATCCTCTGCACAGGATCTAACACAGACATTGATGGATGGGGGAACTTCCTTTAGATGTTGTGGCATTAGCTGGATCTATTGCATTACTTGGGCAGGCCACATGTTTGTTACCTCTTGCCCTAGATAAATGACCAGTCCCATTCCTTTTCTGATCACACATATCCCGGTACCTTTACTGTCATGCTGGTTGTGCAAACCAGTGTTAATAATATGCAATCACATATTGATGACACATTATAGCTTTCCCTTGCCCCTTGGGTTATTTGTAACATTGACCTTTTGAAATTTGGAAATTGCTGCTCCAATGATTCATAGCCAGATTGTGGCTACAAACTGAACTAAAGACAGCAATCCCCCCAAAAAAGTTTGCCAGCAATGACGTCCTCTTTTGTAATCTAAAGATCAAATGCATTTGTATCTCTTGAAGCCAAATCAGGAATTTGGGGCATGTTGTTCCACCTAATCATTTCTTCATGGCTTTGAAAACCTAAATTGGATCAACATCTGATTGTCAGTCCCCTGCAATTCTTACCTTCCCACCCGAAACCTTCATTAATTATTTCTTGATACACATCAGAAAATCTATCTCTTTTATTGAGGCTCATGGAAAAGTCATCTGTAACAACCTTGTCAAGCCAAACCTGCAACTTGAAGACTGAGATGGAAACTTTAAAGGCCTCCCTTCAGGAAGAGGTGTCAGTGATTTGCATGTTGTCTGATATTCTATTTCTTCCCTGAACCAGAGGATAGGCCAATTATAGTCCCTGCACAATGGGTAAAGTCTTTTACACCTTTGATCTCAAAGAGATCAGTCATTTCTGGTTTTGACTCTACAGTTTGGATCCTTTCAATTATTTATTTCTAGCTTATGGCTTAGCCACTTCCCACTGAAGTGGATTATAGAGCTCCTTGGTGCATTATACAGCACAAGTGGTGGTTGTTCAGTCATTTTTCAGTCGTGTCCAACTCTTGGTAACTCCATTTGGGGTTTTCTTGGTAAAGATCCTGGAATGGTTTGCCATTTCCTTTTCCATCTCATTTTGCAGAGGAGGAAACTGAGGCAAACAGGAGTAAGTGATTTGCCCAGGGTTACTCAGCTAGTAAGTGTCTTAGCTTAGATTTGAACTCAGGGAGATGAGTCTTCTTGAATCCAGGCCCAGGGTTCTACGCACTATGATGCCTAGATGCAGAGATAGTCAATGGTGTTTCCAAACTTGCTGTTATAGATAGGGGGCTACCACCACTTTACTATCATGGCTACATCAGGATGGTAAGGTCACAAACCGAGGGCTTGAGGGGACCACAGAGGTCATCCATTCCATCCTGCTTATTCTACAGATTAGGATCAAGGTTTTTAAGTGAGTTGCCCAAGGTCACCTAGATAGGAAGCCTTCTAGGATTTGAACCCTGATTCTTTGACTCTGGAGGAAGCTTTGTTTCTCTTCTACCATGTAACCATTTGAAGCATAGAAAATGCCATTCTTTGAGATATTGCCTTTGTTCGTTGAATTATTTTTTCTAGTTTATGCCTTTCAGACTGAATCTTAAGTGTCTAGGATATTTGATGCATAGATTTAGAATGATGGCTAATATTCAGAGATCCCTTTATAGCTGACACATTGCTTTGTGTACATTCTCATCTGATCTTCACAACAACCTTGTGAGGAAGGTGACATGAATGTTGTTATTCCCACTTTACAGATAAGAAGAGGGAGACTCAGAGAGGTCAAATGATTTGTCCAAGGACACAGAGCTTGGCAGAGCCAAGTCCAGTCAGCTTTTCATCAAACCATAGCTTCCTTGAAAGGACAACCATTTTGGGGGGGGGGGGAATGAGGGTTAAGTGACTTGCCCAGGGTCACACAGCTAGTAAGTGTCAAGTGTCTGAGGCTGGATTTGAACTCAGGTCCTCCTGAATTCAGGGCCAGTGTTTTATCCACTGTGCCACCTAGCTGCCCGTGACAACCATTTTAAAAAAATCTTGTATATAAATGTACTCGATTTGGGGATTTGTATTTGATGACCTGATTTACTATCAGTAAGTCACATTTCCACCTTGTCTTCTCTGGTCTCCAGCTCCATGAAGACAATCAGTGTACACACCTATGTATGTCAGCAATGGAAATGGAAGTGATAGCGGTCCTTTTGTTTGGGGGGTGTAGGATATACCTTCTTAGGGTCAACACAACATAGATACACAGCTAAAAGAAACCTTAGGTGTCATCTGGTCCAATCCTTTCATTTTAGATATGAAGAAACTGAATCCCATTCCCATTCCCCAAGAGCTTAAACACAAGATCTGAGTTTACACAACTAATAAGAGGATCGGCCAGGATTTGAAGCCAAGTTCTCAGTGTTCAAATTCAGGATTCTTCTCCCATATTACTATGCTGCCACCAGAGGCTTGTTATGAAGTGTTCTAAGTGAGGTAAATATATATTACACATATATATGTGTGTGTATACATAAATATACACACATATACATGTATATACACATATATACACATATATGCATATATATGCTTTAGCTATATAGATTGATCTCCAATTCAATAAGCATGTCTCTCAGCCAAAAGCAACAGAGAGCACAGGACTTTAACAGTGATAGGAAATGGGAGCTAGGTGGCAGAGGCAGCCAGGTGGTACAGAGGATAGAGTACTGGGCTTGAAGTCAGGAAGATTCATCTTCCTAAATTCAAATCTGGCCTGAGATACTTACTAGCTGTGTAACCTTGGGCAAGTCACTTAACCCTGCTTGCCTCAGTTTCTCATCTTTAGAATGAACTGGAGGCAGCTAGGTGGCACAGTGGATAAAGCACTGGCCCTGGATTCAGGAGGGCCTGACTTCAAATCTGGCCTTAGACACTTGACACTTACTAGCTATGTGACCCTGGGCAAGTCACTTAACCCTCATTGTTCTGCCCCCCCCCCCAAAAAAAAAGATAGAATGAACTGGAGAAGGAAATGGCAAACCTCTCCAGTTTCTTTGCCAAGAAAATCCCAAATGGAGTCATAAAGAGTTGGACGTGACTGAAGTGACTGAAGAACAACAAGAACAACAAGAAAAGTTCAATCCCCAAATGACAAGCTGATATCTGGTGTAAAGGAAGAATGAGCCTTATTTGACAATCCTAAGTATCCAGTGGGGCGGGGAATGGGGGGGGGGTCATTCAATGATAATTAACTGTGTAACTCTGATTTGGGGAAGGAGACCTGAACTTCTGGAAAGAAGGGCAGAGGTTAGGACTCTGAGTTGTTATAGTAATACTGGAAAAAGCACAAAGAGACAAATCACAGTTCTGCTCATTTCATTCTTCATTTGTTTTGTGTGTGTGTGTGTGTGCAAGTCTTTCCATGTTTTTCTAAGATCATTGAACTCATAATTTCTGATAGCACAGCAGTATTCCATCACAATCACGCAACTGAAAGTTGTGCATAGTCATTTTGTGCAGTTTTATGTGCAATCATCTGTTTTGATTGTACTATATTATAGAAGTGCTTGTTTTATTCCATGAATTAAAAATAAAATAAACATTTTAATAAACATTTTTATGTATACTTTTGGGTTCCATTTTTATCCCTCTTTAAAATAAATTTTAAAAAATATTCCACATTCAAAAGACTCAAGATCAAGTCCAGAATTTGTCATTGATTTGAGTCAGTACTTGCCTCAATGTTCCAGAATCTCCATTAGCTCAAGTGTCTCCCCCAAGACTGTCGGTTAGAGCTATTCTATAATAGCTTATGATAATGCAGGATTGAGAGCTGAAAGGCACCTTAGGGAATCATCTTGTCCACCCCTGCCCCTCATTTTACAGATGAGGGGACTCAGCCCTGATGTGCCCAGATATGCTGCTTATGCAAACCCTGTGGTCTGAGACTTTGAACCTGAAAAGGCTGGCAGACCTGTTCTCCATCCTGCTCTAAAGCCACTGTGACCTTCAGGTTATAAAGGAAGACCTCCCTCCCTCTGCAGCCTGCTGGTCGTGTCCCTGCTGTTTTGCCTTCTAATGGGAGTTGAGCTTCAGCCTGCTCTGTTTTGATGCCTTTCTATTTCCCTCCAGGCACTAGAGATGAATAGCTACAGTCCCAGCTAAAACAGAAAAAAGACTAACCGCTGCAGGTTTTTGACGCTTTTCATCTAGCTAGTTGACGTGCTTTTAAGTTAGACAGCACAGTGTAGTGGTTGTTGGCTAGCAGGACCTCTACCCACTCACAACAACTTTTCTTCAGGCTCCAGACTAACAGGGCAGGTTTCCCTGTGTTTTCTTGAGCCCATCTCACTTTTTCAGGGTGAGTGCATTAGTTTTTTCATCTCTTCAGGAGGGACAGGGAGCCTTGGCCTCTGCCTGTGACCCCTTTCTCCCAAATTTATCCATTCAAATAGTCTTTACAGGAAGCTATGAAAGGCTCTGTGGTACACTGGAAAGATCTTGGGCTTAGGAGTCAGAGGAGCTGGGTTCAAATCTTGACTCACAGCTTCCAAAGATTATGTGGCTCCTCTTGTTCTCACAGTAAGATTGATTCCCATTCTCCCCATGCAGGCTCCCCTTTCCTTCCCAAACACCTTGGGATCAGTTTCTTCACATGATGACTTCCCTAGTGGCCAGCATCAGGAGAATGTCTTAGCTACCCCATTGCAGCTGTAATCCAGCTCTGACTGGGACACATATGTGGCACCTCTTCTGAGTACATTATTGTTCCCCAATTTCTTTCAATTGTTTCCCCACTCATTCCCAGGGGTTGTGGAGGTAAATGCAATAAGGGGTGTCTAGCAGAGGAACCAACACTCACCTCCTTTCAAACCCCTTCAAAAGGTCAAACAGTGTCTCATACTAGTTTAAACAGTGTCTTGCTCTGACTGAAAGGTTTTCCACATATCAGCTATGTGGCTATGAGCAGCTAGATGGCTCAGTGGACAGAGGGCTGGGCTTGTAATCAGGAAGACTCGTCTCCCAAAGTTCAAATTTGGACTCAGACACTTACTAGCTGTGTGACCCTGGGCAAGTCACTTAACCCTGTTGGCCTCTGTTTGCTCATCTGTAAAATCAGCTGGAGAAGGAAATGGCAAACCAATCCAATATCCTTGCCAAGAAAACCCCCAAATGAGGTGATAAAGAGTCAGACAGGACTGAAATGACTGAACAAAAACAACAACTCATAGCAGGGATCTCTTCCTCATCGACTTATACCCCATTCACTCAATTCTTTCCTTCCTTGTAATTCTTCACTTGGACTTTTCTCCTCTGTATCCTTCTCTTGGTTTTTTTCTCTTGTTCTTCAGAGGCATTCTGTAACACAACATCCTCATCTTAAATCCCCTTTGCTTTAATCAGTTTGCCTCTCCTTTCTTTACTCTCCTTGGTCCAGGGCCCAGCTTGCTGACATACTTATGTTGCTGATTGCCATCCTCAGAAGGATGTCCACCTCACTCCTTACTAGTTGAGGGGCTGATCAATTGGTATGGAGATCTTTGACTTGGGTACATATCCACTACCTCTTTGGTATCTCTTTGATCAAAAGGAGGCACCTCCTTTTAAGTTACAATCCCCTATAACTTCTGGCCAGTACTATACACTAAATAAGCCCATCATGATGGAAAGACCTTTGGCAGTCAGTCACCTTGGATTTATTAAGTGCCTTCAGTATCAGGCTGGGTACAAAGCATAAAATATATTTGTTTAACATTAGTCTCCTGATGGTTTGAAACACTACGATGGGTGTGTTTATCAAACTAAAGGACCTGGGGGAATTCCAAGGGGGCAGTGGAGATCAGAGTACATGAACAGCTTGTTATCACAACCCTGTGTCAGTGTTGACCCCATCATTGCTTCTATGCTTGCTTCCCAGTCAACCCTGTCATCTGGCATGCTCTACCTTGTCAATCATTATTCACTTGGTCTTCCAGATGTTTGTTCTTGACCTCTCTACCCCTTGTGGGAATTATGTTTCCCTCACCTTACAGAGACCTGGCTCACATGAGAACTGGTCATTTCTAAATTGGATTGTTACTAGCACTCTCCCTTCCCAATTACAGAGAAATCCTAGAAAGCTTTCTGTCTCTGTAACAAGGGGCTGAACACAGAGCATGTCCTGAGCTGCCCTCCCAAGTTTCTGCCAACTATATGTGCTAGTTCAATGCTCTGGCACTTTAGGAAGGATGAATTCCCTGACTGCCTCTGTCTGACCATGTGTGTGACTTGATGCTGAAAGATGCTTATACTTTGAAATGAAGATATAGACTCCTCACTGGTTACAGAACAGCAAGAGCGAATACCCCTAGGAAAGTGATTCTTTAAAGAGAGGGAATTCCCTTCAGTAACATGTCTCTTCTCAGTTTGCCTACAGAGGTATGATTACCCTTCAGTCTCTTCCTGGAGTGATAGGGGTTGGCCTGGTACTATTTTTAAATTTGGCTTCAGAGCTCCTGCCTCTTCTGATTTGTTTCAGGTGACAGTACCTCAATCTTGACATGGACATGTGCAGGGTTGTGAGTTCAAGAGATCCTGGGTCCACTGGTTAGAGCTCCCTCATGTCAGGGGAAGTTTTTGCATCAGAAAGGATGACAACTAACAATAGGAGGAACCCATTACTTGGCCTGGGGAGCCAGTAAACAGAGACTTCAAGGTCTAATAGCTATTTGGCCAGTAGGACTGCAAATTGTTTTATGCTCAGATAAAGTTTAATTCTCAACTTCCCAACAGAGTACAGAAGTAGGTATTACTGCTGCTTTTTCAGTTAACTTTTTTTTAATCTGTCAATTTTCTCTTGTGAGTATTTTGTATTTAGTATTGCTTTGCTTTGTAGGAAATAAATGTGTCCCATATCTGGTTCATATTATACATTGAGTACCTTTCTTCTTCTCCCTGAGTAGGAAGATGCGGTGAGAGGGGAGAGGCCAAAAATGAACCAAAGCATGAACAAAAATATGATTAAGTAATTTTTCCTACTCTGATTGGGGGGGGGGGTAAGGAGAGGAATGGGGGTATAGTATAAACAAACAGGACAATGTGAGAAAAGGGAGTCTAACTTCTCTAACTGGAGGTCAAACTTCTCTTAAGACTCAATGTGATTTGGAGAAGCTGTGGAAAAAATGGGAACACTAATGCATTGTTGGTGGAGCTGTGAACTGATCCAACCATTTTGGAGAGCACTTTGGAACTATGCCCAAAGGGCTATAAAGTTGTGCATATCCTTTGACCCAGCAATACCACTATTAGGTCTTTTTCCCAAAGAAATCATAAAAAAAGGAAAAGAACCCACATGTACAAAAATATAGCTGCTCTTTTTGTGGTGGCAAAGAATTGGAAGTTGAGGGGACACCCATCAATTGGGGAATGACTGAACAAGTTGTGGTATATGAATGTAATGGAATACTATTGTGCGGTAAGAAATGATGAACAGGTAAATTTCAGAGAAACCTGGAAGGACTTACATGAACTGATGCTGAGTGAGATGAGCAGAAACAGGAGAACATTGTACACAGTATTAACAACATTGTGTGTTGATCAACTGTAATAGACTTGACTCTTCTCAGCAAAACAGTGGTCCAAGATAGTTCTAAAGGACTCATGATGGAAAATGCTCTCCAAATCCAAAAAAAAAAAAAAAAGAACTATGGAATCTAGATGCATATTGAACCAGACTATTTATGTTTTTTTCTTTTCCGAGGTTTTTCCTTTTTGCTCTGATTCTTTTTTCACAGCATGACTAATGCAGAAATATGTTTAATGTGATTGTACATATATAACCTATATCCGATTGCTTGCTATCTTTGGGGAGGGGGGAGGGAGGGGAGAGAGGGAGAAAACTTTAAAATTAGAAATCTTATAAAAACAAATGTTGAAAACTATACATGTAACTGGAAAATAATAAAATAATTTTATAAAAAAAAAAAGACAACGTGATTTGGACTATATCTTTGGGTCTAGTGCAAATGGACCCTTCAGTGAAATTAAAATTGATATAGTACCCTATCCCCTTTGGACCCAGCAGTGGTTACATTTGAAATGTCCTTTTTTATTTTTTTGAATCTGGGACATGGTAGGTTGTGATAAGAAAGTAAGAAAATCATTGCCCTAAGCTGATTATGACTCAGATGGCCTGATAAAGATGGATATACTTTTCCATATGCTCAGAAGGAGTTGTTCAGTCATTTCAGTTGTGTCCAACTTTCTATAACCCAATTTTGGAGTTTTCTTGGCAAAGATACTAGAGTGGTTTGCCATTTCCTTCACTGGCTCATTTTACAGATGAGGAAACTGAGGCAAATGGGGTTCAGTGACTTGCCCAGGGTCAAATAGTGTAATGATTGGGATGATGCCACCTGCTGGAGAGCTACTCTAGGAAAGCTCTGCATTAAGGAGAAGGTGTCTGAGGGCAAGCCATGTGGTCAAGATCCTTAGCGTCAGGAAGTGATGTTTGCTTGTGGATACTGTCTATCAAGGCTACCAGCCAATCAACTTGAGGAGCCTCCCATTTCTGGGAGGAGGACACAAAGTAGGAAGTGGACACTGGCAGAGGGCTTCTTCCTCTTTTGGTTCCTGACCTCTCCATGGTGGGTCAGATGATGGGGTCTCTTAGAAATAGCTTTTACCTTTCCCTCTGATCCTAATGTTCTTTAATAAATACTTCAACACTTAAAAAGCTTATAATTTATTGGTGACCATTCATTAGATTTTAGACAGTATAGCTAGAATTTTAGCCCCTTACAATAGCTAACAAGTGTCTGAGGCTAAATTTGAACTTGGGTCTCCTTGACTCCAGGCCTGGTGCTCTATACACTGCACCTCAGAAAAAGACAATAATACAGCAGTATGGTGCTCTTCATACAGTAGGTAGTTAATGAATAATTGAATGAATGAATTATAATTACAATAGAACAATGACTTCTTAGAAAACTTTAGAAGGAAAAAAAAATAAGAAAAATTATGTGGTGAGTAACCAAGACCCAGAATGTATCTGAAAAGTCATGGGTCCTGGGGCAGCTAGGTGGCACAGTGGATAGAGTACCAGCCCTGGAGTCAGGAGGACCTGAGTTCAAATCCAACCTCAGACACTTTTCACTTACTGTGTGACCCTGGGCAAGTTACTTAGCCCCAATTGCCTCACCAAAAAAAAAGTCATGGGTTCCTACACTTTCTAGTTTTTTTGGTTAAAGCCGCCAATCAATCAACAATCATTTATTAAATAACTACTACATACCATGTGCAAGGATGGGTTCTGGGGTTACAATGCAACGAGAAACATTCTTTCTTCTGAGGAGATTTGAACAATAAGAGGCTACAAGAGTTTAGCTCAGAAGTGCCTCTGAGTACATTTGGTGCTGAGAATCAAAGACATTGAACCTGAGGTAGAAATTTACCAGATCCTTAGTCAGAGGTGTTAAGCAATTTGAAAATAGGGCTGCTAATAACATGGATTGAACATTTGAATATATCTGGACTAAGGTGGGAAGTGGGGCTCAACTAAGGAGAATATTGGAACTTTGAGATGAAGGGAAAAGTTGCCTAAGTAAAATTACTCAACCAACAGAAATTAACCAGGAATTATTTTTTTCCTTATTTAAGAACATTTGGGATAAGGAGAAAACATTTCCTGAAGCTGCTAAGGGTAGCACTTTCACATTTTTCATTGGAAGAGTAATGAAGCATGAACTCAGGAGAGATTTGGCTAGATTGAAACACAAATACTAGCTTAAATGAAAGCTGGCATCTTGCTGAGCTGAAAATAGATGAAGTCCCAATAATAGTTGGTCAGCGGGGCACAAAGCAAACAATTGAAGCCCAAGGGACTTAAACTTTAAATATGGATTTGTATGTTGCTGTTGACAAACTCTTTGGTAGTTGTGGAATCTCATACATCTTGAACCTCTGATAAAAATGACTAAAGCAAAAGTAAAAACAAACAAACAAAAAACACCAAAAAACAAAACAAAACCCACAATTAAATAATTAGGAAATGGAGAGGGAAAAAGTAAAAACTTTATTTTTAGTGAAAAAAAGTCCCCGCAAGTTCTTTCTTGGGCCAGAGTAAACTTTTTGTTTGTTTGTGTTCTCTCTTTTTCTTTTTTTCCTTCCTTCCTCCCTTCTTCCTTCCATCCTCTTTTTCACTCTCTTTCTCATTTAATTTTTATTCAGAACTTAACAAACACCAAAGAAAGTGAGTATTTCCATATAATTATTATAGAATAGAAAAAGAGGACCATATTTCTTTCCTTCTTTCTTTCATTTTCTTTCTTCATTTCATTTTTATTTTGAACTTAAGAAAAATTGGACAAAATGAACATTTCCATATACATATAGTAGAGCAGAATGGGGCAGCTAGGTGGCACAGTGGATAGAACACTGGCCCTGGAGTCACAAGGACCTGAGTTCAAATCTCACCTCAGATATTTACTAGCTGTGTGTCACCTTGGGCAAGTCACTTAACCCCAATTGCCTTAAACATCTGGGGCCATCTCCATTCATCCTGATGTCTACCTTGCCAATGGGCTCAGATGATTCTGGAGGAGAGTGAAGTCGGTGATCTTGTGCAACTCTCCCTTACTTAAATCCAATTCAATGAAGGTCATGACATCACACTGATGTTATGGTCCTCTTCTAGAATGAAAGACAAACAACAACAGTAGAGCAGAAAAAGAGGATGATATGAAACTAAAGATCTCCATTTTATGCAGCTTACATTTCATTTTAAGTATATAATTAGTTCAACTTGTAGCTTTCTAAGTTGTCCAGGTTATCTGCATTTCTTTTGGGCTTTCCTTTTGGTTTCGTTTCTTCATTTGAAAAAAAAAATTATTTGATGACACTTTTTTCTTTTCTTTTTTTTCTTCCTCCGTCCCCCTGCCCTGCATCTTCTCCATAACCTCCTTCATTCTCCCTCCACCTGTAACTGAAAGAAAAACAAAACCCTTGTAACAAATATGCATCAAGAAACAAAACAAATTGCCTTATTGGCTGTGGAAATTCAAAAATGACATTCAAAAATGAAAGTCTTAATTCTACATCTTTAATCCATGATCTTTTTGTAGTTGGTCACTGCATCAGAGTTCTCAAGTCTTTCTAAGTTGTATTTCTTAATAATGCTGTCATCATTGTATAAATTGATCTCTTGATTCTCTTTACTTACCTCTGCATTCAGTTCATGCAAGTCTTCACAGATTTCTCTGAAACTGATAATTTCATCATTTCCTATGTATAATACTATTCCATAATATTCATATATCTTAATTTGTTTAGTTGCTCTCCAGTAGATAGGTTCTCCTTAATTTCCAGCTCTTTAGTATATATGCTATAAACATTTTTGCATATATGTGTTATTTTCTTCTTTTTTAAATAAAAAATTTCACCTAGAGGTGAAAAGGAACTGGTTACACTTTAGTGACTTTTTTGGGTATAGTTCCAAACTTTTCCAGAATGACTAGACCAATTCACAGCTCCACCAGTAGAAGAACAATATGCCTGACTTCCCATAGTTCTTCCCACAATTGGCATTTTCCTTTTTTGTCATCTTTACCATTTTGATAAATATGAAGTCGAAATTCAGAGTTGTTTTAGTTTACATTTATCTATGAGTGATTTTAAGATTTTTTTTCCTTTTTCTCTTGATAGCTTAGGGTTTTGGGTGTTGTTGCTGAGAATTGACTATTCATACCTTAGATACCATTTATTGGCAAGTGGCTCTTAGTCTTAAAATTTTGAATCTGTCCCTTTATATCTTAGAAATGAGATTTTATCAGAGAAACTTGCTGCAAAGTTTTTTTCCTAGTTGCCCATTCACATCTAGTTTTTTCTGTAATAGCTTTTTTACTTTTACATAATAAAAATTGTCCATTTTCTCCTTTATGATCTTCTTTACCCCTCATTTGGTTATGAACTATTCTCTTATCCATAGATCTGAAAGGTAGTTTATTTCTTTCTCCTCTAATTTACTTATAATGTTCCCTCTTATGTCTAAATCATGTGTCCATTTGAAGTTTATCTTGGCATATAGTATGCAATACTGGTCAAAAACCTAATTTCTGCAAGATTGTTGCCACGTATTCCAATCAGTTTTTGTCATATAGTGAGTCTTTCTCCAAATTTCTGAAGTATATGAGTTTATCAAACACTATACTATTATATTAATTTGATACCATATGCTATATCTCTAAGTTTTTGCACTGATTGACCTCTCAATTTTTAACGAGTACCAAACTATTATACTCATAATTGCTTTGTAGTCTAGTTTGAGATCTAGTACTACTAGATCCTTTGCTTGCCACTTTTTTCATAATTTTCCTTGAGATTCTTTACATTTTCTTCATCTAGAGAAGCTTCATTATTATTTTTCTAGTTTTATAAAACAATCCTTTGATAGTTTGACTGATATGTCATTGAATATGTAAATTAATTTATATAGCATTGCCATTTTTATTATAATGTCATGGTTACCCATGAGAAATTAATATTTCTGTATTTTATACTTGCATTTGTATAGTTTCTGTGATGTGTCTTAGTAGATAAACATTGCATTATCTCTGATCTTATTGGAAAAGCATTCAATTACATATATTATTTGAAGCATTTTATATGTTCTAGATTTATTTTTAATTGAATTTCTCTAACTTCAGGGTTTTGCTAGTAATATACAGAAATGCTGATGATTTACATGGACTTATATATTTAGATTTATTAAAAAGATTAATTGCATTAATTAATTTTAATTGACGTATTGGAGGCATCTAGATAAATCAAAATGTCAGCTACATTGCTAATATTTTATTTAAAACTTTTTGCATCAATATCCAATAGAAATATTGGCTGGTGGGGGTGGCTAGGTGGCGCAGTGGATAAAGCACTGGCCCTGGATTCAGGAGTACCTGAGTTCAAATCCGGCCTCAGACACTTGACACTTACCAGCCATGTGACCCTGGGCAAGTCACTTAACCCCCATTGCCCCGCAAAAAACAAACAAACAAACAAAAAAAGAAATATTGACTTGTAGTTATCTGTCTCTGTTTTGTCCCTCCCTAGCTTAGGTATTAAGAACACATTTATATAACAGAAAGAATTTGGAAATCTACCTTTTCTAATTTTTGCAAATAGTTGTTTATAGTGTTGGAATAAATTGTTCTTTAATCTTTGACAGAATTCACTTGTAAATTTATCTAGTCTGACTTTATTTTTCCTTTGGGAGTGCATTTATTGCTTGTCTAGTTTCTGTTTCTTTTATTAATTTTTTAAAAAGTGAACTATTTCTTCTTTTAGTCTGGGCATTTCATATTTTTGTAAGTTTCCATTCAGTTCATTTAAGTTACTGAATCTGGTGGTATATATAGTTGAACAAAATAATTTTTATAGTTTCTTTTATTTCTACTTCATTTTTTGTGAATTCTCATTTTTTCTTTTTGGTATGAAAAATTTGACTTTCCTTTCTTTCCTTTTTAACCAGACTTTCTAACTGTTAATCTATTTATTAATTTAAAAAACAGAGTATAGTTTTTTGTTTTTGATTTTATTCACCTCTTCATGGATTTTCAGAAATTCTACTTTGATGCTTAGAAGGGGAGTTGATTTGTTGCTTTTCTACTTTTTTCTTTATTTCAGTTTCATGACCATTCATTAATTTCTGGCCCTTTCTCTTTTGTTGATTAAAACATTTGGGGGTATAAAATTTCCTTTAAGTTGTATCCTGTACATTTTGGTGTATTGTCTCCTTGTCGTTTTAAAAATTAATTTTTCTATTGTTTCTTTTAAAATTATTTTAAAGAACAAGTATTTTTAATAATCTCTCCCTCCTGCTACACTCGCATGACTGAAAACATATTAATGTTTTTCTCTTCCTATTCAGTAACCAAAGTGTGTTCTTGTTTATTCCCTTATATCTTTTCTATTATTACTATTTCCTTGTATAAAATCTTGATTGCTAATCTTTTTTTGAGATTACCTGAAGCATAACAAACTTAGCTGTATCCCCTCATTTTAACTCCATAAATATTGGTCTTTCAAGTATGTTTTTTGTAAACAACATATTGTGAGACTCAGCTTTCTAAACCCTTAAGCTATCCTCTTCCATAATGTGGGCAATCTCACACATGGTTATAATAGGTAATTGTGTTTTCCCCTCCATCTTCATCCCTCTTTAAAAAATAATATAGGGACAGCTGGGTGGCCCAGTGGATAGAGCACCGGCCCTGGAGTCAGGAGTACCTGAGTTCAAATCTGGCCTCCGACACTTAACACTTACAAGCTGTGTGACCCTGGGCAAGTCACTTAACCCCAAATGCCTCACTAAAATATATATATATATATATATATATATATATATAAAACAGATTTTCTTATGTTTTTCAATCTTTTAGTTTTGCAATATTTCTTTAGTTCTGAAACTATTTTTTCTGTTTGGTCCATTTTAATTTTATGGGAGTTTAATTCTTAAGTGAGTTTTATCACCATATGGTTTGTTATTAATTCTCCTTGTAATTTTCCTCCCGTGCTTCACCAATAATATACTTCTTGTTTAGTTTCTTTGAGATATTTTTGTAATTCCTGTGACCAGTAAATTTTTTTTTACTTCTAAGGCTCATTTTGAGGTTACTCTCTTCTTCAGGGTTAACCCCTTGAGTGTTTCTCTGTCCAAGTTATTTCCTTATAGTATTTAGTGTTTTCTTCTGTTTACTCATATTTCCAACCTCTGTTTTTGGAATAGAATCTTATGCTCCACTCCTCTAGTCCTTGCTTGATCCTGAGTTTGATGCTTAAACTAAGCCTAACCATCTATAGGAATTGTTTGGCCTTATCTACTGCTGCAGTTTAGACCCAGGTTGCCTGGATCCTGTGTCTAATGTGGGCTACGTGGATGCTGGTCTGGCCTTGTCAACTACACCTCTTCCTGAGTAATGTTCTTGTCCTATATCTTGTTGGCATGGGATCCTTGGGTTGCTCCACACCGGGTCTAGGTGCTAGTTTGACCCTTTCTTTTGCCACGGTTGGTGATGTTGCCCTTGGGTTCTCCTTGCATTGGGTGCACGTCTGAACACGTCTCTAACAGTGGATTGGGTTCCTGAGTAATCCTGAGCTGGCCTTAGGTACTCTCTGGCCCTGTCTATTACCATGGATGAAGCCACTGTTTTGCCCATATAAGGCTGTGCTGTGGCCCTTTCTCCTGCTGTAGGGCCAGGCTGTTTTAAATGCCACATTTTACCTACCATCTGCTCAAGTTTTCAGCAATATTCTGGCAATCATTTTGTGGAGTTCTGGACTGGATGAAGGAGTTTATAGCTTATAGGAGGAATCTATAGTTTATAGCTGATTCTCCTTGATTTTTCTTTTATCATTGTTTCTTCTGGTGCATTTTTAGAGCTTTACTGGTATGTCTATGGATGATCTGGGTTCCTAGAAGTCCTAACATACCATTGTCTTCCCACAATTCCCCAGAATAAGCTTTGAATAAAAAAAAATTATGCATAACACCAGTCAACCCAAATCTCCTGAGATTATAGAAATCTTGAAATGGAGCCTACTGCCTGAAACCACCAATCTACTTGATTCATAACACCTCCATTATTTATGCCAATATTCACTATATCTAAAGGCAGAGAAATAATTATGCGTCTTAAGGGACTCTGGTTTAATAAGTTCCCTTGCCTATTCACACTGTATTATTACTAGTAGATTATTGCTTTCTTCTATATGCTTTAAACTTGATACAACTGACTGTTCAGATAAGGAGTTCATCAATGTGAAAATGAAGAGTATTTGAAAGACTCATCCATGTTTATCTTTGAGGATTTTAAAACACAATTTAAATATTATTAATCCCTAGATGGTTCCTTGTCCAGAGTATAAGGCAATGGCAGAAGAAGGAATGTTTTGGGTTCTATTCAGAAATGAGCAGGAACAGAGATTCAAACTATGACTTTTATATTTTAAATCTCTAGCCCAGTGGTCTTACACTCAAGTTGTAAGTTTGTTTTAAGTTCATGTCCCTCATCCATTGCATGAACTCTATATAAATCATCATTTTTCTTCAGAAATAACAGATTACATTTTTGTTTGAAGAGCTGAATGATGTGACTCAGGGAGCTGTGGGCAGTCCAACATATGTGTTGGGAATCTTTCCTCAAATATCTCTTTACTGAAAACCTTTCATGGTTGACTCAAGTATTGCCAGATCAGTACTGTATTAGAAATAGTCATAATTTGTACCTTACAGCCCTTTTCAGTTCAATTCAATTGAACACAGATCAATGTTTAATTATTTAATTTTGGTCTAATGTAGCAGAAATCACTAAAGACAGTACAAGTGCCATTTAAGTTAATGACTTGATTAAGGGACCTCCAAGGAACATTTTCCTAGGAATGCTGCTATGAAGTTCACAAGTTTATAGGCATCTCTTTTCTCTCTTAATTGGCACTGAAGACCTATATAGCACTCCTCTCCTAAGGATAAAAAATAGTTTTGTGGTCTATTCTGTCAGAAGACAGCAATTGATTACCATGTTCTTTTATATTTTTTTGGTGAGGCAATTGGGGTTAAGTGACTTGCGCAGGGTCACACAGCTAGTCCATGTCAAGTGTCTGAGGCCAAATTTGAACTCAGGTCCTCCTGACTCCAGGGCCAGTACTCTATCCACTACACCACCTAGCTCCCCCTGATTACCATGTTTTAGGCTTTATTAAGCATTATAAGCATTAGCTTGTCCTTACATCAGTTTCTTTACTTACTTTACCTCCTCACCAATAGTAAAAAATAAATTCCAGTTCTCATTGGGATTCATTTCAGTTCAACTACCATTTATTAAATTCCTACTATGTACCAGGCATTGTAGTAGTCAGTGTAGATTCAAAGATAAAACCAAAATACTCCTTGCTTTTAAGGGACTTACATTTTATTTTAGCGAAACAACATGTACATAGATAATAAAGTTTTAAAAATACAAAATAAATAGAAAGGTATGTAAAAGTAGAACAGGGCAGAAAAAGAACCTTAACAATTATAAGAATCATGAAAGGTCTCATAAAAGGTAGCACTTGAGCCGTGAGTCTTGTGCTTAGTATTTCTTTTGTGCAGGGGAAATAAATAGCTGTCCTATATCTAATCTTCATTGTACACTGTGTACTTTTCTACTCTTCCTTTCTTTAGACGTGATCCAAGATAGGAGTTAGACCTAAAGTTTACATAATTTTGGGGGGTCTCTGAGATTGGGATGTAAAGAACAAAAGACCGTGAGAAAAAAAGCTTCTGACCCTTGTTGTAGGTGGTCAGGTATTGAACTTGATTCACATATATTACTCCACAGCCGCGATCAGCACCTTAGTGTCGGAAGAGAAGACAGTGCCCTGACCTTCTATGCCCAGCAGCAGTTATTATTGTTTCATATGGAATACATTTAGATCAAGGATGGGAACAGACATATAATTAATAGTCATTTTATGATGGACTATTTAAATGGAAATGAAATTTTCTTCAGAGCCAGCAAGATCTTGGTTCACATTCCCCCTCTGACAGATACTGGATATGTGATGCTGGACAAATTGCTTAGCCTTTTAATGTTGGAAACAATGGTCCAAGACTATAAATTACAGAGAAGTTGCCAAGTTGCATTAGTACAGGGAATTTTCTCATTCAGTAGTTCCTTTTACCAATGAAAACAGGTCTAGACCCTCTGATCTAAGAGTTAAAGAAAGTAGCAAAACAGCCTCAATGATACTGAATTAATTAATTTTGATTAATCTGAGAAGATGGCCCAGAAGTACCCTTTCAGCTCTAAATCTATGATTCTACCTCTAACTTTTACCTTTGAGGTGGGATGTGGTAATATCACTGTTGGAACCAGTTGAGGTATCTCATTTCTGAGTGATTTCCATTTTAAGTATATTTTGGGGGGAAAGAGGAAAAAGATACAACACTTTCTATAAGACAACAAACAGAATGAAAAACACAGTACACTTTAATAATGAAATGATTTTATATTTGTCCTGTGTCCTTTTAGGATCTCTTTTCTATCTGTGTTCACATTAGGTCTTGATGTTTTTTAAAAATATAATCACATTTCTTTTGTATTTTTTCCTTTCCATCACTTTCTATGGAGTCTTTCTATATTTCTTTGTATTCTTCACAGACATACATACATATACATAGATATATCTATATCACAGTAATACCCCATTACATTGATCCAGCACAATTTCTCAGTTGTTGAAGATTGGCTCTGGTCCAGGGGACCTTACTAATATAGGCCAGGTAGCTCTATTCCAACTTCTTATGACAACTTTTTATACCAACTTCTTATACCTTTGTTTTGAAGATTTTTTTACTGTTCATGTGCCTTATCTTGTCATTTTCATGCTTAGACACCTTAGGTATAAGAATAGTTGCTTCCCTTACTGTGACTGGTTAAGTCCTGACATATTTAGCTGTGCTATAATGCTTGTTTGGGCTAATCCTTGATATTGTGAATAGACTGATGTGTTTGTGCTGAGTCATACTGTTTAGTTTATAAAAAGCTCATCCTCAGTCCCTTTGCTACTGAGTTCTCTCACCAAGGCAGGGCTGGGAGTACTGAGCAATGTCTGGGTATCTCTTGCTTGGTGGAAGCCTTGACAACATTTTTGCCACTGGGCATCACAGAGTTTGGGAATCAAGAATGACTATACCATGGGGCAGCTAGGTGGTGCAGTGGATAGAGCACCGGCCCTGGATTCAGGAGGACCCGAGTTCAAATACGGACTCAGACACTTAACAATTACTAGCTGTGTGACCCTGGGCAAATCACTTAACCCCAATTGCCTCACCAAAAAAAAAAAAAAAAAGAATAACTATACCAGTGAAATGGCACACTGTTACAGTGTGTGTTCTTGACCCAATAGAGCTGATTTTATCCCTCAGCATGTTCCTTGGCTCAATCTGACAGCTGAAATTCTGCCTGTTTGACTCATCCAATTGATGACAGTGGATACAGGCAGACTACTATAGACATAGGTTGTATAAAATTTTTCACTATTACAAATAAAACAACTTTTGACCAGATATGATCATTAATCCTCTTAAAAGAATAGCTTAGCTAAATTTGCAGAGGAACATTATCAAAGGGTTGGCTGCCAGGTGATATTTTTTCCCCAGACAGAGAATCCCTTAAGGTTAATCCAAAAAAGACATAGAAGTCTGTTAGTCTGCATAGGTGGAGTGAGTACCCACCATTCCTGTCATGGATCTTTGCAGTATTACAATTATAATTCTAGTCCTGGGATCACTGGGTTAAAGGGTATGATCAATCTTGTAATCTTATTATGCATTGATAACTTGCTCTCCAAAAAGATTATGCTAATCTATGTTTCCCCACCATTGTAATAGAGTGCCTGTTTCTCCATAGCCCTACCAAAAATGCTTCCTTTTTAAACCTACCTAATGGGAGTAAGGTGATACCTCACATGGGGATTTAATATGCCTTCTTCTGGTTAAAAGTGTTCGAACCATTTTCAATTAATCATTAGTAATGTGCCTTCCTACATTACCAAACTTACCATTCATATCTTTTGATTATGTCATCCACTGAGGAATGAATATTCAATTCAGTCCAACAGATGTATATTAGCTGAGTCTTATGTTCAATGCAATGTGCAGGATTGCTGGGGATACAGAGACATAAGTAAACATTCCGTACCCTCAAGGTACTTGAGTTCTCCTGGGGGATATGACATGTAGTACCAAGAAGTAGATACAAAGTAATTTAAGAAGGATTAGAAAAAAAATCATGGTAGAGCAGAAAATATTCTAGATTTATAATCAGAGTCCCTGGTTTGAATACTGACTCTTCCTTAGACAATTCACTTCATCTGTCTGAGCCTCAACTGCTTCATCTGTAAAATGAGAGAGTTGGTCTTGATGACCTCTAAAGTCCCTTTCACTTTTTAGTCCATGACCCTATGAACCAATAGCTGTGGGAGGAGTGGGGATGGAGGAAAGAGGGGTGAGTCAGCAGAACCTTTGCAATGGAAGTGCAACCAAGCTGAATCTCCAAGGAATGATGAGGACTGGAGTTGAGGAGAGAGAGTATTGGAGGCATGGGAGACAGTTGGTACAGAGACCCCCAGAGCAGCTGGGAGATAGGATGCTTAATTCAGAGATTGGTTAACAGGACAATTTGACTGCAAACTGAGTGCTTGAAGGGGAATAATAAGAAATGAGGCTGGAGAGGTAAATTGGAGACAGATTATAAAGAGCTTTAAATGTCAGGCAGGAGGATTTGCATTTCATTCCAAAAGCAGTAGGGAAGCACCAAGGATTTTCAAGATGGAGACTGACATGATGAAACCTGTGTTTTAGGAACATTATCTTGACATTTGTGTGAAGTATGAAATGAAGAAGGAGAAACTGGAATCAGGGACATAATAATCCAGTCCAAATGGGAGGTAATGAGGGCCTGAACCAGGTGGTGTGAGAGAAGGGAATGGATATGAGACATGCTGTGGAAGTAGAATCAAGAAGGCTTGGCAAGTGATTAGATACAGAGAAAGAGAGAAAAGAAAAAGTGAAGGATGACTCAGCGGTTGCACACTTCTGTCTCTGGAAGGATGGTGATGGCCTCAATAGAAAAGCATTTAAAAGGAAAGAAAAGGTTTAAGAAAATAAAGAGAAAGAAAAAAAAAGAAAGAAAAAATGTAAAGGACTGTTGTAAGGGTGGGGTGCAAGTCATGGACAATAATGACTTTTGTGAATGTGTATCAATTCCTTATAGACGCTGTGTATTAGACATTTTCATATATCTACTACAAATAATTCCTCCCCCCTCCCTCTGTTTCTCTTTGCTTTATCAGCTGATGCTTTCACACGTTAATAAGCATGAGAAAGGTAGTATTGGGAGATATTGGACTTTGGGGACTTGGCATAGTTCAGAAGCTGAGAGCAGTCATAGGAAATCTATTGGCAACACAGCTTCTAATGCCACAGAAACCCCAGAAATAGTAGCATGATTGGGCAAAGATCTGTAAAAAGGGGAAACTAGACAATTTTCTTATCATTGGCAAGGGGAGGTCTTATTTACTGTATGTGGACATAATGATCCTCTTCGGGCAAAATATTATTTCTAGGATATGAGGCATAAAAGCCCACTAGGATATAGAAAGGACATGTTCAAGGATCCCTGGGTTCTAAGGGATTTGTTTGTGAACAAGAGGAGATGGTAGGTGGTTGGGAACACACCCTGAAAACAACTTAGCAACTTGCCCTCTGCTTGGACTCAGAAAACCTAGGTATGACTCTTAAAAAATTAGTAGTTTTTTATTTTATTTAAATTTTTTCCAATTGCATGTAAAGATAGTTTTCAAAATTCATTTTTGTAAGATCTTGAGTTCCAAGTTCTTCTCCCTCCCACCCTTCTCTCCCTTTTCCCTAAGACAGCAAGCAATCTGATATAGGTTATACAGTACAATCATGTTGTTTTTTCCCCAGATTGCATAGGGTATATTTATTTATTTTTTCTTTATTTAGTATTTTATTTTTCCCCAATTATATGTAAAAACAATTTTAACATCTACTTTAAAAATTTTGAGTTCTAAATTCTCTCCCTTCCTCCCCCCTGAGAAGGCAAGCAATTCAATATAGATTATACATATGTAGTCATGTAAAAATTTCCATATTCGTCATGTTCTAAAAGAAAACACAAAAAACCCCCAAGAAAAATAAAGTAAAAATATGCTTCATTCTGTATTCAGACACCATCAGTTCTTTCTCTAGGGATGGATAGCATTCTTCATGTTAAGTCTTTCAGAGTTGTCTTGGAATATTGTATTCCAGAGAATAGCTAAATCATTGACAGCTGGTTTACAATATTGCTGTTACTTTGTATATAGTACATTTCACTTTGAATCAGTTTTCTGAGAGCATCCTGCTTGTCATTTTTTATACCACAATAGTATTCCATCATAATCACATACTACAATTTGTTCAGCCATTCCCCAATTGATGGACATTCCCTCAATTTTCAAAGAGTATGCATAGTTTTTTTTTTTTTTTAATGTATGAGGTATTTTATTTTTTCCGTTACATGTAAAGATAGTTCTCAACTTTTGTTTATACATGCTTTACAATTTCAGATTTTTCTCCCTCCCTCCCCTTCCTCCCCCCTCCCCTAGACAGCAGGTAATCTGATATAGGTTATAACTATATATCTCTATACATATACATATAGATATATATACACACACATATATATATATATACACATAATAACATTAATCCTATTTCTGCATTAATCTTGTTACAAGAGAAAGAATCAGAGCAGTGATGCAAAACCTCAAAATAGAAAAAAAAAACAACAGCACCCAAAACAAAAGAAATAATATGGTTCAATCAGCATCTATACTCCACAGTTCTTTCTTTCTTTTTTTTTTCTTGGATTTGGAGATCCTCTTCTATCATGAGTTCCCTGGAACTCTTCTGTACCATTGCATTGGTGAGAAGAATATAGTCCATCACAGTAGGTCAACACTCAATGTTGATGATACTGTGTACAATGTTCTTCTGGTTCTGCTCATCTCACTCATCATCAGCTCACGTAAGACCCTCCAGGTTTCTCTGAACTCTTCCTGCTCATCATTTCTTACAGCACAATAGTATTCCATTGTATTCATATACCACAACTTGTCCAGCCATTCCCCAATTGATGGGCACCCCCTCAACTTCCAATTCCTTGCTACCACATAAAGAGCAGCTATAAATATTTTTGTACATGTGGGTCCCTTTCCCCCTTCCATGATTTCTTTGGGCAAAAGACCTAAAAGTGGGATTGCTGGGTCAAAGGGTATGCACAGCTTTATCGCCCTTTGGGCATAATTCCAAATTGCTCTCCAGAATGGTTGGATCAGCTCACAGCTCCACCAACAATGCATTAGTGTTCCAATTTTCCCACAGCCTCTCCAACATTTATTATCTTCCTTTTTTGTCATTTTAGCCAATCTGATAGGTGTCAGGTGGTACCTCAGAGTTGTTTTAATTTGCATCTCTCTAATCATTAGAGATTTAGAGCATTTTTTCATATGGGAATAGATAGCTTTGGTTTCTTCATCAGAAAACTGCCTGTTCATATCCTTTGACCATTTCTCAATTGGGCAATGACTTGGATTCTTATAAATTTGATTTAATTCCCTATATATTTTAGAGATGAGGCCTTTATCAGAAGCACTGGCCTCAAAAATTGTTTCCCAGCTTTCTGCCTCCCTTCCAATTTTGGATGCATTGCTTCTGTTTGTACAAAATTTTTTTAATTTAATATAATCAAAACCATCCATTTTGCATTTCATAATATACTCTATCTCTTGTTTGGTCAAAAACTGTTTTCCTTTCCAAAGATCTGATAGGTACACTATTCCTTTCTCTCCTAATTTACCTATGGTATCACCTCTTATGTCTAAATCATGTATCCATTTTGACCTTATTTTAGTATAAGGTGTAAGATGTTGGTCTAAGCCCAATTTCTGCCATACTATCTTCCAGTTTTCCCAGCAGTTTTTGTCAAATACTGAGTTCCTATCCCAGAAGCTGGAGTCTTTGGGTTTATCAAACACTACATTACTAATGTCATTTACTACTGCATTTCCTGAGCCTAGCCTATTCCATTGATCTACCACTCTATTTTTTAGCCAGTACCAGATAGTTTTGATGACTGCCACTTTATAGTAAAGCTCCAGGTTTGGTACCGCTAACCCACCTTCCTGTGAATTTTTTTTCATTATTTCCCTGGATATTCTTGATTTTTTGTTTTTCCAAATGAATTTTGTTATCATTTTTTCTAGCTGTATAAAATAATTTTTAGGTAGTCTGATTGGTATGGCACTGAATAAGTAAATTAATTTAGGCAGTATTGTCATTTTTACTATATTAGCTCTGCCTATCCATGAGCAATTGATATCTTTCCAATTATTTAGATCTGATTTGATTTGTGTGAAGAGTGTTTGGTAGTTGTGTTCATAGAGTTCCTGGGTTTGTCTTGGCAAGTAGACTCCCAAGTATTTTATATTATCTACCATTACTTTAAATGGAATTTCTCTTTCTATCTCTTGCTGCTGGACTTTGTTGGTCATGTATAGAAATGCTGATGATTTATGTGGATTTATTTTATATCCTGCTACTTTGCTAAAGTTGTTAATTGTTTCAAGTAATTTTTGACTTGATTCTCGAGGATTCCTTAAGTATACCATCATATCATCTGCAAAGAGTGATAGTTTTGTTTCCTCCTTGCCTATTCTAATTCCTTTAATTCCTTTCTCTTCTCTGATTGCTAAAGCTAACATTTCTAGGACAATATTAAATAATAGGGGTGATAATGGACATCCCTGTTTCACCCCTGATCTTATTGGGAAGGCCTCTAATTTATCTCCATTGCATATAATACTTGCTGATGGAGTATGCATAGTTTTATGGCTCTTTGGGAATAGTTCCAAATTGCTCTAAAGAATGATTGAATCAGTCTACAACTCCACCAACAGTGCATTAATGTCTCATTCTTTCCATATCCCCTCCCTTCCTATTTTCCTGCAGGGTAAAACAGATTCCTGTACCCAATTGAATGTGTGTGTTATTCCCTCTTTGAGCCAATTCTGATAAGAATAAGGTTCACTCACTTCCCCTCAACTTCCTCATCTTCCCCTCAACTGTATAAGCTTTTTCTTGCTTCTGTTTTTTGTGAGGTAATTTACCCTATTCCACCTCTCCCTTTCCCTTTCTTCCAGTGCATTCCTCTCTCACCCCTTATTTTAATTTTTTTTAAATATCATCCCTTCATATTTAACTCACACCTATGCCTTCTGTCTTTATATACTCCTTCTAACTGCCCTAATAATGAGTAAGTTCTTATGAGTTACATGTACTGCTTTCCCATGTAGGAATGTAAACAGTTTAACCTTTTAAAATCCCTTTTTATGCTTCTCTTGAGTCTTGTGTTTAAAAGTCAAAATTTTTTTCAGCTCTGGTTTTTTCATTAAGAATACATGAAAGTCCTCTTTTTTATTGAATTCCCCTTTTTAACCTGAAGGATTATAATCAGTTTTGCTGGGTGATTCTCGATTGTAATCCCAGTTCCTTTGTCCTCCAGAATATCATATTCAGAGCCCTCTGATCTTTTAATGTAGAAGCTGCTAAATCTTGTGTGGTCCTGACTGTGGCTCCACAGTACTTGAATTGTTTCCTTCTAGTTGCTTGCACTATTTACTTCTTGACCGGAAAGCTCTGGAATTTGACTATAATATTGCTGGGAGTTTTCAATTTGGAATCTCTTTCAGGAAGTGATAGGTGAATTCTTTCAATTTCTATTTTGCCCTCTGGTTCTAGGATATCAGGATAGTTTTCCTTGATAATTTCTTGAAAAATGATATGTAGGCATTTTTAAAAATCACGGCTTTCAGGTTACCCAATAATTTTAAAATTATCTCTCCTGGATCTATTTTCGAGGTCAGTTGCTTTTTCAATGAGATATTTCATATTGTTTTCTTTTTTATTCTTTTTGTTTTGTTTTATTGTTTCTTGTTTTCTCCTAAAGCCATTAGCTTCCATTTGCTGGATTCTAATTTTTAAGGAATTATCTTCTTCAGAGAGCTTTTGTATCTCCTTTCCCATTTGGCCAATTTGGCTTTTCAAGGTATTCTTCTCCTCATTGGCTTTTTGTACCTCTTTTACCATTTTGTCTAGTCTGTTTTTAAAGGTGTTATTTTCTTCAGTATTTTTTGTGTCTCCTCTACCAAGCTGTTGATTTTTTTTCATGATTTTTTTGCATCACTCTAATTTCTCTTTCCAATTTTTCCTCCACCTCTCTTATTTTATTTTCAGTGTCCTTTTTGAGCCCTTCCGCAGCCTGAGAACAATTCATATTTTTCTTGGAGGCTTTGGATGTAGGAGTTTTGACTTTATTATCTTCTTTTGAGGGTATGTTTTGATCTTCTTTGTCACCATAGTAACTTTCTGTGGTCAGAATTTTTTTCTGTGTTTGCTCATTTTCCTAGCCTATTTCTTGACTTTTATTTCTTTGTTAAAGTACACCTCTGCTTCCAGGGTGGAGGCAAGCTTCAGGTGTTTTGTGCAGCTGTTTTCACAAATATTTTTAGGGACCTGTAAGTTTTCAATTCTTCCTAGGTGGTATGATCTAAGGAGAGGTGTGTTTACTGCCCTTTTGGTTTATGCTCTGGTCTGTGAGCAAACAAAAGCACTTTTTTCTACCCCCAAACTGTGAGGAGAGTCCAGATCCATTGAAACTGCAAGCTCTGATGTGCTAATGCTTCTAGGACTGCCACTGAGGACTGCAACCTAGATCCAGGTAAGGGCAAAGCAACAGAGTCTTGCCTCAGTGCCAGTCAAGAGACCCTTGTAATCTCCTGAACAATTGTTTAACCTGTGGGCTGAAAGTTCCAAAAGCAGTTGCTGCTGATGCTCCTGATTTAGTGGTTCCCAAGGCCTATTCCTGGTTTACTGGGGGAGGGTCTGTGCTGGCACAGTCTACACTGAACTCTGCTCTACTCTTACTGTGGCACAATAGACCTTTCCTGCTGACCTTCTAAGTTGTCTGGAAAATTATTTCCCCCTGCCCTAGGCAGGGTTTTGTGGGTTCTGCTGTTCCAGAAATTGTCTTATGGCATTATTTAGAGATATTTGGAGAGGTTTGGGGGAGAGCTCAGGTGAGTCACCACCTTTCCTCTGCCGTCTTGGCCCCACCCACCCTAGTTATGACTATTGATTGTGACATTTAACCACCCAGAGCTTCCATTTCCTTATATATAAAATGGGAAGAAGAGCATATCTCCCAAGGTTGTGAGGAAAGCACTTTTTCATGTTAAAGTCTGTTATATATGTGAGTTATTAGTATTATTTCCCCTTGGAGACCAGGTTCTGCCTTGTTCAAAGTCAGGGAAAGGCTTTTGTCAACTCGAGAAATGAAAAAAAAATCACAAAAGAATGACAGCAAAAAAAGGAGAATTGCGTTTTCTTTTTTTTTTATTTCAAAACCGAAATTTCAAGTGTGGAAAGTGGGGAGGGGTGGGAAAGGAGGGTGAAGTGAGAAGACTAGAACAAGACTAGACAAGAACCTTGTGCTTTTTGTCCAAGTCATCAACTAACTGCTTCACCAAGTTCTTTCTTTTTTATCAATTTGTAAGAAAATATAGAAAATGATTGAATTCCAAGAAGTGTATTTTAAAAGCATCCTCCTCAGGAAGCACTCATTCTATTTCTTGCTTATTTTAGAAATAAGACATAATTAGCTGTAAATGGAACAGTTTCATTTAATGTAAATTTTCCCTCTGTGTGGGAAATTTAGTTAATATATAATTAATTGTTTCCTGAAATAGTATTGGTCTTCTCATCTTATTAAAACAAAGCATGTCTCAATTTGTATAGCCTGCTTAATAATAGAATTATTGGTACTTTAACATAAAAACCTCATCTGTCGCTTTTTTGACCAGTTGAACAGACCAATGCCTTGTAGCTCACACATAATGCCTCATCTCCAGTCCATGATTTCATTGAGATGGCTACTTCTCTCCAGGGACCTGTAATTACAATGGAGTATTTAATGCCCAAAGAGGGAGCCCTATTTACCTATGTAAATCAGCAAGTAATCTGCTATTTACAGTTTTAGAAAGTTTCCTAAGAGGCACTGAGAGGTTATAATTTGCTTAGTATCACTCAGCCTTGAGAGAGTGTCAGTGGTAGGATTTGAACTCAGGTCTCTTTGACACCATAGCTGATTTTCTATCTACTACATCAAGCAGCCTTCTATTAGTTTTATCATCATAAAATTCTCCCGACAGAAGAACTAGGACCATTGGACATGTATTAGGAGAAGTAAATCTCACCTCATTCCAAGGAAAAACTTCCAAACAAATTGAGCTTTTAAAAAAATGGAATGCATTACCTTGTGAAATGGTGAGTTCCTCATTACTGCATTCTGTTTCCAGTTTGGACTTGATGAACCTTTTAGCTCTCT
The DNA here is from genome assembly GCF_019393635.1 of Dromiciops gliroides. Taxonomy (NCBI): domain Eukaryota; kingdom Metazoa; phylum Chordata; class Mammalia; order Microbiotheria; family Microbiotheriidae; genus Dromiciops; species Dromiciops gliroides. Next base: position 40,912,075 of record NC_057865.1, read on the forward strand.
TCCAGTTCCATAACTTCCAATAAGGTGTTTTAAAATAATCTCCAAGTTTCTCATGGACAATTTTAAAATTTCTTTAAAAATTCAATTTTTCAATTTGCTTCCATCTAATGCCTGAATTTGGCCCCATTTCCTATTTCTGAAATGGAATGTTCACTTAATATATATCTTATGTATTCTGTCCTGCCTCCATCTTTCCCCTGACTAAGCTGCTGAATTAGATTGTGAACGGTCCTCTCATTGTCTCACCCAGGGCTGATTCCTAAAGGCCAAGTCCACTAAATTTCTTCTCATGGAATCATATAATTTTAGGAGTGGAAAGAATCTTTGAGATCATCTAGTCCTTTCATCACTCTGGGAAATTTCCTGATATGGAAAATTTCCCCACTGATATAGATTGGCAAAGCTCAGCTCAAGTGCCATCTCCATCTGGAGACTTTCCCTGCTCCTTCCAGCTGCTAGTGTCTCTAGCTCCAAAGTTATATTGTATTTCTTTTGTACCCCCCTCTATATTTGGTGATTCCCCTGGCTAGACTGTAAGCTCCTTGAGGGTAGAGACTGCATTCCTCTTGCCTTTGTCTTCCCAGGACCTATCACTATGCTTGGCATATAATAAGCACTTCATAAATGTCTGTTAATCAACTGAACAACCTGTTGTCTTAGTGCATTGTCTAGGGACACTCAGAGGTTCAGCGACTTCCCATAGTTGTGTAAGACTTGGGGCTTCCTGACTTCAAACCTGACCTTGATGCCATTATATGTTAATAGCATCATGGATTTATAGATGGAAGGGACCTTTGAGGTCATTTAGTCCAACCCCCTTATTTAACAGTTGAGGAAACTGAGGCCCAGAGAGTTTTATTGACTTTCCCAAAGTCACATAATTAGTAAATGACATAGCCAGGAGTTGACTCCATTTGCTGACTCCAATTCCAGCATTCTTTTTCCATTGCACCATGCTGCTTTCATGTGTCCTATTACCTCTTCATAAACATTAAAGTATTGTATAAATTTGTTCTTATTATTACCTAGGAACCCCACTTATGTCTATCATCAACATTTACCAACATATGTTTGGATAATTAAGATCCTATATTATTATTCCTTCTCTTAATTTTACAATCTCCACAATCTCATTTGACTTTTCCATTCCTTTCTCATTGATCTATTCAAGTGGTCTAAATAACCCTTATTATTGCCCTCTTGCTATGTGAGCCTAGAATGGCCAACTTACAGAGATTTCACAGCACATTTTCCTACAAAATGTTTACTCTAATACTTCTATGAAGTCAAAGAAATGAATATTTGGGGTGGCAGGTGGGGTGGGGGAAGATGGATCACTCTTTGAGCCAGAGTCCAATATACTTAGTTAACAGTCTATATCTTCCATTGGTATCCATCAATGTCAATGGAAATCCACAGCACATTAGGTGGATTTCTTAAGAAAAATTTGTGGTAGTTCATGGATAAGAGTTGGACAAGATAGGTATGTCTGTGCTTCCATCTGCATTACTTGTGAGGGAACCCACATTGATGAAATCACAGATCCATTGGAGTAGCTGGTATCCTTGGCAACACCTCTTAGGTAATTCTTTACTGATAAAGCTTTAGTTACTCCCATCCACCTGTCCTTAGCCTTCCTGTTTTTCTTGCTGCTTGTGAAATATCCATTCAAAAATCATGTTATTATCCAAGAAATCCCTTAGGACTAAGGCTGAATCTGTACACAGTGATTCAGAGGGGGGAAATGAAAAACATCAGTAATTAAAACATAGACACAGATACATAAAGTGTTACTCTGCCTCTGTTTACACAACAGATGGGCAATGGAATCTCGGGTAATCTGTGAGCCTTCATGAATGAAATCAATTAAGTTTAGGGAAGCTATTTCTTGCTAGGGAATATAAAAACAGTAGCAATTGTACAGATGTATGGAGTGAATCTAATTAGGCTGGCACAACAGGGTAGTTTCTGGACAAATGGGACTTGGCTAATGGAGTCTGCATTTACATCTCTCTAGCTTTTGTTTGTTGATACATCACTAGTCTTTGGGAGATTTCTGGAAAGTTCTTTACCATAACTCATACACTTATTTATATTATAATGCTAACACATCACATCATATAACAAACACATCACATCAAATCACATCGTGATTTGAAACCTAATCACCCAAATGTTTATTAGCATCAGCGATGTTTCTACCCTGTTGTAAAGATAATTGATGTTGGCATCACTATTCTATATACAATTCATATCCCTAAGTTACTCTAACCCAGGTTTTATTCATTTATTTTCTGGCTTTCCTTTGTAATGATATTACCACTTAAAGAGAAAATAAAGCTATTTTCCTTTTTAAAAATTATGTAGCTTATGCTAGTTAAATGCCTGGGAAATTTGTCTTTCTTCTGTTCTGGATGATGATACACAAATTTACAAGGTGAGAAAAATTTCTCCCCCCATTGGAATGTTGTGAAATATATTTTTAAAAGGAAGTGTCAAAGCAGGAAGAAAGTTGGTTTGCAGGCTCACACGTTGGGTTCCCATATTTTCTGGTGTCATAAATGATGTCACACTTTTTAGCAAGATGCCAGAGAATGCAGAGGCAATTACATCAATCCACTACAATATGGGTCAAATCTTATTACAGCTATATGCCAATGAAAATCTCTGTGTAACAAAAAGATTTCCAAGTCCTAGCCAATAACCCACTTATTTCACGATACACTTGGTACAAGTAAAATTCTAGTACAATTAAAGAATTGACTCCCTTAGAATTTACTGTAATGGAAACTGATTGCATGATTCAGTTAAATCCTTTTGTATAATACTATTAGGGGTGGGGTACCAAATTATATCCTAACTGTCAAACAAGAGGATTTGATTGTAGGTAATGCTAAGTTTCAGGGCACACAATTTGATACAAGTATGATAAAAAAACCATAGTAACAGCTCGTGTGTGGCACAGTGGAAAGAACACTGAATTTAAAGGCCTGAGTCTGAATCTTGGCTCTGACTTTTACCATCTGTGTAAGTGAACAAGTGGCTTTATTTCTCTAGATTTCAGGTTTCTCATCTGAAAACTGATGAGGTTGGACTAGATGACCACTAAGACCCCTTCTAGCTTTAGTGCTAGCATCCTTTAGCCTCACCTCTGGGTCACTAGTGGGTGTCTGACTCCTCATTAGTCTCATGGTTATCATGATAGCTAGTAGACATCAATTAGTGGGGTTTTTCCCTTCCCTTGCCTTCCCTTGCATTCCCTTGCCTTGCCTTGCTTTGCCTTTGCCTTCCTTTGCCTTCCTTTGCCTTCCCTTGCCTTCCCTTGCCTTCCCTTGCCTTCCTTTCCCTTCCCTTCCCTTTCTTCTTTCCTCCTGTCTTTCTTTCCCTCCCTCTCTCTCTCCTTCCCCCCTTCTGTTCTTTTCACAAAGGGTATGTACTAAGGTTATATAGTAAGAAAGTTAGTACAAAACAGATTGCCAAAAGTCTGTGGGATCCACCCAAGTATACACAGGGAAAATTGGTTCTAAATGTAGAGCATGTATGGATGTAAAGGCAAACTCAAAAATTTTGGTTAATGGAAGCCCTTCCTTAAGGTATTATTATATTCATTTTCCCATTGAGGATACTAACCCTCAGTGGCCTATAGTTATATAGCTATTAAGTCTCAAGCAGCACTTAGACCCAGGTCACTCAACTCCAGGTTTAGTTTGCTTGTAAAAAATCTGCACTCATCCTCTGCTCTTACTCTCTTTGGGATATAACTATGCTTTTTTATTCCTCTTGGATATTCGTATACATCCTGCCCAAGCAGGACTTTGCCTACATGATGGAAGGAACCACAGTCCTCATTAAAGACTTGCTTTTTCGCAGACAAAAAAACTTAAGGGGCCCTTTCTGAGTTGCTTTCCTCAGTGGGTTAGAATTTAAATTTGGGACATAACCCTGAAAGTTTCCAATGGGTTAATAACAACAGTTCACATTTACAATTTGTAAAATGAGTTGGATTGGAGTCTCAAAAGACTCAAAGACCCCTTCCAGCTCTGGATCGGTGATCTATGCAGAATTTTAAGGTGTAAAGAGTCATTACATGCCCCAGAAAAAAATCTGGGAGATGGTCAACTTAAGTATTGTCATCCCCATTTGGCAGATGAAGAAACTAAGGCTCTAGGAGCTTAAGTGAATTAGTTGTCTAGGGTGGTACAGTTAGGGAAATATCAGGGTTGTACCTCTTTGTGCTTTAGGCAAATCTCTAAGACCACAAGTGGCAGAAGGTGTTGTCCTGCACGGATATAGGGAATTGCTTCTGTTTCCTTACCTGAGAGTAATGAAATATTAGAAATGAAACCACACACTCAACACCTATTACTATGGAATTCTTACCAGAGAGTTGCTTCTTTTACAGATTTTTTTAAAAATCAGGAATATCTCTTCCTGAATTTCATTTTTCTTTTAGGGCTGGAATTTAAACTTAGGACAAGCCCCTGAAGGTTTGCAGTTTACTAATAACAATAGCTTCTGAGAGAGGAGCCTTTATTAGTGGTAATTAGTGATTTACACTGTCATCCAGAAGGGCCCTGGCTCTGGTTTGATTGGATGGCACACCTGAATATTGCAAATAATTTTCTTTTGCTTTGTAAAAGAGCAGACATGTTGCCACAGGCCTCCTGATCAAGTCCATTGATCTGACAGCTAAATAATGAACAAAGAAAACCTTCCTTACAGCATGAAGCCTATCATAATAGAAGCTTAGACATTCCCCTACTCCCACAGTAGTCAGAAAACATTGCTGGGCCAGGTTTAGGCTCTCCAACAAAACCGTTGACTTCATTTGCTGAATGATGGCCGCTAGCATTCTTGACAATATCAATCTCCTTGCCAGCTAAGCAGGAATAATTGCCAAGACTGTATGAGGAGGAGGTTTTAAAAAGTGAGCCTGGAGTGGCTGAAGAAGACCAAGGTTTCTCTAAGTGGTCTTTTGGTCACCTAGATGAAGAATATGAAATGATTGCTTTAAGCACAGTGTGTTGGAACATTGGATCACTTGGGTTTGCAGGGTCTGAGGGACTGGAGATATGTGGAATTTAGCACTTTACCTCTAGAAATGCATGAGTGATATATGATGTGGCAAGGCCTAAAGTACCCCGAAGAAAAAGGTTAGGGTAATTTAACTCTGCAGAAACTATTCAAGTTGGAGTACAATATAAGAAAGCTTGCTGATTACCACTGAACTCGAAGTGACTTCTTGAGGCTGGACTGGATCAACTGAAATTAAACAAGTACTGGCTAATTTTAAATCCACCAGGCAAGGAGATTATTTTGCATCTTATTTGCATATTTTAAAATGTGTGAATTGGCTACGGGACTATAGGACACTCCCTCTTCCTCCCATTTTGTGGCTGTCTTTGTGTTCTTTTCTTGCTATGGTGGACAGACTTTTAGGCTGCACACTTGTGTGCAAATTCTGGTTCTACTACTCACGAGCTCTGTAACCTTGAGCAGATCACTTCACCTCTTTGCTGGTTGGAAAAGAGCTGAAGTTGCGCTAAATGACCTTTGAGGTTCTTTCTAGTTCTAAATTTATGATCCAGTCATTCTGTGTTTGACAGTGTTGGGGATATTTGTCTTACACTCCAAACTTAGGGAGGTTGAGGAGTCAAGCGGGGAATAAGTCCATTGATTAGCACAAGTCATGAGCAGATGGAGACTTAATGATTTTTTGATGGCATCGTCAGCTTCATCATGGTTCAGAGAGAGCATCCAGGCTGCTACTGCTTCCAGTTTCCATTTCCCAGCACCAAAATGCTGGCCTGAGTTGTTGATTCTTAGCATGAAGAGATGGTGTGTGGTGCATTAGATAGTGCTTCACTTTTTGGAGTCAAGAAGACGTAGGTTCAAATCCTACTTTTTACACTTACTAGGTCTGTGACTTTGCATGTATTATTAAACTCATCAAAGCCTCAGTTTCATCTTCTGTAAATGGGGGATTGGCCTTGATGGCCTCTCACTTCCCCACCCCACTCTAGCTGAGTCACCCAGGGATAACTTGTTGAAAGGTCCCATTTGATGTCTATACATTCCTTGAGGGCAGGGAATGTTTTGTGTTTGTATCTCTGACACCTAGTCAGAGGAGATACTTAATCAATGTTTGTTGACTCATACTCTTCCCCCTTCACCAGGCTTCCCTAGGATCCAAAGATGTGCATTAGCTATTTCAATTGGCTATCCATCAGCAAGGAGAAAGGGAATCTTTCCAAAGGATAACTTTGGATGACTTCCAAAATTTTAAAAAGAGCAGAAATGAAGATGGTGTGAACCAACATTTTTTTTGACAGGTTCTCTGCTGGCCCTTCCTTGGAAAACTTCCCAACAGTTGGGAGGCATCCTGGTACAGGCATGTAGAGAGTCTAGTCATTGGTGGTGGATTCAAATCCCACCTTTGCTGCTACTTGTAACAGTGGCCAATTCACTTCGTTTTCCTGGAGCTCCGTTTCTTCATTTATAAAATGAGGGGATCGGACTAGATGGGTATGGGAGAACCTTCTGGTTCTAAATCATCTATATGAGATGAACTAGGATTTTTTTAAAGCTCTTTGGAAAGTTCTGAAATACTTCCCAGCGCCCACCCTCACTGTGTAGGCACTCGGAGAGGGTAGCAATCCAGGAGCTGGCAGAATTCTAGATTTACAGTCCTGGCTTCCTTCAAGTTCCAGCTAAAAATCTCATCTATGATGGGAAACCCTTTTCCCAATCCCTCGGAATTCTAGTGCCTTCTCACCCTTGAGCAATTCCAATTCATTCTCTATAGAGCTTGTTTTGCAAATAGTTGTTTGCCTTTTATCTCCCCCTTCAGACTGTGAACTCCGGGAGAGCAGTGCTTGTCTTTTGCCTCTCTTGGTATTCCTAGTGATTAGCACACAGTAGGCGACTAAAATGTTAATTGACTGACTGGTAATGACACCGGGGTCTTTCTAAGGCAGTGCCCCCATTTTACAGATCCATAGCTCTTTGCCAAAGTCCTAGATCTCGAGCTGGTAGGGTGGCATCTAATAGGACAGACCCCCTCTCCCCGCTTTTTGCGGATGCAGAGACTTGCCCTGGGGCATATAGGTACTGTCCAAGGGGCGTTTTGAAGGTAGGGCGCTTTCACAGCCTTTAAGACCACCGCCCTGCAGCGGGGGCCCAGGGGGTGGCTGATGCCAGGCGTCCCCTGGGTGGGGAAGGGAGGACTTCTCCTTTCGGTGCGAGGAAGGCTAGTCCAGCAGAGCCTTGCAAGCGCCGTCTTTAATCTCGGTTAATAAACCGGGCTGCCCGCTGCACCAGCTTGGCCTCATTGACATGCAGGGGCCGTAGGAGCTCGGGACGGCTCCGCGCCGCGCCGCGCCGCGCTCCGCACCGGGCTCCCTTTGTCCGCGGCTGTAGCCCGGAGCCCGAGCAGGCGGCCTCCAGCCTCCGCTTGGACAACCGAGTGTCCAGGCTAGGGGCATGGCGCGGCTCCCCATTGTGTGTGCCCCCAGCGAGCTGGAAGCAGGAGAGAACGTCCCCAGGGACGCCCGCGAACCCTTCCGGAGGCGAGAGGCGGCTCTTCTAGGAGCCCACGGGAGGAGCTGGGGGTGGGAGTGGAGAGTGAGGCGGGGGGGAGGGGGACGGGGAGGAGGCGGGCCCGACGATTGGCCGGCGCCTGCACGTGACCGCGGCTCGCGAGGCCACACGTGCTATCGGCCTCGGGGGCTGCAGACGGGCTCCGAGGGCCCGGTAGCTAGTGTGTTTGCGCGCGCGCGTCTGGGAATGTGGGGCTGTGTGTGAGGGAGCGCGAGCGCCCACGTCTGTCTGCGCGCTGCGCGCTGAGCGCCGGTACCTGCTAGTGCCTGCTTTCTCCGTCGTCGCCGCCGTCTGCTGGAGCGTTTGCTCTTCTCCCGAGGTAAGCGAGAACCACGGCTCTTTATTCTCATAAATTAGCCGCCGGGAATGAATGAATGAATGGGGGGGAGAGCGCGGGGGGGAGGGGGCGAGCATTGTTCGCCTCTCGCTGGAAAGACAGCGATTTTTGCTTTGGATGCAATGCAAAAATGCAATCAGGCCGGACTGTGGAATTCATTGCACTGACTCCCCGTCTTATTTGCAACCTCCTTCTCCCTCTCAACCCCCCAGTCGAATGTGGCTTCAGGTGCAAAGCCAACTCCACCGCCCAGCTCGGCTTCCAACAGAACCGGCTGCCTTTGTTGATCACCGGGGGTGGGGGCTTTAACATTCCCAACAAGCTTGCCGTGGACTTAAATATAACAGCCCTGCCAGGTTTGCATCTTTCCTGGGTGGCTTAATTGATGAAGATGGACCGGGGATTGTGCCCAGGAAAAAAAAAAAGCATTCCCCTGCCTGTGGCGGCAGATCGAAGGCGATTCCTAATGCGGGGGGCACGACTGGGCATGGAGGGATGGAATGTCACTTTTCCTTGGTTCGCTGCAAAGTGCCTGGGGGCTGCGGGTGCTCCGAGGAGAAATACAGGCTTGGGGAGGCGCGGCGGCATGGACCGTGGCAAATGGAGAGAATTCGAGCAATGCTGAATCTGGAGTGTAACTGTGCAGAGAGGAAAGAAAAAAAAGATGACAGTTTGCTTCCCGTAGGTCTTAAAGCCCGGCACCTATGGACCGAGCTTGCTGGAGTGTCCTCAGACAGTCAGCAAGCATTCCTAAAGCGCTTACTCTGTGCCGCACTGTGCTCAAATGCTGGGAATACAAAGAAAAAGCAAAAACACAGTCCCTGCCTTCAAGGAACTCACATTCTAATGGTCGAGACAACAGGCAAAGAATTAGGGACATGTAAGCGAGTAGACGGTGCACCAGACAGCTGCTTCTCATACTTTTACCTACACGGAATCTTGGTGTGGGAGGAGGGGAAGTAGGATATTAATTTTTTAAATAAGACGCAAAAAATTTGAATATTGGTACAGCTGAGCTAAAGGAAAGGCTGAAGCTTAAAAAAATAAAGATAAAGATGGCAGAAACAGTCACCAATAAATTGTGGGAAGAAAAATGCCTGCAGTGAACTGCAGGATATGCCGCTATTGAGGGCATTTCTTTGGGAGAGGATTTGGGGGAGAGCCTGTAAGCTGAGGGTTTTTTTCCCCCTGGCACTACATATAGTGATAGTTCACTACTCGCAGTCAATCAATGCCTTTACAGGCTCCTTAGGGAAAAGAAAAGCCAGCATCTGAATTCGGCAGACTCAGACCTCCATAATCCACTGAATAGTGGATTTCAAAAGGACTGCTTGGCTTCCATAAGAGGTCACTAAGCAGAGGTCCCTAGAAAGAAGGGGGGGGGATGTCTTATGTCTTAAGTCCAAAGAAGACATTGAGAATTTGTATCTACCAGTGACACAGTCTTGCCTCTCCTCTCCCATTTCCCTAAGCTTACAATAGAAGGGACATTCCATACTGGCACTCTAATAGGAAGGTATAAAAGTTCTTTGGGGATTCACCTAGTTGATGGGTAGCACTGAGCTCATCTGATAACCTGCTGGATAAGAAGTGAGTCTACTTACTGACTTTATAAGGATTTTGCTCCATTCCTAGGTTTGGAGAATAATACATAGCATAATACAATAATACATAATATAGCATGGGAGAGGGGACAGTGAGCCACCTTTCTTCCAGTATTTGAGACAGTCTGATGCCAGATCTCTGCTTTCTTCAAAACCCCGTCTCCCCCAGTTTTTCTGCCTCTTTGCTCTTTGCTATTATGGTGTCTTTTTTTTTAAATCCAGGAAATAACTTGATTTCCACTATGTCCATGATATACTCCCAGTTTCCAAATGCCTACAATTTCCAGGAGGTCCAGGATTAGGGGAAAGTTAGGGGAAAGTAGAACTCTTGCTGTTGGAAAAGAGGTCAGATTTTATGGCTTTTTGGATGGCATCATTGTTGGGAGCAGGCAACAACTTTTGACTGATTTCAGTGGAGGGGAAAAAAAAAGAAATGAAAAAGACCAGTTAGTTACCATGAAACTTAACTGGGAAAACGTAAGTGAAAATATAACTGATTGCTAATAAAGTGATATATGTAGTTCGTTGCCCCCATATAGAAAGATGGGACAAATTCTCTTTACAGCTTAACTGACTCAGAATCACCAAATGGTACAGGAGAGGAATTTAAAGAATATCCCGTTCTAGACCAACCTCTTTAGTTAGAAAAGGAGGGAGGAGGGACTCAGTAGTAGTACACACTAGCCAAAGGCAACTTTAGATCATTAACTTATGCACTAAGCTATGTGGTTTTTTTGACCTGCTGGACAAGGTTCTGCTCTCCAGTCCACCAAAAGCCTTCCCCCTCAGTGCTGCTTTGAAAGTAGTAATAATGGAAAGGCTTTTCTTTCAGGGACTTCTCCTCCATGGGTTGGGGGCAGGGAAGGTGATATGGAATGCCAGAGATGAGAATCTACCTTTCCCACTGAATTTTTTCCCCTTTAGGAGAGGATACAAGGCCACTTAAATCAATAAGCTTAGGGGCACCAAGTTGAGAATGGTTCTTAATCCCTTTCTTAGATGCTACAGGTAAGAGGGGGAAATGCTATAAGAAAGGCAAGGAGATAGTAAATCCATCACTTTCTCCTGGCGGGGGTCTGGAAGAAAGCTCTCTACAGTAAGAGCTACATTACTTATGGCTTAGCCTGTTTAGTTTCTAGCTGTATCAAGGAATTCATACATGGGGAAGGAAGGGTTGGCTCCAGTGACCATTAGGGATCCTTTCAATGCTGAGATGCTAATGACTCTAGGGGACTAGCCATTTATTGCATGGGAGGCCCCTGTGAAGGTAACTTGTACTGCTCAGAAGGAAGGTTTTAAGCTTCAGCTATGCTAGCAATGTGCTGGAGAGGAAACAAAGCCGTTTTTCTAAGCCATAGTCCTCCCCAAGTCCTTGGCTCCCCATCTCTAAGAAGCCTGTAGGTGTTAGGGTCTGCCTTTCCTGCCAGTAGATGGCGATGCTGTCTCTGGGAATTCAGCCTGGAGGTTTAAAGGAGTAATTGGCCAGCTGTAGTCCTGCAAAGCTGTCCTGTGCTATGTCCAAGAGATTAAAAAGAAAAAAGCTGTGTCAGCCTTCTGTTGGAAAGAGTCACAAGGAGAATGCATCTGAAAGACCGAGCAGCATCTAACAAGTTGAAATAATGGGTGCTACCACAGAAGATGAATGATTGGTGATTTCATTTGCTGGATCTTTTTTTTTTTCTTTTTTTGAGGGGGGAGATGGGGGAATGAGGTAGTAAATGATGATTAAATGTTCTTAGCATAGTATTTTGTTGGTTAATTGACTGTAAGGTTAATATCATTACAGTGGATTTAATTGCAATTTTGAATATCTCCTTTGCTTTTGGTTCTTTGCACAAAAGCTAATATGCAAATCTGAGCATGTGCCTGAAAATAGACTTATGAGAACCAGAGCCTAAGCAAATATCAGAAGCCTAGAAAAGGCATATGGTGCATGTATCCTTTGAAAACAGGAAGTAACAATTGGGGAGTGAGTGAGATTTGTGACCTCATCATCATAGGTATCCTCTGAAAACAGAAGGAATGGCCAGCTTGTTCATTTTTAATTTTTTTGGTCATGGGAAGGGGTGGGGGGATCCAATCCATTTCTCTGTTCCTCTTTTATTTCTGCTGTAAAGCTATCTATCTTATCCAAGAAATAGACAAGTTGATTTCCCCTGTATTTTAGTATCTTATATTGTCTGGCATACTGAGAAGTAAGTAAGTAAGACTTGAACCCCATTCTACCTGAATCCACATCTGGCCTTCTATCCACTATTCCAGGGGCCCTTCCCCTGGGGACTGTGAATTTGTTTTGTTAAAAAAAATTCCGATAATTAATTTCAGTATACTTGGTTTTCTTTGGAATTCTACGTATTTTGTTTCTCGCATTTAAAAATATGATTCTGTGATAGGTTCTGGAGGTTGGATCAGACTTCCAGAAGGGTCAAGTCTACTAAAAAAAGGTTAAGAGCCCCTGAATGCCACTATAATGCCCCTCATTAATGGGAAAAAATAATAGAAAAAACCCTGTTCCTGCAAATGTCCCCACTTGGAATGTGGCATCACTCTACTGAAGGGCTAGGTTCTGCAGGCCACTGAAAGTCAGTTACAGAGTGTTCCCTTCGAAGTTCCTATAAAATCCCTAACAAGCACCCCAAATACCTGCACTTAAGAAAACTATTAAGGAAGCGCTTTGCTGACTTTCTGTTGAGGATAGCAAAAAGTGATCCAAGGCTGGAGCAGTGATTCTCTGTTAACCTCATTAGACAGGAGGAAATTTTCAGCTCTTGCCTTCCAACAACTCTCTAGAAGCCCTGTCATGTTGAAAGTGTTTGCTAGAAGTATTCTTTAGAAGGCAAATGTCTCATAGCAGCCTCGCAATGGTGTGCTTTGAAGGGCAGGGTCCCGTAGAATAGAACCCAGCAGAAGTTTAGACCAGGCACAAGGCATACTTGAGTAACGGTGTCTTTCATTCTTAGCAATAGTTCTCCAGGGCTGTTCATATCTTTGACTCAGCAGTGCTTGGGGCTCATTAGAGGATTCATTTTCCGTGCCCATCTTAATGATCTGATCACTGCTACCAATGCTGAGACCAGCACTTAAATAAGTGAGGTTGCAGCCAGCAGTGGGCACTCTCCATCTGGCCTCCCTGCATTTTCCTGTCTTGGCATGGTGGATAGAGCACTGGACTAGAACTCGGGACGATCCGAATGTGCTTCCTACCTTAAACAATTCCCTCTCTCAGACTTGGGAATAATCATGGTGCCTCCTGCAGGTAGTTGTTAGGAAGATCAAACGAGACAAGTATTATATTAATATGAGCGATTATTAGTAGTAGTGAGATCATTGGTCTGGACTGGAAGTGACTTAGAGGGCCAGTCCCCTTGTTTTGCAGAAGAGAAAACTGAAGCCCATAGAGCTGGGGTGGTCTGTCCAAAGTCACACAAATACTAATTAGCTGAGCTGGAATTTGAACTGAGGTCTTCTTTCATCAAATGCAAACCTTTTTCTAATTCTCTCTAATTAACTATATGGCCTTGGATATTTCAGTCTTTCTGAGCCTCAGTTTCCTCATATGTCAATTGAAAAGGTTGAAGGAAATGGTGTCAGAGATACCTTCTAAGTATAACATTCTGAGGCTCTCTGACTATATTGCTGCCTCCAGGATTTCTCATTTAGAAGGTACCCTGGTAATGGAAGCGTAAGAGCCTTCTTTGTGTCACGGACTCCCTGGCAGTCTGGGGAAGCTTGTTGACCCCTTCCCAGAATAATGCTGTGTGAGATAAAATATATAGCATTGCAAAAGAAACCCATTTTACAGAAATAGAGTTATCGGAATATTTTATCAAAAGGTCACAGACCCTAGATCAAGAATCCCTGGCTTCTCAGTCCTTCATATGGTTGGCAAAGAGAAAATAAATTAATGCAAAGGGGGCAATTGAGATTATTCTGTATCATACTTGGTGATATTATTTCAATATTTTATTTTTAAAAATTTTAAATAAGCATTTATTTTCTCTTATAACAACTTATGCATCATCAGGCAAAACAAATGCCCACGTTGGCCATATCCAAAATACTTAGGTACATTTAAAAGTGTCTCCCTCTAGTTAAGATAATTATTTGGGAAGCTTACTCACAGCATTGGCATGATGGGGGTTAAGGATGCTGGGGGTACCCCTCAGGGTAATCTTGATCTCTATCTTTCATTCTTTGGAGACAGTGGTTTTCCATGACTGAAAGCTGTGCAGTATCCTTAGAAGAATATTGGTGTAGAGCGATGGCCCTTTGTTTCAGGGAGAAACTAGAGAGTTATTAAAAGCTCGCAAATTTCCCAGAGGCAATCCAGCTTGCTACCTTCCTCCTATTTCGTTATGCAACTTTTCCTTGCTTATTCTGAACACTCATATAGTTGTCAAGTTTGGGTTGTTTTACCTCTGTGATTTCTCTTTTCTTCCTCTCATTTGCATTCCCACTGACACTCAGGGCCTCAAGATACTTCTCTTGGTCTGTTGTAATAGTATTCTAACTGCTTTTCCTGTCTCCATCCCTACCCCCCTCTAACTCAACCTACTTAATTTTGCCAGAATAATCTAAATAAAACTAAACCAAATGATACCACCCTGATCAATGGCTCTCAATGCATCATCATCACAATCAGCAGCAGCAGCTGCACACATATAGAGAGCTTCAAGGATTACAAAGTACTTTATTCACAATAATCCATTGACCTAGGTGGGCAACCCAGGAGTTGAGCTCCTAATTGGATTTTAGGGCCCTTTATGATTAGTCCTTAACACACCTCTCCTCTCTTATCTTTCATTTCTTCTCTTCTTTTCTTAATCCACAGCTTGGCCAGAGTGGAATGTTTTCAATTCCCCAAGCATCCTCCTGGGTTTCTTGCCATCATGCCTTAGCTTATACTGTTCTTTCCAGAATGCCCTTTCTTTGCCGTTCTTCCACTCACCGAGCTCCATAGTAAGCATCTTGCCACTGCCGCAATAAGTGGTAGGCTTGTTCTCCTTGAACAGAGGGGACAGACCTAGGATCATTGGATGCAGTGTATATAGGTAAAGACTTAGGCTCAATGAATGGGGCAAAATGATCTTTCTCCACAATTAGAACTGACCGGAAGTGGAATGGGTTGCCTTAGGAGGAAATAGGTTCACCCTTGCTAGAGATCTTCAAACAGACTCTGGAAGATCACTTGTTCCAATCTGCCCTTGGCCCCTTTCTGGTGGACCCTGAGCAAGTCATTTAACCTCTGTTTGTCTCAGTTTCCTCAACATAAAATGGGGATAATCACAGCACCTACCTCACAGGTTTGCTGTGAGGATAAACTGAGACACTACTTGTAAAGCACTTAGCACATTGCCTGGCACATAACCTGTACTATCGAAGTGCTTATTCCCTTTCTCCTTTCCTCCCACTTGTCAGGGAAGTGGTAAAGGGGATTCCTATTTGTGTATGGGCTGGACTAGATCATCTTTGCTATCTCTTGCACTACCGAGCTTCTGGGAATTCTTACCTGTCCTTCAAAGGCTCATTTCCAAAGGCCATCTCTTCCATGAGGCCTCTCTTTTTGCCTCCTTATTTCTACTTTGGCTAGAAGTCATCTCTCCTTCCTCTGAAGTCCCAGAACATTTTTGTGCTTCTTATTGTTCTTTCATACCCTACCTTTTCTTAATTATTTGTGTCCACATCTCTCCTTTCTTGCTAGATTGTAAGGGCAAGAATGAGGTTTTATTCTGTTGTGTGCCCTTTATATCTTCTAGCATAGGGCCCGGCATGAAACTGAGTATTGGTTGAGTCAGTGAACGTTGAACATGCTAGCCCACCTTCCTTATTCTATAGAAGGAAAAAC
Source organism: Dromiciops gliroides (assembly GCF_019393635.1). Taxonomy (NCBI): domain Eukaryota; kingdom Metazoa; phylum Chordata; class Mammalia; order Microbiotheria; family Microbiotheriidae; genus Dromiciops; species Dromiciops gliroides. The sequence goes on from NC_057865.1 coordinate 40,927,460, forward strand.
TTAGACCCACAAGTCAAGAATGACTAGCTTAAACTCATGCAAATGACTTAGTGGCAGAATCCAGTGCAATAGTTTTTCCTTTTTTCTTGTGCCATTCTTCTTTTCCTATTTTATTCTCAAAGTTAAGAGAAAACATATTATAATGGAAATAGCACTAGATTCAGAGTGATAACACTTTTGGGTTTAAGTCTAGCCTACATCATTTATTAGCTATGTAACTTTATCTAAAGCATATAAACTTCTGCTAACGTATGTAACCTGAGTTTTTCGATCTGTAATATTTGCTCAGAGCTTGTGTAAGGACCAATTTAGAGAATGTGTCCAAAACACGTTTATATTATACAGTGCTACTTTTGTAGCAACAGGGTGTATAGTATGGGACACATTGTCCCTTATCCTGGATTTTGGGTAATTTCCCTTCATGTAAATGTTTGAAGAGAGCTTGACCCTGGAGTCAGACTCAAGTCCACACTTCTCTTTGTAGTTCATCCCTGTTATACTGACTCACTTTGGCCAGCATATTTCTCTTTAGGCTGCTTTGAATAATATTTCCATGCTTGTTCAGGATCCTCTTTGGAAAAAGTCCTGCCCTACTAGGGGGTAGTTGATATATTTTAATTTAGGCTAATATAAACCATTGAAGTCTAGAATAATTACAATGAATAATGAATAACTCATTGAAGGATAACTTTGCATCATAATACTTTGATTCTTAAAATCCTTGTTTTCCAACGTTTTGCATCATTCGCTCCTTCTGTAATGACTGTAAGTTCCTAACTAGACTTCTTAACTAGCGTGAGCTCCTTCTGTCTTCAAGTTTGTATCTGTGCTGGTATCAAAGTGGTCTGCAATCTTGCCTCAGGAGGGGAATAAAATTATTCACTTCTAAGGGTTTTCTGATTAATTGGTGTTTGGAAAACATTTGCGAATGAATGAAGAAATGAAATAGATGTGAATTCCATGAGGTTCAGTATTCTTCCAGTCCCTCAGTGAATTCCTGCTGAGAACAGCTCATCCATACTTCCTCCTTCTGTGCCATTCTTGTCAAGACTGTTCCATAGAGTATAACCTACCCCGTGTGCTAGCAAGTTTTATTATTTCATGAAAATCAGTGTAACCCTTGCTTGAGCTTTCCATCATTAACCCTCCCTCCCTCCCCATATTTGACACATGCCTGCCTTGCCTCTTGCCTCTTCTTCCAGGCCTGTAGGGCATAAATCATACCATCTCCTAAGCTGTAAAATGAGTAGGTTGAACCAGGTTATCTCTAAAGGTCTTTCCAGGTATGAAATCTTTATGAAATCCTATCTTATCCCTGGACTAAATATGTTCTGGAGATTTTGGCCACTGGGGAATTATTTGTGACAATCTTCCATGACACCTGTGTATAGACATAACACATCCTTACATACTTTTAGCATTTGTACTGGAAAGTGCCCCCGAGTAACAAATTGTTCTGAGTGGCGGATACTTCATGTCGTGGATGTGTCATGGGTAGAATCTCTGGGTTGGTTCCTTGACCAGTCATTCTCTTTTGTTTTCCAGTCTCTGGTTCAGCATGCAGGAAGAAGCAAGGAGTGAGGAAAAGCAGAACTAATGGGCCATGAGGATGTAAGTGTGTTTGAAGGCTGCCCTACATACCACTCCAGGGTAAGGCCACAAAACCGTCTTTGCCATTGTTTCTCCTCCTTCTTGGTGGTGGGTGGCTGTTGCCTCCTTGCTTCTTGGCAGTTCCTTTGCACTGGTGTTCCCCAGATGCCAGTATGATCTGACAATTGTTGAGCTTTGATGGCCCCGAATAATAGTACATCGGCTAATTGCTTGTCTGTCTCATGTATCAGCAAGCATGAGCAGAAATGCTTGACCAGAGAAAGTCATAGCATGACATTTAGTCTGGTGATGTCAATTTCTCACTCATCATCAAAAACTGTTTTCCTTAACTGTTTAACTTAACTTAACTTAATCTATTTAGAATGTAGATGGGTATTAGAAGGAATGAACAAGAGCAGAAACTCAACGTGGGTTCCCTATGGAAAAGGTGGGGGGAGATATTAGGTAGTGGCTGGGTCATGCCCCAGGGCATTTTGGGGGATTTATAAAGACCAGGTAGGGTTTGCTCAGGAAAAACCCATCCCTATAGCTTTATCACCCCTATCATTACCACCTCCCCATCTTCTAGATTTTGCCACACTGCCACCACCTCCATACCACATAATCTGCAATCTGTCCCATGTTAATCACTTTGTTTGGGAAGGAAATAACTTGCCAAATGAACAACAGATATATTCTAGGATTGGTGGCAGTAGTGTTAGTAATACATCAACATTTTTGTTGGTTCAACTGTCTCCTAGGCTGGTAGAGAAGGAGAATCTTTCTAACTCTTCATTATTCATGATTTGGTTTATTCCACTGTAATCAGTGAGATCTCATGAGAAAGAAAAGAAGGGCCCCCATGCATTGGGTGAACCCCTTGAGGCAAACTTATGCGAGAGCACAAATAAGAGTGGCACAAGATGGGCAGGTTTAGAGGAATTGCAATCTGAATTGTTTTAGGGAGCATCCACATAGATGAGCTCACACATCTATCAGAGTGTATTCGCAGTCCCTAGTGAAGAGTTGTCTGCACAAAAAGCCGTGGGGTTTTTACTGAAGATTACTTAGAGCTGTGGGAGGATTTCACTCCTTCCACACATCTTTCCTTTGAACGTTGGCAAAAATACAGATGGGGAGTAGTAGAGAAAGAGGCAACATCTGTTTAAGAGCTTCAGCTCCTATGGCTTGGGCTCAAAACGGACTCCTTGAGGAGAAAATTGGAAATTCATAAAAAAGCACAGCAGAGTGCCTCTTTTCATGATTAGCGATGGGGAGTGGATGGGAGTGGGATATTCATTTAGCCAAGACATTGGCTCATGCAGGGTTGTTGGAGACACTAGTGTGGTAGCACCTGGGCCAAGTCTCACTCCCCCATCCCACAGCCAAGAAGGATAGTGACGATGGAAGGTAATGTACAGAACTGCACGCACTACCTCGTAGGCTGGTAATGAAGAAAACTCGCCAAACTAAAGAGACAATTAGGAGCTCAGGGTCTCTGGAGAGTTCCATAAATGTGCATTATTACAGCTTTGGGTAGAAGTGCACGTGTTCCATTAAGCAGCCTAGTAAATTCCCAGCTGCAGAACTCCATGAGCAGGGAAGAGTCAAGACTGGCGGAGTGGATCGAGAGAAATCATAGCCTAGTGCCTGGGAGCTTGCTAAAGAAAGGATCCAGCCTTTGCCAGCTTCTGGCATGAAAGTTGGGCATGAACCTTCTCTGTCCCCCCTCCCCAACCCCCTCCTGCACCGGTGGCTCTCATTTATCTTGGAGTTTTAAAAATAACCAGGAATTACAGAGTATCTGACAGGAATACTAAGACTGACACTCTTTATCTATTCAAATTCATTACAGTGCTCTCTTTGTGGGAGTGGTTGGTAGAGGGAGGCTGTTCCCAAGTCATGTAGCCTGGGCCTGATTGTTGTCAAATAGGAGGGAAAAAAAAAACGCTGCAGGGGCCCTTGGGAAGCAGTGCTTGAGACCCTACTGGTGATTCTATAGTGTCCTGCTGAGCACTGGGGTAGAAAAGATCATAGTCCTGGCCCTGGGGTGATATATGACTGCGAATGATCTAATGCCACTTAGTGCATCAGTTTACCTAGCTGAAAAAATGGGCATAGGAGCATCTACTTGAAACAATAGAGGTCATAACTAATGGTAATAGTAGCTATGCTTTAGTGTATACTACACATACATAGTAGCTATGTATTAGTGTATTATATACATAGTAACTAAAGTATTGTTACTAGTATACATAGTAACTAATACTCAGATAGATAAGTACTTTCTAAACTGCTACAAAATAAGGTCTGTTGACTCACATTCCCAAGAACAGGGTGGGTTGGCATAACCGTTTAGTCATTTGTAGGAGTGTCTTCTGAATAGACTGGGAGATAGAAAAGGAGAGGAAGCTGCTACTTATTAGGAGTGCTGTAGAGGTGTTAGGCTGTATTACATTTTTTTTAATATAATATTTTTTTTAAGTGAGGCAATTGGGGTTAAGTGACTTGCCCAGGGTCACACAGCTAGTAAGTATTAAGTGTCTGAGGCCAGATTTGAACTCAGGTATTCCCGACTCCAGGGCTGGTGCTCTATCCACTGTGCCACCTAGCTGCCCCAGGCTGTATTACATTTTAAAACTAAGTCAATATGTGACCCCTAGGTATTCATACACACACATATATGTAGAAATACACATACACACACATCAGTGGCCCTCATTTTTATTAGAGTTTCATGTCACTGTTATGGAGGATATTCCTATTCAAGTACAACTTAGATTAGTTGGCCTCAGAATCCATTCCAACTGAGACTTGATTCTGTGATTCAGTTTTTGTGTTATTTAAACAAAACATAGCTTAATTTTAAAACAGATATGGTGGAATGTGGCTGTGTGGTGCTATTCACCATTTGCTTTTTAGACCATTATTTAATAGCTGTTTAGCAAAAGCTGCTTTGTCATATTTAAAGAATGAATGCTGTGTGTCATGAAGAAAATCTGATATGTGTGCCAGAGAAAGAGCTAGTCCTGAAAAGAATTTTTCTTTGAGTTAGAAGATCAAGGCCCATTTTTTCCACATTTTAGTACAACCTCTGGTGACCAGGCTTGTAATCGGGGGCAAAGGGGAAGAAGGACCTCTTTGATTCTCCAAGTCTCCTTTTTCTAGTGGAACCAAAAGTTTATGGATGGGCATGAAACCGATTCCTGAACCAATGGAGTGGGGGAAGGCTGCAATGGTGGTTCATCTTAGATTTTGCCACTCTCTTTATTCAGCAACCCAGACATTTTAGAAATGTAGTATGGCCATGGTATGAGTTTCCTGAGTCTTCTCTGACATCACATTTGAACCAGTTGGAGTGGGTAAACATCCTTTCTTTTCCTCAACTTCTTCAGTTTTGTGTTTTTGGTATATTCTATAGTTTTAGTGTCCACTTTATCATTATTAAGAAATTCATGTTTTTCTATTGACTGACAAACCAGATATGCTTCTCCGGGGCAATGAAAACTTCATCTTCTTCTGTGTGGCCAGATGGCCACCATAGTTCTGAAGAGCCCATCAGAAGCATGTGTGTGTCTGTGTGTGTGTGTGTACACATATAGGTATATGTACATATATATACATATATATGTATGTGTGTATACCTGTATGTATATATACATATTAGAAAAAAACCGTATTATCATGAGGAGGAATTTATAGGATTCACTTGATTGCCAAAGACATCCAGGACAGAAAAATGGTTAAAAAGCCCAGTCCTAGGAGGAAGGTCCCCCTGTTTATCTTTTCATAATTCTGTGCTGGAAACTTAGTTGATTTATTTGTCTAACTGAGTTTTTTTTTTCTTTCTTTCTTACTATTCTATGCCCTCTTAACTATTATAGAGGAATTTTCTTGTTGTTCCCTTGATATTTATCTCTTCCTGGTTTGACATCTGGTATTTTAATAAAATTTAAATGTAGAATAAAACCTCCTTTATTTGACACCATTGGAGGGTGTGGTATTACACTGTCCAATACATTTGGTATACATTTGCCAAATAATTGAAGCTTGTCTTTAAACTTTTCAGCTTTAAAATAATTTTTTAAGCACTTGAGATGAAAATCTTTTTCTACAGTAAATTGGAGATTCTCTGCTGTGCTTTACAAATTTCCAAATTTGCCTCTATGTTCTTGGTTGCTTATTTTCTTTCTTGCCCCTTCTTATTTCTGTCTGTGTACTTGCCTTTAGAGGCTCCCTCTTCCTTTTTTTTTTTTTTTTTGCGAGGCAATTGGGGTTAAGTGACTTGCCCAGGGTCACACAACCAGTAAGTGTGTAAAGTGTCTGAGGTCTGATCCAAACTCAGGTCCTCCCGAATCCAGGGCCGGTGCTCCATCCACTGCGCCACCCAGCTGCCCCTCCCTCTTCCTTTTTAAATTTAGTGTTTTTAACATGGAATTATTTAAGAAACTAGATAATTTTACCTCCTAGAATCATGTCTTAAAAAAATAAGAATAAATGGGTGACTAGTAAAGGCCTGAGTGTTTACTGGGAGCATAATGCATGAGCTTGATTAGGAGCCGGGGATATCTACAAAATGGGCCCAACTTTTCCTGTCAGGCTGGCTTATACCAGCCCTTATCATTGTAACGATTGGAATGACGCCACCTGCTGGATACTTACTGTAGAAGAGTTCTGCCCATGAAGCAAAGGTCTTTGAGGGCAAGACCAGGCTTCAGGAAGTGACGTGGACTAGTGGGAGGAGGAAGGAAGAGACTGGCGCTCAGTCTCGCTCTCTTTTCCTCTGGACTCTGGTGGAGAAGGGAGCTAGAAATGTGCTCTCCCTTTAATAGATAGAAATCTAGGCCTTTTTCTCTCTCTTTACCAAATTCTTATTCTCCTTAATAAATGCTTAAAAGTCTAACTCTTGCTAAAGCTTATAATTTATTGGCGACCACTCATTAGATATTTTAGACAGTTTAGCTAGAATTTTAGCCCTTAACATCATGGTCTATGTTTGTACCTTTAGGAAGGCAATGACAGTCAAAATGATGAACACAGAGCAGTGATAATAAATACAAATACAGCTTTGATTTAGATGGAAAGACATGTTTAATTATTTTCCTGGTAAATACATTTTAATATAGTAATGGTATAATTTTTTTGTCTTTCATAGTTCTTTGCCTTCACAGTGTTGTTTTGGATAAATTGTTCTCCCTTCACTCTGCCTCATTTCATACAAGTCTTCCCAGGTTTCTCCCAAACTGTCTCCTTTATCATTTTTTTTCTGGAACATTCATTTCATTCCCATACCACAGTTTGTTCAGCTATTCCCTGGTCGACGAACTCTCCCTTAATTTTCAGCTCTTTGCCACTAAAAAAAAGTTATAAAAATTTTTGCACATGTGGGCCCTTTTCCTCTTTCTTTGATGGATCTGAGGCACAGGCTTAGTAGTGGCATCTCTGTGTCAAAAGGTCTGCACAGTCCAGTAATTTGGGGGGCTTTAGTTCCAAACTGCTTTGCACAGTAGCTACTCTAATGCACAGCTTCACTAGCAGGGCGTTCCTTCATGTGCCTGCCAGTTCTGGCCCTCTTTCCACTATGTCTACCTCATGAGACTCTGAGTTTCCTTTCCAGGGGATCTTACTTTAAAATACAGTGCTGTATGTAAGGGTAGCCCACATTTTAACCAGTGCATTATTTGTCAGCTCAGTTCTCTTTTTACTTTGCCAAGATTTTTAAACAATTGAAGTGTTGTATATGTGTGAATCTATGAGCACAGTTGTTTTGTAGAGGAGACATGGGTTTAACCTCACCCCAACCCCAATGGCAGGGATAAAGCACTGGCCCTGGAGTCTGGAGTACCTGAGTTCAATTCTCACCTCAGACACTTACTAGCTGTGTGACCCTGGGCAAGTCACAACTCTAATTACCTTAAACATTCAGAGCCATCTCCAGTTGTCCTGGTATATATCTTGCCACTAGATGCAGATGGCTCTGGAAGAGAGAGTAAAGTTGGTGACCTTACACAGCCCTCCCTCACTTCAATCCAATTCACTACAAGTCATGACATCACCCAGATGTCACAGTCCTCTCCAATGATGCCGCCACCCATGCCGCAGCCACTGATGCCAGATGATGATGACGATGACAACAACAATCCCTAATGGCCCAAATCTGAGCATGTGACCCTGGGCAAATCACTTAATCCCTCAATGACCCAAGCACCTGTTTAAGACTATAAGCTGCAGTACATGTCCCAGTCTGTGTTGGTAGAGGGAGTTTCCCTACTGGGAGCTCTCTGCATGGATGAAATCATAGTGCCGGGACATCTTCCCCCTTTGTAAACAGTGTTCATGAAAGAATTTTCCAGGCGAGCTAAAGAAACTGTATTTCAGGTAACTTCCTGGTCAATTGATGACCTAGAATTTCTTTCTTCCTAGTTTTTTGGCTTCCCGATCTCCTTGTTTGGCCTATTAATGCAGGCGGCATGCACTTCTCACAATGAAATCCCAGATGGTCAGGAGCTGAATTAACTCCTGGGCCCTGCTTCCTGGGCGAACTTGGCAGCTTAAGGAAATGGGGCTTGTTAAACTGCGTAACTTTCTGTGGCATCGGCCTAGCACATAAAGCACCATGCCCCCACCCCGAGCGAGTGCATTGTCTCCAAAATATTTGCTCTTTAATCAGAAGCAACCAAGCTGTCTCTTCTCATTTGGTATCTTCAGGCTCTGATTCGCAGTGACCAAGCTTGCTTTTATGGGACGTCTCTCTTGGAATTGCCTGAAGCCTGACAAATGCTTTGGAATAGGCTCCAGAGCATTTCCAGGAGTAACCAAGACCAGTTCCTATCACCTCCCAATTTGATCTCCTAGAAAGAGGATTTAATTCCTAGGCACTAGTATCTGAGGAGTTAGCCTCAGAAGCAGAAATATTACATGGGAGGGTCAGCAGCAAAACCCTTAAGCCTCTGCAAGAAGTTTTACTTGAACTTACTTACCAAGGAATGATTCCAACTGGTACAAATGGTGGTAGAGGGAGGATTGGGGGTGGGGGTGGTCAGGCAGGTGGAGGGGAAGGTAGTAGTGACTGGACCTAACCTATATATTGAAGTGAAAATTAAGGGGAAGGGCAGCTAGGTGGTGTAGTGGATAGAGCACCGGCCCTGGATTCAGGAGAACCTGAGTTCAAGTCTGACCTCAGACACTTGACACTTAACTAGCTGTGTGACCCTGGGCAAGTCACTTAACCCCAATTGCCTCACCAAAAAAAAAAAAAAAAGAAAAAGAAAAAAAGAAAAGAAAAAGAAAGAAAAGTAAGGGGAAAAAACCTTCAGGTGAAGAAAATTATGCCATCAAGCTAGGCCTATTTTGAGTTTTATCAAAGTAAGATTGTGTGGAATGAGAACTGAGAAGAGAGAAACAGAGACAGAGAGACACACACAGAAACAGAGAGATAAACAGGGAGAGATAGAGAGACAGAAAGGGAAAGTCAGAGACAGAGAGGGTTTTTGGTCTGAAATCATCACTCAGCATAGATTTGAGGGAGGGAGAAAGGTTAAAAGTGGATCAAGCCAACCCCTTCGTTTTATAGTTAAGAAAACTTCACTGGGGCCCAGAAAGGGACTGACTCACAATCCTATAGCTACTGAGGCACAGCCCTTACTTGAACCCAAGCCTCTATTTTACTATGACATCTCAGCCCATTTCTTTTGACAACCTTCACTCTACATCCCCTCCCCCTTTTGTTTTTGAGTGGGAGTGCCCCTTTACCACTTTCATTCTGCCCTCCTCTACTTTATCCTTCTTCCTCTTTCTTGCCATCCCAGAAGACAGATTGGTATATAGAGGGAAAGTATGTAAAAGGAGTAGAGCCTGGGAGGGAGAAATCTGACTCACTGTAGAGGTGGCATAGTCAGGTGGGGGAGGAATATAGTTCTGATTCTTTCTTTGGAATCTGTAGTTATAATCACTCTAGTCTGGGACTAGCTTAGACACTGGAAGAACAGCAATATGACTACCAAGGAACTCCCCACGAAGCTTGGAGTCTGCAGAGCCAAGAGACCAACTGTCCACCAGCTGGCGGATCCATGAACACTAACACCAGTGTTAGTTTCAGCTAAATTCACAGGAGTTGTTGACTTGAAGGGAAGCCACATGGTGTGGTGGATAGACAGTTAGTTGGCCTCCAAGTCAAGAGGAACTGAGTTCAAGTCTCACCTCTGACATTTACTGACTGTAACACTAGGCAAGTAACTGAACCTCCCATTGCTCTCTGGGGCTAAGTTGCAGGTAAGATGCTAACTTGCATTGGTTGAGGGAGTTTGCTCTCTTGGGAATTTGTTATTTCAATGAGATCAAGGGTCTGGTCCTTATCCCTGTCCCACTCACAACCTAGAACTCTTAACTTAATCTTACATATGATTCTGGTGTGCACAGAGATAATGCCACAGAGTGGTCGAGAGTGAACTAAAGACAAGACCGGATCTCCTCTCACTCACTCAGATGTCCTCTGCCACTGCCTCCTCCTTCACCCTTCACATGGTATCACATTATGAGGTGGCCTGACTCCTTCCCAAGGCTAACCCCTCCATCTGCTGAAGTGATCCCATTCACCCCTGTCTCTTCCAGCAGATTTCTCCCTCTCTCACCCCTGCTCTGTCACTTATTTTCAGTCTTCCCTTGTCTGTTGGTTCGTTTTCTCCTGCTTGCAAACATGCCCATGTTTCTTGCATCCTGAACCTCCCCCTACCCTTGATTCTTCCATCTTTACTTAATTTCATCCTATATATTTTCTGCCCCTTGTGGTTAAACTCCTCTAAAAAGGCATCTACAGTAAGTGCTTCCACTTTCTCTCTTCAACCCCCTTACAATCTGGCTTCTGACCTTATCATTCCACCAAAGTTATTAATCGTCTCTTAGTTGCCAAATCCATCGTCCTTTCCTCAGTTCTCCTTCTCCTTGACCTCTCTGCAGCCTTTGACACTGTTGAGCCGTCTCTCCTCCTTAACATTCTCCTCGCTCTGGATATTCAGGACACTATCCTGGTCCTTCTATATATGTGACTGCTCCTTCTCCGTCTTGTTTGTTGGATCCTCATCCGATCGCTCCCTCTAACTGTAGATGTTCCACAGCATTCTGTCCTGAACCCTCTTCTCTTATTGGGGATATCATCAGCTCCTGTGGATCTCATTATCATCTCTATGCTGATGATTCTCAATCTACCTCTCCTGTCCCAACAACCTCTGTTGACCTCTAATCTTGTATCTCCAACTGCCTTTCAGGCATCTTGAATGGGATGTCCAGTAGACATCTTAAACTCAATATGTTGAAATGGGAACTCATCTTTTTTTGTGTGGGGGGCAAAGAGGGTTAAGTGACTTGCCCAAGGTCACAAGCTAGCAAGTGTCAAGTGTCTGAGGCTGGATTTGAACTCAGGTCCTCCTGAATCCAGGGCCAGTGCTTTATCCACAGCGCCACCTAGCTGCGCCCAGAACTCATCTTTTTTCCCTAAATCCTCCCCCTACCCTCACATTCCCTATGACTGTAGAAGACAAAACCATCCTCCCAGTTATTCAGGTTTGCAATCTGGGCGTTATCCCTAACTCCTCCCTGTCTCTCACCCTGCATGCCTCCCCTCCCCCATTCAATCTGTTGTCAAGGCCTATCAGCTTCATCTTTGCAACATCTCCCAATATGCCCCCTTCTCTTTTTTGACACTGTCACCCCCATGGTAGAGGCCCTCATTCCCTCACACCTTTGTTGCAGTAGCTGCTGGTGGGTCTGATTGCCTCAAGTTTCTTCCTCACTCCAACCCATCCTCTATTCAGTCACCAAAGTGAGTAAAGCACAGGCCCCCCCCCCACCCCAAAAAACAAAACAAAAACCTCCAGTGACTCCCTATTGTCTTTAGGATCAAATAGCAAATCCTCTGCTTGGTATTCAAAGCTCATCATAACCTCTTACCTCTTATGCCTTACTCTTAAACACATACTTTTTTTTTTGGTGGGGCAGTGAGGGTTAAGTGACTTGCCCAGGGTCACACAGCTAGTAAGTGTCAAGTGTCTGAGGCCAGATTTGAACTCAGATCCTCTTGAATCCAGGGCCAGTGCTTTATCCATTGCACCACCTAGTTGCCCCTCAACACATATTCTTAAATCCTGTAACAGTGGATCTTCTTGCTGTACCATGAACAAGACCCAGGATCTCTTGGCTTGGGCAATGATTGTCCCCCATGCCTGGAACGCTCTCCTTCTTCATCTCTGCCAACTGGCTACACTGGCTTCCTTTATGTGGAAACTAAAATCTTATCTTTTACTGGACACTTTCCCAACCCTTCTTAATTGTAGTGTCTCCTCTTTGTGAATGATTTCCTATTTAGCCTGTATATAACTTTCTTTGTATATATTTGTTTGTTTTCTCCCCTATTAGATTGAAAACTCCTTGAGGGCACAGAATTTTGCCTCTATTTATCTCACCAGTACTTAGCACAATGCTCAGCACATAGTAGGTGCTTAATAAATGTTTACTGATTGGTTGAAAGAAAAGGAGCTAACTATTGCCCTTTGTTTCCACATTCTCTCTTCAGAAGGATAAATCCTAATCATGTAGCCACAGAATTTTCTTTCTTCCTTCCTTCCTTTCTTTCTTTCTTTCATGAGGCAATTGGGGTTAAGTGACTTGCCCAGGGTCACACAGCTAGTAAGTGTTAAGTGTCTATGGTCGAATTTGAACTCAGGTCTTCCTGACTCCAGGGCCGGTGCTCTATCCACTGCACCACTTAGCTGCCCTGCCCCAGAATTTCTAAGGGGAAGATGTTGGGGCCTATTTCTTTTACAACTAGCAAAGAAAGTCCACATTTCATGCTCCTGGATTTGACACATACACATCCCTCACCTTTGCCTCTTAAAATCCCTAGGTTCCTTCAGTATTTAGCCCTTGTACTTCTTCTAGGAAATCTTTTATGATTTCCTTAATTGTTAAAGCCCTTTCCTTCAACTCATTATCCATGACCATACTTGTTATCATGTTCTCTCCTCACAAACAAACATGAGGTACACAGTCTTTTATTTTTTTGGCTTGGTATATTTCCAGAACCTAGCTCAGTGCCTTGAGCATAGTAGGCACTTAATTACCTGCTTGTTGAATTGGGTTGTACATATACATGTTTAATGGTAATTGTGTGTATGTGGAGGGGGAAGAGAGATAGAGACAGAGAGAAGAGAGAGATATAAGAGAGAGAGAAAGAGAAACAGAGATGAGAGAGACAGATGAGAGAGAAAGAGAGAGAGAGAGAGAGAGAGAGAGAGAGAGAGAGAGAGAGAGAGAGAGATGAGAGAGAGAGGATAGAGAGGAATCTCACATGTTCAATAGTAAACATATGAAAAAACATGAACACATTCTTCTAATTGAAAAAGCTGCTCCCAAAGAATGTTAGCAAGTATCCTTTCGGGCGAGAAGCCAGGATATGAGAGCTGTATTCCCCACACATAGTCTCAACTTTCCCATCTGTCAAAACATGATTATCTGGGCCACCTGTGTATCCCACAGGAATAATGGCTAGGTGGATGAGTAAATGTTGAAAGACATTTGGAGATCCACTGATGAGTCTTGTTAACAGCCACGTTTTTATTCTGATTCAGAGAAGAAAGGAAGGTAAATTGGCTTATTACTCCAGAATAAATTCCATCGAAGTGTTGATTTCCTTGGGATTAGGGCCTTATTCAGAGAGTCTTCCTCTCCCCTCTCCCCCTTTTTTGGAGGGAGACTGTATCATTTTAACAGATTATTTCTTGTGTTTCCAAGGATCAGGCTACCCATTCTCATACAAATGTAGGAATCTTTGTCTTTATCCATGCGTGATTTTGTCTCTGAAGACTGATGGCCCAAACTCCTGAACAAAACAAGGTTGGATGAACTAATCACTTGCAGCACAGACTGTTTGGAATTGGAAGCCTTGGATTTCTTAGCCCTGACCCTTTGGATCCCATTTAAGCCAAACAAAGGGAATCAGTTTTGACTTTGTGCTGAGAGGGATGAAGGAGAGAGTGGCCACTGTAGCTGGCAGTCCAGAGTCATGGAGGATCTGTGTTGACAACTTTCTGCCCCTGGTACTGATTACAGAGGTGAAAATGGCCCTGATGACTCATCCCCCACTGATCTGCCTCATTGTCTTCTTTCTCCTTGAGGATGAATATCTCTTCAACTGTAGAATGAAAAAATGGGAATAGTGAGGAGGGAAGAGACTGGGGGTTGTTGCTACAATGAAATGGATAAAATGTAACTGAGCTTCTTAGAGAAAAAGAAAAAGAAAAAGAAAAAGAAAATGTGCATTCTGAACAGGAAGTTGGGAGGCATTGATAACATTCTCAACCTCCACAAATTTTGTAAAGAAACAAAAGCCCAACATCCTCCAAGAAACCAACCAAACAAAATAAACTTGCCAAAAGGTTGGTCTGGAAGAAACATTAATCCTCGGGCACAGATTAAAAATAAAGATGTGCAGAACTGTTTGCTGAAAGGAGCTTTTTAACTTTTAAATCATAAACCAAAATTGTAATCCTTTAATCTGGAACTGATGGTGAATCCCGGATGTAGCCCCTAGCCTCAGGTGCTGACAAAAGCCTTTCCTTTTCCCTTGGAGAGGACGTGTCTTAGTTTATTCCTGATCCTTTGCTTATTGAACTAGCAAAACGCTCATTGGGCATAAGCCATTAATTACTTTGGCTGGGGTAAATCATTTAATGGTGATTAATTAGGAAATGATCGTACACATCATTAAAGAGACCAGAAGCCCTGAATAAATGGGAATGGTCCAGGATTTTGAACCTAATGTCCTCCTACCCATTATAAGGACTCACTTTATCCTTGATTCTAGGATTATTTTACCTTCCTAAAGAGGCTTTTTTTTTTTGCTCAAAATGGAGAATCTGGTTTACTTCTAGGCTCTAGCCCTTCAAATGTTTCTTTTATTAGTATATTTCTACATAGCAGTAAATTGATTTCCTTATTAACCATGCACTTCCTCTGCTCATGGATACTTAAAAAAAAAGGCCTGGCAGGTGCAGAACATGATAAGGCCCAGACAATACCATGAAGAATAAAATAGATTATGTTTTAACAAAAAACATTTTTTTGAAAAAAATTCATTTAGCTCAAGCTCATTAGCTAGGCCCTTAAAGATCTATTTCATTAGAACTCAACACTTCCCTCTTTCCTTCACCTCTAAGCCTAAAGAATAAGGAAGAAGAATTATTTTTTAAAAACATTTTGAACATTAAATATTTTACAATAATTTTTCTGCCCTCTGTTTTAAAAATTGTTTTTATAATGTTTAGCACTGTTCTTCTAGGCAGCCACATTCTTCCTCCAAGTGTCCTGCAAAAAATCCCAGTGTCCTTTCTCTTCTTTATTCTATTTGAAAACTCATTATTGGCTCCTTATCAAATCCTTTAGGCCAGGTGTATTGTCTCTACAATTTAAGTAATCCCCTTCTCTCCTTTTCCTCTGATGTTCCACATGCCCTAAAAGAATATTTTGGATTTTTTTCTTTTCCTACTCAAGCTAAGAATAACTTTCCTATTTTTGTTCCTCCTTTAGTCTGATCCTTTTTCTTTGGTCATGGTGGAAATGTCTTATGTTTATGGTCCTCATTGCATTCCTTTTTCCTTTGTAACAAGTTCTTCCCCTTTCTTGTTTCCTGGCCCCATTTGGCTTTATAATGAAGCCTCTGGACCCCTTCTCAGAATAATGTTTTTAAATACACAACTTCAAATACATAGGAATATAAAAGAAACTCATTATATTGAAATGCACTTTTCTGTATCTACATCTAACTATCCTGTTTCTGTCTCTGTGTCCTCTTTCTGTTTCTCCATCTTTCTCTGTCTCTCCTGTGTGTTTCTTTCCATCTACCTACCTACTCACCCACCTATTCTATCAATCAATATCCATTAATATCCATCCATCGCTCCATTTAAACCCACATCCCCACCCCAGCTCTCTAGACTTCTTTTTCAGAGACTTTGTTTATCCTCCTCTGTTGTCCCCATAAAAATAGAAGCCTCTTGAAGGCAGACTCTTCTTTTTTATTCTGAATTCCCCCAGTGCTCCACACACTTCCTGTACTGAATAAGTGATTGTTGGTGGATTGATATGTCATCAGTTCTGGTGAAAGGACATTGATAATCTAGAGTGTGTCCACAGAAGAGTGACCAGGCTTGTGAGGGACCCCTCTATGATGATTGCTTGAAGAAACTGGAAACATTTACCTTGGAGTAGAAAAGACTTTTGGGAGAAGTTGGGGGCGGGGAGAGAAAAGGAATGATCACCACCTTCAAGTATCTACAGTTATTCTTTCCAAATCATGTGGGTTAAAGGTTAAATTTTTTTGGCCCTCCCTTCGTTTCAGAGAAGATGTCTAATTTTTTTCTTTTTTCTTCTATGAGGTGTTTACAGTACCTTATTGCAAAATTTGAGTTAATACTATGCAAAAATTTTATGCATTTCTGAGTTTCTAAAGTTTTTCTGTCCTCTACTGGCCTTTGGGTGTAATCTGCAACTTCTGCAAAACTCCTCCCACATTCCCATTTAATTTCTTATGCTGATCAGTGATATATGGAAACCATGATGGGAAAAGTAGATGTGGAAGGGATAATTGTAAAGATTTTTTAGAAGGAAGAAGGATTAGGTCTGTGCCTAAAGCCCTTCATCACCAGCCCCCCTCCCCCACCTTTCCAGACTTCTTACACCTTGTCCTCCCTGCCCCTACACTCTGCTATCCAGTGACACTGGTGTCCTTGCTATTTCTTATAAACGATATCATCTATATACTCCCGTATATCTAGAATTCTCTTCCTCTCCATCTCTGACTTCTGTCTTCCTTGAGATCTTAGCTAAGGTCCTACCTTATGCAGGAGGCTTTTTTTTGGTTCTTCTTATTTTTTTGTATGAGGCAATTGGGGTTAAGTGACTTGCCCAGAGTCACACAGCTAGTAAGGGTCAATCATCTGAGGCAAGATTTGAACTCAGGTCCTCCTGACTCCAGGGCCGGTGTTCTATCCACTGTGCCACCTAGCTTCCCCGGTTCTTCTTAATCTTAGTGCCTTCCCTTGCAGACTACCCCCAATTTATCCTGTATATATCTTGATTTTCCAGAGTTGTTTGCATGTCGCCTTTCCTTTTAGTCTTTCTTTATATCCCCAGAACTTAGAACAGTGTCTGGAAAATAGTAGGTGTTTAAGAAACTTGTTGACTTGACTTGTGCTTGGCCCCAGAAACTCAGGAATAATGGGTGAAGGTTTCAGAGAACCAGATTTAAATTGCAATTTTTTTCACATTTAAATTTTACATTTTGAAAAACTCCCCAACAATTAGGGCTATCCCAAAGTGGAATAGGGAGAGGTAGTGGGTCCCTAGGCATTCCTCTTTCCTCCTGACCCCCAGCCAGAATGATCACATTTGGAGATGTTGCCATGGGAGGGTTTCTTAGATATCAGTTGGACTAGCCAGCTTTGGAGGTTTCTTTCAACCCTAAGGCTTTAGAATTCTTTGAGTTTTAATTTTATTTGTGGTAGATGATAACTCACTGTGAGCAGGCTAAAGAATATATTATCAGCCATGACTTGTGTCCTGGTGGTAGTTAAAGTCAAGGACATATATGACCAGAAGGAGGGAGTGCTAATTTTGTAGCAAGAGTGAGGGGTCACGGACAGCTAGGTGGCACAGTGGATAAAACACCAGCCCTGGATTCAGGAGGACCTGAATTCAAATCCAGCCTCAGACACTTGACACTTACTAGCTGTGTGACCCTGGGCAAGTCACTTAACCCTCATTGCCCTTCCCCCCTCCAAAAAAAAAGAAGAGAAAAGAAAAAAAAAACCAAATATGGGAAACAGAAGCATAGGAAGATTAAGTCCCTTAGCTGAGACAGCCTGTATATTGCATTGTTCCCCATGACATTTTTTGGGGGGGGGTGCGGGGCAATGAATGTTAAGTAACTTGCCAAGGGTCACACAGCTAGTAAGTGTCAAGTGTCTAAGGTTGGATTTGAACTCAAGTCCTCCTGAATCCAGGGCTGATGCTTTCTTTATCCACTGCGCCACCTAGCTGCCCCACCCATCCCATCCCATCCCATTTTAAAAGAATTGAAGGGGCACTATGTTGAGTAGATTTTTCTATATGAAGGTACAAGGACTAGAATTACACAGGATGAGAAGGAGGATGGGTCATAATCTCTAGCTGTGGAGATAGTTCTGACAGCAGTTTAATCATGGAGCCACTGAAATCTTGAAGTAAGAACTCTCCTAAAGGCCACAGATTGGATTTGTCACTGTGATGTGGTCTTTCAAGTCTATTACTACTGAAGGCATCCCATCAGTTGCTGACATTCGATAACATGCTTTATATTTTGCTTATCCAACCCAGGTCTGCCAACTCAGTTTTTTCATCTGTAAGATGAAGGGGCACTTTTACATTCCTCCCTGTACCTCCTTGTTAGTCACATCATTAGAGCTCAGAAAAGGCTTTGTCAGATTGAACTGAATAGGATTTTTCTCTTTGTGCTCTGTCTTTGTTTAACTCTAACGTTCTTGTACTTCTCACTTAACTTCTTTCATTCCACCTGGAGTCTGACATTTATTTTTCAGGATGAAATCAAGTCCTTTCTCTCTGCTTCTCAAGCCATTTTTAGCTGCCTCCTTCCTGATCAGTGTGGACTTATCTGGCTTTATCTAAGTGGGATCTTCACTTTTCCATTCCTACAATTGCTGTTGAGCTGTGTGAATCCCGTGGAAGAGCAAGAACAGTAAATCTAGGGTCTTCTCCTGCCCTCAGCAAATTCAGGCGGCTTTGGGCTCAAGATGTGACCCAATTCAGGCAGAAGACACCAAAGTGGTCCTCCTCCACAGACTTGCTCTGGAACTTTGGTCAAATCATGGCAATTCCCTGCACCTGGTGCTCTCATCCTATAAAATCGAGAGAATAATCTTAACTGCTTTAGAAGGGAGCATGGGTGTAGGGGAAAGGCTGCTGGCTCTTAAATCATAGGACTCCCCTTCTCTACCACTTACTGCCTTTGCAGTCTCAGCTAAGGGACTTAATCTCCCTCTGCCTCTGTTTCCCATATTTGTTTTTTCTCTTTCTTTTTTTTGCAGGGCAATGAGGATTAAGTGACTTGCCCGGCTAGTCACCCAGCTAGTAAATGTCAAGTGTCTGAGGCTGGATTTGAGCTCAGGTCCTCCTGAATCTAAGGCCGGTGCTTTATCCACTGTGCCACCTAGCTGTCCCCTGTTTCCCATATTTGTAAAATAAGGGTTTGAACTAGATAGTCACTTAAGTCCCTTCCAACTGTAGAGCTACAATATGTCAATTATCCCTAGATGTTATAGGAAATAGGCAATAGAGACCCAAGCCTTATGCCTGGGCAGCTATCAGCTTGGACAATTCCAAAGCAATGTGTGGTAGGGGCAATGCAGATAAGTGCCAAGGTCCTTATTTGTACTGGCAGGTGAATTTTGAAATTCAGCTATCTACTGGCCCATTTATTGGTGTTCAAAAGAAAAACCAGTAGACACTTTCCAAATGATCTATATTTTGGTTTCACATGGAAGAAAGAAATATGGCACCATTTATAGGCTACTAGGCATCAAAGTAATTGTGAGTCAGTACAACTTGCTTAGATATTTACTTACCCAAAAAAGTAATGAACAATTTTCTTCATTGGCAATTCATTGGAGTTCCTAAAAGCCTACAATTTAGATCTTGTAACGTAACCATAATGAATGATCATGGGCTAGTCGCCTAAATTGTCTGACCTTTAACTTCCTTATCTGTTAGGGATAATTATACCTGTAATACCTGTCCTACAAATGGGTACTGCTGGTATTATTATTATCATGATCAATTCTCTGATTTTACGGAGAAGAAAACTGAGACCTAGAGATATTCAGACATTTATCCAGGGTCACAAAACCAGATAGGATCTGAAACAGGATTTGAATTCAGGTCTTCCTGATTCCAGGTCCAGTACTTTACCCACTGGAACCTAGCTGCCTCAATGAGATAATGTGTATACAATGATAAGATGCTTTAGAAAGGTCAGCCTGATGATGACGTCAATTTCGATAATGGTGATGATGATTCTTATATGACCTTGTCAGGGAGGAAATGCATTTAGAAGGGAAAAGGTTACTTCTAAACTTGGGACCACAAATCTGATGCGTAATCATTCTCTAAGCCAGTTTTTCTATATTTGATTATTTGATGTGAATATTTTCCTACTGAGGCATCATAAACCTTAATTAATTTTTTCTTCCTTGGAAAAACATAACCCATTGAACTGTTGCTGCAGATAATGCCCCTTCCCCCAAACCTTTTTATAGCTCTTGATGATTTTATGTCATTCTCCATTTAACATTCTATTATTTAGCATTGCCTTAATTTTCTTACCCAAGATACATTTCTTTTTCAGATACTTAAGTGAAATCCAGTACACATTTTAGTCCCAAAGGGCTCATGTCCTATTAGTCTGCCAACCCTAGACCTCATTTAGTGCCCTGAGGTTAGACTAACCCTGCTGACTGTCTAGCAGAGACTCAGAGAATCCTGTGACTACAAGAGACCTTGAGAGGACAGTTCCTTTTCTGACTTCGAGGTAGGAGCAAATCTGTATTGTTCAGTGATAATCATGATTCATATTTCTCTAAAAAAAGTTATAGGTTATGCAGTGCTTTTTCACAATGTCTCTGTGAGGTATGAAGAACAGACTGGTATTTTTAATGGCCATGTGATGTGGTAGCCCAAAAGGTGACTGCTAGCCCAAGTTGCACAGAGAGGTCTAACATCCAAGGTGATGTGGTGGTAGGGCTGGGTGGTCCCACTGTATTGTGATAGGCTTTGGTCAGATTCCATCTGTCACACTTGGCTTAGTTCTGGCTGTCACACCAGGATAGATGGACAAGCTGGATTGTGTTCAGAAGATGGTGACCAGAATGGGGAGTGGATGGAGACCATGCTATGCAAGAATCAGTTGAGGCAACTAGGATATTTGACCTGGGTGGATGGAGAAGATTTAAGAGGGAGAACATGATATCAGTCTTGACATAACCTTAGATAAAAGAAAGATTCTACATTTTTCTAGACCCTAGAGGAATAGCTGCTTCCTCTCTCTACAGATAAAAGTTTCTTTATTCGTAAAATGACAGAGTTGCACTAGGCCTCTAAGGTCCCTTCCAGGTAGAAATCTATGGGTTTTTTTTGATCACAGTGTTCTTAAGCCCGATTTTCAACTACTTTTAAAGAATCGTTGACCCTCCACCACCTGTGTTCTATATTAATTCTACCCAGTGTTGATCATATGTTGAATCACTGTGGCTTTCTCATTGGGGTCCCCATATCACTAGACTAAGGGTGGGATGGAAGCAGGAATGCATCTGTATTCAACAAGAAGAGGAAAAAAAAGTGGAGAAAGAGTGGCGTAGGACATTCAGTATCCTTAAGATTCATGTGTTTATTTCCTTTAAATGCACCCTGATTTCAAGTCTTGGGTTGGTCTATCTGGTTACTTATGATCTCTGGGGAATAAAATACCCTTCTCTCTTCAATGTTCAACAACCCACATTTTCCAGAAGAGCTTTCTTGGACTTGACTGGAATTTTTTCTCCCTGTAATAGAAGTCCATTTCTCCTTGTTCAGTCCTTTGTAGAGAATATAGGATTAAGCACTGAATGGGCCATTAGAGGTCTTTTAGTCTAGCTCCCACCTTCTATAAATGAGGATTCTGAGACTAGACCAGGTTAGGCAAGTTGTCCAAGGTCACAGGGCTAAGAAGTTAGAGAATCATAATTCAAACTCAGGTCTCCTGATAATACATCCTCCTTTGTCATATGCCGTATTGCCTTCCTGTGTAGGCTTTAGAGCTGCAACTGACCTTAGATATCATCTGGCCCACTAGTCCTTAACTTGGGGCTTGTGGATGGGTTCCAGTGAATCTGTGAAGTTGGATGGGAACAATGACATTTTTATTTTTACCCACCTTGACTGAATTTAACATGTCCTCTACTGGTGAATGTAGGCAGCAAACCACAGCTGTTTGGGGCTTCCTTAGGTGGCCAGAATGGAGGTGGGGAGGATTTATGACACAAAAAGGTTAAGAACCCTTGATCCAACTTCCCAAAGAAACTGAGGCTTGGAGTTTATGTAGATAGCAAGTAGCAGCTGATGGTGAGTCATCTTTGTTATCAGGGGTCAACTCATTCCAGTGGGAAAAAAAGTGGAAGCACCTCATCCCAGTGGTTAGGAGATAGATGTCCCTGCTTGTTGCAAAGCAACTCATTTTTATGGAAACAGGAATCAATTCAGCCTGAAAATGCGAACAGGAAAGCTGAGCTCAGGGCTGCTGCCTCTCAAGATAGGACACTGAATCGTAGCTTCCCTCAGTTCCAATTTGGGGAGCTAACTTCTTGCCAGAGAAGCAGCGGTTCCCAGAGACTTGGCTGCTGTTGAGCATCTGATTATGAGACTGGCTCCCAAGGCAGTGGCCGCCTTGTACCAACAGTGAGTGGAGAGGAGCCTATTTTACCCTAATAGCACCTGATGTGATTCCTGCCCAGACTCAGAGGGGATGGGCACCTATAGGATCATACTTGGAGGGGATCTCAGAGGCCCTCCCATCCAACTCCCTCATTTTACAGATGGAAACACTGAATCCCAGGAAGATTGAATGAAGACTTGAATCAAGGTCATATAGGTGGCATATATAGTGGAGTATTTGAACTCATGTCCACTGAGGCTATTGCTTTTTCCATTCTCTCCGCTAACTTGGCTCCCTTTAGGTATAACTGCAGGATCATGTAAAAGATGTGAGTTGTGATTCTAAAAGATGATGAAGCATCCGACTCACCTCTTGAAAGAATAGTACATACACAGTGAGACCTCCATTTTTGGACATGGCCCAGGTGGGGATTTGGCTCATTTGAATATTTGTATTTGTTACAAGGATTTTCTTTTTCAAGGAGGGGAGGTGGGAAGGAAAGAAAAATTAATGTTTTTTAATTGGAAAAGGATAAATTCATTTCAATGACATATTCCAAAAATAAAAAATGAGAGCCACCTTAGAGTTTATTAAGATAAATTTATGTTAACTGCCTTCTTAGCTTTTGCCTCCAAGGACAGTTGTCTTGCATGGTGAGGAAAGGTTGACTTCATTTTGCCACCATTGATTTATAATCCATTGATGTTAGGGCAAGTGTCACCTCTCCTGAGTGAGCTTGTCTTGGTATTTATCCTTGACTCTCCTTGTGCTTAAGTGACTATCTGATTATAATTGGGCCAATTTAGAAAGCTGTCTATAATTCTCTGGGTCAATGGGAGCTTTATCAGTCAGTCAGTAAGCAACATTGATAGAATATTTGCTGTATACACAGAGCTATCCTAGGCACAGTGGGGAGATAAGAAATAGGTGACTCTTCTCTTGGAGGAGTAGCTTTAATAATTTCAGAGAAAAGAGAAGATAGCCCTAAGAAAAGGCTTGAGATCTCCAGAAAGAAAAGAACAATTAAGACCAAATTAAGTTGGCTCAGCCAACAGGTCACAAGATCCCAGAACTGGAAGAACAATCACTGGCTAATCAAATTCAGCCTCCATCATAGTGAGAATCTCCTCCTCTGCCTCAGATCATAGAAGAGTAAAAGAATCAGCAACAGATACTGACTGGAGGCCTGCTGGGGACAAGTCATTGGGGGTATTTCAGATACTTAAGTGAAATCCAGTACACATTTTAGTCCCAAAGGGCTCATGTCCTATTAGTCTGCCAACCCTAGGGTGATGGGATAGAAAGAGGCCAAGGGATGGTTCTGGCCCATGTTTTACATGAGTTTAGAGTTGAATAAGGGAGGCAAGATCCATGAAAATGCAATGAACGCTAGAATGTAGCCTATGCTACAGATGAGTTTCACAGACAGTGAAGGAGGTTAAATGTTCAGAGGGAAGAAAGATCACTATAGACTGGCTCATTTGGTGAAATTTTATGGAGAAGATTGGCCTTGAGCTGGATCTTGCCAACTGAGACTGAGGTCAGCAGTGGTGGAGAGGTATTCCAGACTAAGAGCCTGTTGGGAGCAAAGGTGAAATATGAATGGAATGTCAGGAATAATGAGTTTAGTTTGTCTAGAAGGGAGCATTCACATAGGGGAAATTGTGGGAGGTAAGGTTGGTAGGAGGTTGCAGTTTGACTGTGGTGGGCCTTGAATGCATATTTAGTACCCTGGAAGAAGGAGTACTAACTGATGAGTTGGCATGCAAAATGAAGGGATATACTGTGTGGTGTGAAAAGAGCACTGGACTGGGGCAGCTAGGTGGCACAGTGAATAAAGCACTGGCCCTGGATTCAGGAGGACCTGAGTTCAAATCCAGATTCAGACACTTGACACTTACTAGCTGTGTGACCCTGGGCAAGTTGCTTAACCCTCATTGCCCTGAAAAAAAGAAAAGAAAAGAAAAGAAAAGAGTGCTGGACTAGAAGTCAGGAAACCAAGCTTCAAGTGCCAGCTATGCCAGATGACTGGGTACCTGTGAAGAAGGTGCTTAACCTTCCAGGGGTGTTGGGCTAAATCCTTTCCAGCTCTAAAAAATCTAAGTCATTGTCTTTGATGCTTGATGGCCAAGGAAAACCAGTGCCAAGAACCATTCTGTCAGCCTTTTTAAAATTATCTTATTTATAAACTTAAAACAAAACAAAACTTGGCTTAATTTTTTTGTAGACTAATTTATTTGACTTTGGGTCTAGAGTTTTACATTGATTTATTATCAATTTCCCTTAAAAAAATTCCAACTTAGATGAATATTTGCCCAGAAGGCCATGTTGTAATAGTACTTTTCCTCCAAGTGGTGGTGGTGGTTGTTTGTCCTTCATTCTCCAAGAGGACCATGACATCGGGAGGTGATGTCATGACTTGCAGTGAATCGGAATTAAGTGAGGCAGGGACAAATGGCCACCAGACTCATTCTCTCCTTCAGAGCTCTCTGGGTCCAGTGGCAAGATATACATCAGGATGACTAGAGATGGCCCTGGATGTTTGAGGCAATCAGAGTTAAGTGACTTGCTCAGGGTCACACAGCTAGTAAGTGTCAAGAGTTTGAGGCTGGATTTGAACTCAGGTCCTCCTGACTCCAGGGCCAGTGCTTTATCCACTGGGCCACCTAGCTGCCCCCTCCAAGTGGTAAAGATGTTTCATGTAAGGGCTATTAAATGTTGAATCTAGGCACTTGACAATAATGACCTTTCGATATTAGGACAGAAAATAGTGCCAGCTCTGGGTGAGCAGTGATATCCCTGACTACTTTGACCTTCTTGCTTCCCCTCTTTCAAGGAGAAATGCACATACAGAGTCCTCATACAGAGATTCTTAACCTGGGGTACAGACATTTTAAAAAAATATTTTGCTAACTACTTTAATAAATTGGTTTCCTTTGTAATCCCATATGTCTTATCTTCTGCATTTAAAAACATTTTTCTGAAAAGGGGTCCACTGGCTTCACCAAAATTCCAAAGCGGAGCCTACAACACAAGAAATATTAAGAACCCCAGTTCTCACAGTGCTTTGGCTCTCTCTTACACTCTTGTTAATAGGATGATAGGTTTACTGCTGGTTATATAGTCCACTCCATCCATTTTTTCAGCAAGAAAACTGAGGCCCAGAAAGGTCTGAAATGATTTAGTCGGGTCACATAGGTCGTAAGTGGCAGAGCCAAGATTAGAACCCAGATCCTCTGACTTCAGCTACCATGTTGTTGCCATTATGTCATACTTTATTATATTCTACAGGACAAGTTGTTTAAGTAAATTCGTCTCTTCCCCCATTTCCATCTGAAAGGAACCCAGTGTGGATTATCTAGTTCAATGCCTGCATTTCCCAGATGAGGCCACTGAAGGCCAGAGAAGGCCAGAGAATCCTACATTTGGAAGGATTTGGCTCAGGCCTTTGAATTAGTAAGGAACTGAGCCATCTTTAAACTAATATCATGTTGCCTTGCAGGCTGTAAACTTAATGGGACCCAGGAACTGTTTCTGCATCTCCCTCAGGACCTGGTACAATGCCCTGCACATAGTAGGTGTTTAATAAATGGTGGTCAGATTTAAATGAATTTATAGTTAAATGTCATCTCCATGAACTGGACAAAGAAACATTCCATGCAACTATGCAATTCTGTCTTTGGCACATTGTCCATTGATGAAATGCTTTGTGTAGATCTGAATACACAAAGTTGTATCATTGTATCAAAGGAACAGTTCTCTACAGGTGCTTCCTGTGATCCCAGGCCACATACTATCCACCTGTTGTAGGTGCAGGCCCAGATGATGTGGTGTTTGCACAGTGATAGCAAGGGGAAGGCAGGGCTGTGGTCCAGTTCTTTGGCCCTACTCTCTAGTAGGGCTGCTCTTTCCAATGCAGATAAACCCCCCCAAAACAAACCACATACACAAATTCAGTTTAACACAGATAAAGCACCTACTATGTGTCAGGCATTGTGGTAGGTACTGGGGATATAGATACCATGGAAATTCTCCTTCCCCTTAAGAAGCTTACCTTCTACTAAAGAGCCCTGAATTCCAAGTGAGCTGGGAATCATGGTGGTAGCATGGGCATGGCTTCTTCCTCTTTCACCCTGTGACAGGAATGGTCCCTAATTCACCTTTAGGGCCGGAAGCCTGGGAATATGATTTCTAGACACGCAAAGCAGCCATATTGAACATCCTCCATTGTAATCACAAAGGAGCCCACTCATTCATGTTCACTCTGGTTCCATTCTTCCCTCTCTCACTCCTGTTTTCCTGTTTCCCCCCAGCCATGTTTACTCCTGTCACCACCGTCATCCTTTGTGAGAGAGTGGGGGAAATGTGAAGATAATTAGTTCCCCGAAATGGCTTGTTGCTGTGGGATACAAGGAGATTTCCATTGCTGTGTATTAGTTATGAGTCACAGAAAAGCAGATGGTGTGAAGGGTGAGGTGCAGAGTTATGAGGATATGCAAGCATCATCCTTAAAAAAATAGAAGTCTGAAAGCCACTAAGAGTAAAGGTAGGCAGCAATGCTCAGAAAGAGGCCAAGGAATATTTGGATGTATGCTAGAGTATTCAATTGAATCTGGTTCAGAGGGAAGAAGCTATGACTCTGGAATAGAAAATGAGTGCTTGGTATCGTATGAGTGATTGTGCAGTGGGAAAAAGATGGAGGAGGAAGAGAAGGATGAGAAGGAGGTGAAGGAGAAGTAGGAGGAAGAGGAAGAGGGGGAGGGGAGGAGGAAGAAGAGGAGAAGGAGAAAGAGGAGAAGCGAAGGCAAGCGTGATTATGTCATTCTGTTGTATTAGAAATAGCATTAACTTGGCAAAGAGGAGTACCAAAGTTTTGGACAAGTAGGTTAGTTTCTTCATCTGTAAAATAATGGTACATCTCTAACTCAGAGGTCCTTTGGTGCCATGGACCCTTTGATAGTGTTCTCAGAAGGATGCTCATTGCCTACATTCATAAATGGGTAAATGCTCAATTTCAGTTAGAGGATGGGGAGAAGAAAGATAGCATTTCCCCCATCCAAGCTCATGGATCCCCTGAAATCATTTTAAGGACCACAGTTTAAGACCCTTCATCTCAATGAGGAAGAGAAAAGGAAGCAGAAGCTTGGAGTAGTTTTCATTGTACAGTGAGATGTTCATAAGTAATAATATGTCACTCAGGTCAAAGAATTTATCATCAAAGGACAAGCCTACAGAAGATGTGCCTCTCTGTACAGGGCTTTACTTCCAAAGGACCAACCTTGTTCACACATTCTATTGCCAGAACTACTGGAACCTTCTGCTGGCATAGCCTTCAAGAACTCAAGGTCACCTTCCATCCTATGATGAAGAGGCACTGGGACATTGAAGCAGGACTTTGTGGAGAGCTCCTGGCACTGAATATGCTTGTAGAGGAAGGGATTCTTAACTTGGGGCCCATGAACTTCCCAAAATAATTTTGGTTTTATTAGCTCTGTTTCAGCATAATTGATTTCCTTTATAATCCTCCGCATTTTATTTTATGCATTCGAAGATAGTCTGATAAAGAGTCTGAAGGCTTCAACAGGTTGCACAAAGGGTCCATCATTCAAAAGAAGGTTGATAATCCTTGTTTTAGAGGAAATGAAAATGGTCCTTGAGATAAGAAAAGAGGGAAAAGCTTATGGACAAGACCAATCATACACAAAAGAGAGCATTGATTCTCAGTCTAACAGGGGGGAAGACACCAAAGATATGAAAGATTTTGGAGCTTTTGGAATTTGGAAAAGTTTTGACCTTATTACTATAAAAAAAGGCAACTGTGGGGCAGCTAAGTGGTGCAGTGGATACAGCACCAGCCCTGGAGTCAGGAGTACCTGAGTTCAAATCCAGCCTCAGACACTTAACACTTACTAGCTGTGTGACCCTGGGCAAGTCACTTAACCCCAATTGCCTCACTAAAAAAAAGGCAACTGTGAGAGCTTCAGCAAGTACTGACCCATATACCTTCTTTCCCATTTGTTGTTGTTTGCCCTTCATTCTCAAAGAGGACCATGACATCAAGAGCTGATGTCATGACTTGCACTGAATTGGATTTAAATGAGGGAGGGCTATGCAAGGCCACCAACCTCACTCTCTCCTCCAGAGCCATCTGGGTCCACTGGCAAGATATATATCAGGATGACTGGAGATGGCCCCGGATGTTTGAGGCAATCAGGGTTAAATGACTTGCCCAGGATCACATGTTAGTGTGAGAAAATAATTATTAATAATGGATTTCTAGGAGAAACCCAGACATTAGTTTTTGCTGCTCTCTCCCCCTCATACCAGAAACCTCCCTGTGATGAGTTCATCTTAACAAACGGAATACAGATTGATTCTTTTGATTAGCTA
Source organism: Dromiciops gliroides (assembly GCF_019393635.1). Taxonomy (NCBI): domain Eukaryota; kingdom Metazoa; phylum Chordata; class Mammalia; order Microbiotheria; family Microbiotheriidae; genus Dromiciops; species Dromiciops gliroides. The sequence goes on from NC_057865.1 coordinate 40,955,949, forward strand.
GGGGAAGACACACCTAGAGCAGGAACTTACCCTAAGACACCCCTCAACTCATGTCAATCAATGAAGCTGAATGATACTGACCAATTACTTTAGATCAATGGATAGTGACCTGTCTCTACCAAAAAAGGATAAGACTGGACCACAAGAAGTTTGCTCTCTTTTACTCCCCACATACCCTCTCCTCCCTCCCTCCCTCCCTCCCTCTCTCTCTGTGTCTCTCTGTCTGTCTGTCTCTCTCCTTCTCCTTCTCTGTCTCTGTCTGTCTCTGTCTCTGTCTGTTTCTGTCTGTCTCTGTCTCTCTCGCTGCATGCCCTCTTGCCTCAATGCACTGGGTATATAATTGTTTAGGCCTGTAAGCTCATGGCTAGTGGGGAAGTCAGAGAGACACACAGTCAATACTTTAATAATATGTGATGTTAATTAACAATAAATGCTTACTGACAAAACTGGTGCAATAACCCAATTATTATATAAATAGCAATTAATATATAAGTAGCAATACTTTAGAAAACCCAGCCTAGTCCCCCAATAATTTAGATAACACACTAGTAAGTGTCAAGTGTCTGAGGCCAAACTTGAACTAAGGTCCTCCTGACTCCAGGGCCAGTGGTCTATCCACTGAGCTACCTACCTGCCCCTTCCCATTTGTATAAAAATATATAGATATAAGCTATAAGATTCTACTTGGATGAAAGCATCCTTGATGAAATCATGGGAAGGAAACAAACAACTTTTGCAAGTGACATTCCCCTACAGATGATATCTTTACTATTGCTGAAAGTCATAGAGAATATGAGAACACACTCTTGTCTGTTGTCGACCACAAGAAAGGAAATGATTGGTGGGGGAGAGGGGGATGGTGCATGCTAACTCCAGTTGTATTTAAGCTGCCAGATCCTGTCTCCTATTTCTCCTTCTGAAGTTACCAAAATTTCTCCAAGTTTTATGTCTGTGGTCATTAAAAACAATATTTATGTAGCTCTTTAAGCTCTGCAAAGTACTATGCATACATTAACTCACTGGATCCTCAGAACCTTGGGAGGTAGGAGCTATTATCATCCCCTTTTTACAGATGAGGAATCTATGGCTGAGAGACATCATGTGACTTGCCAAGTATAACACAGTAGGTTAGTCTAAGGCAGAATTTGAACACAGGTCTTCCTGACTCCAAATCCCACACGCTCTCTACTGAGCTGCCTAGCTGTCACTATATAGACCCAACTGCTCCACTTTAGGAGGGGCTCTTACTTAGTTATAAGTAAGATAGTTATCTTACTCTTTTTTTACCCTTTGTGGAGCACTGAGGGTTAAGTGACAGTGTCTGAGGTCGGATTTGAATTCGGGTCCTCCTGACTCCAGAGCCAGTGCTTTATCCACTGCGCCACCGAGCTGCCCCCAATCTTATTCTTTTTGGTGGGCTCCTTGCAATGGAAGCCCCCCTCCTCTTCACAAAACAGTTTGGAAACATTTCTCAGTTGGCTGAGGACATTTCTTAGTGGCTCACTTTGTGTTTGGTTAGGTAGGAGACACAGCTGCTAATTAATTGTGTGTATTACAACCTTGCTTTTCCCATGTTACCTGATTTTGGAGCCACTTCCTGACCTTTTGCTGTCTTTTGGAGCCTGGGGATTTGAGGGGGGGAGGTGAACAAGACAATTGGACCTCCCTAAACACAGGGTCTGAGGCATCTGAAGCTGTTACAACTTCCTCTTCACTTCTGAATTAGGGGCAAAAACCAGGTTACAACACACACTCCTGGGCATGTTGCTGATTACCATCTGGGGTAATCCAGTTATGCCTTGCTCACTGGGATACACCAAGCTTCAGGGAGCCCTGAAGATCCCCACCGAGCAAATTGGAGCCGGGAGCCCATGACCAGTTATATAGCCCCAGCTTTGTTGTTACCAGAATTTTTAATTGGGGCTTAATAGTTTAAGTGGATAATCAACTGAGACAGGAATGCAACCTTGCAGGAAGTAATTAGGAATTTGAGATTCGATGTTCAACTAGAAAATGTTTGAAACGGAGCTCTATCTATTCAGTCAGAATAATTGTGTTAAATAAAATGAAATGATTCATACTACCAAGAATGAACAACCAGGAATCTTGAAAAGCTGCACATTCAGTTTGTGGGTCGGAATTTAAACAGAAATGACAGGCAGTGTTCATTCAGGCATTCATCTTGTTCCTGTAAACATTAAGTACCTGCTGTGTACAGAACACAGTGCCTTTCATTATAAATAGTATATTTGTTAACATGCTGCCCTTGTGTCTTTTGGAAGGTTTCTAGAGCTGAGTCTGAAGCTGGTAATAAAGTGGGCTATGTGGTGTTGTTGATGTCACATGAAAAATGCAGCTATTGGGAAACTGAGAGAACTGATTTTCAGTATCATCTAACCCTTTGAAGATAACTCTATAGAAGGAAAAAAATTAAACCAATTAATTTTTTCTCATATTGCATGACAGTAACTGCCTCAAATAAAGATTTGCTTAAATTAAAATGATGAACAATAAAAAAAATCCCACAGTGCTTGGACTCCAGGTGGTACAAAGTTTAAATGAGACAAGGCCCTTGGTTTCATTCCAGCATGCATTAGTTCTGGAAATTTACCAAGACCTTTAAATATTGATGCTTGCTTTCAAGAAGCTTATAATCTTGTTGGTGAGGCAGAGAGTACAATTGGAAGTAATTAAATAATGCCTCAAGAAGAAATAATGATATGACTGTGGTGCAGGGCCTCTCATGTGCTTATTATATGGTTTTCTGCCTTGTTATCAAACAAGAATTCTTCACCTTTATGTGTCCTGGACCCTGATGGTGGTGACTGGTGAAGCCTCTGGATTCCTTTATTAGGATTTTTTTTAATGGTGGGGGTTTTTTTGGGGGGGGTGAGCAATGAGGGTTAAGTGACTTGCCCAGGGTCACACAGCTAGTAAGTGTCCAGTGTCTGAGGTCAGATTTGAACTCAGGTCCTTCTGAATCCAGGGCCAGTACTTTATCCACTGTACCACCTAGCTGCCCCCTATTAGGATGTTTTTTTTTTTAAAACATGACATAAAATACATCAGGAAAGCAAATGTTATTGAAATAAAGATGTAATTTCTTTCCCATGCTGGTTCACAGACCCAGGTTAACAATCACCTGGTATAGATGAGTGCTTTGAGAGGGAGACAGACAGACAGGCAGAGAAGCAAATACAGACAGAGAGAGAACGACACAGACACACACAGAAACAGAGACACAGGGGGACAAGGAGAAGGAGAGAGACAGAGACAGAGAGACAGAGACACAGAGAGAGACAGAGAGGAGCACTGTGAGAGTATATGAGCTGGAATTTTTACATAAATATCATTTCTTATTCTTGTCCCTTAGGTAAAAACATTGTAGGAGGTAACTTGATGAGTGGTTAGGTAAGAAAATGTATCCCCAAAGCTTATTGTCTTCACCGGGTACCTTGTCCAAGTTGTTTAATAAAAGACTTTGCAAACCTACAGTGGTCTCATTATGAAGAAGGTGGCTTTGTAGGCGAGCTGGGGAGGAGAATCTCTCCTCTTGTATTTGTCCTTCCAGCCAGTCTTCTGCCTGGATACAGTAAGAGAATGAGCAGTCACGTGCTAACCTCGAGGGTGTTGGCTGGATCGCAAAGCATTGGTGAATAAAAGCAGTGCAGCCTGGGTCCTGAGCTGGCAGCCGAGTCACTCTAGTGTTGGCTGTGGAGGGGCAATGCCACCAGAATCTTGGGATTGAGTTCTCCTTCCTGTATAAGGACAGGCTAAGGCTTGTCCGAGGCTGGGTGCCCTGTTTTCAGAAGGGCATTGACTGACAAACTGGCTCGTGTCCAGGGCAGCCAAAATTCAATTAAACTCAGCAAACGTTCATTAAGCACCTTCTGTGTATTTGGCCTTGAGGATACAAAGATGAAAACAAGGACCTTCTCCATTCTCTTGGAAGCAATAAATACGCAGATATGAAAACAGCAAATACATACAAAGTAAACCTAAGAAATTTTGGAGTGGGGGGCGATGGGGGGCAGTGGTCAGGAAAGCCCTTATGTAACACTTGGCATTTGAAATGAATCTTGAAAGAGGCTAAAGATTCTAAGAACGTAGAATTGAGGAAAGAGCATTCTAGGCAGGGGAGACAAACAATGCAAAAGCATAGAGGTGGGAGATTAAATGCTCTCTATAGGGAACAGTAGGCTAGGCTGGCTGTAATATAGTAGTAGAATGGGAATTAGATGGTATCAGTGTGGTTTGAGGATGATTAACCTAGAGAACAGTCTACTTGGCAGTGGTTGGAGGGGGGGGGCTGGCTTCAGGTATTGGAGGGCTACATGGAAGAGGGATTTCATTTGTTTCTCTTGGTCCCCAAGAGCTGTGAAACAGATTTTTGCTTGATATAAGGAAGACTTTCCTAATGATGAGAGTGATCTAGATTTGGAATGGACTTTCTTGAGCTGTGGTGGGCTCTTTTCCCCTCCCTCCTTTCCTCTCTCCCTCTCTTCCTCCCATCTGTCTCTGACACTTTCTCTATTTCTTTCTCCCTGTCTCACTCAGGCTAGAAATGCAGTGGCCATTTATGGGCACGACCTCCATACTGGTTGGCACAGAAGCTTTAATCTGCCAAGGTTTTTCAATACTGAACCCATTCTCTCCTCCTTAGGCAGCCTGGTAGGGCTCGCCATCTTAAGGCCAGACTTAGTGTGGACACAATCGGCATTGGCTTGGCGCTTTGCTGGAAGTTTGTAGATATGGGCAGGTAGATGATGAGTGTGGGATCTTGGAAAAGGGATTTCTATTTGTGTTCACTTTGGAACCTTCTTTGAGATGCTGTGATTTTGCTTGGTCAACCTTACCCCCATCGGGGTTGGTTGTGAAAAACAGAGTTCAAGACTTTGTGTGGAGTTGCCTTGGGTTCTTAATTGAGTCAGTGCTGGAGCTAGGAGTAGACCCCAAGTTGCTCTGTCTTCAGCTAAGACTTCAAGGCTGCGACACATAGGAAGTACCTGTGAAGGACTCCCTGCCTGCTGCTCCTGCTCCCTCACTGCATCACTATAGCAGGGCAAGCTGGTAATGGGCATTCAGCAACTGCATGTGGATGAGTGATAAATGGATGAGCACATGCCATATGTCCAGGGCCTTGGAAAATCCTAATTCACGTGACTCTTGAAGCAGGAGCAAAGCCAGTGATCTGAGTCTCAAGTCTTTTGTTTTCTTGTGCTATTTGTTGAACGTATCTATTTGATAATAAAAAGAATAATAATATCAATTAGCTCATATTTATGTGGTTTGTAAAGTGCTTTACAATTATTATCTTATTTGATCCTTACAACAATCCTGGGAGGTAGGTACTATTATTATCCCCATTTTACAGATGAGGTAATTGAAGTAAACAGAGGTTAAGTGACTTGCTAAGAGTAACACAGAAAGGTATCTGAGGCTGGATTTGAACTCAGGTCTAGTGCTCCAACCACTGTGTTAGGACATTCAGACCATGCTCCTGATGAGATCCTCCAACTTCTGTTTAAAGAGAGGTGTCCAGTGATGGTAAACTCACTACTTTACAAGGAAGTCTAATCCATTTGTGTACATCTATAATTGTTCATTCCTTATATGAACCCTGATTCTGCATCTTCACAACTTCGACCTGTTATTCCTAGGCCAAATATTGGTATGATGCAGTACAAGTATTATAAGATACTTTTAACCAGTAATAAACATCTCATTGCTTTCTCATTCTCTATAAAAACCTAGAGATCTGGGGTCCATGCATCTAAGTGCTTGCTCCATAATCTGACTAGGTTCAGTCTTTTTAATCATTCCAGTAAAGGAGACATGGAGGCTTGGCAGAGAGATTGATAAACCAGTCAGGTTATGTGTACTTTTCCTTGTCCATATAATTTCCTATCTCTAAACAGAGGATAGAAATCATAGCTTTAGAAAAAGGAGTAAGAGGTCACTTTCTTGACCTTCCCTTTTGTACTTGTATCTCACAGAGATGATTAGCACAGTGCCTGACAGTAAGTACTTAATAAATGCTTTTTTATTCCTTCTTTCCTTCCTTCCTTCCTTTCTTCCTTCATCCATTCTTCCCCTGCCATAAGACATTACTATATTCATACTTACATTTTGTGAGGATTAGTTAAAAAGAAATAAACTCAAAAGGTATTGAGTCATTCGAAATAAAAACATTAAGTAAATGTGCTTGGGTTTTTATATATGCATATAAATATATTTAATATAAACATGAATATGTAAATACAAATATATACATATATGTTGAGTAATTTAAATTTACATTCATTTGGGCTGAATTCCCCCTACCCCCATTTCTCTGCAGTAAAGTGATTTTCCCTTTTTAGAGGACAGTCCAAAGTCAATGATATGTATATAGTATGCCAATATATGTATAAGGTAAGCCAAATTTCTAATGCTTACTTTTTTCCAAGCTAAATCTGGGCTCTCTCAGGCTCTCCTGAGGGATGGAGCAGTGCTCAAAGTTCCCCTTTTTTATCTCTTGTGATGATGGGAGTCATGAAATGATTTAAAAGTCATGGCATCATAGAGCTGGGAGATTTAGAAATCGGGTATCTTGAAGCTTCTCTTGGGTTTTCTTTTTTCCAAAAAACCAAAAATTATTACTTCCCTTGTGTGTGCCTAATCCGATGTAGCCAGAATTTGTGAAGCACCTACTGTGTATAAAGGACAGGACTCGGTACTGGGGGGCATTAAGATGAGATGAAAAGCATCACTTGCTCTCAGGGAGCTGACATTCTGCTCCAGGAGTACAGCTTCTAAACAGATGAAGAAATGCAAAAAGGAAAAAACCATTAATAACTGGGGCAGTCAGGAAGGATTTTCCTATGGGAGATGGTACAGGGGCTGAGCCTGAAAGGAAGTGAGGGAAGAGTTACTTTCAAGTCATAGGGGACAGACTGACTCTCAATCCAATCCCCGACAGTATACAATTCCCCCAAAGCCATCAAGTAAAACAAGAATAGATAAGAAGGATTTTGCTTCATAGCATATGCAGTGGCCACTTTAGGAGTTTTATGTTTCAGAGAGTCAATCAACAAGCAATTGTTTAGCACCTACTGTGCTCCAAGTATTGTATTAGGTGCTGGAAATACAAAATACAAAATAAACAATCCCTGCCCACGGGGAGCTTACAGTCTATTGCAGGAAGACAACACAGGTATGTGTAAATACATATGAAATAAATATGAGCCTTTTTGAGGGGTGGGGAGGCACTAGGAAATGGGGATATGATAAAGGCTTCATGAAGAAGGTGGCACTAGAGTTAAGCTTTGTGTGTTAAGATAATTTGTTGTTGTTCTTGAGTCATTTCAGTCATGTTTGACTCTTCATGACCCCATTTGGAGTTTCCTTGGCAAAGATAATGGAGTGATTTGTCATTTCCTTCTCCAGCCCATTTTTACAGATGATAAAACCAAGGTAGACAAAGCCCAGGCTCACAAAGCTGATAAGTGTCTGAAGCCAGACTCTAGGCTGGGCACTCTATCCACTGTGCCATGTAACTGCCCATAAGAGAAAGGGTGTACTTCACTTAGAAAGCTTTGTCTAGGCTCCTCCATTGTTTGGGGTTTTTTTTTTTTGTTGTTGTTTTTAATTCAAATTTTGTTGCTAACACAAATTGCTTTCATTTACATAGTTGCAGTGATTACACAATCACATTATCCTTTTGGTTCAACTTTGTGCTTTCCACCACTTAATTCTACTTGCATTCTTGGAACTTAACCCCCTCCCCCCAGCCCCACACTAACACATCCTGTTTCCTTGAAGAATCATCAGGAAGGCCTTTCCTGTTTTAGACTTCCTGGGAGCTTGAGGACCAAATCATTTGGCAGCTTACAGAAAACAGAGACAGCCCTCTGGGACTTATTTATGCCCTTATCTGGGAAGGGTGAGGTTGCCCAGTCACATACTAGATAGACTTTTATTTTAAAGTTCACCAGTGCCCTTCCTTCACATAAAATCCAGCCTTCTAAATAATGGATTCAGACATCCCTTTCATCCCTTTCTTACTCCCCTTCTCTTTCTCCTCCCTACTTAACCATTAAAGCTACCCCTCGCCCTCACTTTTTCCTTTAGAAATGTTCCCCCACCATGGTTTAGTTCTATTGATTTAGGCAAGGACATAGTACAGATAGTTCCTAGAACATGAATGAGTACAAGGATCTTGATTACAGCCCAGTCAGAGAATGCTCCCGTATTTAAATAGTGAGCGATCTGTGAAATGTAGGGTAATACATTAGGTTTGGTGAAGGGAAATAAAGGTGTGCAAAGCATAAGCCCTGGCCTTAAGGAACTTAAAATAGTGCCACAGTGCTAGGAGTGCTGAACTCGAAGGGAAAGGACCTGAGTTTGAATGCTCTCTTCTCCACTTCTCCATCTATAACTGTTGACAAGTCAGTTCATGTGCTGTGGCTTCAGTTCCCTCATCTGTAAAATGAGGGGGGTTAGACACGATCTCATGATCCTACAATGTAAGATATATTTGCTAAGAGCCGTGAGTTGTATCAACAAAGCACTAGAGGAATTCAGAGGAAGGAGAGATCATTTCTAGCTGGAGTGAGTGAAGGAATACTTTATGAAGGAGGGGGATATTGATCTGGGCTTTGAAACATAGATTGCTCATGGGAGTAGGAAGGCATTCCTATCAAAGAAAAAGGCACGAACAAAAGGAAAGAAAACAGAGTAATACGTCAGAGGAAGAGCATAGAACTTTTTCATGTCACTTCGGGTAAGTCACTCAACCTCTCTAGACTTCAATTTCTTCATCTGTAAAACAAGGGGGTTGGATTATGTGATCTCCCAGGACCATTACAGCTCCTAATTCTTATGAGCCTATGCCCAGAAAACATTGGGTGGTCCAATTTGTCTGGCATAGTAAAATTTATGGAGTGGAATAGTAGAAGATAAGTCGAGAATCAGATTGATTTGGTTGTTCAGTTGTTGTTCAGTTGTGTCCAACTTTTTGTGACCCCGTTTGGGGTTTTCTTGGCAAAGTTACTAGAGTGGTTTGCCATTTCCTTCTCCAACTCATTTTACAAATGAGGAAACTGGGGCAAGCAAGGTTAAGTGATTTGCCCAGCATCACACAGCTAGTAAATGTCTGAGGGGCCAGATTTGAACTCAGGAAAATGAGTCTTCCTGACTCTAAGCCTGGCGCTCTGTCCACAGCATCACTTTGCTACCCAGAATCAGACTGAGGAGGACCTCAGATGCAGGTTGACTCTAGGACTCTAGCTTTGCCTATGTGCTGTGTATCCATCTGGCTCCAGCCTGACAGTCTAGACTTGGGTAACACTGCTCTTCTTCCTGTGCCCTGTGTTCTGGCCAGACAGGTAGTGCTTGCTGTCCTTGAACTCCTCATTCTATCCCTTTGTCTTTATACCTTTGCATGCTCTCTCTACGCTCATTCCTTCCACCCCTTCACCTTTTGGAATCCTTCACTTCCTTCAAGGCTCAGTTCAAGGGTCTTCTAATGGAAGCCTTTCCCTTTTCCCTTCGGTTGATAATGATCTTTTCCTTCTCATATTGTCATATACAAACTAATCCATCTACAGGCTGTATCTTTCCCTAGGATGGCCCTCGAGAGCAGAGACAATTTTCATTTTGTTTTTGTGTCCCCTGTACCTTGCAAATTTTAGGAGCTTAATTCATGCATGTTGAATTGAATCAAATGTGAGGGAGTGGAGTTGAAAGATCTTGGTTTGAGGGGCCAGCTAGGTAGCGCAGTGGATAAGTCACCAGCCCTGGATTCAGGAGGACCTGAGTTCAAATCTGGCCTCAGACACTTGACGCTTACTGGCTGTATGACCGTGGACAAGTCACTTAACCCTCATTGCCCTACCAAAAAAAAAAAAAAGAGATCTTGGTTTGAGTCCTAGCTCTCCTACCTGTGTGATCTGAACCTCTTTAAGCCTCAGTTTCCTTTCCTGTAAAATAGGGGGCTAAACTTGATTACTCCTTTTAACTCCAGATCTATGATCTTGTGAATGTATAATTTTATTAGTTATAGATTATTAGTTTTTAGTGATTAACTTGTAATGGTAGACAATGGGTAGTTTTTGAAGGTCTTGGAGTAATGGGTTGTATACAATCAAGGTGATGTTTTAGGTTGTGTGACCAGTGGGCAGTTCTAATTTTCTCTGGTAGTGCTCAGCAGTCTGGGGAGGAAGAAAAGAAGACAAAGGAAATAGTCAAAGGGATGAAAGGTTTTCTACATCTTCACTTTTTCTCCTTTCTTCCTTAATCATATCTCCACTGTCCTTAAAACTAAACAAAATGAAATCACTTTTTAAGTCTTCAAGTTATTTCTTGGCAACTTTCTTGAAACCATCATCACCACTAGAAATGGCATGATTTTTCTCTCTTGGCTTCAGTAACACTACACTGTACTAGTTGACACCAAGAGGTCATCCTGACTGAGCTTAGAATCCAGCCATTAGGAAGCTTCTGAAAAAGTCAGTCCCAATTTCAGGCAGCTTATAATGTTTTTTTCCCCTAATAACTATTTTAAGAAATATTGAGTCAAAGTCAACCTTTGGATAACTTTTATTCATTGGCTCTAGTTCTACCCTCTAAATAAGCCTAATAATCTGTATTCTTTTTTGAGGGGTGGGACAACGAGAGTTAAGTGACTTGCCCAGGGTCACACAGCTAGTAAGTGTCAAGTATCTGAGATCAGATTTGAACTCAGGTCCTCATCCATTGTACCACCTAGCTGCCCCAATATGTATTCTTGATGGGAAGTCTATACTCTGATAGCTCACTGTGTCATGGAAATGACCCTGATTGAGTATTCAAAGCCCAGCCCAATGAGTCACAAGTGCTAGTAGATCCTATTAAGTTGGAAGGACTTTGAGCCGTGGGCCAAGAACTAGCCTAACAAAATTCAGATGTTGCCACATTAGTGAATTTCTTATCCCCCATCAAGTATTTTTTAAAAACAACTTTTTGTGGTTCTCAATTGATATACACCAACAAATCTGAGCTTTTATGTATAAAAAGGACAAGAAAAAGAAGATTGTGCATGACACTACAAATCTTCATTATTTATAACTTACTTTCCCCAAGTATATAGTAACCTTTAGCACATTGGTCCTGAGCCTTCCTGCTTGTCTGAGTCACAGCCCCTCTCTAAGGCCATCACCGCTAAGAAGTAGAAGGACTAGAAGGTGTTTGTGGATGGAATTTTCACTGTCAAAATGCCATATTTGAAGTATGGTTCTGCGTAGAGATAGTCTATAACCTTTCAAGGATCTGTGATTCCTGTTAAGTTAGCATACAGGAAATGGCATGCATGTAGAAAACAGGGCAACCAAGAGGTTGAAAGTGGCCTGATGCCTCTATGCACTGAGCCATACTCTCAGCCCTTAAATGAAACCCAAGAGGAATTTGAGGATGAATGCAGGAATCATCTTGGCAGTTGAGCCCACCTATAACAAACTCATTAAGACATTCAACCACGTCCCTTATCCATCAGCATCCTTTCCCATTTTTTAATGGAAATGCTAGGCCTTTTCTCCCCTCTGTATATTCCTTCAAATATTTTCTCCAGCTCCATGTTTTATTTTAGCTCTGTAAATGATTGAGCTCTACAGAGACTTAGGGGATACAGCTTGTAAAAACCCTTAGAAGACATGATACATAGACAGTCGTTAATGACTGCTGTTCCAAAATTCTATGTGTTATCCTGGATTCTTCATCACCCCACCTCATCTCTACTTTATCACCTCCAGATATGACGGACTTCGAAAAGATAATTCCCTTTGCTTCTATTTCCTGCTCTGTTATCTCAAAAGTATTGCCCAATAATGGTGTTGTTTTTGATTATTTTTATTTTGTAGTGCTTGGAAAAAATGAATATAAGAAAAAACTACACAGGTTGGGTGTGGTGTTGCATGTTTGTAGTACTGGGGAGGCCGATGTTAGTGTCTTGCTTAAACTCAGGAGTTCTGAGCTGCAGGGGGCTAAGAAGCCAATTGGGTGTTCTCACTAAGTCTGGCAGCATTGTAGTGAGGCCCTAGGTAGGGGTGGGGAAGCCATTAGGCTGTGTAAGGAAGGGAGAACTGGTCCAGACTAGAAACAGAGTGGGCCAGTGCCTCCATGACAATCAGCAGTGGTGTAGCACCTATGAGAGGCCAGAGTACTTCCAGCCTAGGTGAGACAGGGAGATTCAGACTGAAAGGAAAAGAAAAGAAGAATGAAAAGGAAAGAAGGTGGGGAAAGGTTACACTAAGACCAGGAAAGGAGAAATGGATCAGTGTTTCTCAGCATGAGGGCAAGTATTAGGGAAGTTTCAAGGATGATGTAGGCATCATAGTTGGGGAGAAACCAAATTGTTTGAAAATAGTGGCAACCTGGCTTATTAGTTTTCCTTCTTCCCACGTGCTTTAGATGGCATTCTAGTACTTCGAACCCAGGACTGTCCTACTAAATACTTTTTCTTTTTCTTTTCTTTTCTTTTTTTTTTAGTGAGGCAATGGGGGTTAAGTAACTTGCCCAGGGTCACATAGCTAGTAAGTGTTAAGTGTCTGAGTCCAGGGCCGGTGTTCTATCCACTGTGCCACCTAGCTACCCCCCTAAATACTTTTGTTTGTTTGTTTTTTTTCGGCAGGGCAATGGGGGTTAAGTGACTTGCCCAGGGTCACACAGCTAGTAATTGTCAAGTGTCGGAGGCCGGATTTGAACTCAGGTACTCCTGAATCCAGGGCCGGTGCTTATCCACTGCGCCACCTAGCCGCCCCCAATACTTTTTTCAATACTTCAGAAATCCATTAGTTTCATGGGGGTAAGTCTTTTCTACAGCAAAGTAGGTCATAATCCCTCTACATAACCCCTCGAAGGAAGTGGATCTTCTTTGAGAGTCATGGCCAAAACATTCCATTGTCGAATCATAAATTTGGCGCTGAAAGAGAGCTCACTTAGTTCAAACATCTCATTTTACAGAGGAGGATGTCAAGGCCCAGAGAGGTTAAGGGATTTGCCCAAAGTCACACAGCTAGTAAGTGACAAAGTAAAGATGGATTTTGAACTCAGGTCCTCTGACTTGGGATTCAGCACTCTTTACTCTGTACCAATCCACACCCCCCAGATGCATACCTAGCCACGACATTCAAGATACAATGGTAGTCAATGCTAATGGTTAGAAAAGATTGGGGGGGGGGGCAGCTAGGTGGCACCGGCCCTGGACTCAGGAGGAACTAAGTTCAAATCCGGCCTCAGACACTTGACACTTACTAGCTGTGTGACCCTGGGCAAGTCACTTAATCCCAATTGCCTCACCAAAATAAATAAATAGAAAAGATACAAAGTATAACCCAGTAAAAAAATATCATCCTTGCTCTTGAATTCTCTCGTCTTCCACCTAGAACCTCATTCTTTGATCCCTTACATCAAACTTATCTTTCTTCTAAAAGTTTCTGATGTTTTTAAAACACATTCAGTTTTATAAGACATTACAACAATCCTGTTAGGTAGGGATTGTATGAGTATCATTACTCCCATTTTACAAATAACCTGAGACTCAGAGAGAGGTTAAGGGACTTAAAGCACTATTTAAATGTCTATTATTGTTGTTTTTTAAAATCAGTAGATTAATCCAGTGCATGGGACTATGAAGTTTTCAGAAACCCTTAGAATAAAAGAGGAAATAAAATTTAAACCACTGATGTAGATCAATGTACCATTCATCATTTGTTAACCAGTTCACTTAAACTAATATATTGTAACATTATGAAGAGTTTAACCTTTTAAAAATATATTCATCAGACTTCCCAGCCCCTAAATATCCTATTTTTTAATTGCCACTCTCTATTGTGCTATTATTATCTGTTTGAGCATGATCCCCACTTAAAGACAAAACAGAACTAAACATGCTTATGAGGGGCATCTAGCACCATGGTAAAGAAAAAGTTTTCAGAAGAAAATATCCTAGATAAGTGTTAAAAAGAAGTGCTTCCTGGTTTGGATGCATTCAGAAAGGCAGCACCTCTAGCAAGTATTCCCTGATTGCCCCCTCTCCTCCCCTCCCCTAACCCTAAATTCAGATTTAGACACTTACTGATTGGATGACCTTGAGGAAGTCAGTTAACCTCTATTTGTCTCAGTTTACTCAACTATAAAATGGGGATAATAATAGCACAGTGGCTGGCACATAATAGGTCCCCCTTTATACCTTCCCTTTTATGCCTCTTGGCCTCAATATATTCATCTTCAAATTGGGTAGATTGGACTAAATGATTTCTAAACTTCTTTCCAGTTCTTTAAGTCTTTTCCTAAGTACATATTTAAGTGTTTTACTTTAAAGGTGATTTATTTGAACATGTATTTCTGCCTCTCCTAAAAACTATGGTCAGAATTTCTAGTCATTTCAGCTTAAAGCTGAGGTTGCTGGTTTGTTTTGTTCTCTAACCAATGACTAAGGAGCCAAGCCTTTAACTAAAGAGCCTGTTAGACAGTGAGAACATGAACCAGACCATGCTGCCTATTCTCAATTGCATAAACAGAAAACAGAATATGAGATGGAAGTGATTGTAGACATTAGTTATGAGCAGCCCTGGGGAAGGTTTGACTCAGGAGCAGTTTGAAATTCTTGGTTACAACAACATTTGAGTATTCCTGGGAAGTTAGTCATATTTCTATTTCTCATCCTTATTACTATGTGAGTTGGTTGTGGGATTAAAAAAAAGTTAGTAGATAAACTGATGAAAAAACTGTAAGTGTTGCTAAATGTTTGATCCTTATGAGCACTGTCTGCTGATCTTGGGTATATCTGTGGGCAAGGGCACTCTGAGTTTCTGCAAAAGTCTTATTGCTCTGTGTTACAGTAAATTCTTTTGCTTTGAGTTAATTTTGTCCTCTGATTCTTGAACATTGGAGACTTGTGAGTGATAATCCGAGTGTGGAACCACAGAGTACCTTGAACCTGCAATAGCTATCCTGGGCAGGGGAGCCTGTCTTGTGGGTTGGGGGGCGTGTTCTTAGGTACTTGACTGTCAGTTGGATTAAGTTACCTCTGAGGTTCTTTTTAACTCAGTGTGTGAGACTGTGATCCTCTGAACCCTCGACTCTGGGGCACCCTCACTCTTTCTATATCCTTGGAAGCCTCAGACCCTACTCGGAAAGGGGAGATGCAGGTGGTCAGCAATCTCTGATGAAGAGGGAGGAACCTCCGAGACTTTCTTCTGTTGAGTGTCAGTCTTAAGGAATGCGCAGGGTCTACTGAAAATTCATTTTTGATTACCTGGGTTTGATGGCACAGACTTAGGCAAGCCAACCATCCACCTTGGAGACCCTCATTTTCATGCTGGTTGATTTCAGGTGGAGAAAGGCAGGACAGACAGTGACCTTGTATATATAGTGAGACTTAGATCAGAATAATAATGGTCAACAGTTATGTGGCATTTACTATGTGCCACACTCTGTGCTAAGTGCTTTGCAATTTTTATCTCATGTGATCCTCACAACAGCCCTGGCAGGAAGGTGCACTTATTATCTTCATTTTGCAGATGGGGAAACTGAGGCCATAGCGGTGAAGTGACTTGCCCTGAGTTACATAGCTAGTAAATGTCAGAGTCCAGATTTGAGATCATGAGAATAGGACTGATTCCCCCCCCCCCAATCTGCATCCTTTGAGAGAGATCATATAGAAACTATATAGTTAGATTTAGTCAGGAAATCACATGTTGCATTGCCACCTCTGACACAATTTGACTATAAATTGCAGACCGACGGGCAGTCTTCATTGGTGGAGGGACTTTCTTGACTGGGAGCTCCTTGCACAGATAAAATAATGTGTGTGTGTGTGTGTTTGTTGGAAAAAAAACCTTGAAACTAAAGGGAATGTCCGTCAATTGATCAATGGTCAAATAAATTGTGGTATATGAATGTGATGGACTACAACTGCATTGTAAGAAAATAAGGACACGAGGCAGATAGGTGATACAGTGGATAAAGCACCAGTCCTGGATTCAGGAGTACCCGAGTTCAAATCCGGCTTCAGACACTTGACAGTTACTAGCTGTGTGACCCTGGGCAAGTCACTTTACCCTCATTGCCCTGCAAAAAATAAAGAAATAAGGATACAGATGATTTAAAAGAGACATGAAGAGACATTATGAACTGATGCGGAAAGAAGTGAACAGAACCAGGAAAACACTTTATACAATAACAGCAACTGCATTGTAAAAACAAAAAGCTTTGAAAGCTGCATCAACTGTGATCAATATAATGACCACCTGTGATTCCATATGATGGATGACGAAACATATTATCCACATCCTAGCAGAGCGATGGACCAAGGGTACAGAATGATGTATGTTTGTATTTTAATGTAGACAATGACGGCATTTATTTTGCTTGACTATTCATAATCATTACAAAGAAGTTGTTATTATTTTTTCAATTTTTTTTTAGTGAGGCATTTGGGGTTAAGTGACTTGCCCAGGGTCACACAGCTAGTAAGCGTTAAGTATCTGAGGCCGGATTTGAACTCAGGTCCTCCTGACTCCAGGGCTGGTGCTCTATCCACTGCGCCACCTAGCTGCCCCTGTTTTTATTTTTTCTAGTGGGATGGGAAAGTAAGAGGAAGAGGAAATAGATTTCTGTTACTTTTAAAAAATGATTTAGGGGCAGCTAGATGGTGCAGTGGATAGAGCACCGGCCCTGGAGTTAGGAGGACCTGAGTTCAAATCCGGCCTCAGATACTTAACGCTTACTAGCTGTGTGACCCTGGGCAAGTCACTTAACCCCAATTGCTTTACTAAAAAAAAAAAAAAAAGATTTAAAAGAATACATATGTACCATAAAAAAAATAGTAATCCATATCCCTTGAGCTTGGCCAGCCACTTGCTGTCCCAGAATAGAGGTTAAGTACAACTAGCAAGGTAACCATTTCTTTGCTGGTGAAAAAACAGAGAGAGACAGAAAGAGACAGAGACTGACTTAGTCTTTGCAGGCTTTTGTAAGTAGAATGCAAGTAGAAAATTAAAATGAGAGCAGCTGGGCTTGAAGGGCACAGTGGGAGTTGGAGAAGGTGACTGGTGAGCATTAATCACCTACTATTGAACTCCATGAAGAAAACTTGCTTGCAGGTGTCTGATTTCACCGTGAAATGCAACACAAGAGGGTAATGGCTGTTTGCTGCCTTTGAGCCAGCTGGGATTTAGAGCAAGGTGAGATCTGGGTGGGGAGAGCAGAACCAAGACCAAATGGGTCCGGGTGTTGAAAAACAGCTTGAAAATGACCAGCCCTGAAATGATTCATTCGTGACTGTTCATGGCATTAAAGTAGAGAAATACTGGGCTTAACAGGGAGTTGAATGGAAGGCTATGAATGCAGGGACTTCAACATCTACTTTTGGCTCTTGCTATGTTTAGCAATAATTCCATCCTTTGTTTCGTTAATTTTCTTTCACTTCTGCGATTTCAGTTCATGCTCACAATCTTCTGAGACACATCGAGTAGATGCCCTTTCTTTATTTTACAGAAGGGGAAGCTAAGATCGTTTCCATGAGGCCACAGCTAGTGATAGACTGGACCATCTGCATTTGTTTTTTCCACCAGACCCACTTCCATGACCTCTTATTTCTTTGGCTCCCTCAGTTTCCTCATCTATAAGGCAGTAATGTAAAGGTGCTCTAATTGCAGATCAGAGATTAGAAAGCAAAACATAGAATTTGGTTTCAGGAGTGCTGGTGAACTGAAGGACAGCATGCCTCTTTTGGATATATTCTCTTCTATTGTTTTCCAAGAAAATCATGCTCCTCTACCTTTCTGTTAGAAATTTTTTTTAAAAAGTGTAGGATCCTAGATTTAGAACTAGAAGAGAGCTTAGAGGACATCTAGACCAGCCCTCTCGTTTTCCATGTGAGGAAACAGGCTTGCGAGGTTAAGAGATTGACCCAGGGTCATACATGCTGTAAGCCTCTGAGGTAGGATTTGAATCCAGGTTCTCTGAGTCTAGTCATTGCTTTTTGCACTTCTTCCCTTTATGATCTCTTAAGGTAATTAGAGATTGACTAACTTTGCGTCATTAGCCCCTGCCTTCTATCTGCAAGACTGAGAACTAATCCTGCTGTTGTCGAGTCGTTTCCAGTCACGTCTGACTCTTTGTGACCCCATTTGGGGTGTTCTTGGCAAAGATACTGGAGAGGTTTGCCATTTCCTTCTCCAGCTCATTTTATACATGAGAAAACTGAGGCAAACAGGGTTAAGTGACTTCTCCAAGGTTGCACAGCTAGTAAGTGTCTGAGGCTGGATTTGAGCTCAAAAAGATGAGTCTACCAAGTACAGGCTCAGTACTCTATCCACTATACCACCTAGCTGCACTTTCAGAACTAATTTTCCCTTCCAGAAAAAGACCTTTTCTCCCCTGTCCTCAGATTATTACATCCCATTTAAACAGCATCTATTTTGTACACACACAGTTGTTTGTGTGTTTTCTCTCCACTTAAATGTGAGTTCTTTGAGGCCAGGGGCCATATTTTTGCTTTTCTTTGGATCCCTAGTGCTTAGGACCATTGTGTCTAGCACATAGTAGGTGCTTAATAGATGTGTGCTGACCAACCAACTTAGTCCTGTCCTTCTCCATCCAAGGTTTCCTGCTTCTCTCTTAACTGCATTTATTCTCTTTTTTAAGTTTAAATTTTTAATTTTTCTCAATTACATGTAAAGATATTTTTTGAGTTCCAAATCTTTCTCCCACCCTCCCTTCCCTCCCCTTCCCGAGGCCAGCAAGCAGTTTGAAATAGGTTATACATTACTATCATGTTAAACACATTTCCACATTAACCAGAACAAAAGGAAAAAGTGCAAGAACGAATAAACAAGAACAATAACAGAAAACAACAACAAAAGTGAAAATAGTATTCTTCAGTCTGCATTCAGACTCCATAGTTCTTTTTCTGAATGTAGAGAGCATTTTCCACCATAAGTCTTTTGGCATTGTCTTGGATCATTGTATTGCTGAGAAGAGTTAAGTCTATCACGGTTGATCATCAGAAAATATTGCTGATACTGTGTACAATATTCTCTTGGTTCTGCTCATTTCACTCAGCATCAATTCATGTAAGTCTTTCCAGGCTTTTCTGAAATCTGCCTGTACCTTGTTTCTTACAGCACAATAGTATTCCATTACATTCATATACCACAACTTGTTTAGCCATTTTCCAATTGATGGGCATCCCCTCAATTTCCAATTCTTTGCTAACACAAAAAGAGCAGCCATATTTCATTTATTCTCAAAGTTCCAACTCTCCTCTCTACAGTTTACTGTAACATATTTGTCTTCAGCCTCTTCTTACCTGAGCTATCTATAGACTTGCCTCGAGCCACCTCTAGAATGTCTCCACTCTCCCAAACCTGATATATTTGATACCAAGCTTATCTTTCACCTTGAATGTGCTCCTCTGCTGAGCATGACTCTCTGTAGCCTCCCCCCACCCCAGCCAGTCTTCAGTCTCCTGTGTTTTGTGTTCTTTGTTTCCTGAATGAATGAAAAAACATTTATTAAGTGTTTCCCGTGTGCAAAGAGCTGCTTTTAGCTCTAGGGATATAAATTGAAAAGTGAAACAGTCTCTACTTTGATGCAACTCACTAACACTTAGAAGAGGTTCTAACTTCCAGGCTGATGGAAAGGCCCCAGGGCACAAAGCAGATGGTAACACATCTTCTAGAATGTCATTTCCATTGATGAGACTAGCTATTTCTGATGGTGGACTGTTTGACAGAGCCAAGGGCTTTTTTCAAAGAACTTTCTTTTGGGCGGGGGGGGGGGGGGGGGGGGGGGAGTCTTTAGTGGCTGCTACAGGAGGTGAGGGCTGTAGCACCTGCAGAGGCATGTCTCATCCCCACAAAGCATGCTTGCCTAAGTAATGTCTGCCACATTCTGCCTTTAGCATACCTTATGCATGTACTCCTAACTCTCTGTTCCTACTGGGATCCCCTGAAGACATACCCCTTCACCAAATCACCAGCTACTTCAGCAGCCTCTTGTCCAATCTCATTCTTCTGACTGTTGCGGTATTGATCATTCTTAGGATCAGATCTGATTAGTTTTAAAGGTTTTGTGTTTGTTTTTTATTTGCAGGGCAATGAGAGTTAAGTGACTTGCCCAGGACCACACAGCTAGTAGGTGTCAAGTGTCTGAGGCCGGATTTGAACTCAGGTCCTCCTGAATCAAGGGCCAGTGCTTTATCCACTGTGCCACCTAGCTGCCCCCCTGATTACTTTTAAATATCCCATGGTCCATCCAAGGGCAACCACTCCTTATTCCCATTCATGTCTTATGATTTCCTGCCTCAGTGCCTTGGGTGAAACATTACCTTTATCTCATGCCTCATGTAGCAATCGTTTTGCTTTTCTCTTACATATCAATATGTTATTGTGCCTCATAGTTATTTGTATAATTCTTCCCTACCAAACTGTAAGTTTCATGAGGACAGAGCATTCTTATCTAAGTATTATATTTCTCTTAGCATCCCCTGGAGGTCTGCACAGACTAGGTGATATAAAACTTTGTTGATTGCATGATATAATAGATGACATCATGGCCATGTTGGCCTGCTTCCTTTTCCTCACATATGCCCTGCCATCTCCTGTCATCATTTCTTTGCACTAATTATTTCCATCGTCTGGAATGATCTCCCTTCTTACCTCTGTCTCTTGGAATTCCTGGCTTCCTTCAAGACATTTGCTTCTAGGGTGTAGAGTTGAGGAAGCTATCTTAGGCTTGGAGAAGGTGCAAATGCAATGGTATATATTCTTTTCTGGGGAATAGGAAGGCTCTTATACCCTTACCTTGTTCCTGTGTGAATCAGAAGTCCAGGCCATGGCCACATGCCGGCTTTGCACTCTCCAGTGGATCCAGTGGGTCTTCCAGGTATGGACATATGACTGGAATTCTCATCTTCTTCTCAAATGTTATCAAGGGAACATGGAGCTGTTAGAGCTAAAGCAAGAGTTATTACAAGAAAAGCTTTGTGACAATGGCATAGACTGCCATCCTTTAGTGACAACTCCATTAGAAGAAAATTAGAGGGACTTCTCAAATATTCATAATCAGATCAATAAGTTGATATGTTGCCAAGATAGGCCTACCAGATTTAAAACAAGTTCTATGAGGAGCTTTCTTCACATTTTCATAGTAAAAGGATGAGATGGTGGCAAGAGAAGTTCATAGAATCATAGTTTAGAGCTGGGGGAGGAGAGAACCCAGAACCCATTTTGTCATAGCTCTAGAATTGGAGGGGACCCAGAGGCCATCAAATGCACCCCTGCCTTGTTTTACAACAGATGAAGACTCTAAGGTTCAGAGAAATGAAGTGATATGTAGCAGAGGCAGGATTTTAATCCATATCCTCTGTCCTTGGCAAGTATTCTTAACTAAGGGCCTGCAAATTTGCTTTAAAAAGATTTTGATAAATGTATTTCATCATATTTGCTTTCCTTTGTAACCCTTTCTATTCCATTTTATGCTTTTACAAAGATTCTTCTGAAAAAAAGGTCCATAGGCTTCACCAGATGGCACACAAATGGTGAAAATGCCCTGCTGCTGTCTAGAGCCAAGGCTCTTAGGGTTCTGCCATTCTGCCTTCTTGCTCAGGGGCTCCTTAAAGGAAAGGAGTGTTTTGCTATTTTTTTTTATCCCCAGCACCTAACACAATGCCTGGCAAGTGTTTCTTTGAAATATTTTCTTAACTTAATAATCATCAAAACAAACTACCAAAAATCTAAAAATATTCATCAAAATCAAGAACATTTGCCATTAAAAAGGATATTAATGTTAACATGATCATTATTATATAGACATTCTGTTTCTATTTTCTCCTGTTTTCTGTGTATTTTTTTGGGGGGGTGAGGGGTTGTTGATGATATATTATCATGTCAAGAATAAAGTTGTTATTACATTTGTTCAAAAAGGGCTTTCCTTTCCTCCTTTCAATAAGCTCCTTAAGTTATAGCTGTAATGGTGAGCTCCCTGGGCTGAACAGTATGAAGACTTTTCTAGTTCTTTTTTCATGTTGCCATATTGCTCTGCAAAAAGGTTGTTCCACATCACATCTTGGTCCATGGTGGAATATTGCACTTTTTTTACCATCTAGCTCTTCTGATGTTGAATTTTATGGCTTTTTAACTGTCTTTGCCAATTGAGCAGATATAAGATAGTGTCTTAGAGTTGTTTTAATTTGCAGGGAAATTTATGTCTCTCCTAGAAGGGGTTATTCGCAGATAAGAGGCTTGTGAGGATAAATAGGTCTGATGGGGGCAATATTTGTTTCAAATCAGCCTCAACCCTGGCTCAGGGACATCTCTTCCTGATGGCCTGGCTTGTGAGATGAGCTGTTTTCCTTTCTATTTAATACAGTCCTGCCACAACATTCTGTCCCTTATTAATTGCCCTCCTGACAAGTATTGATTATGTACTTCCGTGTAGTTTAGTAACCCATTTAAAATATAATATCCAATTAGAATGAGAATTTTTCTTATTATTGTACATTTGAATTTGCCAATGGCTTATTTTCATTATTGGGGCTTTTGTTACTTGAATTTCACAAGTGGTCACTAATTACTCATTGGCCAGGAGTCAGTCTTGAAAAGTGGCCAGGTTATTTTCCTGTTTGGGGGCAATCCCTGGATTAATGTTGGCAGGAGAGAATCTTGCTGCTGCTGCTGCTGCTTCTCCTCTTCCCCCCCCCCTCCTCCTCCTCCTCCTTCTTGCCCAGAATTTAATAACTTACAGTTAGCAAGTGTCAAGTGTCTGAGGCCAGTTTTGAACTCAGGTCCTCCTAAATCCAGGGCTGGTGCTTTATCCACTGCACCACCTAGCTGCCCCCTCTTGCTTCTTTTTTAAAAAGAAGTCATTCATTGAATCAAACAGATAAGCTTCCATGTTTTCCATGTAATTATTTTAATGCTTGTGTGCAGTGCTACATATTGAATAGAGACCTCACCTCTGAGTGAGAAAGTTCTGAGTTCAGATTCTCTCTCTGATATATATTGGGACTAGGTGCCCCAGGGCAAATCACTGAACCTCACCGAGTCTCAAACAACTCTCTAAAACCACTTCATGAAAAACGTTTCTCTGTATTGGTAGAAAAAAGTTCTTTGCCAGGAGTTCCCTACACTGATGAAAGTGACTAAAACCTAGCTACGCACATATGTACCCACAAACACATGCGCACAGACCAAAATTCCTCATTCCTTATCCTTTCTGACCTTTCTACAGCCTTTGATCCTGTTGAGTGCCCTCTTCTTCTAGACATTCTCATCTTTCTAGGCTTCTCATGACACTGTTGTTTCCTGGTCCTCCTCCTTACCTTTCTTAATGCTCCTTCTCTGTGTCCTCTTATCTCTTATGGATCTTGAACCACGTCACACACCGTAGTGATGGATGTCCCCAAAGGCTCTGTCTTGGGCGTTCTCCTCTTCTCCCTCTGCACTAAGATCCTAATGTCACTAGTAGATCTCAGTTCCAATGGATTCAAATGTCATCTCTACACAGATGACTTAGATCATCTTGTCCATCTCTGACCTGTCTCCTGATCTCCAGTCAAGCATCGCCAGCTGCCTTTTAGATAAGTTGAACTGGATGTCCTGTAGACATCTTAAACTCAACATATCTGAGCTAAAATCATCATCTTTCCCTTGAAACTGTCTCCTGTCGCTAATTTCCTTATTTTCCTGCCAAGATTGCCATCATCGTCTTGGTCATTCAGGCTTGTAAGCCTAGGTGTTATACCCGCCTCCTCACCCTCACCCTAGATAGCCAATCAGTGGTCAGGTCCCTTTGGAGCATATTTCAGATGTATCCCCTTCTCTCCTCTGACACTGTAGCCATCCTCGTACAGCCCCTCACCACTTTGTGCCTGGACTAGTGCAGTAGACATCTGAATGATCTCCCTGTCTCAAGTCTCTCTCCACTCAGTCTATGTTCCATTCAGCTGCCTAAGTGATCATCACCAAATGCAGATCTGACCATGTTGCACCCACTCAAAAGACCCCAGTGGCTTCTATTTATATCCGAGATCAAATATAAAATCTTCTGCTTGGTTTTCAAAACCCTCCATTAACTTACCCCTTCCTGCCTTTCCAGCTTTTACACCTTGCTCCCTTTCAAAGACTTTACAAGACACTCTTCTTCTGACTGGGAACATTTTAACTGCTTGTCCCATGCCTAACACTCTCCCTCCTCACCTCCACTTCCTTCAGCTTTTAGCTGAAATCCCATTTTTGTCAAGAAGCCTTTCCCAGTCCTCCTTAATGTGAGTGCCTTTCCTCTGATGCTACCCCCAGGTTAGTCTGTATAAGTCTTGTTTGTACAGTTGTTCGCATGTTGCCCCCATCAGATTGTGAGCACTTTGAGAGTATGACTGGTTTTTTTCTTTCTTTGTATCCCCAGCACTTAACACAGTGCCTAGCACATAGAAGGCACTTCACATATACACATACTTATGTGCACACATATAGGAACATATACACTATGCATGTATGCATTTGCATAAATACACATATTTGTGAATACACACATAGATATATGTGTATATATGTACATATATAAATATATAGAGACACACAAAAATATATGTATATCAGTTGGCCAGGTGGTAGGTAGAATACAAAGTTATACGTGTCACGATTATTCTTGCCCTCAAGGAGCTTAACATGAAGTCTGCCTCTGCCCTAGTATCCTTTTTCTCCTGTGAGACATTGTTAGTCACTTTTAGCACCTTTCCCTCAAGCTCATCCATCTTCCAAACTTCCTTATTACTGTTGAGGGTACCATCCAGGTTCTCACCACGATGATGTCATTTTTGACCCCTCACTTTTCCTTGCCCTGATCTTGTCAATTCTGTCTTCCCATCTTTCATCTTTTCTCTGTTCACATAGCTCCCACCCTGGTTCAGGCACTCACATGTGCTACTAATGGTAACCTCCTAATTGACCTCTCTGCTTCTTGGCTCTTCCCTTTTCCGATTCATCCTCCACACAACTGCCAAAGTAATTTACATGAAACACAGGTCTTACCACATCACTCCCTGCCCAAATTCCAGATGCTCTCTGTTTGACACTAGGATGAGTTATAATTTCATCATTCTCTCATTCTTTTTTAAATGTCTTATATAAAGTCCATTTGCAGCTTCAAAAAGTTGAGCATGCGCATCAGATCTCTGGACTTCCCAGGCAGGGGAAGCTATGGGCTTGGCCATGGGAGGAGTAGAGGGTGGGGTCTGGAGAGGAGGGGAGGGACCAGCACAATTTGAATCACACTTGATTTTGAACTCAGGCCTGGATTCCTCTTCCCCCACCTTGCCTCCAGGTGCTAGGGGATTAAAAGCTTCTAGAGGGTGGGTCATTGCCTCCAGGCATGCAAAATTAGAGCAACAATTAGTGTTAGACTTGGGAAAAGCTGCAGGAATCTCTTCAGGTTTCTCTGAAAAAGCATGGTTGGGAGAGGGAGAGATATTTCCTTGTGTGAGTAAGTTGCTGGCTCTTTTAACAAAAATAAAAAGAAAAATAGAAAATCCACAAAAACAAAGCATTAACATGATCTTATCTCCCATTTGTCTGGTTAAACAGACCAAAATCAAAAATAGGATAATTAGGGAGTTTAAAAGGTCCATTTGAAAAAATTTAAAGGAAAACACAGCCAGTACGCCAGTACTTAGCAGTTAAAGGGAGAGGGAGGGGAAATTTCTTACCCAACCAGAAGATCAGAAGTGAGGTTCAGCTTTCCTCTTCGTGGTCGCCATCTGTTAAGGGCTAAAATTCTAGCTAAACTGTCTAAAATATCTAATGAGTGGTCGCCAATAAATTATAAGCTTTAGCAAGAGTTAGACTTTTAAGCATTTATTAAGGAGAATAAGAATTTGGTAAAGAGAGAGAAAAAGGCCTAGATTCCTATCTATTAAAGGGAGAGCACATTTCTAGCTCCGCTCTCCACCAGAGTCCAGAGGAAAAAGAGTGAGACCGAGCGCCAGTCTCTTCCTTCCTCCTCCCACTAGTCCGCGTCACTTCCTGAAGCCTGGTCTTGCCCTCAAAGACCTTTGCTTCATGGGCAGAACTCTTCTACAGTAAGTATCCAGCAGGTGGCGTCATTCCAATCGTTACACCATCAATTTTTAGTGTTGTATTAAGGTATATCAATTATAAAGGAACAGTGACCTTGTGGGCGCTTACTCAAAACTTTTTTTACTGACGGAATTCACACTCAAAAAAGTTGTAGAACCCTGGTCTAAGTTACTAATTGCTTTACATTTTGAAGTAGGAGAAAGCTCTCCTAAGTCAATGGGAGATGGATAATTTTTGGTAAGGAAAGGAGGTATTGAAGTGTAACTAGTGACCTGGGTTGGTGAGATGCTGCTGTTGGGGGTCCTGGAATAGTAAGAAGTAGAAAGAGTAACAGATAATGAATGAATGAATTAATGAAGGAAGGAAGGAAAGAAGGAAGGATGGAAGAAAGGAAGGAAGGAAGAAAGGAAGGAAGGAAGAAAGGAAGATAGACTTTGGCTTCTTCAGCTTTATACTGAAAATAGCCCAGTGGGCAACATCTCTTCAAATTCTGTAGCATCACAGACCTAAGGCTAGAAGGGACCTCAGAGGAAATCCAGTCTAAACTCTTCATTTTACAGGTGAGGAAACAGACCACAGGGATTAAGTAACTTGCCCAAATGAATACTACATAAGGAGTAAGCATCTGGGATAGGATTTGAACTCGGGCCCTCCGACTCCAGAATCAGTGTTTAATTGTGTAGAACTATGAACTTAAGAATAGTTTTGTTTTAAGGCCATAATAAATGTAATGAGGCAGTAACAAAATTCCATTTGTTTGTTTCTCCAGTGTTGTTCTCACTTCAACAGCCTATTTATTAAATAAATGAATAAATCAGGAGCAGGTGTCAGGAAGAAAAAAAAAAGGGCACTGAATTGCTAAAATTGAGAAATCTTGGTGTTTTTGTCTTTTTAGCTGAGTCTCAAAGTCTTCCTTATGTATTTGAAAGAGCTATTGAATTTCACCCCTTTCTGCTTCATGCCATAAAATCCTATAATTCCTGCATTCTGTAGCAAGTACTTCTCTCTCTCCTCTTAGAGAATGTGAATGTGTTCATTTGTTCATACAATTCACATATGGAGTTAATGTCTGTTTGGTCATCTGTAGGATCTTCCTGTCCTCCTGAGTTAGTTCTCTCATCATGCCATGAGCAGATGGGCACCTAATAAAGGCATTTGGATGATGATGAGAGAGTTGGAGTTTCCAAATGTGCCGGCCAGGAAGGCAGGGTAGAAGCATTACATGGACTGTCTACCTCCTGGGGGATGCTCTCTTATCACCCCGGTACCTGTTTCAGCCTCTGGCTCCTTCCCATCTCCCTCTCCTCTGCTCAGTCCCATCTGCTCACTTGGTGTGGTGGGCTGGGCACACTCCAGAGATGTTCCAGAGATGTGGTGGTCCGATAGGAGGCGGAACTCAGACCTGAAGCTGGCTGGCTGGAGCCATGCAAGTGTTATAAGCCTTAACCAGAGGTCACTGTGGGAGCATATCCTGACTTTGATCCGCTTCGGGAGTGTAGTCTATTTAGAAAAGCAATCACCAGAGGTTAATAGCTGTGCAGCTGTGGTGTTTGGTATTTAAAGAATCAATTTAAAAGTCTTTTACTCAATGGCAAACCATAACAATGTTCTGTGTCAGCTAATGCAGTTCAAAGCATACTCCAGATTGAAAGGATACAAGGATGGCTTTCAGATTTCTAACAATGTAAACATCACTATTTTGTAATGTCTTCATGATCTGGCTGTGGAGGTTTTCGAAGGCATCCGCTATGTACCTGGATACAGGTATGTGCCTAGAAAGGTTGCTGGTCACCACCAAATTGGTGAGATTTGACCAAGACTCTCACCAGATTGCCAATGATAGACCTGCTACATAGTCATGATTGAGGTTAGAATCAGAAAATGTTAGACCAGAAATGGAAATGGCTCCCTCCATCCCTCCCCCTGACCTTGACACGCTAGCTTTTTCTGTCTATCCAAACAACCACCAAAGGGGATAGAAAGCTGGGGGAAAACTCTGCTTTGAATTTATTTTGTTTATGCCTGTTCACTGGTAGAGGTGGAAGGAAAGTAATTGAATCAATTTCTCTGTCTATTATTCAGGCAGTTATTACTCAGGAGCAGATTGGGTTAGCAAAATGGTATTGAGTGAATGATAATTTTGTACTTATTTGTAAGGCTTACACACATTTTAAATACATAGGATATTTTTTAAATGATGTCTTCCTACTAAAAAAGGAACGAGAATTTCTGCACCAAATACCATGCTAGTTACTAAGACTAGAAATACAAAAGTAAGGCAGTCCCTGCCCTCAGAGTGCTTACATTCTAAAGGGGGAGACAACACATATGCAGTAATAGTGTTTTGGTTTGGAATGTTAGAAGAATGCTAAGTGGGACCATAGAGGAGGTGACTGACAAAGTAACAAAGGCACTGCTGCTATGACTGGGGCTCCAGGGCTGGAAAGGGCCAGGGGAGACAAGGTGATACGTGCTTATATGTGGTGGCAGGCAGGATAGTCAGCAAACAGATGGGGATGAAATGTGATGCAAGGCTGGGGCTGCCTAGAACCATTCGAGATCATGTGACCCACTAACCAACCAGAACAGAGTAGAAGGAAAAAGAAGGTTTCCTTTTCAGAGATTTGGTAAACTTTATGCATATCATATGAGAAGCCTCATACTAAGTATTGGATCTTGAACATGTCACATGTGTATACATACAAGTGCTATGGGCTAAAAACCAAATGTCTGTATAGAAGGTTGCCCAGGTAAACCCCATCTATTTGCTAAGGTTAAAGGGAGGAGGCTTTTGTTCAGACATTTGCATCTCCCTGTGGAGGATCTTGGATTCTCCTTTCTGGGTGTTGGTACTTATAAAGTGAGAGCTTAGCTGCATAAGGGCAGCTGGAATGGTTCGTGAAAAATGAGCTTTGTTGACTCACTGCTAAACTCAGGATGGTAACATGATGATCCCTAGCTTTTGGGTCTTTGACAGAATCCTCCCTTCCACCCCTGTCCCCAGCCTGTGTCAGCTAAACTCTTGTGACCTTTTAGCCACATTTGACTCAGGTGAATGGCATGGTCTGACTTCTTTTCTCTTTGAGCTATACAAAAATTGAGGTCAATGAATTATATTTAAGGTGAGCACATATATTAGGGTTCACTTAAATGGTATGGGGGAATTAATGGGGCTCCTCTGTACCCTAGCAGAAGAACAGTCATCTACATTCATTTATTAAGTGCTAGATACTGTATTAAGCATTGGGGATATAAAAACAAATATACCCACCCTCAAGGAACTTACATTCTAATGGAGGAAACAACATGTGCACAATATGTATAAATCAAAAGCAAGGTAACCCTGGATGGGTAGACTTTAGTAGCTAGAGCGACCAGAAAGACCTTCCATAGTAGGCAGTGCTTGAGTTGGGTTTTGAAGGGATCCAGGGATTCTGTTCTAAGAAACAGAGGTAAGAGAGAAGGAAGAGTATTTCAGCAATGGGGACAGCCAGTGCAAAGGCATGGAGATAGGAGATGAGTATTGTGGGTAATCACTGGGGCAACTTGAGTGAAAGGTGGCTACCTTCAAAGATTTTCTGGTGGCAGAAAAGAGTCTCAAGGGATAGATTGGTTCTAATATTTGAAGAGAATGTAGAAAATAAGAACAACTCCTAAAGTACTTGACAATTTTTATGGAAACTTTATACATACCACCAGCCAAGGGTTGCCCATTCATTAACTTAGTAGGTAATCATATGTATATGCACAAGTTGATGAGACACATGCAACAGGAGCATATTAGACAATACACAGATAGTCTAAGTGTGATTCATGAGCTGTTTGATAATTGAAAGCATTAGCCTTTCATAGGGGGGCTTAGTGTCTAATTTTCTGCTTAATCTAGAATTAACATGATATTCATCTTGGAATTAACACAATATTAATAAATAACAACATGGGGATTAGGTAGCAGTAACAGACTTACTCATGGATTGGCAACAAGAAACAGCATAGATAATTGGAATGCACAGATCTTCCCAGAATCCTTACTCAGTCAAACATCTGTCAGTCAGATTGATGAGGTTAAAGGAAGGAGGCCTTTGTTTGGACATTTGCATCTTCCTGTGGAGGATATTGGAATCCCCTCCTTGGCTGTAGGTACCATGGCCCATCCTGCTGTAAGTAGCCTGTATTAGGGTGTTGGGGGTTGGGTGTATATGACTGTACCCATGGAAATACAATCATCCCAGAAAATGGCTTCCTTCAATGAGGTCAAATATGCTGGCACCTCCTGCTATAAGGAAGCATGGAGTGATGCTATAGGAGGGAGGAGGAGGAAGAGGAAGAGGAGTGTGGGAGGAAGAGAGAAGCTCTATTTCCAAAGGAAGAAGAAAAAAAAGGAGCATTTTGCTGTTGTTGCTCTACCCAGAATAGATGAGACTATGACTTTTCTTGTGTCATGCTATTCTAGGGAAAGTCAGATTTATAGTGGCCTGTCTCCTCATAATTAAAGGAGGCTGCAGCTGTCATTGAATCATGCAGGGCTGAGAGGGACCTTGAGAGTTTATCGCAGTTGGCTTTCCAAATAGATTTCAAATTCCTTGTGTGTGTGCACGCCCTCCCTGAAAGAATGCTCAATTCAGAGACAAGGACCTTGGTCGCATTCCTGAATCCGCCATTTACCGCTTGCACAACATTGGGTGAGTTACTTGACCTTTCTGGGCCTCAGTTTCTTCATCTGTAAAAAGGGGAAGTCTTCCTAGCTCTAAATCTATTACCTCCTGAGTCAAATATAAGTACTCTGTTGGACGTTTAAAGCTCATCACAACCTGACCCCTTCCTACCCTTCTGGTTTTTTATACTTTAATCCCCTCTACACCCTCTAAGATCGAGTATACTCTCCCATCTCTGCCTTTGTACTGACTCTTCCCCTATGCCTGGACCACTCTCCTTCAAGCCACAGAGGAAAGTTGAGTGATGGGTAGACACCAGAGGTGGATGGGCAGCCCTGAAAAGGGCTCAGCGTATTTACCCAGCTCTGCCTCACTTAAATCCAGAAGTTAAGCAATTTGCTGAAAGTCGCACAGCTGGATAATTCCATGGTCTCAGTGGAACCCAGCACTTGTGACTCCAAGTCTGGAGCTCTTTCTCATCCAAACAACAGCCTCTCAGATATGAATAATGATACATTAAATTGTCTAAACCACTTTGCATTTTAAAAATATGGTTTGATGGAAACAACCATGGACTTGGAGTCAGGAGAAATGTGGGTTTGAATCTTTGTGCTGACACTTAAGTTATCTATATTAGCTCTGGGACATTTAGCCCCTGAGCCTCAGTTTCTTCTTCTGTTAAACGTGGATAATGACTCCTGCTCTACCTGCCTCACAGGGTTGTTGTGAGGAAAGCATTGGATATACTCTAAAGCACTCTAGAAATGTGAGATGATACTACCATTACACATGTTATTTCATTTGATCATTCTTTTTTCTAGCTTCTGCGTTGTGTTCTCTGCTCCTGGTTCAGTTGCTAGGTGTCTATATTGGGCACCTGTTTTGAAAATGTAGAGAACACTGCATATAATGAAGGTAAAAATACCCTGTAAAGTCAGTGGTGTCGTTTTCGGAGTAATTTACCATGTACTGGCCTGTCTTCCTTCTAGCTACTCCGTAGCTTTGGAAAGAAGCGCAGGCGGGAATCCAGATGGAGAAAAAAAGAACCCCACCTTTTCAGTCTAGATCTTTGCAGGTGCAGTTGGATTGATGTGCACTGAGCAGGGCCATCTGCCCCATTTTGCTAAGTCCACACCTGTCTTTGTCAATCTTGAATTTCAGCTACTATTCTTAAGTGTGTATTACGATAGGTGTAAAGGAGTGCTATCACACTGACTACTCATTTAGCAGTTGGCATAGCACATATAAATGTGCATGTGGAGGAAACTGTGCTTCGCTCTAGATTAGACAATAAAGCATAGAATGGCGGGTGCTGGAAGGCACTTTGAAGATCATCTTTTGGTCAGTCATGTCTGACTCTCCATGAGCCCATTTGGGGTTTTGTTGGCAAACACACTGGAGTGGTTCACCATTTCCTTATCCAGCTCATTTTACAGATGAGGAAACTGCGTCAAATAGGGTCCAGTGACTTACTCAGGGTCACACAGCCAGAGTTGAACTCATAAAGATGAGACTTTCTGATTCCAAGCCCTGTACTACTACCTAGCTAGTCCCACAAATTAATTTCTGAGAAGAGGAAACTGAGGCAGATAAATCCCATATAACATAGAATGTTAGAGCTAGAAAGGATTGTAGAGATTATGGATACAGTTCAGTGTCTTCAAGTGAGAAAACAGGCCAAGAGAAGGAAAGGACCCTACCCAATGTCACACAGGTATTTAGTGTCATGGACAGGAGAAGACCCTGGATCACTCGTCCTTTTTCCCAAAATATCCTTATTATTGGTAATTCATTCTAGCCCCACAATTAGAGCCTCAATTCACCTTCTCCTAGCCAGTTATTCTTCTTCATTTTGTCTTCAACTGATCTGCTTAATTTCATTCCTTTTATTTTTAAATCTAAAGCTTAGGGGCTTAATAAATGTTTATTGATTGAATGAAATGGAAATGTCGGTAGTACAAAAAAAGGGCAGGAATAAAATGGAAAATCAATTTTTAAAAATTATTAAATCATAGAAGGTCTATAGCTGGCCAAACAGAACACACTGTGTATGTATTGAAATGGTGCTGAATTGAGATGATTCTCACCTGTATGTTACAGGAATGCCTTGTGGAATTCTGCCGGAGATTCCCCCTCCTGGCAAGGCCTCCCCCTGACACCTGACTCTTTGCTTCTTGCCCATTTGCAATTCTTCCAGCTTTTGCAGCAAGGGAGAGGAACCGGTCTGTTTTGTTGAACATACACCAAAGCCAGGAAATAAAAGGAAAAAGCTTAAAGAAAATTGTTTCATATGTGGCAGGTCTTTGGATTTCAGAAGGATAGAAAGAGAATAATTTTTCTTTTAAATGGAAGCAACAGCTGATAATTATGGCCAAAAAAGGATGCTGATTATGTAATATTCTGGACCACAGGACTTGTGTTCTGTCAACTGGGGAGATAAGGGAAGATTTCCTACTTTTTGTTGTTGTTCAGTTTAAAAAAAAATAGCCTTTGCCAACTTTCTTTTTTTGGCATAGGGGCTATTTATTTATTTGTTTGTTTATTCATTCATTCATTAATCCATTTATTTATTTCCCCATTTATTTAGAATTTTATATTTTCCCAAATTACATGTAATGTTCAGTTGCTTTTCAATTGTATCTGACTCTTTGTGACCCCATTTGGGGTTTTCTTGGCAAAGATACTGGAGTGGTTTGCCATTTCCTTCTTCAGCTCATTTTACAGGTGAGGAAACTGAGCAAACAGGATGAGGTGACTTGCCCAGAGTCACACAGCTAGTAAGTGTCTGAGATTAGATTTGAACTCAGGTCTTTCTGACTCTAGGCCCCATACTCTATCCACTTCACTACCTTCTGAAAACAAATACTTTCTTTATGTACTTCATGTGGGTGAAGGATACTACCTCCCCAAAACAGAGACTTTTTTATTTATTCTGTTAACATGTTGGTGGTTTATCTGCTTTGCAATGATTAAAAATATGAGACACGTAGTTTCTGGATAGTTTAATCATTTTATTAATATGGCCAGCTGGGTATTAATAAAAGGAAGTCTAGTGGTGTCTTTCCTAGACCAAAGACCCTTCTTCATGGTCCAGTCTTGGTTTATATGCCCTTCCAGCTGCAGGAAGCCCATCATACAGCAATAAAATCTAATTGAAATGATTGGAGGAAGGTTATATTAAAATGAAGTCCACGGAGGACATTAGAGAAAGAATGTAAGACCCCCCCCCAAAAAAATACTTTTCCACTTAGGTGTGGTTTAATCTCTTCATAAAAGGATCTATCCCTCCCCCCCAAGTTTCTTTGTAAGCTTGGGTTTGGGTTGGGTTTGACCCAGATGAAATTTGATGGAATCCCTCAAGGAGAGGTTGCCTTAAGAAAGAAGGGGAGAGGGGCAGCTAGGTGGCTCAGTGGATAGAGCACCAGCCCTGGATTCAGGAGGACCTGAGTTCAAATACAGCCTCAGACACTTTACACTTAGTAGCTGTGTGACCCTAGTCAAGTCACTTAATTCCAATTGCCTTAACAACAACAACAACAAAAAAAAAAGAAGAAGAAGAAGAAGGGGAGATCTCTGGGTCCCCCAAGATATTGATTGTTAATAACTATTTCTCACAGCTTTCCTTATGTTAATCAGTGAATAGACAAGCCTAGACTCTAAAATAAGGTATAGCCCCCAATCAAGGGTGAGGCTAGGAAAAAAAGGACAAAACATCCATGGCCCACAGTCATCTTCGGAGTTAATGAGAATCAGTTCCAAGTGTACAGGATTCCTTGTTTGTAGCCAGCTTGCAAGAAATAAACCACTTTAGAGATGAGTTGCAAATGAGTTGCTGATAAGATTAAGGCCCCTCCCCAAATTCTCCTGTGAGGCACCAGGGGAAATGTAACTAATCAAAGATAAGCCTGTAATCTCCACAAGCTGTAGTATAAGGTAATGTAATAGCAGATGGTTTGGGTGACTGATAAGGAATATTGGAAATGCAGCCTGGCCTCAATTACATCACACCGCAGGGCTCACTCATAAAATGGCAAAACCCAAGAAATGTGGGAATCCTTAATGTTAAGCAGTTTGTAGCTCTGTGACAAAAATGGGGGAAAAATTTCAGAGTAAATTAGATTTGAAATTATTGTCTGAATAAATGATATTTTCAATATACTAACATGATAATTTTATGAGCAAAGTAAAACATAATATACTTTTATGCTCCCAAACTAATGCCATAACTCTGTAAAGTGCCCTAAAAATATGTGCATGACAGATAATTCAATTGTCTGCTACATGTCTCTTTTTTCCCTCCAATTTTCCCCCCAACCAAAATAATTATTTTAAAAGTTGAGTTTCTTTATTATCTTCCATAACTTCAAAACTTGTGGAAATTCCAATAAGTGGCTAATCAGTGAGAAGATATTAGAAATGGTAAAAGAATCTACTTATTGGGTTTTATTCAGGGGAGGGGGGTGGAAATGGGGAGAAGTGGAATTTACCAGGAGCACCAGGAAGAAGTTGGGAGGCTGATGAATAAGGTGTTGGGTTTTTTAAATTAAATTTTATTTGATTTTTCAATTAACCAGCATTTGTTTTTCCTCTTTCTCCCACTTCCTTGCCACACCCTGAATAAAAAAAGGAAAAGAAAAGGAAAACAACATAGAAAACGCTTAGAAAACAAAAGTTATTGCTTTTTCCCCTGAACAAATTTAGTGTCTTAAAGAAATGGGAAAATTTGCTATGAATTGGAATGGATGGCAAATGGTTGGTTATGGAATAGAGGAATACCTGAACACCTTGCTAATTACAAATGCATTAAATCAACTGCAAAAGCAAAGAACGAGGGGAACCTGCCTCGACAATAGCTCACATGAGGGATTTATTTCATTAGAAATTTAACATGAGCCAGCAGCAGGATGCAGGAGATGAAAAGTAAATGCACCTTTAGTTACCCTCCCAAGAGCAGAATGGCCAAATCAAGGGACTTCTAGTTGGCCCATTATCTGACTGAATCTGGAATGTTGCATGGAATTCTGGGTGCCATACTTTGAGGGAGATGGGCAACCTAGAATGGATTCAGAGGAGAGCAAAAAGATTATAGGATTATAGGTGGAAAGGAACTGAAGATGTTTAGTATCGTAAGTGGGAAGAGGAGCAAGCATAGAATCTGTCTTCAGATAGGTAAAGGGTTGTTATTTGGAAGAGGGATTAAGCACAAACATGCACACATACACAAATCAAAGTTTAAAGTCTTAAGCTTTAATAGCTCAAAAGGCCACTAAAACTTCGGGATACCCTATACACATTTTTGTTGTTTGTCCAAAGGGCAGAGCTATGACTAAGAGCAATTAATAAATCTGATCAGTCTCAATTTGGGGTTTGGGAAAAGGAAGGACTTTCTAATATTTTAGGTCACTTAAAGAAACAGACCACTCTGCACCCTGGCAAAGTCCATGCCACCTGATATGTTTGAACAGAAGTTGGGTAACTCCCAGTCAGGGATGTCACAGAAAGGATTTGTACATTGAGAGGGAGATTGAATTCAGTGACCTCTGACTTCCAGCTATAAGATTCTAAGGACAAATTACGTTCCATAATGCAGTAAATGATTCATTTATTTCAATTCATTTCAATACTTTAGTAAATATTTACTGACTGCTGTATGTATAATGCTTGGCACTAGAAGAAAAACAGTTTATTTATTTGTTTGTTTTTCATTTTTCTCAATTACATGTGAAGATATTTTTTGAATTCCAAATTTTTCTCCCACCTTCCCTTCACTCCCCCTCCCAAGGCCAGCAAGCAGTTTGATATAGATTATACATTACTATCATGGTAAGCATACTTCCACATTAATCAGAACAAAAGGGGGAAATGTAAGAAAGAATAAACAAGAACAGTGAAAATAGTATGCTTCAGTCTGCATTCAGACTCCATAGTTCTTTTTCTGAATGTGGAGAACATTTTCCACCATAGGTGTTTTGGCATTGTCTTGGATCATTGTATTGCTGAGAAGAGTTAAGTTTATCACATTTGATCATCACACGATGTTGTTGATACTGTGTACAATGTTCTCTTGGTTCTGCTTGTTTCACTCAGCATCAATTCATATAAGTCTTTCCAGGTTAGAAAAACAAAGTTTAAATAAGACACTGTTCCAGGTCTCATTGAGTTTACAGTCTAATATACAAAGACATACGAAGATGAGTAAAATATAAAATAATGCATAATGAATACCTTGAACAAGTAGAAAACAAAGGTGCTGTGTGAAGTTTGATGAGATTTTTTTTTAACTAGCTGTGTGAGTTCAAGGATGACTGGGTGACCTTGTGTCATCCTTGATACTTTCCTCCCTTCTTGTTCCTGAACATGAGTAGCTGCTAAGTAGAGGTGTTGTTAGGGTGACTTCATTTATGGATGTATCTGCCTCTACAGAATCTCTCATATCCATCCCTTTCTGCTCATGTTATCCTAGTTTGGGAGCTAATCACCTCCCTCCTAGTCTATCGCAAAGGCCTCCTAACTGTTCTTTCTAGGTCCAGCCTTTCCCTTCTCCAAAATACTCTCTACTCAGCTGCCAAAATAATCTGCCTAAACCATACGTCTGACCACTTCAGTCCCCTGTTTGTCAAACCCCAATGGTTCCCTGTCCCCTTTTAGGTAACTTACAAACTCCTCAGCTTGGCATTTAAAGGCCTTCCCCAATTTGGCTCCTGTGTACCCTTCTATCTTATTTTACATTACTCTCCATCATGCACTCTGTGTTCCAGCCAAGTGAGACTCCTAGCTATTCTTGAACTCTCATCTCTGTGCATTTATATAAGCCTGGAATGTTCTATTTGTCTTCTTTCAGGGCCCACCCACTTCTGTTTTAAAGCTTTTCCTGATTCCCTCCTCCAAACTCTCTTCCTCAGATGTCTTTGTATTTACTTATCTATGCATATATTATGTTCCACTTATTAAAATATAAGCTTTTTGGGGACAGGGGCCTTCATTTTGTTTTTGTAGTCTCAGAGCCTTGCACACAGTATGCACTTAGTAAGTGTAGGCTGAACTGAACAGAATTCATAAAGAGAGGTGTTATTTAATCTTGGGGGGGGTGTTAAAGAATTGTGGGAATTAAACAGGAAAAGAGGTAGGGAGTCAGGATGTTTGAGGCCTAGAAGAAAGAACTAGGAAAGGCCTTGGATGTTGAGGTGGCTGGACATAGTAAGATGAGATAAGGCCTGAAAGGAACGGTGAGCTCGCCAAACTGGAGAGAGCATCAAAGGTCAGGCAAATGAGACTGAGTATTATTTCAGCAATAACAAGGAACCCCTAAAATCTTTTGAGTAGAAAATGAAGAGTTGAACTATTTGGCCTCTGCAGTTTCTTTTGGCTCTAAATCTATGATCCCATGGTGGGGGACCCCAACAACTTAAATTACTCCAGCCAAAACAACTAAGTGTGCAATGATTTTTCCTTTTAGACATAACTCCTCTTTTCCATTCCAGGCCTGCTAGAAGGTATTATGGTAGCCTTGGATTCTCAACAGCAGAACAGTCAGAGCACTGGCAGATCCAGATAGACTGAGAAGGTTTTAGGATATAGCTGACAAACAGACTAAGTCTGGTCAGCTGAAGACTGGCCTCACTAAGGGCAGAAACGTCATTACCAAAAGTTAGGCCATTGGGTGATGGGGGGAGTTTTTCCCTGCAACATCTTAGGAGATCATTCACTAAGTAAGTCATGGAGAGATCCTGGGCTGCTTTGGTGGAAGAGATAAACACTAATGAAATGACAGGTCTTTTGAAGGACCATTCAGATTGCTCTAACAAGCACTCTATAGGTACTTCCCTTCTTATTGGCAAGAACACTAGTTGTGTGTCCTAGTCAACACACATAAAGTTACCTTAGACAAAATAACCCTCTAGAGAGCTCTCTTTTTTATGAAAATCTATGTGTATACACACACACACACACACACACACACACACACACACACACGCTTATGTACATATATAGGACCCAAACATTTAGTGACACTTGTGTAAAATTTGCACAAAATTTTAACTTACTCTGACAATAGATGTAAATTTCTAAAGAGCTATAGTTATATGGTACTAACTATATGTTTATGTAGACATAGGTATGCTTATATTTCTGTGTTGATACGGACAAAAATCCATTTACATAGACAATTTTAGACAGACAAATTTGTAGATGATGGATAGATATATAAATAGATAGATGGACAGACAGATAAGCTGTCTGATAGTTGCTAATCCATATTGGTATGGGGAGTTTTCTTGCTGGGACCCTCTACCTATGAAAAAAATAGATCTAGACTCATTCTACTAACTACAACCAAATAATATATCTATAGATATAGATACTGACTCCAGATAGTAGAGTAAGTTAAAATGTACTCCAAAGCAAAATTTTGCCAGGGGGGAGGGAAGACGGGGAGGTCCCTTGACCACCTACAGGCCCCAGAAACAACTTATGTGGTAATTTGCTCCTGATTGATTTGTTTAGTAAGGTCAATGAAAGCTGCGTCCTATAGAGTACCTTCCTCCTCTCTTTGACGTAGTGTGCCTATGTCAGGCCACAAGACCATCTTCACCATTATCTGCAGTTGTTCAAGGGAATAAGTAAGAATCAAGGCCTTAGAGCAGAAGTGTCAAACACATTAGCTACATATAGTCCAGAACATCTTCAAGTGCTACCCAAACCAGATTAAAATGTAATTGGGAAATATTTAACAAAATAAATAAAAATGTAATAAAACATGGCTAATGTTTTACATGGCCCCACAGGTATTCTTTTGCATGAACTAGTGGCCCCTGTTTCTATTTGACTTTGTTACTATTATCTTAGAGTGTCTACCACAATTAGGAAAGCAAGACAGAAAGGCTATAGGGAGAGGAAAACAACAGTTGTTGTCAGTTGTTCTAAAATGAGAACTATATTCTCTCCTCACTCTAATCACCTGTAGGCAATGGATAAAAGTAAAGAAAATGAGAACCTCTAAGTTGGTGTTTGTTATCATCTGCTCTGTTATGCTAGAGTTACAGAGATGATTTGGCATGAGTGAGGGAAGAGAGAGATAGAAAATGGAAAAGAGACAGAAAGATATAGACATAGAAATAGATGTAGAGAGAGAGACAGAGGTAGGGAGTCAGACAGAGATGCAGTTATAGAGAAAGAGACAGAGTCTGATGGATAGTCTCAAAAAGAATGACAGAAACAGACACAAAAAGAGAGACAGAAACAGAGCTGCATGTAACAGGAGAAACCTCTCTGTCTGTCCCTTGCATTGTATATGTCCAAAAGGGAACTTTGAGGACTATGTGTGAACTGTCCAAGGTCTTAGGTACAGAGGAGAGCATCAAACAGTTTCAGCAAAGATGACTGTCTCAAAGTCAGCTCTAATAGCATCCTTAACAATCACTTCTCAGGCCTTTCCATCCCCCATGACATGTCTGTATAAGTGGTTGTGAGACCCTTTCAGTCAGAGGTTGTCACAGAGACAAGAAGACCTGACCCCTATTCTTTCAAGATTGTATGTATTCCTTAGAGTAATCATTTGTAAATTTGGGCCTAAAAACAACTTCCCCCACCAAAAGTTCCAAATTTTAAAAAAAGCAATGGTAACTAAGCCACAAACAGACAATAAAAACTGCCTGCACATGTAAAACCTTCTCATGGAGCTAAATGAAGAAGTCTCATTATCAAGTACCCCTATGGTCAATGTCGATTACCATGGAAACAACTTCCAAAGACACTATGTCATCTTCAACAGCAAGTGTGGTGATTTGAGGCCTACATTTCCCTTGGGAAGATGTCTGTTGGCTGTTAGAAAAGCAGCACGTCTAATTGCTGCCTCCCACCCTACCCTTCTGCTTTGTCTCTGCCTGACAGGAAAGTACTGTTCATTAAAGGCTGTTGACATCCCAGATACAAAAGAGAGTTGAGATTCAGAATTGGGGTGTTTCAAACAACACGAGGCTGAACTCTGTTCTACTAGAGAAGTCACTCACTGACTGGTTTCTGAACAAATCTGAAATCTAAAACCCTTGAATTCTACTGTATTAAAAACAATTTGGTCAGTGTAGCTAAATGTGGGTAGTGCTTAATGAACTAAGGGCTCTTGTTATGGAATGAACATTTATCTCTCCCAGATTCAGCTTATATAAAACCTACATGCAAGTCTAATCTGAGTATAACTATCCAATGTATATCCATATATAAAGCAGCTAGGAGGTACAGCAGTGGAAAGAGCTCTGGATCAGGAGGCAGGAAGACATGAGTTCAAATCCTGCCTCAGATACTTGCTTGTTATATATCTTGGGACAAATCACTTCACCACTGTCTGATCTCATTATTCACATTGCTGCCAGACATTAATATCCCTTGTCCATAAAGTCATGTCATTCCTCTGTTCTTTTACACATAAGGAACTGGGACCTAAAGAGGAAAAAAGTGAGTTATCCAAGGTCATACAAGTAGTAGGTAGCCTAACCAAGAACCCACATCCTTTGACTCCAAATTGTACCTTTTCCCTACTTTGTACCCCACCTTCCAGTATTCCTCCTGAACCATGCAACTGTACCTGACATTGGTTTTCCCCACTGGTGTAGATCCTAATCCTTCAGTTTCTGGTCTCCCTGGATTGCTGTGCCTGCAAAAATGCATCATTCCAGGGCTGACCAGGTGATGAAGCTCTCTGAACTTAATGAAGCCAATTCTATGGCTGTATTGATCTGTTAAGGGCTAAAATTCTAGCTAGTCTGTCTAAAATATCTAATGAGTGGTCGCCAATCAATTACAAGCTTTAGCAAGAGTTAGACTTTTAAGCATTTATTAAGGAGAATAAGAATTTGGTAAAGAGAGAGAGAAAGGCCTAGATTCCTATCTATTAAAGGGAGAGCACATTTCTAGCTCCCTTCTCCGCCAGAGTCCTCGGGAAAGAGCCCCAGACTGAGCGCCAGTCTCTTCCTTCCTCCTCCCACTAGTCCGCGTCACTTCCTGACTCCTGGTCTTGCCCTCAAAGACCTTCCCTTCATGGGCAGAACTCTTCTACAGTAAGTATACAGCAGGTGGCGTTATTCCAATCGTTACAGTCCCCCCTGTTGTTCCTCAAGAAACAAAATGTTTCCTTGACGGAACAGATCAGTTATCCATCCTCAGGCTCTGACTCAAACCCTTTCCATCTTTCTAACCATCAGAGTTTGAACTCTGATGACAAAGCCCTTCACTACCCAGAGTCAGCTAGCTGGTGGAAGGCAACATGGCCCTAGTGGGCAGAGTGATAGACTTGGAGTCCAGGAACTCTGAATGCAGATCCTGCCTTTGACATATTTATTAGCTGTAGTGATCATGAGCAAGTCAAGCAATGTGTCTCTGAGCCTTACCTGTAAGTCAAATGGAGATGATAATAACAACTTCATTATGTACTTCACAGGGTCATTAGGAGGTCCAAATGAAATGATGAATTCAAAGTGCTTTGCAAACTCTAAATAAAGCACCATCTAAATGGCATCTTGGATGGAGGAATTTTGTAAAGCACTACCATAATATTTTGTATTCAGGAACCTATTAGCATATCCCAATGGTCCCCACCTTTAATCATTCCCATTTTACTGACTACAACATAGAAATTCTAATGTGGGATACCCTCCCATTAGGCAGTCATCAAACCCAAGACACTATGTCCTATGTGCTTAACCTAAAGTGGACAAGAATTGAGAATGACAACAACAGGTTAACAGGGCCCTTTATATCTAGTGTTCTATTGGATAAATGGATACTGATTTATCAGATGCTGGTCTGAAGGTCACCCCTTTGAGAATATGGTTTTCCTCCTA
Source organism: Dromiciops gliroides (assembly GCF_019393635.1). NCBI lineage: Eukaryota > Metazoa > Chordata > Mammalia > Microbiotheria > Microbiotheriidae > Dromiciops > Dromiciops gliroides. The sequence goes on from NC_057865.1 coordinate 40,998,540, forward strand.
GTAACTACTTGGGACTTTAGTATTCAGTCTGTCAGTCTTGTGCTCCAGTTTCTGTAGACCCTGGATTTTCTTTCAGAACAATACAACCACAGCCAATAAATGTGTCCATTTTTATCAAGGTCCAGAGTAAGAAGGACAGACTCTTAACTAAGTCATCCCAAATTGCTGGCCAATGCTAAATGCAGGCCAATAAGATGAACCAACAGACAGGTTTCTTTCCCTCCCCAAGCTTGGTTACAAAATTTTTCTTTCCCTAAGTTTGTTGGCTTGAAAAAGATGCAGTACTTTCTCTCAGAGAGTTTCAGGCTTAAAAATAGGAGAGGAAAGGAAAGTGATAGGAATAGTTTATTACAACTTGACCAAAAAAGGAAAGAAAAGGTAATCACAGAATCTGAGGTTGGAAAGGACATCAGTGGCCATCTCTAGTAAAGCCCAGACATAAACAAACACCCATTATAAAATACCCGACAAGTGGTTGTTCAGCCTTTGCCCAAAGACCTCTAAGGAGGGGGGGTCTGTCCATTTCACTTAAGGGCAGCTGTACTAGTTAGGAAGCTGGCTTTTTCTAACATCAAGTCTGAATTTTCCTCTTTGCAATTTTCATCCATTATCCTGGGTTCTGCCCTCTAATCCCTCCTTCGAATGCTAGCTCTTGAAAAATACTTGATGATAGTGATCATGACCCTGTGAGTCTTCTTTGCCTCCAACTAGGTGTGCCCAATTCCTTCAAATGATCCTCATATCACATGGAGTCAGATCCCTTTCGCCCCTCTGGTGGCCCTGCCGAGGGCAGTCTCCAGCTTGTCACGTCCTTCTTAAGCCCTAGTGACCAGATTTAAGGCTTCAGGCTAAATAGAATGGACAAGGGAGAACACTGTCCATGTATATCCCTAAAGTTAAAAACTAGAGAGAATAGCTACAGAGAAGGAAGACGCATAGTATCAGAGAGACTCAGAAATGAACAGGAGGCAAAAGATAAGAAAGGAGCCAGTAGTTAAACTCTTGGTCTCAAAATCTGTGAATAAATTTCCAAAGTTTAGGCAACAAGTGAGAGGGAAGAAAGGGAGGAAGGGAGGAAAGAAGGAAGGAAGGAGAGAGGGAGGGAAGGAAGGAAGCTCAAGTTTATTACATGCCTACTGTGTACCAGGCATTGTGCTAAGTGCTTTACACATATTACCTCATTTGATCCAGAAATTCTGAAACATGGGGGCAAATTTGATCTCATAGAAGGAAGAAGGGAGAGAAAGGAAGGAGGGAAGCAAAGTAGGGAAGGAAAGAACAAGGTAGGAAGGAAAGGAGAAGGAGAAGGGACAAAGATGGAAAGGAAGGGAAGGATGAAAGAAAACAGCTCTTCACCCAATCTCCTTCCTCGTTCAGCTCATTGGTTCCTTTCCATTTTCTACACAAGGCTGCTCCTAGCATAACAACTAACATGTGCCATGGAGTACAAACAGTTCTAAAATGCTTTCAGGTGCAGTTTGCAGCAACCATCTGCTCCAGACCCTACCCTTCATATAGTCAAACCTCATTAATTTAGACTCTGCCAAACTGTAATTTAAGATGATTTGTCTAGAGCAGGGTTGAAGTCTTCCCCATGCATTATCAATGAAGACAGTATTGGCTAAGCAAATGAATTGTGTGAAGATTATTGAGGAAGTTCTTGTTTGAGATGGGAGGGGCACTGTTTTCTAGGGCATCAGCATCTATTACTAATAATTAATGTACTGATTATGCATGCTTTTTTATCTAGTCATTAAAGTCGACCCAAGAGGACTTCTATTTAATTATATTTTATTAGAATTTAACTTGAATTATTCTACATAGAGAAAGTACTGGAACTTTATTTCTTTAAAAAATATTGGTATACTCACATGCTGCCTTGCAAGTTAGCTAAATTTCTAAGGTTTTATTATAATTAACTACACCCATCATACCTCATGCATACTAACCAGGACTGTTGGATTTTTCAAATCAAGATTTTCAGTTTTCCTTCCTATTTTGTCCAAGTAAACAAAAACTATCCCTGAAGTTTCAATGAGCTATATTTGGAGGGAAGTGTATTTATAGTGAAGAGATCAAAATCTTAGTTATATCCCTTACACTGAGATTTTCAACTAGAGGTAGTCAGCTTTACCCTCTAAAGAACTCTTTAGAATGCTGTAAACGAGAAGTTAAATGTGGCCAGAATAAAACAAAACAAAACTGTGCACTTCTTAACTGGTGCTGTCAGAGTGGGGCACAACCCTCCTTGTCAGTAGCCTCATTCAGCTGAGATCAGTCATGACCTTCTTCCACCACATCCCATGAAAGGACAGAGGTGCAGAATAATGTCAAACAAGAAGAATACTCTGAAAGATTTTCTTAAAGAGCCCCATCGTCCCACTTGACTTGGGTTAGTCACAGGAGGAAGGTTTGTGCTGTGCTCATAACCCAATTCAATCTTGCAGAAGTCACATCAGACTACTATATACCCTTCCTTCCCCTTGAAGCATGCTGGCCTTATCCCCCCCCCAACTCTCTAAATAAGCCCAAAGACCCCCATCACATTTAATGGTCAACCCCTTTGGTCACATGTGGACATTAAACCTTCATATGAATATAGTACATTTTTCTGGTTAGCTTCATCCGACTGGACTCCAGCTTCTTTTTTCTGTATCTATAATTCTTCATTATCATCTTTTTTTTCTTTTTACTTTCCCCTCCTTTGTGTGGTCCACCCCAGTTCCAAGATAAGTAGCCATCAATCCTTACAATGTTGCTATATCCCCTGCCAAGATGGAATGAAAGAACAGTCTTCATGCCCTCCCTTAAACCACCATATGCACTGTCAGACATTGTGGCCTTGGACCTGAACTAGTCCTTGCTACTTTGCTCAGCATTTTTAATTACTTTGCTTTTGTAACATTCAGGACCTCCCCACAAATTCTTTCAGCTCCATAGAGATACATAGAAACAAGAAGAGACTTGAAAATGACTTTTGTTTTCCCAGGGATAGAAAGTCCAAATCTATTGCGGGGGCCCCCCCCCCCGCCCCGCCCCAGAAAGAAGCTAGGGTGCTGACCTTGAAGGGAATGTTCAGGCTTATACCCAGGGGCAGAGAGATTTAGCTAGCAAATACAGCAGGTCAGAAAGTATTCCAACACAAACCTGCATAGTCCTTTGTCTCTCAGAAGCATAGTTCAGCAGCAGTCTCCAGGAGCTAAAAGAGGGAGCTAAGAGAAGGATTTCTTGTGTACTCTTTCCTCTTGATGGGAAGTGGGCTTCTTGACAATGTTACTAAAAGCCCAGTGTGTGTCCCCAGCTAGGATATCAATGGCAATCTTTAAGTTTTATGTCAACTTCTGGGCATATGAGTCACTTCTCTAACCACCACAGATATGACAGTTCTGGCTTACTGTCACAGCTATTATTTTTATAATTTTTTTCCAATCAGCAACATTTATTTTCTCTCCCTCCTTCCTCTCCTCCCGCCATAGGAAAAACCAGCCAAACAAACAAACCAAAACCTTTGCTACAAATACAGAGTCAACCAAAACAAATTTCCTAATTGGTCATGCTCAAAAATGTATGTCTCATTCTGCCCCTTGAGTCCAGCTCCCTGTCAAGAGGTGAGTAGCATGTTTCATTCCAGGTCCTCTGAACTGTGGCTGGTCATTGTGTTGATCAGAGTTCTGAAGTCCTTCAAAGTTATTTGCCTTTACAATTATCTTATTATTGGATCGATTGTTCTTTTGGTTCTCTCACATCACTCTACATCAGTTGATTTAGATCTTTGCAGGTTTCTCTAAAATGAGATAACACATATAAAGCACTTTGCAAACATTAACATCTTATTTAAATGCTAGTTATTTTTAGTAACCTGATCAGGACTAGAACCAGGTTCTAGGATGACAGGGTCATAGTTTTAGAGCTGGAAAATCCCATAGAACTTATTTAGTTCAAACTTCCTCTTTTTGAAAATGAGGAAACTGAGACCTAGAAAGATGAAATCTTTCCCATATTCACACAGGTAGTAAATGGTAGAACTAGGATTTGAACTCAGGTCCTCTTGATTCCATTCAAGTGTTCTTTTCCCCATACCAGCATGCTATCTAATTGTGCATCCAGAGATAAATGAAGGATGAAATTTGCAGAAGTACAGGGCAGAAAGTGCGGACCGTTAGTAACTTTGAAACATTCAAACCTGTCAGATCTTGTTATGGTCTAATGTGTGATCTTTGCTCCCCTTAGTCTAGAGCTCTTGGAACAAGAAATAGTTTCAAATTTCTTATCCATTCCTGGGTTGAAAAATGAGTAGAATCCATCTCTAGCTCTAGATGTGGTTTAGGACCAGAAACAAATTCCTAGTTCATTTAAAACCAAGAAGTCCATTTGGCCACAAAATAAAATATTTTTCATGCCTGGGTTTATTCAACAAACATTTGTCTAGCCCTTACTATTTATAGGGAGCTGGGCTGGGGGGGGGGTGGGCAGGGATACAAAGACAAAACTGAAAAAGCCCTTGCCCACAAGGAGGTTCCAATCCAAGGAGGGACACAATGTCTATACAGATAGGTATGTATCAGGGATTTGAAGAGAGAATGGTGTGAACTGGAGAAGATCTGAGAAGGCATCATGGAAGAAGTGGCCCCTGAAACCTCAGAGCAATATCAGTCAATCAGAAAGCCTATAGTAAGTCCCTGCCTTGTACCAGATACATGGAATGCAAACAAAAAGACTGAAACAATCCCTACTCTTAAGGAGTTTATATTCTTTCAGGAAAGATGACTGATGCATATATAGTTATATAGAGAATAAATTCAAACAAATACAAGGTAGTTAGGGAGGGTACTAGGAATACAGGAGAGCAGGAAGGGCCTCATGAGGCTTAAGCTGGGTCTTAAAGAAAGAGGAACCATTCTAGGAGGCAGAGGTGAGGAAAGAGTGCCTTCCTGGCAAGAGGGGAGAGCCTGTACAAAGACAGAAGGAGGGGAGATGGGGGCTGCATGTGATGAATAGAGATGGGGCCAGTTTAGATGTATCAGAGAGTGTAGGAGGAAGAGTAATGTCCATTATGGCTAGAAAGAGAGGTCAAAGTTAGGTAGTGAAGGGCTTTGAAAACCAAGAGAACAGTCTACATTTTATCTTTGAGACAATCTGGTTTTTACTGAGTAGGGAAGCAGTGACCTGATGAGATCTGAGTTTAAGGAAAATCATTTTGTTAGCTTCTTGGAAGAAAGATTGGCATAGAGGAGAGACTTGAGTCTGGGAGATTGAGTAGGTAGTTGTCTAGGTGAAAGGTGATGGGAGCCTGAAAAAAGGGGAGTTGGGCTTTGAGAGGCATTTTGGAGGTAGAGTTGGCAATTTAACAACTAATTGGATACTTGAGGTGAAGGGAAAGTGAAGAGTTTGAGGATAACTTGGGAGACTGGAAGAACAGTGGTGCCTTTAATAGAAATAGTGAGTTGTGGAAGAGGGCTGTGTTTGGGGGGAAAGGATAGTTTTGTTTTAAACATTTCGAGTTCTAGGTGTCTCTAGGACTCTGAGAGGTAGAAGTGAGGAAGGAGAATATTCCAGGCTTGGGGGCTGGTTTGTGCAGATGCACAGGTGGGCAATTGGACTCTGAGTTGGGGGAACATTTGATAGTCTTGAAAGAGAATGGATGAAAGGAACTTTTGGAAGTCTGCAAAGGCTGGGGCTGCAAGAATCAGTCAGTCACCTGCCTAACCAAGACAGTTGTCGGAGCTTGCAGTACAATGGCAAAAAAAGGGAGAGTACACATCTTTTGACAGGAGATTTCACTTCTCGTTACTGAAAAAAGTCACAACAGTCATTATGTCTGGCTTTCATACTGTTTCTTGCAGTTTGGAGAACAATAGACAATTAAAATGACAACGTCAGGAACATTCTAAGGTTTTATAATGTCTGCCAAGGGAAATGTCCTCCCCAGAGCTTTGTAAGGAAAAATATTTGAGATTGCCATCACCTACTTTCCAAGTCAGAAGGGCTCTCTGAGGCCAGCTGACTGAACCCACAGCCAAAAAAGAATCCCTCCTCCTACGGGGCTAGCAAGTGATCACCCTGCCTTTGGTTGAAGGCCAGTGAGGGGGAAGCCATGGCCTCCCGTATCAGTCTACTTCACATGTGAACACCTCTAAGGGTTGGGAAGCTTCCTCTTATCTGAAGCCCACATTTGCCTCTGCATAGGTTTTATTGCTTCCAATTCCAGAATAATACTTCATCCTTCACATGAGAGCTTCAAATGCTTGAAGACAGTTGTCATGTCCCCCTTACATTTCCTTCTCCAGGTCAAATACCCCTAGTACTTCCAGTGAATTCTCCTCCTTTGACATAGATCTGAGGTCTTTTACTCTCCTGGTTGTTCCCACTCCGAACACTCTTCAGTGGGACAGAATCCTGGATTTGTAGTCAGAGAGCCCTCAGTCTGAATCCCACCTCAGACACTGTGTGACTCTGGACAACTTCCCTCAGCTTGTTTCCTCATCGGTGAAATGATGACAATGATAGCACCTCCTTGATAGAATAATCCCATTATGTGTCAAATGTGGATAATAATAGTGCTTACCTGCCTGGGTTGTTGTGATGAGTTGTTATTGAGTCATTTTCCGGTCGTGTCCAACTCTCCGTGACCCCATATGAGATGAGCAAATGAGTTAATATTTATGATGTGCTTTGCAAACCTTAAAGTGCTAGATCAATGCTAGTTACGATTAAGGAACCTGACAAAACTTTCAGGCATTCTATAGATGCTAGATATTATTGGCTACTGTTATCAGCTTCTCGGGGATAACTTGGGAGACTGGAAGACATAGGTTATGAAGGTGTAGGTTAAATGACATGCCCAGAAGCACACAACCAGTAAGTATACAAGTCAGGATTTGAACTCAGGTCCTACTGCATCCCAGGCCATCAGGAGCATCTTGACTTTTGTCTTGCTGATGAACTTTGATGACGATGGAGAACTATGGAGAACTTCTAAAATGTGTTCCGTAACACTAGACGGTTACCACTCAACTGCCAATATGTGGTCTGACCAAGGCAGAGTACAGAAACACTATTTCCTCAGTCCTGAAAGTTCATAATACAGCTTGTGTTAGCTTTAGCTTTGTTGACCTATTACTCAGATTAAACCAGTAAAGTGCTCAGATCTTTGTTTTTCCCAGATAAAATTTTGGGTAGTCTTGCCTCTGCCATCTTGTATTGTTATTATTATTTTTTTTACCATTGGGAATAGCATGGTGATACATTTCTCAAAGCTTACAGGAGTTAGCTAAATGCCGAGCAGATAGAAGGCATTACTTGGAGTCTGGAAGAGATTATTGTTATTGTTCATCCTTCATTCTCTTCTTGAAGGGAACCAATGACATCACGAGGGTGTTGTCTTGCCTTGAACATGAATTGGATTTAAGTAAAGCAGACCTGAACAACGTCACCATCCTTACTCTTTTCTCCATAGTCATCAGAGTTCAGGGGCAAGACAAAAATCAAGATGCTCCTGCTGGCCTGGGATGCAGTAGGACCTGAGTTCAAATCCTGACTTGTATAGTTACTAGTTGTGTGCTTCTGGGAATGTCATTTAACCTATGCCTGCCTCAGTTTCCTTATCTGAAAAATAGGGATAATAATAGCATCCACCTTACAGGGTTGTTGTGAGGGTCAGATGAGATAATACTTGTGAGACACTTTGCAAACATTGAAGTGCCACATAAATGTTGTTGTTGTTATTTCTTGTTATTTCCACAGAAAGTTGAGATAAAATTAAGTGTATGTTGATATTCTGCTGACATTTTGTTGCCCATGCCTCAGGTTTTCATGTCAGCATTTTAAGCAGTTCTCACAATACACAATTCCACCATCTTTTCAGTCACTGCAGACAGTTTTCTGTAGCTTTTCACTTCTTACCAAGCCAAGCCACTGGTGCCAAGAACCTGCAATTCCAAAGCAGGTGTGGGATCTCTGCCCTGACCTTGGAAGAGGCAGCAATCAGGCAGTAGGAGCAAGGTGTTCATTTGGCTTTGTTTTTTTCCATTTTTAGTGCATAGCCTGTTTGTGCTTCCATAATCATTTAAGTTAAACCATTTCTATGGACCTAATAGGATTTTCTAATACTCTTTGTTTCTTTCCCTTTTTTGCGGGGCAATGAGGGTTAAGTGACTTGCCCAGGGTCACACAGCTAGTAAGTGTCAAGTGTCTGAGGCTGGATTTAAACTCAGATCCTTCCTGAATCCAGAGCCAGTGTTTTATCTACTGTGGCCACCTAGCTGCCCCCTGGATTTTCTAATACTCTTTGGCAGGTAATGAATTTGTGATTTATTGACCATGTCCAGCACATGGCACATGCCCACTTCCTGAGTGATTTATAGGATACCCTGCTCCCAGTTCGTATGGTTTCTGGCTTGTCACTGAAGCAGTGGGCTTCCTCAAGATAGGCCCAGCCCAGCTTTGTTTTAATGAAGATTGCTTTATTCTAGACTCCTGTGGCCTTCTTACCTTACTCCTCATTTCACAGCTTTCCCCTGCCATCTGAGACAGAAAGGGGTGGGGTTATTTTTCATCATAGTTAGAATGTTCTTCATAAACCCTTGAGGTCAGCAAACTCTATTAAGTGTCCATCTGGAGCATGACACTAAGTTAGCTTTGTGGTATCAGGTAAAGCCCAGAGGTGATGGGGCTCCCATACTGATTTCATAGACCATTCTCTTGACCTGGTGCAGTTTAATGGTGCACTCATCAAATTCAAAGATGACCCAAAGCTGGAGGGGGGAAGGGAAGCTAACACACTGGAAGACAGAGCCAGTATCCCAAAGAATCTTGACAGTCTAGATCATTGGGCTGAATTTAATAAAGGGAAATTTAGGAAATTTTTAAGATCGTTTTATACTTCGGTACAAAAACCCAACTTCACAGGTGCAAGATGGGAGAGGCATAATTAGGTCAAAGTCATTCTGAAAAAGGTCCTGGAATTTTAGTGGCTGCCAGTCTTCAGCGTAAGTCAGCAAAAGAAAGCTAACATGATCTTGGTCTTTGGTGAGAGGGGTATAGCTTGGAGGAATAGGAAAGATGACCTCACTGTACCCTGACTTCATCTGGATTCTTGTATTCAGTTCTGGGGGCTACATTTTAGTGAGGATATTGATGAGCCAAAGAGTCTTCAGAAGAAGGCAGTGAGGATGGTGGAGGCTCTTTGAGTCCATATTATATGAGGGTTCGTTAGAGGAACCAAGGATGTTAGGGCTGGAGAAAAGATGACTGAGGAAGACATGGCATCTCTCTTCAAGTGTTTCAAGAGTCCTCACATGGAAGAGGGATCAGATGGGTCCTATGTGTATCTAGAGCATAGAACTAGCAACAAGGGGTGGAAGGTACAAAGAGGCACCTTTGAATTTAGGAAAAACTTCCTAACAATAGAAGCTTCTAGAAGCAGCACAGGCTATCTTGAATGATGGTCAGCTTTACTTCCCTGGAGGCCTTCAAGCAGAGTCTGGATCACTTTTTGATATGTTCTAGTGGGGATTCCTCTTGTGTAGGACTTGGACAAGATGGCGACTGAAGACCCTTCCAAATGTAAAGTTCTTTGATTTTATGAAGAAACACAAGAGAAATAAAGAATTATGGTCTATTAGAGCTAGAAGGAACTTTATAGACTGCCTAATCCAACCCCCTCTTGTGAATAAGGAAGTTGAGGCCCAGGGCATTTAAGAGCCCACTCGTAGAAAATTAATGGTAAAATAGGGACAGATTTAGATTCAGAGGACGTGGGTTCAAATATTGAATTTGCCCCTTTCTTATTTCTGAGACCCTGAGCAAGTCATATAAACATTTTGGCCCTCAATTTCCTCATCTATAAAATGAGAGACTTGTACTAGGTGAGGTTTTTTTTTTTAATTATTGCTAAATGAATTTTCACATCACTTTCATTTCCAAATATATCTTTCCCCATTCCTTATAGAGCTGTCACTTGTGACAAAAAATAAAGAAGGTGAAGAAAACCAAATCATTTTAGCAAAACTAACCAGTGTCTCAACTGAATTTGACAAGATATACAATGTTTGATGGGCAGCTAGGTGGCACACTGGATAGAAAGCTGGGCCTGGAGTCAGGAAGACCTGAATTCAAATCTAGCTTCAGGCACTTACTAGCTGTGTGTGATCCTGGGCAAGTCACTTAACCCTATTTGCCTCAGTTTTCTCCTCTGTAAAATGAGCTGGAGAAAGAAATGACAAACATTTCTGTGCCAAGAAAATCCCAGATGGGGTCACAGAGAGTAGGACGTGATTGAAACAACTCACGCAGTTTGACACCCACAATTCCCTAACTGCAAAGAACGTGGGGAAAGAGGAAAGGAAGGAGGTCCATTTTCTCTCTCTTCTTTAGGGGCTGAGTTTGAGCATTATAAAAACACAGTGTTGGGGCAGCTAGGTGGTGCAGTGGATAGAGCACCGGCCCTGGGGTCAGGAGGACCTGAGCTAGCTGAGCTAGCTGTGTGACCTTGGGTAAGTCACTTAACCCCAATTGCCTCACACACAAAACAAACAAACAAACAAACAAACAAAAAAACACACCACAGTGGCCAGTTCATTTTTGTTGTTGTTATTGTTATTCTTCCATTCTATGATTGTAGTGATTGTGTTGTTTTCCTGCTCCTTCATGTTTCACACTTAATCATTTCATATGAGAGGAGATGACTTCTAAGGTCCTTCTACCTTTAAATCTTTGGTTATATGATTAACTCAGAGACTGTTAGGCTGATTGAATTACAGTTTTAACATGCCGAGGGTGTGTGGCTTGTAAGACAAATTCAAAAGTGGACCTATAGGGTGACAAGGAGAATGTTCTACCTAGGGCATAGGAGCTTTGTTTGTTTTATCAAATTATAACTATATGTCAATATGATTATATGTTTTATTCTTTTTTTTTTTGCGGGGCACTGGGGGTTAAGTGACTTGCCCAGGGTCACACAGCTAGTAAGGGTCAAGTGTCTGAGGCCAGATTTGAACTCAGGTACTCTTGAATCCAGGGCCGGTGCTTTATCCACTGCGCCACCTAGCCGCCCCCTATTCTTTAGTTTTATGGGTTTTTATTTTATGCATTTAAAAATATTATTCTGAGAAAGAGTCCATAGGCTCCACTAGGCTGTTAGAGGGGCCCATGACAGGCTCATGACACAAAAAAGGTTGAGAATTCCTACTTTAATTCAACACAGCTCTTTATGTTTAGAAAAAAAAAGCCATCTCTTCCATGATAACCTGTAGTCAGGGAGTCCAAATCTGGCCTCATATACTTATGAACCATATGACCCTGGGCAAGTTACTTAACCTCTGTTTGATCCAGTTTCCTCATCTGTAAAATTTGAATGAATAATAACAATCTACCTCTGAAGGTTGCTTCAAGGTTAAAATGAGATTTTTGTAAAGCACTTTGCCAACCTTAAAATACTATTTAAATGCTATCTACTATTAGGAAATGTCTGTTCTCTAATGCAAGATAACAATGGTGGCCCAAAGGAAGGAAGGAAGGAAGGAAGGAGGGAGGGAGGGAGGGGAAGGGATAAGGAGGAAAAAGAAAGAGAAAGGAAGGAAAGAAAGAAAGGAAGAAAGAAAAGAAACAAGCAAAGAAAGAAAAGAAACAAAGAAAGAAAAGAGCCATAAGGTTGAATTTTACCATTATGGATTTCATTGTGAGCTTCTTCCAGTCCTTGTTAGAGTAGGGAGCCAGTGAAAGTATAGAAAAAAATCATAAAGATTGCCTTGCTAGCCTACCTGAAATTGGAAGCTGGTGAAAACCCCTAATTTCCTAATTCAGGGTGCTTTTTCCAATTAATCAGTTAAGGCAAATCATAGTGGCATATGACAATGGTGGGAGAGATAACCTAGGCCTTGGCAGAAAGTGTTTCATATTAGTAGATATCAATTAACTAATGAATAAGGAGAACCCACATGATATAGATTCTTCATGTCATTTTTTGGGTTGAGTCATTAGACCCAAGTGTTGGACTGCTAACCATCCTTACCTTCATGGTAAAAGACAGCTGGCAGCAGCTAGCCCTAGAAAAACCTGTCCAATTGTCCTTTGGAAGAGGAAAAAAATGTAGGCACTGGCTTTATGCCCTGAGTAGTTTCAGAGAATAAACATCTGCTGCTGGACAGTCGATTGGATGGGGCAGCAAGATAGCTCTGGCTCCTAACCAGCAACTCAGAGGAAGAGATATGGAAATACAAAACACTTATTCTTAATGTGTTTCTATCTGGAGTAGTTCTGAGGAAGAGGAATGTCATATTTGTGGTGTCAAATTAGATTATACGCTCCATGAAGAATTTTTTGTTTGTTTCTAGTTTCTCCATCCCCCCACTTCCTTCCATTTAAATACTTACTAAATTTAATCCAATCCAACAAGTATTTATTACTAGGATGTATCTTGGTGAAGTGGAAAGAGGGATCAATTTAGATTCAGAGGATGTGGGTTCCAATACTGGCTTGACTACTTACAACTTATGTGACCCTGGACAAATCACTTCAACTCTTGGGACCTCAGTTTCATCAATTGTACAATGAAAGTATTGACCCACATAAACTCAAAGGTCCCTTCCATCTCCAGATCTGTGATCCTATTAAGCATCTACTAGTGCAAAGCTTTGGAGATATGAGAACAAAATGACAACTAGCACCTGCTCTCAAGGAGAGCAGCCAGGGGGTGCCATAGTGCACAGGACACTAGAGCTGGGGTCAGGAGGACCTGAATTAAAATCTTGCCTCAGAAACTTACTAGCTGTGTGACCCTGGGCAAGTCCCTTAACCTCCGTTTGACTAATCTTATTAATCTCTGCTTGACAAATTTCTCATCTGTAAAATGGGGATAATAATAGCACCTATCTTGCAGGATTTTTGTGAGGATCAAATGAAATAATAATTGTCAAGTGCTTACAATAGTGCCTGGCACATAGTAAGTGCTATATAAATGTTATTTATTATTATTACTAGTACTACATTTGTTACAGTCATGCAACACTTACACAGATAAATATACAAATGATAATTTGAGGAGAAAGAGGGCACTAACAAGTCAAGGGATCAGGAAAGGCTTCTTGCAGGTGAGGACACATTGAATAAAGCTAGGAGATTCTCAAAATTGAAGGGAGGACAGAAAGCCCTCCAGTTATAGGGGCCATCCTAGACAAAGTTACGAAGACAAGAAGTAGAATTCCAAGATCCAGAAATAGCAAATGTGGGGGCAGATAGGTGGTACAGTGGATAAAGCACCGGCCCTGGATTCAGGAGGACCTGAGTTCAAATCTAGCCTCAGAGGATTGGCACTTGGCACTTACTGGCTGTGTGACCCTGGAAAAGTCACTCAACCCCCATTGCCCTGCCAAAAAAAGGCTACCAGAAAGAGAAAATGTGCCTATAGGGATGGAATGCAGAGTGAATGGAGAAGAGTAATATGAATTAAGTCTAGAGAGATAGGCTATAACCAGATTGTGAAGGACTAAGTGCCAAGATGAAGACTTAGTATTTTATCCTAGAAGAATAGAGAGCCATTGACTGTTCTTGAGCAGAAGAAAGATATGCTCAGCAGTTTTGTGGAGGATAGTTTGGAGAGGGAAAAGACTACAAGCCTAGAGTTCAATTAAGAAGCTATTGCAATAGCTACAGAGGCAGGTAGGTGGTTCAGTGGACAGAGCACCAGACTTGGGGTCAGGAAGATGAGTTCAATTTCATCCTCAGACATTTACTAGCTGTGTAATCTTGGGCAAGTCATTTAACCTCTGGTTGCCTCAGTTTTCTTATCTGTTAAATGGGGATAATAATAGCATCTGCTTCCCAGGGTTATTGCCATGATAACATAATATTTGTAAAGTCCTTTGCAAGGACTTTTTAAGTCTTTGCAAACCTTAAAGTGCTATATAAATGCTATTATTACATTATTATTACTGCTATCATTAAACAAGTAAACTGTCATAAAGGTAGCCATGTAAATGGAGAGAAGGGCACAGTAGTGAAACATTTTATGAATCTAAAGACATTGATACTGATTGGATATGGGGAGTGAGGGAGAGAATGAAGAATTGAGCAGAAATCTGAGAATGTGAATATGGATGAATAGTAGAATACTAGTTTCATGAACAGAAATAGGACACGTTTAGAAGAAGTCCAAGTTCAAGTCAGGGCCAGGTGGGGAAGAGATAATGAGTTCTATTGTGGATATTTTGAGTTTTAGATGCCTACAAGAAATCCAGTCCAGCAAGAGATGTCTAACAGGTATATAGGCTTGGAGCTTGAGAGGATATAGGGCTGGATATGTAGTGCTGGGAGTCATTTGCATAGAGAGAATTAATGAATCCATGGAAGAAAATATAATATCATTAAAGAAAAAAGGAGTGGAAGGAGAAGAAGACAGGGCTTAGGATTTAGCCTTAAGCAATACCCACAGTTAGGGGGCTTATCTTGGAGCCTCACTGGGAGAACTGAGCTCTGTCATCGTTCATGTTGCCACCAAGCAAAGCAACACCATATAACTTGGTTCTCAAAACTGTTTAGATAAAAAATTAAAAAAAATTAAATTGTTTAGATTCCATTTTATTCAAATGTATTTTAAAAGGTCCAAGGTGTTGGGAGGAGAGCCCAAGTACCTCTAAGAATGGAAAATACAGAACAGTAGCCTGAGAAGGATTAGCCAGACAGAAGGAGAAACAGGAGAGAGCAGTGTCACCAAACGGAGGACAGTGTATTCAGGAGGTGGTGTCCAATAGTTTCAAATGTTCCCAAAGGTCAGGGAGGTTGGTCACTGAGAAAATGAAATTAAATCTAGCCATTGAGCGCTCAGTCATTGGCAACTTTGGAACAAGAGCAGTTTTTTTGATTTGCAAGGCATTATTGCAAGGGACTAAGAAGCGGATGAGTAGAGAGGAAGGGAACGCAGCGATAGCCTTATTTTTTTTTTTGTTGTTGTTGTTGTTTTTGCAGGGCAATGAGGGTTAAGTGACTTGCCCAGGGTCACACAGCTAGTTAAGTGTCAAGTGTCTGAGGCTGGATTTGAACTCAGGTCCTCCTGAATCCAAGGCCAGTGCTTTATCCACTGTGCCACCTAGCTGCCCCGATAGCCTTATTTTTAAAGTGTTTGGTTGTGAAGGATAGGGGTGATGATGTGAGGAATCACTGTTATGTTGACAGTCAAGGGAGGAAGGGGAGACCAGGGTGCATTTGTAGGTAGGATGGAGTCTGATAGTAAATAGTTCTGCCCATTATGGAAATTCTTTAAGTGTTTCTGAAGAAGGAAGAAGAGATTTGAGAGAGAACATGTTTGTCATAGAAGCAATTTGTGGATAGAGAAAAGTAAAGTGAATGGCAGAATTACAATCGTTTAGGCTTTTGTGATGGCTAATGTGCTGTATGAAAAATCAATTGACATAGGTTTAAAAACAACAACACTGTGTATTTAGCTGATACCTTTGAGCAAAATGGAACATATTATATCATTACATGATGCATTCTCAAGTATTAGAACTAAGTCTGAAGTCTCTACTTGGAGCCTTGTTGGGAGAACTAAGGTCTGTTTTCATTCACATTGACACTGACTGTGAGACACTGAGCAAGGTAACAAAATATCAGTTTGTTTTCCAAACTGCTTAGATTCTCTTTTGTTCAAATGTACTTTAAAAGGTCTATAGAGGGGCATCTAGGTGGCGCAGTGGATAGAGCACTGGCCCTGGAGTCAGGAGTACCTGAGTTCAAATCCAGCCTCACACACTTAACACTTACTAGAAGTGTGACCTTGGGCAAGTCACTTAACCCCAATTGCCTCACTTAAAAAAAAAAAAAGGTCTATAGAGGGGAAAAGCCAAGTTCCTCTAAGAGTCTGGAAAAGGACCACACAGTTTTCAGTCTCTCAGCAATTTTTGGAAGCTAACTGAAGCCTGATGTTTAGTGTCATGTGGACATAACTCGTGCAAAAGAGGGAATTTTAAAGAAGAGGGAGCAAAATGGTACATGCTAATGGGAATCTTTTCTTGATGGGAAGAACACCATTGATGAAGAGAGGAGATTCCCACCATAGTCATGTGTTTTTCTTCCTTGGCAATGGGAAGATAAAGGATACATGGTTGAATACAAAAAAAAAAAAAAAGCAAGCATAGGGAGAAGAGTCAAGCCTAAGATTCTATCATTGTGTCAGATACGACCAGGGATGCTAGGTCTCCTGGAATGGACTCATCAATAGGTAAGTGTTAGAATAGGCTAGTAAAGGTAAGCGGATAATTGAAGACAATTTATATCAGAAGGAAGGTTGGAGTTAATTGAGGAAAGCAATCCAATTTTCATACCTAGCTAAGCATTGCTCTGAAACACATTAGAAGGAAGATTATCTGAGTTTCTGATTCTAGGGACTAAATAAAGGTGAATTCTGCTTAAGCCATGGAAGGAACCTTAGAATTAGATTAAACAAGGATCAATAACAGTTGATAGTCAGTGGAAGTAGATACCGAATTTGTATATAGGTATTTGTATTTCTTTAAATCTTGCTCTATATTTTATCTTGACTTGAGTTTATAAGAACTAAAAAAAATAATAATTAGGGATCTATGACTCACATCATTATATTAATAAAGAGTTCCACTTTCATAGGAAGAGTATAATTATATAGATGGTTGGTTATTTTTCCTTTTCATATATAGCTCTTGAGGCAGCTAGGTGGCACAGTGGATAAAGCACTAGCCCTGGATTCAGGAGGACCTGAGTTCAAATCCAGCCTCAGACACTTGACACTAGCTGTGTGACCCTGAGCAAGTCACTTAAGCCTCATTGCCCCGCCCCCCCAAAAGACATTAATGCATACAGAGCTCTTGGTGCCTTAAGGGATCCTATCTACTGTGCTCCATTAACAGGTACCACCATTTACCTGGTAGCAACTTTCAGGGTTGTAGGCACTGTGTCAAGGAAGAAATAATCAGCCACTATTTGGGCTAGTCTTGAATGTCCAAACCTAGTAAGTAATAGCAGGTGTTAACATCTCATTGCCTGATATTATCTCACTGTTAAAATAGAGATAATTGCTATCCTTTACCTTGCAGGAACAGTGTGAGGATGAATTAGCTTCTTCTTTTGAAAATATTTTGAGATTTCTAGAAGAAAGACAAAGTAGTAGAGTTAGAGTAATGGTAAATATAGGGCTGCCACATTTAGAAAAAAGGTCCTCAGATGTCCTGGAATCACCACATCGTATAATAATCATCACATGAATAACAATACTAACAATAGATAGCATTTTCTGTAGTATTTTAAGGTATACAAAGCACTTATGTTATCTCATTGAGGTAGATAGAATTTGCTGAGCATCACATGTCCAGAAAGCATCAGTATTTGAATTCAGGTCTTCTTGATGCCTAGGTCAGCGCTCTGTCCATTGTACCACCTAGCTATTTCCTAACCTCATAACTTTGAAGATAACGTTGGTATTAAAGATAAATATATAGGGGGCAGCTAGGTGGTGCAGTAGATAAGGCACCGACCCTGGATTCAGGAGGACCTGAGTTCAAATCTGGACTCAGACACTTGACACTTACTAGCTGTGTGACCCTGGGCAAGTCACTTAACCCTCATTGCCCCGCAAAAATCCCCACACAAAACAAACAAACAAAAAAAGATAAATATATAAACCAAATAGCAGAATCTTGAATAAGCAGTAGAGGGTTACCCTTCTCTAAAAATAGAGCAAAATGCAATCCAGTCTGCTGCCATTGATACAGTTGAAATATGGTCTGAAACAGTAATTATATTTTGTTATTTAAATTTCTCTATGATCTCATTGGTGTTTGTTGCTTTCACTGGGGCAGATCATGACTCTTCCACATTTTATTGTGGGTGATTTTTATTTGTATCTTCCTGTGCATTTTCCACAAAGAACCTAGTCATTGTACTGGATGATTTTTCTCTGAAAAATCTTTAAAATATCTTTTTTGAGGGGGGAATTATTTATTCAATATTTTATTTTTCCCCAATGACACATAAAATACCTTTTACCATTTGTTTTAAAACATATTTAAAGAAATATTTTGTGGCTTTGGCTCTCCATGTGTCATGCACCCTTCTCAAAACATGACTGGTTCCTTCTAGTCCCATGGGTTCTTTTTGAGGGAACAGAAGGAGAGCTCAGGCAACTTGCTGACTCCTCTCCGCCATCTTGGCTCCTTCCCTGTCCCATGGGTTCTTAATGATGTCTTTGCCTTTACTTCTTACTCATGAGTCATTACTTGTTATGTACTATATCCTATTTAATATTCACCATGGATCTTTCCATTGTCCTTTCAGAAGGCATTGTGTTACTGAGTAAATATTACTGCCTCTGGAGTCAGTGGACCCAATTTCAGATCCCACCTACCTGTGTGACTTAGAGCAAGTCACCTACTCTGGTGGGGGCTTGGTTTCCTCACCTTCGTGCAAAATGAAGGGATCGAACCCCATGTTCTCTGAGGTCTCTTGAAGCTCTAGATTTTGGGTCCTATGAATCTTACCTGGAATTTTGACTCTGCAATGGTGCTGTTCTATGATGTGGGATAAGATAGCATCACTGGGAGAAAGATGTTGTTAACAGTAATGATTAATATGAATATGTAAACACTACTAGGGTCAGTGGTTTCCTCATTTTGGATACTCCTTTCTGCCAATACATGTGCCAACTTCTGTGACTTGGTTACGGATGATCAAAAGTTGATGAGCTGGGGGGCAGCTAGGTGGCACAGTAGATAAGGCACCGGCTCTGGATTCAGGAGGACCTGAGTTCAAATCCAGCCTCAGGCCCTTGACACTTACTAGCTGTGTGACCCTGGGCAAGTCACTTAACCCCAATTGCCTCACCAAAAAAAGAAAGAAAGAAAGAAAAGAAAGTTGGTGAGCTTCTCTATACCCAGTTGGGCTGGGCCTCAGATGGCAAAGTCTTGCTGCCAAGGCCTTGATTTCCAGTTCCTTCAACTGCTGTTCCCTTTCTTTACTTTCTGTCTCCTCTGTCTATTTTTAAAGAGTTATATTAGAGTCTATGTTAGAGTAATGTGTAGTTATTTTCATTTTCGTTTCCCTCCATTAGATTGTGAGCTACATAAGGGCAGAAACCATCAGTTTTTGTTTGGGGTGTGCATTTTTTGCCTTTCTTTGTACTCCTAGTGCCTGCCATGTAGTAAGCTTCTTGATAGATTTGAATAGAAATCTTTCCATTTCTGTAGAACCATTGAGTGCATCTAGCATTCTGTTGGCATAGCCTTGGAGAAGCCAGGGTCACCTTCATGCAATAGTGAGGTGTCTGAGGAACATTTCAGAGGAGTAATTTAAATAATTATTATTATATTATTATATATGTATTATTAATTATACAAGTGCTACAGTGGATAGCATGCCAGGCCTGGAGTTAGGAAGACTCATTTTTGTGAGTTCAACTCTGGCCTCAGACACTTACTAGCTATGTCATCCTGGGCAAGTCACTTAACCCTGTTTGCCGTAGTTTCCTCATTTATAAAATGAGCTGCAGAAGAAAATGTCAAACCACTCCAGGATATTTGTCAAGGAAACCCCAAATGGGATCACAAAGAATCAGACCGAAAGAACTGGATAACAACAATTATTAATTTGAAATATTATTGTTTTTAATAACAAAGGAAAATCAGAGTGGTAAAGCAATGGATAGAGATTGTTAGGGCTGTACTACATTTTCTCTTTTTTTCCTTTTCATGTTCCTTATTTGGGACAAGATAAATCAAAGAGAAGATGGAAAATAAGATATAGTTGTCCATAAAAATTAAAAACTGTTACATGGAGGAGGGTAACTAGGCTGAGGAAGAGGAAGGAACTCATTTCCTAAATAACATCTTTACACAAGCTTGAAATGTGGAAAAACGCCCAGGAATTTCACAAAATAGCCTAGGCCAAACTTGGACTGAGTTAGAAAATTCCCTCTGGGAAGTTTCTGCAAGGAAAAACTTGGTTTAAAGGACACCATGCCTTGGTTCATTATGCAATCCAGTTTTTAGGTCCTGAGTGATTTGGGTCTGGGAACTTGTCATTTACACTGGGAACTGATCAAGTTCTGGCAGACTGACACAATTTCATTTTGCTCATGGGAGACGGATTTGTAAACTAGAAAGCCAATTATTAATTTACAAGGAAAGCTGTAATTGAATAATCAAGACTGTCCTTGCATTCTCCAGATGACACCCTCTCTCCCTAGCAGTATCCTTACAAAGAGGGCAGAATGTGCTTGTCGGTGTGAGATCTACCTGCCTAGATGCTATCAGTCTTCCTTAGATAAGCCACCTCCCTCTACCATGTCTGGTAGACCATGCTGGCTTGGGAGACCTACCTAAGAGAACGAATGAATATTAGAAACCTTCCATCGTAAGCATGTAACCAGATACAAAGAGTTCACATTTGTTTAAGGGATATTTTAATTTAGTCTGCATTAACTTGATAAGGTAAGCTTTTGCCATTCCTGGTAGCATGGAACAATCATAAGAAAAATAGATTTGGCATCACAGGTGCCTGGTTCAGATCCTTTCTCTGTCGATGATTACCTGTGTGACCATGGGAAGTCATTGTACCTGTCTGGGCCTTAGTTTCCCCATCCGTAGCATGAGAGGGTTGGACTAGGTCACCACTCAGGTCCGTTCTAGTGCTAAATGAATTTTTTTTGTCTCTAGATCTATGAACTTTATTTATTTATTTATTTATATTTTTTAATTTTCTTTTATTTTTTATGTATAAGGTATTTTATTTTTTCCATTACATGTAAAGATAGTTATTTATTTTAAATAATAAACATTTTTATTTAAAGTTTTGAATTCTAGATTTTATCCCTCCTCTCCTTCTCCTTTCCCCTCCCTGAGGCAGTAAGCAATCAGATAAAGGTTATATATGTGAAATTATGTAAATCATTACCATATTAGTCATTTTGTATAAGAAAACTTGAATAAAAGAAAAAATGAAAAAGTGAAAAATAGCATGCTTCAGTCTGTGCTCCATCAGTATCAGTTCTTTCTTTGGAGGTGGATGGTATGCTTAATCATTAGTCCTTTGGGATTATCTTGGATCATTGTATTTCTGAGAATAGGTAACTCATTCATGGTTCTACATCCAATAATATTATGTATAACAACTTTGTGTACTGTGCACAACATTCTCCTAGTTCTGTTCACATCAGTTCTTAAAAGTCATTCCAGGCCTCTCTGAAATCATGCTGCTTGTCATTTCTTATAGCACAATAATATTACATCACAATCATATACCATGGCTTGTTTAGCCATTTCCCAATCGATGGGCATTCCTTTGAGTTCCAATTCTTAGCCACCACAAAAAGAGCTGTGATAAATTAAATCATTCTGTAAATAGAATGACTCAATGATTCTGAAATTACATACTAGACTGCCCATAGCCAGGTCCCCTCATCTCTCAAAGATTAAGCTGGGTAAATTCTGAAACTTTTCCTCCCTTTTCTGTGGTCCAAGATATATTTGGTTCATGTGATTTCTGGTCCGTGTGCTATTGTTTGCATTGTTACTGTTTCTTCTTTCTCCTGCAGTCTTTCCTTTACATTGATCACATGGTAGCAGAGTGGCGATTGATGTAGCCGGGGAAGCTTGGCAGAGAGGTTAGAACAATGTTCCCTTGGAACAGAGAGTCAGGAGGACTTGGGCTTGAATCCTGCATACCTCAGAGAAAGAGCTTACGTGGGTGATCCTGGCCAAATCACTTATCTTGGTAGGAAGGGGCCAAGATGTGAAGTCTGTCTTCATTGCAATCCTCCTTTGGTGCCCAGTGATGATGTAGCAGTGACCCTGGGTTCTTAAAGGTTGTGACAGTGGAATGGAAATTTGTGATAAATGCAGGAAAGGGGCATTTCTGGTGTAGATACTGAATGTGTAGGTATTTAGGTTCTTTCAAATATTAAACATGAACAAAATTTCAGAGATTTTGCTAAATCTCTGGTTTGATGCATTATTCTTACAGCTAGCTTTGTTGCTCAGGGTGATAGCTGGTCACCATCTTTCATGAAAGCTAATTTGGAATTTATTAAGCAAATGGTAAGAATCCTCTGGAGACACCCTAAGTTAATATGAATGAGGCATGGCTTCACCTCCTCTCCCCCTGGAAAACCATTAGAAATGTAGGATTGTACAGCAGAAATTGACCGTTGCATATGTGATGGAAAACGAATGAGACAAGAAGACAGAAGGCTAATGTTCTAGATGTGGCTCTTCCTCTACTGTGTGGCCTTGATCAATCCTTCTCTCTCAGCCTTGGTTTCTCCCTTTGTAAAATTAGGCTTTTCTCCCTTCTACTTCTGAATTTTGCAGGGTTTAATCCAGCCCTTTATTTTATGGACAAAGAAGCAGAGCCTTGAGAGATGAAATGTTCTGCTCAATGTCCCATATTGTTAGTACCTTCCTTCTCCTCCTCTTCTATGATCCATCCCCCCCCCATCAGCATTTTAAGATTTGAAAATCACTTTATATTCATTATTTCACTTGATTCTTATGACAACCCTGTGAGATAGGTACTACAGGCATTAATATTCCTGTTTTAAAGTTGAGGAAACCATGGATCAAAGTCAAGTTCAGTGATTTATCCATGGTCATACCATGGTGCCTCACCTCACTTCCATTCCCCAGCCTTCTTTGCTGAGATGCATTGTATACTTGTGAGGTTACACTTTATTTAGAAGAAAGATCTTCAGAATGAAGGTGAATTCTCTCTGGTGCCCATTATGCCATTTATTTTGTCTACTTATGTAGGAAGTCATCTTGTATAAAAGGTCCCAATCCCTTGGGCTGCTGTTGTTAGTGAGTCATTTCAGTTGGGTCTGACTCTTTGTGACCTCATTTGGGGTTTTCTTGGCAAAGATATGGGAGTAGTTTGCCAATTCCTTTTTCACCTCATTTTACAGTTGAGGAAACTGAGGAAAACAAGGTTAAGTGACTTTCCCAGGTTCTCACACAGCTAGTAATCCAGTCTGAGGCTGGATTTGAACTCATGAGGATGAGTCTTCCTGATTCCAAGTCCAGTGGTCTGTCCACTGTACCACTTAGCTGCATCTCTCTGCCATGAACACATCAATGGAGACACAGAAAAAATTTTTTGTTATTCATTTTTTTAAAAAAGTCTCAAGAAGAGCTATTGAATATGGCATGGGTAAAAAATATTGGTAAAATATGAAAAATGGTAAGCAAAATATATACTTAAACTTGACAAAATACCATTAAAATGGGGGAAGGGGTGGAGATGTCTCAAAATTTGCTCAACTCACATTTCTTTTGAAATTCTCCTTTACTCATAGAGCACAGTGCCTTCTTTGATGCGGGCACACCATGCTGGGCAATCCTGTGCTTGTAGAAAATAAATTTAGCCATTTCTACAAACAAACAAACCAAAGGTATTGTAACGATTGGAATGACGCCACCTGCTGGAGACTTACTGTAGAAGAGTTCCACCCATGAAATGAAGGTCTTTGAGGGCAAGACCAGGAGTCTTTTCTTTGGCATCAGGAAATGACGTTGGGTAGTGGGAGGAAGAAGGAAGAGACTGGCGCTTGGTCTCACGCTCTTTCCTTTGGACTCTGGTGGAGAGCGGAGCTAGAAATGTGCTCTCCCTTTAATAGATAGGAATCTAGGCCTTTCTCTCTCTTTACCAAATTCTTATTCTCCTTAATAAATGCTTAAAAGTCTAACTCTTGCTAAAGCTTATAATTTATTGGCGACCACTCATTAGATACTTTAGACAGTTTAGCTAGAATTTTAGCCCTTAACAGATGGAGACCACGGTGGCGTCATTCCAATCGTTACAGTATAAAGTAGACAAAGGGATTTGCTATAATGCTCTTACTAGAGGCAGTGAGAACAACCCCACACATATTTCTTACAAGTATCTCCAGTGATCTCTTGAAACTTTCTAACAATTCAAAATAGTTTGCCTCTCACTAGTACCAGAGACTTGGGGCATAACGAGAGTAGAAAAAAGCAAATGAAATCAGGAGAAATGTATTTATCTCCAGCTTTAAGATTTAAATTCATCATGTGCTATGGGGGAAAGTATACTTTCTATGGAGCCTTACAGTTTTATGTATGGCTCCTACATGGTGTTTGGTAGACAATGCATTGGATAAAAGTATGAACTTAATATCAGATCCCACATTTGATTCAGGGAGCATTGTGACACCAGAGTGGGTGGGATACTCAATACAATCACAGAGACAGGAACATTGTCATATTCAACTGTTCCTTGATATAGTGGGGAAAATACTGGATTTGGTATTAGAGGAACTGAATCTAGATCCTTCCCTTATTCCCTTTGTGACCTAAGGCAAGGGACTTTTCCTTTCTGGGGCTCAATTTCTTCATCTGTTAAATGAGAGAGTAGGATTGTACAGTGTGTCTCTTGGATTCCGTCTGACTCAAAATGTTATGTTCCTGTGAAAGTTCTCTAAGTGGCTCCATTGAATTCAAGGACTCCTTCCCAATTGCCTAGTGGTGTGCATGGATGGGAAACCTCACCCTTGGTATGTGCATGAATCCAAATCAGCATATCCCGGAGGCCTTTCCTTCTTGGCAAACCAGATGGACTCCACAGAGAACATGGTTCTGAAATTTCCATTGCTGCTCCCATAGGTCAGGTCCTCCTACTTCTTGTTTAAAGTGTTGTAGAACCTTCTTAACTGGCATCTTAACTTTTCATCATCTCTTCTCCAAACCATCCCACACACTGCTGTGAGATTAATCTTCAAGCTATACGACTTTCACCATGTTATTGCCTTAGTCAAAGATTCTCAACAACTTCCTCTTACCGACAAAATAAAACCCAAACCCCTGCTCAAGACAATCAGTCCTTCATTTTCTTGTCCCAGGTTTATATCACACCATGCTCTAGCCAAATTCAACTGTTTTCCGTTTCCTGATGAATCCTCTGCTTTTCAACTTCTGTTGCTTTGCTCATGCCATTCCCTCTGCCCTAAGATACCCTCCTTCTCTCTTGGCTTTTTGACATCCTGCCTCCCCCTCAGGACCTAGTTAAGATGCCACCCCTTCAGCAAAGCTTTCTGTGGCCTCTGCACTGGAAGTAAGTTCTCTCTTCCTCTGAATTTTCTTAGCATATTGATTATGTTTATGCTTCTCTTTGTGCACAGTATATTCTACTTGTGTTATAATTGTGTATGTCAACATCTCATCTCCCCAAGTACAGCCAAGTAAGCTACTTGAGCTCAGGGACCAGGTCCTCTTCTTGATCTTTATAATGTTCCTGGTGACATGCCTGGTACCTTACACATGTCTCTTAGATCCAGACTCATATTGCTCATTTATTGATAAGGAAATTGAGTCCTAGAGAAGTTATATCACATGGGTAGTAAGTGGCAGAGCTGGAATTTGGACCTGGGTCCTCCAACACCAAATTCAACACTCTTTCCAACATACCATATTTTGTCATGTTGGTTGAATGACTGATTGAATGAACAAACAGTTTTATTGGTTGTTAGCATTGATAATAACAATAGCAACCTACATAACAGTATCATAAAAATTTAGTGTTTAGAACCCATTTAATCCAATCGCCTCATTTTACCTATATGAAAACTGAGGCCCAGAGAAATAAAGTTGCTCACTGAAGACTCCATAGATCTACCATAGTGGTAGAGTTCACACTGTGAAAACTATCAATGACAGATACTTAAAAAAAATTTAAAACCCCACCTAAATATGTTTAATTTACCATAACACTATATGTTACTCTATTTTATGCTTCTTTTGTTTTGTAATTATCTACATTTTTAGGTACTGTAGTGGATAGAATACTGGGCTTGGAGCCTGGAAAACCTCCCTCAGACAGCATTTGGACCTTGAAGTCATTTAGTGACTCAGTTTCATAATCTGCAAAATGGAGGAATAGTAATGTTGACCTCACATGGTTTTTGTGAGGATCAAACAAGATGTTATGTGTTAATTGCTATATAAATAATAGCTTATCATCATCATCATCATTTTCCTTAGTAGCCTATGAGCTCCTTGAGATCAGAGACAGTGTCTTATTTATATCATATCTGTTTCAGTATTTGGCATGGAATGCTAAGTCGTTTGCAGCATGCCTCAATGAACTTAGGTTAAAATTAAATCCTGAGTGTCTAGTAGATCACTTCAGTTGGAGTCAGGAACACCTGGATGTCTCGAAGGCCTGGGTTCAGATCCCACCTCAGATACTTAGTAGTTATTCTCCGAGCCTCAGTTCCCTTATCCTTTCTTTACATAGCTGCCTGGCTGATTTTTGATCCATGTTTATTTTCTGCACTGGGTTCATCTTGGCTTTCAAGAACTTAGTTCATTCAGGCAGCTTGTATAGTCAGTACAGATCTTCTGGCAAGAGCCCATTGTGTTGGTTTGTATGTGTGTTGGGGGCCTAATGTGGATTTCCATGTTGCTCAAGTCTGTGTGCCCAGATACAGGGCTTCAAAAGTCCCATTCAAACAGAATCTCAATACTGAACCTTTTCACTGTACAATTAAACTTGATACGGGATGTTTCAGGAAGGGATTTGTTCCAATATATTAAGGCACTGATTTCCTGTTCCTTTAAAGACCAAATGTTTATTCACCACACATTTCCCAAAGTTTCCCAGATAGGAATTGCCTAATGAATTAGTAATTCTTGGTAAAATGTAAGAACTCAGAAAGCTTAATGGAAATCAAGTCTAGTCAACTAGCATTTTTTAAGGGCTTACAACATGCCAGTCACCATGGTAAGGGCTAGGAATAATAATTCAAGCAGGCAGAAAGCCCATCCCTGCCTGCAAGGAGCTTCCATTCTAATGGGGGAGGGGAGAGACAACACATCAAAAGAAGCTGAAATGGGCATGAGGGGTGATGCTGATAGAGAAAGAAGTGTGGAGACTTAGGAAGGAACATAGCTGCCCTGAGTATTTCCTTTCAAATGGAGGTTCCCAATCAGGGGAAAGGGCCACAGAGGCAGAGGGATCTTCTAGGGTGAGAAGGCTATAGGGGTGAAGGGACAGACTTGCCTCATTTTTGCATTAATTGGCTGTTACATTTTTTTCACACCATCCTCTCCCCTCTCTACCCAGTGTAGGTGATCAACAGAAGTGACAACTTGAAGCCTGTATGCTGTGATTGAGTGATAGCCTGATAATATGGCTACCATGATGTACTTATTATTAGGAAGACCTGCATCCAATTCAACAAGCATTTATTAAGCACCTACTATGTGCCAAGCACTACACTAGGTGTTTGAGATACAAAATCAAAACATACCTTACATTGAAGGTGGAATATTTGTATATACTAGCTATGCAACCCTTGGGTAAGGAGCCATAGTCCAGTGGAAAGAGCACTGGCTCTGGAGTCAGATGACCTGAGTTCAAACTTTACCCCTGTTACTTACTACCTGAGTGACTGGGTAAATCATTTAACCCCCCTGAGCCTCAATTTCCTCATCTAAGTGTTAGCTTAGATGGCATTTGAAGTCTTTTCAAGTTCTATTTATGTGATCCCATGATGCTAAGTCACTGCAATCTCTCTCTGCCTCAGTTTCCTCATCTATAAAGTAGGGATGATAATACTGCCTTGCCAACTTTTGTCACGAGGACCAAATGCTTTAAAATGCCATGCAAATGTTGTTATAGTGAAGACATTTTGATCTAAAGATGAACTGAGATTTATGCAGCTAGAATTACCTCTTCATTGCATTTTGAGGGCTTGGCAATGTTTTCTAAGTCAAGGTGGGAGGGACCTCAGAAGTCCTTTAGTTCACCTTCCCCTTCATTTTATGGATAAAAAAGCAGAAGCCCAGAGAAGTGACTTGTTCATACAAGTAGTAAGTGAGGACAGAATTTGAATTCACATCTTCTGACTCCAGATTTGCCACTTTCCCTACTATATTGCTTTAGCTCTGTGAATTAAGACTCAGAAACTTACCAATTGTGTGACCCTGGAAAAATCACTTAACCTCTGCCTGCCTCAGTTTCATCACCTGTAAAATGGAATAATAATAGCACCAACCTCCCAGGGTTGTTGTGAGGATCAAATAAGATAATAATTGTAAAGTGATTAGCACAGTGCCATAAACATGTTGGCTTTCATCATCACTGTCATTATTATTAATTATTCTTGCTGTTAGTTTGTCACATATTGACATAATGGTGTTTGTATATACAAAAGGCTATTGTTCTTCTGTCCCTGAACCCAGCATCATTAATAGTTGGATTTTGGCTTCACCTTCAAGCCAGAAATCAGCATGGCACAGAGGAAAACATGCTGGGTTTGGAGCCGAGGGATGCTATTTCAAATGCTCATTCTGCTACTTACCACTCTTGACCTTGGCCCGCTCTGGCCCTCAGCTCCTCATCTATAAAACAAGGGGATAGGCCTAGGAGGCCACTGAGGTCCTTGCCAGCTCTAAACGGATGATCCTTTGATTAGCATGCAGCCCGCCATGGCGCCTTGGTCGTACATCACTGGCCAGCTGCTGCCAGAGCCTGTGCTCCCTGTTCCCAGCCCTCCGGACTTCCTGTTTGCATTTTTATCTAGCACTCCTTCCCTCTGGGTGACAGATGTGATTCCGACTTGCTGTCAGCATCTGGCCAGACTAGAAAGAAAGGAGGGAGGGCAAGATGAGAGCTGGAGGAAGGGAGTGGGAGAGGGGACACAAACCTGCCATTTAATTAAAAAAATATTTGCTGGGCTTAGACTGGCTACCTGCGGTTTTAACTAGAATGATTGGTTTCTCCCCTGGAGATTGCTTCATGGCCTCCGCCAGCTTCTTTGAGCCCAGGCTGCGGCTTGTTCTTTGATGGATGAGGAACCGCTGTGGTGTAGAGGCTTTTGTTTATTCACTCATATGTAATAATTATGATATATGCTACTGAAAGTCGAGAAGAGCTACACCGTGCCCACCTTCCACTGGGGCGTGAAGTGATCACAGTCCAGCCTAGGATGTCATACTGAATTCCAATGAGTTCTTTGGTTTCTGTTTTTGTTTTTTGCCTGGTTATATTTAGGAGTTCTCAAAACTAAGGGAGAAGAAGGGGGCCGCTAGGTGGCACAGTGGATAAAGCACCGGTCCTGGATTCAGGAGGACCTGAGTTCAAATCCGGACTCAGACACTTGACACATACTAGCTGTGTGACCCTGTGCAAGTTACTTAACCTTCATTGCCCCACAAAAAAAAAAAAAAAAAAAAAGACTGAGGGAGGAGGGACACACTGAAGGGCATCTCTTGCTCGTTGACAACCCACATGACTTACTCTGTAAAGACTTACCCTGGAAGGGTCCTGTTGTGCCTGAGAGTTTTCCCTGATTGGGACAAATGGGCTGACTGTTGTCTGGACTATAAAGGATGATGGCTAGAGGTAGCAAGGAATAAGGGCATGAATTTGGGAGTCAAGAATCCTGGGTCTTAGTTCTAGCTACATGATGATATTAGCATTTATACAATACTCTAACCTTTTCCAAGTGCTTTACAAATATTATCTCATTTGATCTTCACAACTACCCTGGTGGTAGGTATTATTATTATCCCCATTTTACATACGAGGAAGCTGAGGCTGAGAGGTTAAGTGTCTTGTCTAGGGTCATGCAACTAATTTAGATGTCTTAGGTGGCAAGATTTGAACTCAAGTCTTACTGACTTCAAGGGCAGCCCTGTATCCAATGAGTCTATCAGTTGTCTGTCATCTATCTGTGTGGCCTTGGTCAAGTCCCACAGCCTTTCTTGGCCTTAGTTTCTTCTGTAAAATGAGAGGATGGAATGAGATAGTCTTTGAAGTTCCTTGCAGCCCTTGTTTGATGATTTAAAATCACTCCTCATTTTCAGATGAGCACATCTGCTCAATTAGGGTGAGCATTGACCTCAAACAGCACTTAGGCCAGCCCCCTCAATTCTATAAATGAGGAAACTGAGGCACAGACCCGTCCAAGATCACACAGTGGGTAGCAGAGTTAGGTCCTCTCAGCCCACGTTGAGAAGGCTTTCTGCAATGTCACACTGCTTAAAGCTCCCCTCTGGGGAAGTTCAGCCCTGCTCTGATGTTGTTAAGGACATGTGATGAGAACAGGGGGAAAGCTGTGCTCTTGAATTTGGATGTTTAACTGCCTTGAGGCTTGCAGGGCCCTGGGGAAGAAGTCAGAAAGCTTAGTGTTTCCTTGACCTTTCCTGGATCAGAGAAAGCCCTAGGAATGAGACTCCTGATGGCTGTGAGCAGCAGTATCTAAAGTATATTTGCTTATATTGGCAATTTCTGTCTATATTTTAAGCTCTCACTTTCAAAACCTTATCAGCTAAAAATAGTGTTGTTCAGTCATTTCTCAGTTGTGTCTGACTCTTCATGACCCCATTTGGGGTTTTCTTAGCAAAGATACTGGAGTGGTTTGCCATTTCTTCCTCCAGGTCATTTTACAGATGAGGAAACTGAGGCAAACAAGGTTAAGTGAGTTACCCAGGGTCACACAGCTAGTAAGTATTTGGTTTGGATTTGAACTCAGGAAGATGAGACTTCTGGCTATGCACTATGGTGCCACCTAGCTGCCCCTGTTAAAAATATGCTCTGATCTAAAGGGATCTCCAGAGAGAATGTGTAAAGGAAAAACTTAACAGGCATAAGGAGAGCTGAGATCCAGATGAGTCAGTCTTTGCTCGTAGCCGGCTTGGAAAGCACAGCCCAACATCCCTGTAGTTAACAATGTCATCTTCCCTCTGTGTCTATCACCAGCTGGTTGCACTGAGCTGTCCTCATTCTTAGTTTGCTGTATAGAAACCATAGCAAAGTCCTTCTATCTGTGTGCCTCTATACTGCACTGGACTTTCTTCTCTGGTTTTATTTTCATTTTATTTGGGACAGTGATGATGGTTTTTATGAAGACATCCAATTCTTGTTTGTGTCACAGTCTCCTTTGGCAGTCTATTCAAGCCTCTGGAACCCTTCTCAGAATAATAGTTCATTGCCTGTATTCATAACTGAAGGAAATTCTGAATATCCATTAGAAGTTAGTGAAAATAAAAATGTGCTATTTTCCCATCCAAGTTCACAGCACTCCTGAAATCTATCCATGGACCACGGGCCTAAGTTTAAGAATCCTTAAAACTAGATCAATTTAAAAATAATTTATTATTTATTGTCTTTTGTTTTTGTATCACCTTTATTTCGGAATAAATGCTTGACCTTTCCTCTACTCAGCTGGACTTGCCTGTAATAAAAAAAATTTAAAAAGAAAGAGGAGGGAAAAGAGTTTTGGAAAACTAACACACATATCTACTGAGTCTGACAGAAATAACATAGGAGAATAGAAAGAACACTGTCTCTAGAGCCTGAGAACTGGATTCAATGACACATTGCCTATGTGTGCCCTTGGACAAGTCACTTCACTCTGGACCTCATTTTCCTTGTCTATAAAATGAGAATGCTTGAGTAGATGGCCTCTGAGGTCCCTTGCAGCCCCGAAGTTCTGTTATATCACACCAATGATCCCTCACGTCTCCAGAAATGGGGAGGATCTGTCTTTTTTCATCTCTTCTTTGGTAATAAGCTTAATCATAACACAGCATCCAGTTTCAAGGGTTTTTTGTTTGTTTTACTTCTTTTTATTCCCATTACTGAAGTCATTTTGTAGATCTGCTTCTTGATTTCCTCTAATAGTGGCTGAAAACATCAGGAAACCATCCTGAACATTCCTCTTTTTCCCTTTGAACTCCTCCTCGGCCACGTGTTCGGCTGCTTTCCAGCAAGGGTTTGGGACTATTAAAATTTCCTGTTGTCCCTGTTTGTCAGCATTGTACAAGCCAAAACAAGGACAAATTGCACCTGATGCGGAGCAGCAAAGATAAATGATTGTGAGAAGGGATGGTTCTTTTCTCATCCTATGGTATAAACTTGAATTGATGCCAAGGAAAAGTGGACCATCACACCACGTGAAGGTTGTCCTGGGAGGAGGGTTCCTCACTGCCTTCCTGAGGCAGCCCTGACCACCCCATCCTCCTCCAAAAAGGGGGTGGGTGAGTCATAGTTCTGAATACCAAACTTGGGCGACATGGTGGTAGCTGCTTAGTGAAACCAGGGATCAAAGTGGAAGCTGTGGCAGGCATTTCATTGACCCAGTGAATCATTTGTGTCTTATTAAAAGACTACTCAGGCTGTGGTCATTATTAGTAGTATAATGTGACATAACTGAAAGAACACTGGATTTTAAAGTTAGAAGTGAATTTAAAACCTGCTTCTGCTATGACCTTGGGCAAAGTCATTTTCACTCTCTGAGCCTTGATCTCTTCCTTAACAAAATGTGATGAGACTGTCCTAGGTGCTGTCTCAGAGCCCTCTCAGGCTTCACCTTCTGTGCTTCTGTGACTTCTGAGGGGAAGAAGAGATGATAAAGGTGTCAGAGCTAAAAGAAAAACCTGGGTGGAGGAGAAGGGAGAAGAAAGGGGAAGCAGATGCAGGAAGAGCATTTCATTGATTCCACCATTTGGGGTGAAATAGATTTTGGTTCATCCCCTGGAGTCCCTTGCATTAGTCAGTGACCAGCGAGATTCTGGAGCTGGGTTCCTTGTCATCACTTTCACAGGGAATGTCTCCTCCACACATGAGGATGGGTGTGTGTGTCGGAGCAGGGCAGGGGTCATTCCACACCCAGCAGTAGGAAGCACAGAACACTTGTTTTGTGGTAGATGAGAACAACTTCTCCATGTCTCTTGTCTAAATAAGAGCAGGAACTTGGAGAATACTAAAGTTTACTATATCAGAGCCATGACAAGGGCAAGGTGTGAGGCCTTTGCCTTTGGGTGCCAAAATTTAGGGGAGGGGGGTAAAAGCATTTGGAGTCCTTCAGTAACATTAATTCATTCGGTAAATCATAAAAATAGACCATAAAAAACAACTGATCTCAGCACCTAATTCTCAAGAATAATCAGTTAAAATAGGAAGCCACTAGAACAATGTTAGCCACTTCCTAGTCACCTGAATTTGTCTCCAAAGGTTGATTTGAGAATGGTATTTTGTTCCCCATGCCCTGGGAGCAAAAATCACTATATGTTTTGCTCATAGTAAGTACTTAATAAATGCCTTTTCTTTCCTTCCTTCCTTCATTCATTCATGCATGCATGCATTTCTTCATTTATCTTTTCTATATGGAATTCTTTTTGCAATTCTAAGGCTACAGGTTAGGTTATGGCTCCTGCTATTGTTGTTTTAGCTACATAATGTTTTTTTGGGACATTGAGGGTTAAGTGACTTGCCCAAGGTCACACAGCTAGTAAGTGTCAAGTATCTGAGGCCGGATTTGAACTCTGATTCCTCCCAAATCCAGGGCTGGTGCTTTATCTGCTGTTCCACCTAGCTGCCCTACATAATGGTTTTAGCTGCTGCCTCAATCCCCGACTGTTTCAACCTGTAGCTATTGGATCCTGAAACATACTCACATGGCGTGCTCAGAATCCACTGCTTTCCCAGGGACTGGCATCAATCGCCTTTATCCTGTGGGCGACAAATATTAAGCTGCCTCTGAATTTGTGCATTTTGGAGAACGTGTTGATTGGAGGGAGAATTATCAGCTGGGCCATTGTGTGCTTTCCCTGACAGGTTTATAAGTAATTTTTCTTTCTTAGAGAAGATGTTGGTTATGATATAAAGAAGGATGGCAAAACAGCCGTTTAAAAACATCTTCACAAAGTAGAAATTAAATATGAAGTTGAACATGAGGATATCAATGTACCCAATTTCCGTCTATCCTTTAGTCATCAATGCTACAGAGTAAGACATTTTAAGTTTAAATAACTGGGGTGATGAAGACTCATAGTGATGTGATGGAAAATTCAAACAGAATTTGGCCTCAGGCTAATGTAGCAATTCCAGTAATGCCAGGATGGATGTTGTGGCTCGACACTATAAGGAAGAGAAGCCAGGGGTTAATGTGGCTTAAGGTTAGGAACGGGTCTGGGAAGGAGGTAAGTACTGGCATCATGCCAGAGGAAAGGTATCAGAATTCAGGCAGTCAGGAGAGGTTCACAGGTGGAGTGAAGACCTCAGAGGTCAGGGTGGCCCTAATCTAGTTGGAGGGATCGGTTAAGTCGGAGTACCAGCCAACAGACTACAGGAATGTGAGCTTGATACAGAGTTGGGGGGTGTCTGAGCTACCGGCTCTTTACAAGTGGGAGGAATTCATCTGAAGTCTGGAGTACAGCCCCAGGAGTGGGAGGGCGGGGTACTGGCGAGATGGGGGCATAATATAGAGCTACAGAAACCTAATGGATGTTCCTGGAAAAGGTGGTGGGAAACTATGAGGAAGGAGTAGGTGGATGGCAGTGATGGAGGAAGGAAGTACAGCAGACTTTGTCTATTTTACAATCCTCTCTTCACCCAAGGCCAACTGAGTCTCCTTTAGCATAGAATCTTTGAGTTGAAGGTCACCTAATCTATCCTACTGCTTTTAGGAATTTTCACTGTGGTTAAGGAGATAAAAACCCCAGTACATCTGATGAGAACAATTACAAAGTAACATGGTGCAGGACAGATACAGAGCAAACCCTATGAAGGCCCAGAACAGGGGCTCTTAAGCTTTTGGGGGTTGTGGAACCCTTGGTCTTCTCATAAGAGAGACAGAGACAGAGACAGGTTCTCTAAGACTCTCTCCTTATATACATGCACATTGTTTCCCTAGATAGAATGTAAGCTCCTTAAGGGCAGGACTATTTCATTTTTTCCTTTGTATCCACATCATTTAGCATGGTGTCTGGTACCTAATAGGCAGTCCAAAAATACTTGTTGATTAATTCATTAACTGAAGGCAAGATGAGTAAGTTAGATATTATAGTAATCTAGGTAGGTGAAAAGGAGGGTAGGATGGAACAGTGGGAAGGGAGAAAGGGAGGGGGCCTTTTAGGCTTGTTTTCATTGTCTCCCCCTGCACCATTTTGTGGCAAAGATTGTTGTGAACCTAGATGAAGAGAGATAGGCGCAAAGAGGTCAAAGCATTTATCCAAGGTCACCTCTTTGCTTAGAGGAAAAAGCAGGCATTGAACCCTTTTCCTCTGCCCTTAAGTTTCCATTGATTTTGCCCCCTCCTCTGCTTGCCCCAGAACCCTCTTCTTTGGGCCAAATTGGAGAGCAGTTCAGTTCCTGAGCTCCTTGTCTTTCTTGCCCAAGCCATTGTCTTGATGAATTAATAAATTGACAAATGAGAGTGCGGAACAACCCACCTGTATCCTGTTAATGTAAGTAACTGCGTTTGATGGATTAAATCTCTTGGTGATGCCCAGATGGAAAATTCCAAGGCCTCCGCTAGCTCCTTACTTGACAGGTAAGAAGTGATGAATGACAGTATACAGTTCTCCAGCTTCCCCAGCTTTCTAAATTGCCACCTGAAAACATTATAGATTATGCTACCCAGTGACATGAAATTCTGGAGAGCAGCAGTTACTCTCTGAAATGAGGACTGGATTTTTTTTTCTTTCTTCTTCTTTTTAAAACTGTTCACTAGCAGACTGTAGCCTCTGCTTTATTGATGTTCCAAAGGGACATGGTGGGAGAGATGGTGCTGTAGGAGCTGGGCGAGCCTAACCTGGGCCACACCACATAGACACTTGGAGCATCAGGCTAGAGAGTCGGGTGCAGCTAATGATGACTCCAAGGAGAGGTTACAAGAGGAGGGCTCTCCTGGGTGACAGACTTCTCCTTAATCCACCCCTCCTCCCTGTTTATCCATACTTATCCTCTCTGCAACCCCACCCTACTCCTCCTGATTTAAGAACAATACCACAGAATTTTTGAGTTGTAAGGGACACCACATTTAGTCCAAGCTGTATCTGAAAAAGAATCCTTATTACAAGCTACCCAACTCTTAAAGACCTCCAATATGGGAGAATCCACTGCCTCCTAAAGCAGTCCATTCTACTTTTTTTTTTAGGCAAAGTTAAGTGATTTGCCCAGGGTCATACAGCTAGTAAGTGTCTAGGGCAAGATTTGAACTCAGGTCCTCCTGACTCCAGGGCTAGTGCTCTACCTGCTGTGCCACATAGTTGCCCCTCCATTCTACTTTTAACAGCAGTGTTTGTTAGGAAATTGTTTTTAAAACACCTTTTGTTTTGAACATTACTTTCATGCCTCAATTTGTTCCTTTTTCCTCATTATGATAAATGAGATATTTGTAAAGGCATTAGCACAATGCTTGGCACAGAGTAGACACTAAAAAACTTCTGTTCCTTTCCTTTCCCCTGGCTTCCATGGAGAGCCTTTCTTTTTAACAAAGAATAACATTAGGAAGCTTTCCCTTACATCAAGGCTAAGTTGGATACTTTTTTACAACCCCCTCCCCCCCATGCAGATCATGACTGACAGCTGTTGGCACTCTAGAGTGCCTCAGAAGATTTTATACAATTAATAATAACAACAAACAGTTATATAATGCTTTATCAAGTTTGCAAAGCACTTTACAAATATTTTATCCTCAAAATAACCCTAAGAAATTATCATCCCTATTTTATAGGTGAAGAAATAGATTTAATAATAATAATAAGCATGTCTGTAATGTTTTTTAAGGTTTGCAAAGCAAACTGAAATGTTATAGCTGTAGTAGTAGTAGTGGTGGTGGTGGTGGTGGTAGCAGTAGTGGTTGTAGCGGTAGTGGTGGTGGTGGTGGTGGTGGTGGCGGTAGCAGTAGTAGTAACCATAACCATATATCATAATCATAATAATGATAGCTAACATCTATATAGTACTTACTGTATGCCAGGCACTGTGAATCAGCACTTTATTATTATTATTATTATTATTATTATTATTATTATTATTATTATTATTATTATTATTATTATTATTACTTGCTGAGGCAATGGGGGTTAAGTGACTTGTCCAGGGTCATGCAGCTAGTAAGTGTTAAGTGTATGAGGCCGGATTTGAACTCAGGTCCTCCTGAATCCAGGGCTGGTGCTCTATCCACTGCATCATCTAGCTGCCCTATTATTATCTTATTTGATCCTCACCACAACCCTGGAAGATAAGAACTATAATTTATCCTTATTTTACAGATGAGAAAACCAAGGCAAACAGAGGTTATGTGACTTGCCCAGGGTCACATAGCTAGTAAGTGGGGCCATATTTGAACTCAGGTGTGAGGATATGAGGAGACAATGCTCTCCATGGGAATCTATGGGGTGGGGGGAGGGGAAGAGGGAGCAGAACAGACAAGTCAGATTCTGCTGACAGGCTCCGAAGCTAAGATCAGGACCTGAAAGGGAGGACAGCTCAGTTTGTAGGCACCACCCTGGAAATCAAAAGTGTCCAATCAGTGAGACTCAGAGAATAGGAAGAGTAACCAGAAGCAGGGAATTTGGAAGGGGGGGGCCAGGGAGTTTCTAACATCTGTAGGCTAGTTTTGTTCCCCCACTTACCCACACATACACCCTTTTCTTGTCTCTGGGCCATTCTCTTGTGAGCTCCCACAGCATAAGACATTTCCTGCTTCTGCTGCTGTTCAAAGAACACTTTGTTTATTTACCAGGTATCTTCTAAGTTCCTGCCTCCCCTGTGAGACTCTTCTTTTAAAGCCCTTTTCAGATGAAATTGGAATCTAGGGAAGTTAAGGTACTTACTCCAGGACATGTGGAGTTTAAGTGGCAGAGTCAGGATTTGAACCCAGGTCCTGTGATTTCAAATCCATCACACTGTCCACTGTTTTAGACTACTTCAAGGCACTGGACATCTCTTGGTAGCCTGGTAGGCAAACTTTGAAAGTACCACAAATAAACCCTGATCCAATGCTTGGTTTATTTAGTTGGAGTTTTAGGTTAGGGCTACTACACGTGGCCATCAGCTCTGATTGTCTCTGAAGATCTTTGAAATGCAACACTGTTGGGGAGGGAGGGGGGCTGAGAAATAATAACAGGACTAACAGAGACCACTGGTTTTCAGGCAGCCTTCATTTTTCCATTTTACACAGAAATGGAAATGTGCAAACTCATGTCCTGCTTATGTACTTGAGTAATGAAACATCCCAGGTGAACTGTCATTAATACATAAGAGAAAATATGCAAATATACTCTTTTCCCACTGGATACTTACTGGATTCTGGTGTAACAAGTTTAGAAACGGATTCTTCTCCCCAAGTTGTTGCCTTGTATTTAGATAATGTCACTTTCCTATGAATCCCCATAATATTCCTGGGAAATTGACACAATCATTCCTATTTCACAGGTGGGAAAACTCAATAAAAGACTTTGGGGGATGAGAAGATTAAATCTCAGAGCTGGGGAGCTAGAAAAATGCTCTGTAACTTGAGGCCCTCTTGTTATCTGGTGAAAACTTCTTTTCTTGCTAATTCTTGAAATGTCTCACTCAGAACCCTTGTAAATATAGAGAAACAATTATGGTGGTATGATAACCACTTCTGCTGCACAGGATGCTGAAATAATCAGCCAGTTCTATTTACTCTTAACAGTCCCCAAAAGCAGCAGTTGAAGGGAAAAGAAAGCAACTTAATTAAAAAACAACTGCCAACAATAAGTGAGTAAGCAAAATATAAAGAGCTAATTTCAGATGAGAGCCTTACCCTAGGCAGAAAAGAGCTCTTCTGTTTTATTATTAGGTTCTTTCTCCTGATTGTACATGGTCCAGAACTAACTGATGGCATTAGTTGGTCTGGATGCATTGAAGGAAAATGAAGTTTCTTTTGATTTTTATGGGATACTGTAGTAATTTCAAATGTGCTAAACAATATCATTATAAAGAATGTTCCTTGTCACCACTAGAAACTTAGTTGGGGGGGGGGGTCAGCTGGGTAGCACAGTGGATAAAGCACCGGCCCTGGATTCAGGAGGACCCAATTTCAAATCTGGCCTCAGACACTTGACACTAGCTGTGTGATCCTGGGAAAGTCACTTAAATCCTCATTTCCCTGCAAAAAAAAAGACAAAAAAAATTACAAAAAAATTAAAAAGAAACTTAGTTGGGATCCCAGAGGCCTTTGCGTCAAACACCTTCAAACTCCTGGGTCACTTAGGTGGCACAGTAGATAGAGTTCCAAGCCTGGAGTGAGGAAGACCTGAGTTCAAATGTGACTTTAGACACTTACTGACTGTGTGATCCTAAACAAGTCACTTAACCTCTCTTGTCTCAGTTTCCTTATCTGTAAAAAGGAGATATAATGATAGCTCCTAACTTGCAGGATTGTTGTGAGGATCAAATGAGAATAATTTTAAAGGACGTAGTACAGTGTCTGGTACCTAGTGTAAATGTTAGTTGATCATCATCATCATCATTACAAATGAAGAAACAGAGATCAAGGAAGGTGAAATGACCTGAGACCTGTGTATTCCTCTTGGCTGGTCACTAAACACCTACATCTGTCTTTGAGAGTCACCTAACCTCGGTGAACTCATGTGGAAAGTGGGGTGGTTGGACTAGACAGTCTCTCAGATTTTTTTCCATCACTGGTATTGTACTTAAATTTCATTTGAGAGACACCAACACCATAGCCAGCAATAGCCTCAGTAATATCAAAGGGAGGGGCTGACCAGACATCAGCATTTAAGCCATTCTCTCCTGGCTGAGGGTCGCCTAAGATCAGATGGAGGCAATCAGACCATGAGATATTTCTGCCATGAATGACTGCCTAGGTCATTTTATTTTTATTTGGAAGGACCTACAAACCTCTGGCACCAGAACCTGCTGATCCTGCCCTAGTAGGAAGCCCTAAATTAATTTCAATGTTTTCAACAGGAATCCTGTGCACGAGGTTCTACAGAGATAATATCATGGCAATATGACTTTGAGTGACTCCAGAATGAGTCGCCTTCCTTGTCATAGGAGTGGAGGCAAATGGCTGTCAGCAGAATTCTGTGGAGGATGTTGTCAGCAGGAAATGTTGACAATATGAGTATATGAGATTATTTTTTGAGAAGGTGACAGGGAAGCATCGTAATAGCAACCCACACACCTGTAAAGGAAAATGGCAAGCTGTTCGATGGACCCAAATAGAACTATGTTGAGTTCTCACCAAGGAAACATTTTAGAACTTGGGATTCATGGGATTGATTTAACTATAAAAATGGCTGTACTGAAATGCACACAACACGAGTTCCATATCAGGGAGTGCTTTTTTAAGTTCAGATAGTCAGCCCCATAACATTTATTTAGTGCCCCTAATTTTTCTTATCTTTGTCACTGTTATCATCATCTTCATGATTGGATGATCTTGAAGCAATTTAAGATTTATAAGATGCGATTTCCTGTGAACCTCCGTAAGAACTGTGTGAGATAGGTAATTCATATATTTTTGTCCCCACCCTATAGATGGGGAAACTGAACTCAGTAATTCATTTGGATTTTTGACAAACACTTATTAAATATCATCAGGCCTTGTACTAGGTAGGCACTGGGAAAAGGAACAAGAATTCCTTTATTGCCATCTCTGTGTCAGGCATTGTGCTAGGTGCTTTACAGATATCTCATCTGATCCTCACAATGACCCTGGAAAGTGCTAGCAGCAGCAGCAGCAGCAGCAGTCTCACTTTGCAGTTAAGGAAACTCAGGCACACAGAAGTTAAATGACTTGCCCAAGGTCACATAGATGGTAAGTAGCTGAGGCTGGATTTGGACACAGTCTAGCTACTGTACCATCTAGCTATATCTAGGGGGATGCAAAATCAATAGTAAAACAGTCCTCTCCCTTCGAGGAGCCTTTTAAGTCTACCATGCTGTTTTATCATGTAGTGAACTCTGCTACCAGTACAGATAAGCACCTTTTCTCCAATTTGTGTCTTTTGAGAGTTTCTTGGTGGCAAAGATAAGTGACTTGTCCAAGGTCACACATCCAGGATGTATCAAACTTGAACCCTGGGTCTTTTCTGACTTCTGGGCCAGTGCTTTATCCATTTGCCATGCTGTCTCTTAAGAACAAGCTCATATCTACAAAATATATGTTATGTACAAAAAAACACAAAATAATTTCAAGAGGGAGAGAGTACTCACAGTGGTGTAGGGAGGAAGGGAGTAGTAGGCTGCGTTGAGAGGCCACATTTACAACTTAGTGCCTGAGCTATGCTTTCCTTGAAGGGGGGGTCAGGAAAAGTAAAATTGGACAAGATATTCCTGCCTCAAAAGAATTTCTGTTCTCATCGTGATAATCAGAAGCACACATGTGAAATGATGTTAAACCATCCAAGGCAGCATGGCCCAGATGAGGGGGATGGTGAGTTCTGGCTCCGTGGAGCTGAACCTCTGAGTCAAGGTGGCGGGTGTGTCTGCCCACCTGTGCTCCATCCAGAAGACCATTTGGGCAGTGACTGGGGATCCTTTCCTATCTCTGATCAATTTCTTTCTGGCACCACTTAAAACACAAAGACCCAAATTGGCCTCAAACCATCCACTTGTTTTCTCCTGTCTTTCCTGCTATATGTTGAAGGTGTTTGAATGCCAGCAATAGAGCTGTTCTTTCTCTGCTGGCTTCTCCATCTCCAAAGTGGTGGTGGATGCCAACCATTAGAAAAAGAAAAAGGGGAAGGACAGTTCAATGGTAAGGGGAAAAGTGCTTCTGGAGATGTAATTCAATCAACACACTTTTATTAAATACCTACTGTGGCATGCCAGGCACCAGCAGTACAAAGACAAAAATAAAACAGTCCCTGCCTTCAGGGAGCTTATATTCATTCACAGCTGAAAAAAACAAACTTAAGGAATGCTTAAGTTAACCAGGAAAATGGTTTTCTTCCTTCAGATTTTCTAGTCTCATTTATCTCTCTAATTAGTCCTTCACAGGGCAGCCTGGGGTCTACAAGATTCATCTTCCTGAGTTCAAATCCAGCCTCAGATACTTACTATCTGTGTCACCCTGGGCAAGTCACTTTACCCTATTTGCCTCAGTTTCTTCATCTGTAGAATGGGCTGGAGAAGGAAATGGCAAACCATTCCATTATCTTTACCTAGAAAACCCCAAAAGAGTCAGACATGACTGAAAATGATGGAAAAAACAAAAGTCCCTCACAAAAAAAGAACTCAAATCTTATTTTGGGGGGGGGGCAATGATCAAAATCTCATTTTCTTTCCCCAGGTATTGCCGCTCACTAATTCACTGATTCATTCACTAAATTCACTAGTTTAGCAAATTGCCACTCAGTAAAATGAGGGGGTGATGAGCCCATGTAAACTTTTCTGACCTCCTGCTATCATACTGTCCTTGGCATGGACTTGTAGATGAGATCACCCGAGGATAAGATCTCTTGGGGGCTTTAATAAATCAATCTCTTTCTCTTTCTCTCTCTCTCTCTGTCTCTCTCTCCCCTCCCATCTCTGCCCCCAGTGTGTGTGTGTGTGTGTGTGTGTGTGTGTGTGTGAGATGGGATTTAAGACAGATCTGCTTTGTGTTAAATATAAAGTGTTAGTTCTTGTCTGAGGGATTCGCTAGAGGTTTGTGCTTCTTGAATATGTTCAAGGTCCTCACACAGACACTTTACTATGATTCTTGGAAAGTATAATGTTAGCAGTAAATGGTAATGACAATAATAATTATTATTTCAAATGCATACTTCTGGTCATCATGATGAGAACATAAACTCTTTAAAGACAGGAATTATTCGATCTCGGGCTTTTTTTGTCACTGTGACCTTTTGCAAACCTTAAGGTGCTATATAAATGTTAGCTATGACAATAATTATCATGTCATTATAATTATGTTATATTTATCATATAAGCATCAATAACACTTATATTATTATTATCTCATTTGAGGCTCATAACAGCCCTGTTGAGGTAAGTGCTATTATTATTCCCATGTTGCAGCTGAAGCAGAATTACAAAGCTAGTAAGTATCCGAGACAGTATTTGAATTCAGGTTCTTGAGTCCCTGCATAGTGCTCTTAATACTACACCAAGATAAAGAAGCAATTATGAGCAATTCTGTTTCAGGGTCAGCCTTGCAATAGTCTTGTTATATTTCTTGATCCTGCTGCTCTTACAGCTCCTGTTTGGGTTCTTGACACACAGCACATGGTGATATCAGTTAGCAAACTAAAACCAATGTTCTTTATTAAAATCTGGCAGACATAGAGAGCAGAGTTAATTAGGTTTGGGGTCTGCCGAGTCATTTAGCAATCTGTACAAAATTTCAGCAGCTTTTTAAGAAAATACATCCAATGATAGAATGGTGGTAGATGTGATGACCCTGAGCTGGAATAGCCCAAGGAAATTCCGTGTGAGTTCTGGGCAGTATAGCCTTCTATCTAGATGGGCAGGAATGTTCATCCATTTTCTTTTCATTGTTTCTTTGTTTCTTTGCCCTCCCTGGAAATGGCTCTGCCCATTCGTCACTCACCATTTCACTTTTGTACCACCTGA
Organism: Dromiciops gliroides; assembly: GCF_019393635.1. Taxonomy (NCBI): domain Eukaryota; kingdom Metazoa; phylum Chordata; class Mammalia; order Microbiotheria; family Microbiotheriidae; genus Dromiciops; species Dromiciops gliroides. Next base: position 41,041,878 of record NC_057865.1, read on the forward strand.
CAGCCCTAAAAAGATCATAATGCTGGAAAATGTTTTCCTATTTTCACCCCCTGCAAATTTGTCTCCATTCAGCTTCCTGTAATTAGGCTCTTAGTTTAATTCCCAAAGCCCATTTCCCTCCCCACCAAAAAAGACATTTAAATTTTTTCCAGTACTTGTGCATATTTTCATTTCTCTCATGTCTTTTCACTTGCCATTTAGCCATGTCTTAAAAAAGGCTCCTTTTCTTTCTGTTCATCCTCAGAAATTAATTCCTTCAACCATTTAACCATTTGGGGGATTCTCAAATCCCCTTCCTCGCTGAGGATCATTTATCTATGGCTGCCATGGAATGTAGAGAATTTATTCAAAATCTTTTTCTGTTAATAGTTAGGGAAATTAAGTTAAATTAGAGTTGGATTAAAGGACACAGTGGTAGTTGGTTATTAGCCAATGTATAAACTCATGGGAGTTGCGTGAGACCTCTTCTTTTGAGCTGGGTCTTTCTGGCACATGTTGTCCAAGTGTGTAGATAGTATTTTAAGAGCAACCTAGGTCTTGATTCACTATAATGACCCCAAAGGAAAACTATTTTGTGTGGGGCAACAAGGGTTAAGTGACTTTCCCAGGATCACACAGCTAGTAAGTGTTAAGTGTCTGAGTCCAGATTTGAACTCAGGTCCTCCTGAATCCAGGGCCAGTGCTTTATCCACAGCACCACCTAGCTGCCCCCCCCACCCCAAGGAATACTTCTTAACCTTTCCCCATAGGAGTAACCTTATGTTTCCATTCTTCAGAGGAGGAAAAAAAAATAAACTGGCTTTGGTCAGGAGGTGTTGAGTGCCTACTGTGTGCAGAGCACAGTGGAAGATCCAAAGGTCATCAAAGACCTCATGGAGCTCCCATTCCATTGAGGGATATGACATGCACACAAATAACTGTAGTACATGATACATGATAAAGGTATGAGAGAGGTACAAACAGGCTGCTGAGATTCTGGGGGCACAGATCAGGAGCTGGAAGCAATGTTAGAAGCCTTCTACTCCAACCCCTTCTCGTGTTACAGATGAGGAAACAGAGACTCCCAAAAGTCCAGTGACTTGCCCAAAGCTAGTAAGGCTTGTCACAGGGCTAGTGAGTGTCTGAAATGGGATGTGGACCCACTTCTCTGACTCTAAATCCAGTTTTATTCCCAGTGTACCACATTGGTCTAAATAGGGAAAAGGCATAATGAATGGGAGACTTAGAGTAGGTTTCATGGAAGAGGTGACATTTGAGCTGGGTTTTAACCTTGATTGTTTAGTCATTTTTGTTGTGTTTGACTCTGTGACCCCATTTGGGGTTTTATTGGCAAAGATTCTAGGGGGGTTTGCCATTTCCTTCTCCAGCTCATTTGATAGATGAGGAAACTGAGGCAAACAGGGTTAAGTGACTTGCCCAAGGTCACACAGCAGGTAAGTGTCTGGAGCTGGATTTGAACTCAAGAAGATGAGTATTCCTGACTCCAATCTCAGAACTCTATGCACTGTGCCACCTAGCCGCCCCAATGTATGGGTTGGTATTTTTAAAGTATTAAATAGGCAGAGTATGCCAGGCATAGGAAGTATGATCAAAGAGAGGGAGGCCAGAAAACATGGGTCTGTACAGGAGATGGGGACTAGTTCAGTGTGTCCAGGACATAAGAGTACATAAAGGGGGAGAGGTAGGATTCTTTTATATTGATCCAGGCAGGTAGCAGTGAGGGCCTATATGAGAATGAGGGCAATGGGAATGAAAACATTCACATAGAGCTTTGAGCACATTATCTCCTTTGACCTTCACAACATGTACCTGTGAGGTACATGCTATAGGTATTATTAGCCCCACTTTACAGATAAGAACACTGAGACTCAGAGCGACCAAGTTATTCTTCTGTAGGTAAATAGTGATTATTGGAGGACAGATGAGAACATTTGTTCCAATATTCATGAAGGCAACGGAATCAGTTATTGTGGGGTGCTTAGACATTGGTCAGACATGGGAGATGCCAAGGGCATCCACTGCATCCTAGGTCATCACCAGTCATCTTGGCTTTTGTCCTTCCACTGGACTTCTATGACTTTGGAAGAGAGAGTGAGCCTGACAACTTTGCATACTTCTGCCTCACTTAAATCCAATTCACACCCAAGTCAAGACATCACTGTGATGTCATTGGTCCTCTTCAAAAACGAAGGACAAAAACAACACCTCCTCCACTGCTCTTTCCTATATATTGTTAAGATATTGTTTATAATCTTCCACCATGCTCTTCTGTGATATGTAGCAAATGAACTCATCATCTATACTGGTATTGTCCTTGGACATGCATCTCTGCTTGTCAAGAAGAACAAGTATTTGCTGATGCAGGTTATTCTGCACAAATTTCTTTCCCTCCCTCCCCAAATTCCTTCTGACCTCCTCATTGTGGTGATTGCTTGATGTTGGCTAAAGTTAACTAGGAAATATAGCTACATAAAACATACAAGAAATAAGTGTGTACAACCACACTTTAGTGTTTAAGTACAACGTTCTTAATTGTATCTGAAGTATATTTTGTGGTGTGTGCCTATTTGCTAGGGTTATAGCAAAAATATTTTTCAATTTAAGGGTTTGCGGATTGGATAAGGCACCAATTACTATGGGTCTGTATTTTTTCTCTAACTTAATGGTATAATTAAACATAATTTATTTAAGTAATCATGAAATCAGATTTCGAATTTGATCCTTGAACTTATGGCTGCAAAATAAGGGAGTGAAAAAAATTACTGGTGTCTTAGGGAGTGATTTTTCTAGTGTGATTGACATGTTCTTTATGGTGACCTGGAAAAACAGGGGGAAAAAGGGTAATCTTCTTAATTGGCACACTTCTCACTGTGGCCTGAGAACCATAATATGTTTGTCAACCTTTAATGCCCCAATGATTGGACTTCCTCAATAATTAATTTTTATTTAAATTAAGACTTTGCCACTCATTGTTAACATCTAAATACCAATCTCAGCTGGGAGTACAGATTCCTATGAAAACTTAAACATTATTCATTGATGAAAGGGAATGGAAATGGCAACAACTGTATTTTATTTTCCAATTACAAGTAAAATTCTTTTCACCATCCATTTTTGTAGGGAGGGAGAAAAAATTGGAAATTGGAAATCTTACATAAACAAATGTTGAAAATTATTTCTACACATAACTGGAAAATAATAAAATAATTTTATTTAAAAAAAGAAGTTAGCAAAATGAATCATTTGTTTTTGTTTTGTTTTTAATGTATCAGTGAACCGTGTAGCTAATTCTTCCCCTAACTGGGAAAAAAAAAAGAAGTTGTTGGACAAGATGATCTCTCAAGTTCCTTCCAGCTCAAAATGTATGATTTATATGGTCAAGAGGTAGGTGGAGAGCAGCCAGTGACCTCCCCCAAAATAACAGCTAATATTAATATAGTACTTTGAGCCTGACAAATTCCCTTTTTAAAAACAATAATGCTGTGAGATAGGCCATCTCCAAACCTTGCCTCTCCATCTCTGGCCTTCATGCCCAACTTCTCCCCACTGGAAATCTAGACTCTGTCCCTGGAACAACTTTGGCTCTGATTCAGTCATTTTTTCAGTTGTGTTCAACTCTTTGTGACCCGATTTGAGGTCTGATCAGTAAGTTCTTTCTTTATCTTTATCTTGCTCAGATCCAGGCATCCACTTGGGGTCTTCAAGCTTCACCAGACCCACCAAGTGGGGATCCAGACCCCCCAAAAGAGGTTAAGAACCCTTGAGATAGAGATTTTTTAATACAGCTTCTTCTTTCACCTGACTGATGAGGGAATTGAGGCTCGGTGAGGTGAAGGGATTTGCCTCTTGTCACACAAACTTCAGCATCCAGGTTGCCTGATTTTTTTTTTTTTTTTTTTTTTTTTTTTTAGTGAGGCAATTGGGGTTAAGTGACTTGCCCAGGGTCACACAGCTAGTTAAGTGTTAAGTGTCTGAGGCCGGATTTGAACTCAGGTACTCCTGACTCCAGGGCCGGTGCTCTATCCACTGCGCCACCTAGCTGCCCCTGGGTTGCCTGATTATTAATCCAGTGTTTTCCCTATTGGACTACACTGCCTTACAAAACTGGAAACCACTGCCCTGGGCAATAGGAGTAAATTTACTTGCCAATAGATGTCACAGAAAACTTGGCTTAATGTTTTACACACAGCAGGCACTTAATAAATATTGAATTGGGCACTTGGAGGAGCTACTGAAGACCTCATCCTCACCTGAACTTTTAACACTGATAACCTCAAAGCAGGACTGAGAGTAAAAGGTTTCGACAACAAACTTAGGGTAAAAGAAAAATCATGGGACTGGAGTAGTGGTAGAGATTGATTTCCACTCTTATAAATGAACTTAAAATATGTAAAAAAAAAAAAAACAAAACCTGTGTGGGTGTTGTGCTTTTTTCATATTAGGGTCTAGTATTAGTATGTATTTGAAATTAGTAGCTCATTTTATATCTGAGCCGTGATTTCATATTAAAGAATTGTGAAAGGAAGTCATTATAATTAAATTTAAGTTATCTAGGGCCCAGGAAAGGATGCTAAAAAGCTAAAGGGTGGGTTGATGGGTTGGGGAGAAGCATTCGCTCCTCTTCCAGAAAGGCAAACTTGTAGAGATGTCTTATAAGGGTAGACATTGGTTATGAGTGAAAGTTCCCTTTTAGGGGTGTGGCAGTACTTTTGTATAGTTGCTTTTATGTCATTCTGCCTTTGCTATGTAAGAGAATTGGGAACCATAGCAGATCTTTGTAGAAGGTAAGAGCAAAGCTAACAGGGCGAATGAAGGCTGTCCTTTTAATAAAGATTCTGGGGAGCAATTCACCTGCAGCTGAAGCAGAGAGGAATCACATGCAGGACAGGTTGAGGATAGAACGCCTTTGTCCTCTGACACTGGGGCAGAGGCAGAGGGAGAAGGGATGAGCAGGAGCTGTCCACGGCTTGGGCTCATTTTGGTCGCAGAAGGAGCAGCAGGTTATCTGCCACAGGCATGATCAGATCACTGAGTGTCATCAGTTCTGAGAGGCTGTTTACCCAGCCTCCTGCCCACCTGGTTGTCCGGATAGCTAGCCTTTCACTTAGTCTGGGATAATTGATTTCACCTGCCCCTTTGTCTTCCAGTATTTGTGTACTTTTCTTGTCTCTAGTCTTTTACCTGACTCTTTACTGGATAGTCTGGTAACAGTGGATTTCTTTTTAATTGCATGACCTTCCCTTCACAGGACTCAGGCTGTGGGCTGTTCGGGATTCAGTGGAATAATTCCTCCTTCTTGTTGTTCGGTAGTTTCAGATGTGTCTAACTCTCTGTGGCCCCATTTGGGGTTTCCTTGGCAAAGATCCTGACATAGTTTGCCATTTCCTTCTATCTAATGAGCAGTCACCAATAAATTATAAGCTTTAGCAAGAGTTAGACTTTTAAGCATTTATTAAGAAGAATAAGAATTTGGTAAAGAGAAAGGCCTAGATTCATCTGTCTATTAAAGGGAGAAAGCATTCCTAGCTCCACTCTCTACCAGCGTCCTGACGAAAGAGAGCTAGAGAGCCAGCCTTGCCCTCAGAGGCCTTCTCCTCATGGTGGAACTTTCCTACAGTAAGTCTCCAGCAGGAGGCATCATTCCAATTGTTACACTTCTCTAGCTCATTTTACAGATGAGGAAACTGAGGCAAACTGGGTTAAGTGACTTGCCCAGGGTCACACAGCTAGTAAGTGCCTGAGGCCAGATTTGAACTCAGGGACATGAGTTTTCATGACTCCAGGCTTAGCACTCTATCTACTGCACCACAGTCCTTAACTATCAATGATACCATTAAGAATTATGTTTTATAGGGTCCCTAACTATGTTTAATTGTTGGCTTTTTTAAAAAACTAGCTCTATATATACTAACTTCAGTATTTCAAGGACATTTGTTTCCCTTATACTCATATTTCCTCCACCAATGCTTACTGCCTCAGGGAAGGGGAAGGAGAGGGAGGGAAGGAAGGATAGAATTCAGAATTTAGAACTTTAAATAAAAATGTTTGTTATATATAAAAAAGAAGAAATAGAGTCCAAAAAAGGTTAAGTGATTTGCTTAGGGTCACATAGTGATTGGGGCCATATTTGAACTCATGTCTTCATAATTCCAGGTCCAGTGTGCTATGCAATATGAAGGAAGGATACTCTGACTCAGGGAAGTAACGACATGGATCTGGCCAAGTACCATAGCAATCTTCTAATCAAAGTCCTTGGAAACAGGATCCAGATGAAACTATCCCTCATAGGTCTAGAGTAGAGAATCTATGCCTTTTTGTGTCATGGACCCCTTTGGCAGCTGGGAAACCTATCAACTCCTCACAATATTGTTTTTAAATGCAGAAAACAAATTATATGGAATTACCAAGACACCATATTAAGAACTGCTGGCTAGAATATTTTGAAAACAAAACAAAATTATACATTTTGGAAATAAAATATGTAATGATATTTTTTTTAAAAAGGAGTTTCTAGGATTGGCCTATTTACGATTCTGAAGCAACCTGGTGATGAGCCTCTCCAAGCATGGCTAGGCTGGTCTTTGGAAAACAGAGCATTGGTGGGCTGATGGTTGAAGCCTTTCCACCTTGGTAGGACCGACCAGAACTTGCACCTCACTCATGTAGCCTTTGAGAATGCAGGGCTGCCTCCATGCCATCATCAGGCATGGGAGGAGTATCATGCAGGTCCTAACATGGGCAGGCCTGAGGCAGAGGGCTAGAATCATGTGAATGAAATGGATGATGGCAGCATCTGCATCTGGCCATTTAGAAGGGGACATTGCTCCTTGGCCTCTCTTTGAACTTCTTGCCATCTGCCTTCACTCAGTCTATGGTCTCACTATGCCAAAGGGCATTAGAACATTGGCCTCCTTGTTCATCCAGCCAGCATTTATTAAATATCCTCTATGTGCCTGGCACTATGTAGGATGACAAGAGTACAAAGAATCAAAATAGTTCCTGCCCTTGACAACATGTATACAGATAAGCAAATACAAAATATATCCAGATTAAAAACAAAATTATTTCAAGTAGTGGAAGGACAAACACAAGCAATTAGGACACAAGTTACTTGTGGATTAGTTCCATTTAAGGGAAGTGACATGGAGAAGGAAAGAAGAAGGAAATAAACAATTGGAAGGAAGGCCTTGGAAATTTTACTCTTAGCCTGAAGACGGGAGCACAGTGTAAGCTTTAGCTTTGTAAATGTCTGGTTAAAATAGCATTTTATTTTGCTCTGAGGTATAATGGGGAAGGGGGAGAGTAGAGATGAAGGAAGTCAGTTCTTCAATATTTTTTTTAAAGTAATGATTGGGGGCAGCTAGGTGGTGCAGTGGATAAAGCACTGGCCCTGGATTCAGGAGTACCTGAGTTCAAATCTGGCCTCAGACACTTGATACTTACTAGCTGTGTGACCCTGGGCAAGTCACTTAACCCCCATTGCCCTGCAAAAAAAAAAGTAATGATTTGGGGGCAGCTAGATAGCACAGTGGATAGAGCACCAGCCATAGAGTCAGGAGGACCTGAGTTCAAATCTGCATCAGACACTTGACTCTAGCTATGTGACCCTGGACGAGTCACTTAACCCCAACTGCCTCACCAAAAAAAAAAAAAAGTAACGATTTCTAAAAAGCAAAGGAAAAATGACTTCCTCCAAATGTGTAAAACTGGCTTCTCAGAACCCAGAATGGGAGGGTTGAGAGGGACCCCAAGTAGTCATCTACTCTAGGTCCCAACCATTAGATAGGTCTATGCCTGAGCCATCTAAGACAGTGAACTAGCTAACTCTTCAGTTTTCCAGAGAGCCAGGAAGTGAGAGGCTTGGGGATTTCTTGTAATCATTTGTTATTTAGGTATATGGGTCCAGATTTGGGTTCTTTGCAATCTCATAAAATAAGTTGTAGCCTTCAACTGGTCTTCATGTAGTTTCCTGTCCCTTTACTAGCCTTGATTGCCTTACTCTGGATAAGTTCATCTTCCTTGAAATGCAAATCATGCAACTGATCATAGCACTTCAGATGTAGTCTGTCCAGAGCAGAGTACAGTGGAATAGTCACTTCTCTTATTCTGGCCATTATGCCTCTTAATTTCTGAAACTGAAGCTCTAAACTTCTTTATAATTTTGACTCACAGATCTTGTGGTCCACTAAAAGTCTTATACCTTTTACCCATGAATTGTTATCTAATTATATAGCACCTCTTCCAAGTCATATTTAAGAAATTATTTTTAGAACCCATGTTTTATTTTATATTCTTCATTGTCATGATCACCACCACTACCAGCATCATCATTATAGTTGCTGTTGTTAAATATCACCTTACTTAATTCAGCCCATCACCTCATAGCCTTTTGAGTAAAATATTCTTGGATCCTAACTGTATCATAAAATGTTCTCTCCATCACTCCCACCTTCTTATCATCTGCAAATTTTTAAGCATACCAACTAGACCTTCATCTATGTAGTTGATAAAAGTATTAAGTAACACATTTCTTGGGATAGATCCCTATCTCACTCCAATAGAGATCTCCCTCAAATTTGCCACTGATTCTTTGAGTCCACTCATTGAGCTAATTCTGAAACCACAAAACCATACTATCATCAAGCTTACGTGCCTGCCTCTTGCCTAGAATAATAGCATGAGAGACTCTTTGAGCAGAGCAAATGCTTTGCTGACGTCTAAATCTCTTTTGTCTGTGGAATGACTTATTCTTAATGATGCCATGCTGGTCTTTTGGTTGCTTTGCTCATCTCTTTCCCATTCTGGTTCTTTAAAATAGGTTATCATTAAATGTAAATTCTGCAGGAGTGGATATGCTGATGAATAATTTATCCAGACATGCATATTTGTGCATGGGGGGTAGATATAAATGTTAGAACTGCTTTTGATACATAACTTTAAAAAGCTTTTTTATGAACAAAATCCATGAAGAGAAATTGTTGAGTCAGATGAAAATCTTTGCATCAAATGGCTCTTATAAACCTGCTCTCCAAGATATATGGGGAATGGACACACATAATTAAGTCCAACAGCCATTCCCTAATAGATAAATGACCAAAGTATGTGATCCAAAAGTATTCCAAAGTATGTTGCAAACTATCAGTGATAATATGAAAACACACTCCATATCACTAATGATAAGAAAAACAAAAAAATAAACAAACAAAACCTTGAAATTTCACCTCTTTCCCATTAGGTTCACAAAGATAATTTTTTAAAAAATTGAAATAGTGTTATAGGGACTGGGCATTTCTGCCATCTGCCTTGTGCATTTTTGCAAACCCTGCAGCATGACTACATTTCCATCTCATTTTCATCTCCCAGAATCCTTGCCTTCAAAAGTCAGTTCGGGTATCACATATTCATTGAAGCCTTGCCTGATCCCTCAGTTACTAGTGCTCTCTTTCTTCCCAAAATAGGGAATATAGAGTACAGCAGGGATTTGGAGACAGAGAACCTCAAAAAGAAAAAAAAGTAGAAGCAGTATAGTTCAAGCTGCATTCAGATTCCACAGGTTTTTTTTTTCTGGATGTGGAAAGCATTTTCCATCATGAATCCTTTGGAATTGCCTTGGATCATTGCATTGCTGAGAAAAGTTAAGTCTATCATAGTTGATCATCACACAATGTTGCTGTTACTGTGTACATCATTCTCCTGGTTCTGCTCACTTCAATCAGCATGAGTTCATGTAAGTTTTTCCAGGTTTTTCCGAAATCCCCCACCTGCTCATCATTTCTTATAGCACAATAGTATTCCATTACATTGATATACCACAACTTGTTCGCCATTTCCCAGTTGATAGGCATCCCCTCAATTTCCAATTCTTTGCCACCACAAAGAGAGCTGCTGTAAATATTTTTGTACTTGTGGGTCCTTTTCCCTTTTTATCATATCTTTGGGATACAGATCCAGTAGTGGTATTGCTGGATCAAAGGGCATTCACAGTTTTATAGCATACAAACTTTTTTTAAAAAAATTATTTAATAATTATTTAAATATAAATTGTCTTCATTGTAATCATATGTATCTCATTTCATGCAGTTAAAAACATAATTTTGAGAAGGGAGCCATAGGCTTTACCAGACAATGTCTAAGGGGTCCTTGACACACAAAAGGTTTATAACCTCTGAACTAGATGAGCTTGAAGGCTCCTGTACCAGTCCTAACACTATGATCCTAGAACTTTGTATTTACGCATCTGTGTATATCTTGCATTACCGGGGGTATAAACTCCTTAAGGACAGGGATTAGTTTGTTTTTGTCTTTGTATTACCAGTGATTCTTATAGTCTTTCACACTGTAACCATAGAATATATATTGAATTGAATCAAATTAAATAATCCCATGTTGGGTAGTTGAGACTTTTATCTCAAGAGTATTATCTAAGTATTTATCCAAGGATATTCCAAAGTATGCTTGCAAACTATCAATGATAATATTAAAATATGTTCCATATAACTAATAATAAGAAAACAAAAAGATAAACAAACAAAACATTGAGGTTTCATGTATTTTCCATTAGGTTGGCAAGGACAATTAAAAAAACAACAACAACAATTGAAATAGTGTTATAGGGACTGGATGTTTCTCCCATCTGCCTCATGAATTTTCACAAACCCTGAAGTATTTGAGGAATGAAAAGGTCCTCATGGTCTGAAACACTTGAAGAAGGCTTCCTAGAGATGAGACATGAGCCATGTCTTGGAGCAGTTGTTGGACTTTGATCAAAAAAGAAGAAGAGACACGTAATTAAGACATGAAGAAATAAGCCTAAGTAGAGATGTGGAAGCAGGAATGAGTATAGGGAGAGAGGGAGACAAAGCTGAGACTGTATGGACTGAAATGGATGGATTGTATTTAGGGAGAAATAGGAGATAAGGTTGAATGCATAAGATGTTCCTGTTGATGGAAAGCTCTTAGAGGCAGCCTGAGGGTTGTGAATGTGACTTTATGGGGAACAGCTTCACAAAAGAGGTATTTTAAAAGATGAATATGGCTGAGGTGGTCAGGATAAATTCAAGGGCAGAAAGTGATAGCCTATAGGCAGAGATTAGTCAGCAGGCAAATTTGGGAACCAGGCTTGAGGTGATGGATTGAAAGAGAAAGGGTGAACCTGAGAATTGTTGTTAAGGGGAAATAATAATTTTATTTGGTGATTCATTAGGCACTGGCCCTGGATTCAGGAAGACCTGAGTTCAAATCTGGCCTCAGACACTTGACATTTACCAGCTGTGTGACCCTGGGCAAGTCACTTAACCCTCATTGCCCCACCAAACAAACAAACAAATAAATAAATAAAGGAAGACAGCCCTGCTTGCTCTGAGTGGTGGACACAGAGCTGACTCTGTACTCTTGGTCCTCTTGAAGGATCTTCTTCAGGGCTTTCCATCAAGGTAGTTCTTGCCCTTTTAAGGGCTCCATACTAGACCACAAGGGAAAGCCAACAGTCATTAATTTTTCATTTTATGACAGTAGAGAAATTGGGATAGGAGAATTATGGTTTTTAAAATACCAAACACCTGAGAGCTCTGTATTGCAAAGTTACCCACTCTCTTTGGTGCTGAGAGATAGTTGGAATTGCCTGTTCAGGATTAAAAGTGAATTCTGTCCCCTTTTATTGTCTCCTTCTTGCCTCTTCCCTTTTCTTTGTTCAACAGGATTCCCTAGTTGGCTTGTATGGCATATCTATTAAATATCTACTGTGTGCCAATCATTCTGATAGGTCTTAGGCATACTCAGATATTCAAGTGAATCTGTGGTGTCATCAATGTGAATGGTCCTTCCAATGACATGGATTCTGTGTGTTCTTGTCCATTTCTTCTCTTAAGTGTGCAACAGGGGATCTTTCCAATATGCCAGGGTCCTTTCTTGATTCCTCCAAGCATTGTGAGGATACCAATGGAGCATACTGACCACCCACCAATTACTCCCTGCTCTTGCCACATAACCAGACCACCTTCTTTTTCAATTATATAGTCTTTGATAGCCAGTTCAGAGGCTAACTTCAATACTCCCCATTTGGTCCAAACCAGATTAAAATATATTGGGGTGGGGCAGCTAGGTGGCAAAATGGATAAAGCACCGGCCCTGGAGGACTTGAGTTCAAATCCGACCTTAGACACTTACTAGCTGTGTGACCCTGGGCAAGTCACTTAACCCTTATTGCCCCGTTTAAAAAAAAATTAAAAATATATATATATATATATAAATTCAGTAGAACACAGATAATGTCAACATATTGTTTTTGAAGTCTATGTAGTTGTAGGGATACTTTGGTTTAGTAGTTCTTATTTCTGCTTTAGTTCTTTGTTGTTCCTTATTTGTCACATGTTGCGGCCTGTTCACTCTCAACCGTGTGCCTCTCCATTGTCATCTGGGAGATACTCATTTTTAATTCTTTTTTGATTCTAGTGTTCTATGATTCATAGCCATACAAGGACATTGGTAACCTTGGCTTTTGAGGTTCCAAATTTGAAAGATGACACAATCACTTCCCTCCACGAGTTTGTAGTCTAATAAAGTAACCTGACATGAATGCAATTAAGAATTCAAGAAAGAATTTTATAAGGTCAAAGGAAAGAATGGTATAGTGGAAAGAATACTAGATTTGAAGCCAGAAAACCTGCCAATCTTTGGTCTGCTTCTTAATGACTATGTGATTTGAAGCATAGCACTGTACCTCTTTGGTCTTCAGTTTCATCATCTATAAAATGAATGTGTTAGACTATCTCTAATATCCCTTCCACCTCCGGATTCTGTGATTTTATGAGAGAGCCAAGGCAAGGGCTTTCAGAAAATCTGAGAATCTTTTTTGTGGGTATGGAGATTTGCCTACATGGTCAGACACAATCGGTGTGTTTTGCTGAAGTGCTTTATTTCTTTCTTTAAAAAAAAAATGATTAATTGTTACAAGATATGCCTAATAGGGAGGGGAAAGTTGAAGCATACATTTGGAAATGTAAAAAAAATTAATTATTATAACTAAAACTAACCTGGAAAAATTATATATAACTGTACTTATGAAAAATTATGATTTTATGAAAAATTATAAATTTAGAAAAATTATAATTGGGCCATAAGTCCCATCTGGGTCGCCATTCAAATGTAAAATATTTTTGATGACTAACTTAATTTGGGGGGCTAAACTATGGATGACTAGAGGACTAAACTGGGGACTTTTGACTATTTGGCTATCTGACTTTGTTAATTTAATATGGGCCATTTATTTATTTATTTATTTTAAATGTATGAGAAATTTTATTTTTTCCATTACATGTAAAGATAGTTCTCAACTTTTGTTTATACATGCTTTACAATTTCAGATTTTTCTCCCTCCCACCCCTCCCTCCCCCCTCCCCTAGACAGCAGGCAATCTGATATAGGTTATATCTATATATCTCTATACATATACATATAGATATATATATACACACACACACACATATATATACACATAATAACTTTAATCCTATTTCTGCATCAATCCTGTTACAAGAGAAAGAATCAGAGCAGTGATGCAAAACCTCAAAATAGAAAGAAAAAAAAAACCAACAGCACCCAAAACAAAAGAAATAACATGGTTCAATCAGCATCCATACTCCACAGTTCTTTCTTTCTTTTTTTTTTCTTGGATTTGGAGATCCTCCTCCATCATGAGTTCCCCGGAACTCTTCTGTACCATTGCATTGGTGAGAAGAATATAGTCCATCACAGTAGGTCAACACTCAATGCTGATGATACTGTGTACAATGTTCTTCTGGTTCTGCTCATCTCACTCATCATCAGCTCACGTAAGACCCTCCAGGTTTCTCTGAACTCTTCCTGCTCATCATTTCTTACAGCACAATAGTATTCCATTGTATTCATATACCACAACTTGTCCAGCCATTCCCCAGTTGATGGGCACCCCCTCAACTTCCAATTCCTTGCTACCATGTAAAGAGCAGCTATAAATATTTTTGTACATGTGGGTCCCTTTCCCCCTTCCATGATTTCTTTGGGCAAAAGACCTAAAAGTGGGATTGCTGGGTCAAAGGGTATGCACAGCTTTATCGCCCTTTGGGCATAATTCCAAATTGCTCTCCAGAATGGTTGGATCAGCTCACAGCTCCACCAACAATGCATTAGTGTTCCAATTTTCCCACAGCCTCTCCAACATTTATTATCTTCCTTTTTTGTCATTTTAGCCAATCTGATAGGTGTCAGGTGGTACCTCAGAGTTGTTTTAATTTGCATCTCTCTAATCATTAGAGATTTAGAGCATTTTTTCATATGGGAATAGATAGCTTTGGTTTCTTCATCAGAAAACTGCCTGTTCATATCCTTTGACCATTTCTCAATTGGGGAATGACTTGGATTCTTATAAATTTGATTTAATTCAATATGGGCCATTTATAAAGTTCCACCACACTGCTCCCAAACTGATAAACTAAAGATTATTATTTTTTTAAACTAAATAATCAAAGCACTTTTTATTTATGAGATACTATTTCAAATTAGGAATACAGGGAAATAAAGTACAACCTGACTGCTTTCCTTCGGTCTCTTTCCACTGTCTCTTTCCCACCTGCTGTACTTTGAACTTCTTGAATACAATAAGGGCCTTAGCTGCCTCTGACCTCAGGGCATGATACACTTTCCCTGGTCAGCTATTTTCTTCTAACTCCTCTTAATCTTCACTTTCTCCAACCTGTACCCTGTGCTCACCTGCTTCTGTGCTCTCCGCTGCCTCCTGGTCAGTCTGTCTTCTGCTTCGTCCTTGTCCGTGCTCCCCTCTAGGAAACCGCAAACAAATAGTTCAAGCACTAAGTATTACTATTCTTCTAGGTGTATATTTTACAGCCACCCCTCTAGTCCCTCTATCTAGTCCGTCCTCGAGTCTTCTTCCAGTCTGACCTCCCTCCTGTCTCACTCCCAGGTCTATATATACCTTTTCTTCTCTCCACTCAAATCTCGGGGCTTCCTACACCCCTACAGACCAAGCTAATCTGCCAGCCAGGGCTGCGGCTGGTTGGGGGGAGGGGGTGCACATCCACTTCACGTGCCTCAGCACAGGCTGCTCCGCTCAGGTCAGAGGGAGCTGGGGGCTTTTTTCCCCCCCAGCTGTCTGACCTGGTGTCTTGTATAGCCCATGGGACTTTTTCACTCAGCTGAAGCTGAGGAGGAGAGGGAGAGACCCCGAGGACCCAAGGCTTTCCAATCTTAGCCTAAAGGTAGGGTCCCCAAATCAAAATAAATTTCCACAGAAATGAAGATGACTTAAAAAAAAGATATTAATAATTTTAAAGTTGAAAACTGAGCCAGGTAAGGTGGTGATCAGGGAGATTCACAGAAAAGGTGGCATTTGAGCTGGGCCATGAAGAAAGAGAAAGATGGCAGCAGGTGTTATCCTGGAGCATGGGCATTTCTGGCATGGAGGATGACCTGAACAAATAAATGCTTGCCAATGAAAGAGGGCAGGATGAGATGAAGAAATGACTAGTCAGCCAGTGTTTGAGTGGCACGTTCATAGGATATGATGCCCAAGTTTTTATACAAACATTATCATAACTAGGCATATTTATGTGGAGGTGTGTGAATGTGCTGTGTGTGGGTAGTTAGGGCATGGCATGTAGTTACTAGTTACTAAGCAACTATTAATAGCTTGAAGTGGATGAAGGGTCATTCCCTACCTTCATCTCCATTTTTTACTAGTCTTCAGAGAAATAAAGACCATTTGATGTGTTGTGCAATCTGTGTATTTGGAGTGATGAGTGCCTAATTCTGGATCATTAGGTTTTCCCAGAGATCATGAGATGTTCAGTTCGGTAGCATCCCTTCTCCTAATTTCCTCCTAATTTTCCTCTAATCATTGACTCACTCCCAGGTACTCCAGCCCTGACAGAACCTCTTTGTAGCTTAACTTGATCATGTTCTACTGGACCAATGGAAGGGCTTCCTTTTAAATTCTGAATTATTACTGATTTTTCTCAATTCCCACATTACAGCCCTTCAGTTATTAATGGCCATTTACCCTCCTGTGTTCATTTCACCATGACAAAATGTGGGATTCTTTATTTGAGAATCATCTCATTGTTCTTCCTAGTTGTTGCCTTACCTGGGAATGATGTGTCTATTTCTAGTTCCCCTGAGATGCCTAGCAGGCCTTTGGGACTTGAAAAAGGCAATTATCTATCAAATAACAGATGGCTTTGTAGATTAGCTGGGATGAGTAAAAACACTGTAATACTGAACAAAAGATGGTGATTACCTAGTTGAATAACAATTGGCAGTTTCAAATGCAGATGTCCCGAAAACAAGGAAAGATCAGATGCTAACATTTTTATTTTTCTGAGTTCATTAACAATGCATTCATTATTACAATACCACCCTAATGTTAACAATGTGGAGATAAGGAGGGGGAGGTTAACTTTTATACCAGATTATTCTTTTAAATTAAAATAATATTTTCCTTTAAATGCCATAGGAATAAAAGATAACACTATTATCTCATCTAGCTATAAAGCATGGTGGTAATACATTCTTATTGGCAACTATTTCTGGAGAATGCCAAACTAAGCATTTTTTAGTTCAATTTATGTAAATACTGAAAGAAACCCTAAATTTATTATATTCATATATGTGTTTCCAGAACTTTGATTTTTAAGAAAGGGAAGATAGACCACTGGTTTGGCCCATTCTTTTTTTTCTCACTGCTTGGGGTGAGGGGTAGGGAGTGGGGAGGAAGTAGAAAGAATGCACTGATTGAAATCTTGTAAGATAATGCTTAAGTCTGATATATCATAATATAGAGGTCAGACATCCAAGAAACAAAAAAAGCTCAGACTGGCATACTAAAAGAAACAAGACTGTGAATGAAAAGACTATTAGTTTTAAACTGACTTTCAGAATGGACTTCTTCAAGCTAATGATATTGTTTTAAATGTAACTATTTTCATGGTCCGAAACATTTGCAAGGTTTGAGTTTGCAAAGTTAGCTCTCCCAAGGTTATGTTTTTTCCCCCTATCTAAATACTATGCCCATAATGTGAGAGTGGGTTGGTGGTGTCTGACCTTGTGGTCAAACCACCTTGGTTTCCCATAAGGGTGGTTAAAATACTGTTCCACTCAATTACCTTTTATGGTAAAAAATCAAGATCTTTATTCAAATCACTAAGCAAAAAATAATAATTATCCACTGATGACTAAACTTTGAAAGGTTAATATGCATTTTAGAGCAAAATTTAAGGAAATGGGAATATCTAGGGTTCAATTAGAGAACTGGTCTTTTAAACTTTATCCCATTCCTCTCTATGTGGTCTTGAATAAAGACCCATTCATTCTTTCTCTCACCTATTGAATATACTAGTGTACAGAACTCCATGGTTTGTACATCCCTTTTGTTCCAAACTCATTTCATTGAGTTTTTCATCATCAAATTGTAATGGGCACCACACTACATCTTAGGCATAATAACATCTCCCATTTGCACAGTGCTTTAAGAATCACAAAATAGTTTACTGAAACTGACCAGCTTAGATAAGTAGTGCAAATATTTTCCCCCTGCCATTTTACAAGAAATCAGAGAGTCAGATTGGTTAAGGCACTTGCTTCCATTGTTACATGGCTAATGTTTGAACTGAGATCCAAGCCTAATGTTCCTTCCATTGATCCACACTAACTCTTGATGAGTACAGTTGTAGCCTGCCCTTAAGGAGATTACGATCTTTTGGGGACTACAAAACTGGTACTTCATGAATTATTTCAACAAATCTGTAGCAAGGGAGATAGACATTAAATCTGTAGTGAGGGAAATTGACATTAAATCAACAAATAACAATATGCGGTAGCATATATTTACTGACTGCTAAATGGGTAGAACTAAAGGAAGTCTTGATTGCGGCTGCATTCTATCCCAGCAGAGATAAGTTTTAGGTTGTTTTCTCTACCTTCTGACCAGTCCTCTTGAGTCCTGAGACCCTGCATCACTTTTTTTTTAAATTGACCGAAGAGCAAGCAATTATAATTATATACCTATAGGACTTCTCCATGACTATCATTTCCCCCATCAGGAAGACATTTCTTCCATCTGACCCTCCTCTTCTCTTTAACTATTTCCTCTTTGACATTGAATACTTAAGTTTACACATTAAACAACAAACTTCTAGTGCCTTCATATTTTTTTTACATCATGGCCTTTTACAAAGATTGCCTGTTTTTAAAGGGACCATACCTCTTTTCAAAGAAAATAATAATAATTTTGAACACATTTAGTCAGGTCCCAAGAAATTTTTAAGAAGGACTTTTTTTCCCCCTATCAGGTGGTAAAGCCTTCAGTTGGCTGATTTTTCCCCTCTGAATCAGAAGCTTCTAGTAAACATAGGCTTACAAAGCTCTTTACAATATGTTATCTTATTTTAGCCTGCCCTTAACCTTCTGAAATAGATACTATCTTTATCCTATTTTACATCTCAAGAAATTGAGGCTGAGGGAAGTAAAGTGACTTGCCTAGAGTCACATAGCTAACAATTGTCTAAGGCAAAATTTCTTAAACCGTGGGTCATGTAACTGAACGTTTGGGTTGCAAAAAAATATTGGCAATAATTTCTTGATTTGCATACCTGTTTTAGATACCTATATACCCAGGGTCATGTAAAAATTTCTCTGGCAAAAGGAAGTCATGAGTGGAAAAAGTTTAAGAAGCCCTGGTATAAGGTATAATTCAAACCTACATCTTCCTGACTCCATGTCCTAGCTGCTTCTCATGAGACTACAATACTTCAACCTTAGTGCAATCTAATCCTGAGGAAGAAATTTCAAGCCCACTTAATCCTTGGGGATAGATTTACTCATTGACAGCCTTAGAATGACTAAATAACTAGCAAGTGATTGAAGTTCAGCTTTCTGACAAAGTATTTTTCTCCCATAATTTGTTATCCTAATTGGTGAATATGAGTGGTCCCTCAGGACTTAGATAAATCAAAGATGAAGATCAGCCTATGGCCATTTTCATGGATCTCTGTTCACTTAAGTCTTTTTTTTTCTTTTTCTTTTTCTTTTTTTTTATGGGGCAACGGGGTCAAGTGACTTGCCCAGGGTCACGCAGCTAGTAAGTGTCAAGTGTCTGAGGCCGGATTTTTTTTTTCTTGTATGAGGTATTTTATTTTTTCCGTTACATGTAAAGATAGTTCTCAACTTTTGTTTATACATGCTTTACAATTTCAGATTTTTCTCCCTCCCTCCCCTCCCTCCCCCCTCCCCTAGACAGCAGGTAATCTGATATAGGTTATATCTATATATCTCTATACATATACATATAGATATATACACACACACACACACACATATATATATATACACATAATAACTTTAATCCTATTTCTGCATTAATCCTGTTACAAGAGAAAGAATCAGAGCAGTGTTGCAAAACCTCAAAATAGAAAAAAAAAAAACAACAGCACCCAAAACAAAAGAAATAATATGGTTCAATCAGCATCTATACTCCACAGTTCTTTCTTTCTTTTTTTTTCTTGGATTTGGAGATCCTCTTCTATCATGAGTTCCCTGGAACTCTTCTGTACCATTGCATTTGTGAGAAGAATATAGTCCATCACAGTAGGTCAACACTCAATGTTGATGATACTGTGTACAATGTTCTTCTGGTTCTGCTCATCTCACTCATCATCAGCTCACGTAAGACCCTCCAGGTTTCTCTGAACTCTTCCTGCTCATCATTTCTTACAGCACAATAGTATTCCATTGTATTCATATACCACAACTTGTCCAGCCATTCCCCAATTGATGGGCACCCTCTCAACTTCCAATTCCTTGCTACCACATAAAGAGCAGCTATAAATATTTTTGTACATGTGGGTCCCTTTCCCCCTTCCATGATTTCTTTGGGCAAAAGACCTAAAAGTGGGATTGCTGGGTCAAAGGGTATGCACAGCTTTATCGCTCTTTGGGCATAATTCCAAATTGCTCTCCAAAATGGTTGGATCAGCTCACAGCTCCATCAACAATGCATTAGTGTTCCAATTTTCCCACAGCCTCTCCAACATTTATTATCTTCCTTTTTTGTCATTTTATCCAATCTGATAGGTGTCAGGTGGTACCTCAGAGTTGTTTTAATTTGCATCTCTCTAATCATTAGAGATTTAGAGCATTTTTTCATATGGGAATAGATAGCTTTGGTTTCTTCATCAGAAAACTGCCTGTTCATATCCTTTGACCATTTCTCAATTGGGGAATGACTTGGATTCTTATAAATTTGATTTAATTCCCTATATATTTTAGAGATGAGGCCTTTATCAGAAGCACTGGCCTCAAAAATTGTTTCCCAGCTTTCTGCCTCCCTTCCAATTTTGGATGAATTGCTTCTGTTTGTACAAAGTTTTTTTAATTTAATATAATCAAAATCATCCATTTTGCATTTTATAATATACTCTATCTCTTGTTTGGTCAAAAACTGTTTTCCTTTCCAAAGATCTGATAGGTACACTATTCCTTTCTCTCCTAATTTACCTATGGTATCACCTCTTATGTCTAAATCATATATCCATTTTGACCTTATTTTAGTATAAGGTGTAAGATGTTGGTCTATGCCTAATTTCTGCCATATTATCTTTCAGTTTTCCTAGCAGTTTTTGTCAAATACTGAGTTCCTATCCCAGAAGCTGGAGTCTTTGGGTTTATCAAACACTACATTACTAATGTCATTTACTACTGCATTTCCTGAGCCTAGCCTATTCCATTGATCTACCACTCTATTTTTTAGCCAGTACCAGATAGTTTTGATGACTGCCACTTTATAGTAAAGCTCCAGGTTTGGTACCGCTAACCCACCTTCCTGTGAATTTTTTTTCATTATTTCCCTGGATATTCTTGATTTTTTGTTTTTCCAGATGAATTTTGTTATTATCTTTTCTAGCTGTATAAAATAATTTTTAGGTAGTCTGATTGGTATGGCACTGAATAAGTAAATTAATTTAGGCAGTATTGTCATTTTTACTATATTAGCTCTGCCTATCCATGAGCAATTGATATCTTTCCAATTATTTAGATCTGATTTGATTTGTGTGAAGAGTGTTTGGTAGTTGTGTTCATAGAGTTCCTGGGTTTGTCTTGGCAAGTAGACTCCCAAGTATTTTATATTATCTACCGTTACTTTAAATGGAATTTCTCTTTCTATCTCTTGCTGCTGGACTTTGTTGGTCATGTATAGAAATGCTGATGATTTATGTGGATTTATTTTATATCCTGCTACTTTGCTAAAGTTGTTAATTGTTTCAAGTAATTTTTGACTTGATTCTCGAGGATTCCTTAAGTGTGCCATCATATCATCTGCAAAGAGTGATAATTTTGTTTCCTCCTTGCCTATTCTAATTCCTTTAATTCCTTTCTCTTCTCTGATTGCTAAAGCTAACATTTCTAGGACAATATTAAATAATAGGGGTGATAATGAACATCCCTGTTTCACCCCTGATCTTATTGGGAAGGCTGAGGCCGGATTTGAACTCAGGAACTCCTGAATCCAGGGCCGGTGCTTTATCCACTGCGCCACCTAGCCGCCCCCCACTTAAGTCTTATAACACTAAGGATTAGTATCCAAATCCTTCCTCAAGTTATACATAGTCCAAGGGACCTTCAGGGGAGCCCTAATGTCCTAAAAACCCAGTGAACATACTTCTCAGGATTGTGGGGAAAGCAGGACATACACACTCATGATATTGGACAGGACTAGTCAGTAGATGCTTCAAGGGCACATTCTTCAGAAAGGTGACTTCAATGAACTGTTAGAGGATACAAACCCAGAATTGCTTCTCTGAAGATGTGATTCAGTACATCTGAGAAAGCAGCTAGTTAAACAGCAAGGAGCAGGGTATCCTTTTGAGCTTTTTACACATGGCTGGATGGGGTTGCTTCTGAAAAATTGGGCCTGTGCCTCTGCTAAGTTGACCATAGCTACAACACCCAAATGACTTTATTTCAGATTCCAAATCCTTGTCCCAATGGAAATTGATCCCTTTACTGTTAGACAAAAGTTCTGCTACCTGTTCAGGTTCAGGACCACAGACAGTTCTGGATTCTTGTCAAATGTTGGCATTTAACTGGCCATTAAATTCCATAACTAGTCATTAAGTGCTTATTATGTGTAGAGTCCTGAAGACATAAAGACAAAAATTTAGCAGCCCCTGACTTTCAGAAGTTTACATTCTACAGAACAATTTTAATATGGTAGATAGTGAAGCATATACCAAAAATTCATCCTGGGAATTTGCCACTGAGAATCCCTTGCTATCTAACTATAACTACAGATTTCCCTCAGTCTGCTTATTATATCTCACCTCTATCTATTTTTCTACCTTCATGCATTTGTACAAACTTTCCCTCATATCCAGAATTCCCTTTCTTTCCATTCTCCTTTTAGAATCACCAGCCTCTTTCAAGGCTCGCCTCCAGTGACACCACCTTAAATAAGCCTCTTCTGATTCTCCAGGTGCTAGTGCTCTTCCCACTCTGAAATTACTTTGTAATCTTGCTTACTTATTTTGTTTCCATGTGTTTTATGCTAGTAAAATATTAGGTCCTTGACGATAGGGGCTTACATCCTCTGCATCTATCACAGTCCCTAGCAGTAGTTGATGCTTAATAAATACTTACTGAAGAACTCCACTCAGCTGGGCCTGGCCCTGGAATACTGCACATCTTTGATATTTGAGAGTGTAATCATCGCTCCTTGTGAATACTGTTGCTGACCAGTGACTTCTCATTCTCTGTTTAATGGAAACAGACACTAAACCCTCCTTTTCCAGGGGTAGATCAGTTAACCAGGGCACATTGAGGACAGGGAAGGTCCTTTCAGGACCAGTAATCCCAAATAGATTTTTAAAAGATGAAATCCCTCTTTCAACCAGAAAAATGGACACTCATCATAGGTTTACTGGGCACTTCTCTGTGTTTAATGGGAATGTATTCTTTAAGAAGGCCTGTCTACCAGGATTAACCATTTAGGGAGGGCAAGATGAGATCTAATTACAGGATATATCCATGTGGATATCTAGAGGATAATAGAAATTGAGATGGGAAGCTGAGAAGTTTTCAGGGACACTGAGTAGACTTATACCTTTGTCAGTTGAAAGTTTTATCCCTCTTGGTCTGAAGATTTTTGATAAGGCACTTCCTTTCCATGTTTGAGCAACCTTATGGCACTAAACAAATTGGTTTCCCCCTTGTTTTGCTTACATTTGACAAAATGCTTTATTAGCAAGCCTGTTTCTTCCCCCTGTGTTGCAGAGATGGAGCTGCAGTGAGAAGGGCACATAGGAACCCAGGGAATATCCCTCCAATCTTTTGTGAGATGAAGAATAGGAATATGGCTTATAAATTGGTGTTTGAGCATGAAATAAACAATGCAGCTCCTCAAAGCCAAACCCAGAGTGGGGTCCCCTGCCCATAAATGGATTAGGCAGAGGAGGAGTTGGCAGGAGATTTTTCTTGGTAGTCTCTGGGTCTATTTGCTGACCTTCCTGGCTAAGGCATTCATTGTTTGTAGAAACTAAACCCATAGCACAGGATCTTAGAGTTGGAGGGGTCATCTAGTCCAGCCTGTCCTGGGGCAGGAATGCTCTCTACAGCATCCCTAGCAAGTTATTAGCAGCCAGCCTTTCCTCACTACCTTCCAAGGCAATCCATTACACTTAGGAACCACCCTCATTGTTAGGGAGTTTCCCTGAATAATCCACAGAAATTGGCCTCTTGGCCATTCCACCTAAGATGATTTCTAAGGTCCCTTGAAACTCCATATCCCAAGAGGCCCTGAGGCAATCTCATCAGCTCTGTTAGGCAACTTTCAGGCAAATCTTATAAACCTCCTCAGATATGAAAGATCATTGTCTAGTGCTCCCATTTTTATCTCTATGCAGAAATGGCATTTAATCAAATCCATTGTATATTTGAGGGAAATGTTTTCTCTTTAATTATAGAAGTTGTCCCCGGAGAGAGAACCCATGAGGAAATAGTCTTCCAAAACTAAATTTCCTTTGGAACCATTGTCAGCTCTGGAGTTCAAGTCTGTTGGAATTATGATGCCAATTAGTGGCTACTTTGAGAATGAGAATGTTTAAAAGACTTTCACTTCATCTGATGAATTGGACTGCCAGTTAGATAGTGTCCTGTACCCTTTGCAATATGCCAAATTGGTCTTTCAGAGCCAGATAAAAAACTTTTGTTTTTGAGAGTTCTCACCCCAAATGCTTGTGTTCACAGATAGCACAAATAGAATAGCTTATCTATAAATTTTTAGGATAACCAAATGAACTTACTCACTTTTAAAGAATTTCTACCACAGGGAAGAATATTATGGTACAATAGAAAGAGCTCTGATTCTGTAGTCAGAGGACTTGGGTTCAAATCTCACCCCATCTCTGATACTTAATTAAATGTTTGACCTTGGACAAATATTTAACCTTCATTAGCCTCAGTTTCTTCATCTTTAAGATAAGGAGATTGGCCTCTGTAGGTCTTTCCATAGGGTTTCTCTATGATCTCTGCCCCATCCCTGACCCAACTGCCAGTAATGTAATCTAGAGACTGTTCTACCTATACAGACATCTCATACTCTTTCCCACGCCTTTACCCTAAGCTAATTCCCTGTCATTCTAGAGAACAGACTCCAAGATATGAAGTAGTTTTAGAAAGAAATCAATTCGATCATTTGATAAAGAACGAGCAGGAAAGGAGGTATGACTCCCTTTGCCCAGATTCTGGAAGGTTTATATTATGGAGGATTTTAACAAATTTCCCATTCAAGAACCCCACTACACAGTTAAGCAGTCCTGCTGAGGGGGCAGCCTGAAAGCAAGATATATTGGGATAGATATGAGTAACTGTAACCCAAAACAGAAGCTTGGGGGCAGTTGCAGGGTCCTGGGGGAATTGAAAATAGTGTATAGCTATCTCTGACATTCTTAGAGAGTTAGTAGGTAGGGTCAAGCAGTTTTCTGGATGTGGACAACCTTTAATTACATATTGTTGGATTTAAATAGTATAATAATTCTCCCCAAATAGTATAATGAATCATTTCCCCATATTCCACCCACCCCCAAGCTCTACTCTGTAAGGCAGGAGTTATTCACTTTTTTATGTGTATCCTAGACTTCCTTGGAAATCTAGTAAAATCTATGGATCTCCTCAGAATAATGTTTTAAAATGCATAAAATTAAATACTTAGGATCACAAAGGAAAAGAATTACATCGACATGTAATTATAAAAAAATATAGTTATCAAAAATGTCTTAAAAGTTCATGGATCCAGGTTAAGAACTCCTGGTCTAAGAAGTAATGAAGCAGTAAGTCTTGAAACACAATGCTCTTATTATTGTGCTGCTATCAAGGGATTGAAAGAGATGGTCTTTAGGACTTACTGTCTGATGTTTCCCTGAAGACTTTCACTGCCTCATTATAATAAGCAGTGTACTTGACTGTAATCTGACATGACGAGGTGGCACATCTCCAAGCAATTTCCCATCCATTTTTGCCCATATATCCTTCTGGCTTACCTACAGTTTTACATATGTCAAGGTGCCAGCCAGATGGAGAGCAGAAAAGAAAGGGACTGGTAGCCAACAACAACCCAGAGAACAAGCTTCAAAAACAAAGATGCCAAATAACTGAAAGACTAAATCCACATCAAAGCAACTACATTTTGCCCTTTCAGCATTAACTTCTGCTCAAGGACTCTTCCTAGGATGGTAACTATTACCCGTCTTCAGTCCCTTCTCTTCCCTCCCACCCCATTAAGATTGAAGCCAATTCATCACGTAGACACTGAAGGTTATTATTCAAAGTTGTATTTAAAAAAGTGAATTTATATTGAGCAAAACCAATAAGCCAAGCAGCCCTGACATTTCATTTTCTTGGAAAACCTTTCCTATTGAACAAGGCAAATCTACACGAGGCACATTTGCAAAATGAAAAGCACTGTTGGGAGGGTAATCTCCTCATACAAATGACAGATGAGTAATTTGAAAATGATTAGGCACTCTGGAAGCCTCTCTCTCTCTCTCATTTTTTTTCATTCCCTGTATCAGTTCTAGTCCTGAAAAAAGTCATTGTTACAGCTTCTATACAGATACTATGTAAAGGCTTTAGTCCCCTAATCTATAAGAAAGAAAGGAAACAAACATTTATTAAGCACTTATTAAATGCAGTTGTCAGGCACTGTGCTAAACACTAGGGATACAAATATAAGCAAAAAAAGACAGTTCTCATCCTCAGGGACGGCTACATTCTAATATCAATGTAATGTCTATATTCTAATGAAGGAATACAGCAAACAACAGGAAGTAAGGTGGGAAGGTACCCTGTGAAGGGGCATAATTTTGCAGTCTGGAAGTTAGGAGCAGAGCCAAGAGGGGAATGAAGATTAGCCAGCCTGGGCCCCTCCACAAAACAGAAACCCCAAGAGGAACTTGCTAGGGGGAGAAAGGGATGATAATAACATAAGATGGGGAGAATGACACTTGTTCTGTCTAAGTCAGAATATTTGCATAGATACCTTGATACTTTATTGTGCAGCTAAAATAGGTAAGTCATGTGAAAATAACTTAGCTGGCATTTCATTCTTTGTCTTTGTATTCCCAGCACAGTGACTGTATGGACTTAGTCAATACTTGACTGATTAATTGATTTGAAGGTCTTTGAAAAATGGGATGAAATACTCTTATAATGCTTGTTTATTATACCACTTCAGAGGTTAGGGATGTGTCATGGAACACTTGGAATGGTCAGGGTTCTGGACTGGAAATCAGGAGACTTGGGATCTAGTCTTCATCTGCCACTAATTACCATGTGATTGTCAGAATGCTTCTTGTTATCTCTGGGATTCTGTCTCCTCACTTATCATATCTAAGGTCACTTATAGCTCTAATATTCTATGCCACCATTTTTTCCCCCTTTCATGTGATTAAAAAAGTTCACCCAGCTCTTGGCAAAGGAAGGTTTTTTCTTTTGTTATTAGCTGCCCATTCCAGCTTACCTCTGGCCCTCTAAGGATGTCCATTCAGCCAATGGGACCTTGCATATCAGTGACCAATAAGTACCCTTCCCCTGGCAGGGGCTAGCTCAAAAGCCAGGTCAGGTGATAGTCTGAGCACTGGTACAGACTAAGAAGAACTCTAAGGAGGAGCAGCATTTCAGACTCTAACTCTCTTCCCTTCTCTCCTGATAACACTTACTGCCTCCCCTGCACAGTGACTTCTCTAAAAAAAAGTGGGAGCCACTTTCTTTAGGTTTGAAATCAATAACCAGCAACAGATAGTCATGCCAGGCTATTGGTACCTACCTACCTTTGAAATGGAATTCTGCAGGTACTGATAACAACAGCTGATATTTAGAGAGTGCTTTAAGTGGCTTTCTTTTTTGTTTTTTGTTTTAATATGTATCCTCTCAGTTTCTTTTTACCATAATCCTATAGGATAGGTAATGATCAATCAAGTGACAAACATTTATTAAACATCTACTATGTGCCAGGCACCATGCTAGGCTCTGGGCATTATTGTTCATATTTTAGAGATAAAGAAACTGAGACTTGGGAGAGGGCATATGACTCATCATGGTCATATAGCTAGTAAATGTCCAAGGCAGGATTTGAATCCAAGTCACCAAACTCTAAGCCCACATTCTTTTATTGCGCTGCATAGCTTCTCTCTAGTTGCCAACTTCCCCAAAGTTGGTACCCTCTACATGCTGGATTTCATCTTTTCAATTGTAGTCCCAAGGTTACTTCTCTGAAACTTATATTTTAAGGAAGGACTCTATTCATTTTGATATACTAAATGATTTCTTGGTTATGGAGCATTTCAGACATGAATGGCTAAATAGGGAGGGGGGGAAAGAAATGCATTGAAAGGATATAGGTGAAAGCAAAGAATTTTTTTTTGGTGAGGCAATTGGGGTTAAGTAACTTGCCCAAGGTCACACAGCTAGTAAGTGTTAAGTGTCTGAGGCTGGATTTGAACTCAGGTTCTCCTGAATCCAGGGCCAGTACTCTATCCACTGCACCACCTAGCTGCCCCTTAAAGAGTTGTTTTCCAAACACATGAGTAGGAGACATGGAATGCTGTAACTTTTAGGCAATTCATATAATACAAGTCAATGCCAAATATATCTCCCATTTATAACTAGCTGTCATACATGCACACACATATGTATATATGTATACACACAAATATATATATATTTACTTCTTATGTCAAATTTAAATGTATAGATATTTGGGTCATATTCAGCCTATTTTATTCATTTTTTAAAATAGTGGGACATGAGGACTAAAGGCCTGGAAGTTTTATTGATTCTAGAGTTGAATTTTATTTCCTAGGAAAAGGCCAGCATTGTAGAAAGAACCTCACATCCATGGCAACAGAGACGTCAACTTTTAACATTTAGATGCACAGGGAGGAGATGATTATTATTATTTGTCTAAGATTTTAGAGATTTATTTCATGATTGCAGGAGTGACCCTTGGCAACTGTTCTTTGTCAGTTCCATAGCCATCCAGGTCAAAGGACTGATACCTTCTCAATATGTCACCCTGGTGTTTAGGCTGGGCAGAACATCTTTTTTGTTGTTATTGTTTAACCCCCCTGTCACTCAGGAGAGACCACATATCTTAGGGAATAAGAGGGAGTTGAACTGACTTCAAGCTCTGCCACTAACTAGCTGTGTGACATTGGGTCACACCTGAGTCCTAAATTTGGAGTAAGGAGACCAGGGCTCAGATTAGGCATATAATAGCTGTGTAACCACAAATTGGAGATAATAGAACTTGAACTACTTACAACACAATTATTGTCCATGGGGAAAATGCTTTGTAAATCTTAAAGCCTGAAACAAATGTGATTTATTATCATTCCCCTCACTGAGCCTTAGTTTCCCCATTTTTTTAGTGAGGCAATTGGGGTTAAGTGACTTGTCCAGGGTCATGCAGCTAGTAAGTGTTAAGTGTCTGAGGCCGGATTTGAACCCAGGTACTCCTGACTCCAGGGCTGGTGCTCTATCCACTGCACCACCTAGCTGCCCCAGTTTCTCCATTCTTAAAAAAAGAAAAGGTAATTAGGTGAACTTGAAGGCTTCTTCCAACTCTAAAATTCTATAATTCTAAGAAATAACTTTCCAGTTTGTCCAGTTGATACTAGAAGATGCCAACATGTCTACAACTTAGTAAATAAATCTTAGTTGTCTGAGGATCAGGAATTATGTGACTTAGCTTTGTTCATACAGCTAAGTGTCAGAGGCAAGATTGGAATTTAGGTCTTCCTGGCTCTAAATAAAGCATTCTCTCTACTGTACCACAGCTGCCTCTTGCCCAACTGAGATCACAGAGAAAGTGTTTGGTTAACTAAATTCATCTCCCTGGGACCATTTCACTTCTCATCTCTTCTGTCACTATTAGCCTTCTCAGAACCACAGGGCTTGGACAGCTCCCTGAGAAAAGAGATATGTGTACATTGTGACCTAGCAAGAAGAAGCCTGCCCAGAGAACTAAGAAGAAATCGCTGTATTTGTCTAAAAACACTTAGGTGACAACAAATGTCATGAGTGCTTTCCCTCTAGTAAGCAAACAACACTTCAGTCTTTTTGGAGGACAGAAAGACAAACTATCAAGTAGGCAGAATAAATCACTGAAGGCAATCAAAGCCACTAAGTCCATCTCTCTCTGTCCCTCCATCCCTTCCTCCCTCTCTCTGTTTTTCTCCCTCTCAATCTCTCTTTCAATCTCTCTGTCTCTCTCTGTCTTTCTCTCTCCCCTCCTCCTAGGAAGAACAAAGAGAAATGTTAGGTTGCAGTCTATGGCTCAGTGTCTACTAATATTCGAGATGACATGGATCTTGTAGAGGCAGCTTTTGATGGTCAATATCTATTAGAGTTGTGGCAAAGATGCTGGAGGGTTGACAGCAATAGTGCTTCAATTAAACAATAGTTGGAGGGGGGTGTGTGAAGATACCTTGTAGACCAATCTGTTTCATTTTTATGCACAATGAACCAATAACAGTAAACAGATAATTCATTTAAAATTAGTTGATGCATTATGTGTTGATCAACTGTGATAGGACTAAATTCTTCTCACCAATCCAATGGTACAAGAAAGTTCCAAAGGACTCATGATGGAAAAGGCTCTCCAAATCCAGAAAAAAATGGAACTGTGGAATATGGATGCTGAGTGGACCGTACTATTTCTTTTGTTTTTGGTGCTATTGTTTTTCTTTTTTGAGGTTTTTCCTTTTTGCTCTGATTCTTCTCTTATAACATGACTAATGCAAAAATATGTTTAATGTTTTATATATATATAAAACCTATAATAACCTATATCAGATTACCTGCTATCTAGGGGAGGGGGGAGGGAGGGAAAAAATTTGAAATTGGAAATCTTATCTAAACAAATGTCGAAAACTAAAATAAATAAATAAATAAATAAATAAATGTTTTTAAATAAATAAATAAAATTAGTTGATGGCAGTGGGAGAATACGTTTCTGGATGGTCCAGTTGCTGAGAAACAGAACTAAGGGGGTAATAGGGCTAATGCTGGGAAGGAAAAATTCAAGTTATGTGTTTAAGAAAAAAGAAGCAAGTAGAAAGTTCACTATAAATATTCACTATAAATGGACTAGAATCCCGTCTTCACCCTGGAGTTTTGGCTGATCTCCTATCTTTTCACTCTTTGTTTAGAGAGCAAGCTTTCCTCTCCCAGAATTCCCTGAAATAATTCAATTCATTTCTACAATAATTTATTAAATTATACCTAGGCAGCTGTGTGATCTAATAGAGTACTTGGACTTGGAGTCAGAAAAACCCAAGTTAAAATCCTGCTTCAGATCCAAGTCACTTAATCCCTCTCAACCTTAGTTTCCTGATCTGTGAAATGGGCATAATCATACTACCTACCTCTCAAAATTGTTGTGAGGATCAAATGAGGAAATATATGTAAAACACTATGCAAACCTTAAAGTTTCTAACTATAATCATTATCATTGTCAGTTGTGTCTGATTCTTCATGACCCCATGGACCATCGCTATCCAAATGGTTTTCTTGGCAAACACAATGGAGTGCTTCGCCATTTCCTTCTTCATTGGATTAAGGCAAAGGGAGGTTAAGTGACTTGCCCAGGGTCACACAGCTAGTTTGATTTGAACTCAGGGCAGTTAGGTGGTATAGTGGATGAAGCACCAGCCTTGAATTCAGGAGGACCTGAGTTCAAATCCAGCCTCAGACACTTGAGACTTACTAGGTGTGTGACCCTGGACAAGTCACTTAACTCTCATTGCCCCACCAAAAAAAAAAAAAGATTTGAACTCAGGTCTCCCTGACTCCAGGCCCAGTGTTCTATCAACTGAGCATCTAGCTGCCTCCTATCATTATCATTATTATCATTTATCACATCGACACTTTTAGACTGTAAATTCATTGAGATCAAGGTCTGAGCATCTAGCTGCCTCCTATCATTATCATTATTATCATTTATCACATTGACACTTTTAGACTGTAAATTCATTGAGATCAAGGTCTGGGTCCTTTTTACCTTGGTATTTACGAGGGCTACTATGTACATAACCCCTTGTACATAGGAAGCACTTAATCAGTGTTTGTTGAATTGAATTAAATTGTCATGACTAACTGAGTCAAAGGGGACATGTAACATTTTTCCATTAACATTTTCCCACTTTTGCTTTGTCTAGCAAAATGAGAGCTCCTTAAAGGAAGAAATCACAGCATTTACCTATTTTGCATAACATGTAATTAGGAGATACAATTTGTGCAAGATTTAAGGAAAATTTTTTAAAGTGCAGTTAGTTAACTTTTTTCTTTCATTTGCAAGTGTTCTCAGTCACTGCTCAGTCATCCTGGATTTACTTCTGTTGGTGTAACTCAGAGACAGAGAATTCTTATTTCAGGGAGGGTTTGGCTTTAGTCACCTTTGAGTCCCCTTCCAACTCTTAGATCCTATGATTTTGTGGCAACTCAACCTCAGTCTTTCTTGGAAATTTAAACCACTGGAAGGCATCTAGAAGAAAGTACCTCCTGCTCTGGTCCCAACAATTTGGAGCTTCAAGGCAGCTTGACCTGAATCCCTTACTGGCAGCTCCTATTTAAACCTTGGACTTTGTTGAAAAGAATAGACTGCCTACTTATAGCTTCTCTTTGGTAAGACCTCATTTGCCCTTTTCATTTCCTTGTTTCTTTTTCTCCCTTGTGGTAAAGCAGAGAGATAAAAATCTTGTCACAGCATGAGATCTTGTACAAAAACCCTGTGATGGTAGGGTACCCTACCAGCAACTTCTCTGTAAGACCTTTCAAAGCCACTCACTCCCATCAGGTAGGCTGCTCACTTATGCTAACTGGCTGATTCATACTGAATGTTTACCTAGCAGACACCACTTAGATATACCAGGATATTGCCTCTTTTTAGAAAAGTTTAATGTTAAATGGGCTTAGAATTAGAAAAATTCCAGGCTATGTCCAAATACCATTCTAAACAGAATATAACAAGGTTTTTAACTGACAATATGCAGTGATTTCTTCACCCAAAAAACCTTCCCAACAGTTAATCCTCATTAACAGGAAATTTCTGCTCTTAACCTAATAAATCTTTTGTGCTAAAAGCCAGAAACTGGCTGAGAACTCTAGTTACTCAGGTGAGAACCATATTTTAGACAAGAATAGCAGCAAGTGCATGCATACATACACGTGTGTGTGTGTGTGTGCGTGTGTGTATGTATATATATATATATATATATATATATATATATATATATACATATATGTATATAATTTGAGAGGCAGTACAGTATAGTGGGTAGGATGCTCAACTTTGATTCAGGAAGGCTTATAATGTAGTTCTACCTGAGATACTTGCTATGTAATACTGGGCAAATCACTTAATGATTCTGTGCATTGTGAGAAAATTATTACCAGGGGCGCGCCTGCTGAGAGAGCCTGGCTGAAGGTCAACCCAGCATCAGGAAGTAAAGCCTTGTTCCCGCCAGAGGATCTTAACTCTGACCTCAGCACGTTTTATACACGGACCATCTTCAAATCATGTCAATCAATGGACTTGAATGCTACCAGCCAATTAGCTTGGAGCAATGTGTGGGGACCTCCTCTCTTCTGGACCGCAGGGAGCTTCTGCTCTCACAGGGACAGGAACTTCCTCTTTGTGGCTGGGACTCCGAGGTGGTGGCAGGAGATTTGGGAGAAGAACCAGGCCCGATTGAACTCTTATTTCTCCTCTAGGGTAGATAGACTTTGCTATTTTTCTGAACTCCATATATTTTCTCTTTACTCTTTAATAAATGCTAAATGCCCAAAGACTTGTTGCTAAAGCTTCTAATTTATAAGTAAACCCTAGCTAGTTTTCCCTATGCTGGGGACAGGAATGAGGTGACCACACCTTAGATTTTTCGCATCACAGCATATATATATATACATATACATATACATATATATATATATATACACACACATATACATATATACATATATACATATATATATATAGAATGTGTATGTGTGTGTGTGTGTGTGTATAAGCATAGATCATAGATTTAGAACTGGAAGGTATCTTAGAAGGTATCATATCTAAACCTCATTTTACAGATGAGGAAACTGAGGCCTGGAGAGGTTTATCTATGGAGATAGATGTAGATATGTGTGGATATAAATACATACATATGTGTATGCACATATATATATGTATACTTATGTATACACATATATACAGATACATGTGTATACCTACATTAAGGGAACATAGAATAAAAAGGTAATCATAAGGGGATAGAATTGCCCAGAGAAGAACATTTTGGAAGGAGGTAAATCACGATCCAGATTTTAAAGGAAGCTAGATTGGTTAAGAGAAGGCAAGAACACCTTCTGGTTAGGAAATCACCATGAACAAAGGCATGGTGGGGGGGAAATAAGCAAAATATGTGTGGGGGGGATGGACGTGTGGCACAATCAAGGTCCCAGACTGGTAAGAGCATAGAAGTATGTTGCAAGATCATATAAAATCAGGTTGGACCAAAAAGAGAAAGTGAATGGATTCAATTTTACAAAAAAATCTTTCTGTTTGCTCTAAACACAGTTGTTTGCCAGTGTTTTAGAAGTGTGTATCCTTAAAAAGAGGAGTCCTTAACCATGGATAGATTTCAGGGTTTCTCTGAACTTGGATGGGGGAAAAATTACAGCTTTATTTCCAATAATCCTTGGTTTTCTTTGTAAATGGATGTGATTTTTATGCATTTAAGAACACTATTCTGAGAAGTCCATAGGTTTCATCAGACTGTCAAAGGGACCCGTAACATACAATAGGTTCAGAGGCTGTGTGTCAGCGAAGCAGATTTGTATCCAATCTTCTGATGGTTGCTACGGAAACAGTTGAGTATAGATTATATTTCACACTTTACACAGCTAAGGAGTTTGAAAACTGAAAGCAATTTCCTTTGGTGGCCAAGGAATTTCCTTCTGATTGGAAAATGCCAGTTATGCTAGCAAACATTCAGCAGCATTTCAGAGTGAATTCCTTTTCTTCTCCCATTTCCCTGGAGTGAATAGATACAGGATCTCTTCACACATAGAAAAAGCACAAGGGAGTAATGAAGAGAGAACTTAGTATCTTTTCTTTGGTGAGTTGGAAGCAGGCAGATCTCCCTTACTTGAGAGAAGGTAGAAACTTGGAGGGAAAGTGCTGGCAAAGGATAGGGGAGTTTTGATGAAAAATTGGTCAGAAGTGTCAAAGCTATGAACATAGTCTTGGAAAGATTGATTTCAAGAAAAATTCCAAGTGAGTTAGTTTCATTCACTCCTAAGATTTAGGGCTCTCATTATCTCTCTAGGCAACCCTTTATGCTTTTGAGCAACTTCAATCAGTAGAAAAATCAGTAGGAAAATTCCCTATATTAAGGCAAAGTTGGCCTCTCTCTCAGTTGAATGTTTGCTGAGAAGCCTGGCTCTTTGGACCATAGACCCATAGCCAAGGGCTCACTATCCATCCAGGGGTCCTCTAGGATTCTTTCAGACAATGTAACTAGAAGGAAATAACTTCTTAAGAGTTGGCCTGATAAACCCAAACCTATAACGTGAGGATAGCAAACACCATATGGGCTTTTAATAGATAACTTCTGATTCTCTGACTTCTCTCTGAAGATAGATTTCTTTTGGTCTATTACAAAGCACTGAAGAAGAAAACCCTTTTTCTTTGATTTTGCAGGGTTTGGAATTTTATGTGTATATGTGTGTTTGCTTGTGTGTGCATGCATGCATGTGTGTGTGTATGTGCTAGAAGGTAAAAGCATTTGCATTCAAAAGCCTTTTTTCTTTGATTTAAGCACAAAATTTCACTCCTTCTATAACTTTTCACCAAAGGAGATTTATGCCACATGCTTTTCCTCCTGTCTTAAGACATGAAACCTTATTCTGCCAAGCCCCAATCAGACCTTTGCTGAAGCACTGCCTTTTATTCTGGTCTCTAGAATGCACTATGTCCCATCTCTCAAATCCCACCCTCATCACCTTATGACTTTATGCCTAGACTCTTGCAATCTCTTCACACCTTCTCATCTTGTGTGATTCATGTTCCCATTTATCCATAAGGTCCACAAAAATGATCTACCAAATATGTCAGTGATTTTTCTCTTCTCTTCTCTACCCCAGGACCACTGACCTCTGAAATCATAAGTCTACTTTCTAGTCCCATTGAATTATTTGTAACTTTTATCCATTTGAGGTCATGGTGTTCTCATATAGGATCACCAAGAGAAAACTGGTGTTAAAAGGATAGGCTTTGACAATGGGGGACAGTTTTGAACTATGGAGAGCCACTGTACATTTTCATAGATGCCATCTAGCCTAATTTCATGTTGTATCCTCCTAGGTGGTCAAATGAACCTCCTAGAAGTTGGGAATTATTTTTTCTTGTTATCTTTTCCTCCTCTGAGTAGCAGTGTCTTATGCTTTTTAAAAAGCTGAATCTGTGATTTCATTTTTATGTGGAACTCATGATAAGGAAAGGAGCAAGTCAACCCCCTCTCTGCAACTTATATAGCTTTAGAGAGCTGCCTTAGAAATACTAAGGGGTGGGGGCAGCTAGGTGGCCCAGTGGATAAAGCACTGGCCCGGGATTCAGGAGGACCCAAATTCAAATCTGGTCTCAGACACTTGACACTTACTAACTGTGTGACCCTGGGCAAATCACTTAACTCTTGTTGCCCCACAAAAAAAGAAAAAGAAATACTAAGGGGTTCAGTGACTTGTCCAAAGTCACAGAGCCAGTATGTACCAAATGCAAGACTTGATTGACCCTAGGCCTTCTTAACTCTAGGATCAACACACTCTTCACTGAACCATGTTGTTTCTTTTGTGTTTTTTGTTTGTTTCTTGTGTTTTACACATAGCAGATGCTACATAAATCCTTGTTGGATTGAATTGTACTTCCCTTTCCCATTCAGTTCTGAAGCCAGAATTATCCTCTTGCTTTTGCTCATGTAATTCCCTTAATTTCCTCACCTTCATTCCGTCAAGGCCCAGCTCAATGGCTACCTCCTCCATAATCATCCTAGCCATTCTCCTCTGAATATCCAGAGCAGTTTGTCACACTTTACACAGCTAGGAAGTTTGAAAACTGAAAGCAATTTTGTTTGGTGGCTACAGATTCTGATCAGAAAACGCCAGTTATGCTAGCAAACATTCAGCAGCATTTTAGAGAGAATTCCTTTTCTTTGCCCATTTCCCTGGAATGAATAGACACAGGATCTCTTCACATATAGAAAAAGCACAAGGGAGTACTGAAAAGAGAACTTAGTGCCTTTTCTTTGTTGAGTTAGAAGCAGGCAGATCTCCCTTACTTGAGAGAAGATAGAAACTTGGAGGGAAACTGCTGGCAAAGGATAAGGGGTTTTTAAAATTAATCAGTAGTGTCAAATCCCCAAAACTTCCAGCTTTGTTGTCTATATGCCTTATCTCCCAGAGTCCTGAGGGCCTAGCTGTCCATCCTGCCTTGAACAGAGCGGGAACTCGATAAGTGTTGGAATAAATAAAAGAATGCACAAGGCATTGTCATTGCCAGGAGTCTCTGCCATGAAATAATCAAGTAGGTCACTGCATTCTCAAATTCCGGAAGACTTCATAGGTCAATAATCCAGTCTTGGAGGAAAGAGTTGGTTGCTTATTTAAAAATACACTTAGGGTCAGCTAGGTGGCGCAGTGGATAGAGCACCTGCCCTGGAGTCAGGAGGACCTGAGTTCAAATCCGGTCTCAGACACTTGATACTTACTAGCTGTGTGACCCTGGGCAAGTCAATTAACCCCAATTGCCTCACTTAAAAAAAATACTCCTAGACCACTAAGAGCTGAATAGGCAACTAAAGAATTAATCTAAAGGATTTTTAGAGTTTCCTTTTATTCCCCCAGACATTTGGGCCCTCTGTCATACTCAGACTAGAAGTCCAGTGGCCACTCACGTCCGGATTCCAATATTGATTGGTGCAAAGCTTTAAATGGCCTCTTTTTGGTAGCCTGGTGGTCCTCCACCCTCAGGGACTCACCATATTAGTGCCAGATTTAGTGTAGACACCATTGGGTTTGTGTTCAGGAAGGACTAGCACCTCAGGTGTGAGGGCTTGGCAAGCTTTGAAAAAGGCTTGTCATCTACCTTTGGCATTCACCTCTCAGCCAATTCTCGCCCGTGGCTCCAAGAAGCTGTAGCATGCATAGTAGCCACACCCTGGTAAAACTATCTTGGCAGACAGGATTACCCCTAGTTGAGGGTAATTGACGAGCCTGGACTTAGTGGAGTGTCTACACCCAGCCTGCAAGATTTCCCCCAGTAGAATGAGTAGATGAGAACAGCTCATTCCAGTGGCCACAAAAGCAGCTGAAATGGGCACTGTGAAGCGCTTAGAGTTTGGTCAGACATAAAAGATGCCAAGGTCATTCACTGCATCCTGGACCATCTTGACACTTATCTTGCCACTGGACTTTGATGACTCAGGAAGAGAGAGTGAGACTGATGACTTTGAGCAGCTCTGCCTCACTTCAATCCAATTCACACACAAGTCAAGACATCACGCCACAACGTCATTGGTTCTCTTCAAAAATGAAGGATGAACAATAATCTCTCATGTACTTTAGATCTCCTGAACCAACCTCAATCCACCAACCTCAGCATCCCTCAGGAGCAAGGATTACAGGCATGTGTCCCAGGGCCCAGCTAGAAATCTTTGTGTTATAGAGAACTGTATTTACCAAAGAATCCTTCTGATCTCTAAGGTACCTTTCAGCTCTAAAACTCTATGTTGCTATTATTCTAAAGGAGGCATATTGAGGTTATTGGCAGATATGTCTGTAAAGTATATCTGTATCTGCAATGCAACATAATAATACCTATTAGTCTGCAGTGTGAAGCAATACGACTTTATGGCTAGAGTTGGCCTTGGAGTCAGTAAGACCTATAATAAAATCTGTGACTTGACTGTGTGACCTTGGGCAAGTCACTTAACCTCTTAATCGTGTAGATAATTCTCTTAGAACTTTAACTTGCAGAGAAGATGCAGATGTTTTTCTATGTGTGGTGGACTGACATGGGAAGGGAGGAACCCATCCCATTCCATCAAATGTGTGCATACTGCTCAGGCTCACAGTTCTTACTGGGACATAAATGATGGAAGGAGTTTCCTCACCCTGAAACTCTTTATACTAATAAAGTCACACATCTAGTCCCTATCTCTATTAGTCTGTGTTGAAATTTACAAATTATATAAAGAATGAGCACTAATGATTGTTTGAATGGACTTTGGATAAACTACAATAAAAATCTGGTGTCCATTTCTTGTTAGATTGACATTTAGCAGACAGCTGCTCCCCCCAAAGTTTTTAATGCCCAATTCCTTGAGTTCCTTCATTTGTTTATCATGTAAGACCATCTGCCCCATGGGACTCAATTCAGTGACTCTCTGTGAAGCCTCTATAATATATAGGGCACTGTGCTAGGCACTAAAGATCCCTTCTGATCTGGAAGGTCATTTTTAGTTCTAAAATTCCACAGTGCTGTTATTCTAAATGAGGTTTATTGAGATCATCAGATATTTTTGTAAAATATGTCTTCTTCATGCTTTTCATATCATAATGAAATAAAAATTGCATTCAATAAAGGGCAATAGAAAGATAGATTAAAATTAATTGGAAACTAAATAATCTAATCCTAAAAAAATAAATGGGTCAAAGAACAAATCATAGAAAAAATAACTTCATTAAAGAGAATGACAACAATGAGATAACATACCAAAATTTATGGGATGCAGCCAAAGCAGTAATTAAGCTTTTAAAAAATTTATTTTAATTTGTTATTTGTTTTATTCTGGACTTAAGAAACAAAACAAGAATTTTTGTAATGTAATAGAATAGAAAAAAAGATGATTGCATATGAAACTGCTAATCTTTTACATGCAACTTGCTATTCCTTTTAAATATCTAATATGGTTAGTTGTCTGCATCTGGAGAAAGAACTAATAAAGAGAAGTATTTACTGAATGATTTTGTATATATGTATATGCACATATTTGTATCTAATGGTAGCCATCTCTAGGGCAGGGGTGAGGGTAATGGGAGAGAAGAAAAATAGGGGGGGAGGGAAAAGATAGTTATATGATAACAAAGCAGTACCTAGGGGAGAATTTTTATCTCTAAACATGAAAATAGAGAAAGAGCACATCAATGAGAAAAAAAAAATTTTAAATTAAAAATCCCCATTTAAATGCCAAATTAGAAATCTTGAAAAATCAAAGGAGAGGTGAATAAAATAGAGCATAAGGAACCCATTAAACTAATAAATAAAACTAGAAGGTGCTTTTATGAAAAACACCCAATAAAATAGATAAGCCATTGGTTAATTTGATTTTTAAAAAGGAAAGAAGGAAGCCAAATTACCAGTATCAAAAATAATAAGGATGAATGCACCACCAATGAAGAGGAAATTAAAACAATCATTGGGAGCTGTTTTAGCCAATTATACGCCAATAAATCTGACAATCTAAATGAAATGGAAGAATATTTACAAAAATATAATTTGCCCAGATGAATAGAAGAGGAAAAAGAATACTTCTTTACTTATAACTAGGTAAGACCAGAAAAGGCTTCATGTAGTAGATGGCTTGACCTCTGATTTGAAGGAAGCTAGAGGTTCAAAGACAGAGGTAAGGGGGCAAGTTGCAAACCAAGCAGGAGAGGTGGGTTGGACTGAAGTAGAGGGTCAGGACGTGCAGTGGCCTACATAGGGAAACAGCAGGCCAGTTTGGCTGGAGCAGAGAAGGCAGGAAGGAGATTGATATTAAATAATCCAAGAAGGTATGGACGAACCTGTTTCTGGAAGGCCTTAAATAATAGCCTGAGAATTTGGTCTTTTATTTTTCAAATGTCTGGAAAAGAGCAGTCATTGTGGTTGGGTCAGAGTTGAGCAGGACATGTGGTCGGTGACATCCCCTAAATTTTTGCTAAAGGCATGGGAAATGAAAGAGAGCAATGGTACCTTGGCTAGTGGACCTTTTCAATCCAGAACAATGTATAAAATGGAGCAAAAGCTAGAGGCAAGATGATGATGACTGTGGGATTCAGGTCCTGAGTGCCTAATGAGCTGTGATAGGCACGCCTGTTAGCCCAGATCTTCATCAATGCTTCTATTTTCCTTTTTAATTCAGTCTGCTGGTAGTCTGACAGGTGCACAATGGCTCTGTGGAAATCCACTGGCTGCTAAGAATGTCCAGACGTTTGTCTTCTATTATCTTCTATTTCTCCTTTAACTCATGGGTTTCCTAGAATTTCCCACTGCCCACCCCTTGCCGGTACAGTTTGCGGTTCAGCTGTTCACTGCACTGTCAGCTCTGTTATATTCTCATCATTTTGTCTTTATTGTCTTTAACGTAGGTAGGGCACCTGGGGAATGATTTGTGAAGGTGGATTTGCCAGCTGCTCTAGGGAGCCCCAGATCACTCTTCTGAACGTGCAAATTCAATATAGGCATGCAGTCAATTCAATCTATGCATGTAGTCATATGTGCTGCCCTTTAGAGAGGGGGAGAGATGATGTTAGACTCTTAGAGTCTTGCTTTCACAGGACACTTGTTTCCTAGTGAGAACCATGAGCCTGAGAAATACACATAGAGGCCATCAAATGAGATTGGGTTTCTTCTTTGTCCATGTCATCCCACCATGCATAGGAAGCCATGTGGAAGGGAAGTTTTACAGCTAACCAAAAGCACAAAAAACATACCATTACTAAAATAAAAAAATGACAAATACTATTATCTGATTAGATAATGGATGTAAATTGATTCCTATTCTAGAGAACATTATATAATGTGATGAATCATTATTATATTACTTTTATGTTATATTGCATATTATTTAATATGTTCATGTTATATTATTATTAATGCTGCTACTTTCACTCATATATACCCTATTCTCGTTGGAAGGAAAACGAGTCACTTCCTATCCGGTTAATGGTAATAAAATGGGTTATTTCCCCAAGCCAGACACAAAAATCAACCCCTTCAGAAATTTATGAAGAGTAATACCTCTAGGGGCAGCTAGGTGGCGCAGTGGATAAAGCAGTGGCCCTGGATTCAGGAGGACCTGAGTTTATATCTGGCCTCAGACACTTGAAAATTACTAGCTGTGTAACCCTGGGCAAGTCACTTAACCCTCATTGCCCCCCCCCAAAAAAAGAGTAATATCTATGGCTAGAGCCTTGGACTCCTCAGAGAAAAGTATTATGTAATAGACAAAATAGATAAGGATCTCAGAGCTGACCAGTCAGGTTGTCCAACCCCCTCATTTTACAAAGGAGAAAACTGAGTTCCAAAGAAGTTAAGTGCTTTTCCCAAGGGCACATGGGTAGTAAACTTCAGAGGCAAGACCTGGATCCAAGTCATATGACTTCACTTGGTAGGATTTTGGAGTTAGAGCTGAAGGGACTTTAGAAGTCATCTTAAGAGCTCTTTCTACTGTACCATGCTGCCTGCCAATCTCAGATACATAGTTTTGGGGTTTTGTAAAATTAACCTACATGTCTTTATCAAAGCTTTTCAACTGTTAGTAATTCTATCAGGTCATATATTTTCAAGTCAGTATGGATCTGGGAGCTTGGAAAAGAATAACATATTAATATAAGCTTCAAGGTTTTGAAAGTTCTTTCATGCTTTATGAATGAATAAATGCATGCATGGATGGATATGCATTTATTAAATGCTTACTGTGTATAAGTATTGTGCTAAATACTTGAGAAATAAATAGAAACAGAGTCCTTTTTGGACTTTCAAGGAACTTTCATTGAAAAGCCCAGAAGTCCTTAAAGGGGGCAGCTACAGGGTTGATGACAAGTTCTTGGAATCTTTCAGATGTAGGGAGGATCTGTCCCACAGGAATGACCTATCACCATTGGGGAAAGTGGGGTGGCTCTAAGGGCAGAAGAGGGGATTCTGGCTTCCCTCTAGCAAAGGTAAGGA
The DNA here is from genome assembly GCF_019393635.1 of Dromiciops gliroides. Classification (NCBI taxonomy): domain Eukaryota; kingdom Metazoa; phylum Chordata; class Mammalia; order Microbiotheria; family Microbiotheriidae; genus Dromiciops; species Dromiciops gliroides. The sequence continues at coordinate 41,084,449 of NC_057865.1, forward strand.
TTCATTGTTTGGTGGTGAGGGAGAAGGGACATGAGGAGGAAGGTAGGAGGTAGACTTTGGGGGGCAGAGGAAAGTGGAGTCCCACTGAGCACCAGGTCTGTCTGGGACCCTCTAGGAGCCCCTTTGGTGTCTACCACAGTCTGTTGGCAGAGGGAATCATTTATTCTTATGGTAACCCTTTCATGGAACAGTCGTCTCATGGTGAGACCTGTGAGCTTGAGAAACATACACAGAGGTCATCAAATGGAATGGGGTTTCCTCCTTATCCATATTAGCAAACTAATGAAATAGATTTCTTCAGGTGTTAATTTATCTCCATTTTACAGATTAGGAAACTGAGGTTCATTCATGTTAAATGACTCATCATAGCCACACATTGAAGGATCAGAGGTTGGATTCAAACCCAAGTCTCTCCCAACTCATAAGTACACTGCTCCATCCATGATACTATAGATGTATAGCAGCAAGGCCAAGAGATAGATTTTTCATTTCTATTAAGAATCTTATGCAGCCACAGCCTGATTTCTTCTAGATTTAACCTAAATCCTTTCAGACCCTAGGCTTCTGGCTTAAGAGTAATTTGCATGGCAGTGGAATCCTGTAAGTGTGACTTAACCTTTAAGCATTTGCTGACATTGGTAAGTGTTTCAGGTTCTTGATGATAGGTTTATTTGGAAGTAGCCATTCTAGCATTTAATCATTTAAACCAATCCTCTCCATATGTATGTTTAGCATTCCAATTTATTGCATTGTCTAGTTTTTGGTTGTCATGCCTGGCCATGATGGGAACAAGAAATACACAATGATATATTCTATGGCTTCTCTCCCTCATTACTGTCTCATCAAACAAAGCCCATATTTCAGGATTATGTCTAGATTTTCTGGATAATGTATATTTGATATAATAGTGATAAGACATTAAGTGAGTCCATGACAACTGAGTAACATTTCAGATAGACCATAACAATTCCAGTCCACAACATAAGAATTTAAAAGTTAGTTCTTAAATCCCATTTTGTCAATTCTTTTTTTTTGGAGGGGGGGCAATGAGGGTTAAGTGACTTGCCCAGGGTCACACATCTAGTAAATGTCAAGTGTCTGAGGCTGGATTTGAACTCAGGTCCTCCTGAATCCAGGGCCAGTGCTTTATCCACTGTGCCGCCTAGCTGCCCCTATATCCCATTTTGAATGAAAGAATTTTAAACACTTTCTACCTTAATAAGGTACAGGTGTGAGGCAGCTAAGTGGCACAGTGGATAGAGCACTGGCCCTGGAGTCAGGAGTACCTAAGTTCAAATCTGGCCTCAGACACTTAACACTTACTAGCTGTGTGACCCTGGGCAAGTCACTTAACCCCAATTGCCTCATTAAAAAAAATAAGGTACAGGTGCCCTAGAATTTTACCCTTTGTGTTCAAGATGAAAACCAGAGAAGAATCACAGGGTATCAGAGCTGGAAAACCCCTTAGAGCTCAATGCTCCTCACACTTCAGATGAAGAAACTGAGGCCTGTCAAGTTTAAAAATCATTCCCTATGACTCCCAAACGTTTTTAGAAGAGGGAAAGTCTGATGGGCTGGCCACATTGTTCAAGTGACAAATGTATGTTTGCCTGAAAGACTATTTTATGGAGAAAGCACAAAGAAGGTGCTCACATGGAGGTCAGAAGAAGCTACACAAGGACACTCTCAGAGTCTATCTGAAGAATTTTGGAATCAATTGGGAGACTTGGGAGAAGCTAACAAAGACCACCCCGCATGGTGTGCCCACATCAAAGGTGACACTGTGCTCTATGAGTGAAGCAGAATTGTAGTAGCTCAAAGGAAACATGAAATGCACAAATTTAGAGATATTGCCATCCCAAATGTTCATATGGACTATTTGTGGATATGTGGGAGAGCCTTCTGAGCTCATATTGATTGGTCTGATCAGCCACAGTCAGACACACTGTAACTTGACTCCAACATTTTGGTCCTCTTAGAGTATTATATACTATTATATACTAAGCCTATGGATACAAATACAAAAGCTAGGCTGCCCCTCCCCTCAAGGAGCTCACATTCTGAAGGGTTGAAATAGCACATATCGAGGAATAGTAGCCAGGGAGGGTGCTTTGTTTTGGGAAGTCACAAGAGACTTTGAGTAGAGGCATAGGGGAGTTCATTGAAATGCTTCTCTTGTAGCTTTGAAGTTATTAATTTGATTATAGTTCATGGCTAGGAGGAGGAGGAGGGGAGAGGATAGAAGCAAGGGAGAGCAGTGAGGCAGATGGCAAGAAATTGGCAGGCTGGAATCTAAAGGGGTGGTGGGGCTGGCTAGTAGCCATGCAATGCTCATCAGTCAGGAAGGTTTGCACCACCCAGATAGATGTTCCAGACTTCAGTGGCTTCAGTCTCCCAGAGCATGATTCTTAGCTATCATGTGAGTAGGAGGGAAGGTACAGCCACATTTCACCTCCCTGGGTCTCAGTTTCCCCATTTGTAAAAAGGAGGAAATTGGTCTTGTTGGTAAGCTCTAAATCCACGAGACTAGACTAGGAAACTAGTTTGTGGCAGAGAGTCAAGACTCAGACCAAGGGCTCCTGACTCTCAAGGTAACAGCAGAGAACCACTGCAACAGTAATAATACCTGCTATTTATATGGCACTTTAAGGCTTTTAAGTTTGTTACATGCATTAAGTAAGTGCTCTTTGCAACATGCCCACGCTGCCTACTCTCACAGTCGTCACCAGCACTTCAAAGTGCTTTGTCAACCACAGACCACTACATAGATGTAGGTGATTTATTGATTTATTTAGACAGGTTTTAGTTTTGTGGGGAGCTTGTTTTCACAAAGGCATGTCTTTGAAATCAGGAGTAGAAACAATACTCTCCTCCTGGTTCAAGTGCCACTGTTGGGCCCTTAGGCAAAAGTCATTACCTTGTTTCATACTCTCACTAGTGACCTAGAGATTTTTAACCTTATGGCCTCAGGACCTTTTTTCTAGCATTTATGAACCAGAAATACTGGATTTTTTTCTAGGATCAGTACTCTACTGGTATGTCAGTCCTTCAGCTCTGGGCAGACAGGACCCCAGAACCAGCAGGCACTTCAGCCAGTATTATTGAGCAGCCTCAAATGAATTGGTTAAGATATTGTAGACTTTAGACTTCTTCCTTGAAATAAAGATCCCTGGTCAGTAGATCTTAAAGTCTTACCTGTTAGGTTCTTAATTCCAGAGCTAATCATGTCATTCACCTATTCAGAACCATTCATTGGAGTCCAGTTGTTTAGTGAATTATGTGTAGACCAGAGGTGTCAAACTCTATGTAACTGGGAAAGATTTAAAAGAAGGAATAAGAATATAGTAGAATGTTCATTGAGTCGTTTCAGTCCATCTGACTCTTCTGATCCCTTTTGGGGTTTTCTTGGCAAAGATACTGGAGCGGTTTGCCATTTCCTTCTCCAGCCCATTATACATATGAGGAATGGAGGCAAACAGGATTAAGTGACTTGCCCAGGGTCACACAGCTAGTACATGTCTGGGGCTGGATTTGAACTGCACTGACTAGCTTCCCATTATAGAACATAGATAATGCTAATATGTGGCTTTCTAAGTCAATATGTGGCCAGTAGTGATCCTTAGGTAGGGTTTAGTGGCTCTGGGTTTCTAGTTGAGTTTGACACCCTGATGTTGACTACAAGGGAGGCAAAGTGATGCAGGGGAAAAAAATCTGGATTTGGTGCTGGAAAAACTAGGTTCAAATACCAGTTCTGCCACTTATTACTTGTGTGATGTTTTAACTTCTCCCAGACTCAGTTTTCCCATTTCTGAAAATGAAGGAGTTGAAACCTATGCGGACAGTTGTGCTTTATATAAATTTGAATTAGGCAAATTCAGAAGAATTCTGAAAGAAATCCACATTCAAAAAAAACTCATAACCCAACCACCTATGTTAACTTTACCATACACTATCATGCTCTCTTTCCCTTCCCACTCAGCACTTCATGGCTCCCTCCTTCCTTCCCCTCCACATCCAAGGAGCCAATTTATATAAATAAAAGTAAATTTACAAAGAAGTCCAAGGAATGGTCCACTTAAGCAAAGCAAGAATTGTCTGTATAAACTTTGTTCTTTTGTTTCTTCTGGGAGTCTCTGGCTACACATATGGGTGGGACTCCCTTGTAAATACTGGTTGGTTCCTAAATTTCTGGTTCTGGTTCTGGTTTTATTTCTAGTTTCTATTTGTTCTGGCTTGGACAGTTTTACCCACAAGGACTTAAGAACTCCATGGCTAATGTGGAAATCTGTTTTGCTTGACTGTATGTCTTCGTAAAGGTTGTATTTTTCTTGCCTTTTCAATGAGTAGGGGAAGGGCAGGTGGGAAAGAGAGAATTCAGAAATTAAAATATAAATGTTTTTTAAAGGACTTAAATATTTATCAGTGTTGTCACTGATCATAATTCTATAGGATCAATGATGATGCATACTACCCTCCTAACAGAGAGGCAATGGATACAAATTACAGAATCAGACATACATTTTTGGATGTAGCCAATTCAGGGATTTATTTTTCTTGACTAGATGTATTTGTTTCAAAGGATTTTTTGTTTGTTTTTAAATTGGTTGGTGGGAGAGAAAGGACCTAAACTAAAAAATACCTACAGTAGCTATTTTTCAGGGACAAAGAATTGTAAACTGAAGGAGTACCCATGAATTGAGGAGTAGATAAACAAATCAATATCATATAGAAATGCTGAAGAGCATGATTTCAGAGAAACCTGGGAGGACTTGTATGAACTGATTCAGAGGGAAGAGAGGAGGGGGAGATGGAGGGAGGGGGAGGGATGAAGGGAGGGGGAGAGGGAGAAGGAGAGAAAATGAGAATGAGAATAAATACTTCTTTATTTTTTTATTATTTTTTTTTAAGTGAGGCAATTGGGGTTAAGTGACTTGCCCAGGGTCACACAGCTAGTAAGTATTAAGTGTCCGAGGCCAGATTTGAACTCAGGTACCCCTGACTCCAGGGCTGGTGCTCTATCCACTGCGCCACCTAGCCACCCCAATACTTCTTTATTTTAAAAAGTTGCAAATACGGGTACAGGGAGCTGGATTAGATGATTCCAAATACTATTTCAACTCTAAGTTGATAGCCATATGACTCTCCATTCTCTGGCACCAGACTTTCTTTTTTAACCTTATGTTCTTCCACTTCTCTGACCTTTCCCTTCACACCTAATTGGACTCCTCTATCCTCCCCAGATATGTCTTGCATCTCCTATCTGTTTGTCTTTGCTTATAGAATTCCAACCACTCAAATGCCCTTACCTTCCATCTTGACTGTTTAAATACTTCCTGTCCTTCAAGGTCTAAATCAAATGTCATTTCCTTTGTAAGCCTGATCAATTCCCAAACCAGGGAGATTCTGTCTCCTCTAAATGGCAGTGTAACCTTAGAACCTGCCTTCATTCTTATTCATTCATATTCTCTCTCTCTCTCTCTCTCTCTCTCTCTCTCTCTCTCTCTCTCTCTCTCTCTCTCTCTCTTCTCCCCCTCTCCACTTACTATAGATGCTTAGCTTCTTCATGCCAAGGCCTATGCCTTATTCACATTGCTATCCACCTTGGTGGCTAATAAATGGTAATTGTTCATCTTGAATGAATGAGAATACCCAAAAGGAACAAGTATGTTGGTGCAGAGCTATACTCCCAACTATTGTGGAGGCTGAGGCTGGCAGATCTCTTAAGCTCAGGAGTTTTGACCTATAGTAGAATATGCCATTTAGGCATTAATATGTCAAGCTCCTAGGAGCACCCCCCCCATTTTGACTAGTGACAGTTAAACAAGGCTAGGTCAGAAATGGAACAAGCCAGAACTCCTGTGCTGGTCAGAGGAGAATGTGAATAGCTTGTGAGTAGCCCCTAGACTTCCAGCATGGATAAGATAGAGAGATCCATCTTTTAAAAAAATTAATGAATGGCCAAAATGGTTCATGTTGTCACATAATCCTTTATTTGCCAAGATTCCTAAGTGGAACATAGAATTATAGGACTTGGGTCTGGGAGGGAACTTCAAGATCATCTTGTCCATCCCCCCTTTTTACATAATAATAAAAATTTTATTTAAAGTTTTGAGTTGCAAATTCTATCCCTCCTTCCCTAGAAAATGAACAAATTAAAAATCCCTAATTAAATTCCAAATTGGAAAGCCTGAAAATCAAAGGAGAGATTAATAAAATTGAAAATAACAAAACCATTGAACTAATAAATAAAACTTGAAGCTGCTTTTATGAAAAAAAAATTCCCCCTTTTACAGATGAGGAAACTGAGGTCAGGGAGTTCAAATGACTTGACCAAGGTCATCTAACTAGTAAACAACAAAGCTAGGATTCAAACTCACATTTTCTAACTCTGCATGCACTCTTCCCCCACCCCCAACTGGGAGCATAGTAGATGAGAAAATCTTCTTGGGAATTTCACCAGACCATACCCTTTGTCTCCAAGTTTCGGAGATTTAACCATCATCATCTACCTACCAGGTTATTTCAAGATCTGAGAGGAATAAATAGTCCCCCAAAAGGTTGGGTCCTCTTGCATTAGAAGTTAGTGACATTTTCCCTCTGAGTCAGTCCCCAAGCCCATGCACAATCTCTTGCCATCTGTTCCTTTCCTTCCTCATGTCTCAGGTCTTTGATTTCTAATTGATGTGTACAACATGGGGCCATATGTGGTAACACTTTGCCTTTTCATAGGTCCTTTCTTTCAGGGATCTGAATTTACTCCACCAACACCATCTCATTAATCATTCTGACATTCCCATGAGCTAAGTGGCAGGTACAAGTGTGAAGTTGATGAGAAATACTTTGGGTTGCATAAAGCTTGGCTTGAATGTACAAGTTTAGATATAAATATTTGAGCAACATTGACTAATTTTCCCATTTTATTATGTAACTCACAATTGTGGCTTAGGCTATCACCCCCCCCCACACACACACACACATAGAGTCTTTAAAAAAGAGTTTTAATAAAGAGAGCAGAATTGTAAGTAGGACAGGGCAACCAAGCCCCTAGGGCACCAAAATTTAGAGGGCTCAAAAATGGAAAATAATAGTTTCAAAAGATTGAACAATGTTGGGGGCAGCTAGGTGGCGCTGTGGATAAAGCATTGGTCCTGGATTAAGGAGGACCTGAGTTCAAATGTGACCTCAGATACTAGACACTTTCTAGCTGTGTGACTCTGGGCAAGTCACTTAACCCTCATTGCCCCATAAAATTTTCTTTTACAAAAATAAAAATTTATAAAAAGATTAACCACTTTCATAATTTGTTGTGTTTATTCTGTACCTCAGCAAAGCTCCTCCTTATCTTGCCCCAGCTCACCATTCCCTGCCCCGTGGCCTCCCAAGCAGTGATTTTTGGAGAGTCCCAGAGTCTCTATCCCCTCTCTTTTCCACTGAATTTGTCCTGATTAAATCCTGTATCATTTTCAAATCATGAATTACAAACTTGATTTGAGGGTGTGCTGTGTACTGTTTGAATCAGTTCCTAGAATTGTTACTCAGGCTTTAAAAGAATACATGAAACTAAATGTTTACTACCACTTTGAGATATCATGAATAGTAAGAGTGATCTCAGTGGTGGGGTATCAGGCAAATCCATGAGGGAAATCCTCATTTGGGAGGATGGAGAGTAGAATGAAGAACAAGCAACCATAGATCTCAAACTGAAAGGAATTTAGAGATCTCTAGTACAACCTCCTCATTTTACTAAGAAGAAAACGGAGTCCTGAGGGAGAAGTGACTTGTCCAAGGTCACATAGCTAGTATATGGCAGAGACAGGATTCAAACTGAGGTCCTGTGACTACAGGGTTCATCAATCCTTCCACTTAACCTCCCTGACAGTGAAATGTTGTTCCCCCTCTTAGCTTCCATTGCTTCCTTCAAGACTCACCTCAAACCTCAGCTTCTTCAAGAAGTCTTCACTGGGCCACCCACTCCTAATGCCTTCCTTCAGAGATTACCTCCCATTTCCACTGTATACAGTCTGTATGTACATGGTGATTTATGTGTTGTCTCTACTATAAGGCTGTGAGCTCTTTGAGTTCAGGGATCATGGGGTTTTTTCCTTTCTTTCTATCCCCAGCACTCTACACAGTGTCGGGCATATAATATGTGTTTAATGAATGCTTATTGACTTAAACTGACCCCATTGCCTTTCATTGGTGACTAACCAGAAGTTCCCCTGCTCCCTATTAAATATAATAAGAAGTTAAGTTTTGCTTCACATCACATAGTGAGTTAAGTGTCTGAATTGGGATCTGCCTCTCTAACCTCCACCAAGGGTTCCCAGTTTTCCCTCTGGGTCATTCAAAACAACAACAGTAATGATTATCATTATAGCCAACATGTATATAGCCAAGCACTGTATCAAGCTATTATGTTCCCCCTCTCTACCTAAGATTTCTCTTCTCTAAGCTAACCATCTCCTTTCCTTCAACCAGTCTCCTTCTGTTATGATCTCAGGGCTCCTCGGCATCCTGGCCACCCTCATCTAGATATTCTCCAGCTTGTTTATGGTACCTAGAACTGAATGCATTATTCCAGATGTGGACTGATCAGAACAAACTATAATGGCACTTATCACCTCGCTAGTCCTACATCTATTAACATTCATCCTAAGATCATCTTAGCTTTTCTGGTGGCTGTAGCACTCTCTCAACTCATAGTGAGCTTGCTGTAATCCATTAAAATTTCTAGGGTTTTTTCTATATTAACTCTTATCTGACCCATCCAATACTTGACTAGTTGACTTATTAAAATTTACATTTATTCCTATTAGATTTCATCTTATTGGATTCAACTCATCATTCTAGCCTGTTGAGATCTTTTTGGAATCTGACACTGTCATTCAATCCATTAGCTATCCTAGCTTCATTTAAGTCATTGACAAAGGTGTTTTACAGTATTCTGAGGTCAGAGGAACTTTATTATTTGATTCATTTCTCCTGTAGCTTTAGGCTTTGTAGAGAATTATGTGATGTTCAGTAAATCTTGGAATACCATTAGTTTTTAGTAGTGCAGAGATTATCCCTATTGGTGTGACAGCTGGCCTTTAATCTACACTTTCCAGGTGTCTGGGGCCCATATGATATTCAAACCTATTCTTCTTTTGTCCTATATAGTTACCCATTCCATTTTCATTCCTTTCCAGCTATCTATTCACATCAGCATAATCTGCCTGACCTAGTGGGGCTGCTTAACTTCTGAGCAAAATCCATTATATGACAGACTTTGAAGATTAAACCAGAACCATGAGTTGAAATTGATTCACACCAGCCAGCAATTTTTGAAGCTATATGCTTTTCCTCCCTGGTCCTTTGTCTTAAGATGGGGGAAAGAGAGCAAAAGACCTCATATAAATGGTTAAATATGAAAGATTCAAACCATGGCTTGCTCCAGAGCTGTGAAATGCTGTAATGTTTTGCATTTCCAAAGCCCTTGCAAGGGAGCTAAAGGTCAATCCCAAATTTACAACAATCTAGTAGAGTTTTGGGAACTTCATATGGCCTCCTGTTCCCAGTTCACCGTAAGAAACCAACACATTTTTCAGGACAGCTGACCAGGTATCAGGAAGCAACACCCCTTTCTCTAGGTTCCTGAGCCCAATTTCAGAAGATGTTTTTCAGGCATTTAAAAAAAAAAGAACAAGGAGAACAAGGAGAAGAAGAAAGGGGGAAGAAAAAAGGAGAATGAATTTTCTGTGGACAAGAAATTATCTTTTTCATAAGCACTTCAGGCACCATGATGAAGTATTCCCCTCTCATATTTGGCATCCCAGCAATATCATTTAATCCCTTGACCTCACTGCTCAGTGTTTAACATTAGAACCAAAAAAAAGGGAGGATTTTAGACAGATTCCTCAGCTGGTACAAGCTCCTTCCTGTCTCCTTGAATGAGATAAATGATCTTAATACACTTACATGCCATAAGAAGCAGCCTTGAATTCTTGTAACAAGCACAGGCCATCATCGATTGTCATTCTATTTATAGCCAGTTGCTGACTTCAGGACCTGGGACAGTGGTATGCCACACTACAAACAAATGCAAATAATGTCCAGCAGGATGTCAGGAGCCAATGAAATTGCCATCCCAAGTCCCAGCAGTATTCACCAGTAATTGGTACCCTAGACACCAATTTCTTCTTAGTCAAAGAGCAGAGTTTCTCCTTTGTTTGAAATTCTGCCTTTTCTGGTGGCCCTATCGACCTCCTTTTATGTTGCTGGCCACAGTCAGATCAGGAAATTGGGAGGGGAGGGACTAGTGGGAAGTAGCTTTGCTGGAGGTAACTTCTGCCTTTACAAACTACAGGGATCCCCTATCTGAGACAATTTGGTCATTACCTACCAGAGGTTCAAGTGCCCTGTGACCTTGACTTTTATTGAATGGTCCCCAGAGCTGGGGAGGCCCAAGAAACCAAAAATCTTTTTTTTTTTTTTTTTAGTGAGGCAATTGGGGTTAAGTTACTTGCCCAATGTCACACAGCTAGTAAGTGTTAAGTGTGTGAGGCCGGATTTGAACTCAGGTACTCCTAACTCCAGGGCCAGTGCTCTATCCACTGCGCCACCTAGCTGCCCCAAGAAGCCAAAAATCTTAATGACCATGAGGGCTGTGAGGTGGGATACCCCCAATGTATTTGAATAATGACAGTGACCTATGCAGGTTTTTCTTTTCTCCTTTTCCCCCCTCTTCTTTCCTTTTCCTCTCTTTTTCCTTTTTTTCTTGTTTTTTTTTTTATTGAATTGTGGTTTCATTGGTATAAAGAGGTCACAGTAAGAAGCTTCTCTCTACTGATATGGACCCTCACCTGTTCTACAATGTTCTTAGAGAAATGTCTGGGACACTGAAAAGTAAAGTGACTAGGTCAGGGACCCAATATGGTTCAGAAGAATGACTTGAACTCAGGTCTACCTAACTCCTAGATAGGGTTTGATGTATGTTGTCATGCTGTCTTTCATGATCACAAGTACAATAAAATCAATACTTTTGGCACATTTCTTAAAGAGAAGAATTGGGTTTGATTCTCAGTTTCATCACTTTATGACCTGAGTTAAGTAATTTCACCTCTACAGTGCCAGTTTACTCATCAGAAATGAGGGATTTGTATGGAATAATTAAGTTTCTTAGCATTCTATGATTCTGGGGGGTATCAGCACTACAGATAAAGGTATGGGGGCCAAGGTGGAGGACAGGTGCTCAACTCATTGTACTGCTTAAGACCCTTCCAAAGTTTCCAGTGGTGAGGAGATGCCTGGAGAATAAAATCTATTCCGTCCTTTTCTTTGTCCTTTTTTTTTTTTTTGCTTCATCAGAAACCCTCACCTTCCCCAGTCTACAACAGGGGTGGGGACACAATTGTCATGACACTCTCTGTTCCAGGTGAGTAAATATATCTGCCTATCCAGGAAACATGGGATTGTTGGAAGGAAAAGCCAGTAGTTTGAGCAGAGATAAGAAGTATTTTGAAAGGACTGTTCTTTTTATGCAAGGGAAATCAGGATGCTGATGTGGAAGTGTGTCTCTTAACCTCACAGAGTGATATGGATAATAACAGAGGCACTTCCTTTGTATAGCTTAGTCAATAGACTTTCCAATCCCTTGGGACTTCCCAGGCAGAAGACAAACATGCTTTCTGCCTTCATTCACATGGGTATTTGATCAGCAGAGAGGAGCTGTTTGTTGGTTTGTCTCACGCATTTAATGTGTTCAAGAGCCCTTAAGTAAATCACTGGGAAAAAATGCCAAGCTTTGCCAAATGTAGTGCATTGCAAGGAGGGCGGTGACTGCTTTATACAGGTATTTGAAAGCATTCAGTGAGAAACTGTGTGACTGTGTGCTGGAATGAGGAGTGAACCAGAAGGCAGCATACTTCAGGATCAAGGTGTCTGACTGGGGCCAGGTCATTCCTCCTTCCTGGTCTTAGTCAATAAATATTTATTAGGTGCCTACTATGTGTTAGGCACTATGCTAAGTGCAGAGGATACAAAGAAAGTCAAAAGATAGTTCCTGCCCTCAAGAGGCTTACAGTCTAATGAGGGAGACAACATGCAAACAACTATATATAAATTAGCTATCTACAGGATAAATTCCTTAACTGCAAAATGATAGGTTGAATAATAATAGCCTCTCAGAATTCTTCCAAAGAGCTCTTATCAGAGCTCTTTCATTTTCCTTCCCGCCCCTCCCCCTAAATTTCCCATTGCCTGAGTAGTGATGGTCATTTCACTCCCAGATGTCCTAATAAGAATCATAAATTTAGATTGGGAAGAGGATTCAGGAGATGATCTTATTCACCATCCTTGCCTCCAAGAAGGTAAGGTACATTTTTATGATGAGGAAACAGGCCTAAAGGGGACATATATCAAACAGTTCTTTCCAGAACTGAAATCTGGGTTTTGTTCCTGAAATCCCCAAGGTTGATACTAATGGCTGGGGAAAGAATTTGATGCTGATGATAGCATCTTGGCAACAAATGTGAAACTAATCACAGATATTTTTGATCAGGTTGTGGGAAGATGTTCATGCTGAATCATAATTTGCTCATAGACTCATAGAGTAATGCTTTTGATTCAATAAACATTGGTTGATTCAGTTCAGCAAGTGTTTATTAAGCCTATAAGAGGCAATGGGTGCTTTAGAGTTAGGAAGATCTGGGTTCCCATCCTTCACTTCACACATAATGATGTGGCAAACAAGCTACTTAAACTTTCAATGGCCTCATATACCTCTTATAGACCAGTGCTATCAAACTCAAATAGAAACAGATCCCTGCTCCTTGTATATTGGCTTAGAAAACCACAAATTTGCTTTATCTGTGCTGTATTTTAATTTATTGGTTTGGGCTGTGGTTTGGGGGGGGGTCTGAGTTGGACACCTCTGTGATATAAAAGAGAAGAGGCAGAATAGTTACTAGTCAGCATTAGTAGATGACACTCAGCAAAGGAAGTTTCCTCACTAGATATTCTATAGACCTTTAAAGTTACCAGGTCTATATCACCCCACCATATGTACCACACACAAGACTTCATTTAGTGGCTTTCTGAAGAAAATTACCATGATGCCCTTTCCCCTTTAGTTTACAGCATCTTAGATTTATATGTAGATGATCCCTTAAAGGGCCTCTTCTCCAGTTTGCTAATTTTACAGATGAGGAAACAGAGGCAGAAAGGGGAAATGGCTAGTCTGAGATCACAGCTAATGAATGATAGAACCAGGACTTTCACCTAAGTCACAGAAGTTTGCATTAAAATGAAGAAAGACAGGCACTGAGGGGGAAAGGATAGGCAGGAAACTCTCAACTTCATAGCCTTCTCACTGAGTCATAAAATTGATGTGCTCTTTTCAAATTGATTTGAAATAGCAAAGCAGGGGGATCAGCCATTCTTCACCTTTCCCTGACATTTGGCTCTCTCTCTCACTCAAATGTATAGGGCCATTAGATTGAAGAGTGTTCCATCCGGGGAGCTACAGTGTGTAGGATTGTCCTAGAAGAGGCATGGAATAAATATCCTTTTGGTTTAGTAGAAAGTGGAATTCTGGGAGGTTTGCTCCTCTCAGTGTCTGGCCTGATCATTTTCATCCCACTTGGAGAAGGGATGCTTTCCACTGTGTTGATAATTAGCAACAATACCCTATCTCCTTTCCTGTTCCTGAAGTTGGTCAGTGTTTCCATTATCACCTTCTCTTCCCCTCTGCCTTCATTCAGCCATTTGGGTTGTACTGTGAGTTCTGTGCTTTATTAAAGACTCAGGCCCCATATTAGTTATTATTTATGGAATTATATTAACACTGTGCATCCTCTGGAGAGAATAGACATTAATGGTAGCCTGACCTTTTATCAATCTTTATCCTCTTTAATCATTCTGCAGAAATTGATGCCTTTGACCACCCCCTCCCTTTTGAGAATCTCCATTGACTTCTATGACTGTTCTCCACTGGTTCTTCCACCACTGACTTCCAATTCTCAGGCTTCTTCTTTGCTTCATCTTCCTCCTCTTGATCCCTAAGTGTGGGTGTACCCCAAAGCTCTGTCCTTAGAATGCAGATTATAATTTTCTTCCTCTCTGTCTATACTCTCTCCTGTTCATCCACCCCCATGGCTTCACTTATTATTTCTATGCAGATAACACCCAAATCTGTATAAAATGCACTGACCCATGAGGTCTTCTCCCATGTTTTCCATTATTTGCTGCAAACTCAAGCTAAGCATGTGAAAAACTGAAGCCATTATCTTCTCCAAAAAACCTAACCCTCCCCATAATTTCCCTCCTAGTAACCCAAGCTAAAAACCTCAGATATCTTTGACTCTTCTCTCTGGTGCATTCACATATCAATCAATTGCCAGGGTCTATCTTTGTAATGTCTCATATCTGTCCCCTTCTTTCCATTTATAATACCACCAATTAATTCAGGAAGTAATTCACCCTCACTTAAACCATCTAAACAGCTTCCTGACTGGTCTCCCAGATCCCAGGCTCTTCCTTCTCTAATATGTCCCTAATGGAGCCACCTAAATAATATTCCTAGAGCACAAGTCTGACCACGGTCCTTGCTCCATTCAAAAATTGTCAGTGGCTCCCCTTTCACCTATGAGAAAAGAAGATAAAGCACCTCCTCAGACTGGTCTTTAAATCTCTCCATTTTTTGGCTCTGTCTTAACTCCTCAGCCTTATTTCATGACTCCCATTTATGCATTGTACATTCAAGTCAAACTAGATCACCAGCCATTGTTGGATTGTATCCTTCCCTCTCCCAACACATACATTCACAAAGTCCATCCTTCAATCCCAGAACGCACTTCTTCCACATGTTTGCCTTTCTGAAATCCTCTTCTTTTTAAACCCCAGCTGAGGCACTACCTCTTCACTGAAGCCTGGTTCAGACTGAAAGCACTCTATCCTTTCCCAAATTTCTTATTGTCCATTGTCTGGAATTCTTGTTCAGCAGAGTCTACTTTATATCATACTTACTTGTGCTTGTCTCACTCCATCCTTCCCCACCACCATTTCTGAATGTAGGCTCCCTTACCTTTGTTTCTCCAGTGCTTAATACAGTGTCTTAAACATTTGTTGTTGTTTAGTTGTCTCACTCATGTCTGACTTCATGGCCCCATTTGGGGTTTTCTTAGCAAAGATACTAGAGTGGTTTGCCATTTCCTTCTTCAAATGGTAGAGGCAGGATTCAAATCCAGATTATCAGACTCCAAATTGAGAACTCTTCCTTCTGGACCTTGCTATTTCCAATACATCCTTCCCCCTTCCCTCACTCTTTTTTAAAAAAAATTTTTAAGTGAGGCAATTGGGGGTTAAGTGACTTGCCCAGGGTCACACAGCTAGTAAGTGTTAAGTGCCTGAGGCTGGATTTGAACTCAGGTCCTCCTGAATCCAGGGCCGGTGCTCTATCCACTGTGCCACCTAGCTGCCCCCCCCTTCCCTCACTCTTAAGAGTTTTTTTGATCAAGTATAAAAGGAGAAAAGAAAGAAATGGTTATAGTCTCATTGATTTGGAATAGACTTCTATTTTCCATTTTTCTTGTATAGATCTGTGTAGTAAATGGAACAAAGTCAGGTGGAACTATCCCACTAGATCATTCAATTTTTGTAAAACTTATAATTTGTCCACTATCTGATTTCTGCCCATTTTTTCCAATGCCCCCTTCCTCTTGTTCTACATGAAGTAGAAGTTGCTTCCTTAGCATCATAGATATAGAGCTATGAAGGACTTGAATGGTGAAGTGTTCTTAAGTGACTCCTTGTGGATTTGACCATTCATCCAAAATTACACATGCACACATGTAGTATTAAGAACATTTTGTTTGGGGGGGGGGGTTGAAGAATACCTAAAAAGAACTTCCCTTGTCTTCTCTTTCTACCTTTAGAAATTCAAATAAATTCTCAGGAAACCCTTCTGAAGCCACATTCTACCCCTCACATTCTAGTTGGAATTTCTCTTGGGTGATACACAGTTTGAGAATTTGATTGATGGCTCTGTTCAAAATGAACTATTTGTGATTCACCCATCCCCAGGACCCCCTTCTGGAGTGATAATATTGAGGGTGTCTTGTTTTGTTTTTTTTTTTCAGTAAGGCAATTGGGGTTAAGTGACTTGCCCAGAGTCACACAGCTAGTAAGTGTTAAGTGTCTGAGACCGGATTTGAACTCAGGTCCTCCTGACTCCAGGGCCGGTGCTCTATCCACTGTGCCATCTAGCTGCCCCGAGGGTGTCTTTAAATGGTCCATTACAACCATGGTAGACATTAGTGGAACTATTTCTGAACAGCTGGATTGAATTATGTCCCCTGAAGGGAAAAGAATAATTCCATTCTCATGATAAATTTTCTTCTCTCCATCTCCCAGACAGAATCATGAATAAACTGGAGGACAAGCAGGACCAGATGATACCATGAAGAGAAGTTTACAGGTCCTCTATTGCCAACTGTTTAGTAAGTAGAGTCTCTATTTCCTCTTGCCTCTAATATGGCAGCATTATCATTATCTCCTGAGCTACAGCTGTGTATGCATCCTCTGGACAGAATCTAAAGGAAAGCATAGGATTGGTCAGAGAGATGGATGCAATGAATTATCCCTCTACTCATTAATCTATATGTGGAATAATCTCCTAATTTTCTATTATCTGAATATGTACCACTGTTCAGTGTTAACTGTCATATGAGTTTTGAGTCATATGGTTCCTTCAGAGAAATAGATGTTGAAAGGGCAAATGTTTCTGTGTTACTGGGTAGAATAAAAGGTCTTCCATTCCAATAGAGTCACATGTACTCCTTGGTTGATGGAAGACAAGGTTGGCAATATCCCACTAAATGATTATTGCCTTAAAAGTATTTGAGTTCGCTGTTGAATGGGGAAGTGGAGAATCTAGCAGACTGGTGGTTATGAAACTATTTCTCAGTAACCTAGTCTTTCAATTTCCTTTTTCTCCATGGTATTTTCCTGATGTTAATCTATGCAGAAGCTCTGGATCCATGGCTTTCTCACAAAGATTCTATTCTCTTACCTAGTCTACAGTCACCCCTTGGACCTTTCACCTTTGTGGATTTCTGACTTTTGATCTCAGGGCTGCTATTTTATTGGATATGTGGAGCAGGACATAATGCTTGGACTTCTGCTCTACCCCCTGGGCTGATCATTTCTATGACACCCTAATGGATGGAAACAACAGTACTGTCTCTGGATTTGTTATTCATGGATTATTTCCCTTTTAATCCTATTTGTTGAGATTGGCAAACTGACACCATTTCAGCCCTAGCTTTGCCCCCTCTAAGTGCCACTGGGCAGTATAGCTTAAGGGAAATTTACATCTTGACCCTCCTAGAGTCATTCTTGTTGAAGCCAATGGAAGCTCTGTCAATATTCCAGGGCTGGTTGTCTGGCTCCTGTTAACAAGCGCTAAATCTGCTTTACATTTTTTTAGAAAATAAAATTAAGAGAGTTTGGAATGCAACCCACAAATCAACCCTTTGAGTTGAGTAATTCAGGTTAGATTACAGCTTCCATATGAAGCATAGCATCTCTGAATAGCATTCTGGCTGAATTTTTAATTGACTCATTTCTGCCACTGAATTTTAATCCCTCTAACACTCATCATGTTATCCCATTTGTATCACAGTGGATGGGAGCCAGTTATGTGCAAGTAACTCTTTCATCTCTGGGCACCATATTCTGGACTATAGGGACATTTTGGTGGGGGGGGAGGGGAAGAGGGGACCTAGGTTTCATTGATGGGAGAACTCCTTCTTCCAATGTAGATCAATGAGGAAATCATCTAGCACTTGAGTACCTACTATGAAACAAGGGGTTGTTTTTGGTGCTGGGGATATAACAGAAAAAAAGTAACATCCCTTGCCTGTAAAGAGTTTATAGTGTCCTAAGGGGAGACAACATATACAAATATAGGTACATTCAAAATAGATATGATAATTTTGGATAGAAGACACTCATAGCTAGGGGCTCAGGAAAGGCTTCTTACAGAAGATGGGCTTGAGATGAACCTTGAAGGAAACCAGGGATTCTAGGGATTAGCCTCTGTTTGGTAATTTAGAGATGTTGAGTGTGGCCTAGGGAGACTAAGCAGTTAAGTGACTTCCCGAGTTCCCCAGCCAGTATGTCAGAGGTGGGATCTGATAGGTTCAAGCCAGTGATCTAGTCTTCCAGATTTCAAGACTAGTTCTATCTCCACTATTGGGCAGCTAGGTGGTGAAGTGGATAAGGCACTGGCCCTGGAGTCAGGAGGACCTGAGTTCAAATCTCAACTTAGACACTTTCCAGCTACGTGACCCTGGGCAATTCACTTCATTCCAATTGCCTCAAACATCCAGGGCCATCTCCAGTAGTCCTGATGTATATCTTGCCATTGGACCCAAATGGCTCTGGAGGAGAGAGTGAGGCTGGTGACCTTGCACAGCTCTCCTTCACTTAAATCCAATTCTTTGAAAGTCATGACATCTGTCATGGTCCTCTTCGATAATGCAGGATAAACAACAACAAATTTCCACTCTTCCATGGCTGTCCTTCCAGTAGTGAATTCTCCAGTGCTTATATGATAGAGGAAAGGTTTCAGCCCATGGAAGAAACCTCATTAGCCATAATTTCATCTTCTTTGTTGACCACTACCTGAGAGTATATGAATATTCACTAGGTCACATATTACTCTGTGGGTATCAATGGACTAATCACTCCTATTGATAGAATTTTTTGGGTTAACAAATCAGTTTACTTACAACAACCAGGTGAATGAAGTGCAAGTCTTATTGTCCCCATTTCATAGATGAGGACTGAGGCTTAGACAACTGAAGTCCTTTGCCCACTGGGAGGGGTGGAGCCTACAATTCTGATGTGAAATGGAGAGGAGACAGCATGGTGTACAGTGAGGTGTCAGACTTGTCTGCCTCCTGTCATGTCTGCCTCCAAAGGAACCAGGTTAAAATGCAATTGGGAAATGTTTAACAAAATAAAGATACGATGCAAGGCAGATAATATTAATTTGTGGTTTTGTAGGTGAGTATGTAGCGCTGTAGGGCTTCCTTTCTATTCTAGTTGGACACTATTGATATAGAGAAAAGCATTATAGAGTAGCCACCTGGAGGACCCACTTCTCATCTTGCCCTTGCCACTTTATAGGTGTGGGATGCCAGTTGGGTCCTTAGGCGGCCAGCCCATGAGGTGTGCTGGACTAGCTGGCCCATAGCCTCACAGTTCTAGAGCTCAAAGGAGTCTCAGAGACCACTTAATCCAAACCTCTCATTTTTTAAAAATTGATTTTTTTTAATCAACACAAATTTATTTTCTCTCCCTCCCTCTGTTCCTCCCCATTGGAAAAAGAAGAAAGGAAAACAAAAACCTTGTAACCTAGTCAAGCAAAGCAAATGACCACATTGGCCATGTCCAAAAAAAGTCTCTGTCTCCTGCATCTTAAGTTTATCACCCCTTTCAGGAGATGCAATCCCTTCATTTTATAGACCAAGAAACCAAGTCCCAGGGAGATGAGTGAGAGGCACGAGGTCACATAGGTATCAAGAATCCAAGGTGAAGTCTGACCCCAAGTCCTCTCACTCAGAGCCATCAGTCTTTCCTAAGCAGCAAAAGGAGTAGCACACTGCCTTCATCACCTGTTGGCTCTAAGATTCTGGGTCTGGCTTGGAGTAGCTCCTTATGCTGCTGCAGGAATCATCAGAGGAGCCAGGTGCTGTAGAATCAGTTTCATCTGGTTATTTCGCCATTGGTATTCTGTCCTAGATTACAAAACCCCTCATTTATAAAGTTGGCTAATCAAAACAGAGGACACGTGAACAATGAAGGCACATCTCCATGGAGACTGTCGCAGGAGATGCTGGAGGGAACTGAGTTGGAGCTCTTCCATTCCCATGAAGAGTTTTCATTGGAAATTCAGACCCTGTCCTTCTACTGAGCAGACAGGGGTATTCATTGAACCCACTCTCATTAAGCATTAGCCTGGTTCTCAGTCTATCATACTGTCATGTCTGCATTCTGATATCCACCCTTATCTTTCTGTTTATTGTCTCTCCCACCACCTAACCTGGGACCCTCATCCTGTGCCACCTGTCCTCTTGCAATATATAAATACTATCTATTATTATTATTATTAACCAATCTCCTTCTAGCCTCTCCCAGGCAATCCCTTCCCTATGGTGCTGTCAAAATAATCTTCTGAAATCACAGCTGTGATTATCACCCCCTGACTAAAAAAATGGTCACTTTTGAACATTTTCCCCTAGTGAATAAAGTCTAAATTCCTTTTTCTGTTATCCAAGACCTTTTGTGGTATGTTACTCACCTTAGTGCCCTTGTATTCTGGCCTGATCACCCATGTTTGTGATATGAGTTATGGAAAATGAATTTTTTGTGAGAATTAAAGAATGATAGACTCTTAGCGTTGGAAGGGGCCTGAGAGGTCATCTGATTCATGTGCCATCCAAAGCATGAATCCCCTCTGACCTTATCACTGACAAGTGGTCATCCAGGTTCTGTTAGAAGAGCTAAAAGATGAAGAAGAAAGAGAAGGGTGGATGAGGGGTGCTGAAAATCATCTCATTTGTGGCACATAACAAAAGGTCTACCTGTTTCAAATTTCTTTTTAGCCTTTGTTTGGAATTGGAAAAACAGATTTAGTTGAAATAGGTGAAAGCTGAGAGAGAGAAAGAGAGAAGAAAGGTCTCTGGTCTCTTTTTTTTTTTTTTTTTTGGTGAGGCAATTAGGGTTAAGTGATTTGCCCAGGGTCACACAGCTAGTAAGTGTCAATGTTCTGAGGCCAGATTTGAACTCAGGTACTCCTGACTCCAGGATTGGTGCTCTATCCACTGAGCTACCTAGCTGCCCCTCTCTGGTCTCTCTTATGGAGAAGACATGTTACATGTCTGCATTTTCTGAGATGTAATCTTATGTCAACACTATTTCTGAAGGCCAAATCATTTCTGCCAGTTACCAGTGATAATGTCAGGAGAAAGAGGCATTTATTTTCACACAAAAATCCTCTCCTGGCACGAGTGGATCTTCACCATGCTGACAGCGGCATCTGTCAGAGCCCCTAGCATGCAGCCAGCATAGGACAATCATTCCAGTTGTACCCAAATGCCCTCGCAAAAATCTACCATGTGAACACATCAGGAATGAATGTTTGCTGTCTGAGTATTTGTGGTCCTTTCACTGAGGAAAAAAAATAATCCAACAAAAACATTCTAAGAAACTGAGAATTCCTGGTATCAGCATCAAACTAAAATAAAAGCCTATTTATGTGTATCTGTCATTACAGGAGACTGCTTAAGATGTGCCCCTACATTTAAAAACAGACTAAACATAAGCGTCTTTGGAGGTGGAAGGAACTTTGGACGCCATCTAGTCCAAACTCTTCTTTTTATAAATGAAGAAACCGAGGCCCCGAGAGTCTAAATAATTTGTCCAAGGTCACATAAGGGTAGAGAATGTCAGAAGTGGGGTTTGAATTGGGGTCCTCTGTCTCCAAATACAAAACTCTTTCCATTGAACCATTTAAAAGAGAAAAGTCCCAGGAGCAACTCATCTGTACAGGGAAAACCTTTGGATTTGTCAGCAGTGTGGTATTTATGAGCTCCAATTAAGACAAAACACATCCACAATATTTTATTATTTGTTCCAACCTGTATTTATGTATGGAGTCAGTTGTATTTGCATAGAGAGATGTGCATATGACTTTCTCTCCTGAGGGTCTGAGAACACCTTCTTTTATGGGCAGCCCCTCTTCATCTCCAGGACAAGCCATTATTTAAACCCCACATCCTGTGCTAAGATCCATGCACTGAATGTAAGGCGATATATAAGGCGAATGTAAGGATGTACTGTGATTTAAATTTCATGTTGGAATGAGAGTCCAGGATAGAAGAAAATAACAAGGAAGTTGTCAAGAAAAATCTGGAGGCTATGATGTATTTGGCAGAATTTTCTCTTGAAAATGAATAGTGAACAAATCCTAAAGCTGTGGGTTCTATCATAGACCTTATTATTGTTGTTGTTGTTGTTGTTGTTGTTATTATTATTCTCCATTCAGGGGAATCAAATGAGTTATCATGTAAAGTGCTTTGCAAGCCTTAAAGTGATATACAAATGGTAGCCACCATCACCACCATCATCATCATCATCATTTCCTCATGGTTAGTCAGTCAGCAAGCATTTAAATGCTTAATCCATGCCAGACAGTCTGCTAAGCTGATTGATTAGTTGTTGTCCTTCGTTCTTCTTGAATAAGACCAAAATGACATCACTATGTTAGACTCAAGTTACAGTGTGTCTTAAAAAACCATCACGTTCACAGCCCCCAGATAATGAACCTCTGCATAAAGGTTTACAAAGCCTTTCTTGAGAGAAGGGACTATTCTTTATCCCTTAGTATTCCCTAACCCTAGCACAGTTCCTGGACACACAGTGGTGCTTAACAAATGCTTGTTGGTTGATTGGATTATTAGAAGCTCTCTTTATCCATTTTAGTTTTGTATTTTTTATATTTATTTTTATTCATTATCACAATGACGTTCATTTTAATATAACTGGGATTTTGCTGGGATAGAGAATGCTTAGTGTGATGAAATAATAGGATTTAGCAGATACTCAAAGACCCACCTGGAGATTAATCTATACTGATTGAATCAAGTGAGTGATTGACTGCTAATTAAGCCTACTTCAAGTTAATTGGATTGTAATCACCCCTGGCTATCCCTTAAGAAGGTATTGTTCTCAGAAACTAGACTGTGAACTCAACTTGAGAACACCTTCAAAAACAATGGATTTGGATGACGACAACCAATCACCTTGAAGCAGTGTGTAAGGACCGCCTCTGTTCCAGATGTATAAAAAAGTTTCCACAAACAGCTTGCTAGGAGTTCCTGATTAAAGCAGGTGGAGGAGGACTTCAGGAAGAACCCAACCGGGCTGGAACTCTAGACTAGACTGGAGCTGAAGCTTCTGATTTAAGACGACCACAATTTAGATTTTAAACATCACATTAGTGAGGTGACTCCCTTTTCCAAAGTGGATGGTCTTATGTTTTGTCGAGAAGTTAAATAACTTGTCCAGAGTCACACAGTGAATAGGTGTTAGAAGTAGCACCCAAGGACAGTATTCTTCCCATCATGCTCATGTTGCCTCTTAAATATGGAATCCAAGACTGTTCAAGCATCAAGGTCATTTTTGCTGTTGGTTTCTTGTATCTATCACCCAGTTTTTCTGGCATCTCTATGCCTAGGCTCTCCCTTATGTGTGGCATGGGAAGTGTTGTTCAAATAGGTAAGGTTAGTATAAGGGCTAGGACTGGGGCAATATTGATTGCTTTCTCTCTGTCTGAGCTCTGCCCCTCTTGACTAATCTACTTTTGAGCTCTACCCCTACTGACTGATCTTTCTGTGCCCAGGCTCTGTCCCTGTTGACCATTCTATCTATAGCTTCACTATGCCCTTGTTGAATAATCTCTCTGTACTTTGGCTCTGATCCCCTTTGCCTGATTTCTGTCTGGGGTCTAGAACCCAGTTTATCAACATTTGGGAGTTTTGACTCCCTATTGCCCAGGTTCCCTGAGTGGATATGCCTCATCTCAATGCTGGATTGCTTTCCTCCCCTCAATAAAATTTGATCTCCTTCACCCTAAGCCCAACTTTCCCACTCAGATTTATGACATTTTTTATGCCCTTTAACTAACTGATTTCCTGACCATGACCCATTGTTGTCTAGACACACAATATTCATTCACCCCATCTGGTCTGTCTGGATTTGGGTCTAGCTAAGATTACTTAGTCTGTTGAGCCATAGTCTATCATTGCCTAAGACTCAGGTGGCCCAAATGTTCTATGGATTTTAAGAAAGAGACTCTTTAAAGAATGATGTTTTCTGCTTAAACCATTATTTATCCAAAACCTAAATTGTCTTTGATTAAAAAAAAAACCCTCTTATCACAACACAGCTACATAAAGTTGAGACTGAGTCCTAGTTATAATCTACTTGTATTAGAGCATATCCCAATTTGTTTGATCTTCATTATTCATAGCTGGACATAAATCTATTTGGAGCTAATTACTTAAACAGAAAACACACAGACTGCCTCTTTTTTATCAAAGGAAATAACTTCCTATCTTCCCTACCCTCACCCCTCCTCTTTTTCCTCCATACTATAGCAATTTTTTTTTTTTTTTTTTTTTAGGCAATGGGGGTTAAGTGACTTGCCCAGAGTCACACAGCTAGTAAGTGTCAAGTGTCTGAGGCCGGATTTGAACTCAGGTACTCCTGAATCCAGGGCCGGTGCTTTAACCACTGCGCCATCTAGCTGCCCCAGCAATTCTTTTAACAGAGTGGCCCATGGTATCTTGTATCAACATACCTGCTTTTACCAAGGACACTGGGACCTTTCTTTCTTTCTCTTCACTTGACTCATTTTTTTGTATTTGTTATTATAGTATGTAACAATAGCAATTTCTTGTCCCATCTCTCCATTGAGATTTTTTTTGCTGTCTGTCCCATCCCCAGACTACTCTGTAACTGTCTTTAAAAACAAAACAAAAACAAACAAAAATGCTCTTTTATGTCCAGATGCTTTCAAATTGTCCAGGAAAAAAAAATATATATTTGGCCCCTTTAAGAAAAAGGTTGGCCTGAGCAGAAGCAAAATATAAAGCTTAAATAAGCAGTGATACAGAAAGAGTGAATTAGCTAAAAAAAAAAAATAACCATGGAAGTCTGCTTGTCCTCTCTTTTTTCTTTTTTCTTTTTTTTTTACTGGAAAACCCTCCTGGGGTCTTAAAGATTTAATCTCTCCTTCATGTTTTATAGTTCCTTAGCTGAAAAAACAACCTTCAAACCCCAGAATCTCCATAGGAAACTATAAAGAGAAATGACATATGAAAAAAGGTATTTAATGCCTGCCTTCTCTGATAAAGCAAGCTAAATAATTAGAGGGTTTTGCCATCCAGAAGGAGAAGGGGTAGAGGGAAGGAGGAACAGGAAGAGCAGGGGAATGGCACATTCTGAGATAGAGCCAAGCTGGTGTTCTGAAGCCTAAAGAATTGCTGCAGGAATAGAAGACATTTTAATGGTAGTGGTGGTAGTGGTGGTAGTGGTGGTGGTGGTGGTGGTGGTGGTAGGGGAAGGAACAGCAGCAGCAGCAGCAACAATGAACACATATTATTGGCAAAGAATTTTCATATATTTCCTGATTTGATCCCTATAACAACCCTGTGAGGTAGTCATTATTATTATCCCTATTTAAATATGGGAAAACTGAGGCTGAGAGATGTTAAGTGACTTGGTCAAACTCACATATCTTATAAGAGTCTGAGGCAGGATTTGAACTCAGGTCTTCTAGGGGCAGCTAGGTGGTGCAGTGGATAAAGCACTAGATTCAGGAGGGAGGACCTGAATTCAAATCCGACTTCGACACTTGACACTTACTAGCTGTATGACCCTGGGCAAGTAACTTAACCCTCATTGCCCCAGGGAGGGGGGAGCTGTGGAGACAGACTTGAACTCAGGTCTTCTTGACTTCATGTCCAGAACTCTATCCATTGTGCCACACATAGCCACCTCTACAGTATAAGCAGTGAAGACTTCTAAACCTAGGGAGAGTGAGGATGAGTTCCATTTACAAGTGGGAAGTAAACCTAGCACTTTGTAGTGATTCGTAACAGTCTAGTGGATACCTAGGTATTTATAGTTCTTTAAATCTTGTTTTATTCTTTATCCTCTGCTCCCTGTCAGATGCATGCCATCTGCTGCTTCCTTCTTTAGGTAAGAGATGTAAAGAAGATGCAGGAGAAAGGAGTTTCTTAAGTAAGGTCAGACATGTCTGGGGGATAATGAGAACATGTTCTCAGTTCAATTCTTCTGAAGGCAGCAAGGTCAATTCTCAACTCAGAAACCTGCCCCACCTTGTATTTCCAGGTTCTCCAAGGCAGGAAAAGGTGAAGGAGGAAGAAGAGGAGAAGGATGAGAAGGAAATGGTAGAGGAGGAGGAGAACAATGGCTCACATTTATGTAACACTTTAAGATTTGCAAGGGGCTTTATAAATGTTATCTCTTTTCATCCTTACACAACCCTGTGAGGTTGGTGCTATTATTATCTGTATTTTACATATGAGGAAACAGGCAGACAGAGGTTAAATGACTTGCCCAGGGTCACACAGCTAGGAAGTATACGAGGCAAAATTTGAACTCAGATCTTCCTCTCTAGACCCAGTGCTCTATCTACTGCATCACCTCGATGAGGGTGGGGAAGGGGAAGTATATGGATTTCTCTTTTCTGGTATACTGTTTTCTAAAGGGAAAAACCATTTTCATAACACTTAGGAAGTGATTTAGGGCAGCCCTGGGCAAAATCATGCTAGTTAGATAACATTTGCCTTTGCTCTACTTCTTCTATATCCCTGGACGCCACTCTTAGGGATGGGTACCAAAAGGAGACCCCATTCAGGTGCTCCAATCAGGTCTTTGTTGTTCAGTCATTTCAATAGTGCTCAACTCTTTGTCACCCCATTTGGGTTTTTCTTGGCAAAGATAACATGAGTGGTTTGCCATTTCCTTCTCCACCTCATTTTACAGATGAGGAAACTGAGACAGACAGGGTTAATGACTTGCCCAGGGTCACACAGCTAGTAGGTGTCTGAGGCCAGATTTGAACTCAAGGGAGATGCATCTTCCTGACTCAAGGCCCTGTGTGCCACCTAGCCATGCCCCAATCAGACCTACCCTCCCTTCATTGTACCTTGTGTTCCCAAATTACTTTTGTCAATTCTACCACCATCAAAACTATCTTTATCTCAGCATGTCTAATCTTAGCTCTGTTTTCAGAGGATATAGCAGTCTGATTAAGTTAATAATAACTGACATTTGTAGAGCCCTTTAAGACTCACAAATGCTTTACACATATTAATTTAGTTGATCTTCCCAAAAACCCCATGAGGTAGATACCAGATGTTTTTGCTTGTGGATAAGCTGAGATTTGGAGTTCACACAACTAATATTAGAGTCAAGGGGAAACTGAGTCATTCTGTGCTCCATGTTCACAGACTTTTTCACTGTATCAAGTTCCCTCTCGATTAATCCCAGTTATGGTCTAAAAGACAGATACCTGCCCTCCCCCATTCTCCCGAGTACAGCAAAAACAAATTTTATCTACCTAAGATGTTTTTGCCCAGGGCTACCCTAAATCACTTCCTATTTGGACTTTTTGGGGAGGACAGAGGTGGAATTCTTCACCTTAGGGAACTTCCTGTGATGAAATCCCAACAACACTGTGAGGCAGGTGTTTTAACAATGATGACCACTTTACAGATGAGAAAAGGGAAGCTGACAGAAATGAAGTGAGCTGTCCATGGTCAGATAGATTGTGTCCAAGGAGGGATTCAAACTCAGGTCTTTCTGAGTGGTTCAATGTTCTGATGCCCTTTCTTATACCTGCTTTTCTCAGTTATCCACATCTGAGCAGAGCCACCATAAGGGACGATTCCCCTGCTGGTAACCACTCTGCCTCTAAAGCATCGATCACCCTGCTTAGGAACTGGCATTTCTAAACCTTCTAAATGTTGGCACATTTCAGACCCAACACTTTCTCTATGCATGTTTGTGCTCACACACATACAATGAAACAAAGTAATTTCAGGTTAGGGATGCCAATGCCTCTGCTCACTAATTGACAAGTATTATAAAATCAGTCCCCAGTGGATAGAACTGTGACCAATAGGTGGAAAGTTCAGGTCATTATCATCTCTCATCCAGGCTACTACAGTAGCCTCCTAATTGGTCTTTTGGCCTCAAATCTCTCTTCATCCCAATTCATCCTTCTTGTTCCTACCAAAGGGATTATCCTGAAGGAGAGGTCTAATTAGGTCATACCCCTTCCTCTTTACTAAGCAAACTCTAATTATCCTTTATTACTTAAATAGAAATTAAATAGAAATTGACATGTAAAGATATCTACAGTTTATCCCCTTCTAGTATTTCCAGCCTCCTTGCTCGCTGCTCCCCATCACACAATCTATGGTCCAGCCACACTGGCCTATTTGCTGTCCCTCTCACAGGATATTCCATCTCCTCTCTCTTTGTACTACTTGTCCCAGGCCTGGAATCCTCTACCTCCTCATCTCTAGCTCTTTAAATTCTTGACTTCCCTCAAGACTTTCAACAGATGCCATCTCCTGTAGAGGTACTTTCCCATTCTCCATACCCATAAGTGCCTTCCCTCTCAGATTACATTCCATATCCATTCATAAGTTATGTCTACCTATTTATGTCTGTTGTCTTCTCTATTAGAATGTAAGCTCCTTGAGGGCAGGGACTATTCTCAGCTTGGTTAAGTTTACAAAGTCAAATGGCAGACATGAAAATCTCTTCATTCCAGTCAGTGTTTCTTAATACTTAAGTGTCCTAGAATCCTTGCTCTTATCATAAGATGACATGTTTCAGGTGGCCTTAGAAATCATCTAGTCCAGTCACCTCATTTTACAAATGAGGAAACTGAGACCCAGAGAGGTAAAATAATTTACCTGAGGCCACCTAGGTAATTAGAGGCATGTGTTGGATTTGATTCCAGGTGCTTGGACTCAACATCCCTTTCTTTTCCCAGCATCCCTTTATAGGGTTAATTTGTGAAACAAGATTTTAGAACTAGCACCTTTTTCCTCATTATACCAATATTTACATATGTTATGCATAGATATGAGGCCAGTGTAGTTCTGAAGTAAAAGTCCTTCGCTGAGACCAGTAGTTAAGAAACCATCTTAGGCGGGTGAAGATAGCTAGTTCATGGAAGACCAAGGACATCCAGACCTTTCAGGTTTCTAATTCTGATTACATATCTTTTAAATTTTCCACTGTAATTGAAAATTTATGTAAGTCAATAGCTCCCCTATGTGTACTTGCATTTTCATGTGAAATTAAATCTTGCCAACACTCTCTAATCACGAAGGTTGGTTTGGCTCGGTGAAAAGTGAAAGTGAGGAAGCATTTTAAGGAAAGGGAATTTTATTAATTCAAGTACATACAGTAAGATAGGACTATGTGTTTCTGTTGGTGTGTGTGTGGGGGGGAATCACACTGGATACCTTTGTTTTATAATTGCTTTAATTAACAGGATAATTTGTAATTAGCAAATTAATTGCTCTGTGTGTAAATGTTCCTGCTTAAGTAATTCTTACAGATGCTCAAGAATAGCTTGTTTGGTCTTTCACTCTTAACTTAGTTTAACTCCCCCCTCTCATTTTGTTGCAATGACTTTAGGTAGCAAATAGGTTTTTCCCCCCTCCTATCATGCAAAAGTGAACTTCACTCAAACATGTGCCAGCCCAAATTCAAAATTAGTGGAATCCCATTTATTGAAATCCAACTGCCCAATTATACTTCATTCCTTGCAGCTTTACTAAATAGACCAGAACAACTAGGGCCAAGTGGAGTTGGACTGGAGGCTTTTTGGAGGGAGGGAGTTTTTCCAGTAGAATTTTGAAAAGCCTTATGTTAATGCTGCCTTGAAGATCCCCTCAAAGTTCCTGTCTTCCTGAATATTCAGATATCATCCTTGTAAACTTTAAGCAGAGGGCTTTCCAGCCCTCAGGATGGGATTCTGGAGACCCAAGGGAGCTAGTCATTGCTTGCCACTCAAACCCTCCAAGTGCCTTGATGTCTCCAATCTCATCTCAGTAGCTCATCCACTTCTCACCAAGCATTCTCTTCTCTCTGCACTTCTTGCCCAAAGTTTCAGTATTTTTTCCCTAAATAAACATCTTCTCATTGAACACTACCCAGCCCAGTCTTCTTTATCTTTCCCACACTACCTCATCCAGAGCATTATGGGGATCCCAGGGTTGAGGGCTGGGCTCATTATGCACCTTCTCCCCAGCCTAGCCCATTCATTGATCCCATTTGATTGCCTAAGACACCACAGGATATAGTCCAGCTTGTGAGATGATGACCCTTACTTACCTAATCAGCCCACAAGGAAGGAATTGGCTTCAGTAGAGGCTATGCATGAGGACCAAGCATCCAGTTATTGCTCAGCATATGCTTATTATTAGTATTAGTCACTAATGAGACAGCTAAGGACATAATCATGTAGTATTTAGCTTTGGATCAAAAGGCAGAAACAAATTGAGTTTTCAATGCCTCACTTTCCTTGTCTCTAAAATGAAGAGGTTTGACAAGCCCATCTTGAAGGGCCCTTCCAGCCCTGAGACTCTGTGAGATCGATATCCAGAGACTTTCCATTCCTGTTCCTCATGTGATTGTTCTGGTTAATGTTCTGCATAAAGACATTGCTGAGATCTTCTTGCAGAGCTTGTGTCCCCCACAACTCAGTAACTTAGCTCAGATGGGAAGCCCCAAGGCCTAGAAGATGGAAAGCTTCTAGAGTTTTCTTGGAAAGTTCTTGGTCCTGATAGTGTGGGTCAGGGCACTTAGCCAGAGGGAGGTGGGAGTAGGAACCCTGTCTTCAACAGAGGGCAGTGAAGTAGAGCCCAGTAGCAGCCAGTAGTTTTTTTTTTCTTTTTGTTTTTTGTTTTTGGGTTTTTTTGGCAGGGCGATGAGGGTTAAGTGACTTGCCCAGGGTCACACAGCCTATTTTCTGTCCCTCTTTTAATATAGTGAAAGGCAAAACATTCATTCTTCATTCTAAAAACATGCATATGTCACTCTGTGCTGAATTTGTCCATCTTTCAGTTTTAGATTCAAACAAGCCTGCCTGGAGGCTCTGGCTTTCAATATGTTTTCTTTCATTGCCTTGCTGCTACTCTGAGGGTCTCTGTGGGGCTGGACACCATCCCCAATAACAATGGCTCGGGCCACTGCTGGAAGGGAGCAGCCAGGCTTCTGCTAAGTTGTCTTAGTCATGAGTCAGCCAAAGTGCCTTGGTTTCAAGTTCCTTGGGTTCTGCATGGTGATTCATTACCTGAATATGCCATTGGGGCTCTCCTGTGGAGGGGGGGGGGGCCTCCAGCTCCAAGCCAGCTCTAATACTGGCTGCTGGGGGAAGCTAGGTGGTGCAATGGATAAAGCACTGGCCCTGGAGTCAGAAGGGCCTGAGTTCATATCTGGCCTCAGACACTTGACACTTACTAGCCGTGTGACCCTGGGAAAGTCACTTAGCCCATCTACCTCAGTTTCCTCAACTGTAAAATGAGGATGATAATAGCACCTGCTCCCCAGGGTTGTTGTGAGGATTGAAAGCTCATGTACAGCAACATAACAAAAGACAAGCTTAGCCCCAAAGAAGGGTTATGAGAAGATGCCTTCCCCCCCAGCTCCTTTAAAGAAGTAGGAAGCCACATGTGTGGGACATTTCCCATGATGGCAGATTTCTATTCATTCATTTACTAGTTTTCCTGATTTTTTCCTTAAAAAATCCTTTGTATATGAGATGGCTCTCTGGTGGAGTATAAAGTGAAGGGTTACAAAGAAAAATGTAGGTGATGTGAAAAAATAATAAGAGGCTTTTCTTAAAGAAAGATTCTGAACTGAATAGCCCCAGACCCTTGTGAAATTCCTTCATTCTGCTCTTTGGGAAATCGAAAGGATTAGCAACAAACTAACATAAGTCCATTCATGCCCAGATTAAAGACAAGATTTCTCTCCTCTGACCACTGACCAGGGACTAAGATCTACACACACACACACACACACACACACACACACTTAAGAAGAAAACGCCATAGCCTTTCCCACTGTTGCATCTTCTGACCTGGACTAGAATGTGAACAAGAAAATACACAGATCCAGGTCAATAGCAGGGGTTTTATGTGAAGAGAAAACCCACATTAAAATAATGAAACAATTAGAACATAACAAAGGAAGAGATCGTGATGGAAGCCTGTTAACTAACCCACTTCTGAAAGGGGAAGGGGAGTTGGAAAGCAAAATCTTGGTGGCTTCCTCATGGTTCCTTCTCCTAAAGCAAGAAAGTGAGGAAGAATGCTCTGGGCCTCTCAGCTTAGTTTGCAGTCAAAGTCCATCGTCAGCTGTTTCTCTCCCTTCTCCCTGGATACTGTGGGTAATCAGGCAGCTGCCATTACCCCTGTGGTTCAGGACCCAATCCCCATTGCTGCGTCTAGCTGCTAGGATTGCCCTCAGTTTCTACAGTGGTCACTATGTGCCTATTGCTTCTCCTAGCTGCTGGGGAAGGGCCAAAAGTAAACCTGGTCCCCTTTACTACAGTCTCTGTCTCCTGCAGCCACCTCTGCTGCTGACTGCCCTGTAGATACTGCTTTTGCCTTTAGAACTCTTCATTTGAGCTTATCCTAGAGTTGGGGAATCTCCTCGAGTTGATTCTAAGCCTTGCCAAGTTCCTTGCCTAGGAAGATAAAAGCAAAATTCCTGTCATTCTCCAGCATCTCCGTCCCACCCTTTGAGGTGGGAAGGGGGAAGTCGCATATCTTGTTATAGAAGATTAATGGTTTGAGATATGTTACAGGTACCTCAAAGTACAGCTGAGATTTAAATGTCCTCTGTGCTTGTTGGAAGAGGCAGACCTCAATCATTTGGACCCACTCAATCCCATAAACATTTATTAAGTGCCTGCAATGTGCCAAGCACTGTGCTAAATGCTGGGGATACAATTAGTGAAGGCAGTCTCTGCCCTCAGGGAGCTTACAATCTAAAGGAGGAGTAAGCCCACAGAAGGAGGCAAGACAACTGGAGAGATACCAGGGGTCCCTAACACAGGAGAATCTTGTTTCATAGAGTTGGAACCACGCAGAGTGGCAGACACAAAGTGGAGTGAGTTGAGAGTCCAGGTTCTATCCTCTATAAAGGAAGTCATCGGGAGGAATTTAGTACTCCATTCTCCAGCCCTCCATTCAGTCAGAAGAGGACACTGAGGGAGCTGGTGTCAGTCAAGGCTTGAGTCAACAGTGTGGTGATGCATTTAGAAGTGACGAACTTACCCTGGAAATGGTGTCTTGTTCCATGGGGTGGAAACCAGGCAGGGCAGCTAATAGAAAATGGATCAAATGGTTAATTCAGTGCAGGATTCTCTCTTCTAAATGGGCTTCCCACCTCCTTTCACTTTGCCTGCCTCTGTCTCTTTTTCTGTTTGTATCTCTGTTTCTCTCTCTGTCTCTGTGTGTCTGTGTCTGTCTCTCTGTCACTGTCTCTCTCTCTCCAGCTCTCTTTGTATGCCCCCCTCCCTACCTCTCACTCTTACATTTGTTACAGAAGTTTTCTCCCATTTCTCTCTTCCTGTTCCGTGATGGGGAGGGGAGAGGATGAGAAGGGAAAAACAATCTCAGAAGAGTTCAAATTGATTGCCTGCTCAACATTGATGCCTAAGCCACAAGGGGCAGCCATCCCCACCCTACCACCCACTGTGGGTGGAAATCTATTACTTTATTACCATTATTAGTTGTAATGATCACAGTAGTCGCATATAGCATTTTCATCCATACCTTTGCCTCCTCTCATTTGCCTGGGCTCCTTTCTCCGTGAGCCATTTTCCCTGGGAGAAATGCACAGACACTGGTTCAGCTCATCCTTATTGATGAGTGTGTGGGCCCTTGTTATCAGGAGGACAGAAGTATACTGAAGAGGATTCAGACAAGAAAATCAAGAATGATAAAACAAAAACAACAACAAAAACAAAAAGAATGAAAACAGCTGCAGGGAGGGTATGGATGATTATATAATAAATACTATATAATAGATGATATATATAAAGCACTTTCCTAACTTTTATTGCTAACTAAATAAACACTAACTATGGAAGCAAGTGGTAAAGGCATGGTAGAGGTGCCTTAGGTGAAGCCCATATCTATCTTCACTCCATCTCTGCGCTCTGGATTATGCCATGCCCTCACCATTCTCACCACCACTGCTTGAAATCCTTCCTTTCACTTGAGGTCCAACAGAGGTGCTACCTCCTCCTTGAAGCCTCCCCTGAAGTCACCATCTGAATGTTATCTGTCACATCTCAAATTTCTCACACCATTTTGTCTCAACATTGATCACATCTTCTCTCTAATGCATCATGAGCTCCTTCAGGCCAAGGTTGATGTTATCTTTATTACCCAATACATGTGTGCACTTGAAGCTTTTTGGGGGGCCGGGGGGAGATCTGGACTTGCGATTTCATTTCCTTACTCCCAATGAAATCCCCTTCTACCACTGCAACTTACCTATGGCTCTGCAATGGGTCTCACAACTAGTTTGTGTCAGAGGATGGATGGAACCTCAGTCTTCTTGTCACCATGGCCCATTGACTTTCCACCATGCTATCCTACCTCTCAAGGTACGTTTATTGAATTGTGTTAAATTGGGCCTCAGTTTCCTCATCTGTCAAATGAGGGAGGCGGTGACTAGATGGATTCATAAATACCATATCAACTCTGAATGTTTGACCGTATTAAGGGAATTAAGTAGGCAAATGATTTTTTAAATTTTAGACATGCTGGGAACTCCCTTCCCGTGTTTCTCAAATAGTCTATGACTTTGAAGTTAAACCTGGGAAGTTTGCCTGAGGCACATCAAGATAAAATGAATTGTCCACAGCTAAGATC
The DNA here is from genome assembly GCF_019393635.1 of Dromiciops gliroides. Lineage (NCBI taxonomy): Eukaryota > Metazoa > Chordata > Mammalia > Microbiotheria > Microbiotheriidae > Dromiciops > Dromiciops gliroides. The sequence continues at coordinate 41,119,002 of NC_057865.1, forward strand.
AGGAGTAGAATTTGAACCCAGATCTTCTGGACTGCAGGGCCAGCACTCTGTTCAGCATGCCAGTTTGCCCATCAAATTGAATTCTGAGATCACCTGACATGAGTAGAAAAGTATGCATCTATGGTCAAAAACAAGGATATGAAAGGTATTCAGTATATTTGGGAGCATTTTGGTGCTGCAAAGGTGATAATTTATAGCTGTCTCAAATCCCTGTGGCCTTGAACTGCCCGAGAACTCTCTATGGATGTTCCAAAAAGGCTTTGCCTACATGGGCAGATTCCAAAAGGGTTCTTGTTAACATATGTTTGTGCCTGTGGGAATGTGGGAACATATAAAATGCCTTAAGCATGAAGGGTACCGAGTGAATCAAGATGTGGATAGTTCATAAAAAGACATGAGCAGGTGGTTTGTGTTGGTACTGTGGGGACCAAAGGCATATTAGTACCTTGTAGTTAGAAGGAAATCATCTAGTCCAACCTTTACCTGCACCTTGGATACTTTCTCCAGTAATAATAGCTCATTCCCAAAGGAGAGAGCGAGAACAAGAGCGAGAGCGAGAGTGAGCGAGAGAGAAAGAGAGAAGCATCAGTTTTAAAATAATCACTTAAAATACCTGGAAGTAAATAAAAAATCCAGAAGGGGACACAAACAGGACAGTTTTGTGACCACCATGTTAAATTTAGTGAACACTTAAAAAACTATATAACAGAAGTTTACAGTTTCATATCCTCTTTTTTTGGTCATTGTAAATGAAAATGTACATGTCGATAAATGTTCATAATGAAAAGGGGAGAGTTTTTTTAAAAAGATTTGTAAAGATTTTGCAAAGCACTGTGCATATATTCTCTCTGCTTTAGAAAAAGCATACCTGGATGTCAGCCAGGCATTAGCCAATGCTTCCCATGCCATCCTCATAGGGAGCAAGCATTTATTAAATGCCTACTGTGTGCCAGGGATTGTATTAAGTGCTCTACAAATATTCTCTCTTTTGACTATAGCCAAGCTAGAAAGAAATGGGCCAGATGAGAAGACATTTGAGCCTTTCTTTGGAGTTATAGAGTTGGGTAAGGAGAAGTTCTTTATAACATTCTGAAGAATTTCATCCATTAAATAACCAATTTGGGAAAGCCATGTGAGAGATGTGTGCACTAATGAATTCTTGGTTCAGCTGTAAATTGGTGCAACCATTCTGTAAAGCAATTTAGAATTATGTGAGGAAAGTGACTGAAATGTTCATAACTTTTGACTTGGATAGTCTGCTACTAGGCATAGACCTCAAGAAAGTTAGCAACAAAAGGGAAGGTCCCGTGTGCATCAAAATATTTATAGCAGGGCAGCTAGGTGGCGCAGTGTATAGAGCATGGGCCCTGGATTCAGGAAGACCTGAGTTCAAATCCAGCCTCAGACACTTAACAATTACTAGCTGTGTGACCCTGGGCAAGTCACTTAACCTCAATTGCCTCACACAAAACAAACAAACAAAATATTTATAGCAACATCAGTCATATATGTATACACACATGCATATATGCATGTATATATTTTATATGTATTTATTCTGTGTGTATATGTATGTATATATGCATGCATATGCATATGTGTATATACACATGTATAAGCATACACATATGTATACGTATATGTGTGTATGTATATGTATATATATGTGTGTGTGTATAGTAGCAAAGGCCTGGAAACTGAGTAGATGCTCACTGATTGGAGAATGGCTCAACAAATCGTAGTGTATTAATATGATAGAAAGTTGCTGTGCTGTAAGAAATAATGAATATGGTGAATAGAGTGAAGCATGGAAGACTTATATGCCCTGATGTAGAGCAAAATAAGCATAAGCAAGATTGTGCACAAGACAAATGAGGTAATCTTTGGAAAAGCACTTAGCACAGTGCCTGGCTCATGGTAGATGCTATATCTTATCATTCCCCCCGCCACCCTTCCCTGTAGCAATGTCCATGGAAAGAAAAACAAACAATCTAAACTGAATGTTGAGAAAGTATAAGGACTAAACTTGGCCCCAAAGAAGAGTTATGAGAAGGTACCCTGTCCCCCACTTTGCAGAGGGTGAAAGGCCCGTAGGTGTGGAATACAGCACATAATGTCAGACTTTGGGGTACATTGGTCTTATTTGATGAACTGTTTTTCCTACTTTTTTGTTCTTTGTTTTCTCCCTCTGGGAGGGGGAGAGAGGAAGGCTGCTCTGGGCAATATCTTATTAGTAACAAAAGATTGTTAATAAAAAATATTTTAAGAGTTATTATGTGCCAGTCAGATGCTGGATGAATATTGAAGATCTAAAGACAAAACCTATTTTCCTCTGGCCTTAAGGAATTTGCATCCTACTATGGAGCTATACCAAGCTATAGATAGCCATAGGAGCCTAGACATAGAGGGAGAGGGGGGCCTCAGAGGCTGGGGAGTCCAATCCCATTGTTTTATTAAATCAGGGAACTGAGGACCCGGGAGGTACAGGTTCAGTGACTTACTCAACATCATTCAGGGAGTTTCAGAGGTAACTTGGGTGGGGGGAGGAAAGAGAGTAGGGAGGGAGAGAAAGAGAGAGAGGAGAGAGAGAGAAGAGAGGAGAGAGAAAGAGAGGGGACAGAGGAGACAGACAGATAGAAAGACAGAGAATATTAACATGAATGGACAGGAACCAGAAACATTGGGGATCAGGGAGACTTCCTGTTAGGAGGTAGTACCTGAACTGGCTTTGATGGAATATAAGGATTCCAAGAGATTGAGATGAGGAAGTCAGTCAAATCAACCAGCATTTTTGAAGTGCTTACCCTGTAGGAGACACTGTGCTAAGTCCTGAGGATACAGAGAAGGGCAAAAGCCATGGTCCCTGCTCTCAAAGAGCTCACATTTTAATGGGAGGGAGTGCATTCCAGGCAGGGGAAATGTGCCAGAGGTTGGATATGAGGAGAGTACTTTGCAAACTCTAAATTGTTATATGCATGTGGGCTTTTATTGCCATTATCATCATCACCTTTTCAGTTGTCCCAGGTCTTTTCCTCACTGTAAATGTCTTCTCTCCCATATGGTACAGTGGAAAGAATGTTGTGTTTGGAGTCAGAGATGTCCAAGTTCAAGCCCCAGCTCCAGTGCTAATCAAAGCCATTGCTGCCTGCATTACTAAGTCCCTGAGCCTCCCTGAGCTTCACTTTCATTATCTGTGAAAGATTCTGGATTGCACACTGCACTAAGGTCTCTTCTGCCTCTAAAACTGCACTGCTTAGACTGCGGTGACATCAAGAGCCTCATGGTAGCCAACAACATTCAGTGTATATTTGGTCGAAGGGCCTATCCTGAGTGCCCTTAGATCAGGGATTCCATGGCCTTTTTAAATTCATATTCTCTCTCACATACATGGTGGTGAGTGAACCACTCACCATTGTCGCTTCTTTTTGCTCAGCAACCAAAAATCACAACAACAGAGGGCTGATGGCCAGTGTGCTTGGGAGGACCAGCTCAAGAGCAGAACCTCATGGATCGGTGCATACTTTATGTATGGATATAACAATGGGGAGAATACAGTGCCAGGATTCAAGTTGGTCTGGGTCTGCTGCTCTGTCTAACTTTGTGCTCCTTTTCCTGCTCTTATCTCTAAAATAAGAGTCTTGGACTCGTGGAGCAGAGGAAAGAGTACTGGATTTGGAGTCACAAGATGTGAGTTCAAAGCCCATCTCTGTTTGACTCTCTGGGCCTCAGTTTTCCTCATCTGTAAAATGCTAGATGACTTCTAAGAGCCCTTCCATATCTAAGTATTTGATTCTAAATTCAAGGTACCTTCCAACTATACTGTGTCACAACACTGCGTTTTAACATGGATATGAACGACGCTTGTCAATGTGGGAGCCATTTGCATTTTTGCACACAGTGCGAAATGTGCTGACCATGGGTTTCTGGCTTTAAGCATCTTCACTTTTAGACTTCTCCCGGCACTGTTTATTTAAGAAACCCAATGATCCTGCAAAATTAATGAGCACAAACAAAGTTGATTAGTCCTCCCTTTCTATGCAATTACCTCACAGGGGGGAAAAAAGACATGACTCCCATCAATATTTAGGAGAACTGCAAGAGACTATTGACACCACACAGTAAATTCTTCTAAGAGCAGTGTGGTAAAGGATATGATTTGTGGTGTGATTTGCTAGAATTACAGGAGTCCATAGCTTTCCTTTTGAATTACCCAGCCTTTTTTGGATCATAAACCACTCACCTCCCAACTGAAAGGAATTCTCCTTAGATATACAGAAAATGGAGACTTTACCCCCCTAGCCTTGTCTCAGGGGTGTAAAATGGGCTACCTCACCCTGCCCAACAAATAGTTTATTTTCACTGGTGAAATTCTGTCCCTGAAGACTGAAAAAAATATGTTATAATTAAAGACTGACCCTTCATTTTCCAGATGAGATAACCAAGTCCTAGGGCAGTGAAATTACTTGGCCAACATCACACAACTAATTCTTAGCAAAGTTTCAAAGGATGAGAGAAGAAAAGGGTTTCTTTTGAAGATCTACCTAGAGATCTCTTTTTCAAATATGCACATAATATTTTGGTCTAATGAATCGACTTAAATGTGCTTTGGATGGAAAAGCCTTTACAACCAAATCTTAGTTATTTGAGAGCTGATTAAGGAATAGATAGATAATATAGGACTCCTGTGACTTGCCCTCTCCTCCCTGTCACCTTTGCCTTTCACCTTTAGAAAGTTTCATTGCTAATTAGCATCTACAACAGAGGGTAGAAAATGATAGAGAGGGAGGGTGAAATAAACATCAAACCATTCTGCTATTACTTATAATTGAAGATAAAGTGTGCCCCCCCCTTTATTAATAAAGGATTTCAATTATCTTCCTTGGTTGCCAAGAATAATGGAGAATTCCTTTGAGACTCTTAGAAATTAAAGGGATCAGGGGCAGCTAGGTGGCGCAGTGGATAAAGTACCAGCCCTGGATCCAGGAGGACCTGAGTTCAAATCCAGCCTCAAACACTTGACACTTACTAGCTGTGTGACTCTGGGCAAGTCACTTAACCCTCATTGCCCCACAAAGAAAGAAAGGAAGGAAGGAAGGAAGAAAGAAATGGAAGGGATCTCATCTAGTCCAGTTCCTTCATTTGATATATGAAGAAACTGAAACTCAGAGAAGGAATGAGACTTGCCCAAGTGCATCTAGCTAGTTAGTGACAGGTAACAACAATGATGCTAATAGTTATAGGAATGGCTGCCATTTATATAGCTCTTTAAGGTGTGGGAAGCATTTCCAAACACTATTTTTCACTGGTGATTGGATTACCACCCCCCCCCTTTTAGGAAATCAAGGCAAGCAAAGGTTAAGTGAATTGTCCAGGGTCACACAGGTATTAAATATCTGAGACTGGACTCAAATTCAGGTCTTCCTGACTCCAAGTCCAGCACTCCACCCACTGTACCACCCAGCTTCCTGATAGTATTCATACTGACAGCCCTGTAAATATACATCAAGATAAGTACCAGGAAATCTAGGATGTCAGAATGGTACACTTGTCTACATCTTTTTGTAAATCATATTCTAAATTAGAAAAGTTGGCTTATCATCAGTGTAGTAAAGATTAGCCTATTGATGGAGGGCTTCCTTATGACACAGTCTATTAGACTTGCAGATCTTAGGTTAGAGTTAGAGGCCCCTAAAGGCAGAATGAATGGCTCTTATTTGGGCATTCATCATCACCAACTTAGCAGGTAGGTTTATTGCCAACATTCATAGCACCGACAAGATTCCTCTCTCCGCCTGGCTCTTTAAATATGGTACCCTGCTTTCACATTTACTGGAAGGGTCTTCTCCCTCTCTTTTCTCCTCCCCCATCGGTGCTAGGCTTGTTTTATTTTGCAATATCTAGTTCTCTGCAGCACAAGTATAGAAGGCAAGCTGACTAGTGGAGTCATCAATTTAAAATAATCCGTAGAAGCCAATCACCCCAAATAGAACTTGTCCTCAAAATGGAAGTTGTTCTTTGTCACTGTCCTCTTCTCACTTGTCTTATCTACTGCTGTCATTCCTGCAAATCAGAATCTCTTCCTGCTTTCCAGGACGATAATATGATAATACCATTATTCAGATGCTCCACAGGCCAGCCAAGCCAGCCTTCTTGTTGGTCCTCATAACATTTATCTTTCATCTATGTGTCTTTGCACAGAATTTCTCCAGCCCCTGAACTAGCTTCCTTCAACACTGAGTTCAAACAAAACTTCCTAAATGATGCCTTTCTTGATTCCCTTTCCCAGCTGCTCATGCTTCTCCCTCCCCACCTTCACCCCAAATTGCCTTGTATTCATTTTATATATACTTAAGTTTATATATCTTCTCTTTAAGTAAATTGTAAGCCTCTGGAGAACAGGGACTGTTTCATTTTTTTCCTTTTAATCTCCAGCACCTAACATACTTCCTGGCGCATAGTACATATGTTATCTTGAGCCATTGTCATCATCAATAATACTGATATATATGAGCATTATCATCATTTTACAGACAAAGAAATTGGGGTTTAGCAAAACCAAGTCATTCCTTCATGGTTGTATTGCTTGCAAATGTCAGAGGTGGCATTAGAAGTGTAACCAGTAAGGCAAGGTGCTAAGCACTATGGAGATACTGAGACAAAGATGAAGCTTTCCTCCCCATTATGGAGTATACGTTGGAGTGGTAAGGGGGGAGGTGGTGGAATAATATCTACCCAAATCAATTAAAAAAAACCAAAATGGGGATAAGAACTGGACCTGTGATCTACAGGAAGCTTCTAAATGAGAAACTACCTTTCCACCCAAGCATGTTGGCACCTAGGAACGTGCTTCGAGAACTGAGAGGTTGTGTCCATTTCCAGATTTACCCAGCCAGAATGTGACAGGGGTAGGACTTAAAGCCAGGTCATCCTGTCTTTGAGGCCAGTTCTCTACCTAGGTGGCCTAGTGGCTAGAGCACCGACTCTAGGATGAGGAATACCAGATTCAGATCCTGCATCAGACACTTTAACCTCTCTCCACCTCAGTTTCCTCATCTGTAAAATAGGGATAATAATATCCCCTACTTCCCAGGGTTATTGTTAAGATCAAACGAGATAATATTTGTTTTTAAATACTAAACATTTTAATTTAGAGTTTGGGGTTCCAATTTCTATCCCTCTCTCCCTCCCTCCCTCCCTTCTTCCCTCCCTGCGGCAGCAAAAATCAGATATGGATTATACATGTGTGATTATGTAAAACATGACCATATTTGTCACTTTGTACAAGAAAGCCTGATTAAAAGAAAAAATGAAAGAGTGAAAAACAGCCTGCTTCAGTCTGCTCCATCAATATCAGTTCTTTCTTTGGAGGTGGAGAGTATGTTTCATCAATAGATGATGTAGAGAACTTTGTAAACTTTACAGATGGTGCTAGCTGTTTTTATTGCTGTTGCTGCTGTTGTCATTGTTTTCTTTGGGCCCAAGAAGGAAAAGTGAGAAATAATGGGTAGAAACTTTGAAGAGGTAAACTTTGTCTTGACATTAGGAAAAAACCTTCCCATAATAGAGCTAGCTATCCAGAAATGGGATGAACTGCTTCGGGAGGTAGTGGCTTCCTCTTCATTGGAAGTCTTCAGACAGAAGATGGATGGCCCCTTGTTGGGTTCAATGCACTGGTAATCCTTGTTCAGTTATGGCTTTGATGGAGGTCCATCCCTTCTGTCTCTGAGATTTCGTGATGCTCTGCCTATTTCCTCCAAGTAGCACCTGTTGCTTTCCCATCTGGGCAAGTGAAGGATATAGATAACAAAAATACCCAGTAAAGAAAAATGTATATCAGGTGAGCCCTGTTACCAAGAGACCTCTTACAAGCAAATTGTGCTAAAATAAGCTAAACTAAGCTAAGCTAAACTAAGCTAAGCTAAGCAGTGTTACAAATTAGAATGGGTTCCTTCCCAATTTTCAAATGGATAGGAGTTGATTGGTTGAAGACCATCCTCTCTTAAGGTCCTTCCTCTGCTTTATTCATCCTCTCATTCATTCAGCAAACATTACCCACTAAGAAATCAGCAGACTATATTAGGTACCAGGGAAGCAAGGATTACAGAGGCAAACAAAGCACCATCCCTGCTCCATCCCACAAAGTTTATAACTTAATAACCATGGAGGGGAGAAGAAAAATTGCCAAAGCACCTTTAGTACCATGCTATTTATCTTAGTCATCAGAGAATTTTAAAGGTCAAAGGAATCTTAGGGGCTACCCAATCCAACCTTTTTATTTGACAGATGAAGAAACTGAGGGCTAGCAAGTAAGGACTGTTCAATCATTGCCATGTTTTGTCACTTCATCCTTTGCAACAAATCTCCCATCCATCTCCTCCTCTCCACGTGCCTGTTTGGGAATTTCTCTATAGTGAATGAGTGGTTTGGAAGAATAAGCATTGGTCTGGGTCTTCAATTTCCTTGTGTAACTAACTCCCTGTGCAGAAATGACCCTCACAAAGCAGATCTCCACACACGATCCAGAACTTAGATTCTTAGAGAGTTACCCAAGGCACTGGGAGGTATATAACTGGCAGCAAACCACACAACTTCTCCCAAGCTTCCCTTTTATCATCTGCAAAAGGGTCATTTCTGTAGCATCTACCTCATAGGATTGTTGTGAATCAAATAGGATCTCATAGATAAAATACCTCATGTCCTTAGTACTATATAAGTGTCCGTTGCTGTTGTTTGTGAGGCAGCTTAGAGACAGCTAGGTGATACTACAGTGGATAGAGTGCTGGGCCTGGAGTCCCAAAAACCTGAGTTCAAATCTAGTCTCAAATTCTTCCTGGCTGTGGGACTCTGGACAAGCCACTTGACCTCTGTCTGCCTCACTTTCTTCCACCCATAAAACAAGAATAACAATAGCACTTACCTCCTGGGAGTGTTGTGAAGTTCAGATGAGATCATACTGGCACATAGTAGATGATTAATAAATGTTTGTTCCCTTTCCTTCCCCCTTGCTGTTGTTATTTTGGCTTGTGACATGAGAGGCTCAGCATTCCTGGTGCAATCTGGGTCTTCTTATTTGAACATGTTCAGTTGTTCTCCTTTGTACTTACCTGAGGTCTTTTTAAAGTGGGGGTGAAGGGGAAAGCCCATGGCAAAGGGATGAGGCTAATGACACATGTCAGGTACTATCTCTGTAGCATTCAGGGAAAGAAACTTAGCAACTTCCAGAAGAGTTGAGCCTTTCCTTTAATATGGAGATGATTCTGAAGCTCATTTAAGCTCATTATTTTTTAGTTAGCAGGCGCCGGTTGAGGCGTCCTTATGGCTATATTTTTAGAAGGCTTAGATTATTATAGCAACTGTGAAAAAGGGATGGGAAAAGAAATCTGGCTGCCAGCACACAGCTCCCCTAATTACATTTCTTGAATTGAATTCCCCTTTCTTTTCACCCTCAGAGAATATTGTCCCCCTGATTGAATGCTGTCGCCCTTGCGTGGCTGCTGACAAAGCTGCCAGCTGATGAGTGATGTTTGGGAATGCTGGTCCTCCTCTTCATCCAGATGCTTATTCTGTGCAACAGCTGGGCTTCAGGAGAAAGGTTGGGTATCCAGCGTGCCTGGAATGCCATCTCCTTCAAGCAGCTCAATGAACCATTTGAAGAGTTGGTCTTGAGACTGCTGTTTCTGTACAAAACTTCTAAGACTTATGGGAATTGATGTGAGAGGAGGAGGAGAAAGAGGAGGAGACAGAAAAGTTGAGGGAGGTTGGATTAGTAGGTGTGATGGGGGAAAACGTTGATTGGAGTAATAAAATCTAGGTAGTTCCAGTCTTTAGAACAGGATTTCTAAAAATGAGGCTTGTGAGAGAGAAATCTTGAGACATTTGTTGAAGATGTAATCTTCAGGAGGCTGCTGGGGAGGGGGAAAGACTAAGCACACATTGTAGGTAGAGTGAGTTGACCTTGACTGCCATGGACCTGCTACTTCCCCCCAACTGTGTGCAGAGTTCTTCTGGCCTCCACTGGAGCAGTGGTCAGAGCCCCAAGGAAAAGAATCCAGGCTGGCTTTGTTTGCTGGAAGTATGGTATGGGGTATTAAAGCCGAAAATTTAAAAAACCCTCTGCAGGTAAGGGCTAAGGTTTCAGAGTGGAAAGAACTGGGAAATAGGAATAATAAGGATAAACTGAAGGAGAAAAATTTCCATGAGTGGGGCCAGAGTTGGTTCATGTATAGGAGATAAAAAGGGAAAATGGAAGAAGAGATGGGAGAGAAAAGAAGGAAGAGAGAATAGGAAGCAATTAGGAAATGACTGAATAAATTGTGGCAAATGAATGGAATGGAATATTGTGTTGTAAAGGAATGGATTCAGAAAAACCTGGGAAGACTTTATGAACTGACAGAGTGAAGGGAGCAGAACCAGGAGAATGATTTATACAGTGACTTCAACATTGTTTTTAAAAAAATTGTGGGGGCAGCTAGGTGGCGCAGTGGATAGAGCACCAGCCCTGGAATCAGGAGTACCTGAGTTCAAATCCAGCCTCATACACTAGCTGTGTGACCCTGGGCAAGTCACTTAACCCCAAATGCCTCACTAAAAAAAAAAAATTGTGAAAGATTTAATAGCTATAAGTTCATCCTTTCAATAGCAAATCATGACTCCAGAACTTATGATGATGCATGCTTCCATCTCTTGGCAGTGGACCAATGGACTGCAATGGTGGAATGAAACATACATTTTCAGATATGATCAATGTATTTATTTGGGTTTTTTTTGACTATGCTTATTTGTTACAAGGGAGAGCACTTTTGTTTTTTAGTGGGGGGGATGGGGTGGGAGAGAATGGGAGGCTAAGAATAGATGCAAAAAAAAGGAAAAGAAAGAAAAAAAGCATCACAAAACATTTTTAAAATATACAGGAGAGAACAAAAGGAAGTTTAGAAGGGGACCTGGATAAGCAGGGTAATATTGGTGATGCCATGTTAAATTTAATATATACTTTTTAAAACTTCATCTATATTTAATGGATATTTATTGTTTCATGTCCAATCTGTTATTTGTAAATGGAAATGTTCACATCTATTGATATTTTCCAAGTTCAGAATAAAAAAAGAAAAAAATGGGATAGAAATGAAGATTTTAAAAAATTTAAAGCCATACTTATAGCTATAGTTAAATACATAGTATGAGGCATATAGGGGGAAAGAGGGGACTGGACATGTTAATTCATTGGTGTTTTGAACTCTTGGTGAGGCCTTTCCTCTACCAGTGCCAATCAGTGCCTTCTGTTCAACTTATAGTATTTAAAGAGGTACCTGGAAGCACTAAGAAGGTGACTTGGCTAGGGTCACACAGACATGTATAAGAATTGAAGTTTGAACCTCAACTCCTTCCCAGCTCAGGCAAGTTCTCTGACCATGCCTCCATGCTGAATCTCTGATCTGTATTGTTAAATTATAATAATATTCACAGTAGAGCTGGAGAAGACATTAAAGATCATGTATTTCAATGCCATAGTTTTACAAATATCCAATGTAAGGTCACACATGTACCATTCAAATCAGTAAACATTCACTGAGTCCCCTACTATGGGAAGGCCACTGTGGAAGATACTACAGGAAAATACAAAGATTCTTAAAATGTGATTCCTATCCTGTGGTACCTTACAGCTAAGTATGGAGATAAGACTTGTACACAAATAACTAGGTTGCAAGGTACAATATTACTATAGAAGTATTAACCCCAAGTTCTAGGAATTCAGAGAGACAGATGATTTTAGGCTTGGAGGTAGGGAGCAATCAGGGAGGTCACATTGATCCTAGATCTTGAAGGATGGATTTGGGGGCTGGTGAAGATAGGGAAGGAAAAAAGGCACATGGAAGATGAGAAAATAGGCTGAGATGGGACAATATAGACTGCATTGGAAGAAAAGAACATTTGGGTAGAGTATAGGGGGTGTGAAAAAGGAGTAATGGGGGGAAAGAGGGTAATATAAACTGGAGGAGGTCACAGAGAATCTTGAATGCCCTGCTGAGGAATTTTCAATTTATTTGGCAGGTGACGAGGTGTGATATGATCTTAGCTGTGCTTAAGATTTCTCTGGTGATGAGGTAAAGAAAGGAGAACAGGTGAGGAAACCAGTTAGGAAGCTATTGAAATATCCCATATAAGAAATTAGAGTCTGAACAAAAATGGTGAAAGCTGGAATAGGAAGCAGAGATTCTTCAAGGTTGAGCCTCCTGGATGGAGCAAGCATTGCAGATTAGGGAGAACAGTGAAGGCATTGATTTTGACCTTCTGTCTGGGTCTGGTCTTTGGACTTCATGATCCTTCTGAAATACCAGATGGTCCATTCCTTAAGTAACAGGATCACAAATGTGATTCTGCACCCCTGGAAAGACTGACCATCAATAGCAATAAGCAAAAATAAACATGCCCCAGAGGGAGAGAAATGTAAATATCTAGGTAAGGACACTGAAAGGAAGCCACTGATAGTATTTTTAAAATAAAATCCATCCACTGACAAGTACTAATTGGAAATTTATTGTTTATAAGGAACTGCATTAGAGATCAAAGGGGATACAAAAAACACATAAGGAATGGAGTTTCCATGCATTAGCCCTTGGGGAAAGAAGAGAGATTGCAGAACATCCAAGAGACCATGGTATTCATCAGAGAATCATAGATTTAGAGCTGAAAAGGACCTCACAAACTATCTAATCCAACACCCTCATTTTAAAGGTCAGGAAACTGAGACCCAGGGAGGTTGTGACTTGCCCAAGATCACACAGATAATACATAGAGGGGCCAGGGCTCATCCTCTAACTCCAAATTGGATGCTCTCTCATCACCTAGAGCTAGATGGAAATTTTAAGATTGCCTGGAGAATTACCCTAATATGACCCAGGAAGTACTTGAGATCTTAAGAAAAAAGGAATTTTCAAGAGTCTGTGCAGTTTCAGGGGAAGCTAGGTGGTACAGTGGATAAAGCACTGGCCCTGGATTCAGGAGGACCTGAGTTCAAGTCCAGCCTGAGACACTTGACACTAGCTGTGTGACCATGGGCAAGTTACTTAACCCTCATTGCCCCCCCAAAAAATACAAAGTCTGTGCATCTTAGAGTCAAAAAGAACACCAGGGTCCACTAAGTCCAACCCCTTTATTTTACAGATGAGTAAACTGAGGCCCAGGGAAGGGAAATGCCCTAGGTCACAGGTAGCAAATATCAGTGATGCCATCTGAATCCACGTCCTTTGATTCCAGAACCATTGACCTTTCTAATGTAACTTCTTGTCTCATATCACCCAGTGTCAAAGTTAAGAGAATCTTTAAGGATTGATTTCCTTGAGCAATTCTCTCAGTTGACTTCTGAAGAACCTGAGGCCAAAGGATGTGTACAGAATAAATAGCAGAGCAGACTCAAACTCCATTCTGTGTCCTCTTTACCTTCCCTTCCAAGCACTTCCAATCAAGAAGGGAAAATGAATTTCCTCTTTGTATCCTCCTGCCATGTGCAGCAGAGGTGCCTCAAATAGAGCAGGGGCCTCCATGTATGTTGAAATCCATTGAGGTGTGAAAAGAGACCTAACAAAACCAAGCAGAAAGCAATCAATTCTCTCAAGTCTAATGTGTACAGTGCAGGAGAAGCAATAAGGCATGGCTTAGGAGATGAGCCAACCTTAACTGCCGTGCCCTGAAACCCCTAACTGCAGTTTTCACTCCTGAAGGTTTGGACTACAGCCTGCTAATTTCAACTTCTTAAAGAAGTAGGGGATAAATACTAGTGTTTCAAATTGAAAAGGATTAAAATTAAGAGGGAAAACCCTATTAATTTTAAACTTCTTGCTCTGGCAGAACCAAAATGGTAGGTTGGGACTGTGAAGGAAGAAGAAATCCTGGAAACTTGATGGTTATAGGAAATTATAACAAACTTAGTACATAGGTCATTGGCCTAAAAAATCCTACATCTGGGAGGATGAGTTTGCTCACAGCTGTCCAGCAACCTAATCAAGGCTTTCCAAAGGAATATTCAGGGAGCTCTTTGCTCAGGAATGCAGAAATTGTAAAAGGTTGAGACTCTTGGATGAAAATAGCACAACAGGTCAGTAAAATGACAATTCATTGTTTTGGACTTTAGTCAAAGTCTAGAATTTGGCCTTTGTGATTCTGGAACACTTTTGATCCTGAGAGATCCCTTAAGGAAATGGGTTAAAATAAGGATCTAGAGAGACACAGATGAGGTGAGAAATAGGGGAGGATTTTAAATGTGAAGAGGCCTGGGAATAACCATCATAAAGCACTGGTGGAATGAAAAGGAACTAAACATTTGAAAAGCAAGAGAAAATTGAATCATATTCTGTAGCCAAACCACTGGTATAAAGCCTATAGCTGAGTCAATTCTTCCCCCCACCCCCACCCCAACTATGCTGATGGATCTGCCATTTCATCCATGTGGACACTCTCTCAAGCAGTGAAAACTGTAGCTCATCCATGACTGCCTATCTTTTTGTTCTCATCCTCCCCTAAATCTGCCATAAGGGATCCACCCGACCCATTTGGGGCCTTCCTCTTGTCTTCTTTTGACATTGATAGATAAAAGTGGAAACCAAGAGCTTCCTTCAGTTATCCTTCACTCCTGCTACCAAAACTTCCTCTTATTCCCCTCATCCTACATTCCTCTGATGACTTCCTGGTCCTGCCACCCAACACTCCTTTACCCAAGAAACCCAAAAGAGAAGGGAAAATTTCACTCTTTCTCTCTCCAGTTCCCTTCCCCTGAAGAAAGCAGTCTTAGTTCAAGTGAACTTTGACCCACAGTGATATCAGGAAGCATTAAAAAGAAAAAGAGAAGCAGAGAAACAACATTTAGTTCTTTTGAAATAATCCTTGACAATTGTTGTATTTTAAACATTAATTAAACTAATTGGATGTTGACCAGATGGCCAAAGAGGGCTCTTCCAACTCTCAAATTATCTGATTCCATGTTGTCATGAAGGAAACAGAATTAAATAAAGGTCTTATCAAAGACCTTATGAATTCTAAGTCCTGAGTAATTGAGAGATTTCATTCATTTAAGTTGATGCTTTCCTTCTGGTATTCTGCCCTTCTCTTCCTCCAATACATTTTTAATTGTGCCACATCAGAGTGCTTTCACATGGTCTTTTGGGGGAGTTTGAGTTTTCTTAGGTGAGTTGAATTCCTAGATGTATTTCTCTTTTAGAGTTTCTTTTGTTAATTGGACTGGGATGATGACTTCTTTTCAACTTTTCACTACACCATATTCCAAGAAGTCCCCAGTGATTAATTTATTCTGTGATGAGTGTCTGCCAAGCTCTTCTGGGTGTTCACAATGATATAGAGACATGTGCTGAGCATCCATTGTGTGAACATCACTCTTTGAGGGCTAGTGGATTTACTAAGTGGGATAAAACTATACAGTCCTTGTCCTTATATCTCATCTTCCTTTTAAACAATAAAGTCTCATCTTTCTTATAAAGCAACAAAGCCAAGCCCAAAAGTCATGAGGAGTGAAAAGTGAAGGCCATTTAAAATTATCAAATTTGATAATTGATAATACACAGGGTATAAGAAAACCATAATTCCTCCTTCCCTCTGCAGAGCAATCAGCAAATCAGCTTGTTGAAAAGATACAGAACTTTAGTGAGTTTACTTTTCTATGGTCTCATGTGATAGATTTTTGAGAGTTTCTTTGTGCAGTCACTGAAAGTCCTCCATATATTTTCTAGCTCTTTATAATTTACCTTCATCAAGGTGACCTGGGTCTACAGAATATCTTAGCAAGCATATGGGCATTTGTTTGATGGCCTAGGTGACTTCAGGCCATCATCCTCCCAATACCCCCACCTCTGTGGCCCCATCAACTCCCCTTAAGTAAATGTTTGCCTTCTCTTAATAACTTGTTATGGGGCTTCATAGAGGGCAGTGAGGAAGGCAAGGAGAGAAAAGAGATAACATTGGTAAATGTAGCTAATGAAATGTGGCCATATAGAAATGCTCAGTAAAGCTGTGGGCCTAATTCTGTGGTATAAAAAGAGCTCAATGCTCTTAGTCTGGAGAGCTGAGTTCTCATCCCAGCTCTGCTATTGAGTAAAGAAAGAACAGTGTGGTTTGGGAAAAGTCACATAACCATACATCTCCATTTCCTCATCTGTAAAATAGAGATTAGGCAGCTAGGTGGTGCTGTGGATAGAGTTCCAGGACTGGAGTCAGGAAGACTCATCTTGCTGAGTTCAAATCTAGCCTCAGGCACTTACTAGCTCTGTGACCCTGGGCAAGTCACTTAACCCTGTTTGCCTCAGTTTACTCATTTTTCAAATGAACTGGAGAAGAAAATGGAAAAAAAAAACCAAACCCCGCCAATTTCTTTGCCATGAATACTGCAAATGGGGTCACAAAGAGTAAGACATGACTGAAAAAACAACTCAACAACAATAATGACAATGATAACAGACTTACAGATTCTTAGCATTGGAAGTAACTTTGTAGATCATCCAATCCAACCCTCTCAATTTACAGATAAGCAACCCCAAAAGGTTAAGTATCTTGCCTAATGTCATACAGTCTGTGGCAGAATCATTAGAAGGAGAACTCTGAGATAGCAGGAACAACCTTGTTTTTGTTTTTCTATCTTGAGCATCCCTCACACATAGTGATTACTAAATTTTCTGTGACACATTTTAGAGAAGTGAGGGACCTTTGGGACAGAATATTGTATGCCTTGGTAGACAGTTTTTGCATTGGCTATTTTTGCTTATATTTCTTTCACACATGGGAGGGTTCAAACTAAAGGGGGAAATGAGTGGGGACTGACTGTGAGATAAAGGGATAAAAGGTATAAATAAGTTAAAAAATATATATTGGTTGAATTGAATTGATCCTGACAAGGACAAGGAGCCCAGAATTCCTGACACTTACCCAGACTGGTTCTATATTAAAAAGCCAGGGAGACACAATCATCTCATGTTCCTTCCAGTTATAAGCTCTAGCATTTTAATGGATTTGGAAAACTTGACAAAACCAGGCACAGTGACATGACAGCAGCTTAGGAAATGGCCAACACTTGCTGAGCCAAAATTGACCCATCTCTCTTAGAATAAGTGCTTGAGCCTTATGTTATTGTCTTATCCCAGCTTCTAGCCTACTACAGGTGGCATCTTATGATGTTACTGATGCCAGATAGCTTGAATAAATTAGGTATTCCATCATCAGGCAGCTTGAATGAATTAGGTATTACATTGTTCCCCCAGGAAAATCCAGCTTGGCTGATATTTTTAATATTGGAAAACCATCCAGGTTAACATGGTAGCAGGAATTGGGATCAGGAAGGCAGGAAAGGACTTAGGTAATTGCTGCTCAGTCATCCTCTCAAGTTCAAAATTAGTATGGTACCAGCCCCCCATTAGGTGAATCATTTAACCTTTTTGGCATTCCCCATTGTCTCATCTGTAAAAAGAAGGGAATATAATAGATAATTATGATAATGACAAATTAATGGCTCACAATTATAGTGCTTTATGAACTTTATCTTATCATTATTAGTATTTTACAGATGGAGAAACTAAGGCTGAGAGAGGTTAAGGTGACTTGCCCAGGGTCAAACAATTAAGAAGCATCCAAGGCAGAATTTGAATGCAAATCTTTCTGACTTCAAATGTAATACTTGATCCACTATGGTATGATACTTTACAATTTCTACAAGTCGATGAGTCTATGAAGCTTTCACCTTTTTCTGGTTTTTGTCCTAGATAGGAATGAGTGAGATTTGATGGGGCCTGTGGATATCTTGAAACCCACTTGAGTCTGTCTCTTTTTAATATTCATGATCTGGGGTTTCTGTGCAGTGTCAAGGTTGTGTACCAGGCATCTCTTTTATGACCCAAGTTGTCACAGACAGGTGAATAATGAGATGTTTGGAGGAACCATTGAAGGATTAACTGAGGGTCTTAGCCAATCCCTGAGTAGCAGGAGCTAAGGGGCCTTCATGAAGAATTTATCGAAGTGATTCATCTTCAGCTCCTGTGAACAGATTACATTCTTATTCCATTGTGGAAAGTTTATAGCCAGTCTCCAAGTAGTATAAATGTATTATTAATAATCCTTAGAAAAGCAAGACATTGTTGCATGGTTTAAATATTACTCTTGTTCAGTAGTATTGAATTGTCTAACGGGGCCTCATGAAATCATATGAATCTTGACATATTGAAATTTAAATCAATTTGAAACAAAGCCACAAGAAGATTTTGTGTTCTTATATCTGAGACTAGTAAATCTGCCTGCCTTCTTAGACAATGCCCAGCATCATGATGCTGTAGAGCTGGGGTTGACGAATAAGGTTCAAATTAGAAAATGAGGCATGCCTCTCCCAGTTTCCTATTTTCTTGAACCACTGTCAATGAAATGACAATGGAAAGAAAATGGGCTTCCCTGTTAGTCTTTCCAGGGGCTTCCCTGGACAGGATGTAAGAGAGGTGGTGTGTGTTGTACTGGGAAAACTTGGATGAACTGATGGAGAGTGAGGTGAGCAGAACCAAGAAAGCAATTTACATGATGACCTATGTCAATAAAAGAAAAGAAAACAACATTGAAAGACTTAAATTCAAAGTAACCAATGGTTTCTTTAGAGACCTGACATGGAAACATGCCTCTTGCATGAAGTAAGAAACTATGGAGGTGGAATGAGACATACATTTTCCACCATGGCTAACATGTTGGTTTATTTTGCTTGATTATATTCACTTGTTAAAAGTGAACATTGTATTGTGGGCAACTGGGGAGGGATGTCTTTGGAGAGTGGTAGTGACATTTTAAAAAGATGAACTTTAACAAAATGCAAAGGAAGGGAAAGAAAAGGAAAAGCATAAAATCCAGAATTCTAGTCTTGTTTATACCATGTCCTGGGTGCATCCACATTAGGCTCCAGCCTTCTCTACCTTAGTACTATTGTGAAGATCAAAGTGTATTATGTAATTGGTAACAATGACATGTAAGTAATATTATTATTATTATTATATAGAACTAGCCTCCCTGGGAATAGAGGGGAGGGCTAGAGAGAGGAGAATTATGTTGGGCCAGATGGCTTCTTCTATTCTTAATATTCTCTGAAGGTCCATCAGTTCACTTACTATATTCATTCAAGATACTTCTTGGGTACCTATGCTGCACTTGTTTAGAGAGAACACAAAAGGATATGTTATCTAGGGTCTTCCTACTGCAAGGAAGGTTCAGAATGGGATCCCAATATCAGGTAGATCTTCAGAATGTGGCTTGTGGTGTTTGGGAGAATCTTAGAGACTACTGGAAGGGGGCATGTTGGGGGGCAAGGATCTGCAAGGGAGCCATGCTATTGAGGGGGATCTCTAGATGGGTTGGCTTTAGCCAACAAGTGTAACCATTTGGTGAACAGGTGTGAAGAAAGACCAAATAGTCAGAGTATGAAGTTCAACCAGTAGACCTTGGTTTCCTGGGAGTTCTGCACTTCCTGCATGACTGAGTTCCATGCTTTCTTCCCTATGGATGAGGCAACTTGTATTTTTAGCATCACCATTAATCCCTCACCTGGCTTCCTGCTACCTGAGTAGTATATGAACTGATGCAGAGTAAAATGCACAGAAGCAGGAGAACAGTTTCCATGTTGACTTACATCAGCGACATAAGAGAAAACAACATTGCCCATCTCATCAGGGAAAAGTGGAGGATCCAGCAGGATTCAGAAGCAAGACTCTTGAATTTGGAGAAGGCCTAGGCTCAAGACCCTCCTCTGTTACTTCCTAGTTAAGCAATTTTGGGCAAATGGTGAGCAGCATGGCAGAGGGGAAGGACATTAGCCTGGAGTGACTGGACCTAACGCTGTCTCCTTACTCCTTGGCTGACCTTGGGCAAATCACTTCACCTTTCTCAGCCTCAGTTTGCTCATCTGTAAAACGATGGTGTTGGACTAGAGGTACTCTCTATTTTTATATCTTACGAGCTTATGTGTGTGATAACATAAAGGCTGGCAAGGTTTTCAGAGCATATTACATGTGTTGTCTAATTTGAGACTCACAACAACCCTGTGATATAGGCACTCTAGTAGTCATTATCCCCATTTTACAGATGAGGAAACTGAGAAGCAGGTTGTGGTCTTTGTGTGGGTTCTGGGTGGAAATATCCAATTACTTTTCAAGTCCCTTGGTTAAAGTTAGTTTTACCACTAAGATTGATCACCTGTGTGCCCAGTGAGTTTACATTCCAAAACTGAGAAAGGCGTTCTCTGAATGCTATGCTTTCCTTATCTAGAAGATTCCTTCAAGATCAATGGTGGTTTTTTGCCTGGAGATTATCTGGTCCCATCTCATTTTACAGATGAATAAACGTGTACAAGATGTAAAGTGCTTGGGGCTCATTTGCCCCCTTTTCGGAAGCTTTCTGTCTCTTCTCTGGCATGCCAATGTAGTCTCTGATGATCATTAGAAGCAACTGTCGTATCATCTAAACCTATGCTATATGTGCAATTTTTGCCCACTGAAGGTATATTTCCTCCCAGTAATGCCTCGGCACCACAATACTTGGCTCTTTCTGTCCTTGCTATTGCTTCTCCATTGCGCAAAGTGAAAGAAGTCAGACCTATTGGGGGGGGGGATCCCTGTTTTAAAGGCCCATTTATTTCTGAAGCATTCAGTCATAGCCTGAGAGGAAACTGAGCTCTCACATGATTCAGAGAAGGGAGAGGCAAGATGATGATAAAACATGATGCCAAGTTCAGTGCAGCTCCAAGTTTGACATTCAAATTGTATTGGCAAGAATCCAAGGTGGCTTTAAAGCAGGAGGGAGGCGAGTGGGGGGGGCGGTGTGCTTTTTTGCCGCTGAATGGGTTTTACTTAGGCATTGTTTTACACTTGAAAATGCTCATGTGGACAGGACTCCTTAAATGGGAACAATTCTAGCTGGTGGTGCTTCCCCATGATGCCATCTTCCTTCCCTCCCATGGCTTTGGGGTTATATGTAAGCATTATTCTGTTTCATTCTCATCCCAAGGCTATGGGGCAGGCTGGTAGTCAGTAATCTCACTGGGAGTTGTACAAACCAAGAGGAGGTTTCTGTTGTTATTTGTCATCTTTACAAAAAATATTATTAAATTTGGCAGCAGTATTTTTCTTTGTTGCTGTATGGAATTTTCCAAGTCCCAGGCGCATCCTAAGAATCGCACCTTACCCCAAGTTGCACAGCATGGGAGTGAGAAAGCTCTTAATAACCACCCAACCATTGTTCATTAACATCCTCTCTGATGTAAAACTTCACATTGGAAGTGATTTTCAAAATTCTTCTTACCTCAACCCCGGCCATTCTCCAAATAAAGTAAGCAATTCATTTAGATGTAATGCCTTGGATAAAAATTGGCACTAACCTTAATTGTGGTACAAATTCTTTACTGCTTTTCTTTCCCAGTCACTCTGGAGCCTGGTCTCTCAGGCAATGACTCTGATGTACTTTCTGTTGTTTTTCATTCTTTTAAGGCTGCTGGGTCATTTTCTGTAATCTCTCTCGTTTGAATGACTTGGCACAATGTAACCAACTTTGCCGCCTGTACCAATGCCCTCCATCTGACAGTTGGTTTGTCTTCTCTTTTGTTTTATCAGCAGTTCTGGCTCCACTAAGTAAGTGAGGCTAATGGAAACAGTCATGAGGTTACTCAGTCTTTGCACAGAAGGTTTGCGTAATGCAAGTTTGATGCAATGATCCCATCGGGAGACAAAAGTTTATGTTGGACAGGAACATACGGTCATTCAGGTCTTTCACAGGAGACCCAAGTCTAATGTCTTACTCAAGGCATGGGTGAACAATGTGAATCAGTTTCAATTCAGGGGAGATTTCTCAATGAAATGCTTATGAGGGGAAGCTAGGTGTCGCAATGGATAAAGCAGTGGCCCTGGATTCAGGAGGATCTGAGTTCAAATCCGGTCTCACACACGACCCTTACTAGCTGTGTGACCCTGGGCAAGTCACTTAACCCTCATTGCCCCAGCCCCACCCCCACCCCCCCAAAAAGAAATGCTTTTGAAAAAAATAAGAAAATCATCTCAACAACTCTGCCTTACCTAGAAAAAACAAGTTTGGGGTAATGTCATACCTGACTGGCAGCAAACAATATCCAATGGAGCTCACTATGGGAACTAATCGAGTTCTACTTGGTGCCTCTCACTTCAGTGAATACAACTTTACTGTTTATAGATTTCCCTTGCAACAACTTTATAAGAAAGATCATGCAAGTATTATTTTTCACATTTAACAGAAGAGGAAACTGAGTCACTCAGAGGTTAAATGATTTGCCCAAGCTTATACTGTTGAGCTGAGGCACAAACCCAGGGAAGTACTCTAAGTTCCAGAGGTAGTGCAGGACCATGGACAATACAAGCCCTTTGATTCTCTAGGGTCTCAAACTTAAGTCTTTCTGTGTCTACTAGTCTGTAAATAATACTGTTTCATGTTTCAAGCTTTATGAACCCAAGTGATTATAAGAGGAGCTGGTGGCCACCCTTGGAGGAAGGTGCCAGATACTGATATACCCTGGTTATCTGTTTTGGAGCAACAGAGAAGTGAAAGGTCTTCAAATTAAACATTGGACCCTCAGGGCAGGAAGGATTCTCTGACACAATAGTCATAATCTCACTCCTTTTTCATGAATTGAACCACATAGTAGTAAAATTCAATTCAGCATGTGTCATTCTTTCCACTCACCTGTTAATCAACCAATACATTTATTACATTTTTTCTCTGAGGAGAATGTAAGCCCCTTGAGGACAGGGACTATTTCATTTTTATATCTCATCACAGAGCCTTAAAAAATGCCTGTTGAATTGAATTGGATTGAGAAGCATGCAGCCATCTCTGTGACTAACTAAGAACCATTGGCTGACTTTTCTCAGGCCTCATTGATATAATAGACTTTGGAAAAACATGGCTGTTTTCTTAGAAGAATGTGGAAGAGAAAGAGAATGGATGCTTCGAATGTTTCACCCCCTCCCAATAAGAGCCAAGCCACATTCATTTATCATTTCACATTTCCATTTTAAGATGCTGTTAATTCCAATAACTTTTGATGGAAGTTTGAAACCCGCGTGTTTTAATGAACACATAAATCAACCAGTCATAACAGTTCCCTGCAAATGTTCCTGTGCAAAGTCATCATCCAGAATGGAAGTTCCCTGAGGCAGAACTAGAAACATTAACCCTGCTGTGGTGTGTGCTTTGCTCCAGGGCAGCCAGACACTTACCTAGCTTGAATAAGATGAAACCCAAATTGGAGTTGAGGAAGTTGGCCTTGTGGCTAAAATGGTACCCACCCCATCCCTTAAATGGTGGTCCACCACAGATAACATTCCACCCTTGAACTTTAAAAGCATAGAGTTTAGCCCAGAATTTCATGTATCAGAGGGCAGGCAACTTTAAGTGATTTTCCTTACCCTTTAGAATAGTGTTGTCATTCTTAAATGTAGTAACCAACAGCTGATAATTTGAATTTTCTAAAATTACTTTTCTTGAATCTTTCCTTTGCTTCCAGTACATTCTACTGAGTGTGGAATCTATCTGTCCTTGCTGTATTGTATCCTTCCCTCATATAATGGAAGCACCTCAGTGTCAGGGACTAGGTCTGTTTTCATTATTATGCCTTCAGCATGTCTTCAATACCTTACACAGTGCTCTGCACATAGTAGGTGCTTTAAAATGTTTGTCATACTGAACAGAATAGAATAGAATGGAATTCAGGATGTATGCATGGTGAACATTTCAAAAAATCAAAATTGCTCAGAGATGGAAAGAGCCATAGAGACTATTCTGGCTAATCCTTACCTGAACAAGAATAACCGCCCCACATCTCTAACAGATGGCATCTGGTCTTTACTTGGAGGCCTTTTAAGGGCAATATACAACCTCTCTTATGCAACCTGTTCTTCTTTGGCATATTTACTATTAGCAAGGTGTTTTTTGCCCTTTCATCGAGCCAAATTTGCTTCTTTGTTCAGGGCTCAGAGTTGTGTCCCCTTTGACTAAGCAGGACAACTCTAGTCTTCCTCCTCTCTGACAATCCTTCAAATAATTGGAGATAGCCATAATTTATCATCATCCTGATCACCCTCTTCTGGATACTCTCCAACTTATCAATGTCTTTCCTAAGACTTGGCACCAGAACTGAGGACAGCACCCCGGAGATGGTCTGACCAGAGCAGGGTACAGTGGGATGATCACTTGCCTATTCCTGAACACTCCGGACATTAGCTCACACATTGAACCACTGGAATCTTGCAGCCATAGCTCTTATGTGTTGAAATGATAAAGTGTTTTACCCATGGACTCAATTTCCCTTGGTATTTCTAAAAATGTTTTAAAATATTCACTTACTTATAACCTCATACTTAATGTAATTTCCCCATACTCAGAGTAACTCTGTTTCAACATACTGTATCTCCCTTCTATAGAGTTATGTATTATTTAAATGCATTTATTATAGGTTGGGACATGCACAAGCATTGCAGATTGCTTAGAATGTTGCCCTCTGGGCAAATTTTTTTATATGAACTGCATCAATCTCATGATCACCTCCTCCCCTCCCCCATCCTCTTTCATTCGTAGAGTATCCTGGCACCAGGAGTTACCATGGAAACATAGAAAGATTGTTCAAACAAAAAAAAGAACAAGAGAAGAAATATATTGAGCTTTCTTTCATCTTCCCCGCTTTAGGCTCTTCTGAACCCATCAAGCAAAGAGCCAGAGATTGATCATTTTCTATCAGAGAAGTTTTTCTTTACATGTGTGACATCACAGGATTTAGAACTGGCTTGGATCCCAGAGTTCATCTAGTCAAACCATCTCATTTTCTAGTTGAGTAAACTGAGACCCAAAGAGACTTTTTTTTTCATCCCAACCACACTGCTAAGGAAGCTTAAATGGGAACCTTAAATTGAAATATTTAAATGTACTTCCCAGAGGTGGGAATTACCATGCTGTAAATCAAGGGAGATATTGTATATTATGGAGTTGAGTTGTTCCCTTCCTATAGTCTATTTCCTAGCTCCTCAAACTGTGGGTTGTGACCCCATATGGGGTCATGTAATTGAATTTGGATGTCATGAAAAATTTGTCATCAGTAAAAGGTTATGTATACCTATTTTATATACCTATACACCTGGGATCACATAAAAATTTCTCAGCTGAAAAGTTATTGTGAGTGAAAAAAAGTTTAAGAAGCCCTGGTCGGGGCAGCTAGGTGGCGCAGTGGATAGAGCACTGGCCCTGGAGTCAGGAGGACCTGAGTTCAAATTTAGCCTCAGACACTTGACACTTACTAGCTGTGTGACCCTGGGCAAATCACTTAAGCCCATTTGCCACACACACACACACACACACACACACACACACACACACACACACACACACACACAGCAAGCCCTGTTCTATTTGACTTGGACCCATTAAAAGGAATGGGGAAAGGGGCGGGTGAGCATGGCCAGGAAACTAACATGGTGCTGTCCAAGGTCATGAAGTTGTACTTTTAAGGATCCAGGAATAGGCAAAGAGTTAAGCTTGTGTACAGCAAAACAGAGTAAGTGGAGGGATAGAGGCCAAGGATGGGGGTGGGGGAGTGCCTACAAGGTAATGCACATGACTGATGCCAGGTTTTTAACACAGTCTCAGCATGCTTAGAGGCAAATGGACATCTCTCTACATGTAGCAAAATGATCAGCATAAGGGAAATACCTCAAACCCAACAGTAGAAACAGAAATAGAAGTCCACAATTAAGCAAGAGCCAAGACAGGACTTAGAAAGATTAGCCAGGCATTTGTCAAACTCAGTGAATTTGCAGCACTTAATGGGACTGATGCAATGAGCCTGATGTCTCCAATAGATCCTCCATGAGGAGGCTCTGGCTCACTGCAAATTCTCCTTAATGAGGTATAAGAGTTTTAAGTATGGTAGACCATAGGCTGCTAAGGAATCCTGTATGTGAGAATGGTTATAGTAGGAATTAGGAAAGGCTTAACCCTCTTAAAGCAACAAAGAAGAAAACCATGAAAGGAATTCGGAGGAGTCAGTGGGGTTGACTTGTGGGAAATGATCTAAATTTTTTTGTCACATAAAGTAGCTAGCAGTAGGTTGGGCAAATTCTAGAAAGATGGCAAGTGTAAATCTGCTTATGGAGTGTCCCTAACAATGAGCCATGCTAAGTTGCAGAAGGTTTTTCCCCAGGAGATTGGCCACCAGGTTATGGGGTGGGTTGGTTGTTTGTTTTTTGGTCAGAGTCTGGAACCATCTGTTAAGGTATGGTGGGACTGTGATCCATATTCCTGGAGAGAATACCCCACAGTGAGCAACCGAAAATTTTTCAGAGTACTAAAGGAATATGTTTTACATAACTCCTACCTAGGAAATTATCAAAGCTGCCAATTTGTATATGTAATAGAATATCCTTGTACCCACCAGTAAATGTGGCCACATCCATCATATTTCAAAGTTGAATTCTCCCAGCATATAGTTTATTTGCTGGTAACAATGGCAACTGGAAAAAATAGTAATTTAACAAATAGTAATCTAGAATCTTGAAAAATCTTAAGACAGCTTCTCAGGAACCAAATTTGTCACCAGTTTTCTTTTCAATTTTAGTCTTTTGACTTATTTTAATGCATGGGTTCTTAACCTTTTTTGTCTCTTAGACCATGTTGGCAATCTGTTGAAGCCTGTGAACCTCTTCTCAGAATAATGTTTTTTAATGCACAAAATAAAATATATCTAGGATTGTAAAGGAAACCATTCATATTGAAATATAGTTATCAAAATATTTTAAGTTCATAAACCTCAGAATAAGAACATTTTTGGGCATGATATTGTACAATTCTCTAAGGAAATTGATTTGTAATTCACCTAATTTAAATATGTAGTTTCCTGTGGTGCACTTTTTAGGTGAGAATTCGGTTTAATTCAACTCACAGTTATTAATGAAAACAATAATAATAGCTAACATCCATATAATATTAGAAGTCTGCGAAGTGCTTTGATCCTTAACTACTTTGTATGTGATATGTGGTTTGGTTCACTAAGTTTATAAGAATCACCCAGACCTGGGCAGGTAGGTGGCGGAGTGGATAGAGCGCTGGCCTTGGAGTCAGGAGGACCTGAGTTCAAATCTGGCCTCAGACACTTGACAATTTATTAGCTGTGTGACCCTGGGCAAGTCACTTAACCCCAATTGCCTCACCAAAAAACAAAACAAAAAAAAAACAAGAATGACCCAGACCTGCCATAAGGTAACATTCTACCATAGAGGACATAACATATGCACAGATGAGTACAATTGGAGGTATGGAATGATAGGGAAAGAGAGAGTTATAGAGTGCTTTAGGAATGTTTGAGGAGGGGCAGAACTATTAATCAAAGGAAAAAATAAAGCAAAAATGAGGTATTAGAACTTGTTAAAGACTTGGGGGGAAGAGGATTTGATATAGTAACTGAACAGTTTGGGTTTTATTTTAATGATGCCAACAAGTCCAAGTAAGTCATTTGTGGGATCTCCAGCATGTTATATGATAGATAGATAGATAGATAGATAGATAGATAGATAGATAGATAGGCAGATAGACAGATAAATGGATGGATAGATAGAGGGATGGATGGATGTGTAGAAATATTTTAAACTAGCTAGGGCTAATTTGGGGGCTAATTTGACTGGAGGACTAATCTGGGGACTTTTGACTAACTGGCTATCTGACTGCTATTAATTTAATGTGGGCCATTTATAAAGTTCCACCACACTGCTCCACTCCCAAAATTGATAAGCAAAGGATTAAGAAGTCTCTTAACTAAATAATCAAAGCAGAGATTATTTATGAGATGCAATTTAAAATTATGCATACAGGGAAATAAAATGTACAACCTGAGTTCATTCCTGCAGTCTCTTCCCACCTTTTGTGCCTGGAACTTTTTTAATACAATAAGGGCGGTTGCCATCTTTTGCCTTAGGGTATGTTCCACTTTCACTACTCAGGTCCTTTATTCTAACTCTGAGCCCCTTTCACTTTGTAAATCCCCCTGCTTCTAACTTCCTTTCCTTACTGCCACTGCAGAACCCCTGTGTTTCTCTCTCACCGACCTCTCCTTCTGTTCTCCTAGTGCTCCAGTGTCTTTCTCTGTTCCGTTCGTCTTGTCAGCCCCTCTGCTGTCTCTAGTCTCCAGAATCCTCCTTAATCTTGTCCTTCGGCCTCCTTCCAGTGTCTCTAGTCTCCATTCCCTCCTTGTAGCCCCTTTCTGTCTGTTCCTCTCCAATCTTGGCAGTTCTCCCTCCTCCTAGTCCTTCAGCCTCCCTAGTCATCTAACTCCCAGGTCTATATATATCTTACTCCTCTCCACTCAAATCTTGGGGCTTTTTGCACCCCCATACACACCAAGCTAATCTGCCAGGGATCTCTTGGATAGATCCTCTCAGGGTGGAGGGAGCTGGGGCTCTCTCCCCCAGCTGTCTGACCTGGCGTCTTGTGTACAGCCCACAGGGCTTTTTGGTTCAGCTAAAGCAGAGGGGGAGGGGCACCGGCACCTCCCACACAGAAGAGACCCTGAGGGCCTAAGGCTTTCTAATCTCAGCCCAAATGTAGGGTCCCCAAATCAAAATAAATGTCCACAGATGGATGGATGGATGGATGATGGACAGAAAGATGGTTAGGTGGATAGAGTAAAGGGCCTTGGAGTTAAGAAAGGCAAAATCTTGGCTCTGCCACTTAGTCATTGTGGGATCTTGGGTAATTCATTGATTCTTAATTTTCTCATCTGTTAAATGGGAATAAAAAACACTGGTAGGGATGAGCTCACTGGATTTGTTCTTTTAAGTATATGTGTGTGTGTGTGTGTGTGTGTGTGTGTGATTGTCTAAAGAAAATGCTCTGTAGGGGCAGCTAGATGGTGCAGTGGATAAAGCACTGGCCCTGGATTCAGGAGGACCTGAGTTCAAATTTGGCCTCAGACACTTGACACTTACTAGCTGTGTGACCTTGGGCAAGTCAATTAACCCTCACTGCCCTGCAAAAATAAATAAAAGCTTGACTCAGAAAGTGTTCTATAAACTTTACAGTGTCCTGTAAATGAGTTGTAATTAATGCCAGCCTTCTGATGGAGGTATTTATAAACAGTAAACTGGATGGAACTCTTGGACAATTCACAAACTAAATAATCAGCCCTTTGAATCTTTATTTTTTTGAAAAGGGAAGTCCACATCCTTAGAGCACTTGCAGAAGAGTAAGTCAGATAAGAGAATTGCTGTCAAGGTCCTATCCAGTTAAAAGTGACTGTTTTCTCTCTCCTTCTCTTGGGACCCAAGATTCCCCTTTCCAGAGCAGCTTTCTTGTCCTGAATATGTAGCAGTCAGTGCCTAATGGTAAAGACAGAGGGAAAAATGTACATTGGGCAAAATGGGATATCTGCATCACGTTTGTTATGGAATTGAAATTTTTTGAACTCTGAATATATACCTCCAATAGAGAATGTGATTACTGGCTCAAAATAAATAGTTTATGGGGCGGCTAGGTGGTGCAGTGGATAAAGCACTGGCCCTGGATTCAGGAGTACCTGAATTCAAATTCGGCCTCAGACACTTGACACTTACTAGCTGTGTGACCCTGGGCAAGTCACTTAACCCCCATTGCCCCGCAAAAAAAAAAAAGTTTATACTTTTACATCATCTAGACTAGCAATGGTTTTCCTTCAGTCATCCACACCCCTTTTCCCAGTCTCTTTTTGACCAGGGGGTATGCACCTGTGAAACAACTGACAGCAATATGTAGCCTTCAAACTGGAGTTTTCTCTGTGGGAAGCCAACTGATATTTCTTCTCATCATGTAGACTAAGATCTTTCAGAGCAAAGACTGTTTTTTGGCTTATCTTTGTAACCCCAGTGTCTAGAACACAGTAGGCATTGATTAAATACTTATTGAATTGAAACCCAATTTTTACTCCCTTAAATCTGTGCAATTCCATTTAAGTCACCGAATGCATTAAGCACTGATTTCACACAGAGCACAGTGTCTATGGTTTTATGGGGAGATACAGTTTTTGGATAAGGCTTGCCTTCTCCCTGCCCTGATGAAGCTGAGAGCCTAATGAGGGATATGACACCCATGTATAGACCTCTTGTTAGCTCAAACAATTCCTCATCTATAAAATGAGAGTTGAGTTAGATCAGTCTTTCCTCAACAAACACTTGCAATGGGTAGGCCCTGTTTTTAACAGTAGGAATTCAAAGAAAGGCCAAAACAAGAAGCTCACATGTCAATGGGGGAGACAACCTATAAATCACTTGGTATATGCAAGATATATGCAGAGGAGATGAGAGTTAATCTCAGACAGAAAGAAGGTATCAGCCATGGGTGTAACCAAGATTTTGAACTATCTTTATGAGTTAAAGAACTCAGGAGGTGGAAGTGAGGAAACAGGAACATACCAGGCATAGGGGCTAGTCAGTGGAAGGCATGAGTATAAGGAAGAGCAAGACAGCCAGTGTCAGACAATCTAGAGATGTTGGGGTGGAGGTAGAGGTGGGGGTGGGAAGACTAGAAAACTCCAGCTTTAAAAGCTAAAGACAGGATTTTGTATTTGACCTTGGAGAGCAACAGGGAACCACTGGAGTTTATTAAGGAGTGGGGGTGATACAGGGAAACCTGAGCTGTAAGGTGATCACTGGTGGCTGAGTGGATGAAGGATGGGAGAAGGAAGAGACAAGAGGTAGGCAGACCCACCAGTAACTATTGTGGTAGTCCAGGCAGGAGGTGCTGAGGGCCTGCACCAGTGGGGTGTCTGCGTGAGTGAAGAGAAGGGGGCATATAGGAGAGCTCTTGTGAAGGCAGAAAGGGCAGGAAGACCACAGATTGGACAGGGTCAGGAGCAGGGAATCTCTGAGGTCCCCTCCAGCTCCATTTCTTGTTAACTCTGATTGTTTCTTTAAGCAGTGAAGATTTTACCAAGTGCTTGCCTCAGGGCAGCTCAGCAAGGTAGGAATGCAGGTATTATCTCCATTTGACAGTTTCTAGGATCATAAATTTAGAGTGGGATGGAACCTTCCACTTCACCAGGTCTAACTAACCCCCTCATTTTATGGATGAGGGATCTTTGGCCCCTAAAGGTGAAGTGATTTGAAAGGGTCAAATATAATACATGAGGTACGCGTCTAAGAAAGGGGTGAATAAAGTGTTGGGTGACTTTGGGGGTGGGTGAAGGGGAGGAGATAGTTTCCAACTGGATGAATTGGAAGAGGGGGAAAAGGGAAGGAGGGCTGTATGTGAAAGCCTTTTAGACGTAGAGAGATAATGAGCCCAGAAAGCCAAGGATAGATGGGAGAGCTAAATCACAGGGTTGGGAGAAGATGATGAGATAATGTCAGAGAAATGCACCTTGAAAGGTAGGAAGCACTAGCCAGGAGGTCCTGGTATTATTAACCCTGTTCCATTAAACCTTTAAAATACTTTTTTGCCACCACCCCCCACCCCCCAGTCCTTAGTGTCAGGGTGAGTTTGTTTTAAGGGCCATTACTGTCAGTCGCTCCTTGTTTGGCATCACTGACTTTCTTTTGGAGCTCCCTTTAGTACATGCCCTGGACTTTGCCATAGCCCCCAGGCTCCCAAAGGCATCATTGTTACTTCTCTTCTCCAAGGAGAAGAGCCCATGGCTGTATGAGTCCAGAAAACCCCCAA
This sequence comes from Dromiciops gliroides, assembly GCF_019393635.1. Taxonomy (NCBI): domain Eukaryota; kingdom Metazoa; phylum Chordata; class Mammalia; order Microbiotheria; family Microbiotheriidae; genus Dromiciops; species Dromiciops gliroides. The sequence continues at coordinate 41,150,715 of NC_057865.1, forward strand.
CCATCCTGGCCCAAGGGATTCCCAAAAGGAGATTCCTCAATGAGGAGAAGCACATTGGTCTAGATCCTTCTAGGCTGCCCTGGTCATCCAGATTCACAAGGGGCTCCTACAGTTGCAACACCTCTCCAGGTTATCATCGAGATGCTGGATTTGGAGTCAGAGGGCCTGGGTTCACATCCATGTTCTTCTCCTTACTAGTTGTAGGATGCTGGGCAAGTCACTTCACCTCCTAGGCTTTGGTTCCATAGGATCATTGGAGCTAGAAAGGACTTTAGAGGCTATAATCTATAACCCTATAATTCAGGAGGCCCAATCTCTACTCTTGGGTTTATCTCTGTGACTTTCAAAATAATCCTTCATATTTAAGATGAAAGTATGGGATGATCAAGGGCTACGATGTGGCGGCTATATGCCAGGATGATCTGGTAGCCCTGGTAGAGTTGGTATGTGGGGGCAGTGGTTGTGGCAGGGGCTAGGGGTGGGGAATAGTCATCAGATGCCAGCATGTCATCTTTCTACTGCATCCCTATCAGACATAATCCTATGTCACCTTCAGGCATGATTCTTTGGCATGAGATTTTCATCTTCAGAGCACGCTGTCTAAAGAATCCATTCTCATCTCTCTTCATTCCTCTTTCCCACCTCCTGACTTTAAAATATTCCATTCTGCATTAAAGCTCTGAAATTATTCCAGAGAGAATGAAAACATTCTCCAGTCCACCTCTCAAGTTGTAGACTTAACTAGTAGAAGGAAAGAATATGATGGATTTGACACCTTCCCTGAAGTTGGCACTGGAATGAAAGACAGCCCATGGATGAAATATTTATATCCATCCATCACCTGATGAACCTTCCTGGGATTTTAGGCCTCCTACACTATTCACAGTGGACCAATTGCTCCTGCAACTAATTCCACATCTTTTTTCCATTGGCTTCAGCAACCCTCAAGAGATCAGCACAGCAGAGGAAGAAATACCAATCACCACACAGGATAATGGAATGGAGTGATCCAACAAGTTAGAGGACTATGACCAAAGTCAGAAACTAACCCAGAAGGTAGGGGTCTGGGAGCTTGGGGACAAGTATTTGTATACAATATAAGTCAATACTAAGCTTGCTGTGAGCCCCAGTCTCTGAAGAATAAGCAAGCTACAGATGTACGCCATTTTCTCTATTTCAAAGCTCCAATTCCTACCCAAGGGCACTTTCCACCTACATCCATGAAATGGGTAAGTAATCATTCTTTCAGATAATCTTCCTCAGCTGTTGCTTCTGGTACTAGGAATATGGGAAAGGGAGTCTCAGGAAATCATCTTAGACATTTCTACAGACCAAGTTCACTTCATCCTCACTACCTCCTTGGTAAGTTGTTCATCTCAGGACTTTGCTCTGGATACCTCTGTCCTCATTCATACAATGACCTTCAAAGGATTTCCCATGCTCCCGGGGACTCAGAGAACCAGAGCCCAGGTGGAAACATAGGCTTATCATATGGCAGGGAAAAAAAAGGCTTGGCCATCTGATGATATAGGAATGGCTCCTCAGGGAATAGGTCCCTGTAAGACCTTCCCGGATCTTTTCTCTCTCAGATGCATGAGCCTGCATTACTATACAAAGTGGTACAATGAGAAGCCAGGTTCTGGACTACCACTTCTCCCCAGTCCTGGCTGGGAGGGTCTGCTTCCTTGGGAAATATAAACCATTCTGGGGCCTGGGTGGAAGAACAAAAAGTGGCGTGCTGAAGCTTTGTGTGTGGCTGCTTCTAGGCCTGCTGAGAAGCTACTCTCAAAGGTTCATCCCCATTTCTAACCAAATAGCATGAGAAAGGCTTTTCTTTTTGCTGTTTAACTTTATAACAACCCACAAAGCATGGTACACACTCGGTGGATGTTTTCCTTCCACAAAAGAACATTTCCCCCAACCAGTTATTTTGTTTAATGTCAGGGTGAGCTTGCGAAACATATAGGGGATGTCCCAAAAGCCTTGGTGCAGTTTTAAGCTTTAATACCTTTTATAACTGTTAAATAGCTATACATTCAGGCTCTCATATAGAAAGACAGAGAATTGTGATAAAGTCAATAAGCTAAGATTTGGTCAGACTGAGAGAAAAGCAGCCTGGTACAGTGGAGAGAAGGCTGACCTTGGAGTCTAGAAGGTCTGGGTTCAAGCCCTGCTTGCCTGTGTGACCTTGGTCAAATCACTAAACTTCTCTGGGCTTCATTTTCCTCAACTGTAAAATGAAAGTATTGAGGGGCGGCTATGTGGTACAGTGGATAGGGTACCAGCTCTGGATTCAGGAGGACCTGAGTTTATATCTGGCATCAGACACTTGACACTCACTAGTTACTAGCTGTGTGGCCTTGGACAAGTCGCTTAACCCTCATTGCCCTCCAAAAAAAAATCTCTTTGAGATCTAGATCTATCATTATAAGTTTCTTTTTCTTTTCTTTCTTTTTTTTGTGAGGCAATTGGAGTTAAGTGACTTGCCTAGGGTCACACAGCTAATAAGTGTTAAGTGTCTGAGGTCGGTTTTGAACTCAGGTCCTCCTGACTCCAGGGCCGGTGTTCTATCCACTGTGCCACCTAGCTGCCCCGCCATCATCATAAGTTTCTAATGAGTTTCTGGTGTGTGTCAGTGGAAGTTTTTACATCGAGAATACTCAAAACTAATAAAATCATAGTTGTTGAGTTGTTGCAGTTATGTCTGACTCTTTGTGATTGTATTTGTGGTTTTCTTGGCAAAGATCCCAAAGTGGTTTGCCATTTCCTTCTCCAGCTCATTTTACAGATGAGGAAACTAAAGCAAACAGGTGAACTGATTTGCCCAGGGTCACACAGCTAGTGTCTATGGTCAGATTTTAATTCAGAAAGATGAGTCTGCCTGACTCCAAGCCCAGCGCTCCATCTACTGTCACCTGGATGCCCCTAATAAAATCATTGGCATGGACCCAAACAAGGAAATTAGATAGATTCTAGAAATTATTTTGCCTCAGTTACCTGGTGCCCAAAAGAGAAAAGTTGAATAGGCAATTTGAACAAGTAACCAAATAACTAGTGTGTACCCTGTACTAAAGACCAGCTTGTGGGTTAACTTCAAATCCACAAGCATTAATTAAGCACCTACTGTGTCTGTGCTGGATGATCAGGATACAATGGCAAAAAGGAAATAGTCCTAGCCTCCCAGGGCAGAAGGACACAATGTACATCTAAGTAAGTAAATACAAGTTAGGGAGTGATGGTCAAAGGAAAATCAAAGAAAGAACTCGAGAAATATCGAAGTCAGAGAACAGGAGGTAGAAGGCCACCAAAAAGAGGTGGCACCATGAAGGAAGGAAAAGCTTCTGAGAGGGGTATAGACAGGCACTCACTGGAGTTATAAGACAACTGCCATCTCATGGTGTCTGTACTCATCAAATATGGTGCCAGTGTGTGGTTCTCTTAGTCCTTGGAAGTGATAAGCACCATCTGTCATTCCTTTCTCCTCATCCCTTCCCTTTGCCTCCCCCATCCCCTTTACAATTAAGCAAATTCTAGAAATCTATTCATTCTTGATCTCCAAGATGATACAAGTGTTAGCCAGGTCCACCAAAAATAATTGTCTCTAATAAGCAAGCGATAATTCAGTTAACAAAGTGAAAACACCTTATTTGTAAGGATGGGGGAGGCACTGTGGATTTTAAAATTAGCTCATCTTCTGGGGGAGAAAAATGAAGACACTTGGGAGGAGCCTTGGTATCCATTCTTCCTCAGGTGGATATGTATCTGTTATTGGCAATGAGGATGGGAAGATACCACATGTTCATCTATCAAGGGGAATGAACCATTGTCTTGGAGACCACTGGAGATTAAAATGCCTTCATTGGTAAGTGGTCCAAGTGGAAGAAGACTTGAAGGGAAATGGTCCTGATTCCTTGGCATTTTTTTCACCCATCTTCAAAAAGTCAGGTTACCTGGGAAATCTCATGTATTTTTTTTCTCCATGATGGGAAATTGCTATTTGTAATGGGTCCCATGGAGGTCCCCAACCAATGGATCAGGAGCTAATGTCCCATGGAGGTCCCAAACCAATGGATCAGGAGCTAGTGTCAACATGACGCTTTTTGTGGTGATTCTTTAAGTGGATGGTCCCTGATGTGACACAGTCTCAGTGTGATTTTCCCAGGATTCCCAGCATGGATGGTAGCACAGTTAGCAATAATGATGCTTCCTTCTCCACCCTTCTCCAGAATGTCATTATCCACCACTAGCCTCCTTCCCTCAATTCTTCATGAAGTCAAGGATTTAGTGGAATGAAAACACAATCTGCCAGGACCCTCTGGTTGGGATTATCCTCTCACTTATTAAAAGAAGAAACCATATTTTCATCTTCAGTTAAACGATCTCTGACAAGACATCACTTTCTTTCTAAAAGTTCTTCTTGAAAGCCTTTGTTCTTTCATGGACTCAGGAGAACCTCAGTGGATCTGGGCTGGTTGTGAGGGGGCCCCTGATGCTGGTCCATCATCGGAAACAACATCACCAGACCTGGCTCAAAAAGGAAGAGGCACCATTAGCATCTTCTAGCTCTAGTCCAGGCGTCGGCAACCTATGGCACGCATGCCAAAGAGGGTATACAAGCTGGTTTTTCTTTGGCATGTGAGCCAGTTGCTGCTGCCACGACCCCTTCCCTGCGACTTGAAAGCCACTGCCAAAGGCACATCCCCCCTTCCCACTGCACCCATGGGAGTCAGCACATGGTGAGGAGCAGAAGAAAAGGGGTTGGAACCTTGACCTCCTGCTTGTTAACAGTTGCCACCCCTGCTGTAGTGACTCTGGTGGGATAATGTGATGGTCTGGGTCTGATTCCTGTGGGTGAAATGTCCACATCAGGCCTATACCATCACTTTAATCAACCCTTTCTGAGTACCTGGAGTTGTTGGTTTTCTGTCTACAGTGGCTGAGGAAATGATAGAAACCACCTCCTCATCTTTCACTAGGTCTCCTCCAGCTGCCCACATCCTCAGCTCTTGAATCAATTGGAAGTTGAAGTGAACAGATTTCAGTAAGGAAAGCAGGTGAAAAGAATTGCAGCATTCATTCAAAATTCATTCATTCATTCATTTATCCTTTCATTCATTTAGCAAACATTAATTAGGTGCCTGCTTTACACATGACACTCTTCTGGGAACCAGAGGAAATACAAAGTTTAGATAAGGCATGGTATGGGAGCTCAAGGAATTTGCAGTCTAGTAAGAATATAAGATACAAACATCAATAACAATAATAAGCAATGTAATGACATGAGAGCTTCACCAGAGACTTCCCAAACCAAGTATCCTCTGAGGGCCAAGGCATTTAAGAATATGAAATAATATTAGTTAGAAGCAGCATGGTGTTGTCAATAGCCAGGAAGATCTGAATTTAAGATTCACCTTTGACATCTGCTGACTGAGAATTTCTGGTTAAGTCACTGACTAAGCTCCAAGACTTATATTTGTAGAATGGTTGTGGATATGCATTGGAAAATAGGAGTTTCCTATACCAGTAACATATTAGAAATCCATTTCAAAGTAATAACAATAACTGAAATTGATAGAATGCTTTAAATTTTGTAAAGCACTACACACATATATTTACGTTATATGTGTGTATCTATGCACATACACACACACACACACACAAGCCCACACATATAAATCTCATTTAAGCCTCCTAACAATCCTTTGAAATAGGGGACTATTACCCCATTTTACAAATGAGGAAACTGAAACCAAAAGAAGTGACTTGTCCATGATTTGAACTCAGGTCCTCTTGACTACATAATCTCTCCAACCCACATGCATTTTAGTTCCCAGCTATGTGCCAGGTACTGGGGAGAATAAGATAAAACTGAAATCAGCCCCTGCTCCCCAAGAACTTACATTCTGTTGAGAGAGACAACATGTACAACAGAGGTGTCAAACACACAGCCTGTGCAGTTCATCAAACTCCAAAGTGTGGCCCAAATCAGATCGGCAATATTTGACAAAATAAAGATACAGTAAAACATAGATAACACCTCATTTAAAAAGTAAGTCAATATGCAGCCCTTAGGGATCCTGATATGTGATTAATGGCCTGTTTCTATTTGCGTTTGATACGTACACATAGGGGGCAGCTAGGTGGCACTACAGTGGATAAAGCACTGGACTTGAAATCAGGCAGACTCATCTTCATGAGTTCAAATCCAGCCCCAGACACTTACTAGCTGTGTGACCCTGAGCAAGTCCTTTAACCCTGTTTGCCTCAGTTTCCTCATCTGTCAAATGAGCTGGAGAAGGAAATGGCAAACCACTCCAGTATCTCTGCCAAGAAAACCCCAAATGGGGTCACAAAGAGTCAGACATGACTGAAAGGACTCAACAACAACAAGATTGAGTCAGAATAAATACAGCATCTTCAAAAAGTCTTCATGCTGGTTTTAGCTTTAAGAGCTCAAGCTATTAAGTAGCCCTGTATAAACTTATTTATCAGAGGTAGGGGAAGGCACCAGCAGTTGGGGGGTCGGCAGGGAGATGAGAAAAGGCTTGACATAGAAGGTGACCCTTTAGCTGAGCAATAGAGGAAACCAGGAATTCTGAGAGGCAGGGGTGAGGTAGAAATGGCCTCCAGGGGTGAGGCATGAGTCTGTGTGCAAAGATATGGAGATGGAAGATAGAACCGCAAGGAAACCAGACTATAGAGTGCATAACCGGGAGGAATGTATAATAAGGTTGAAAGGGTAGATTGGAGAGAAGTCACAGAAGGCTCTAAATGCTAAACAATTCCTATTTTATCCTAAAGATCTTATAGAACCCCTGGACTTTATCGAGTGGGGCAGGAACAGGGTGAGACCTTTGCTTTAGGAATATCATTTCATTAGATATTATTAAAACATATGAAGCATATAAGGATTTTGCCACAGTTTTAAGCCTTAATTGTGCAGTGGTAGAAAGGAGGAGAGCATTGATGAAGAGGGAGATACATGTATACACATCTACTAGCAAAAGATTTCAATCCGTTCGTCTTTCTGGGTAAAAACTGTCTGCTAATCAGTAGCAGGCAAATGGCCTGGCTCAGCTTGCTTTAAGCCTTCCAAGTCATGTGTGCATACTGTAAATGAGCTAATCCATGAGACAATGAGTGGCACTCTGCTTATGTCAAGGCATATAAACTGTTTAGGTGGAAAATCTGGGCCTGTGGCATTTCTGAGTGAACACAGTCAAATTAGAGGGCTAGAATTACATTGTGGAAGAAGAAAGGGATGCTAAGCATTTAATAAATGCCTACTGTGTGCCAGGCACCATGCTTTACCAATATGATCTTATTTGATCTTTCCAACAACCCCGGGGAGATAGGTGCTAAGATTAGCTTTGTTTTCCAGGCAAGAAACTGAGGCACAGACAGATAGTAAATGTCTGAGGCAGGATTCCAGCCTAAGTCTAACCCTCTCCCAAGTCCCACTCTGCCACACTTAATTTTTGCAGAGCACTTTCCTCAGAACAGTCCTTTAAGTATGTAGTCCATGGGGCAGCTAGGTGGCACAGTGGATCGAGCACCGGCCCTGGATTCGGGAGTACCTGAGTTCAAATCCAGCCTCAGACACTTAACACTTACTAGCTGTGTGACCCTGGGCAAGTCACTTAACCCCAATTGCCTCACTAAAAAAAAAAAAAAAGTATGTAGTCCATGTGTCATTATCTTCACTTTACAGATAAATTGGGTGATAGATTTAGAGCTGGCAGAAACCCTAGAGAAAATGAGTCCAACTTCTGGTTTCACAAATGAAAAAAACTGGGAGCAGCTAGGTGGCACAGTGGATAAAGCACTGGCCCTAGATTCAGGAGGGCTTGAGTTCAAATCCAGCCTCAGACACTTGACACTAGCTGTATGATCCTGAGCAAGTCATTTAACCCTCATTGCCCCTCAAAAAACCAATAACAATAAAAAAAAATGAAAAAAACTGAAGGTCAGAGGGAAAGGGGACTTGTCCAAGGTCACATGAATAGTGCATGGCAAAGTTAAGACTTTATATTGTAGGTGACTACTTTGTATATATTTGTGGTTATCAACTTTATAAAAAATATTATACATATTTGCATATGAACTTGTCTCCCTTACAGACTATCACTTCCTTGTGAGTAGGGATCATCTCATTCTTTATACTCATATACCCCCGCACCTAGCAACAGTAGGTGCTTAATAAATGCTTATTGATTGACTGATGAGCCTGAGCCTCTCCAACTCCAGATCCGTGGTTTTTTCACCTACATGGGCACCCTTTCTGCTCAGGTCAGTCCTTGGCCTTCCCTGCATCCATCTCTGAGACCAAACCCCACCCCCTAGCCCACCCCTCAGCTCTTCCCTGGAAATTGATTTGATCTCTGCATTTTGTGCCTGGGAGTGTAAATCAATGTCTTCTTCCACTGCTCACTGGTAAGATTTATTTCCGTATTTATTTACCGCAAGTTTGGTTTGGTTATTTCACACAAAGAGTACAGAATAACAATTAGGTTTGGCCCCGGGCTTCCTCCTCACAAACCTTGAAGAGGCACCCTTTATTAGTTCAGGGCTTCTGAGTTGTGCAAAGGGGGTGCAGGGGGATCAGTTTTCTTAAATCCTTTTTCTTTCCTGTGTCGACCTCCCTTTTCATATCACTTTCATGCAGGCCTGAGACCTACAGGCCAGCCCCACAGTCCCCCTTGCCTCCCCTCTTGGTTCTTCATGGTTGTGAAAGTTAGTCAATAGTGCTAGGTGGCTCAGTGGATAGAGTGCTGGGCCTGGAGTCAAAAAGACCTGAGTTCAAATCTGGCCTCATATAATTTACTAGTTTTGTCATCCTAGGCAAGTCACTTAACTCTGTTTACCTCAGTTTCCTCATCTGTAAAATGAACTGGAGAAGGAAATGGCAAACCCCTCCAATATCTTTGCCAAAAACCCCATGTACTGTATGGTCCATAGATCACAAAGAACTGGATGTCACTGAGTAATAGCATCAGAGCTCCTCAAGGGTTTGATGATGATAAGGGGACAACGAGCATTCATCAAGCGCCTACTATGTACTAGATTCTGTGTTAAGTGCTTTACAAATATGATATCATTTGATACTCATTACAGTCCCGGGATGTGGATGTTATTATTTCCCCTAGTTTACAGATGAAAGAAAAAAACTGAGGCTAAGGAACATTTCATGACTTGCTCAGGGTCACACCGCTAGTCAGAGCCTCCTGACTTTGGGTCAGCAGCAATCTCTGCACTGTGCAACCCAGCCGCACCTCCAATATTCCCAAAGTCAGTTGACTGGGGCTGGGGCTTCACACACATGCTGGGGCCTGAGTTAGCATGAAAGGAAGAAAGGAACTCTGGAGTGGAGATAAGGAGGGAATTCATTTCTGGAATGGAGGGACAATCAATACACGAAGGCACTGAGAGATAGAGGGTACTGTGTGAGGAAAAAGAGAAGACCAATGTGGCTAGATCACAGCTATGGAAAAGGAAGCATCCTGAGCAGAGCTCGACAAACTCACTATTCTTTTATTTGGGGGGGGGAGTGAGGGGGCAATCTACGTTAAGTGACTTGTCCAGGGTCATGCAGATAGTGTCTAAGGCTGGATTTGAACTCAGGGCCTCCTGTACCTCCTAGTTGCCCTTCAAATTCTCTATTCTTTTTATTCCAATTGTTTAATATTTATTCAAGGTTAGAGAGAATATATTTTCTTTTTTTAATAAACATCTTTATTTATAAACTCTCTATTCACAAAAGTATCGCTAAAACTCATCTGGGGGAACAAACAAAAGTGGATGTGATAAATAGGTAAGGATATGAAATAAGAGTGGGACAAGAAGAACAAAAAAAGATCCCTTAGTTGGTGCCACCAATACAACATGCTTTCCTTCCATGACATCTCACATTTTTAGGCTTGCTCCCATAGCATGAACTGGACCCAAGCTGGCCTGGCCTCTCTGGTCCCGATGTGAGTATGTTGTACCTGGTGTCTGGTGATCCTTGTTCTGTAGAGATTTCTTCCCCAAGTTCAAGAAATTTACATACAAGTTCCAGGTAATCCTCACTGTGGTGCTGCAGGGAGTGTTGGGTTTGGAGGCATACACAGCCTGTCCTTGTGATCATTATTGTTTGTTCTTCACTCTCAAAGAAGACCATGTCATCAGGGTGATATCATGACTTGCAGTGAATTGTATTTAAGTGAGGCAGGGCTGTGCAAAGTCACCAGCCTCACTCTTTCCTGAAGAGCCATCTGGGTCCAGTGGCAAAATATATATATATCAGGACAACTGGAGATGGCTCTGGATGTCTAAGGCATTTGGGGTTAAGTGACTTGCCTAGGGTCACACAGCTAGTAAGTGTTTGAGGTGAGATTTTAACTCAGGTCCTCCCAACTTCAGGGCCAGAGTTCTGTCCACTGTGTCCTCTAGCTGCCCCACTACTAGGAACCGAGCCAACTGTGAATGCCAGCTCTACCCCCTGACTATCCATGTGACTTTATCTTGTCTTTCTTGGTTTCAGTCCCCTCTCCTATAGAATTGAAGGGGTTGGACTCAGTGACCTCTGAGTTCTCTTCCAGCTCTTGACTTATTGATGCTATGATTCCAGTATCCCAGTGAATTAGAGAACAGTGGGCACCAACCCCATGGAAAAGGAGAATATCCTGGCCAGTGAATTGTTGGGGAAAAGGAAAAGCGTAGAGAGGCAAACAGAAACGAGATCTTAGGACTCCCCAATCTTGACTGCTTACCCATTGAAGGGCTGCTGTCACATGTGATGTGAATAGGCTCAGGCTAGAGCTCTTTGGATCTCTTCCTTTGGAGCACATATTTGGATCTGAATTTCCCTCATTATAGCCTCAGTTTAATTGATTGAAACATCAGGAAACATTGTTTCATACACAAACCCACCCCATCCACTTATACTTTGTTCCTCATCCTTTCTGATTTCCCTTTGCCCCATCATTACTATTCATTCCCTTTAATAGAAGCTTTGAAAAGAAGATCGTTACAGCCTAATTGGACTGAGATCTACTTTCTGCTTGGAGGATGGGGTGAAAACCTCTTCCATATTGTGCCAATCTTAGCTAAGGAGATTGTCCGATACATTCCTGTTCTTTGGCTTATTTATTCAATTCAATATGATAAACGTTTATTTAGTGCTTAGTGTATGCAAGGCACTAGGCGAGGCTGGAAAAAGGAGAAAAAAAGCCCCTGTCCTAAACAAACTTACATTCTACCAGAGGGTCTAACATCTAAATGATGCAATACAAAGTAACTGGATAGAAAGTAGCACCAAAAACATAGAGTGTAGCACCAGAACCTTGGAGGAATTGTGAGACTCTTAAAATGTAGAGGTAAGGAGAGAGTGCATTCCAGGCACAGGGTACAAGGGAGATAGACTGTTGAGTTCAGAAGAACAGTGAATAAATTGATTTGGCCAGAAGATAGAATTCCTGAAGGGAAATAGGTAAAACAAACCTGGGGAGGAAGGAAGAAGACTGAGAAGAGCTTTAATACATGGCAAATTAAAGAGCTTGCATTTTATCCAAGAGGGAATCCAAAACCACTGAAGACTCTTGAGCAATGCATGATATGGTTAGACTTGTGTTTTGCTGATAGGTTTTAGGTTACTTTAGCTGCTGTAGAGGATTGATCAGAGAGGTGAGACACCAGAGACAGAAGGATCAATTCAGTCACAAACATTTTTTATGTGCCTACTGTGTAAAGAGCACTATATCAGATGCCATTTCATATAAAACAATATTGTATAAAATATATAACATTTTCAGGTTTGCAAAGCACTTTACATATGTTATCTCATTTGGCATAACAGAAGGAACACTGCAGTGAGAGAGTCTGATCTATCCTACTTTCTAGGCATATATGAGTAATTCACTTAATCTCTGTATGCACCAATTACTTAATATGTAAAATGTGGGTAATAATACCTTGCTATTAGCTATTACTATTTATAGTAATTCATATTTCTAGAGCATGTGGGATTTTTAGGACATCTCTGACTCTAACACTATGAATTAGGCTAGGGGTTGGGCCCATGGATGTCCTGGTAAATGTTTAACAACCAGCTCTCCAAAACAAATGTACACAGGACAAAATTTTATATTTAATCTAAAGTATTAACATTCTTTCCATCACTTTCCTAAGTCTAGGTAATCAGTAATAAGTAAAACAAGTTCCGATTTGTAGCAATTGCTGATTTCCAAGATGTGAATGCCCATCCTGTAAATTTAACAATCAGCTCCTGAGCTTGTTCAAGCTGGCTCTAATACACCCCAAACTAGGCCCCTCATGATCTCACCAGGGTCCTTTTCGTAAGAATCCATCATCCTAAAAATGAATCTTTGTTTTATCTTCCTGTGTATTTCACACACACACACACACACACACACACACACACACACACACACACACAGAGGCTAGGATATTTGTGAATGAGAGGAAGAGGAAGAGTGTGTGGGAGTTAGCTAATTGCTTTTGTAAGGAATCTTTTCAGAATCACAAAAAATGACATTTTAATAACTTGTGTTGCCACCTGGAAATGATGAAATGTTTGAAAGGTGGGACAATGCTTGAAGAATTGCTGTGAGAGGTATAAGTCATTGCACAAAAAGTAGGTGGGTTCCTGTTCCTACAAATAATAATAATCTCTAATTAAAGTCAGCGCCAAAGCTTCGGTTTGCTTTGACAGAATCACAAAGCTGGGATCCCCCCGGCTGAAAGTCATGTCACCAGCTTCCAATTCCCTCAAATACTTTGGCTGGTGCTCTTCTCTGTCCCTCCTGACACCATACCAAATTTTATATTTATCTTCATGTACACATGCACACAATGAAAAGGAAGCACTTTGAGGGCAGGGACTAAATAAAATTAGTTCTTTGTTACCTGCCTCCCTGACCTTTTAGTTCAATTCAACAAACATTTATTAAGTGCCTGGCACTGTGCTAGGCAACCTAGAGACACAAAGCTACAACAAAACAGTCCCTGCCTTCAAGGAGCTTACGTTTTATTGGAGGTGAGGAGATGTACATAGAAAAGTAAATACAGGGGCAGCTAGGTGGCGCAGTGAATAGAGCACTGGTCCTGGAGTCAGGAGGACCTGAGTTCAAATCTGGCCTCAGACACTTAACACTTACTAGCTGTGTGACCCTAGGCAAGTCACTTAACCCCAATTGCCTCACCACAAAAAAAAAAGAGAAAAGAAAAGAAAATTAAATACAAAATACACAAAATCATTTCTGTGGGGAAGCCACAGGTCTTGTAGGAAGGACAGTTTCCTTTTAAACACCATGAGGGCAGAGACTTTTATAGTTATGCCCTCAGTATTTAGCCCGATCCCTGGTATGTAGTACAGACTTTATACATGCTTATTGATTCAGTGGGTTGTGACTATGTAAGTAGAAGGAAAGTGATGTATGCAAGAGATGTTGTTGTTGTTGTTGAGTCATTTCAGACATGTCTGATCGTCCTTAACCCCATTTTAGGGTTTTCTTGGCAAACCTCCAGACAAATAAGGAAACTGAGGCAAACAGGGTTAAATCATTTTCCCAGGGCCATATGGCTAGTAAATGTCTGAGGCCAGGTTTGAACTCCAGGCAGATGTCTTCCTGATTCCAGGCCTGGCACTCCATCCACTATGGAGCCACCTAACTGCCCAATCATAAAAGATATTGTGAGGGCAGCTAGATGGGGCAGGGATAAAGCACCGGCCCTGGATCCAGAAGGACCTGAGTTCAAATCCGGCCTCAGACACTTGACACTTACTAGCTGTGTGAACCTGGGCTAGTCACTTAACCTCATTGCCCTGTAAAAATAAAATAAATTTAAAAAAAAGATATTGTGACATTGGAACTGACAAGATGTGGCAATTGATTTTATGTGAGATGAGGCACAGATTGAGGGAATTTAAAGATGTGAGGATGACTCTAAACATGATTTTCTAAAAAGGATGTGGGCACCCTCAAAAGAGGTGAAAGAGATTTGGAGGAGGGGCAGATTCAGAGGGAAAGAGCATGAGTTCTTGTTGTGGATGTACGAATTTGAGGTATATCCAAGAATACCCCGCCGGCCATTTGCAATGTGTCACTAGAATTCAGGAGAGATTAGGCCTGTGTTTACACATGTGGGAGTCACTTCCAGAGATGATACTGAGGCTATCACTGAAACAGGTAAGTAAACCTATGGGATAGGATGAGATCACCAACGGTGATAGAAGAATGGAAGAGAATCCAAAAGATCCATGCTTAGGCATTAGAGACCAACAGTGGTGATGCCCCATTAAGGGACAAAATAGGAGCTGTCAGAAGTGAGAGGAGAGGCAGGAAAGAGCAATGCCACAAAAGCCAAGTGAGGATGGAGGACCCAGGAGGAAGCAGTGATTGATGTCAGCAGCTGTAGAGAGATCAAAGAGGATGGAGGACTGAGAAAAAGCCATCATATCTAGCCAGTAAATAATATTAATAGTCAGCTATAAATATTGTTCTTGGCATAGGTCTTTCTATTTTCCCTCGGATCACACCATGTAAGCAACCACCCACCACAGCTCTTCAAAAGGGCAGCCCTTGTTAGGAGGAGCAATTTATTTATATACTTTTGTTTCTGACAATAATAATAACTCACCCTTATGTAGTGCTCTGAGGTTTATAAAACACTTTCTTCAGCACTAGGTGAAGTGGCTATCATGGGTTCTATGGAGTAGCCTCATTTTCTAGATGATTAAACCAAGTCTGAGAGAAGTGATGTCTCTTGAGCAAGGTCACCCAGCTGGTGAGTGTCATCGCTAGAATTCAAACCTTGGTTTTCCAATGGCAAAGCCAATGTTCTTCCCCCTCACCGTATCATCCTCAATATATAAAGGATGGATTGAAGGGAAAGAGAAGACACTGAAGGGAGCCAGGATGAAGGGAATTGGACTTTCTGTGGTTTTGTTCCACATATTAGGGCAAGGCTTTGGGAACACTGAGGTGGAAAGGACCTTCCAAATCCAACCTGTTTATTTCATAGAATAGGAAACCAAGGGCCCTAGAGGAGAAACAATTGCCCGAAGTCTTCCCGCTCATTACTAAAATCGAAATCTATGCAAATTCGACTCTGGTATGGAATACAAACCTACAGGTGTAAACAAACAAATATTTTAAAAATCCATCTGGCTGTGAGCATGTAGACGTTAATAATAAATTGGCCTGGGGGCGGCTAGGTGGCGCAGTGGATAAAGCACCGGCCCTGGATTCAGGAGTACCCGAGTTCAAATCCAGCCTCAGACACTTGACACTTACCAGCTGTGTGACCCTAGGCAAGTCACTTAACCCCCATTGCCCCGCAAAAAAAAAAAATTAATAATAATAATAAATTGGCCTATTTGGGGTCTCTCTGCCCCTCCCCCATCCCTATGGCCCCAGTGCTCTCTAGGTAGTTAGATTTTCATTCCTTCATTTATTATTAAAATCCAAAGCCCTGGATTTATTCCATCACTGGAGAATTAAGACTAATATTTCAAAGCGACAGGCAAGGAGATGAACTGTGAACACCAAGCCCACCATCCTCCCCTTCCTTTGCTTTATTCTTCTGGTTCCTGTATTAAGAACAAATTGGAACTGTGAGCTAAAGCTAATGGGCATCTTGGAGGTTAGGAGGGCTTTTCCCACTTTTCAAGCCCAGAAATGTCATCTGTGCAAGTGTTTTCCAGCTGACATGTCAGACTGATTGTATATGTATATCTTAAGTAATAAATGGCTGAGTCTTAAATCACCCTCTATATTAAAATAATCTGCTAAGAAGGCAATTTCAGACTAATTAGGCCAATGAAATGGTCACATGGTCTGCATTGGACTGTCGTAATCTGTCAGTCTGCAATGGCTATTAGGTAATTACATTGTGTGGTGTCATTAGGGATATTCGGGTTTGTGGAAAAGGGAGGGAAGGAAAGGGAGGAATGAAGGATCTCTCTACTGTCTTAAAAAATGGCCATTTCCAAAACACAAACAGAATTCTGGGAGGTGCACAGACACCTATCCACCCACAACAGCAAGTTAAAATTAATATGGTGCTTGTAAAAATGGTCTAATTAGTCGATTGTAGAAATGGCAGCCTTGTTAGTTGGGACAAGTCAGTGAACACAGGTGGCCCTGAGGCCAGGCAGAGAAAACTACCTACACACACAGCCAGGAATAAAAGAGCTTTTCTAGAGATGAACATTCATTAAGTCTCCCAGGGGCATTCCGGGGTGTGCTGAGACAGCAAACCAAGCCTCTGGTTTTTAGTTAACTTCCCTGATGATTCATGATTCCATCAAAGCACAAATGAATCCATTTTACATGAGATACATCATGATCTAAGCCTTGGCTAAGCCTCTCTTCCCCCTTTTGCTTGGCTCAGGATTCCTGTTCTTCAAATGATGGGAGAGTTTCTGGCCTGTAACTCTGGATCTGATAGGCAGGACGTGGGTGAGGGATGGGAAATCCTGCCAAGAACATGCCTGTAACTTTCCTAATAGAATGTAAGCTCCTTGAGGTTAGGGCATATTTCGTTATTTTTGTTTGTTTGTTTTTGCCTTCAGATCCCCAGAACCTAGTATAGTGCTTAACATATAGTGGGGGCTTTATAAATTTATAAATGAATTCAATTGCTCTCACACTGGGTGTTCCATCTCCTTCCCCTGTCTTTACGTGATTATCCCCACCCCCCATCCCTCCTCAGTTCTCCTCATCAAATCAATCTCTAGCTCACCAGCCATTCCTGCCCCTGCCTTAGATGAATAAATTATGATCCTGCCTTCAAGGAATTTACAATCTAGTGGGAAAGGTGAGATTATATTTAGCATAGTGCCTAGAATTCAGTAGGTGCCATACAAATGCTAGCTATTATTAGTGTTATTATTATAAACATGTCCACATATAATTAGGATGCAAATTAGAATATGATGACATTATAGGTGAGGTCAGATAGAGTGAAATTAGGGATTTAAGCTCAGAGATTTCTTCTAGCTTTCAAGGGAGTCAGAGACGTGAGGAGAGACACTGAACCAGGGAAGATTTTTTAAAGGAGATGTCAGTGGATCCATCTGCATTTTGAAAGAATAGGTAGACTGTCAAAGGGCAGTAACAAAGGGAAGTGGATTCCAGGCACTGGGGACATCTTGATCAAAGGACCATTGTGACTAGAGAGTAATCCATTTTAGCAGAGGGTTACAGGAAAGAAATGTGATGATTGGAGCAAGCTAAAAAAGTTCAGATGTACTTGAGTGCCCCACTAATGAGCTTTTACTTAATTCAATCACCAGTGGGGAGCCATTGAAGATTTTTGAGCAGGAAAGCAACCTGATCACTGTCACTTTGAAGAATGTAGCTTTATCCAAAGTTAACAATCAATCCAGGCTTGGACAAGCTGTGCTGCTGGGGAGGAGCTGCCAACTTCCATAAAAATAATAAAACAACTTCCACTTAGCTGGCATCTTTAATGTCTGACCCTCAGAACCCTCTGTTTCTCTCTCCTTGGATTCCTTTTTCATTGGCATTTTCGGAAGAATAGTGGCAAGCTGATGGATAAACAAAGTGCCCCTACCCACTTCCTTTCTGGGAGGAGGTGTAATTATGCCTGAACCTAATGACTGGCTTCCCACCAGGATAATATTTAACATTCCCTCAGGTGCTCAGGAGCTTATTAACTGAATGCCTTTTGTTTAAAAATAATAATAATAAAAGGTGTATTGTTGTTCAGCTTCTTTTTTTCACTTCTGGGTTTAGGAATACCTCTCTTGGCAGGATTTCCCATCCCTCACCCACATCCTGCCTATCAGATCCAGAGTGCATCTTTCTGCCCTGTGGAGAAAAAAATCACATTTTGTCATCCTAGGAAAGGACCTGAGAGGCTGTCTCTTCCTACTCTCTCATTTTACAGTCAGTGTGTCAGTCAACATTTATGAACCACTTAGTATGCACCAGGCACCGATCTAACCCCCACCCTGAGCCTGGAAAATAAAGAAAGACTAAAATAACCATCCCTGCCCTCAAGGAGGTCACTTTCTGCTAAAGGAGAGAAGATGCAGTTAAATAGGAACACTCAAGATGATCAATGCTCATCTCCGAGGAAAGTGGTAGACCCTGAGAAAGGCCACTTGCAAGAAGTTGGAATCTGAGTTGAGTCTTGAAGGAAGAGGTAAGCAGGAGAGCTTTCCAAGTGTGGGAGATAGCCAGGGAAGGGGCACACAGTTGGGAATCACTATCCAGGAATAGCTCATAGGTCGCAGAAGCTGGATTGCCCAAAGACGGTAGGTGATTGGTCAACATCTCAAAAGAAATAAAATAGCAAAGCTGCGATTCTAACCCAGATCCTCTCCCTTCAAATCTAGCACATGGTTGAGCTTTCTGCAATACCAAGGGGAATTGAGTTCAGTCTGAATTGCTTGACTCCAGGTTCATTCTGGCTTGAAGACTGGGGGTTGAGGGGATGTAAAAATTTCTCCTAAAGGCCAAGACTGTTTGGAAGATTCGCCTGAAGTCCCATCAGAGAAATAAATATGGAGTGCTGAGCCTAGCTAAAGAGCTCTTTTGTTCAGAACTACAAGACTAGACCTTAGAAACAAGATGGCTGGATTTGAGTCAAGAGGACCTGAGTTTGAATTCTACTGTTTACTAGCCTGTGTGATTTATAGAAATTCTCAGCCTGGCTTTAAATTCACCTAAAGAGGTAGTGTCAGATAATAGAAAGGACAGCAGAACTGGGTTTTCTTTGCCACTGATGACCCTGAGCATTTGTCTTAACTCCCCTTGACCTCAGTTTCTACACTTGCAAAATGGAGGAAAAACTAAATGGTCCCTTCTAGCTGTATAGTTATATGATTTTGTTGCTGTCATTAAGCAAGCAAGCAAACAAGCGACATGCACTGGAGGACTACTATGTGCCAGGCATTGTGTGAGGTGCTAGGAATACAAAGACAGAAATGGAACCATTCCTGCCCTCGAGGAGCTTACACTCTATGAGGAAAGTTATCAGCATAGAGACTGAGGGTTTTGATCACACCTTTAATTGGTAGCCATTCATCCAAGTTGAGTTCAACTGCAGCAGCCTATCGATTCCTGATATCTTTCTGAAGGACAGAGGACACTGCTGGCATTTCAGGGAGAGATGCAGCATCCCAGACTCCTTCCCATTTGTAACTGTGATTATACCTTGGCAAATTCAAGGCTTGGGAACAGGAATTTGTTGCTGGGACTAGCAGAGACCAGAGATGGATGTGACAAAAGACTTCCTTTCTCATCTGGTATAAACACTTGATTTGCCAATGCATTTTTAAAATCCCTGGAGAGCCAAGGGGGATTCAGGAAAGTGGGAGTAGGACAGAGAATGGGAGGTCTGGGAGAAAGAAGAATGTGGGTTGGCTGAAAACTAGTTCATGTCAGGAATTCCAAATGAGCTGTCTGGTTCTGGGACTGTCTGTGAAGGATGTCATAAACCTTTAAGCTAGTCCCGCATTTGGTGCATTACTGAGCAGCTTATTCTCCTGCCAAAAGATTCTAAGAAGAAAGAAAGTCAGAAGGAAATAAAGGTGGAAAGAAGGAAGGAGAGAAGGAGGAAAAGGAGAAAGAAAGGAAAGAAAGAAATTTATAAAGGAAGGAATATAAGAGAAGGAATACAAAGGGAAGGAAGGAAGGGAGAGAAAGAAGTAAAAAAAGGAGAGCGGGGAGAGGGAGAGGGAGACAGAGAAGAGAGAAGAGTGAGGGTCTACCTCTTAACCCACAACTTCCCTGGACAAACATAAGTTGTACCCTCTCAGAATTGTCTCCCAAATTATGAGGCATAGAGAGTCAAATGCTGCATTGGTTTTAAGTTATTTGGCTCCTCCAGGAGCCAGCTTTTGTAGACTTCATAAAAACTGGTTTCTGGGTAATTTGAAATCAGTATTCCCTGCAATCCTTACAGAAGAGTTTTCCTACTGCATCTCTGAGAGATTTCCCTTAGATTAACCCACTCTCAGCCTTCGGCTTCAATGATGTGTCTGGATTTTCCACCTCTTCGGTTTTTTGAATGGATAATAACATTTGCATTTCTTGAGCCCTTCATAGTTCCTGAGTACTTACTCCAAGTCCCATTTCATCCTCACCTTTCTTCTGGACTTATAGCTACAGAAAGATGGCAGAATCCATGTTACCATTGTTTTGAGGGTTCCCTTCCCTTGGCTCCCCAGGACTCTTTTATAGATTGGCTAATCATGTGTATACAGCTGAAGACAAAGTCTTTTGTCACATCCATCTTAAATCAGTGACATAGACAGGTCAAGGATTTTTGTTCTTGCTTTGTGGAGAAAGAAATTGGGAAATCAAGTGACTTGCCTATGTCACACAGCCAGGACTGAAGCCAGTCAGTCCTCTTTCTCCTGTTCCACAATGCACCACAGGGGAGACACTGAAACCTGCTCACCCTGAAGTCCAAACCTCACTAGCTTTGCTTTTTTCCTCAAGAGCCTAATAAGGAGAGTGAACTATAATGGAGCAATAGCCTTAACTAGATGATATGAGGCAGCTGGGTGGTATATTGCATAGAGAGCGAGACTTGGAAACAAAAACAAGCTGAGTTCAAATCCTGCCTCAGACCCTTTTAGCTATGTGACCCTAGACAAGTCCTGTAGCCATTTTCTGTGTGTGTGTGTGTGTGTGTGTGTGTGTGTGTGTGTGAGTGAGTTGGGGTTAAGTGACTTGCCCAGGGTCAAACAGCTAGTAAATGTCAAGTGTCTGAGGCTAAATTTGAACTCTGGTCCTTTCGACTCCAGGTCTGGTGCTCTTATCCACTGTGCCACCTAGCTGCCCCTGTAACCATTTTCAACCTGTTTCCTCATCTGAAAAATGGGGATACTAATAGCACCTGCTTCACAGGGTTGTGAGAATCAAATGAGATAGCATATGTAAAATGCTTTGCAAACCTCGATGCACCATATATATGCTATTTATTGTTATATCAGTGAAATATTGGGTAGAGATGGGAAAAAACAATCACCAGGAATTGAAGTCATAAGACCTGGGTTTAAATCCCCAGCACTACCAACTCTGGGTGCTTAACTTTACTTCCATGGGCAACAGTTTCCCCATCTGTAAAATTAAAGGCTTGGACAAGATGATCTGCGATCCTCACTGTAAATTCTGAATATGAAAGGGCCCCAGGAATTCTGTGTGTGTGTGAATCCCTGAGAACATAATTCTGTTTGAAGAGTTCTCAAACTTTTTGGTCTCAGGACCCCTTTAAACTCTTAAAAATTATTGAGGAGCCCAAAAAGCTTTTGATTAGATGGGATATATCTGTGAATATTTACCATATTGGAAATCAGAATATTTTCCTATTATTACTAAAACGGTTTTGATCTCATGGATACCCTAAAAAGGGCCCCCACATCCTCCTCTGAGAAGCCCTGCTCTAGAACAAACAGTGTCTCAGGTCTGGGGCTTCTGTGTAGTTGTTCTCCTTTTCTAGGCTCCCATCAAAAGGATGTATTCAGGACAACCTCCATCTTGAGATTTATTGTAACAAAGCCATGCACTCATGCTGTGTTGAATGAACTAGGTTGGGCTGGATTTATAGGATAATTTTCAGCTTCGTTTGTTGATAATTGTCCAGTTCATAGTTTAGGTTTGTTTTTGTTTTGTTTTAATGAAGAGAGCGCAAAATGAGTTAAGGATTGATTCTCATTTCTGTAGCACTTTGTAAGTTTTATGAAGCATTTACTTTACAGATGAGGAAACTGAGGCTAAAAGTACCCAGGATTCCTAACTCTACTCCATCACTCTTTCCTCTATACCCCCCCACCTTTTAAAAAAAATTATTTTATTTTTCGTTTATGAAATAAAACAAGCATTTCCATAACATAGTATATTTTTTAAAAAAGATGATTGCACATGAAACCACAAATTATGTACAACTTGCTATTCCTTATCAATATATAATAAAGTTTTCATGTAAATTTCTCTCCCCCCCCCAGTTCCCTGTGACTAGCAAACCATGTCTTAGCTTCACAGGCAAGGAAATAGCTTTACAGGGAAGGTTTCCTTTGTAGCTAGACCAAGGCCCTAATAAAGGTTAAACATCTCCAAATAGGATTCTTGTTTGTCTTTCCTGCCTCTTCTCAAAATGCTTAATCTCTCTTGTCCCTCCAAACTATCCATGAGCTCTCTAGGGCCTTGTGGAAGCTCTTCTCTTTCTAGGATTTTTACCATCAGGGTGACTGGCACAAGGAAATAAATTCAGGGCTTCTTCTAGACCCTAGAGCAATATTAGTTATCAGTGACAGGTGCATGGGGTCCACAGGGGTCTTCCATTGGTATGTGTCTTTTGCTGTTTTGGCATTCCTCCCAGTAGGGGAAAATAACCAGGGAAGCTTGCTCCATGTCAACCACACATGCTTCTATCTGTTTGGACAAGCTGCCCAGAGATTCCAGCACTGAGAATGCCAATGGAGTGTCAGCCAATGATGGTTCGCTGCCTCGGGCTCAGCTATGATTGAATGCCTGATGGTGTTTTCTGAAACCTTTCTCTTTTCCCCGAGGGTGTGTTCATTGTCATGATCACAGATTCTGTCTCATTCACCTGACACATTTTATTCAGTTGTAACCTTTCTATTCCAAGTCTACTTTCCAAAGTTACCAATGACCTCCTACTTGATACATCTATGGGCTTATTCTGAGGCCTCATTTCCATCTTGTGGTCACACTTGACACAGTTAAAGGACTTTGTAACCTTTAGAAGTCCTGTATGAGTGTGAGTTGTTATTACTCATTTCTCCATCCTTATGGATGATGAATTGCTGTCTTCCTTTGGATTCCATACATGCCTAGTTCACCAAGAGCCCACTCCTTCATCAGCTTTTTCCTTCTCTACTTCATGACCCTGGATATTTCTCAGAGTTCATTCTTTAGCTCCCTGCTACTGTCTTTATGCTCTTTCCCTTGCTATCTCTATAAGTGTGTATATATACATACTTGTGAATATATGATATACATATACACATATTGTTGAGTCATTTTCAATCATGTCTGACTCTTTGTGACCCCTTTTGGGGTTTTCTTGGCAGAGATAGTGGAAGAGTTTGCCATTTCCTTCTCCAGCTCATTTTACAGATGAGGTAACTAAAGCAAACAGGGTTAAGTGACTTGCCAAGGGTCACACAGTTACTATCTGAGGCTGGATTTGAACTCAGGTCCTCCTGACTCCAAGCCCACTGCCCTAAATACTGCACCATCCAGCTGTCCTACATACTCTAGCTTCTTAAACTGTGGGCTGTGACCCCAAATGGAATTGCATAACTGAATGTGGGTATCATGAAAAATTTGGCAACAGTAAAAGGTTATGTATCCCTATTTTATATACCTATATACCTAGGGTCATATAAAAATTTCTCAGGCAAAAAAGAGGTCACAAGTGGAAAAAAGTTTAAGAAGGGGGGCAGCTAGGTGGTGCAGTGGATAGAGCACTGGCCCTGGAGTCAGGAGTACCTGAGTTCAAATCCGGCCTCAGACACTTAACACTTACTAGCTGTGTGACCCTGGGAAAGTCACTTAACCCCAATTGCCTCACTAAAAAAAAAAAAAAAGTTTAAGAAGCCTGTCTATAAACACATGTATATATGTATATAAGTGTGTGTGTATATATATGTGTGTGTGTGTGTGATATACTTGTATATATATAAATATATATATACATATGTGTGTATACGCATTTGTATGTGTGTATATCTAGCTATATATTGAGATGGATGTTGTGGGCGGGTGGATAGATGGAAGAGTAGATAGATGGCAGGCAGACACACTGTTGAGTCTGAGTGCTGGACCTGGAATTAGGAAGACTCATCTTTAAATTCTATTTAAATGATTTGCAGATCTATAGCTTTAGCTCTGATCTCTTTCCTGAACTTCATTTCCATTCCGTCCACTTTCCTGCTGCACATTTCTACATGCTTAGCCGCATTAGACTTTCTTACATATCCCGTCCCGATCTCACTGTGCCTGTTGCATGGCAAGACCTTAGTTCAGGCCCTTATCTCCAACAGTCTAAACGATTGTTCTGCTCTCCTCACTGGTCTCTTGGTGTCTGTGCAGAAACATGCTACTGCAGGACTCATCTTCCTAAAGACTTACTTTGGACATGTCATTCCCCGGCTTTAAAAGTCTGAGTGGTTCCCTATTACCTGTAGAATAAAGAGCAAACTCCTTAATTTGGTATTAAAAACCATCCATGAGCTGGCACCAGCTTAATGTTCCCCAGTTTGGTGTAATGGATAGAAGACCAGACTTGAAGGCAGAAGCTCTGGGTTCAAATCCTAGCATTACCACATATTAACTATACAGTGCAAAGAACACTGGATTAAGAGTAAGAGGAACCTGCTTCTGCTGCTTATTTCTTGGGTGATATTGTCACTTCCCTTCTCAGGGCCTCCATTTTCTCCTCCATAAAATGGGGGGGGGGGACTGGATGACTTCTGAGATCTCTTCCAGCTCTAAACATATGGCATTAGGATTCCTTTTCCTTGAACAGATTACTTCTATTCTCTGTTTCATCATCTGTAAAATGGACATGATGCTTGCCCTGTCTGCCTTATGCTTGTAGGGAAAATGCTTTCTAAATATAAGACAACATCTCCATGTGAATTGGTGTTATTATTATTACCCTTTAACCCTTCTTCTTTAACCAGGCTGGCATGCTGACTGTTCCCCCTGCCACACCTGGCACATCTCTCTGCTATCTGGATCCCCCAGCACCTCATCTCTTTTTATCTACAATTTAAGCTATTCTTCAGCATTCAGCTCAAGTCCTGACTTCCCTGTGTTGGTGCCTGCTGTCAGGGCAAGGGAACTTTAGATCTCTCCTTACACCCTACTCACTTTCAAAGTCTTTCTATGGAGGACCAGGCTTGCCAGCTCATACCTTGTTGTTGTTGTTGTTTTATCACCAAGCAAATACACAAAACCTTCTGACTCTAGAAGGGCCAATAGCTCTAAGGCCTGAACCAATCCATTTCAAATTCCCTAATTATAAACACTGGGGGAAGACTGATTCATTTAGAATCCTTGCACAGAGCTATGGGCTGCCAACTTCTCCGTTCCCAAATATGATTGGATTTCCACAGCCTTCCATGGCAGGAGTAATCACTCCAAGGCACTAAGACAGCCCCAAAGTCTATGACAGGGCATTTTCCAAATGCCCATGGGAACCTTTTCTTCCATTGTTGTCCCAAAGCCTTGGGGGTTGGTCAGGCTATTGGCTAAAAGGCTTAAAGAGACAGCACAAATCCTCTGCTTTGACTTCCCTAAGCTCATGCTCCTTCAAGGGAAAAGGATAAGGAAAATAGCAGGTGCCAAGTATGAGCAGATGCTCAAGTAGCTTGATTGACTTAAACTTGGTTCTTAAAGTTCTTTTCTTGGCAGAAACCTGGGGAAACTTTAATGGGGATGGATGGTTACATCGGGTCCAAGATCATAGGAATTAGAGCATCAGCTCCTTTATCCATTCCCTGCAGTTGGTCTAGACAGCAATAAGACAGAGCCGGCATCCATAAGGCCCTAAGGGGTAAGTGAGTGGCATCCTAAGCATGAGCCAGCCTCTGGTGAATGGCACCGTGCAGCATGGAAAGCCATTCAGCCCCAGTTAAAGAGGCTTTATGGCAGCAAGATGGTGCTGAACAACAGTCCTCAATAAACAACTACCCATTGAGGACAGTCTTCTTCTCATCACTCCAGTGATCATTATTATCCGTACCATTGACAACATGGCATCTATTTGTCACTGACCATCCCTTGGGTCCTACCAAGTACTCATTGTTCTCTTGCAGGAACCAGAAAGAGCTTTGAAATTTACCCTTCAGATATGCTACTGCAATGCAGGGGCTGACCAAGCTTGCTCATCATGAGTCCTCCAGACTGGTGGTGTTGCCAGGGGATGGGAATTAGGACCCCTCGTGGTTCTCATCAGATCAGGGCTCAGTGCCCAGCCAAGTTTGGCCAGCTCTTATGCTCAGTTTCTCTCTCTCTCTCTCTCTCTCTCTCTCTCTCTCTCTCTCTCTCTCTCTCTCTCTCTCTCCACACACACACTCATTCATCCTGTTGTACATTCTACCGGTGCTCTCTCCCTCCTTTCATATATTTGCATCATCTTTTCACACTTTAACAAAACATGATTCATGATTTGTTTCTGGAACCTCCTCACACACACACAGGGACTGGTGTCTACTACTATATTTCTAATATCCACATTGAGGGTTCTGTCCAGGAACAATAGCCATCAGTGCCCTTGTACCCTTGGACATGGAGCAGTTACCCTTTTTCTGGCATCCCCAGGCTCTAGCAGAATAATTTAATGCCACTAACACTCACAATACCCATCAAACATACAAAACTCTTAAGGTTTCTACCAAGAGATCTGGGTGGTATTTGGGCTAGCCCAGGGCAAGCTGTAGAAATGATTATTGCTAAGGTGTATATTGGGATACATGGGGTCCCTTCCTATTTTGAGACTCTGTGAATCCATCCTTCTGCCCTTTACCTGTTCAAATGCTTCAGGCAAAAATATAATCTGTCTCATGCCTTCCCCCAGGGGGTCTATAAAATGGTGGACTATTGGCCCAGTAGATTAAATATAACCTCCCCTGGGAGAATAAGCAGATTGATAAAAACAAAACATAATTTCTGTAAGTCTAGATATTAATACACATTTATGCCAGGATAGGGAAACAGAAACCTTCTTTGCATGGGAGCTATTAGAGAAACAGAAAGGAAAGAGAATTACTCGGGAACAGGTGAGTGAGTGTTATCCCTTCATTCAAACCATCCTCCCAACATAGAGGCAGAAGTTTTCATTTGCTGTCGGGGAACTGAACATCACTATTCTTGATCCAGAAAGTTCAAGTCCTTAGATTTGGGGCTGAAAAAAGAAAGGATAGACAGACTGACTGACTAACTGACTGATAGAGCATTTATTAAGTGCTTACTATGTACCAGAAGCTGTATTAGGGATACAAATGCAAGTATCTACAAAGATCTCTCTTCTCAAGGAACTTACATTCTAGTAAAGAAAGAAAATATAAAGGGGAGCTGGAAAACTAAGAGGTGGGATGACTGGGAGGAAGGGGCCTGCATTGGAATAAGGTCACTGGTAGTCACATAGTCTGGAGAGTGAGTTGATTTGGGAGTGAAATGTGAGTATGGCTGTGGCACCTCATGAAATAACCTCGGGGGGAGCTACTAAGCCAGAAAATCTGCTGTTATCTTGGGTCCCCTATAAAGATACTTCCCACAGAGCAGTAGTGAGAGATGATGATGACCCCAAAATGTGCTGTTTCCCTTTCTGGTGAAGGAAAGAAATAAGTTCGGCCTACCCAGGTCTAGTGACAGCTTCTAATTGGGGTAAAAGATGATGGAGCTTGCTACTGCATGGAGCCAGAAAAGAGGTTAAGGCTGAGGATACTGATGTGTGAAATCACAGCACAGAGTTGGAAGCTGAGGGCCTTACTAGACTGGACACTGGACAAGGGAAGGGAGGATGTCCCACAAAAGCTTTATCTCTGCTTCAGAGTTCTGTACAAAGAAGACTGATGAAGCATGTGATGCAAAGGTTGCGGAGGAAGAAAAACAGCCATCGAAATGAGATGGAGCTTTGTGGAATGGCCATGGTCATCTGGTCAGAGGAAGCTAAAAGCTAGGAGTCAGAGAAGGAACAGTCTTTGAGTAGCAGAAGAGATGGGAGGGCAAAATGTCATGGAAGTTTCAGAAAGTGAGAATCTCAAAAAGGAGGAAGAAGTCTTAAAAGTTAGTTGGTAAGGCAGCTAGGTGGCGCAGTGGATGAACATAAAAGCTGAGGACCATAAAAGGTTAAATGATTTGCCCAAGATCATATAGTTAGTGGTGGAGCTGGGATTGGAACTCAGGCATTTCAGTTTGAGATAGAACACTTTGTACTGCCTCATATTACCTCTAGACATAAGGAGGTCAGGAAGAAGAGCCAACTTCATGGGAAGAATTAGGAGTTAAATGTGAGGCTTGTTTTCTGGGTCCCTAGACCTATGACTGCCAAATTCCCATGACTTTTTTGTTTGTTTGTTTTTTGTTTTGTTTTTGCAGGCAATGGGGGTTAAGTGACTTGCCCAGGGTCACGCAGCTAGTAAGTATCAAGTGTCTGAGGTCAGATTTGAACTCAGGTACTCCTGAATTCAGGGCCAGTGCTTTAACCACTGCCCCATCTAGCTGCCCCCGGTTCCCATGACTTTTGAGACACATGTGCCCGAGGGAATAGGGAAGGTCTAGGAGCTGCTGCGAAGGACACATCTACCATTGACCTTGGGACATAGCCTCATCTTCGCCCAGGCCTTTAGTGTGCCAGGCCCATAGAACCTTCACCACCAAATCTCTATAGGATACTCCCCCCCCCAGGGAGACCTACAATGCATGGGAATCCAGACACGATTAGGGAAAAGCACCCAGGTAAGCAAAATGGGTGCCCACTGATTGGGGAATGGCTGAAAAAATTGTAGTATATTAATGAAAAAATATAATTATATCAATCATTTAAAGTTATGAAGAAAGAAAGAGGTGAAGCTAAAGGAGATGAGATTCAGATAGCTAGCTAGCTAGATGAATAACTAAATGAATAAATGATTACAGGAATTCCATCCCCAAAGCATTTTTGTGGGATACTATTCATAGATTTTTCTTTATCTGTCTCCTGAGCTTTCCTATCAGCATTCACAATTCATGTTCCTATTAATACCATACCCTACATCCAATATATTTCTTTTCATATCCTTACTACTCCCTGCAGGGACTGGGAGAAACAGAGTTGATAGGTAATGTGGGACCAGCTTCCCCATATGCTCCTCCCTCTCAAAAAAACACACAAAACAATAGCAATAACAGCCCAACAGTCACTCTGTCAAAATCCCCCTTGTCCTGATAGTGACAATAAAGAGGACTGGAAATGGCCAAGACTATGGAATGAATTGCTGTAGCAGTGAGAATACAAAAATATATAGTCACATACACGCTGGCCATAAAAAAAACCAACGATAATATATAAATCCTTTGAATGAGAAGGTAGTGTGTGTGTGTGTGTGTGTGTGTGTGGCATGTAGGGGATTAGTGAGAGAATTTGTTTAGGTTGAAATGTCAAGATTATAATGTTCTGGCATTGTGTTAAAGCCTCTCTAAATTGGGCCTAAAGGCCTGGTCATGCCTCATATGAAGAATGTGAAAAGTTGGCTCTTTTAAAGCTAGGTGGTACAGTGGAGAAAACCCTAGACCTGGAGGCAGGAAGACCTGAATTCAAATTCGCTTTCACATACTTACGAGCTGTATGACCCTGGGTAAGTCACTTAACTCTCCATTTTCCATCAGTAACTCAGCTTGGTTTTGACTCCACAGAACATCATACCTCTATACTGGGTACCCCCTCATTCATTCCCTGTCTCCTGCCCCACTTTTTAGCTTCTTTTGTGCATTTCTTCCCCCATTAGATTGTAAGCTCCTTGAGGTCAGGGACTGTCTTTTTCTTATTTGTAGCCCCAGTGCTTAGCATAGTGCCTAATACATAGTAGGCACTTAATAAATGTTTCTTGAATTGAACTTAACCTCTGTCTGCTGTGTGTTTCACTAGCCTCCCAGAATTAATAATAGCAAAATAATTGACTTGTATACAATGCACACTTTTCATTTGATCCTCACAAAAACAGCAAGAGTTAGGTCCTGTTCTTATCTCCATTTTACAGATAAGGAAACTGAGATTTTAAAAGATCAAGTGGAAGAGAACTGTCCCCAAGTGCCATTTCCAAGGATAAGGAGGCATGATTGGAACATGAAGTATTGACCATGTGGTGGGGATGGGGTGATGATGGGCAGGGGCAGACCTTCTAGATGGAGAAGGAGCAGTTTCCTAATGCTCTGCCTTACTTCTATATGATTTATATGGAAGCTGAAAATTTCTTTTTCTAGCTTATAGAGAATAACAACATTGATTCAGGATGAACTCTGCTAGACAAAAGCCTAGGTACACTGGAAATGTGGAACATGCAGACACCTCCATCCATGAGAGGCCTAGTCAATCAACAAGCATTTATTAAGTGTTTGTTATATATCAGGCACTGTGCTAAGCACTAAGGATACAAAGAAAAAACGGAAGAGTTCTTGCTCTCAAGGTGCTTAAATTCTAATTGGGGAAGATAACTTATACTTGACTTGAGACAAGGAGACTAATTAGGAGGCAATGAAGTAATTGATGTGTGAGATGATGAGAACCTGAAGGGAGTTGTGAGTGGAGAAACAGGTACATATATTAGATATATCATGGAGATACAAATAACAAAATTAGGTAACTGATTGTACCTATGAGGTGAGTGAGTACGTGAGGAATTAAAGATGACACTGAGGTAGCAAAGCTAGGTGATGAGAAAACAGTGATGGAAGTTTAGGAGAGGGGTAGGTTTGATAATAAATACAATGAGTTCTCTTTTGGACATGTTGTATTGAAGATGTCTCAGGGACATCTAGTAGCTCCTTGGGACAATAGATATTGTGATGTTACCAAATAACCTTGGCCATGGGCATCTTTGCCAAAACCATACTTACCCTTTCTTTCAGGGTCAGGGAATATTTACAGAATTAAAAAGCCCAGGGACTCAACCAAGACTAAAAAACTTCCCAACATCTCCCTGATTAGTATGAGGCATCAGTTCTTAAAGTGTAGTCTAGAGACTCCTGAGGTCCCTGAGGTCCTTTTGGGGGGCCCATGTGGTCAAAATTGTTTTCATATGAATACTTCTTGTTCAGTTGTTTCAGTCATGTCTGACTCTTCATGACCCCATTTGGGGTTTTCTTGACAAAGATACTGGAGTGGTTTTGCCATTTCCTTCTCCAGCTCATTCTCCAGATGAGGAAACTGAGACAAACAGGATTAAGTGACTTGCCCAGGGCCACACAGTAAATATTTGAGGCCGGATTGGAACTCAGGAAGGGGAGGCTTCCTGACTCTAGTCCCAGAACTCTACCCCCTACACCTCTTGGCCACCTTCATATTAATAGTCAAACCTTTTAATTTCTAATGAGGTAACTATCCACAGATATAGCCTGCACAAACAAAAACTCTTTGGAGTCTTCAATAATTTCTAAGAGTATTAAGGGGTCCTGAGACCAAAAGAATTGCTGATATAAATAATCCCAAACCTGCATTCAGGATAGAATCATAGGATATATTCAGAAGTATTCAGAGCTTATCTGGTCAAAGCTTCTCACTTTACAGTTGAAGAAACTGATGCCCAGAGAGATGATTTGGCTTTCCCAGGGTCAGGCAGGCAAGAGGGCGGGGCTCCTGCTGGAACCTAGGGCCTCCAACTCCAAATTTAGCCCTCTTAAGGGTAGATGGCATAAGATAGTAGAGATTCAGGCCTTTCCCCTCCCTTCCCTCCCATTTCACTCATAATTGTTATCATCACCAATTTGCAATTGTCTTATATACACACATCACACATGACATTCCTATAGAACCTTCCTTGGCTTGACACTATAAGTCACTGACAGTCTGGATAAAGAAACCTCGTCAAATGGTATTAATGAAGTACCCTCCTATGCCTGGCACTGTCTTCAATGCCATATGCTTGTTGTTAACAGGACATTTCCTATGCCTGCCCATCATGAGTTTGCTCTCACTTTACCCTCACCATTATGAGAACATTAAACAGACTCCCCATTCCTGTAACTAGTCCATCTTTAATCAAAAGGTGATCATCAGGTTCTCACTTGGGAAGGAAGGACACAAGAAATGCATCATAGACTATGGGTCAGTATTTCTGATATAACATTACAACATGATAGGAATGGAAATCTAACCAGCCGGTTATGCTGCCGCTGATGGGCTTTTAATTATAGGAGGGTGCAGGGGATTGTACAAGGAAGGGAAGTTTTCAGGAAATAAAGCAATGTAATCCAACCTAGATGGAAATTGCCCCCAAACGTCTACATTGAAGGTTTTAATTATTGTGTCATTTCAGTCTCACTGTCAGAGCTGATTCAGAGAAGTGACAGATTTCCCAAAATACCATGCAATTTAATTATAATTAACTCCTTAGCAATTTAATTGCAATAAAACCCTGTTTCTCCAGAGTTCGAGTACTCGGGATCCCCTCCCCTCAGTGTTGGGAAGAGTGAGACAAGAATCAAGGAAGCCAAAACCAAGGATTATTCCCCCAAAAAAGCAGCTTTGGGGTCAAAGAATAAATTATAGAAATAATAGACAATTTCATCAAAGAACATGACAACAATGAGAGAACATACCAAAGCTTTTGAGGTGCGGCCAAAGCCATCCTCGGGGGGAAAGTATATCTCTGAACTCCCGTCCACTGTCAACAAAAGAGAAAAAGAACAGATCAATGAATTGGGACTGAAACCAAAAAACAGCTTTTAGGATGCCATGGGGTGAGCACAGCTTCAGCCTAATCTCACATACACCTTCTACAACTGTATCCCTCTACAGTGGTCATAAATAATGGGCATTAGAGATGGAAGAGACCTTAGAGACGTAATCCAAATCCATCTTTTCCACAAATAAAAGTGAGTTAAATGGAAGTCAGGTGACTTGCCCACCGGACACACAGGCAGTTGGTAGCAGCATGAAGAGGTGGAAAAAAAAGGATGGCTTTGGAATGAGAGGACCTGGGTTCAAATCCAAGCTCTGTCATTTACCAACTGGGCCTCAGTTTCTTCATCAAGAAAATGAAAGTACGTTTCCCATTCTCCTTTGCAAAGGTTGGGATATTGGGGTATGGGATATTACATTTACCATCAGATTTAGGTAATATATTGTTTAGTTTTCTGCAATGCTTTTTGGGAGTCTTTTTCTCTTTTTTATTATAAGAGATGACCTTTTGGAGGAGAGAGGGAAGGAAAGGGTATATTCAGAAATGAAGATTGTATACAAACAGGGGCAGCTAGGTGGTGCAATGGATAAAGAACTGGCCCTGGATTCAGGAGGACCTGAGTTCAAATCTGGCCTCAGACACTTAACACTTACTAGCTGTGTGACCCTGGGCAAGTCACTTAATCCTCATTGCCCTGCAAAAAAAAAATATTGTATACAAACAAAAGAGAGTTCCAGTTAAAATTGTGGCAGAAAAGGGCAGAGAGCAATTAGGTGGCACAGTGGATAGAGCACTGGACATGGAATCAGGAAGACTCATGTTCATGAGTTCAAATATGGCCTTGGGCTTGACCCTGGACAAATCACTTAACCCTATTTGCCTCAGTTTCCTCTTCTGTCAATGAACTGGAGAAGGAAATAGCAAATCACTCCAGTATCTCTACCAAGAAAATCCCAAATGGGGTCATAGAGAATCAGACATGACTGAAATGACTAACAAGAAGTCAGTTGAGTAGAATATAACCTGTGGCTTGAAACCCATTTTCATGGGACTATTCTTGTTGGTGGGAATCCCAGGCAAATTGTTTTTGAGCCCTAGGTTACATAAACATGTCCTTGGGGCAGCTAGGTGGCACAGTGGATAAAGCACCGGCCCTGGATTCAGGAGGACCTGAGTTCAAATCTGACCTCAGACACGTGACACTTACTAGCTGTGTGACCCTGGACAAGTCATTTAACCCTCCTTGCCCTGCAAAAAACCAAAGCAAACCAAAATATAAACATGTCCTTATTAAGTACCTACTAAACACTAGTCATTGCGCTAGACGTTACAGGATACATATACAGAACAACAATAATCCCTGTCCTGGTGCTTAAAAGTAGGATATTATGTATTACTACCTGTGTGACCCTGGGTAGCCAAGGCACTCAGTATCGTTCTGTGACTAATCTGTAAAATGAGTGGGTTGGACAAGATGGCCTCTGAGAGCAGTGATGTCAAACTCAAATAGGAGATCCCTTTGGCTGTATGTTGACTTAGAAAACCACAAGTTACCATTATCTATGCATATTTATTTTTTTATTTTGTTAAACATTTCTCAATTACATTTTAGTCTGGTTCAGCCCTAATTTTGCAGGCAATGAGTTCAATACCTCTGAAAATTTGGAGAGGAAAGCTCCAACCTGGGGATTTCAGTTCTTTAATTTCCCTATCTGTAAAAATGAGAGGTTTGGACTGGGCAACTCCAAGTTCCTTCCCATTTCCAGATCTCTGATCATACGAACTGAGATATGAAGGGTGTTCAAGGTTCTAAGAGGCAGGTTCTAAGGATAAAACATGTTCCAAGCTTGAGAGATGGCCTATGGTGAAATGCCATTGGGATAATGGCACATGGGCCAGTGTGAAAGGGAACACACAATAACATTTAATCAACTTGAAAAGCTGGTTTGGAGACATACTGTGCAAGCCTTTAAGTGTCCAGCTGAGAACCACTGAATCAGTAACCATTCACACCACACAATGACTAATATGTGTTTGCCCCCGAATAGGCCCATGACAAAATGTCATTTTTATCAAGTTCTTTGCCTCTGTTAAGTCAAGGAGGTTAATAGAGTTACTTCTGGCTGACTCGCTGCATAGGCAGAGATGTCCCTGCTTGTTCATTTTTTCCAGTGATGCCGGCTTCCTTTGTGAAGGTGCTATGTCTAAATTATGATCAGACAGCTGAGGCCAATGAAAGCAAAGCAAACGCAAAGAGAGGCGTGACTGCGGAGATCTCCAAGGCGACTTCACCGTTATTTTTCATAGATGGTGATGTTATTCAGGGCCAAATAAAGCCTGAAGAAAGTTGTTTGGGGGCCTCTGATGGATAGGAACAGTCAAATTAAATTGAAAATACAAAGGCACGGGACTGAGGATGCCTCCAACTTTGTCAAACACCAGCTATCTCTAAAGTTCATCACCCAACTCAATGAGTTCTTAGGAGATGGCATAAAAGGGATAGGAATGGGCAGGACAGAGGTGGAGGGGGTGGTGTTCTCCTCCCCCCCCCATCACTCTCACTCTACACAGGGAGCAATAGGCTTGGTTCACAATAATAGAAAATGAAGCCCCAAGACATGAACTATTCAAATTATATTTTAATCAAGCCCCAGGAGAAAAGGGAGTGTTATATATGAAGTCATTAATAGAAAACAGAACTCTTCCTGGCCCCCACTAATGTTGGTATGCCTCATTACTGCCCAGCTTGGTAAATTGGCATCTGCTCACCCATTTACTCAAATGTTTATTCAGGGCCATTTCCAGAAAGTTCATCCTATGGTCTTGCATTGCTTTGGCTTGTTTTCTTGCAATGAACTGTTAAAAGATAAGCAGGGCTGCAATAGACTCAGGTCAAAGTCCCTAAAAACAAGGGGCTAGGAAAGGAGAGGAAGAAATAGTTGTCCAAGTTAAACTTCTTCCAACCTGCCTTCTTTCCAGAGCTGTAACTAGGGCAGGGTGATCGGGGCTTTTCCCCAATGTGGAAACATTTAGAGGACCCTGACACCTCTATTCCAACATATACTTCTTCCCCTGCCCCATTCCAGCCCTTAGCTTCAACCCTCAATGGTCTTCTTCCCTCCTCAACAACTATGTTAAGATCATAGATTTATTGTGAAGGGGACCTTGAAGGTCATTAAATCCAACTCCTTCACTTTACAGATAAGGAAATTGATACACAGAAAAGTTAGTTTTACCCAAGATCACACAGGTAAAAAAAATGGCTGACTCCTAACCCTATACCTTTTCCACTGTACTGCTTCTTCTTCATCAAATTCCTTGATAATCCTAGTAAAATACTCCCCTCCCCCACCATGTGCCCAAGATGCAAAAGGGCTATTTGCAGTTTTCTTCCTTCCTCCACTCATAACTGTCAGTCATTCATTAATTACCTCCCTTGTGTCAGGCACTCTACTAAGGACTTGAGACACAAAGACGAAACTGAAACAATAATGGCCCATGTGCAGCTTCTATTCTGTTGAGGGGGAAAGCATGTTAGAGGAAGGGAGTTTAAATCCTTGCTCTGCCACAGATGAGGATAGGTAGCAAATTACTTATCCTCTCTCAGTCTCAGTTTCCCCATCTGCAAAATGAGAATTGGACTGGAGGGCCTCTAAAGTTCCTTCTAGCTCTAAAACTTGGTCCTCTATACATATATATTTAGTATAAATGTAAAGTAAACATAAGGTGGTTGGAGGAGGGGAGGCACCAGAATCCGGGTGATCAGGAAAGATGCCATATGGAAGATATGTATAGCTTGAATTGAGTCTTGAAGGAAGTGACCTGAGATTTCATCAATGCAAGTACTCCTTTCACTGATGCAGATCACAGCCTCTCCATGACTCTTTGAGAGTTGCTGGGCGGGGCAGGGGGGGGGGGCGCGGGGCGGGGGCAGCTAGCTGGTTCAGTGGATAAAGCACTGGCCCTGGATTCAGGAGGACTTGAGTTCAAATCCGGCCTCAGACACTTGACACTTACTAGCTGTGTGACCCTGGGCAAGTCACTTAACCCCCATTG
This sequence comes from Dromiciops gliroides, assembly GCF_019393635.1. Lineage (NCBI taxonomy): Eukaryota > Metazoa > Chordata > Mammalia > Microbiotheria > Microbiotheriidae > Dromiciops > Dromiciops gliroides. The sequence goes on from NC_057865.1 coordinate 41,187,163, forward strand.
CCCCACCAAAAAAAAAAAAAAAAGATTAGGGGAAAGTTGCTTGGCTGGCTGGACTACAAGCCATGCAATCCATTGCTGGGCCATGTTGAGAGCCTTTCTAGCTGGTTAATCTGTCCTTTCCACTGCTTGCAGTCCCCTGGCACACCCTTCAAGAACCCATGGTCAGGGGGCAGATAGGTGATGCAGTGCATAAAGCACCAGCCCTGGATTCAGGAGGACCTGAATTCAAATCTGGCCTCAGACACTTGACAATTAGTAGCTATGTGGCCCTGGGCAAGCACTTAACCCTCATTGCCCTGAAAAAAGATAAAAAAGAACCCATGGTCAAGTCTTGGCCCCTGAGATGAGAAAATATTCCCCTGCCTTCCCACTTAGCAGAGGTGGAGGATTAAGGGTATGGAACATTGAATACACTATCAGATTCATTTGCTGTATTGGCAAATTTTATGGAGTGTTCCCCCACCCCTTAAAAAAATCTTTATTAAAGGTGGTTCATTGGAGAAGAAAGGGATATATTTGCTAATGAAGTTGTTGATATAAAAACAAAAAATAATGATAAATATGTAAGATAAATTAATCTTTAAAATATTTTATTTCATTTTACTTTTCAATCTTAAAAGTATTTTATTATTTTCCAGTTACATGTAAAAATAGTTTTCAACATTTGTTTTTATAAGATTTTGAATTCCAAATTTTTCTCCCTCCCTTCCCTCCTCAAGACAGAAAGCAATCTGATATAGGTTATAAATGTAGAATCACATTAAACATATTTCTTCATTAGTCATGTTGTGAAAGAAGAATCAGAGCAAAAGCGGAAAACCTCAAAAAAGAAAACAAAAACAAAAAAGTAGAAACAGTATGGTTCAATATGCATCTAGATTGTTTGTTTTGTTTTGTTTTGTTTTGTTTTCTGGATGTGGAGAGCATTTTCCATCATAAATCCCCTGGAATTGTCTTGGATCACTGTATTGCTGAAAAGAGCCAAGTCTATCACAGTTGATCATCACACAATGTTGCTGTGTGATGTATACACAGTAGTGTACAATGTTCTCCTGGTTCTACTCACTTCACTCAGCATCAATCCACTTAAGTCTTTCCAGGGTTCTTTGAAATCTGCCTGCTCTTCATTTCCTACAGCACAATAGTATTCCATCACATTCATATACCACAACTTGTTTAGCCATTCCCCAATTGTTGAGCATCCCCTCAATTTCCAATTCTTTGCCACCACAAAAAGAACAATTATAAATATTTTTGTACATGTGGGTCCTTTTCCCTTTTTTATGATCTCTTTGGGAAAAAGACCCAACAGCGATATTACTGAGTCAAAGGGTATGCACAGCCCCATAACCCTAAGATAAATTAATCTTAAAAAAAACCTGTGGTCATCTCCAGGCCATGTTGACATATATAAAGTAAGGCTTTGGTGAAAGATTTGTATACCTGCCCTTTGGATGTGGGAGAATTGCCCATAATGCCTGTGACTTTCAGTATATCTCTGCAGGGTAAGTGTGGTTGGGTAAAAATGCTCTCTTTGCAGAGTCAGTGAGGCTGGCAGGGAGGTAAACTGCAATTGCTCAAAGCTTTTTCAAAGCCTCAGCAGATTCCAATCAGACATAAATATGATTGATAATCAGGTGGTGATTTGGAAGCATTATGGTTTTGGTTTTTTTTTTAATTTAATTTTTTCCAATCAACAAAAATCTATTTTCTCTTCCTCTTGCCACTCCCACCTCACTAGGAAAAAGAGAGAAAAAAAGAAGAAAAAGCAAACCCTTGTAACAAATATGTTTAGCTGAACAAAATAAATTCCCACATTGGCCATGTCCGAAAAATAGATAAATCATTCTGTGCCCTGAGTCCTACCCTGATGCCTTCTTGAGAATCATAGGGCTAGATTTTTGGTTTCATTTTGGTTTCAACCTTATCAGGTCTCTTTCTCAAACCACTTCTCTTTCTGCTTTCACTCTTTCTGTCACCCCCATTCACCCAGTTTCCTATGCTGGTCATTTTAGATTTACTCTTGAGCTCCCCGTTCCCCACCCCCCACATCTAGTTAATTACACCCACCTCTACATAACTACTTATGACTGTCTTTCTTTCCTGATTCTCCCTGCCTCCATCTTACTACAAAGCCTTATTGCCACCTACCTGGCCTGTTGCAACAGGTTTCCCTGTCTCTACGTTTTCCCCCTTTAAACCATCCTTCAAACTGTTTTTCAGTCATGTTTGACTCTCCATGAGACCATTTGGGGTTTTCTTGGCAAAGCTACCTTAGTGCTTTACTATTTCCTTCCCCAGTTCTTTTTTACAGATGATGATCTGAGGCAAACAGGGTTAAGTAATTTTCTCAGGATCACACAATTAGTAAGTGATTTAAACTCATGAAGATGAGTCTTCTTGATGCTAAGCCCACTGTGCTACCTAGCTGCCATCCTTTGAACTGCTGCCATATAGTGGCACTCCTGCATTCAAAAATCTTCAATAGCTGCCTATGCTTTTGTTCTTGTTGTTGCTGTTCTTTTGTGTGAGGCAATTGGGGTAAAGTGACTTGCCCAGGGTCACACAGCTAGTAAGTGTCAAATGTCTGAGGCCAGATTTGAACTCAGATCCTTCTGACTCCAGGGTTGGTGCTCTATCCACTGCACCACCTAGCTGCCCCTGCCTATTGCTTTTTAACAACTGGTTGAAAGTGTGTCAAGGTAAACTTGGGCCTGATGTAAAGGAATATCTCCTAACAAAATCTCTAAAGTATTATATAAATGTAGTATACTATTAAAAAAAATGATGAGCAGGATACTATCAGAAAGACCTGGAGGGACCTGCATGAGCTGATGCAAAGTGAAATCTACTGTATACAAAATAACAGTAATATTGTGAGATGATCTGTTGTGAATGACTTGGTTATTTTCATCAATTCAATGATCCAAGACAACTCCAAAGGTCTTATGAAAAATGCAGTCCATCTACAGAGAGAGAACTGATGGTATTTGAATATAGACTGAAACATAATTGTTTTTGTTAGTTACTTTATCAGAAACAACAAAAAAATGATGAGCAGGATGCTATCAGAAAAACCTGAAAAGGCCTACATGAACTGATGCACCGTGAAATGTACTGTATACAAAATAACAGCAATAGTGTAAGATGATCTGCTGTGAATGACTTGGTTATTTTCAGCAATGCAGTGATCCAAGATAACTCTGAAAGACTTCAGAAAATTGCAATCCATAGCATACCCTTTGACTCAGTAATACCACTGTTGGTCTGAAAGAACTGATGATATCTGAAAACAGATTGAAGCATAATTTTTGATAGTTCCTTAATCTGAAATTTTGTTTTTGTCTGTTTTCTTTCACAACCCGACTAATGTGGAGATGTTTTGCATGACTACTTATTAATAACTTATATTGAATTGCTTGAGTTCTTGGGAGGTGGAGTGGGGAGGGAGGGAGGAAGAGAAGTTGGAACACAAAGTTTTAAAAAATTGATGTCAAAACTTGTTTTTACATGTAATTTGAAATTTGGAATATCTCCTAACAACCAGAGCACTACAAAACCAGAATAGGCTGCCTAAGGAAGTAGTGGGTTCTCCCTTATTGGAGATCTTCAGTCAGTGAGTAGATGACCACTTCTTGTAGACTATGTTATAGAGGGGATTTGGGGGGGGGGGGCCTCAGTTATCTGGCTATAAAATGGGTATAGTAATATTTTACATGTTCTTGAAGGCAGAATTTTGAACCAAATGATCATGTGAAGTTCTCTCCAGTCTACCAAAATTTCATATTTGGAAATTGATTCAAATAAAAAGTTTCCAAAAGAAGGATTGCAAACCGTAAACCATATGAGGAGGGATATTTCCACCTCAATAATAATGGAAGAAATACAAATTAAAACTACTTTGTGGATGCACTTCATGCTCATCAATTTGTAAAAGAGAAAAATAATCCATGTTGAAAAAACTGGATGGGTGGGTAGGTAAATGGATGGATGGATGGATGGATGGATGGATGGATGGATGGATGGATGGATGGATGGATGGATGGATGGATGGATGGATGGATGGATGGATGGAAGGGCACAGTAATACAAGGTTGGTGCAGCTGTGAATTGGTCCAACCATTTTGAAAACCTTTTTTGTACTACGCTAGAAAAGTCACTAAACTGTTCATATTCTTTGACTCAGCAATCCTACTGCTGAGCATATCTCCTAAAAAGGTCAAAGACAGAAAGAAAAGTACCATATGTAACAAAAAACTTCATAGCATTTGTTGTGGTTGCAAAAAAAAGTAGAAAGAAAATATGTGCCTGTTGGGAGAGTAGCTAAAAACTTTTGGTGTATGTATAAAATTGAATTGCAATATAACCTAAGAAACAAAAACTATGAGGAATTAGAGAAATTAATTAAAGGTGAAGAAAGTAAAACCACCTTGTATGTTCCTGGAACATGGAAGGTACCAGATAAATAGATGTAGAATGAATGAATGGATGGAAGGGCCAACCTGGCAAGAAGGAAAGCTGGGGAAGTGGACAACAAGAAAGCACAATTGGCATTTATAAGACACTTTGGGTGAAAAGAGCATGCACAACCAGGCTTCGGTTGTAAATCTGTTGCTATACAAAGTAGACATCCATTTAGAACAAGTGAAGAAAGCTAGAATGACCATGATACGGTAGTCTCCAAAATTCAGCTTCACACCAAGGACTATAGTTGGAATTTTGTTTAGTTTGGGTTTTTTTTTTTTTGTCTTTTTTCCTGCTGGTATAACCATCATTAATATCATCATCTTCACTACTACTACAGGATTATTTAGCACAGAATCCCTCCCAATACCAGCAAACAAGCAATACACTTAAGACTGAAGTCAGGAGAATTAGGTGGGTCCTGAGGCTAGACATTGGTGAGGCATCAAGGTGTGGGGTACCTGCCCAGGTATAGGGTAGACTAGATGACCTCTGAAGTCTCTTCTAACATGAAGGCTCTACAGTTCTCCGACTAGTGAGGAGAAAGAACCAATGTCTGTGCAATGGCCTTATTGAGAGCAGCTCTGGAGTTCAGGATGGTTCCAGACAGACTTCCCTTTGGCTGACGTGGAGCCACAGCCAGTGAGAATGCTGCTACACTGACTTCTTTATTCTGCTGTGTCTTTGGACCCTGATGGGGCTAATTTAAAGCCCTCCATGTAGCTGGTACCCCAGCAGAAGAGAAGACAGCTCAGCTGGGGCGTGGGCCAGGACATCTTGGGAAAAGCACTGGGCAGAAACAATCCTGCCCCAGAGCTCTCACTGAATTTGAGGGCAGATTGGGGGGGGCGGGGTTCAATCAAAGGCCTTTCTGGAAACCACTGAGATAACATCCTCAAGGTTTCACAAAATCTCAGATGTGAAAAGAAGCTCCTGGCTATCTACTTTAACCCATTTCTAAAAAATAATTCCCACCACAACATACCTAGACAACCATAGTGGTTGTCTAGCCCACTTGAATACCTTTGACAAAGGGAAGCTCACTACCTCTATTCTGCTTTGGGATAGCTCCCATTTTTAGGAGTTTTCCTCTGATGTAAAGCCCTGAATTGACCCCTTTACAAGTGAAACTCACTAGTCTTGTGCTCATAGGTCTATGGGGACAAGTAAAACAAGTATGATCCCTTTCCTGCCTGATGGCACTTCAGCTGTTTGAAGACATCTGTCCTGCTTCTCCCAAGGCTTCATTTTTCCAGAACTAAGTGTCTCCCACTTCCTTTACCTCAAGGGCTTAACCTTTTATATGCCATGGACTCCTTGGGTGAATCCTAGGGACCCCTTTTCAGAAAAAGGCTTATAAAGGCATAAAATCTCACATGGCATGGACTTGAGGGCTCCCATTATCCTGGTTGCTTTTCTCTGGACTCTGCCCAGAACTGGACACACTGTCCCAAATATGGTCTGACCGGATCGGAGGGTTTTTATGTGTCAAGTATACTTCTTTTGGAAACCTGGTTATACACACACACACACATACACACACATTTAAATTCAGCTTTTTTTTTTTTTTGCTTTTCTGTCTTTCTTTCTTTTTTTGTGGGGCAATGAGGCTTAAGTCACTTGCCCAGGGTCACACAGCTAGTAAGTGTCAAGTGTCTGAGGCCGGATTTGAACTCAGGTCCTCCTGAATCCAGGGCCAGTACTTTATCCGCTGCAGCGCCCCCTAGCTGCCCTGCTAAATTCAGCTTTTCATTTCAGTGTGTCTTCTGTGTATAAGGAACTTGTTATATATAGATTAATAGCATCAGAGGAGGACTCAGGGCCATTTTCCTATAATAATAATGAGCAACAACAGTAATAGATAGCACTTATAAAGCCCACCCACCATGAGTTAGCTATTGTGCTAAGCACTTTACAAATATTATCTCATTTGATCCTCACAACTCTTGGAGGTAGGTGCTTTTGTTATTCCCATTTTACAGTTGAGGAAACTGAGCCAAACAGAGGGTTCATTGGCTTGCCCAAGATCATACAGTTAGGATGTATCTGAGGCTGGATTTGAACTTGGGTCTTCCTGACTCCAGGGACAGCATTCCATCCACCACCCCACCTAGCTACCTCTTCTATCTTCAAGGAAAGCCAATGTGAAGCTAAGCCTGCCAGAGTAACAGTAATATTATCTAATAGTATTATATGACTACTATATAATATAATCATACATAATTACATTGCATAAAATGTATAATTAATAACATTATGTTAAAAATAACTAACGATAATAAAAATTACCAATGACAATAATAATAAATACTCCCATATATAGAGCTCTCTAAGATTCAGAAAATGCCATACAGACATTAGCTCATTTGACCCTCACAACAACCTTTGCGGGTTTGTTCTTATACTATTCTCATTAAGTACCAAGTAAATGCTAGTAAATACTTAACAGACAAGGAAACTGAGGCTCAGGGAGTTTAAATAACTTGCCAGGAGTTATATACCTAACAAATATCTGGGGCAGGATTTGAACCCAGGTCTCCTTGATTCCACATCCAACTAGAACCTCAGATTCAGAGACCTCCTGAGATGACTCCATGGCACCCCACCCAGCTGGCACACCCTTTGGCAATTTAAGGTCATTCCTTTCTTCCCTGTCTTCTGTAGAACAGCCAAGTCCCAATCCTCAGTAGGAAACCTCTTCCCATAATTGAAGTCTCTGGTCATAAAAGCAATGAGCCTTCCAGGCTTGTGTTTGTCCCAGCTGGGATTGGAGGGGATGATAGCCACCCAGCCTGGAACACAATGGGGAAGCTGGGAAATTGCTGCATGCTCATAAAGCAGCCAGATCAAGAAAGCTGCAGGCAAGTAAGAAATCAGAATCAGGTGTTTTAGAGGGAAACCTGGGCAATGGGAAGGGCCGTGACCTTTGCCTGAGGGGAGGTTCCTGGATGTAGCACCAGAGAACATTATCCAAGTTTCGGGCGCCTGACTGATCCATTGCCTCCCATGCTTGGTTCTCCCACCTCGTGCATTTTCTTTCCTAGCTCTTACCTGATCTCATTTCTTTGGACCTCATGGGGCGGCCTAAGGTTTAACCATAGGCAAACATTCTATTTTTTGTTAGAGGCAAAATGGCCTAGTGGCACTGGACTTGAAAACAGACCCTTGGGCAGGCTTGGCAGTAGAGTGTAAGTTCCATGAGAGCAGGACCTGCCCCCCCCCTCACTTTTTTTAAACTCCCTGAGGCCTCACACAGTGTCTTAGTAGGACATTAATAAATGCTGGGTTCGAATACCATCTTCTTCCACTTGATAGCAGTGTGAGTTCAGTGTGTTATTTTCTCTCTCTGGGCCTAGACTTCATCATCTGTAGAATTAAGATGGCAAAATGAAATGAGCTCTAGAATGCTCATGGAAGGAGCCCCTGAACTTGAACTCAGAAGACCCAGGTTCAAGGGCTACCACTATTACTTGTCATGTCTATTGGATAAGACGCAAGCATTTACCACATGACAGGCACTGTGCTAAGCACTTCACAAATATTATCCCATTTGATCTGTAAGCCTCAATCTCCTCGTCTGTAAGATAAATGATCCAAAATCCTGTCTATAAATGTATGAACCAAGAATAAAATGGGCTTGTAGCTTGGCAAGAGCAGGGGATAAGTGACTGACAGCCCAATATCCTCGGTATAACCTGCACACTGGGTGCACCCAAGAGGCAAGTGTCATGCAGGATAAAAAGGGCACAGGATTTGGAATTAGATGCCCCGAGTGAAAATCCTTGCTTGTGTGACTTTGGGTAAGTCATTCTGCCTCCCTTTTTTTGTTCAGTTGGTTTTCAGTAGTGTCCGACTCTTTGTGACCCCATTTAGGGTCTTCTTGGTGTGAGAAAATAATTCTTAATAATGGATTTCTGGGGGCAGCTGGGTGGCGCAGTGGATAAAGCACCGGCCCTGGATTCAGGTGGACCTGAGTTCAAGTACAGCCTCAGACACTTGACACTTACTAGCTGTGTGACCCTGGGCAAGTCACTTAACTTTCATTGCCCCGCAGGGGGGGCGGGGGGATGGATTTCTGGGAGAACCCCAGACATTAGTTTTAGCTACTCTCTCCCCCTCACCAGAAACCAGCCTGGGATGAGCCTTCAGCTTAACAAAAAGGAATGTAGATTGATCCTTCTGATTAGCTAGAGGAAGAAGTACTCCTAGATGGTTGAAATTTTATCTCTAGACCACCCCCCAAGTCATGTTAATCAATGGAGCTGAAAGATGCTAACCAATTAGCTTAGATCAATGTGTGGTGACCCGCCTCTACCAGAAAGCTGATAAAAGCCCTGGGCACACCAGGGTTGCTCTCCTAACTCTTGGCTTTCTTCTTCCTGGGACTCTCTTTTACTCTTCATGTAATTGTTTAGGCCTGTAAGCCTGTGACTAGTGGGGAAGTCAGGGAATATACATGGTCAATACTTTATTAATATGTGATATTAATTAATAATAAATGCTTTCTGCCCAAATTGGTATAATAGCCATTAATTTATAAGTAGCAATATTTTAGAAAACCCAGCTTAGTCCCCCAATAATTTATGTAACACATAGGCAAAGATTCAGGAGTGGTTTGCCATTTTCTTCTAGCTCATTTTACAGATAACAAAACTGAGGCAAACAGGGTGAAGTGACTTGCACAGGGTCACATAGCTAGTAAATGTCTGAGGCCAGATTTGAACTCAAGAAGTCCTAGACTCCTGGCCCAGTACTCTATCTATGGCCCCACCTAGCTGCCCATTCTACTTCCTTTGGGGTCATCTTTAAGACTAGGTTGGACTGGGTGATCTCTAAGGTCACTTACTGATCTAAATCTACAATCCCAAGAGCCTTTGAATTTATGGTCAATAGGAACAAAAGTCAGACAGAGCAGGCAGGCGAGCATGGATGGCTTGCAGCTTGCATCGCTGGAGGGAATTCCCACCCAAATGGGATCACAGATCTTGTACAATACTTATGGAAAATGGGAGTAATGATCCTTTGTTATTCCTACCACCTTGCACACTGATCTATTTCCAGTTTATTGGGAGGCAAACTCTATGTAAATAGTAAAGCATTATATAAACATGAGCTGCTATTAATTCTATTTATTAGCTTAGTGGTTCTAAACGTCTTTGGGACGGAGGGAAAAGGAACCATCTTAAACCTAGACTGGGCCAATGGAACATTTTTGAGAGAAGGGAATCGTCGATCAGGACTGACTCTGTTTTGAACTTATCAGAAAGGCTTCCCTGGAGCAATTTGAAATTAGAAAAATGAAGATGTAAAAATTCAAAGCAAACCCTTGTGTTTGCTTTAAATTCTAATTTGGAATTAAGAGACCAAAGAATTATAATAAGACAAAAAAAAAAGTTAAGGGGCCAACAGATGAGGCAGCTCAAGATTGATTCACTTGGGGTTTTCTCTCCTTCCTTCAGAGATGATTATTTCTGGACAATTTAATTTAAATGCTGGTGTATCCAGGAGATGGGGGATTCTTGTTATGTAACAGTTTTCTTAGCAGCAGAAGGATACAATCAATTTCAGTAGCACTGTTGAGATACATTTTTATTGGCTTGCCTTATTCGTTTTTTTTAAATCTTTTATCTTCTCTATTGATTGAAACTAATTAAAACTAAATGTGGTGCAGCTTTTATTAAAGAAGCACTACAGAGGCAGCTTGTTTGGGAAGCGCCAGGCCAGTCATTCCCTTTTAATGAAGCCTGTTAGTTCACAATCGGGGCAATTCAGCACAACTACTTAAGGCGTTTCCTGAAGATTTCTTCTAAGAGGAAAAAAAATGGATGCACTGCTTCCGATGTAATGAGAGCAAGACCCTCTAACTGGATTAACGAGATATCACCCAGGTTACCTGCACGGAATCATAATTAACATTATCAAAGTGGAGAGTGTAGACACCCACACAGAATGGGCTAAAGGGGGCCTCCCTGACTGGGGGAAAGAAAGGTACAGTTCTCAGTTGGCCACTCTCCCAAGTGAGAGATGGGCTTCCTGGAATGCTACAGTCTTGGTCTAGCTGGTAGCAACTTTTCTCACTTTCATTTCAAATGGAAGGTTTGGGCATCTGATTTGCACCGTATACCACTCCCAAAGTGCAATGTGGTGTCGTGGATAGCAATAGAAATCGCTCACATTTCTAGAATGCTTACCTCACTACAACCCTGTAAAGGAAATGTTGTGGGAATAATTATTCCCAATTCCTTAATGAGGAAACTGAGGCAACAGGGCCAGTGTTCAAACCCAGGCTCCCTGACTCTAAGATCTGTGTTATTTTCACTTCCCCACCTCCCCTTCCCCACTCCAGTAGAATTTCAGACCCAGATAGCTCCCCAAGTCTGTAAGTCACAGAGCAGGCTCTGATCAGCATTGAGAGAAGCTTCTTCCCTGGAAGTTTTCCATGCTGGTGAAATCCCAAGCCCAGATGAAAACAAAAACAAGATGGAGGCCCTGTTGCAAGTGGGTAAGGAGATGGCTTTGGAGTCGGGAGAGGTCAGTCCTGCCTCTGACTCCAATGAACTGTGTGACCATAAGCAAATGCAAGGTCATGCTGGGGCCAGCTAACTATTAAATTAAGAATAATGATGATAATGCCAAGATTTTTGTGGTTGGCATTTTTCAATAATGTCTGACTCTTCATCACCCCATTTGGAATTTTCTTGGCAAAGATACTAGAGTGGTTTTGCCATTTCCTTCTCCAGCTCATTTGACAGATAAGGAAGCTGAGGCAAACAGGGTTAAGTGACTTGCCCAGGGTCATACAGCTGGGAAGTGTCTGAAGCCAGATTTAAACTCAGGAAGATGGCTCTCCCTGACTCCAGCAGCCCCTGCCCCCAGTTCTCTATCTACTGAACCATCTAACTGCCCTACTTACAAAATAGCTATCATTTACATAGGGGCTACTATGTGCTAGGCATCATGCTAAGCACTTCACAAATATTATCTTATTTGATCCTCACAACAACCCTGGGAGGAAGGTGCTATTTATTATAACCATTTTACAGTTGAGGAAACTGAAGCAAATAAAGGTTGTGACTTGCCCAAAGCCACACAACTAAGTGTGTCTGAGGCTGGATTTGAACTCAGATTTTTCTGACTCTAGGCCCAGCACTCTGTGTACTATGGTGTCACCTAGCTACCCCATTCATCAGTGGGAGCATTTATATGTCAGAAATCAGTAAATGCTCTAAATCGGGGCTTAATTTATTATTTTGCCAATTGTCCAGATTTAAGAAAGTGATGGAGAAAATGCTAATAATGCAGGTTAAACTTAAAAGTGTGTCATGTGTCCATTTTCCCCTGAAGAGCCAATTGTTAAACATTTTACCAGTATATCTCAGAGAAAGTCCCTTAACATCTCAGAGACCTGAACATCATTGTCAAATGAATTGAGGTTCTGCATCATTAGATGGAGTTTTTACATTGGACATTCTCTATGCCAATGAAATCACAAGTCTGGACCATACCTTACTGCCCCCAAAAGATAAAGAAAAAATGAGTGTGAAAAATCAGAGAAACTTAGGAAGACTTATATGAACTGATGCAAAGCATAAGCAAAACCAAGAGAAGACTATACATAATAACCATAATAATATAAAAGAAAACAAAAGGCATCAGAATTCACATTAATCTGGTAACTCAATCATGATTTCAGAGGATTGAGGATGAAATTGAAGGAGTCTGTGTGGTCTAGTGGAAAGAGCACTAGCACCGGCCCTGGAGTCAGGAGTACCTGAGTTCAAATCCGGCCTCAGACACTTAACACTTACTAGCTGTGTGACCCTGGGCAAGTCACTTAACTCCAATTGCCTCACTAAAAAAAAAAAAGAAAGAAAGAAAAAGAAAGAGCACTGACTCTGCAGGGATACACTTATCTCCCTGGGTTTCAGTTTCCTCAAATGTGAAATTAAAGGGTTCTAGTGAAATCTTCCCATTCTAAATCTATTATCCTATAAAGTATCCCTCCTCTCAGTACAATGATGGTGGGCTCTGGGTATGGAAAGAGACAGCTATTTGACGTGATCCATGTGTCAATTTGTTTTGCTTAGCTGTGTTTCTTTGTTGCAAGGGAGGTTTCTTTTTCGGGAGGGTGATATTAGGAAATTAATTCAACATATAAAAACATTTTAAATGCTCATTTATATTTGAACAGTTCCCCCAAACTGAGCTTTGTTAATGTTTTCATTTATTTCCTTGCTGTGTCAGGCATAACAGACATACGCATGCTTTAGTCATACTTCTGCCTGCCCAAGACAGATGCTGGCATATCAGGGCTGCCTTAGAACATATGCTAACCAAGAACAGTAGTAGTAGTAGTAGGCCTCCACCAGTCGTGGATGACCATGGATCAGCGCTTTGAAGAGCCACAGGCCACAGTGTGGCTGTGCAGTCCAATACGGGAGCTGCAGCTCCTGAGTGACTTATAACCGGTAACTGCTGCATCCCATGTTGTATCTACCCCATAAGGAGTAGCTGGAGTATCCTCTCCAGGGAGCTGGCCTGGGCAGATCAATATGGAAAACAAGCTGTTGCCCATGCAGCAGGTTTTCCCTCTCCGCGACATTGGTGGATCCAAAGGAGAGGCAGAGCCAATACAGTTTGGCACCAGTGCCACTGCAGGAGTTGCCAGAGGGATGTGATGTCCAACATCCAACTGCCTAAGGGACTCCAACTCCTGATTTTTCCTCGGGGTTAACTCGCGAAGCCTTTCCCATATATGGGTATAGCTACAAGGCTTTAAAATCAGGGTTTCCTTCCCCTAGTCGGGTTGCCTGCCAAGGCTAATGAGCCCCACCTGCCCGAACCGACTGGTTTTTAAGGTGCCAGTGACTCGCCTTCGCCCCTTTTCCTGTTAGTGGAAACAGTTCCGCCACGAGAAGGCCCAGAGTTGGGCTTCGGTTGTCAGAGGCTATTTGAGACTCAAGCCATTGGAGCATTTTATAGAGAGTGGGAGCTTATCCCCACTCCCACCCCAGCATGACAAACCTTTGGAACCACCAAGAACAGTAGTTCAGTGTTAATCTGATTTTTATTAATGGCAGTGGAACAAGGTCACTCTCTTTCCCTCTCTAAGTAGGCCCATCATTTGCACACTTTAAAATGGAGACCCAAACCTAGAAAGAGAAGGCTAGCAAGGAAAGTGCAGGGTGAGAAGGAAAGAAAGGGAAAAGAGAAGAGATAAGAGAGAAGTTCCCAAGTACCCACAGAGGCCTGCTGGTTTTCCCTAGAGAATGGCTTCCTCTCCAGGGAAATTCTGACAAGGTCACAGAAAGAGAGAAACAGAGAAAAGGGATGATGATGGTAAGGTCTCTATCCATTTTGCCCCCCACAGATTATTTAATTTGCTGCATGGGGTGGACCCTCAGCACAAGAGACTATTGAGACACCACAGCTCAACTTTCTTCAATGTGGTTTGAACTAGAACTCAAGCAACTAACATTGATTAAGTGCTTACAATGTAGCAGGCATTGTGCTACATGCTGGAGATACAAAAAAAAAAGTCAAAAACACTCTGACCTCAAGAATTTCACAGCCTAAATATTTGTCTAAGCAGATCTATCCCAATTTCAATCTAAGGATGCTGAAGGTGTTCCCATCCTATGATAAAAGTGAGTTCTATATAATAGTGATTAAAGCTTCTGAAAGCATCATTGAAACATTGAAAAATACACAAAGGAGAGCAGAAGGAAGCTCAGGAGATATGGGCAGGGCAGTGTTGGAACTACGATATTAAATTTGATTTATTCTTTTTTAAAACTGCACATAGGGGCAGCTAGGTGGCGCAGTGGATAAAGCACTGACACTGGATTCAGGAGGACCTGAGTTCAAATCCAGCCTCAGACACTTAACACTTACTAGCTGTGTGACCCTGGGCACTAAGTCACTTAACCCTCATTGCCCCACTCCCCCACCCCCCCCAAAAAAACTACACATAATAGATGTTCTCAATTTCATGTAAAGTCATCTTTTTTTCTATTCTTATTTGTATAGGCAAGTATTCGTGTTTGTTGATCCTTGTCAAGTTCCTAACAAAAATTATAATTAAAGCTCATTTAAGAAAGTACTTATTTGGTTCTTGGGCATGAAAATGGCATATCTGGAAATGACCAATATGAAAAACAAAAAGCAGTGCTAAAACCTATTTTAAAACGATAATCATCACTTGCTTTATATGTGGTCTTATTGTTTACAGCATGCTTTCCTCACAACCACATTCTGAAGAGCAGTGTAGGTGTGACACATCCTCCTCCTCTTTTCTGCTCAAAGGTCCAGAGCCCTCATCATCTCTCCCTGGACCATTATCCTACCCTCTATGTCATCTCCCTGCCTCCAATCTTTCCTCCTTCTCACAAGCCATTGGTAGCTTTTTGCCACTGTGATTAAATAAAAATAGCGTGGTGCACCATCTTGCCCCATCATACCTTTTTATTTCATGTCACCCCCTTCATCCATTTTACATTCCTGCTAAGCTGTTTTGCCCACTCCCACCTGGGTGCGTTCATGTACATTTTATCCTCTTCTTTCTCTCCTCTGTTCTGATGCTTCTGTTCATTGTCATCTCTACCTATTAAAATATCCCTTTTCCATAAAGGCTCAACATTGGCGCTCCCTCTTCCCTGTAACCCTCCCTGATACTGCCCCTGCAGCAGCTGAAAGCTTTCCCTTCCTCCTTAAATTTTCTTAGGGTACTTTGTCTGAATCCCTCCTTTTCCCTTTGTATTTCTCCTTTGTATTGTCTCTATTCATGACCAGTAGGAGACACTATGCTTCTTAAGAACAGTAACTTGTTTTTCATCTTTCTATCCCCAGAGCTTACTAGCTGCATGACCCTGGGCAAATCATTTAACCCCGATTGTCTGATCAAAAAAAAAAACCAAACCTTTCCCAGTTTTTAGGATCTTCCAAAACCTGTGCTCCAGTGGCACAACCTTTATGAAAGCAGAGATTCTTCACCATCCCAGCAAGGCATCACAGAATCACAGCATTTTAGAGTTAGAAGGGATCTGGCCATCTAGTTAGTCCAACCCATCCCCCCAAATGATGCCCATTACAAGGTCCCTGGCAAGAGGTCCTCCAGTCTCTACCCGAAAACCTTTCATTCAAGGGGAGCTCACCACTTCCCGAGATATTTCATTTCCCTGATGGGCAGCTGTAATTATAGGATGGTTTTCCCACCATCAAGTCTAAATTTGATTCTTGGAAATTTCCAACTTCTGGGACAAAGTAGGACAGATATTATTTTTATTCTGCCTACCAACCCTTCAGATACTTACAGATAGCTATCATGTCTTCAGGCAAAGGCTGGGTGACTATGTATCATTTATGCTATAGTGGACATTCTTTTTGAATTGGAATTGGATTCGATAGCCACAAGGATCCCTTCCAACCCTCAAATTCTGGGATTCAATGTCTTCCCTAAATCTTCTCTTCTCCAAGCTTGACATAGCTAGTCACTTCCAAGCCATATTTCTGGCATGAACTCTTCTGAAAGAGCTAAGTGGTACAATGGATAGAGTGTTGGGTTTGGAGTCAGGAAGATCTGAGTTCAAATCCTGCCCTGGATCTTTTCTTAGCTGTGAGACCCTGGTCAAATTAGTAAGCCTATTTTCCTCTTCTATAAAATAGGAATAATAATGGCACCTACCTCCCAGAGTTGGTGTAAGGATCAAAAATGAGATCATGTATATAAAGTGCTTTGCAAACCAAAGGCTAGTTTTGAGCTCTTCTGGTTTCCCACCCTGGGATGCTCTGCAGTTTAGCAAAGTTCTTTTTAAACTGGGTCATCCAAAATACTTCAGTGGAGATGATCGTCTTTGGGAAATTGTTGGTACTTAACAAATAGCTTACCTAGAAACAAGACTAGTAAGGAAGACAGGAAGTTCCTCAGAAATGATCTCATCAACTTTTTGAAATTGTAGAGCCTATACAGCTTATGTGATGATAGTTCCATTAATCCAATTCAACAAACATTAAGTTCCTTCTATGTGTTAAGTATTGAGGATACAAAAAAAAAAAAAAACAGGAAAAAAATCCTTGCCCTCAAGTAGTATACATGAGGGATGGGAGAAGTACAACATGTACATGGATAAATATGGCAAATATGTAGGAGGAAGAGATTCCTAATGAGAAAGAAACCAGGAAAGACTTCACAGAAGAGGTGGCGCTAAGTTTGAGGAACAGCTTGTAGTTCAATTTGGCTGGAGTACCTGAAGTGGAGTCATATGAAAAAGGCTTGAATGGTGGGCGGGGGTGGGATCATGGAGGATCTTAAGTGCCCAACTAAGGAATTTTATCCTAAAAGCAATGAGGAGCCACCACAGGATTTTGAGGGGGGGGGGATTACATGATTAAATATTTGTCTGTCCTGAGGAAGATTGCTTTGGTGGCTGTATGGTTTATAGACTGGTGAAGGGAGAAGCCAGGGGCAGGGAAACCAGTACAATAGTCTTCTTGTTGTTGAGTCATTACAGTTGTGTCTGACTCTCCATGACCCCATTTGGGGTTTTCTTGGCAAAAGATACTAGAGTAGTTTGCCATTTCTTTCTCCAGCTCATTTTACAATTGAGGAAACTGAGGCCCAGGGTCATGCAGCTAGTAAGTGTCTGAGGCTGAATTTGAGCTCAAGTCCTCTTGACTCCAGGTCAAGTCCTCTTGACTCCAGGGCTAGCATTCCATCCACTGCACCCCTCAGCTGCCATATACAATAGTCTTGGGGAGGGCAGCTAGGTGGCACAGTGGATAAAGCGCCAGCCTTGGATTCAGGAGGACCTGAGTTCAAATCTGGCCTCAGACACTTGACACTTACTAGCTGTGTGGCCCTGAGCAAGTCACTTAACCCTCATTGCCCCACAAAAAACCCCAAACAAACAAATAGTCTAGGGGAGAGGAAATAAAGGACTGATAATGGATGGCCTCCATGAGGTTGGAGAGAAGACATAAAATTTGGGTGAGGTTATCTCAACAAGTTTGCGCAGAGGGAAGAGTCCAGGATGACTCCAAGGTTAGAAATCTGGGTGACTTGGAGGGATGGTGGTACAGATTTAGGTGGGAAGATAATGTGTTCCTTCTGAAAGGTGTTAAACTTAAGGTGCCAAGAGGAGCTGTCCAAATTGTACCCATGGATGCTTGACAGGAGTTCAAGAGAGAAATTAGCGCTGGATATGTAGAGATTTGTAAAATAAATGCCTGCTGACTGATGAACTAAATATAAGGCTGGGTCCACACATCATCTGAACAACAAATAGTTCAGTGAGAAAACTGATTGCTGAATGTCCCGCAAACCAAAGAAAGTTGCATGCATGAATTTCACCCTGCAACTGGTTCACCTGATGTCCTGAACTTTGGCTTCATTAATGATCTGGAGACTGAGTAACCAGGTAAAACTGAAACAAGTCTCATTGTGCTAATTGACCTATAAGGTGTTCCTTCTGTGAAATTAACTCTTATTTAACAATGCATGGAAGCAGATGCTATTTCCCCAGAATAATGCTGTGTGAGTAGAAACTCTGACTTCCTTTTCCCACCTCCACACACAGCCCCCACTCCAACCTGTCCCCAATTGTTAATGAATTCTCACTCCTCCTCCTTACATTTCTTGAAGATAGGAACTATCTAATTAGAGTCTCTGTATCCCCAGCACCTAGAACAGTGCCTTGCATTTCGTAAGTACTTAAATATTTGATGAATTGAATTAGATACTCTCCATCCCTTCCCCCACCTGCATCAATTGAGCACTTTTTCCTAGACCCTACCATTTTAACAATATTACATCTGTTCCTCATTCTCTCTAATTATAAATATAATTATCATATCCCATTAGCACATTTTATTAAACCAGACTTCCCAACACATTGAAGTGATAAATATGAAAAATGGAGATGACGAAGGTGGCATGTCTGGATGAGGAAGGGGGTGGAGGGGGGTTGCTGATCTCCCTTAGGTATTGAAGAAATGGTCAGGAATGGGATGGTTGATGATGGAGCGGTCAGGGTGAGGCTATGCAATAGTTGATGTGATAGATGGTCAGAGTCTGTATTCTGGCTTACTGCATTTGTGTCTCTGTGTCCTTTTTGAAAACGATTCAAACCCCTCGAAATGTTGTTTGCTCATTAAGCTGCTTTTAAGTTGTGAATTCATTTAAGAGTGTAAAATAAATACATAAGGAAATCGGAAACTCAGAGGTGGTAATTAATGTCCACTGGCCATATGCAGCATCCCTGATAGTGTTGCCTAGCAACCACTGGAAAGCAAGTCACAGATCAACAAGGTCTTAGGCAAAGAGAGGAACTGAGCTTATAGCCAATGGAGACATCATTATTCCCCCCCCCACCCCCATATACACATACACTGTTTGCTAAAGTGTGGGTGTGGTTAGGATAGGCCCAAAGAGGGGCCTTCCTACATTTTATCTGCTTTGATGATTGAAAGGTACCACTGATTTAGGGGTTGGATCCAAATGTAGGGGGCCTTAAAGAGTGTAATAGAAAGGCTTTCCCATCTCCTCTTTCCTCTGACACTGATGATGCAGTGAGGTAGGCTGCATTCAATTTTACAACCAGGCAGGGTGCCTACCTTGACAAAGAAACCAATTCTTCTCTTCAGATTTGCTGTTAGGACCTAAAGATCATTTTATGCAGTGGCAGCAAGTAGTCTATTAGCTGCAGACTTGAAAAGAAAATATTCAAACCACCCTGGACTCAGCTGATGCTCATCTTATACATCTCAGGCTGGTTAAGATGGAAAGTGACGTTTCTCTTGGCTCACCTCACAGATTTAGCCCAAGTCGAAACAAAAGATGTGTTGTTTTCTATTGTGTAGCCTGTCTTCTGTCTTGTTCCTTTTGAGGTTTGAGGAGTTCCCCATCCCCCCCTCCAAACCCATACATTATTTTATTGTGGTACTGCTTGCATTAATGGGAATAAACTGTTACAAGTCCTTTATGCCTCTAAAATGGCTTGCAATTGTTGACCGATTTCATTGTTAATAATCACTTGGGGTGGGGGGGGCGGTTCTGAACAATGGACGATTGGTGGATAAAAGCTGTGATTCTAGTGGGCCTGGGGAGGAGAAGCAAATTAAAGGAGAGACCTTTAACATAATAATTTTTTACATTCAAGGTCCCTGGAAGAGTGTCCTGATCATTATCACACAGGTTTTCTTTTGTGTTTGGCCCCACCTTATTGAATAAAGCTGAGCACAGTGGTTGGCAAAACTGTCACTTAAGGCTCACTAGGGTCTTGTCATTCATTGGCTTTTAGTTGGACTATTTTGCTCTGTTTGATTCACACATGACACAGAAAGTCATATGCTAAAGTGTAGCTGTTCATGTCAACAATTAATTGTGGGAATACAGGTTTAGGGTGGGAAGAGACCTCAGAAGCCATCTGGTCCAAGGTCCAAGTGACTAAGACCTCAGAAATGTTTGGAAATTTCCCAAGGTCAGCAAGCATCACAGACTGGAATTGAACCTAAGTCCCTGGCTCTAGAGCCAGTGCTGTTTCCACCATACGAGAGAGAATACTGATCCACTTTAATTGTCTATTGTGTCCATGCCTGATTTCAGATCCCCTTTGGTTTGTGCCCCAGAATCTCAGAACTGGAACCTCGCGGTCATTTGTTGTAACATAATACAGTCCTTTCCCCAGCATCTCTGACTAGTGGCCATCCATCTTACCCTTTGCTTTACTATCTCTAATGAAAAGGAACCTACTGCCCCTAAGAGGTGGCACATTCCTGTTTGGGACAGCTCTCATCTTTAGGAGAGTTTTCTTGATAGCAAACCTCTGAATCTGTTTCCATGTAACTAAATGGAGGAAGCTTTGTGGTGCAGTTGCCAGACTTGAAGTCGGGAAGAGCTCCAATCCTGCCTCAGATACTTACTAAGCTGTGTGACTTTGGGCAAATCACTTGATCTCTGTCAGCCTCAGTTTCCTTATCTGTAACATGGGGATAATAATGACACCTACTTCTCAGGACTGTTGTAAGGATCAAATGAGTCAAGGATATGTAGTGCTTTGCAAGCCTTAAAGCACTAGATAAGTGCTGGCTACTGTCATTATTATCGTCATCATCCTCCACATACCAGCTGTCATGTCTCTCCCCTCCCCTAAGTCTTCCCTTCTCCAAGCTAAACAAAAGGGTGAATTGTGGTGACTTGGTGGTTAAATTCATTGTTGACATAAGGGAAAGGTAGTGGGAAGGAAAAGAAGGCGTGACTGATTGCATGGCCAAATCCAAGACTGACCCTGGTATCCTGCGCCTCTGGCATTGCTAGCATACATTGTGAGCCCTTTCAGTGGAGTAAGAAGGGAGTTCTTGGTGTCCCTGTATGATGTATGCTTAAGGAACTTGATAGGGAAAGTAGGAATATCATAACAATCAAGTGTCCCCTATAATTTTCTTAATGGTTTTAGAAAATGCTATATTGCCAGAGTAAGCAAAATGCAAAGAAATTACTTTGGCATTAAGCAATTAAAGGCAAAGGTGAATTGCTTTTTAAAAATTTTAAGTGCCTCAATGGCAAAAGAATGGCTTAGGAATTTAGTAACATCCCAAATGTGACCAGTGCTAATAGGTACGGGAAGGAGAGGCCACAGGTGGGAAGAAAAGCCTCTTCTCAGAGGTAATCCCATTGAGATGAGGGCTAAAGAGAACAGAAGGGGGAGTTCAGATGAAAATTGGAAACTCAAGTCAGTGATAAAACCTAAGGCTTAGCCTATTACTATCCCCGAGATACTACCTTCCAGGAAGTGACCTCCTGCTTGGGAGAGTCAGAGAAAGGTGGGAGAAGCTTAAACTGCAAGACTAATGAATCATTGTGGGTCAGCCTTTTGTGGGTCACAAGTTCCGGCAGTCTGATGGCGCCTATCTATCCACTCGTCAGAATGGAAGAAAATGCTAAATTTCAGTTAATTGTTGCAAATGAAAATAAAGATGCCATTTCTTTTCCATCAAAGTTCATGGATTCTGTGAAATCTAGCCACCAACCCCCTTGGTGGTACATAGATTCCAGTTTAAGAAGCTCTGTCTTGGAACAATGGCTAACAAGGGCAGGGTCTAATCAGCAGCATTCAATTGATTTTGGAGAGGTTTCATGGGATTTCATCTTTCAAAGTCAACTGAACCAGTGAGAGGTGCCAGGCCAGATGGGAATTTCCTTTGTCCCTTTTTTAGGTGGCTCATATGGGGAGTTCTGTATCCTTGGCCCCATAAAGATGGGACAAAAAGGGAAGAGGTAGAAGTTTTAAGAGATAAGTTTGATAGAATGGATTCCTGCTCTTCCCATGATTACCACCTCCTCTACACACACACACACAGACTCACACGAACACTCAAACACACTCACACACATGGACACACACAAATACACACAGACTCACATTTATACATACACTCACACTCACACCTATACCTACACTCACATAGACACACTCACACATACACTCATACATACACACACTCACACACACACACACATATCCTTCTGACCAAGGTACTTCCAGTGCAAGTCTATCCTAGCAGAGCTCCACTAGAATGGCACCAGGCTTTAGCCATGGATCTTCCCTTTCAGCTCCTCCTTACAGGTCTGGATAAATCAATTTGTGAAGTTTGAGGAGGAGATTGGGGCAGCCCCAGAAAGTGTTGTCCACACAAAAGGATCCCTCTGAGGATTATGGGAAGGAACCACGGTGCCCACCACCACATTAAGTGGGCAGAGGGTAATGATAGTTTTTCTTATAGGAAGTTTTGGGTGTGGCTTTTGAAACACAGGGTTTGAAGTCAAGAGGAGTCATCCTGACTCTAGACTTATCGCTCTTATCTTGTAGGTAGTAAGCATCTCAAGAGTAGAGAAGAGTAGTCCCTTTTCTTTCTCCCTTTCTTACCTAGGACAGAGCTTTGTTCACCAAACCAGTTAACTGAATGCGGTTGACTCAACAATCCCACCTTAGTTATGGATATGGGCCAAAATAATGGAAGTCTGATGACAAGGTACATCTTCTAATATGGGCCACTGGGTCTCTGAAGAAAGAGAATGTTTAGATGTTTCCTGCAGCTCTGGATGGAAGGGGGAATGTTCATTTCTCACACTACCAGTAAATGCCACCCCCTATGAGAACAGCATTTATAACAGTATTAGAGGCTGGAGATCTTTTTTAATGTGTATTTAAAGCATTTTCCCTGGTGACAAGATGACTGGAATCAGAAAAGCTACTCACCAATTAGATGAAGGCTCTCTTCTTCACTATAATCTAAAGTAAGATTGCTTCCTTTCAATGGACCTGATCCCAGTATGAGTAAAAGTCTCTCCCTTATTTGATGCCATGCTGGCTTCATGAATAAATGATGGAGCAAGGTTCCCATAGGAATTTTTAAGGATTTATTTTTTTATTCCATCAAAGCAAAATAAATGAACAGCCAAAAAAAGAAATGCTGTTGAGGTTGCTGAGGTTACTTTGAGAGAGAGGGTAAGTTGATTTTTTTTAAAAGCTGAGAATTAAAAATGATGCTAACAAAGTCCAAAGAGTTTACCCCTCTCATCACTATCCCAGCATCCAGCTAATAGGAAGAGTGACAGCGCTGTTATTGAATTATGTAGATGCTAATTGAAGACACAACAGAATAGAGAGGTCAGCAGACTTTGAAAGATGCTTCCAGTTTATTAGCAATGCTGCTCAAGGGCAGAAGAATTCCCTGCAAGCCATTCCCAGCTTCGGACTGCTCCTGCTCGGAACATGTCTGGGTGTGTAAATAAGGTTTTTACACAGCTCCCTCAGTGAGTCCTATTCCTTGAGCCCATCATTTTCAAAAATTGTCTTTGTTTCTGAAGGTAAACTCATCTCTCAAAACATGGAACTAATGCCTGAGAGGCCAGTTGAACACAAAGCCAAATTCTGTATATTGAAGCCAATGATTCCAGTTCAATTCAGCCAGCATTTACTGAGCACCTACTGTGTAGGTATAGTACCTAGTAGGTACTATATACTAAGTACTGAGGATACAAAGGCAAAAATAGAACCATCTGTGTAATTTAAATTTCTAAATGTGGGGGAATCTCCAACCTTAAGGAGTTTATCTTGGACTTGATATCCACCTTTTGGCTTCCCTGATTTCTTTCCAGTCCCAGCTAATATCCCACCTCCTGCACCCTGCACAAAGACTTTCCCAATTCTCTTTCATTCTAGTGCCTTCTCTCTGTTGACTATTTCCTGTTTATTCTGTATATAGTTTGCATGTGGTTATTTACATATTGTCTCCTCCCAGTAGACTGTGGACTCCTTGAGAGCAGGACTATTTTTTTGCCCCTCCTTGTATCCCCAGTGCTTAGCACAGTACTTGACACATTTGTTGTTCAGTCATTTTGCAGTTGTGTCTAGCGCTTTGTGATCCCATTTGGAGTTTTCTTGGCAAAGACACTGGAGCGGTTTGCCAATTCCTTCTCCAGCTCATATACAGAAGAGGAAACTGAGGCAAACAGGGTTAAGTGATTTGCCCACGGTCACACAGCTAGTACATCTCTGAGGCTGGATTCAGAGAGATGAGCCTTCCTGATTCCAAGCCCAGTGCTCTATCCACTGTGCCACCTAGCTGCCCAGCTTGACACATAGTAGGTGCTTAATCGATGCTATTCGACTGACACGTTCTCATAATAGAGTCAATGGAAATTAACAGGGAGCTTCTGGCATCCTACCAGAGCCAATCTCCATGCTCCTCCTTTTTGGGGAAGAAATAATTAATTTGGCAGCACAGTGATGCCAGTTACTCTCTATGTGACCCTAGGCAAGTTTCATAACCTCTGCAGGCCTCCATTTCTTCCTCTGTAAATTAGGGGATTGGATTGGATGCTCCCTAAAGTTCTTTCCAGTTCAACCTTCTGCAATGCTGCTAATAACACCTGGCCCCGTGGCCCCCCTGGGCAGGACATAGCTTGGACTAGGATTTCCCCTGTATTCAACACCACCCTTGATGCCTGGCTCAGCTGGATGACCTTCCTTGTGAAAGCTGTGAAAAGCCAGTCATGTATAGAAATCTGGAAAAGGTGTCAACGGCACAGCTCCCATTGTTCCCCTCATAGAATCATAAATAGATGATCCCTTGTTCATACACATGACAGCAAGAAGTCTTACCACCCTCTGCCCTCCTCCTCCTGGGGAGGGTAACGGGGAGGTGGGAACAGCAA
Source organism: Dromiciops gliroides (assembly GCF_019393635.1). Taxonomy (NCBI): domain Eukaryota; kingdom Metazoa; phylum Chordata; class Mammalia; order Microbiotheria; family Microbiotheriidae; genus Dromiciops; species Dromiciops gliroides. The sequence goes on from NC_057865.1 coordinate 41,211,842, forward strand.
CAGTAACTGAGCCAGCAATGCCAGTCTCTGTCTTAAAATAGATAAACCAGGGATTCACCAATGGCTGTGAGGATCTATATCTCCCTAAATCTAAATCTTCAGGAAACAGATGGAAGCTGTGTCCAAATTGATGAATTTCATGATTTCAGAGGTAGACCCAATTCAAGGAGAATTAAGGGAAGCATCTTTTGACCTTGAACATGCTGTAAATGATAGCTTGAAAATCACTTTTCAACACAGTTGGTGCCCCTGGGGCTGTTGATTTAAAAAAGAAAAAAGACAGTGACAGTCTGTACATTACCAACCATCCAATTACTTTGAAGTTTTACATCATTTTATTCTATTCTTCTCTACACACACACACACACACACACACACACACACACACACACACACACACCCCACCTGTAGATGAATCCAGAGCAATCAATCGATCTGAGGTCTCACTGGATCTTTTGTTTGTTTGTTTGTTTTTTGTTTTTGCGGGGCAAAGGGGCTTAAGTGACTTGCCCAAGGTCACACATCTAGTAAGTGTCAAGTGTCTGAGGCCGAATTTGAACTCAGGAACTCCTGAATCCAGGGCCGGTCCTTTATCCACTGTGCCACCTAGCCACCCGGTCTCACTGGATCTTAATGGCCAAGTAAGGCCTGGCAATTCAACAGCTGATCATTCTGACACTGCATTAGCTGGGTGAAAAACTTGTTCATGTTATAAAGGGTTTCAAGGCTTACAAAGCATTTTCCCAATCTTAGGAGAATAGCTTGACATAAGGAGTTAAGTACTAGACTTAGAGTGAGGAAGACTTAGAGTGAGGAATACCTGTGCCTGTGGACCCTGACTCACGGGGGAGCAGTGAAGCTCAAAGGGGCTCGTGTATTTAAAGCACTCTGTGTATCCTGAAAGTGGCATGTGAATGTCTGTTGTGATTATTATCCCTATTTCACAGATGAGAAAACTGAGATATAGATCATGGAGCTGGAAGGGGCAACAGAGGGCATCTGGTCCAATCCCTTCGAGGAAACCAAGGCTCAGAAAGATTAAGCAACTGGATCTCACAGCCTGCAGGTGTCAGATCTAGGGATCAAACCTAGGTCTCTGACTTCAAGCCTAGCACTCTGCACTTTGCCCTCCCAATGATCTGAAAATGGTTGACATAGTAGTGTCCAAGAGTGTTAACAATTGGGCTCAGATCAATATTTCAGAGCATGATTTTTTGTGTGTGTCCACAAACACTGTCTCCACAGACAATGGAGTTAAGTGACATAGCTAATAATTGTCTGAGATCGGATTTGAACTCAGGTCCTCCTGACTTTGGGGCCAGTGCTCCATCCACTGTGCTACTAGCTTTCCCTTCAGAGCATGACTTGAGAACAAATGGGATAAAGAATAGTTAAAGTCTTGAATTTCAAGGAAATAAGGGCTTTTGTGAAGGCATAGGTTCAGATGCTGCATGGGCTTAGGTAAGTCACTTCCCTTCCTGTAAGACTGTTTCCTCCTTTGGAAGATGGTCAAGAGGATAAACTCAAAGGTCTTCCCAGCTTTAACTCTTAGGTTCTAATGAATTCAAGCCATTGCTCTTTTATTAGTAAGGATTATAAAGCATCCCAAGCTGAGGAGAGAAATGCTCTCTCACTGCATGAAGTCCTACTATTACCCTTCTAAATCCTCTGCTAGGAAAATTGAAGGGAATGTGGGTGCCCAAGAGACTTATAGCTGCTATTACCATATTACTATGATTGCTGCTGTTTGGCTTACCCCCTAAGCACCTCCTTTTTCATGAAGCTTCACTCACTCGTGGTAAAAAGACTGCATTTTTTCATGCTTGTTCATGGGGGCTGGGGAAGACACTGATATCTGCACTTTTAAAAAAAGGAAAGAAAAAGGAGCTCAGAAGCAGAAGACTTTCTAGCCAAGCCTTGAAGATCCTGGCACTCTCGATGGTATGACTTTTGTAAGGAATGAAATTCCTCCAAATTGGGACCAGCTGCACTGCAGATGGTCCAGATGGCTTAGCAAGCCACAGAATTTAAACAGAACATAAATTATGGTCAGGAGCATCAACAACAGACCCCCATCTCCCAAGTCATCAGAGGCTGAAACCTGAAGGATTTGTAGCCAATACAAATTCCACGCAACTTGTCATATCATTCCCATGTCACATGTGTGCCTAGAGGTGGGTCCGAATCATGAAAAAGAAACGATCAAGTTACAACTGCATTGGTAGAAGTAATTTTGGAATACATTAAGATTGAGAAAACTGGCCACTCCTCCCCTGACACTAACAAGGGCCAAGTACAAAAACCAGGAGGCTGGAATTCAGGAGGCCTAGATTCTAATCCTTTCTTTGTTTCTTTGTGATCTTGTGCAAGACATTAGCCCAAGGGGCAGCTAGGTGGCATAGGGGCAGCTAGGTGGTACAGTGGATAGAGCACCAGCCCTGGAGTCAGGAGGACCTGGGTTCAAATCCAGCCTCAGGCACTTAACACTTACCAGCTGTGGAACCCTGGGCAAGTCACTTAACCCCAATTGCCTCACTAAAAAAAAAAAAAAAAAAAGACATTAGCCCACACTAGGCCTCAGATTCCTTATCTACAAAATGAGGGAGTTTAATTAGACAGTGTCTAAGTTTCCATGTATCCCTGAAAACAAAAAAGCCCCAAAAAAGTCTTCATTAAAATGTTTTAATTTTTAAGATGTTCAGAAATGAAATGATCCTTAAAACATGAAACCACAGCTACCAAGGTCATGTAAGGTTAAGATTAGGAACCTGAACTAAGACTGAAGAAAAGACAGGCTGGCATCAGGAAGAGTCACCAAGGCCTAGTTTTCTATGTCTGGTATAACATAACATAACATGCATTCCAATGATGACCCCCCTCCTCATTAGGCACAGGTAAGCCTGTCAGAAGTCAGGCACTCTTGGGGCAGCTAGATGGCACAGTGGTTAAAGCACCCGCCCTGGATTCAGGAGTACCTGAGTTCAAATCCAGCCTTAGACACTTGACACTTACTAGCTGTGTGACCCTGGGCAAGTCACTTAACCCCCATTGCCTGCAAAAAAAAAAAAAAGAAGTAAGGCACTCATCAGAGACAAGTACTTCTAAGAGGTTCTAGTTGATGGAGGTGCTTCATAGTTCAAGGGTAATTAAAGACCAAACTGGATTCCAAACTGAGAAAGTGATTTATAAGATGAAATTCTTTAGCAACTGTCAAACCAAGAGACTAAAAAAAAAAATGGAAAATGGCTCTGCTCCCTCCCCATCAGCTGTTTTAGAAGTTTACCACCGGGGCAGCTAGATGGCGCAGTGGATAAAGCACCGACCCTGGATTCAGGAGTACCTGAGTTCAAATCCGGCCTCAAACACTTAACACTTACTAGCTGTATGACCCTGGGCAAGTCACTTAACCCCCATTGCCCCGCAAAAAAAAAAAAGAAGTTTACCAGCACCTAGTTACTTCATTCTCCCTGCCACAGCTGGGTGGGAAGGAGAATGATTGGGGTAGTTCATTGAAACTCCACTACTTAGGGAGATCTGTGATCTCATCAATCTTGGGGCTTCCTTCAAGGGTACAGATTGCAGCCCATCAATGCCTACTCATCCTATGTGACTCTTGCTCCTTGTTCTCCTATAAAACCTTCCCAGATGGTCTAGTCAACATACTAAGGAAATTTCTCTAGTCTCTTGATAGTCTGTGGATACCAGTTGAGCACAAGGGCCATGGACCAATTATCTTTCACACTTTCCTCTTCCATTCTCTTCATGCCTTCATAGGCTGATATGTTCAGAGCTGGAAGGACCCTCGGAGGTCATCAAATCCAACCCCTTCATTTTACAGAGAAGGAAACTGAGGCCCAAGGAGGTGAAGTATCAGTGTCAGAGGTGGAATTTTAACCCAGATCCTCCAACTGGAGAGTCATTCTCTTAGTGGGTTGCAAGCAATCTACCTTCTTTTCTGGTTAGTTTTTGACATTCAGTTGTTTCAGTCATGTCCAATTCTTCATGACCCCATTTTAGGTTTTCTTGGCAAAAATATTGGGGTGGTTTGCTATTTCCTTCTCCAGCTTATTTAACAGAGGAGGAAACTGAGGCAAAAAAAGTAAAGTGACTTGCTTGTAAATGTCTGAGGCCAGGATTTGAACTCAGAAAGATAAGTCTTCCTGGCTCCAATTCTGCCTGTCTGTCCACTATGCCACATCTCTCTAATTAGGCAATCTTCATACTTGTGCCATTTTTATACTTCATTATTGTCCCATTCTTATACTTTATTACTGCCCTTTGGGTAGCATCATTAATTCTTTGAGGACTAAGTATTTCTTAACTCTCAGTCAATAAAACATCACTTGATGACCAAACAAGAGATAGAGAATATTATAAAATGCAAAATGATTTTGATTACATTAAATTAAACATTTTTGTACAAACAGAAGCAATGCATCCAAAATTAAAAGGGAGGCAGAAAGCTGGGAAACAAATTTTATGGCCAGTACTTCTGATAAAGGCCTCATTTCTAAAATATATAGAGAACTAAATCAAATTTATAAGAATCCAAGTCATTCCCCAATTGAGAAATGGTCAGAGGATATGAACAGGCAGTTTTCTGATGAAGAAATCAAAGCTATCTATTCCCATATGAAAAAATGCTCTAGATCACTAATAATTAGAGAGATGCAAATTAAAACAACTCTGAGGTACCACCTGACACCTATCAGATTGGCTAAAATGACAACAAAGGAAAATAATAAATGTTGGAGAAGCTGTGGAAAAATTGGAACACGAATGCATTGTTGGTGGAGCTGTGAACTGATCCAACCATTCTGGAGAGCAATTTGGAATTATGAGGGCAATAAAGCTGTGCATACCCTTTGACCCAGCAATACCACTTTTGGGTTTTTTTCCAAAGAGATCATGGAAAGGGGAAAAGGACCCACATGTACAAAAATATTTATAGCTGCTCTTTATGTGGTGGCAAGGAATTGGAAGTTGAGGGGATTCCCATCAATTGAGGAATGGCTGGACAAGTTGTAGTATATGAATGTAACGGAATACTATTGTGCTGTAAGAAACTATGAGCAGGAGGAGTTCAGAGAAACCTGGAGGGTCTTACGTGAGCTGATGATGAGTGAGATGAGCAGAACCAGAAGAACATTGTACACAGTATCATCAACATTGTGTGTTGATCTACTGTGATGGACTATATTCTTCTCACCAATGCAATGGTACAGAAGAGTTCCAGGGAACTCATGATGGAGGAGGATCTCCAAATCCAGGAAAAAAAAGAACTGTGGAGTATAGATGCCGAATGAACGATACTATTTCTTTTGTTTTTAGTGCTGTTGTTTTTCTATTTTGAGGTTTTTCCTCATTGCTCTGATTTTTCTCTTATAATATGACTAATGCAAAAATATGTTTAATTATATATATATATATATATATATATATATATATATATATATATATATATCCTATATCAGATTACCTGCTGTCTAGGGGAGGGGGGAGGGAGGGGACGGGGGAGAAAAATCTGAAATTGGAAAGCTTGTATAAACAAAAGTTGAGCAATATCTTCACAAGTAATGGGAAAAAAATAAATAAAATACTTGATTAAAAATATATAAAACATCACTTGAAGAATCAATGTAATAATAATAATAATAATAGCTACTCACACTGATATAGTACTTCAAGGTTTGCAAAACACCTCACAAGTAACCTCATTTAAATATTGACTTTTAAAAGGGCAAGTCTGTGTTTCAGGGACAAGTTTGTGGTTTAAAAAAAAAAAGGACCACATGAAGTTCCCTGATAGATTGGAATATAAAACAATTCCCTTTGTAAGACTTCCTTATCAATGTCACATACTTTATTTGGAAATATCATCCCAGAGGGTGATTAAGGAGCCATTGCTTTAAACACACAGGCAAAAAAGAACTTCATACATAGTAGGCATTCAGTAAATGTTCATTGGGTCAAACTTAGTTGGAGTATAAGCTGTTTAGTGTTACCACCTGAGTATATCAAATTTCCCTGTGACCTGAGTAGCATTACTCAACTTCCAAAGAAGCCTGACTCCCAACTAAAAAGTAACTTGGACCCTCTGAGATTCTGACTTAATAATGTGACTAACACAGCGTGAAAAGCATAGAATTGGTAAAGAACTGTGTGTGATAGAGAGTCATAGTTTCACATGTAGGCTTATTTTGCTGTTCTATCCATATGGAAATATTCATATTTGTTAGTATTCGTAAAGTTCAGAATAACAAAAAATTTAAATCCTAAAAAAAAAAAACAAAACTTATGCTTTGAGTCCGAAGAACTGTGTTCAAACCCTAACTCTACCACTTGCAATCTGTGCTACCTCAGGCAAGTCACTTCACTTCCCCTGTTTCCTCATCTATAAAATGAAGGAGTTGAACTCAATGGACTCAATAGTGAGAAATGTTTGTAACAGATGTTGGAGCCAGGTTGTAAAGGCTTTGAAATACCAAACAGAAGGGTTTGTCCTATCCGAGAGGCAAGTCAGGGAAGCTTCTTGAGCCAGGAAGATGACCTGGGAAGGCCTGTGGATGATCTTTGGCAACTGTGCCAATGAGGAATTAACGAGACAGAACTGAAGCAAACTGACCATTTGCTTTTTCAAAAATCCAGGTGAGGAAAAAAAAATCCAGGTGAGAGGTGATAAGGACCTGAGGCAGGGTTTTGACTTTTTTAGTACCAAAAAAAAAGTGACAAATGTGAGAGACACTATGGAGATAGATTCAACATGACTTGACAACTGATCTGATGTGGGAGGTAAGGGACAGAGAAGAGTGGAGGGATGATTCCAAAGTTGTAAACATGGGTATCTGGAAGGATGGTGGTGGTCTTGACAGAAATAGAGAAGTTTGAAATAGTAGGAGGTTTGGGGCGGGGTGCAGCTAGGTGGTGCAGTGGATAAAGCACCGGCCCTGGATTCAGGAGGACCTGAATTCAAATCCAGCCTCAGACACTTGACACTTAATAGCTGTGTGACCCTGGGAAAGTCACTTAACCCTCATTGCCCCGCAAAAAAAAGAAAAGAAAGAAATAGTAGGAGGTTTGGACAGGAAGGTTATAAATTCCATCTTGAATTTGAATTGCCTGTGGGACCCCCAGCAGATGAATACTTAGTTGCCATAAGGCACTGCTTGATTCATATGGATAATAGTATCCACTGAAACCCTTTGATCTTTTTCAGACAAAGTGCTGTTTAACTAGACCTCTCCAGGCTTGCACTTCGAAAGTTTATTTTTTAATCTAACTACAAGAACTTAAAATTTATTCCTACTGTTTTCTACAAGGATATTGGGGGGAGGGGAAAATGCTTTGTAAAATAATTTTGAATTCTATATAAATATTAGAGGTGTATGTGTGTGTGTGTGTGTGTGTGTGTGATCCATGGCATCCCAAAATTCTGGATTTATAGAGATTAATTCCAATCTTAGGGGGTTTACTCCAGGAAAACATGCAAATATAGCTTCTCTCTAGATCTCAATTTGGATGAATGGGTTGCCTAGCTCCTAAGCAAGCACATAGGGTAATAGATGCATAATGGGTAGAGGAATGCTTTTACTTTAACTCAGAAAATGCCAAAGACTCATTGAGGCCCACAAATACCCATCCAAGAGTATAGTTCCTCCATTCTATGCATTTATCCAGTCTCTGAATAGGGAAAAAGCAAAAAAAGCAGAGAACAGGCTGCCACTATCTTAAAGACAGGCACAGTGTGGTAGCTCCATTGAGAGTCTATCCTCTCTACAACCCTAAGTATATTTCTTGGGGAAAACCTCAGTTCCTGAAATCCAATCAAAATATGTCTCATGTCCTCTCATCAAGGCACCAATAACCAATCCTGCATGTTCAATGAAGAGCTTATCTGTCATATGCCCCATAAGTTCATTAAGTAGATCTGGGGAGTTCTTCAGATTGTAGAACTATACTGATCAACAACTCTTACATGTGCAAATTTTTTCTGGGATGTGAATACTTCAAAAAAGATGTTCTAGGAACACAGGATGAAGAGAGGGTGCTATTAATGGATGGCAGCTACATCTCCACTGGAATCCAAGAGGGGAAAAGAAATCTAATAGTTCTTTCAAGTTGGAAGGACCCTAGAGGTCATTTAATTAATCCCTTCATTTTAAAAATGAGGAAACTGAGGCCCAGAATGACTGGTCCAAGGTTACAGACCCAGTTAGTGATAGATTCAAGATTCTGAGATAGATCATCTCCACTCTAATCTTAGTGCTCCTCCCATTACAACAATGGAGTATTCTGAAACAATAAAATGTCCCCAAAGTCCTAGTATGGCTTTAAACTACTTAATAGCTTTAAGTAGTGTGATGATTAAAAATATGAGAAACATAGTTTCTGGGTAATTTAATTCTTTTATTAATAAGGTTGACAGGTTATTAATAAAAGGATGTTCAATGGACTTCTCTCTCAGACCAAAAACCCTATGGTAGGGGAGCACAGGGTTTTTATACCCTTGAAATAGTAGGTGATCAATGGGCCACAAACTGAATCCTGCACAGAGATTGTCTCCAGCCTTGGGCTATCAATTCAAAGAATGACCTCCCCCACAATAGGGGGTTCCCTGAGTGACCTCCCCCCTAGATTGAGAAACCTTCAATTATCTAGATCAAAGCTTCTTAAACTATGATTTGAGACCCCATATGGGGTTGAATAACTAAATGCGGGGGTCACAAAAAATTTGGCAGTAAATGTTTTATTTTTATACTTATTTTATATACCTGGGGTCACAAAAATATCTTGGCTGAAAATGGGTCGCAAGTGGAAAAAGTTTAAGAAGCCCTGATCTAGATGAATGGATCTGTCTCCACCCAAGGTTCTTTATAAGCTTGGGTTGGGCCTGACCAAAATGACGCAATTCAATGTAATCTTTCAAGAAGAACTAGATCTTGGAGTGGGGGGAAAGAAGGGACAAAGAAAGAAGGGGAGAGCACTTAATCCCCTCTATGATATTGGTTATTAATAATTGTTTCTCACAGTAGTTTTATTTTATTTAAGCTTTAGTAGCTTATAACTATACACAGATTTTGGGGACATCCTGCAGTTTCAAAGTATTTTTAGGTTCCATTCTTTCTGTGTTTCAGTCTCCCTTGTCTAGGCTTCTCAGTATTCAAGCACAGTAACAGCAGGAACATGGAAATATTGATTGTAAAATGGAGCAGCCCAAGTTTAAGTGGATGGCACATCCAGGACTCATGCTGTCCCGTAGGCATGCTTCAGACAGCAGCAGGCCCAGAGTCTAGCACACATCATTAGCCTTTCTCACAATTCTGGTGGGTTTTCTCATGTAAAAAGGCCTGAGGATGGTCATTTTCTCTCACTGGGCCACCAGAGTCAGTTGCCCAAGTTCAGGGGGTCAGTCCTAGGGAGCTGCAGGACAAGCCTTTGGGGTAACAAGTACATCCCTGTGGCTCCTTCTAGGGTATTTCAGAGACACTTAGGATTTAGAACTTGAAAGAACTTTTGAACCATGTAGTCTAAACCCCTCACTGAATAGATAAGGAGAGAACTGAAGTGACTCTCTAGGTCACAAGGACAGTAATTAACACAGCTGTGATTTGAATCTGGCTCCTTTGAATCCAAATCTAGATTCCACCTCCCCACCCCACCCCCTTTATACCAAATTGCCAGAAAGATAGCATGTTCTGGTCTTCAAATTGTATTCTACACCTCCATACTTCTGTGACTACCCCTGATTATTATTGTAAGTTATTGCTCTATGAATATTTTTAGGTCTTTCATACTCGTACATATTCCTTGGGGGAAACATATCAATGAAATCTAAGGGACTTAGTGCTTTGTTGTAAGCCCCATAAAAGTAGCATATTTAACTTGGGGTCCATTTTGTTTTGCTTTGTTTTGTTACAAAAAACAGAAATGGGAGTAAATAACCTTGGAACTCTTTGCCAGTGCACTCCACCAAACAAACAAACAAACAAACAAACAAACAAACAGAAAACAAGAGAAGGAAGCAAATGAAAATGTCATTAGGCATCCTTGTCTATTAATGAACTGGCCAAGATAAATTTGGTTATGCAATGAAAACAGGACATGTTGCCAGAGCACTCCAGTTCATTAATAGCCACATAATGTGAGAGCTGGGGTGTGACTAGCAGCACTTTGCTTAGGTCCCATCTCCATGATCTCCAACCCAGCAGAAAGGCCCAGTAAAAAAGAAAAGGACAAGCTGAGCAGTGGCACAAAACCAACTTCCTGGGAAGTCTTTGCTCTGTGTGGACAACTGTAAATCACTTTGGTAGCTGCAGAGGGAAAATTCTGAGTGAGGCTTTACTCAAATTTCCCTTCTCTTGTGTTAAAAGAGGGACAGGAAAGGAAGGAAGGAAGGAAGGAAGGAAGGAAGGAAGGAAGGAAGGAAGGAAGGAAGGAAGGAAGGAAGGAAGGAAGGAAGGAAGGAAGGAAGGAAGGAAGGAAGGAAGGAAGGAAGGAAGGAAGGAAGGAAGGAAGGAAGGAGGGAGGGAGGGAGGGGAGGAGGGGAGGAGGGAAGGGAAGGGAAGGGAAGGGAAGGGAAGGGAAGGGAAGGGAAGGGAAGGGAAGGGAAGGGAAGGGAAGGGAAGGGAAGGGAAGGGAAGGGAAGGGAAGGGAAGATAGGAGAGATGGAAGGAAGAGAAGAAATGGGAAATGAAAGAAAGAGGGGGAAGAGAAGAGTAAGTAGAAGAGGAGAAACAGAAGAAAGCAAAGAAAGGATAGGAAAGGAAATATGGGAAAAGGAAGGTGAGAAGAAAAGATGAGAAGAGGGGAGGATAAAAAAGGGAAAAGAAGAACTAGAAGGATGGAAAGAGAAAAGGAAAGGATGGATGGAAAGAAGAGAGGAAAACAGCAAAGAAGGGGAGATGGAAGAAAGAAAAGGATGGAAAATAGAGGAAAGGAAGGAAAGAAGGCAGAAAGGGAAGGAGAAGGAACAGCCAAATAATCCTCATCATAGCTCATAGTGACTTCCAAATCCCTCCCCCAATACAGGAAGCAGCAATGAGAGGTGATTGCCATGGGTTAGAGAGGGAAGCACACAACCCTTTCCTGCTCTATCCCCCCCTCCCCCCCCACCCCCACCCCAAGACAGCTGTACATACAGTAAAAGTCTGTCTCAGAAGTCCTCTGGGAAATGAACAATTAATTGCTAATTAAACATGGTTCTAGGCTGTGGTCAGGATTCCTATGAGAAGGTGATTAAAGGGAAATATGTAGTTACATTCTCATTGCTTAGTGAAGAATAAGATTAAAAATTCCTGTTATTAGAGCTAGCAGACAGAACTGAAAGTTTGGGATGTGGTGTGTCAGATGCTCTTGTTAAGTCCATCCCCCATATTAGGGAAAGGGCTTCTATTGGTATTGCCTCTCTTTGTATCTGGCCATACTGTCTTTGCAAGACAGTAATATAGTAACAGAAAGGTAGAAGGAGAAGGAGAAAACATCCCTCTATCAGCAGCCCCCTTCCCTGACTCCTAGACTGGCTGAATTCCCTCCTCAAGCACTGCTAATTTTCATTGATAATTGTCTGTGGATAAAGAGCTTTCTCCTTTCCAGCTCAGCTCCTCTGGCTGGACCCCATGGTGAAATCAGAGTCCTTTGTGTATGACCTCACAGTCGGTTGCCATGGAGAATCAGTTGTGTGACTTCAGTGATGGATTTCAGTGGAGTAGAAATTGTGTGGGAGGACATGTTTTTTTAAAGTACATATTCTCTTTCATAATTTTTGAACAGGAAAAAAGATAGAGCATTAAAATCATCCTTTAAAGGCAGAGAGAGAGAGAGAGAGAGAGAGAGAGAGAGAGAGAGAATGCCTGCACAACACACTCAGTTTTCTTCCTTGGGAAGTTCCTTTTGCAGTGATTCATGAAAGAATAGCTTAGGCAGATAACTGCCTGATTTTCTAGTCTGGGTGTCTCATCAGAGATACCAGATCTTGCCTTTTCACAAAGATAAAGTGCTTACCTCTTCTTCCATCTGAAGACTATATCCAGCCCTGTCAAGAAGATGGAATCAGCTGCCTAGGTCTTTTAAGTCTCCAACCTCTGTAATCTGTTCTGATTGAGTCAGCGTTTAGTTTATTTTCACATTTTATAGGATTGTTGCAGAAACCAGAACAAAGAACTAAGCACAGAATTGGGGAAATGTTCTTCAGGGTAGGAGAACAAAGGAGACTTCTAAAAAGTATACAGGCACAAGACCCACTGTCCCTGATTAGAAAAGAAAAGAGGCTGAACTCAAAAGAAACCAAGTGCCAACAATCCCACTTTTATCTAACAGTTGTAGACTCCAAGGAAGTCCAAGACAGGAAGAAACAGCCCTCTGAATGGTTGTTGTCCTTCATTCTCTAAGAGGGCCAAAATGAGACACTATCAATGCAGATGATAATAACATTTGTGTTGTGCTTACTATATTCTAGCACTGTACTAAGTGCTTTACAGTTATGATCTCATTTGATCCTTACAAGAACCCTGGCGGGTAGGTGGGTGTTATTATTATCCCACTCCAGTAACCCAATCCACTAATCAAGGTACAGTGTGTCCAACTATTGCTAATCAGACCAATATGAGCTCAGAAGGCTCTACCACAGGTCAGGCACAAATAGTCCACATGAACATTTGGAATGTTTCTTTTGAGCTACTAAAATTCTTCTCTGCTCAAAGAGCACAATGCCATCTTTGATGCAGGTACGCCATTCTGGGTACCTGTGCCAATGCCTCCCACGTCCCACAATCGATTCCAAAATTCTTCAGAGAGACCTTGAGACTGTCCTCGTATTGCTTCTTCTGACCTCCCTGTGAGCACTTGCCTTGTTTGAGTTCTCTGTAAAATAATAGTATTTTAGGCAAATGTACCTTTGGCATCCAAACGCTATGGCCAGCCCATTGGAGTTAAGCTCTTTGCAGCAGAGTTTGAATGCAAAAAGTAGATGCAAAGTCAGTTCCCATTGACAAGGGAATGGCTGGCTAGACTGGCATAGGAACATAATGGAAGATTGGACAATAAGAAATGGCAACTCTGAGAAATTCAAAGGAAAATGGGGGGAGGACTTAGAAGCAGGATGACAGAGTGGAAAGAACTTTGGGTTTGGTGCCAAGAGGACCTGGTTTTAGATCCCAGGTCTGCTACCCACTAAGAGACTGGGTTTGGATTTAGGGATCCCTAGTTCGAATCCTGATTCAAATACTAGCTTTGTAAGCCTTAGCAAATCAATTAATCTCCCTCAGCTCCAGTTTCCTTATCTGTAAAATGAGAATAATAATAGAATCTGCTTCACACAGTTGTTGTGAGAACCAACTGATATATATAAAATGCTTTGCAAACCCTAAAGTGCTTTGTAAATGCTAGCTATTATTACCATGACTAAGTAATTTCCCCTCTCTTGGCTTCATTCTCCACATCTGCAAAGTGAGAGAATTGAACCAAATGACCTCCAAGATCCTTTTCAGATCTAAGATTTTGACGTTCATTGTGAATAGGGATTGTCTCATTCTTTGCACTGATATTCCCAGTGACTAACACAGAGCCTGGCAAAGGAAGTGCTTAATAGGTACTTCTTCTTGATTGATTGATTGAGCCTGTGAATTGTATGACCTAGTTCAGAATGAAGTAAACCTAATGAAGGGAACAACACATACAGTGGGACTATGTAACACAAAAGAAAACTATGCTGACAGGCAACCGGCTTTTGTTCATTATAATGACCAATCTCAATCCAGAAGGTCAGGTGACAAAACCTACCTCCTACCTAGTAGAGAGGTGAGGCACTAACGATGCAGATGATAATAACAATAACATTTCTATTGTGTTTACTATATTCCAGGCACTGTGCTAAGCACTAAAGATATAATTAATAAAGGCAGGCTCAGTCTTCTAGGAATTCACAATCTAACAAGGGGAGACCACCCAAAAGGAGGTAGGAAAAGAGAGGGAGGGAAGGGAGACCAGGGGATGCCCTACACAGGGACACCTTGTTTGGTGTAGTTGAAACCAGACAGAGCAGCAGATGCAGAATGGAGTGAGCAAAAGTCCAGTTTCTGTCCTCTATAAAGGAAGGCATTGAGAGGAATTTAGTGCTCCATTCTCCAGCCCTCCAATCAGAGGGGAGAAGAGGCTAAGAGAGGTGGTGTCCTTCAAGACTTCAGTTAGCATCATGGTGATGAGATTAGAAGTGATAAGCTGAACCTGGGAAGGACATCTTGTTCAGTGGAATTGAAAACAGGTGGAGCAGCAGGTGCACAGTAGAGTGTAAAATCCCATTTTACAGGTGAGGAAGCTGAGGCAAACAGAAATTAAGGGACTTGTCCAGGATCACACAGCTAAGTAAGTGTTGGAGGCTGGATTTGAACTTAGGTCTTCTTGACTTTCAGGCCCTGTGTTCTATCCACTGTACCACCTACATAGCCCAGATTTTTGCCTATGCTCTCCATCTGGTTACTGTGTTAAGTTCATAGGCTTATCTATTTAGAACCAGAAAGGATCTCAGGGGCCATCTGCCCAACCCATTCATTTTTCCAAATAAGGAAAGTGGAGCCTAGAATGGTTAAGATCACAAGGACCCAAGATGGGATTAATAAATCCTATTCTTTCTGCTGTACTGTGGGTTGGTGTTGTGTTAGCTGTGTGTCTTCATTATAAGGGAGTTCAGTTGCACATGATGGGGAAAGGGGCATCATCAGGAAATGATTATGATGTAAAGGTAGAAAGCCTCAGTGAAACCTGACCATGGAAAAATATCTTCTCTACAATTTAAAATTTCGCACTGGATCTGAGCATTATCGCTCATGCTCTACACCAGCAGATGCCTCCGTGCTTTGACACTGTTAAATGCAGGACATCAGAGGGGTGGAGAGTCCATAAGGAGAGCTGTTTAAAGTCTTTGTTTTCCCCATAGTTCACTGAAGACCAATCTCATTGATCTCTCACCATTGCTGACTTTCTATGGGTTGTATAGGACCCTTCTTGAGCTTTCCCTTTTCTTTTTGGTGGGGCAATGAGGGTTAAGTGACTTGCCCAAGGTCACACAGCTAGTAAGTGTCATGTGTCTGAGGCCAGATTTGAACTCAGGTACTCCCAAATCCAGGGCCAGTGCTTTATCCACTGTGCCACCTAGCTGACCCCGAGCTTCCCTTTTATGGAACATTTTTATATCTCCAGAGAAGCTGGCTCCATGATGCTGCATTTTCCAAATCAACAGCAACACAGTCATTGCCTTTTGCAGCTTTTATCTAGCAGTTGGAAAATGCCCCTCTTGCCTGGTCTGAAGCCCCATTTGGGAAACCAAAGGTATCTGGAATCTGCCCATAGCTATTTTCAGTGCCATTTGTGGGATGTAAACCAGATATCCACAGGGCACCAGGGACCAGCATCTATCGCTGTCTCTCCATGTTTATTTTGTTCTCCTTCCTGTGCACCATGCTGAACAGCCTTTCCTCTGGGGGTGGGGGAAGCATAGATCTAATTAAATAAAAAAAAGCCAGGAGGAAACAACCTAAGTAATATTTGTCAGAGGAGCCCTTGGGAGAGAGAGGAGAAAAGGGAATGGAGAAGCTAGAACCAAACTCAACTTACATTGGACAATAAATGTTGAAATTAAATATTTAACTTCCAGACTAGAGACCCCTGGAATCTGTCCAGAAGGAACTGATCCATGCAATTTTGCCTCTGACCTCCCTGTTGTTTGTAAACAGATAGTGCAAGGTCCTAGGAAGGAAAAAGGCATCCTCTGGGACCCCCTTACACCACTGGGATAGGTGGAATCCATTGACTTAAACCTGGGGCCAGCTGGCAGCCAAGGGCCAGCAATAACTGCACTGAATTGTAGCTGGGCAGAGCTCTCAATGTTTAGAAAAGGAGAGTGGCCAGCAGTCTCTTCCTGCCCAGAGGCAGAAATTGATGAGTAACTAAGAGAACGTCTTCCCTCTATTGTCATTAGACCTGAATTAGCTACTCATCATCTATGTCCACTACAGAGGCTTATCCAGAAGGAGCCTTAACACCTTCACTGGAAAAAAAGAACTGCCAGGTTGTGACAGAAGCCACTAGGAACTCAGACTCCCCTTCAGCTTAGGTGCATCCACAGCCTCACTCAAATACTATCCTTGGGGTTCCTGGGGAATGAGTAAAGAAGTGCCAACACAAGGGTCTTTCTCATTCTACCAGTGAACAAGGACAAGCTTGAGTAGTGGCCATCCCCCAGGTCTATCATGACTCACCTTTTCACTTCCACCTATTAGAATCCTTAGCTTCATTTAAGACCCAATCAGAATCTGGCTATTGGGGAACCAATCAATTATCAAGCTTTTATTAAGGGCCTGTGTGCTAGGCACCAAGCTAGGTACTGGGGCTCCAAGGGCAAAAAATTAAATGGTTCTAATTCCTATACTTGAAACATTACTGATCCCTCTAGTTATTAGTCAAATTATATTTGTCCAAATATTGTTCCCCTCTAATCCAGGAGTTCTTAACCTGGGGTCTGTGAACCCTTTCAAAAATATTTTGAGAATTATATTTTACTATAATTCCATATCCTCTGTATTTTATTTTATGCATTTTAAAATGTTTATTCTAAAAAGGGGTCCATAGGCTTGATCAGACTTCCAGAAGGGTCTGTGACACACAGAAAAGGTCAAGAATTCCTGTTCTAGCTCTAAAATGTAAGCTCCTTTAAAAAGGGGGGGGGGGATTGGGTGCTGTATTTTGGGGCAGCTAGGTGGCACAGTGGATAGAGCACTGGCCCTGGAGTCAGGCGTACCTGAGTTCAAATCCAGCCTCAGACACTTAACACTTACTAGCTGTGTGACCCTGGGCAAGTCACTTAACCCCAATTGCCTCACTAAAAAAAAATAATAAATAAAATAAAATATAAGCTCCTTGAGGTCAAGGACAACATATTTATTCTTTCATCTTTGTATCCTCAGTGCCTGGTCCCTAGTAGACACTTAATAAATATAGACAATTCTTTGGGGTATAGGTCCAGTAGTAGTATCACTGGGTCAAAAGGCATGTATAGTAATAGCTTTTGGAACATAATGCCAAATTGTTTTCCAAAATGGTTTTATTCATTCACATTTCCACCAACAGTGACCCTGGGCAAATCATTTAACCTTTGTATGACTCAGTTGCCCTGCCTATAAACAACAACAAAAACATCAAAATAGAGATAATAATAGTACCTAACTCTCCCCCTCCCCAGGCTTGTTGTAAGGATCAAAAAAGATAATATATGTAAAGTGCTTTATAAGCCTTAAAGCACTATATAAATGTTAGCTATTATTGTTGTTGTTATTATTATTATTAAATTGATCAGACTGGGGCAGCTAGGTGGCACAGTGGATAAAGCACTGGCCTTGGATTCAGGAGGACCTGAGTTCAAATCCAGACTCAGACACTTGGCACTTAACTAGCTGTGTGACCCTGGGCAAGTCACTTAACCCTCATTGCCCTGCAAAAACAAACAAAAAACAAATAAATTGATCAGACTTCTTGGGTGAATGAAAAATTTTCATCATCTGCCAAATCTCATGCTTATGAGTTAATATATTTCAGTTCTTTTGTGAGTGTTTTTTTAATCCAAGAATTAACATGTTTCATATATCTGAGATCCCAGGTCCAGCCTTCTCTCAGTTCTCAAAATTGCTTTTTCATACTCACAGCATGTTTCTATAGCCAGGGCTTCAGGGACAGTGTTTGACCATTAGTTCTCCTATTTAGACAAGGAGAAAATATATCAGAAAGAGTAACTGAAAAGAAGATAGAGTTTACATCCCCTGTTGTGCTTTCAATATCAAAATCCATCCTTGCTTTTGGAAAACAATCATAACTCACTCCTGAGAGCAAGCCAAGTGCAAACCTATCTGTAGCCAAGGTTCACTAGCCTTGCAGCAACATTGGCCCAATGACCTTCCCCAGCAGCCCTCTTTTCTGCCTTTTCTGCAGCGTGAGGTTTTCTTCTCCTCAATTGTATGGCTCTTTTAAGAAAGTTCAGCACTTTAGGTCCATATTTCTAAAACCATCCAAGTCCAACTATCTGTAGCCACAAATACTAGGTTTGGGACTTTCCTGGGATTAGTTCATGGATCAGAGTATGTGTGTGTAGGGAGGGTGTGATAGGGGTGTGGGTGTGGGACAGACAGAGGGGAGAGGAACAAAGAGAAAGGAGAGGAGAGGAGAGAGAGAGAGAGAACGAGAGAGAGAGAGAGAGAGAGAGAGAGAGAGAGAGAGAGAGAGAGAGAGAGAGAGAGAGAACGAATAAGAACAAGAGCAGGCACTACGTGATGTAGTAGTCAGAAATGGCCTCATATTGGAGACTGGATTTGTATCAGGTTTGGGTAGGATTAGAATGGCAGAGAGGGGAGATCATTCAATGAAATGAGACATCATGAATAGAGATTCTTAAGTTCCACTAAATGTGTTTGGAATAGAGTAAAGAGACTAGTATGGCAGAAATGAACTGTTTGTGTAGAGAAGTAAAGAGGATGAAGATGCCTTGAACTATTGGATAATCTTGGCCACAGATAGGTTTGTACTTGGTTTGCTCTCAGGAGTGAGCTATGATTGTTTTCCAAAAGGAAGGTGTCATTAAATCAGCAAAGGTGGTAAGAGATGGGAAAATTCATTGGAGATGCTGTAGACAAATGAGCATGCTAATTTAGTGCTGAAGGAGCCACGGATTTATTCAACCATTCTGGAAAACAATTTTTAATTATGCAAGGAAAGTTACTAAATTATTCATTCCAGTTGACCCATTACTGACTCTGCATCCCAAAGAGTTTATTGACAAAAAGAAAAGACATATGAATTCAAAAGTTTTCAGGAAAAAGTTACCTATGCTAGGAAGAAACTAGAAATAAAATATTTGGGGCAGCTAGGTGGTACAGAAGATAGCACACCGACCCTGGATTCAGGAGGACCTGAGTTCAAATCTAGCCTCAAACACTTGACATTTACTAGCTGTGTGACCCTGGGAAAGTCACTTAACCCTCATTGTGAATAAGCAAACAAACAAATGAATGAATAAATGAATAAATAAGTGAGCAATAAATAAATAGATAGATAATTAAACAAGTGAATGAATGCATAAATAAGTAAAGAAAGAATTAAATAAATAAATGGATGAATGAATGAATGAGCAGATAGATAGATAAATGGATGAATGAATGAATAAAACATTTGCCCAAATATTTGGAGATGGCTGAACAAAATAGTGATTGTGCAATATTGGTATGCTAAAAGAAATGACTGTAGAATTTTGAGAAACAAAGAAAGACTTGTATGAAGATAGCAATGGTGTGGTAGAAACATGGTTGGGTTTGGAGTTAGATGCTTGAGTTTAGGGTTCAAATGCTTGCTCTGCCACTTCTTGCCTATATGACCTTTGGGAAGGCATTCCAAAGGTTGAACTAGATGACCTCAAATGTCCCTTTCCATTCTCCAAGTAAGACAGAGTGAAGAAAGCAAATCTGCATGAGCAACATTCATGACAGCTACTACAAGAGTGTAGATAAAGACAATGCTAAGAGACCTCAAACTTGGCTCATATACATGGAGTATAATGAGAACACCTTATGAATTCCTTCCCCTCCATCTCTTCCCATATGTGTTTAAATTAAAGCATATGTTCCTTCTTCCTATTAATTATTGAGAAACTATAATATATGATAAATATAATCAATAAACCATAAAATGGAAAATGATACTTCCTATAAGTTGTCATCATTAGGAAGTTTTGCTTAACTGTTTTCATGGAGAATAATTAGGGGAAGGGGTTGTTTGGTCTTTGTTGGGAGGTGTACGTTGTGTTGAAATAAAATGTATAAAGAAAAATATTTTTAGAAGACAATGACCCAGTATATAAATGTCAGACTACACTAAGGATGCTCATTCAAGTCCCAGTAGATACAGATCTTAGTATCCTTCTCTGGCTATTGCTGGTGGTGGATGTGAAAACAGCACCAAGGAGAGCAATTTTCTTGTTTAGGTCCTTGAAACAAAAAGGCATTTGAAAGGAAGAGAGGTCAATGGAATCCAAAAAGACTCCTGAGTCTTTTTTTTTTTAAAGAAGTTTTCAAAAGCAACAAAGCAGTTGAATTAGCTGCCTTCTGAATTGGCCTGGGGGCAGTTTCATTTTTCAAATGACATTTTAAGGATGATTGATACACTGTGCCCCTGGACTTCAGTTCTGTTTTAGAAATCGAGTCAGTTAATAACAAAGACTAATTGCCTTTTTTTTCTCTTTCCCTTCCTCTCTCCACATCCCACTTGCACGCCCCCTATTCCTTTTCTCTAGAAGTGAACATGATTGCTTGGTTTTAAGAATAGGTGATAGCCCATGAGGTAGTAGAAAGACCACTGCCAGATGTGGTGGCACACATTTGTAATCTCTGGGAGTAGAGAGGCTGAGGCTAGTGGATTTCTTGAGCTCAAGAGTTCTAAGCATCAGTGAGCTAAGCCCATTGGGTGTTCACACTAGGTTTGGTACCATTATAGTGAACCCTCACGTTTAGAGGCTACCAGGCTGCTTAAGGAGGAACAAACAAGACCAGGTCAAGGCTTTTGTGCCAATTGCTAGTGGGATTAAGCATGTAAGTGTCCATTGTACTTCTAGGAAGGAAGGAAGGAACGAAGGAACGAAGGGACAGAAGGAGGGAGGACCATTGGATTTGGAATAAGAAAACTTGAGTTGGGGTTCTTGTTCTACTATTATGTTATCTTGAGCAAATCACTTTTTCTCTGTTTCTCAGTTTCCCTATCTGTTAAACTAGTTGACCACTTTCAGATATAATATTCTATAAGTCTATGTTCCTGCAAGAAGAAGCTCTGTCCCCACATGTGATGTCTATCATGAGAGCGTAGACCTAGAAACAATAACTTCTGAGGATCAAGCCCACCTTGGGTGCATGCAGCAGCTTCATGACTCTGGCATCCTTTCACAAGCCATATCTCATATGGTGACTAAATCAACTGCCTTTGATGTCCAAGGGAGAGGGTATACAGAGGAAATGAAGGCCCAGAATAGATTCTTGGGTGACCATTCACACTTGGGGTGCTGGGCATAGACAATGCCTCTGAGATGGAACTATCAGACAGTTAGGAGGCCAAATGCTACATCATAGAAGCCAAGGGAGGAGAAGATGTCCAAGAAGAGGGCTGAGCCAACTATGTCGAAGGCTTCAGAGAAGTCAAGAAGAAAGAAAACCAACTTAAGTTCATTGGGAACAATGGGTAGTAGTTTGAGGCTACAGTTGGAAGTGAGACTACAAAGGATTGAACAATGAGGAGGGAGTGAGGAAGCAGGCGTGGCTGGTGTTGTTGCTGGGCTTTCCTGGAAGTCTGCATATAGAAGGGAGAATTTATGAAGGGTATCTAGTTTCTAGGGAAGGGACATGTTTGTAGGAGATAGAAAAGAAGCCTGTAGATAGAGATGGAAGAAGAAAGAAAGGGAGGATAGTTATGGAGGCAATCTCTAGAAGGAGGGAAGGGGTTGGCCAAGGAGAAAGGTTACATCTTCATCGGAATCTGAAGCAAAGAAAGAGAGGATGGGCAGGATGAAATTCTGAGTCTTTTAAGTGTTGACATGTAAGAAAAGTTTTATGGTACAGTTAGGTGATGTCGTGGAAGGTGTTAGACCTGGAGTCAGGAAGACCTGAGTTCAAATCTTACCTCAGATACTTCCTAGCTGTGTGGGCCTGGGCAAGTCACTTCACCCTGTTTGCCTCAGTTTCCTCATCTGTAAAATGAGCTGGATAAGGAAATGGCAAAACCAGTGCAGTCTCTTTGCCAATGAAACCCCAAATGGGGTCATGAAGAGTCAGATGTGACTGATAATAACTGAACAACAATAACAACAGGTAACCATAGTCTACTGAGATTTACAAAGTAGGGCTAAAAGGAGGCAGTCCCAAAGCAATAGGGACAGGCTCTCAGTAAGCTTCAGGGCCAGGTTGCTTATTTTTGCTCCCTGTGAGTCTGAGCTCAGACATCCATGTCAGCAGGCAAAAATCCAAGCCAACAACCTATCCTTTAATTCATTCTGTCTCTTCCTTTTCACCACCTAACCCTGCCTCCCCCACCCCCAACTTAGCCTAGCTATCTGCTTTGCTCAGCACTGAGGGAAGGATGTCATGTGTCAGCCTAGATTTGCAGCCTGAGTTATTTGGCTCTTATGGGCTTAAGGGAAATCCTTAACATTACTTAATACCTGTGTCCTGGTGGAAACATTGATCTTCAGTCACCAGAGGGACACAGTATAAAATATATCACTTTCACCATGGTAAGGAGGTACTGTCCATGGTCCCTAATGGATAAAACTCTTCTCAAGTCCCTTGGAACCCTATGCTGGTCAGTTCTGTTACTCCCCTATTAAAAAGGAAGGCAATCATATCTACCCCCCCCCTTTTCCTGTTTAGGATTCATTAATTAGGGTCAGGGGAGCACTAGGCATGAATGCCTGTTGATCAACCAAACAGGCAATGGAGGTGACCAGAAGGAAATGTGTCTTTCTATTTCTTCTTATCCACACCTTTTCCCCTAGTTCTTATTCTAAGTGTCAGGTGAGGTACTGGGGAATATGCATAACTCAAATCAACTTTAAAAAGCATATATAGAGCACCAATTAAGTGAAAGGCACTATGCTAGACACTGAATGGGGGAGGGACTACACAGAAATGAAAGACAGGTTTCTTATCCTAGGAACCTACTAGGTAGTGTGTGTGTGCATGCATGTGTGTGTGTGTGCACACGCATGAATAAAACACATATGCAAATTCATTTAAATTCAGCAAGCATTTATTAAGTGCCTGTTGTTTATCAAGCACTGTGGTGGGTGCTAGAAATACAGAAACAGAAATAAAATTGCCCCTGACCTTGAGGTGCTTACATCCCTTTGGGATGGGAGAACCACATGCACATTGAAGATTAAGTATAAATTTTATACAAAGTAATTGAAGGGGAGGGTCCTGGCAACTGAGAGGATAGGGCTGTGTTTCCTGTGGGAGGAAGTACTTGAGCTGAGCAGTGAAAGAAGCTAGGGATTCCAAGAGGTGGAGGCCAGGAGGGAGGATGTTCCAGACATGGCAGATGACTTGTGTGTAGGAGATGCAGACAGTGTAAAGAGGGAGTATCATATAGAAGTGAGAGTCAGGAAGACTTGGGTTCAAATTCTGACACTAGTGTGTGCCCATGGTTTGTCAATCTCTATGAGCCTTGGGCAACAACCTAAAATTTATCCACTAAGTGCTGGACAGGCCACAGCCTCTGTTGATGGAAGAAGTTGCCACAATGATGAAATTAAGAATCCTTATGGAGCTGTGAAAGACTTAACTATTCTCAACAATACAGTGATCCAAGAGAATCCCAAAGGACTAACGATGAAACAGACTCTTCACCTCCAAAGAAAGAAGTGATGTTGATGGAACACAGACTGAAGCAGGCTATTTTTCACTTTCTTTGATTTTTTTTTCTTTTATTCAAGTTTCCTTGTACAAAATGACTAATATGGTAATATTTTACATAATTGCACATGTATAACCCATATCTGATTGCTTACTGCCTTGGTGGGGAGGGGAGGGAAGGAAAGAGGGATAACAATTAGAGCTCACAACTATAAATAGAAATGTTTATTACTTATATAAAAGAAATCCTTATGGCTCATAAGTGAATGGGATGTGTAAAGAGTTAGGAAAGGTTATCAGACCACCAAAGATAGCAATGATGTCATAATCGACAAATCGCACAGCCTGTGTTCCTTCCTTGACCGTTTAGTAGCATTCTTGGCCTCCCTCTGCTTCTGTATAGTCTCCTTTCTGCATTTTCATGACACTGATTTTTCTTGGTTCTCTTCTTACAGTAACATATCTGACTGCTCCTTCTCAGTCTCCTCAGCTGGCTTATCATCCATATCATGTCTTCTAATTGTAGGTGTTCCTGAAGACTCTGTCCTTAGTGACATTCTCTCATTTGGTGATTTAATCAACTTTAATAGGTTCAATGATGCAGAAGGTTCCCAGATATAGGCAGATTAATAGATACCAGATCTGCGTGTATATACATGTACATACATGTACACGAACATATGTACACTCATACACAAAGACGCATAATCTCTCTCCTGAGCTATAGTCCCATGTCACAGACTGCCACTTAACCATCTCGAGACAAATGTCCCACAGGCATCTCAAACTCAATTTGTCTATAACAAAACTCATTATCTTTTCCCCAAACCCTCCCCTCTTCCAAACTGCCCTCTTTCTTTCAAGAGCACCACTATCCTCAGTCTCAAAGGAAAGTCAGGGACACTCAAGGAGAAAGGTGAGGAGGGAAAGCATTCCAGGCATGAAAAATGGCCAGCGCAAAGACACAGAGGGAGGAGATGGAGAGTCATGCGGAAGGAACAGCCTATAGGCCAATGCAACTGGACGATTGAGTCTATGGACAAGAGTGATATGCAAGACTGGCAGGTTTTGAAGAACTTTGAATAGCAAATTAAGTTCCATAAACCCTTTTCAAATCCATGTCATTCTTTTTTTGTTTGTTTGTTTGTTTGTTTGTGCAGGGCAATGAGGGTTAAGTGACTTGCCCAAGGTCACACAGCTAGTAAGTATAAAGTGTCTGAGGTTGTATTTGAACTCAGGTCCTCCTGAATCCAGGGCCAGTGCTTTATCCACTGCACTACCTTGCTGCCCCCCCCCCATGTTATTCTTTCCACTCACATCCACCATTTTATTTCAGGCCCTCATCCTTTCTCAATTGCACAATTGTCATGGCTTCCTAATCTCCCTGCTTCAACAATCTTCCCTCTACAAATCATTCTCCAGGAGGCTGTCAAAGTGATTTTTCCTAAAGCACAGGTCTGATCATGTCACTCCTCTTCTCCATAAACACTAGTGGTTCCTTATGATCTCTGACATCAGATATAAATTACTCTGTCATTTAACTCCTTTCACAACCTGGCCCCAACCTACCATTCTAGACTTGTTATATACATTATTCCCCTTTGAGTACTCTACAATCCAGTCAAACTGGCCTTATTACTGTTTCTCACACGTCACTCTCCATCTCCTACCTCCTTGCCTTTGCACTGGCTGTCCCCCTCCTCACCTCCACATCCTAGGAGACCCTCTGTTTCCTTCAAAGCTTCACTCAAACACCACCTTATTCATGAAGCTTTTCCTGATCCCCCAACTCCTACTGTCTTCAGTCACCAGATCACCTCATGTCTTTTGTGTATCTATTTAGATATACTTCAGTATGTGCATGGCATCTCCCCCAGCAGAATGTCAGCTCTCTGAAGGCAGAGTCTGTTTCCTTTTGTATTATTAAGTCAACAGGTATTTATTAAGTCACAGTGCTAAGTTCCAGAGATACAAAGGAAGGCTAAATCAGTCCATGCTGTCAAGAGCTCACAGTCTAATGGGGGGGGGGGGGAGGGAATATGCAAATAAGTATGTAGACAAAAAATACAGTCAGGATAGATTGGGGAGATCAGAAGGAAAGTATTAAGGTTAAGGAGGACTGCAACAGGCTTCTTGCAGAAGGTGGCTCTTTAGCTACCAGGTGGTAGAGAGGAGAAGGGAGAGAGGACCAGGCACAAGGGAGAGAGGACCAGGCACGAGGGAGAGCCAACAAATGTTCACAGTCAGAAGATGGAATATAGTGTACAAGGAAGAGCATGGAGGTCAGTGTCATTGAATTGTAGAATAAGTGGAGAGGAGTTAGGTGTAAGAAGACTGAAAATGTAGGAAAGGGCCAAGTTAGGAAAGACTTTAAAAGGCAAAAAGAGGATTTTATATTTGATCTTGGAAGGGCTAGGGAGTTTGTTGAAGAAAAGAAGGGGTGACACAGTCAGACCCAAACTGTAGTAAGATCAACTCAGTGAAAGATGGACTAGAGTGAAGAGAGACTTGAGGCAGACAGAGTAACCTGAAGACTATTGCAGTAGTCCAGGTGTGAAGTGATAGGGACCCATGCCAGGGTTGTTGTTCTTTGTCCTTTGTTCTTGAAGAAGACCATGACAGATGTCATGATTTGCAGTGAATTGGATTTAAGTGAGGGAAGGTTGTGCAAACTCAGCAACCTCATTCTCTCCTCTGGAGCCATCTGAGTCCAGGACAACTGGAGATGGCCCCAGATGTTCGAGGCAATTAGAGTTAAGTGATTTGCCCAGGGTCACACAGCTAGTAAGTGTCTGAGGTGAAATTTGAACTCAGGACCTCCCAACTTCAGGGCCAGTGCTCTATCCACTGTACCACCTGGCTGACCCTATACCAGGGTAATGCTGTGTCAGAGGGGAGATGGAGACATCAACAAGAGAAATGACAGGATTTGGCAACTGACTAGATATGGGGAGTGAGAGTGAATGACACCTAGGCTGTGAGTCTGGGTGGCTGAGAAGACAGCGGCACTCTCCTTAGTAGTAATTAGGGAGGGAGTTCAGGGCAAAGATTAAGGGCTCCACTTTGGACATGTTGAGTTTAAGATGTCTATGAGACATTTAGTTTGATATGTTGAATAAGCAGTTGGAGATATGAGACTGAAGGTCAGAAGAGAGGCTAGGACTAGACAAATAAATATGAAAACCATCTGCATAGAGAGGATGATGGAATCCACAGGAGCTGATGAGATCACTCAGCAGAAGAGCGTGCAAAGGGAAGTAAAGAGAGCCAAGAACAGATCCTTGGGATTCACCGATAGTTATCAGGTGTAACTTGGACGACTAGCCAACCATGGAGACTAAGACAGAGTGGTCAGATAAGTAAGAGCAGTGTCCCAGAAACCTAGAGAGAAGAGAGTAATAGGCGATTAGGGTTATTAACAGGCTCAGGGGCTGCAGAGAGGTTAATTATGAGGACTGAGAAAAGGCCCTAAGATTTGGCAAGTAAAAGACCACTGGTAATGCCTAGCATATAGTAGAAGCTTAATGCTCATTGGCTCATTGATTTGGTTGGTTCATGAGAGATGGACAATTTCTGGTTAGGAAGACAAAAGTACACAGAGAAGGTAACATTCAAAATGGATTTTAAAGGATGGACAGGATTTCAACTGGCAGAGATTATAGACAAGGGCACTATCCCAAGCCTAGGGCATAGGTAGAAGCAGGAAATTGAGGGAAGGGAGCAGGTAAGAGTGCAAAGACTGGCTAAAGAATAGGATACAAGAAGAGATGTTGTTGCATAGGCAGTGGGAAGCACTGAAGTTTTTGACCAGATGAGTCATGTGCATATGCAAGCTACATTGCAGCACCACATTGTTATTAGGCACCACATTGTTTTCACACTGTAGTGGCCCATTCGGACCAGGCACCCCTGAGATGGCAGGTTGAGTGGGATCACAATCACCATGGACAAGTCACTAGCCTCAAATTAATTAACATACTCCGGGTGAAGTACTTTGCAAGTTTTATAGTGATGTCAGTTGTTACTGGGCCTCAGTTTTCTTATCTGTAAGAACAATGTAAATAATACCCATCCCCCCAGCTTACTGTTGGGTTCAAATGATAGAATACATTTAAGACTTTTGGCCAAACTTAAAGCACTTCGGAATAAGTGTCTACATGGTTTTAGGGGGTTTTATAAACCAATATAGAAATTTGAGCTATTATTAGATTTGCTCCCCCACCAGGTTATAGTTAAAGAGTTATCTAGCTCTGAAATTTCAGCTTGACCCTTTGACACAGGGTACCACCTCTTCACTGAATGGGCGCAAACCAAGGGAAGGGTTGGATGTGCCTAGGACAGGCTTCCCTGTCACTGAGACTGAGTCCTCCCATTCTAACTCAGAGCCATTAGTCCACACCGTGCCAACTGCCCTAGTAGCTGTCAAGCAGATTTCACCTGATGCAGGGAGATTTGACCATTCTGGATATGCATTAATTTCTTCAGATTCTTTGTGGTTGCTTAGCCGTAAGACTGGGAGACCAGGAGGATAGAGTAGAATTTCAAAGGTGATTATCGTCTACCTCTTCTGCATTCCATTTACTTCCCAAGTTGTGGTGATGGACCCTCGAGGTTGTGAACCAGGGACTTTCTGGGCTGGGGGGCGGGGTATGTGACTAGGGCTCAAATGCCAGTTGGGACCAGAGGGAGAGAACAGGATTGTAGATCTAGACATGAACCCAAAGTCAGAGGTGAATTTAGTTGAACTCCCACTCATGAGGAATCTGAAGCCCAAGGTTACCCAGCTGGTAAGCCTCAGAGGCAAGATTTGAATCCAGGTCTTCTGACTCCAGAGCCCAGGCTCTTTCCACTCTACCCTACTGCCAACAGCTCCAGTGGACCAGGTCAAGTCCCTGATAGGCTCCAATAATCGTAGTGGGATGCATCACTGACACTCGGAGAATTATAGGACACTAGGGTTCCCTCCCTCCCTTCCTCCTTTCTTTCCTTCTCCCTCTCTCCCTCCTTCCCTCACTCCCTTTCTTCCTTTTTTCCCTCTTGTTATGAAGACTGTGCTTTGTATACCCTAGAGTACTATCATAATGTGAGCTATTTCTATAATATTTATATACTTTTTCTTTCATATCAGGTAATTAGCACTGAAAAGATAAAAAGGGGGAATTCATCAAACTTGACTTCCTTTTTTTGTGTGAAGCAATTGGGGTTAAGTGACTTGCCCAGGGTCACACAGCTTAAGTGTTAAGTGTCTGAGGCCAGATTTGAACTCAGGTCCTCCTGAATCCAGGGCCAGTGCTCTCTCCACTGCACCACCTAGCTGCCCCTTGACTTCTGTTACTAACACTTTGTAGAACTGTCCTTTATAGGCAGCTGGGTAGAGTTAATGGATAGAGGTCTGGGCTAGTTGCTTCGAAGTCCTGTCTCAGACTCTCACCACCTGTGTGACCCTGAGCAAACCATTTAACTTCTCTGTGCCTCATTTTTCTCATCTGTAAAAAGGTGGAGGGCAGATAATAATAATAGCACCTACCTCACCAGGTAAGAATCAAATGAGTTAATTTATGTGAACTATTTTATAAGCCTTAAAGAACTTATTATTTTTTCTCATCTCCAGTTCCCAGGGCTAAGTTCACAAAAATTGCCTTCTGACCTGTGTAGTTCAGTCTCCTGAGTGAACCTGCTACCCTAATGAAGGACCCAAGGAAATCACAGACTCTTAATCATCTATCAGATACAACTCCTACTCTACAGTAATAAATTGGCATTTGTTTTAATTACAAAACAAACCAAGTGTCTAGAATCTCCCTAAGGTGGTAGGCAAAAGCTCTGAGATTGGAGTTTACAGGGCTTGGATTCAAATCTTGCTTCTGTTACTACCTGTATGACTTTAGGCAGATCATTTCTCATCCATGGGCCTATTGTGAGATTTTGTTTTACTTGACTATATATTTGTTACAAAAGGTTTTTTTTAAATTATGTGTATATATATGTGTGTGTATGTATGAATGTATATATGTATGTATGTATGTTTGTATGTATTTTGCTTCTAAATTGAATGGACAGGATGAGAGGAGAAAAAAAAGTGCTTGTTAACTGAAAAATAAATGTGGGGGGCTGGGGAGAAACACAAAAGAAGATTGAAAAGTAAAATGAGGGCACCCGTCTTCACAAGCTCTGAGGTTCTTCCAAGATCTAAATCTGATGAATTGTTAGTGTTCTCTTCCCGAGAAATGTCTCTTGGAGGAAGGCAATGTGGGTAAATTTAAGGTCACTCCCATTGAAATCATGCTGTGTACAGAGAGGAGCTGTGGTCCACCGTGACCTCATTCCTCCTCTGGAAGTTTCTGTAAGCCCAGACTGGGGAGGGAGATTCTGGAGGTCTGGCCACTTGAATGAGAGGCTGGAAGCTGCCAATCTCAATTTCTATATGACTCGTCCCTTCCCAGCGTAACTATCCTTCTCAAAATAGAGCTTTCCTAATCTGGCTTTTCCTTTTACACATTCCTTTAGCATATGTGCAGAGCAAATGCTAAGAAAATTAGTCCGAGTTCTTCCTTTGAAATGATTGGCATGCTGTACACTCTCATGCATAATTCATTAGGCAAACCTTATAATACATTTCCTGATCACGTGAAAGAGAGACAGTTTATGCAAATATCCCATGACATCATCTTACCCCATCTGTAAGAATTCTGTCAAGTACATTTCTTGACACATGACTTTATTCTACAACCTCCAGTCTCCAAGTTCCCATGGGATCTCACTGTTGCTGCAGCAATTCAGGTGGGGGAGGGTTGTATGGGGAGAAAAAAAAATATGGTAACCTCTTGTCAAGGAAGTTTGTTCCCTGCTTTAATGAGTGGAAATCAGTTAGTATTTTGTTTAATTAGGCAAACTCATTTATTCATCTATGTTCAGCTTGTTGGAAAAATATCTGATCCAGAAGGAAGAGGTTGCAGAATTCTTTGAAATGCCTCTTGCATCCACCACCAAATAATTGCTTTTAAAATTCATTCTTGAGTCACTTGTGTCTAACTCACATCTGACCGTAATTCTATAATAGTGTTATTGCCTGATTGTCAATCACCCAGCATCATGCCCCATCTCTATCAGGGTGTATATGTCACTCAAATAGCAATGTGTGCCACCCACCTTCCCCATATCTATTGGTTACAACCCTTCCTTTCCTGATCCACCTTGCTGCTTAGTTCGCTTCAACTCAAAGGAAGTAGCAGTTTACTTAACTTAGAGAAGAGCATAGTCAAATTAAAGGCAAAAAAAAATACATCTATCGCAAAGTACAACATTCTACTCCTTCCAACACCATCCTCCAAGGCAACCTGCTCCTTCCAGCCATATGTGTGAACAGAAGAGCAATAGATACATTCTAAGGTCCCTGGAACCCATTCCAGGATCTCCAACTCTGCCATGCATCAGGCTTTCTGGGGCAGCACCACCTGGAGCCCAGACTCAGGAGGATTATTAGTCATTGCTGCTCACAGTTGTGTCTACTCTGTATCCTTCACCATCAAACTCTAATAGCCAATCAGCAGGTGAATCACCTCCTCCATCTACCATCCAAGCCACGACCTTCCGGGTTCTTCCATGTCTGGGAGCCAGAACAAATGAAGTTTGACTTTAATATCAGAGCACTGGACACAGGTTACAGGGGCTCCTCTTCCATCTCTGATCATTCCCATATGTTCTTAAAATAGAGCATACGGATTATCCAGTACAAGAAATTGGGAAGGTGACAAATTCATCCTCATAGACCAAGGTTAGTGGGGATTTTATTAAAGGAGGAAGAATAGAGGTTGAATGAAGAATTGGACCCTGGGGTCAATGTTTTTATTTTATTTTTTAGCAGCCTTAGATTCCTTCTTCCATTCCTCTTCCTGTCCCATCCTCCTTTCCCTTCCTTCCTTGTTTTTTTTTTTTTTTAGTGAGGCAATTGGAGTTAAGTGACTTGCCCAGGGTCACACAGCTAGTAAGTGTTAAGTGTCTGAGGCCGGATTTGAAATCAGGTACTCCTGACTCCAGGGCTGGTGCTCTATCCACTGCACCACCTAGCTGCCCCTTCCCTTCTTTCTTTATGTTTTTTCTTCCCCCTTCTTCCTTCCCAAGAGACCAGAGTGGCAGCATAGGATAGTGTGGAAAAAGAGGGCTGAGTTCATAATGAGTACTCTTATGGAAAGAGGACTAAATTGAAACTCTTTTCACCATCCAGGGCCTGAACTCCTGGGTCATTTCCTGGAAAGGAAAGAGGAAGATTCAAGAATTAGCCTAGGGGAACTTAGGCTTGCCCTTGGTCGGATTGATCAGCAGAGCCTTTCCCCTGAAGTCTTGTCTTACTGGGCTCTGTGGTAGGAGCATGTGAAGAAAAATCAGCAGGCAGGAAGAGATTGGCAGCCATCCTCTAGGGTGGCATTGGGTGGTGGCCTCGTCTCTCTCCCTGTTGCCACCACCAGACCCTGTCTTGCTCCTTTTCTTACCTGGGGGGTGTGTGTGTGTGTGTGTGTGTGTGTGTGTGTGTGTGTGTGTGTGTGTGTGTGTGTGTGTGTATGTAGGACTTAGCTGCATAATATAAAGAGTAGCATTCCAAATTTCTCCTCACTGGCCGTGGAAGAGGAAGGCAGGTTAGGGAACAGCTTGGACCCTTTCTGCTTACCACTGCAATGCTTTGGCTACAATACAGCCAAGTCCTCACAGTTACTTGTTTCTTCTTCTACTTCTCTCTGTGACCTTGTGGCCCTAAGAGGGAGTGGAGCATAATGAAGAGGGAGCCAAAAAGACCTGGGTTCAAAGTCTTACCACATGGTGCTGTGTGACCCAGACCAAATACTTTTGTTTTCTTTTTTTGCAGGGCAATTGGGGTTAAGTGACTTGCCAAGGGTCACACAGCTAGTAAGTGTTAAGTGTCTGAGGCCTTATTTGAACTCAGGTCCTCCTGAATCCAGGACCAGTGCTCTATCTACTGTGCCAGCTAGCTGCCCCCCAAATACTTCTACTTCTCAGTGTTATGACCAATGTTAAGACTCTAATTCATAGAGAAGGTACGGACCTGTATTGAGAGGACATGTCCTCACCTATGCCTCTGAAAGTACAGGTTCAGTCACTGTCCTCATCCATCCAACTCTGATATTCCTCTTCTAAACCAACAGTACAAGCCCTAAGTGAGCTCACAGTGACTGAGGCTTGACATTGAATCAAGAGATCAGGGTTTGAATCCCAGTGATGCTTAATGTTCCCGTCGGGGTGTCTTTGGACAGATCAGTTCACATCCGGTCATCTTCACCTGTAAGATGGAGATCCAGATTCTTGATTTCACTTCCTACACAGGGTTGCTGAGAGGAGAGCATCTTAGACATATGAGTTGTTATTCATGTATGAATGTTAATGGTCCAGCATTACCTGACACGAGGCTTCTAGGTGGTGGTGAAATATGGAGCCCAGGAGAGCGTGAGGCTCACAGACAGAGACTACGATGAGCCAAATCATAAGCAAATGTCACAGGGAGATAGTCAGTGGCTGTTCTCCCCATGGCAGATGAACGTCCCAGCCCCAAGGTCATCCTGGGGAAATGGCCCGAGTGTGATGGAAACCTTACTGGGGTCACCGCCATCATGCTTTTGGCAGCCTAACTGACAGTGAATGAGTATGGAGCAAGAGCTCCAAGTGGAGCTTGCTGATGGATAAATCAGATGGAAATAAAATGCAGTACAAGCAGCGGGGAATGACGAGGAAGTATCTTGCATAAAGATGAGCACCCCCCTGCACCTCCAGCTTCATCTACTAGCAGGG
This sequence comes from Dromiciops gliroides, assembly GCF_019393635.1. Classification (NCBI taxonomy): domain Eukaryota; kingdom Metazoa; phylum Chordata; class Mammalia; order Microbiotheria; family Microbiotheriidae; genus Dromiciops; species Dromiciops gliroides. Next base: position 41,245,066 of record NC_057865.1, read on the forward strand.
GCCCATTCTAAGATCTTTCCCAGGAAAACCTCTTTCTGCCACCCTCCCTTACTCCCCCAACCCAGGAAAGAGACACGGAGCATCCTGACCAGGTCTTGGCTTCCATTTCCACTCCCGCCTTCTTGACTCAGAGCACAAATCCATAAGAGTTTATTCCTTATCAGTATGGGTAGAACCAAATAATAGCTCCCAGTCCTCCCATTCTTTTGGGACAGATGCTAAAAATGAAAATTATTACAGGCTTGGTTTCCATCTACAGTGTGACCTGTCTGTGCCCTCACTTTCTTGTGTGCCAGGGAGAGTTCCCACTGAAATGTCAGCACAAGCAAAGCAAGACCAAAGGCTGAGTGAGAACTTACTGCACATTTATCCTGTTACCACTTTGTATATACTCATAGGTTCTTGTGTTGTCTCCCTGAATAAAGTGTAAGACCCTTGAAGGCAGGAGTTGTTTCATTTGTGTCTTTGTATCTCTCATGTCTTAGTACAGTGCCAGGCAGTTGGGGAGGTTTAATAAACACTTGCGGATTGGCTGATTAACCGATTGATGCAGTGAGCTGTATGCATGTAGTCAGCAGATTTCACTTATGCCTCTAAAAGTCATTTTTTTCTCCCTGAATTATTCAAATGTAGACCCCACCTCTACCTTTTAGTGTTTAGAAACAGCCAAGCCAGATAAGTCTTGAAGTGAATAGGGAAAGTGTCGGCCAAAGCTAGCAGAAGCTAGTACATTTTTACATGTATGTCATGTACACTCCAAGGGCAGCTAGGTGGCAGTGGAGAGAGCACTGAACCTGGGGCCAGGAAGACTCATCTTCATGAGTTCAAATCCGGCCTCAGACACTTGTTAGCTATGTGACCCTGGGCAAATCATTTAACCCTGTTGGCCTCAACTTCTTCATCTGAAAAATGAACTGGAGAAGGAAATGGCAAACCACTCCAGTATCTTTGCCAAGAAAACTAAAAATGGCATCACAAAGAATTGGACACAACTGAAATGATGCAACAACACATACAGTCCCAGATAAAATGGGTCCAGTGTGCAAATCCAGGGCATGCTTTACAAGATCGGGCGCTCTTCCATTCTCAGGACCCTTGTCAGATGAGTCAACAGTCTGGAATCCATGCCATACAAAAAAACTGTAGAAGGAATATGGAATGTTTAGCCTGAAACAGGCTATCACACAGAAGGGGTATACTTTAGAAGGTAGAATGAGGATCAATTAAGAGTTTAAGGCATTTTGTTCAATGGAAGGACAAGATTTCTAGAAGTCAGAACTACCCAATCATAGAATTTTCTGCCTAGTGTGGTAGTAATCTCTCCGTGACTAGAAGTGTTTAAGCAGATGCTAAATGATCACCAGTCAGGCATATTGGAGAGAGGTTTCCTGCACTGGATGGGAAATTGGACTGTTTCTTCTAAAGTCATACTATTTAGAGCTTTAAGAGACTTTGGAGGTCATCGAAAGCAGGAGTACTCAAGGATTTTATGGGTCATGGAACCCTTTGCCAGCCTGGTGAAACCTCTGGGCTTAATCATTGAAAAAATGCTCAGTTTCAGCTAAATGTTAGTAAAAACAAACATGTAGGGGTTTTTTTTCCTATCCAAGTTCATCGATCATCTGAAATCTACCCACAGAATTCCATTGATCCCAGGTTAAGAACTCCAAGTATAATCCTAGCACTTTATTTTGTAGAGAAAGAAACTAAAATCCAGAGAGGGAATGCTATTTTTGTAAGGTCATATTTCATAGTAAATACCAGAATAGCATGAATGTAAAGTAAGTAAATATAAATGTTTACAAAGTGGTTAAATACAAGGTAGCTTGGGAGAGAAGGCACTAGCAAGTGGGGGATCAGGAAGAGCTCCATTCAGATGTTATCTGAACTGAACCTTAAAGGGACAGAGGGACTTTTTGTTGTTGAGCATTCATTTTTGAAAAAGGACCAATGACATCATGGGATGATGTCTTGCCTTGCATCTGAAATGGATTTAAGTGAGGCAGAGTTGCACAGAGTCACCAGCCTCACTCTTCCAGAGTTATTGAAGTCCACTTGCATGTCAAAAATCAAGATGACTGGCGATATCTTGGGATGCAGTAGATGGTCTTGACATCTTCAATGCCTGACCAAGCTCTAAGCGCCCCACGATGCCTTCTTCAGCTACCTTCATGGCCCTTGGAACAAATTGTTCTCATCCACCTATCCCACCAGGGGAAGTCTTCACTTGCTTGGGGTACACACACCTCCTTAACACACCAACAAGTCTGAGGTCTGTTGGTTACCCTCAACCTGATTTTAACCCATCTGCCAAGATGATTTGCTGGGGGTGTGGCCATGCAAGACGCAGTGTTTTAGAGACAGGCAGAGGTAAGGAGAAAGTGCATTCCAGGCATATGAGACAATCAGGGTAAAAGCATGGAGATAGAAGATAGTCTCATCTGGAAGAAACAGAGAGAAAATTGATTTGGCTATACTGTGGAATGCAGGATAGAGAATAATGAGTGAGGCCAGAAAGATACTAGGGAGCCAAGGTATAAAGGTCTTTAAAAAATAGACAGAGGAGTTCATATTCTCCTAGAACCAATAGAGAGTCACCAAAATTTATTGAGTAGAGAAGTAATATGGTTAGATCTGTGCTTAAGCAAAATAAACAATAGAAGTGTATAGGATGGATGGCCAATTTGAGGTATGGGGATTAATTAAGAGGCTGTTCCAATCATCTTAGTGAGAGGAGATAAGGGGATGAGGGGCTCAACTGAAGTGGTAGCTTTGTGAGTAGAGAGAAGGGGTCCAATGTGATACAGGTGAAAATAGTAAGACTTAGCAACTGATTGGTTATGTGAGGTGAGGGAGATGAAGCTGATGATCATGTAGGGGGGCTAGAATGATTAGACAGAAATAGGGGAATTTGGGAGAGATGAAGATTACAGGAGGGAAGGTGAGTTGAATTTTGGGTGTTTTGAACTTGAGATGTCTCCAGGATGTCTGGTTTGAAATGTCCAGTAGGTAGTTAGTGACACAGAACTGAAGATCCACCTGCGGGTGCCAAATGACTATGCATTATCCACCTATTCCAAACTGGTTGCAATGATCCACCTAACTTCATTAGGGAGAAAATCTGAGAGAAGATTGCTTTTGTCTGGCTTGGATTGGGGTTTGAAGTTGAAGTGTGAGAGCAAATTTAAGAGGAGAATTTGCTCTCATCTTCATGGTATAATTTCAGCAGAAGGAAGAAAATAATTGCCATAAATCAAAAGGACAAAGACATAGTGAGTAATTCAAAATCTCTTCCTAACCTTAAAATAACTATTGACTTAGAATATCATTCAGAAACAACCATGTAAATGCAATCTCAAACATTCTGTTATGTGCTAAATAACATGCAATAATCTCTTTATTCAGATATCTAGCCCAAGTGACCCCACTGGCCACCTTGGTGTCAGTTACCCAATTTGTAGATAGAGTACCTCGGAGGAACTAACCAGAACCAGGGAACATACCTTGGAAAATGGACCCTATTTGGGTACTGGGAGACATTGAATGTGTGTGTGTGGGGGGGGAGGGGTGTTGGGCCTCTAGATGCCACAATGGAGAGGACACTGGGCTTGGAATCAGGAAGACTCTTCATGAGTTCAAATCTGGTCTAAAGACACAAACCAGCTGTGTGACCCTGGGCAAAGAACTTAACCCTCTTTGCCTCAGTTTCCTCATATGTAAGAGCTGGAGAAGGAAATAAGAAACTACTCCAGCATCTTTGCCAAGAAAACCCCAAATGGGGGTCACGAAGACTTGGACATGACTAAAAAATGATCAAACAACAAGCACGTGTGCTTGTCTGTATGTATGTATAGCAGTGACTCCTTTAGCATGGATACCAAGAAGAACTGGTTCCACCCCTTCCATATGCATTTGAAGGCAGTGTTGGAGAGGAGATTTGGGAAGGAAGAAAGTTGACAAGGCCCTGGGAGCCATTTGAGGCTGGGTGATAGAGGTTTGAGTAAAGGGAACAAGATATATGGAAGGAAGCTCAAACTGCATAAAATCCCTAGGGGAGAATCATAACAGGAAAGAGTTATAGCCACATGACCTGAGTCCTAGAGGGAAGAGTGTGATAGGAAACAGCTCTAACCCTGGGGATCCAGGTGGGAGGGCTTACCTTAGCACAAGAGGAGGAGCCAATAGCATAAGCCCCAACCTTCCCTTTTGCTGGGACCCCACTCAGGGTACCACCATGGATCAAAGACTATATTGAACACCACTAGGGGCCTATCAGAAGGGGAAGAAATAGCTCTCTTGAATTTCTCAGCTTAGATTTTGTCCCTTTTGTGTTCTTTACTATAGAAATAAGCCTGTTATATGTTTCAAAAAACAGGTAGCCCCAGGTAGCCACTATTGGGGGTCAACCAAGTATTAGCTGGGGAAAAAGGGTGGAGGGAGATGAGCCAAAAAAAAATTGTTAAGAGGAGCCAATGTGGGGCAGTTAGGTGGCACAGTGGATAAAGCACTGGCCCTGGATTCAGGAATACCTGAGTTCAAATTTGACCTCAGACATTTGACACCAGCTGTGTGAACCTGGGCAAGTCACTTAACCCTCATTGCTCCCCCCCCCAAAAAAAATAATAATAATAAAAATAAAGAGGAGCCAATGATCATCCCTTAGAGCAAATTAGCCACATCCTAAAGTTCTCAAGTTCTCCTGGAGCTGGGAAAGATGAGCAATCAGTCACTCAGTATTTATTAAGTGCTTGCTGTGTACCTGACACTGTATTAGGCATTGAACATATGAAGAAAAGAGCAAAAATATCCCCTGCCTTCAAGAATGTTACATTTAAATGGAGCAGAGAAATATGTAAGAATTCATGTTGGGAAGGAAGTTCTGGCACAAGGGTCACCCTACAATTTTTAGGTCACTGTTGACTGCAAAGCTAGATGGCTCAGGTGGGAGTTAGCCAAACAAAACAATATATAGTCACTGAGGAGGATAACCCTTGAAGAAGCAAAGCACAGATCAGGTGAGGCATGAAAATAGTTGCTTCTTCTACCATAACAAGTTGAAATCACTAATATACCTTAGTAATCATTAATTACTATTTAGTACTAATGTACTAATGGAACCCTGTCTCTTTATATTTCCATCTTCAGCCACACCTGCCTTAGCACCTTCAGTTCCTGCTGTCCATTATGTCTACCATAGTTCAGAATGGCAGTGACCAGTTCTCTGTCATCTGAGATTGGTACCAACTTCTGTCAGTAACAGAGATGATGGAGGTCAAGGAGCATTCATGAACACTCATGAAACATCTGTTGTTTGGGTACTCAAGGGCATTGAGAAGACCTAGGTTTCTAGTTCCAGCTCTCCCATTGTATGTCTTGGGGCAAGTCCCTCCCCAGGCCTCAGTTTCCTCTTAGGTAAAATAGGGGAGTTGAAAATTCAACTGCATACTTTTCCCTTCTTTCTATCACTATTTGTCAATGTTATACTAGTCTATCAAAGAAAATCTGAAGATTGATTTTGTTTCCTCTCTGGATTTTTTTATTTAAACTTTGAAACATGACATCTGTGATTTTCACAAACAGCATTATCCAGAATTGTCCCATATGAGGATTTTGATCTGTGTCTTCTTTGTTTATGGGTTTAAAATTATTTTTATAGAGAAATTTGGAGAAAGAAAGAATCTGTCACTGGGCTAAGTACTCCAGGAGCTAATCCAGAATGGTTTGCTACATCATGCTTAAATATTGATTTATTTGCTCTCAAACACTTCTGCACCTCAATTGGTCTCAATTTGGGAGAACCCTCCAAAGAAGATTGAGACTCACCTATGTCTGCCCAACTGCTGGAGGGCTTCCTCAGTTTCTCCTGACAGTACCAATAAAGCATTCTGAGTGTCCCTCATCTTCGTCCAGTGACCAGAAAATCCTTCATCCTATCACACATTGCTTTGAGGACATATTTTACTCCCACTCTTCTTCCACATTACTCATGAATTATATGATACATCCTACTTTTATCTACTGTGTGTCTCTCCATTGCCTCCTAGGAATGCTCATTTTTAATTCTTTGCATAGTAAGCTTCAACATACAACTCTGCTTCTTCTTCCCACCAGAACTTGTACTCTATCCCTGGGACCTTTGGCTCTGATAAGGGAATTTTCACCTTCTCTTTCCCAGAAGTAGACCACCACAGCAATACCTAGCCATTTGCAAAGAAATCATGTCATCTTATACTCTCCCCCACACATTCTCCATCCCTCCTTTTCCAACTCTAGCTGCCCTAAAGTTGTTCTCCCCTATTTGAACTTAAACAATTTGATGACAGGGACTGTCTTGCTGGCTATGCCTAACACATAGTAAGAGCTTTCTTAATAAATGGTTTTTCATTCATTCATTCAAGGAGTCATGAATGATTTGGATGGATAGATGAATGAGATGAGCCTTTAAGGTATCATTTTGTTCTATTCAATGAGATGCTTTTTCATAATCAAACACAATCAGATGTTGCATCCTTTGCAACTTTCAGCCAGTCACAAAATGGTAAAAATGTGGTCTATTGTTGACTATCACTTGTAAAAGCCCACTTGTTTCCTACCAATGGTCTCATCAAGGATGCCCTGATTCATGTATAGATGACTCCCAAAAAGATTTTGTATGCATGGGAGAGTAGACTCACAAGTCAATAGTTATTATTTTCTCAGTTACTTTGGGGGAGGGCGGATTAAAAGATCCAAGATTTTGTTTATGACTTTGGTATCTTTCCCTCCTTGAGTTACCTTGCCTATTCCTCACCCTTGTGTCTCCTCTAGCTCAGATCTCTTCTATATAAACTCAATCTTTTCTAGCTGTTTTCCCCATCTTTGTGCTTCTTGGTGTCCCTTCTACCACCCCTCCAAGCACATCTGGGACTGTGATGAGGTTAGGGTCCAAGTTCCACTATGCTTGATGCTGAAAACAGCCATTCTCATAATCGTTACAGATCTTTTCCATTTTTCCTCTATTATTTGTTGTCCTTCCACTTTCATCCTCAGATGCCCTTGGGACAACTTTGCTTAGCTTCATCTTTTCCAATATTTCTTTAAACTAGTTTTACCCTCCACTGCTTCTCTTTGCTTTATGAGACTGTGCTGTTCATAATCATCTATCATCCTTCATAAAATTCTACAAATGACTTTGTCTTCTAAACCAATGTTGCCTTGATCGTTTGCATGCAACAAATCACGCAGCTCATGATGTGCTTACATTTACTGAAAAAGAGGTGGTTTTAATTTCCTCCATATTGTCTAATTTGAAGCGTTCACTGAAAAGTTATCAAATTTGGTCCGTTTGGGATTTATAATAAAAAAATAAAATAAGGAGGTTGGACTAGGTCAAAGCTTCTTAACCTGGAGTCTGTGAATCTGGTTTATTTATTATTTTGATGACTATATTTTATATCATCATTGGTTTCTTTTGTAATCCCATGTATTTTATTGCATGCATTAAAAATAGTATTGTGAGAAGGGGCCCATTGGCATCACCAGACACTACTAGAGGGGTTCATGATCAAAAAAAAGTTGACTGTCTGGACTAGATGACCTCCAAGGAATGCTATTTAGAAGAATCCAAAAGAACTCCAGAAGTTAAATTTATCTCAGCTTTTGTTTGAGTGTTGCGGGCAGATATGAGAGATATTGGACTATACATGTCTCATCAATGCACTTTGGAGGTTCAGAGCATGTACATGACTGGTTTCAAGCTTTCCAAGATAAGCAAATCAATGAAATATGAAGAAAAGCTTCTATCCTTAATGATGAAAATAATAAAAATAGCTAGCATTTGTGTGGTGCCTTACAAGTTATCTTATTTGATCCTCAAAATCCTGGGAGACAGGTTCTATTATTATCTTCATTTTATAGATGATGAAACTGAGGCTGAAAAAAAGGTTAAGTGACTTGCCCAGGGTCACACACCTGTCACATAAATCCCAGCTAAGGATTTTAAGAAAGTCTCCTATGTTAAAATCATGTATGTCTGCCTGATTGTCAATGTTACATCATGAATATGTTGCTAGACTTGGGGTCAGAAAGGTCTAGATTAAAATCCCACTGTTGGCCCTTATTAGCTGTGTGACCCTGGGCAAGTCACTTAACTTCATGAGCCTTAGGCTACTTTTTCAGACTTGCCCTTTAAGTCATGAAGAATTTGTGATCTGAAGAGATCCATGAAGTTCTCCTGCCCATCATTTATTTTATAAAACTGAGAGCAAATCAAACTCTCAGGGCTATGTACATGTTTGGGGAGTTTTGTTTGGTTTTCCGTTTGGTTGGGTTTTTTTGGTCAATAAGTAGTTTCCTCTTCCCTCCTGCCTGGTTTTCTATGAGCTTGTGACTTTAATGGTAAGTCATTTCCACCTCTCAGGCAGCTGAGAGTCTCAGACCTTTGAAATCTTCTGCAGACTTTACTTGTGAGGGGGGTTGGAGAGTGATAGATAGGAATGTATTCTGTCCTTCCCCCTACAGTTCCCTAGTTGGGACATTTTTCTGGAAACCTCATATCCAACTCACTGACCATAGCTCATGAAATGTCCTACTGTAACACACACACACACACACCCCTCCCAAGTAAGAAAGATGCTTCTGTCTGGAACTTGAAGCTATTGTTCAGTTGTGTCCGATTCTTCATGACCCCATTTTTTGGCTTTACTTGGCAAAGACAGTGGAGTGGTTTGCAATTTCCTTCTCCAGCTCATTTTACAGTTGAGGAAACTGAGGCAAACAAGGTTAAGTGACTTGCCCAGATCACACAGATAGTGTTTGAGGCCAAATTTGAACTCAGGAAGACAGTCTTCCTGATTCCAAGTCCAATGCTCTATCCACTGTGTCATCTAGCTGCCCCATGCTATCTCCCCTCCATACCTATTTAGAGTTTTCTTTCTCTCCTTCTCCCTCTCCTTCTCCCTCTCCCTCCCTATTAGTGAGATCCTTTGCTAAAACGATCACCTCTGACTTCTACTCCATGCCCATAGCCTTTGATGTAGACATTTTTGAGTTGAGGAGACTAATTCATTAAAACTAGAATGTGACAGGGAAGAAAAACCCACTTCCCAATATTTAGTGACCAGATCAGAAGAAGCCTTTTTCAGGACCACTATAGCTGGGGAAGGGGGTTGTCAAAAGGAAGAATCTCCTTGAACTTAGTATATAACAGGCTTTAACACTCTGACCAAAAAGCAATTTGTCATCTTTGAGGGTTTTTTATAGCTTGCCTTAAAGGTAAAACAGGATTTTTTTTTCTTTCTGTGATTGGCTTTACAAGAAGAACAGGCCAATTTACTGATCTCAAAATGGAGCAGTCAGTCAAAAAAAAAATTCTTAAGCACCTACTATGTTCCAGGCACTATGCTAAGAATACAAAGAAAGGCAAAAGACAGTGCCTCTCCTCACAAACTAACAAGGAATGCAATGTGCAAACAACAATGCACAAACTAGCTACAGATAGGATAAATAAATAATAATCAAGAGAGTAAAGGCACTAGAAATAAGGGGAATCAGGAAAGACTTCTTGCAGAAAGTAGGGTTTTATCTGGGACTTGGGGAGCCAGGAGGTGGAGGAGGGAGAGTATTCCAAGGCTGTGTAATTAAGGGTAAAAACACCTTCTGCAAACTGTACTTGGCTGCTTGTTTTGCTGCAGTAAAGTCAGTTCCAGTTAGGCTGAAAAATGAGAGTCATCTGAAGAGATTAATGTGGATGCACAGGGAGCTCATTAAGCAACTGCATATTTAAAAATAAATGTACAGAAGATTAAATCCTAGCCATGTAAAAAGACATGATTACAAGAGGGTGGCCTGGCCCCATAGAAACAGCATTGAGAATGCTAAAGCCCAGCATGAGAGTAAAGCCAAAAACAGCAAGATGTTGGGAAGGGAGGAACAGGGGAGCAGGGGGCAGGGGGTGGGGGGATAGTTGCACATCTAGTTCCATCTCAATGGTTCAATGTCTAGTATGCCTCAGGGCTCCAGGATTCTGAACATCTGGGCATGGCCCTAGGCTGCTTCATATTTTTAAGTGACTTGGATAATCAAACAATCAATAAACATTTATTAAGTACCTACTATATGCCAGGCACTGCACTAAAGCTGGGGATACAAAAGGAGACAGAAAACACTCCCTGCCCCAAGAAGCTCACAGTCTAATAGGAGATAAAGGCATAGAAGCAACAATACCTAATATGGAAGCAGGACAACCAAGGCAGGATCCAAAAGGATCCTGACAGACTAGAACCTGGAATAAATTGAATAAGATTAACTTTGATAAGGATCGATGTATCTTGGGTACAAAAACATCAACTTCATAAATACAATAGGGGGAGGAAAGAAAGGAGTTGTTCTGAAAAATATCTAGGGGTTTCAGTGGACTCTGCCAGTGCAGTGATATGGCAGCCACAAGAGCTAAAATGCAATCTTAGGTTTCATTAAGAGGGGCAGATCTTGGGGCAGCTAGGTGGCACAGTGGATAGAGCACTGGATTCAGGAGGACCTGAGTTCAAATCTGGTCTCAGACACTTGACACTTACTAGCAGTGTGACCAAGTCACTTAACCCCAATTGCCTCACAAAAATAAATAAATAAATAAATAAATAAATAAATAAATAAAGAGAGGCAGATCTTCCAGGAATAGGGAGGTGATGGTTCCACTGTACTTGACACTCTTCAGACCTCATCTGGCATACTGTCTTCAGTTCCGGGCACTATAGGTTAAGGACATCTATAACCTGGGATGTGTCTAGTGGAGGGTAGGCAGGATGGTGAAGGTCCCTAAGACTGTGATATGAGAATTGAGAACTGGTTAAAAGAACTGGGTGCATTTAGCCTGGAAGACAGAGAGGTAGGGGCAGGATTTGACAGCTATCTTCAAGGCGGACAAAGCTATATTGTGGAGGGGAGACAGATTTGTTATATGACCCCGCAGAGCAGAAGCACGAATGATGGGGAGGAAGTTACCAATGTAGACTAGAAGTCAAGACCAATTAGAGTTCCCAATTAGAAGTGAGATGAACTGCCAGGAGAGATTCTGGGTCCTCCTTCCTTGGGGGTCTTTGAGTGGAGGGGGCTTTCCTTGCCAAATATGTAATGGCGGAGGTGCCTTTGGGGTTAGGTTAGCTTGTTCTAGATGACCCAGGTTCCCTTCCAACTGCCAAACCATGTTTTTCTGGGAGTCACTGGTGCCATTGGGAAGGAGAAAAAGCCCTTTCCTTTGTGCCTCTATAAACATAAGCTTCCTGAGGGCAGGGACTTTTTCTTTTTGGTCTTTGTATCCCCATTGCCCATTATGATATGTGGCACATAGTAGGTGTTTAATAAATGTTCGTTGAATGAATGAATAAATGATGGAGTTGTGGTGGTGGAGAGTGTATCCTCACCCAGCGAATTTTAAAAATGAGAATGATTTGGTTATAGCAGCTTAATATACTTGAGAAGTCCAAGCCAGTTAAGATCAGCACGTCCATAATGTATGTGCATTTTAGATGTGTGTCCAAGGTCTCTTTTCCCTCTGAAATGTGTTTGTGACTCTTTTAAAATCCCTATACAGCTTCCTAGGATCTGAAGCCAGAAGGGACCTTAGAGTTGTTTTTGTTTTTGTTTTTGTTTTTGTTTTTGTTTTTGTTTTGCGGGGCAATAAGGGTTAAGTGACTTGCCCAGGGTCACACAGCTAGTAAGTGTCAAGTGTTTGAGGCCACATTTGAACTCAGGTCCCCCTGAGTCCAGGGCCAGTGCTTTATCCACTATGCTGCTCGAGATCATTTTTTAATCCATCCCCCCCCCCATTTTGTAGATGGGACAGCTGAGACCCAGAGAAGTCAGTTTCCCCAGGCCACACAGCAAAGTAGCAAAGCCAAGATTTGAATCCAAGTCCTCTCATTTTAGATCCAGTTTTCTTTCTGTGGCCCCCTTGTCTTTTCTCCTTCTATTCCTTCTGCCCCTTGACCTAGGTGTTTGGCGATCGGGACCCCAAGAACTTCCTGTGGGGAAAAGGACATTGACAGGTCCCCTGGGCTTCCGAGGGCCCTTCCAGTTCTATACCAGTGAGCCATGGCAGCTACTCATTCTCCTCCTTGGCGGTCTCAGGGCTTTGCCCTGGGGTCAGCTGCCCAACAGCAGTGGTGACTCACCTCTATTGACTTGGCATTTTCAAGGCTGATCTGGGTGTTCCAGACAGTCTTTCATAATAAATATTAAAGATAGGAAAGCTGCCAGTTGCCCAAAGGGATCTCCTTCCTTAGAAGGTTAATCCTTTTAATAGTTTAAGAAGCTGTTCCCTCAGGCAGAACTTGGAACTGGAAATTTATTGCAGGAGGACCATTGGATCCGCAGGGTAAATAACTTCATTAAAGAAGGAGGCTCATGGCTAATCCCTCAGGGTTAAAGGGAAAGCAAGGTGAGAGGACAGGACAGCTGCTTTATTTTCCTGGGCTTTTCACTTGCTCCGTTTTTGTTCAGTCATTTTTCAGTCCTGACTCTTCATGGCCCCATTTGGGGTTTTCTTGTTGATTTACCATTTCCTTCTCCAGCTCATTTTATAGTTGAGGAAACTGAGGCAAACAGGGTTATGTGACTTGCCCAGGGTCACACAACTAGAGTTGAAGACCAGATTTGAACTCAGGAAGATCAGTCATCCTGACTCCAGGCTCAGCACCCTATCCACTTAGGATAAAAACCCATTCATTATCTATGGCAAATCAGCTTAGGAGAGCTTGTTGCTCAGCAAGAGTCAGAGAAAAAAAGGGAGTAGGGCCTGTTAGAATGTTGAGATCTAGGGGGCAGCTAGGTGGTGCAGTGGATAAAGCACCGGCCCTGGATTCAGGAGTACCTGAGTTCAAATCTGGCCTCAGACACTTGACACTTACTAGCTGTGTGACCCTGGGCAAGTCACTTAACCCCAATTGCCTCACTTAAAAAAAAATAAAAAGAATGTTGAGATCTTAGGAAGCAGACTTGGTGTGGGCAAGACCTAGGCTCAAATCCCTACTCAGACACTTACTAGCTGTGTGATTCTGGACTTCTCTGGGCTTCCCTTTCCTTGTCTGAAAAAAAAAATAGTATTAATAATAATAGCATCTACTTCCCTGGGGTTTGGGGGTAAATCAGGTGAGTTAATACAAGTAAATCACTTTACAAACCTTAAGTTACTGTCTAAATGAGGTCAACTCTCACAGCTTTGTCCTTATTAAGAAGCACAATCAGATTTGTAGTAGGTGCTTCATCAATGCGTGTTGCTGAATCAGATGTGAACTAGAAATTGCCTAGTTGAAACACCTGTTCAACTGATGAGCAAAGCACAGCCCAATTAAGAGTTAAGAGACTTGCCCAAGGTCACACAGTATGTTAATGATGGAGCTAGGACAAAAATCAGGGTCTCCTGATTCCCAAACTTGTGCCCTTTGGACTCTTTCCATTACCGTCATCTCTTGTACCTTATTGATTTGTGGGTCAGCAAATAACTAAACATGTATTAAGTGCCCAGTAGGCACCAGGTGCCATGCAAGGAGCTTGAACCCAGTGGCAAAGATGAATAGTGGTCTGCTCCCTCATTCTAGGGAAGCAATGCCTAGAGAGGTTAGATAAGACTTTCAGAATGATGTGGGATGGAATTGGGGTCAAACTGATTGTGAGTCATCCCAAAATAATTACAAGACTCAGTGACTCAGTTTTCCAAGTTGTATTGCAATAATTGTAAGTAATCACAGGGAGAGAACCAGAAAAGTGGAAAGGTATCTCTCAAATAGTGAAAGAAAAGACAGTTATATTTACAGTATGGATAAATTGATTATCAGTCTCATAATAATCTCTACCTTTGGGAGGTACAGGGGAGGGCCTATCCTAATTTGGAGTTCTTGGGGTCCTAAGCCAACCCCCAAGGTAGGTACCTTTTTCTGTAGAGGTGTGTTTTGGGGGTTTACATGTCATAAGGTGAATCTGGGGACAAATTTGGCCTTTTCTGTGCATGTCTCTTTCTGATTCCCATGCTTAGTTTCAAAACAACTTCATTTATCATTTATTTCTAGTCTAAATGTCTATAGCCTGTCATTTTATCATTGTTATATGACCTGCCCCTTTATGTTCCTGTTATGGGTACTGATTACTGTGGGTACCCAAGAAGCTAGACCCTGACATATTAATGAAGAAGTTATCCATTAACTGAGGTCCAAATCCCTTTTAGAGCTAATATCTTAATTAGAGCTTGGATCTTAGGTTTTTCTGTTAACCCCTTTTTGCCTCCTACATCAAGATGATTTTTAAAATGGAGAAGGTGAAATTGGGGAGCTTTTATCAGACTGATGGGTTTAGAATCAGAAGGATCAAGTTTGAATCCCAACTCTACTGATTATTTCTATCTATGACCTTGTGTGATTCACTTAATGGGAGCCTCAATTTCTCTATCTGTAAAACAAAAGGGGTAGTAGTTGTTGTGGACCTCTGAAGTCACCTCCAGCTCTAAATAAATAATCCTAGAAGCCTAATATGCTCCTCTTTCTCTTTCAGGGCCCGCTGCAGGTGCCTAGACCCACCCCTGCCAGCTAGACTGTCACCCCCACTGACCTCTTCCCTTTCTCCTCCAGAAGGCAGGGGACAGAGAGACTCATTGGCCAGCCAGACTCCTCAAAATGAAATGTCTCTGGTCTGGCGTCGTCATTCTGTGGGGCCTAAGATATAAACTCATTAATTGGATAAATTTTGTCCTGTTAATGTGCTAATAGGACAGGGCTAGATGATTACTCCTCGAAAACCTGTGACTCTCCTTTTCTTTTTGAAAGAAAATATACTGCTTCTGGGTTTTTTTCTCTAACTTATTATCGAAAAGAGTTTCTATCCAAAGAGAGTGAAAGAACTGGACTATGGGAAGCCTGTGGGGGGAGGGGAGTGATCTTTCTTGGTAGATGAGCCTTAGGCACCATTCCATCTCCCCTCTGGATGGGCGAGTGGCTACGGTCTCTGCTTCATTTTATTTGTATGTTCAGGACTTCAGTTTTTCAGGTGTCTTTGAGATCAAACTGTAGGTGCAGAGAAAAATGACTGATAGATGTGAGAAAGAGACAGAGAGATTGGTAAATGGGTGGCAGGGGAGGGACAGAGATAGAGAGGTAGACCAGCAGAAAAATGGGGGAAGAGACAGGCAGAGAGAGAAGGGGCAGGTAGGTAATTGGAGGCAGAGCTAGATAGATGGTAGAGAGATCGATGAGAGAGATCAATAAGTAGATAAATGGATGATAGAGATCAGTGGGTAGATGCTTAGGTAGATAGAAAGATAGATAAAAAATAGATAGAAAGATAGATAGATAGATAGATAGATAGATAGATAGATAGATAGATAGATAGATAGATGATGGATGGATGGATGGATGGATGGATGGATGGATGGATGGATGGATGGATGGATGGATGGATGGATGATAAGTAGATAGGTGATGTCTTGATTAAGTGCTCACTAGGTGCCAAGCACTGAGAATGCAAAGATAAGCAGATAAAATGGTACCCCTCCTTAGGTGGTTTACACTCTAAAGGAGGAAGACAGCACATAAAGGGAAACTGGAAGGGGGAACAGGGTGGAGGTGAGCAAAGTCAGTCAAGATCCAAGGGAGCTGAAATATGGCTAGGGTCCTTCCTAAGATGATGGTCCCAGAAGGGAGTCAGCAATCAGGAGAGAAGGTCTTCAGGGCACAATAGGAAAGGAGTTCAGAGAGCCAGTCCAAGTGTGGATACTCCCTCTAATGATGCTGATCACAACCTCTGCACATCTGAGGACACCCAGTTATTGTGGCTGAAAAAAACCCATCCCATGGTGGGCAACCCTCTAGTGCTGAGCTTCCCCAATCCTAGCTAGGCTGACAACAAGAAGCATTTATAAAGCATCTACTATGTGCCAGGTGGAATCAGACATAGATGCAATGTGATACAGTGGAAGGAGTGGAAATACTTTGGTGTCAGAGGATCTGGGTTCAAATCCTGCCTCCGACATTTGCTACCTGTGTGACCTTGGATGAGTCATATAATCTCCATGGTCACTTCAGTCTGATCACCTCTAAAATGAGAGGAGGAAATGAAGGACTAGAATGGATGGCCTCTGCTCCAGCCTCCAGTTATAGATCTATAAACCTGTGACATGAAGTCCAATATTCAATCAACAAGCACTTATTTTTTGTTTTTTTGTTTGTTTGTTTGTTTTTGGTTTTTTTGCGGGGCAATGGGGGTTAAGTGACTTGCCCAGGGTCACACAGCTAGTAAGTGTTAAGTGTCTGAGGCCGGATTTGAACTCAGGTATACTCCTGAATCCAGGGCCGGTGCTTTAACCACTGCGCCATCTAACTGCCCCAACAAGCACTTATTAAGCCCTCACTGTGCATGGCATCACGCTAAGAGCTGAGGGTAGCCAAAGAAGCTCCAAGAGCTTAGGGGGAGCTCACAGAGGTTATGCTGGCACAGACTTGGAGAACCCAGGCTCTGTCCCTCCTCTGTTATGCAGATTCCTCAGAGTAGAACTTTAACGAAGGTTTCTGTGCTTCAAATATTAATGGCAAAGCAGAGTAACCTAAGGCCTGTCTAAGGCCCCACCTTATGTTGTGGATGCCTCCCCAGGCTGCACTCTTACTTGTGTAAGGTAGTGGGGCTCTGGGCCTTGGGGAGGCATGAATGTCATGTCATGCCAAGGGCATAAGCCACAGCAAAGTCACAGAACTAAGACTGGGAGAGATGACCCAAGAGGCTCGGGTAGACCTCCCAGCCCAGCAGAGGCACTAGCTGAGAAGCCTGGGGAGAGTCTGGTCTGCCCAGATCCCAAACTGGGCAGCAGGGAAGGCTCCAGGATGGTCTAATGGAAAGAGCTGGGCCTCTGTTTCCTCCCCTGTAAAATGAAGGGGATGAGGCAGATGATCCTTAAGGCCCCTTTCACTCTGATGCCTTGTCAATGCCACGAAAGTATTGGACACCAACAGCAATCAGGCCTGTGAGCCGAGACCATCTCTTTTGGTGTCGGCAGCCTTTGCCACCGTTGGCCACCTTCTCTCTGGGTTGTCGTGAGGCTGCTCTCTCCTGGTTCTCTTCCTAACCATCTGACCCTTCCGTCTTCATCTTCTTTGCTGGATCTTCACCAAGGACACACCTCTTGGCCTTGGGCCCTGCTCCCTTTTCCCTCTATACTATTTCACTTGGGCATCTCGTCAGCTCCCCTGGAATCAAAGGTCCTCTCTCTGCAGATGATTCCCAGATATACCTGTCTAGCCCTATCCGATCTCCTGACCTCCAGTCTCTATCTATTGTACATCTCTAGCTGAATATCCTGCACACATCTTAAACTCAACATATCCAAGGCTGAGCTCATCCCCCTGGATGCCACCACCATCCTTCCACTCACCCAGGTTCGCAACCCACTTATCATCCTCAACTCCTCATTCTCACCCCCATAACCAATCTATTACCAAATCCTGACAATTTTACCTTCAGGACTCTCACATAAGCCCACTTCTCTCCTATGACACTGTCACTGCCTTGGTGTAGTGCAGACCCTGGAGTCAGGAAGAGTCAACTTCCTGAGTCCAAATCTGGCCTCAGATACTTCCTAGCCGTGTGACCCTGGGCAAGTCACTTAACCCTGTTTGCCTCAGTTTCCTCATCTGTAAAATGAGCTGGAGAAGGAAATGGCCAACCACTCCAGTATCTCTGCCAAGAAAACGCCAACATGACTGAAAAACAAAACAAAGCTCCTCCTTACATCAAGCCTCAATTTGTCTCTTTGTACCTTCTCCCCATTGCTTTTGGTTCTGCTCTCCCATGCTTGGCATTCAAACTGGTTCCATGACTGCCCTTCACCTTCTACATTCTGCCCAAAATGGTTTATTGGTTATTCCCTGAAATCAGCAGGCTATCTCTGGGTCTTCACCAGACTGTCTCTGCTGCCTGTGGTATATTCTCTCCTCTCTGTCATCTAATTATTTGTGCTCTTCTCCTCAGATAATTTCATACTTATTTATCTGTTTTGTATGTTGTAGCCTCTAGAAAAAAAATGCGGGCTCCTAGAGGGAGGGTGCTTTTTTTGTTTGAGTATTTATATTTCCCATTCTAACAGATTTTATACACAGAAGAAGGAAACATTTGTTGAACTACCATAGAGATTGAAGGAATTCCAATGCCTTCAGTAATATCATTAATAACATCACTATTATAGAGTGATAATAGCAATACTTTATTTATTACCTTATCGTGTTATCTATCCTCTCAACTACCTTGGTAGCTGGTGTGCATATTCTTCCCCCCACTTTACAGATGAGCAAAGATTTAATGGTCACATGGCTAGTAACTGGCAGGTATAGGTCTTGAACATGAGGCTAAGGGGAGGAC